>NC_138781.1:54266159-55583659 GCF_965178545.1 Coloeus monedula | reverse complement strand
CCTGACTCTCCCATCTCTGTGACCTCTTGCTCCTTGAACTTGGCCACGCTGAATGTGTGTACACGTGATTGTGCTGCGAGTATCAAGCGTTCCAGAGGAGAGGGATAGTCAACAAATGCTTTCTTACCTGGCCCATCTCTCAGTCCGAACTGTGGCTGGAAACGGTGCGCTGCAAGGGTGGACTGACCCACTTTGAGAGAATGTGATGATGCTCTATATATAGTTGCGAAGGAAAGTGCTGGTCCCTGGAATGTTTCACCTAGTTTACAGACTTTAGAGGGACTATGAATTCCAACGTCTTGTTCTAGCACTTGTTCTTTGCGTGCACCTGCTGGATGTTTGGAAGGGCTTTGGGATCCGAGAGAGGTGGAGGGTAGGATGGTACATAGAGCTTGAAGGAAAGTGCGTATCTCCAGGGCCTTTGATGCAGTTCAGTGGGTGCAACTTACGTTGTGCATGTTCATGATGGCACAGAAAAGGTTCCGAAAGAGTCTGTGCTGGAACTGCCTTTACGTTTGCCACTTAGAAACTGCACAGCCAACAATGGTCCTGCTACGTGCAGGATCACATTCTTCTATGTCTCCAAGAGGCAGGATGCACAGCGGAGCTCTTCCACCAACTGCTCCCACACGGCTGGGGCGGCGCCAGCGAAGCGCTTGGCTTTTTCCCGGGCACTGTCAGCGCTCATCGAAACAACCACACGATGGCGCTGACGACTTGCAAAAGAAGGCCAAGCACCTGGCGCTGCTCGAAACCACCCCAAGGGCAGAGGCAAGTTGCAAACGTCCCTGCACTCAAATCAACGGTGTCAGGACAAAAAGATTTCCCTAATCTTCCCCTTCCAAGAGCAGACTCTTCTTTACACCACACTCCAAGAGCCAGACAAACCTCTTTGGCCCAAACAAATCTTTTCCCTCTCGCAGATTCCGCCCACCAACTTGAAACCATCTGGCAAAAACAGAGCTAAAACAGTGCCAGCTTGAGGAAGCTCTTGCTGCCTACAACTTCAACTGCACCCCTCAAACTAGCAGCACACACGCTGTTCTCAGCACTTTCCTTCTCAGCTCTAGGTACTATCCTAAGCCTTCCCTCTCCCAGAGTCAGGATCCAAAGACAACGGCACCAGGGACTCCTCACACACTAAAGGCACCAGGACAAAAGGCTCACGAGCTTGGCCTTTGCATTCCCACTGACAGCTCAACAGCTCTAACCCAGAGCTCTGCCTGTTGGGAAAAGCCTTTAAAATCCCTAAGAGCACCTGATGTGCACATCCAAACCTGCTTTCCTTGCCAAAGAGAGCAACTACAAGCCCATCTCCAAAGAAGCGGCGTCCCCTCCTCCAAAATACAACACATCCATCCACTGATCCACCTCCAGTATTGAATATGTCCAACAATTGCCCCTACACGCACAGGGGCCAGAAGAGAAATGTCTTGCTGGACTATTCCTCCCCATGCTACCTTAACATCTGCTCCAGCAACACTGGCACTATGTCCTTGCCTTCGCAAGGAAAGGCACTCCGAGTCTCTTGGCCTTACCTTGCCTTCAGTACCTTGTCTAGTTCTTCTTAAGCTACCCTTGCTCTGCTTCCTTTGCCTACGTCTGCCTTGCCTCGCACTACCTACAACTTGCTGGCTTTGCTTTGCCCTGCCTACCACTCTTTACCTTGCCTTCCATGCAGGCAAGGCGCTGCAAACCAAGTGCAGGCAATTGTGGGCAAGTCAAGGGTGAGGTAGGCAAGGCCAGGGCAGTGAGGGGAAAGCAAATGGAGTGGTAGGCACGAGAAGGCCCAGAAGTTAGAGGCAAGGCTGGCCGTAGGAAGGAAAGTCCACTGATGGGTAGGCCAGGCAGAAACAAGAAGGGCTGGGCAAGCCAAGGCCCTGGAGGAAAGCAGTAGGCGGGTCAAGGGCGGGGCATAGCCGTTGAAAGGAATGCAAGGCTCCAGAGAGCTCGCAGGGCAAGGCAAGGAAACTGTTGTGTTGCCAAGGCAAGGATAGGCAAGGCAGGTGAGAAGTACATTCAAGGACTGCTGGTACACAAAAGTGGCCAGGACCAAGTGCTCTGTATGGCCTTGATCCCGCGTGGGTCATCTCTCCTCTGCACCTCAAAGACTTGAGCTACCTGCCTTCCTTTGTATGCAAAAGAACTCTCATTCTGGTCCCCGAGCTCAAGGGCAAAATGTGAATTGCCCTTCCAAGATTCAAGACATGCAAGGATTGCTCCCAGACAAAGGCTGCCCATAGAGATGAGTGTGGCAACATGTGGCCTCCCCTGGTCTTCCTCTCATGTGATCCTGAAACACCGGAGATGCTTGAGAGCTTTGAGATTCCTAGGAGGAGCAGAAAGGGCAGGGCAAGGCCATGAAATGTCATTGAAAAGGGGTCTTGAATTCCAGGTGGGGGAGGGGTGAGCAAGGTCATGCAAGGCAAGGGAGGGGTTCAAGGGCAAGGCAAGGCAAGTGGTGGCTTTGCGAGGCGAGGCAAGGCAATGAGGGTCCTAGAAGGAAAAAGAAAGGTGAGGCCAGACCTAGATGAATGTGGAAGGGAGTCAGGTGGGGGATGGGTGAGCAAGTCAATGCAAGACAGGGGAGAAAAGGCAGGTTGAGGGAAGGCTACAGAGGGGGCAGCAAGGAAATGCAAGGCATGGGGAAGCATGTGAGGAGTGGGTACTGCCAGCCGGCTGGGATGGTAAGGGCAGGGCCACTGCAAGTAGCATGGTGGGGATGTGGAGGGGGGTGTTAGTGTGCGGGAGGTGTGTGTGTGTGTGTGTGCAGCGGAGTGCAGGGTAAGTGCAGGTGTGTGTGTGCGCATACGGGGGTTTTGTGCCAGGTGCTGTGCTGGGGGGAGCCGTCCCACTGCCAAGAAGGTGTGGGAGTGAAAGGAGTAAGATAGATGTGTCTTTACAAAGAGACCGTGTGAATCTGCCCTTAGCCAAGGCTAGGAATTTACAGGGAGGGAAGTAACAGAAGAAAGTCTTAGTTCTAGAAACTGTTACTAATCAATAGAGACTGTTGCTCAGCCAAGGCCGTGTTAAATTCCTGAACCTAGAGCAAAGCAGCAAAGACTTAATAGCATTAGGAATAGTTTCATTTTCTTCCTTTTCCATACCAAAAGGGGGGTGCATATTAGAGGGGGGCATAGAGTAGACAGTTCCGGAAGTCTGTAATTCCCGAGTACCTCAGAGGGTGCTGTTGCCAGGAACTTCGCATCAAAAGGGGGCTGTGTCCCGCAATCATTTGAGAGACTCCATGGGAAAACCCCCATGGCCTCTCCCTGTAGTCGAAGAATGTTACAAGACTCCTCTGTCTCCTTTTTGGTGCATGAAGAAACTCAGAAAGCAACACTTTTGCCAGAACTCTGCAAGATGCCCCCTTTGCTCCCAGTGACTCCATCACTGCCCTGGAAGCTGTCTTTTCTACCAGAGGAGTTTGAGATACAGTTAAAAGTCATGTGGCAGAGAAAAAAGGAAATAATTGGTCTACAAGGGATGGCAAACAAGAGTTACCAGAACCTTTGGCCCTACCAATATTAAAACAACTCTGTGAAGAGAATCTTTGCATTTCCTGAGGATTGGCAGAAGCCTTCCTCATGCTGGATGTTGCTGGGGGTCTTTTTAGACTGGCAGAACGAGCTGTTGAAGGTTGCTTGATCTGTGCTAAAGCAAACAGCCAAGTTACAAAGTAACTTGCCAGGGGAGGGAGGCCTTGGGCTGCATGTCCCTTCCAAAGATGCCAGGTGGATTTTCCTGAGATGCCCCAAGTGGGAAGGCTTCATGTCTTCTGGTAATGGTATGTCAGCTAGCAAGGTGGCCAGAAGCTTCAGATATGACAGGATCAGTTATTAAGGTGTTTTTTGGAGCAAATAGTTCCAAGATACAGCATTGTAGAAGCAATAGACTCAGATAGGGGAACTCATTTTGCAGGAAAGATCCTTCAAGGGGTTTTGGCTTCTTTAGGAATACAATGGAACCTCCATAGGCCCTGGCACCCCCAGAGCTTGGCTCAGGTAGAAAACAATGAATAGAGAAATAAACACCTTTTGAAGCTGGTAATAGAAACCAAGATGCCATGGGTAGGGCTTTGGACATTGGATTTGGTGAGAATGAGGGCCCGACCCAGAAGAGAGATTCAGTTATCTCCCTTTCAGTCGTTGTTATGAATTACCCTGGTAAGTCTCAGCCTAGTGGGGGGGGTAGAGGTAAGTGATGTATATTTAAAACCATCTGTGGCCAGGATACTGCTTCTTGTGAAACCCCTTCAACAGGAAGCTCAGCTGGCACAAGCCCCACCTTTGGACTTTGCTGCTTGTAACATCCAACCAGGAGATTGAGTCCTAGTTAAGGAGTAGAAAGAAGCGCCAGTGGTGGTGAAATGGCGTGGCCCATTCCAAGTGTCACTGATGACAGAAACAGCCATCAAGACAGCTGAGCACTTGGGTCAAGGTCTCTGAAGCCTTGGAGATTTGGACATCTCAGCTGGAGGAGAAGGCTGGGAGGCTGTGACTGACACTCTGCAGGAGTGGGCCGGAGCAGTGCTTCGACATCAGTGGAAGCCCTGCGTGCCTACCCACAGACCATCTGCTGAAATAGTCTCTATGGGCATCCCTCCTCTAGAATCTCCACTCACTGGGGGGGCTAATACTTGCTGGATTATTTTATGTTAAGTGGTTTCTGTGTCTTCAATTGCCACAGGTGGTTCAGAAGACAACGAGAAAATTAGACTAGCTAATTAGATCACATTATTAAAATATTTTCCTTACTAGTTCTACTTTTATATGGTCAGCTAAGTTTAGACCAGGAGTGGGAGAATCAATTTGCAGCCTTAGGAGAAGAAGTAGCAAAAGCTGTTAACCTTAGTAGTTGCTGGCTCTGTGGAGGGCCAGGAGGATCTGAAGAGTGCCTATGGTTGGCTAGCCCAGCTGAACCTAAGTGGTGGGTCAACACCCAACGTGAGGTCCATAATAGGATGGGATTTTGGGCCAAAGAAGGAAGTCCATGGCTGTAGATACAAAAATGCTGCTAGCAAGGATTTTCTTGCTATTTTCTAAGTCCGTGAGAGACTTTTCTCTCTCACAGAAGAAGTAGCAGGGAATGTAAACAGCCAAGCCACCTGCAACCTTGAAAAATCTTGTTTATGGTATAGTAGAAAAATATTTTGACAATGGATGTTTTAGCATTTTAGCCAATCACTCCAAGGGGTGGCTGATCCTTTTTCCAATTAGACTATGAAGAAAAAAGTCTATAAAAGAGTTTGTAAAATAATTAAATGAATAAATCTCGCTGCACAATTCCTGCCTGCTGGATCTTCTCTCCTCCTCCTCCCTACGGCTGCAGGACACAGTGATATACCCTAGGGCCCAGGCCTGTGGTAATACATGGCCACTTCATTCTTCTCAAAAAGGCACTTATTGCCTAAACAGGACAGGATGTGTCTATGTACGAAAAGGCGTTTGTGAATTGACTTTCCCTCTGGGTTTAAACAACTGGGTTTGGACCCCCAATTGCCCTCCTTACAATTGTTCCAAATATCAAGACAAATGCAATCAAATACCTGTTCAGCTCACTAACGGTAGCTGGGTAAGGTGTTCTTACCACACTTACCAAAAATATTTGGAAGCCTGTAAAGCAATGGGGAAGGACAAGGGGTTTTTTTGACCACCTATTTTTAAGCTGTCCCCACAAAAATTCCACAAGTAGAAGACATGTTGTTTGTGATTATCAGTGGGAATGGCAACACCGGATTGGAACTCAAAGTCTTTTAGTGAGTTCTGTTCCAAATCCAACCAAGCAGCTTGCAGATGTAAATGTAGATGGGAACCCTGTGTGGGAGCTTGGAAATGCAAATACTGTGACCCTTATGGTGGGGCAACTATTGTTGGAGGACTGTTAGGCCCGGGAATCCTGCTGTTATTTGACCCACCAATTGATGACCAAGGGTAAGAGGGCCCCTTTGCTAATGGAACACAGGCTTTGAAAGGACATTATTGGATTTGTGGCCAACATGCTTAGCTCAGGTTACCTCCAAACTGGTCAGGGATATGGTATATATATTATACCATTGTTCTTTTTGCTACTACAAGTTCAGAGAAATGGCTTAGGAACCAAAATCTGTGATGATTTAATTAGAGAAAAGCAGTCAGCTGATGCAGCCGTGGCTGGAGGGAGCACCCCAAAACAGGGAAAAGATGAATGGCCACCAGAATGAGTTTTGCACAACGATGGACCAACCACTTGGAAAGCGAAGGAATTAATCCCAGATGCCTGGGAACCCATTTATCATTTGAATGAGATAATTAGGTTACAAGCTGTCTTGGAAATAATTACCAACCAGTTAGCCGCAGCTCTTGACCTTCTTGCTGACCAAGCCACTTAAATGAGGAAAGCGGTATTTCAACATTGGACGGTATTAGATTATCTGTTAGCAGAAGAAGGAGGAGTTTGTGGGAAATTAAATGACTTGAGCTGCTGTTTGCAACCAGATGAGAGTGGAAAAGTGGTCAAACAAATAATAAAGGAAATAACTTCAGCTCATGGACCTGTCCAAATGTTGAAAGGATGGTAATGGGACGTGTTTTCATGGTTAACTGGCCAGCTATGGGCTAAATGAATACCATTTCTCCTCTTATATGCTATAGCAACTCTAATCTTTTGACCATGCGTGACACCATGCTGGGTGCAGCTCTTTCAGCAGGTGGTCAAGGGGATGCTGGTAACAGCCATGCCTACCTGATCCAGAAATGACTACAAAAGGACAGAAAAGGATGTCACTGCAAATAATAGCAAAAGCCAAGAAGACTCAAGAAGAAAAAATTAAATCAATGGTAATTAAGGTTTGTAAAGACAAATACAGATCAAATAAAAAGAGGAGGGATTAAAAGGAATGAGATGGATGAGTCTTTACAAACAGACCGTGTGAATCTGCCTGTAGACAAGGCTAGGAACTTACAGGTAGTGAAGTAACAGAAGAAAGTATTAGTTCTCTAGAACTGTTACTAATCAACAGGGACTGTTGATTAATTAAGGCCGTGTTAAATTTCTGAACCTAGAGCAAGGCAACAAAGACTTAATAGAATTAGGAATGGTCTCTTTTTCTTTCCTTTCGATGCCAAAATGAGGGTGCATATTAGAGGGGGGCATAGAGTAGGCAGTTCGGGAAGTCTGTATCTCCCGAATACCTCAGCCAGTGGGGAAAAGGAAGAGGGCGTTGTGGCCAGGAACTTGGCATAAAAAGGGGGCTGCATCCCGCAACCTTTTGAGAGGCCCCATGGATTCTCCCTGTAGTTGAAGAATGTTGCAGGACTCCTCTGTCTCCTTTTCGGACATAAACCTCAGGCATGGTGGATTAATTTTCCCTAACGGCAGCGACCTGCCGCATGGTCTCCGTGCGCCTCCCCAGCCCCCCGGGAGGTGTAAAATAGTTCCCGGCGGCTCCCACCGCACATTACAGATGGTTGTGCAGCCCCGGGGCTGCCCGCAGTGCTCCCCTGCTCCGCCAGGGCTGCCTGCGGGCTGCGGAGCCACCTCGCCACCAGCGCGGCCAAGGCCGGGGCCCTTCTCGACAGCAAATAACCCTGGGAGCATGTGCTACTCCAAAAGTATATTTTGAATCAGTCCAAATGTTGATAGGTTTTCCTTCAGCTGCTACTAAGGTTCCAGTTAGGGCTATTATTTCAACCTTTTTGAGCTGATGTCCGCACAGGTAACAGATTTGCTTCAATGACAGTGTCTGTGCTTGTAATTGCATAGCCAGCAAACTGCTTACCATTCTTGACAGAGCTGCTTTCATCAGTGAACCAGTTGTCTGCATTTCCTAGTGGAGAGTCCTTCAAGTCTGGCTGGCTAGAGTAGACTGCCTCCATGGTTTTAACACAGTCATGCTGTACAGGCTCCTCAGCGGCCTTGCCCTGGAGGTAAGCTGCTGGATTGAAGATGTTAGTTACTTGGATACTCACCTCCTCTGATTCTGTTAGGACAGCTTGGTGTTTGAGAAAGCGAGATGGGGTTAACCAGTGATTTCCTTTCTGCGTGAGCCCTGCTGACACTGTATGTGAGACAGAAATGGTTATCTGCTGGCCCAGTGTGAGCTTGAGGGCTTCCTCTATGTTCAGGGTCCCAGCTGCCACTGCACACAGGCAGGTGGGCTATCTTTGGCTGACCACATCCAGCTGCTTGGAGAAATAAGCCACTGGCCTTTTGTACGGTCCTAGCTTCTGTGCCAAAAGTCCCAACACTGATCCTTCCCTTTCATGTGAAAACAACAGAAAAGGTTTCATGACATCCAGTATGCCCAATGCAGGAGCTTGTATTAACTCACGTTTCAGAGTTACAAGTACATTATTAGTCTCTGGTGTCCAGCATAGGTGGGTCCCCTCCGTTTCTTTTAGGAGAGTTTCACAATTACTCCATAGCTGTAGATCCATAACTTACACTGTCTTGTCATTCCCAGAAAAGTTCTTAGTTTTGTTTTCTTTTATTGTAGTTGGCTGGGGCATCTGACAAATTGTCTCTTTCTTGTTATTTTCCAAGGCTCCCTCTCCTCCTGCCAGTTCATATTTCACTTTTTGGAGGACTAGCTGAGCCTTTTCAGAGGAGAGCCTATATCCACTTAGTCCCAGGACCTTTAAAAGACTTACAGCTCATTCCTTGCAGTCTTCATGGGTTCTTGTTGTTATTAGTAGGTCATCAATGTACTGCAGAAGTGTACCTTCCCAGAGTGGCGGTGTCCAGGCTTCCAGTTCTTTAGCTAATGATCTCCAATTCTTCTGGGGCTATTTTTGGAATCCTTGTGGCAATAGGGTCCATGTAAGCTGGCTTTTTTCCCTGTTTTGGGGTTTTCCCATTCAAAGGCATACATTTCCTGACTGCTTTCAACTAATGGCAGACAAAAGAAAGCATCTTTTCAATCTAGAACTGAAAACCACAGCCAGTCACTTTGTAATTTTGTAAGTAAAGTGCAAGGATTGGCTACTACAGGATGCAGTGTTCTTGATATTGTATTTATCGCTCTCAGGTCTTGAACTAATTGATAATTTCCATTTGGCTTTTGTATTGGTAGAATTGGGGTATTGTAGGGAGACCTATACTCTCTTAACAACTCTTGATCAATAAATGTAGCAATTATTGGTTTTATTTCTACTGGTGCTTCATTCTTTAGAGGATATTGCTTAACTGACACTGGTTGTGCCCCTTCCAGGCATTCAATAATCAGTGGGGAAGCCCGTTTTGATTTCTTTGGAATTTCAACATCTACTAATGGGATCACTTGATCTGTTATTTCATTATCTATGGGTATTTCTCCTCTTTCAGCCTTGTTTGTTTGTTTTCCTAGGCCTGAGATGATCAAGGAATGGGTTTTCCCTTTATCTAATCTTAGTGGTTTAACTTAAACTTTAAAGTCTTAGTCAGGTATCTTGGGGGAGGCTTCTTTGGTTGTAGCTTCTTTAGACAGTTTTTGTTCCGTTAATATTTTTACTCTGCTGGATAATTTTAGACATTATGAAGGATTAGTTTTTAGGATACAAATCAACACACAAAACATTTCCATACAAAATGTTCTCATGCAAACATATTTTTACATCAGGGCTATGCCCTGTTTTCTAGGAGACGGATTATAGCACTGTTGTAATGTAATCTTGACACAAACTAGAAACTGGGGCTTTACTGTTGGTAGGATTAAAAAGAAATTAATTCTCTTTCAAAATTAGTTTCATTAATCCAAGTAGCCTTTTCTTTCCTTTGAATTTTAGTGACTAAATTGCCTTAACCACATTCTGCACCCCCGTCTGAGATTGCAAAATGTGCTATAAATAGGTGCAGTGAGGCAAAGATAAAATACTTTCTTAAGACATAGGGCATGAGATTGAACAGCACTTTAGTTTGAGAGCTGGTAGAAGGCTTTTCTGTATTTTATTCATGTCCTATTTGCAGTCTATGGCTGCAAAAAACCCTCCTGGTTTAGGAAGGGGGATTTAATAATTTCTTATATAGCATTTGCTAGTGTTTTCTCAAGATTCTTTAATTCACTAAATAGTAAAATAAAAAAAATAGCTGAATTATAATAATTTTGAAGTCTTCTGAGGCAGAACTGGGAAGGTTAGAACATATTTGTATGATTTCAAATTGTATAAATTCTTAAATGACAAACGTTAAGAAACTGACAATGCAAGCAATTATGGTGACACTTTACGTTTCATTGGTTTTCATGCAGCTCCATCCCATGTGTTGGTAGGTTCTTAAAAAGTGAAAATTTGGCCCACTAGACCGATTATTAAAAAGTGACAGCATCCACGTGAATATATGGTTATCACATTTAGGTGTGATTCTGCTGCTTGCACTTTCTCTGCCCTCAAACTGCTTTCTTTATCATCAATGCAGGGATGTTTGACATTCTTAGAAAAGAGAAAAGAAACAAATTTCCTCAAAAGAAAAAAAATAGCCAGGTGAAACAAGTTGTTAATTGCATTAATTTATTCAGGTGGAGTTTTAGTTTTTATTCTATGAAGTGCTTGTTGCACCACTTTTGTTGTTTCCCACAGATTTGGAGTGGGATTTCCTCCAGTTGATTGTTCAGCAGAGGGAGTGAGACTGCCTTCAAAAGTTTTGCAAGAGTTGCATCTGTGAATCGGGCACCTGAGTTGCCTTTTATTTTTCCCCAGATTTTTGTAGGCTTCTGTTTTTCTCCATGGATCAGTTCACCTTGGATCAGTTTGCTCTTTTTGTTCCAGTGATTTTTTCTTTTGGACATGTGTCACGATCCATTAATACAAGTGAGGGTCGTGATGGTTTGTTTACAGATCTCCGAGTGCAAAAGGACACAAGGGATTTCAGTTTTAATCAAAACAGTGCACCTTTTTTAAGTACGCACAACATGGTAATGTGATAGAGGAGAGAAAGAGAAAGAGAGAGAGAGAGAGATAAAAAAACCAAAGTGAAAGAGTAGAGAGGAAGAAAGGGGGGGCCAATAGCTACCAATGGATGAGACGAAGTCCTCGTGCTCTGCTGCCAATAGATTTGTCTTCTTTCCGTGGGGAGATCTCATCTCAGTTATTTCAGAAAGTCCCTTTACAGCCCTTTTTAGAAACGAGGGGCAACTGGCCAAGACCATATCTATGTTTTGTAATAACGTTGCAAAACTAAAAGCTAGCACTAACTATCACAGGTACATACCAAGCATGCCTTTCTCCTATGCTAACTATACTGCCTGCCATGGTTCACGGCCTAGCAGCGTTAGTGCGTCTACTTCTGGCATGAGTTTAGCAGTGCTCTCGCTTCTGCTTTCTAGCTGTATCCCCACATCTCCCCCTTTTCCCCAAGAGGTGGGGCAAATCTACAGCCGTTGTTATGAGGCCCGTTGCTTTGGGAAACAGGTACAGGACAGGTCATTCCTTTCCACTTCAGCGCAGTCCTTCCCGCCTGGGCAGCAAGAACGGCGCAGTCCACTGTGTCCTGCACAAATTTCCTCAGGAATGCGTACCAGTTCCCAGTGGGCACACCTGCAGGCAACAGTTGGCAGATATCCCACCTTAGGCAGGTTGGAACTCCTGTGTTTAGCCTCTGTCCTTGGCGATGATCATGAGGCAGATGAGGGACCTTCAGACCGTCTCTTACACCACCCCATGACTCACGATTGTCATCAGGAGAGCTCCATTAGCACGATTTCGTAGTGTTGTTGCGAAGTCTTCAGGACTCGTCAATGTTGGTAGCATATCCCAGAAAAGGGTAGAGAAAATAAGAAAAGAGAAAGAAAAGAAAAGGAAAAAGAAGGAATAAGTAATTTTTAATCAAAATACACATGTAATTTTTAATCATGTCTTATCTTATTTTAATACTCATGTAGTTCGTCTTGTGTCAACAACCTTAGGGGTGTCCACAGTGGATGGGATATTGTCCAGATTGTGCACATCTATTACAGATGTCAATTGTGTTAACCGTTTCATCATTCTGCAATTCATGATGTGTAAGATTGCTGATAAAACAAAACCAATCAAAACTAAAATCAAGAGAACAAGGATGGGACGACACAATTTGTTCAGGACACCTGTAGCAGTAGGTGACCACCCAAAAGAAGTATCCCACCAGCTGTGTCCAGCATCTTTCTTTCCTCTTTCTAGAACATGATGTATTTCTTTCACATTTTGATGAACAGTTACCAAGACTTTCTGTCCGTTTTTCTTGATCTTTTCCAAAATTTCAACGAAATCTTGGTGAAGCAATAAGTGCTTTACCTAAGTAAGGTTCATCCCAGTGGGGGTAGGCAATAATTGGTGGATCAGTGTGTAATTGGACTGTAAAAGACAATAAGAAGTAAGTGGGGCTAAATAAGAGAAATCACATCCTGTGATTTTAGTAAAGTTACAAACTCAAAAATTTTAGTGAGTTTTAGTATCTACTACTAAATTTTCTCTAACTATCTTATCACATGCAGTTCTTAAGCATGCACATCCATTGCCTATATACACAGGCACTGTTTCAGGAATCTTCTTAGGATGAATTTCAAAATGACACATATTTTGTTCTGTGTCCAAACAAATGTCTTGAGGTCTAATTGCACTGCTTTCACAGATAAACCCTTGTTGTTCTCGGACAATACAAGTTTCCAAATTAACAGTTTGCCACTTTTTACCAATTTGACGGGCCCATTCTCTATGCTGGAAAGGGTAGAAAATAGCTGCATCATGGTTCAGCCCTAATGCAATAGGGACTATCAAATGCACTGAAGCATTACGTATGGTTAGTACAAAGGCTGTGGCTGTGTTTATGATGGGATTGTAGGTAAAATTCACTAAATTCCACGAGGATTGGAATTCTCTTTCAAAATCAGTGGCACCGTCCCAGATTATTTTCCAAATTTCAGTAGGAAAAGTGCCTTCTTTGCCTTCTCTTATAATTGAGGCAGCAACTGACTGCATCCACAATTGAGCCTGGACACAGCTGAGAGCCAAAGAAATGTTGTTTTGTGTAGCACGGAGCATGCCAATTATCAATTTGTGGTCATTCACATTTACCTTTTCTCAATTTGGTAATATGTTTGATAACAACCGCTGATGGCTTGTTGTATTTTAGTCAAATCTGTAGTTGTGGCAGCTAATTTATTCATTAGTACTTCTGAATCAATACTATTTAAGATTCCCAATCCTGTTCCCACAACACCGGTTATGTCTCTTTGCGTTCGTTTCTTAGAAGGGTTCCGCTTTTGCAACCAGGTTGTCCACCCCTTGAAGGAAGTTTGCAGAAAAGGTGAACGAGCTGGCTGAATTTCTATTGTTTTGCATCAGCAACTTGACTTGTTTAAGGGACCATGCCGGATTGAACAATAGTTGTTGTTGGCCTGTTTTTGTGATTATACATGGTCCAATTTCAAAAATTCTCGGGCTTAGCATGACCGGTGGTTGGGTGGTACGTATTGCAACATCGACTTTGAGTTCCCCCCCAGTATTTTGTATTGTTTTTACCACACATGACTTTATGGGGAAACTGTACAGCAATTAAGGTTTAGCCAACAATCTTGATTTGAATTTTGAAAACAAAACACGGCCATGAGGTCCAATGCTATAACTGTGTATAGGTTCGGTAAAAAATTCAGCAATTAATCCACATCGTATTGTAACATCGTCACCTCTGGTTACCATAAAGGGTGGAAAAAATTTATTCTTGTCATCTAACACAAGGAGGGTACTTATACCATGGTATGTGATTACTGCACTCAGTATGGGCTTTGCTATGGCATTTATTTTGAATTTGTAAGTTAAACCTTTCAGACTTGGCTGATCTGCTGGGTTATTTTGCCAATTGCATGTTGCGTAGGTTGGTTTGGTTAGAGGAAAATTATACCAGCAGTCAGTTAGTTTGTTTCTGCAAAGCTTTGTGATTTCAACATTGTTGGTACTGGGGTCTAAGGTGTAGTTACCGACATTCTTCTGACAACAACACAGGATGAAGGGGGTTTGTTTGTCACACACCCACTCCGTTGTAGGGCAGAGTTTGGCCGTAATGTTGGGGTGCAAATCACTTTTCCCATCTGGTTTTAGAAAATTTCCAGAGATTGCAATGGTGGAAGCTTTCTCATAAAGAGATCCTTCTACTTTTCTGCATCCTACCTTAATTTGTTCACCTCTTGTTCCTTTTAGGATTCTAGTCCAATCCTTCAAGTCCCATCCCCATTCACTCGGACGGTATACCTCAGAGTCGTGCAGTACTACAGTGGCTAGGTTCGGGCAACGATCTCTGGGATAGGATCCTAGAGCACTAGTGTACCTAATGGTAGCTTCAGACCATGGCCACTCAGCTGGCTTTTGGCCCTGGCATTGTGGTAGGATGCAGAAAAGTATCACTAGTCTTATCATGGTTTATGTGGTCTTCTTCATGTCCCTTGGAGTTCTTCTGTGAAAAGTAAACACAACAGAGTCTGCCACCAAAAGGCAGAAAATTAGAATGATGGAATTATGTAGCGTGTATGTATCCGATGCTCTCTCCCTAGGGCATCAGAGGCTACCCATGCATATTTATTCAGAGGGGTTTTTAGCACTAGTGGTACTTCTCCTGCAGTAGGGAGGTCTACCAAAACAGGTTGTCCAGGGTAGTGCGCAGGATTCTTAGGATCATTTGGTCCCTGTAGTGAGAGAATTATGCTTGGAGCTGTTGGGCAAAAGACAGTGATTTTGGGACACCCATTTACCCCCCCATCTATCATTCACACCTTTCACAGCTTCCCATAGCCAAACATCCCAATTTCTCTCCTGTGGTTTCAAAAGTCAAGACATCATTGGTCCTTTCTACAATGCCGTTAGCTTGAGGGTAGTAAGGGGTGTGAAAAGTCCATTTAATCCCTTCACCTTTTGCCCAGTCCTGTACAACTTTGGCAGTAAAGTGAGACCCATTATCAGATTGAATTTCTTGTGGTTTTGGGAAAGTTCCAAACCATCCCTGCAATGTTTTAACAGTATTATCTCTTGTAGCTCTTTTAAAGGCATCGGCCTGGACTAACCCAGCTATTATCTCTACTCTTACCAGCCCAAAGTGTTTACCTCCTGACTTTTTAAAGGGGCCGATATAATCTAGCTGCCACGCGTCCCGTAAGCCTTTACCCTTTCTTAAATGCAGAGGGTCATCTTCCAAAGGGTGTCTTTCTAGCCATCTGCGGCATTGTTCACAGGCTGATATGTATGCTTTACACATTTCTTTGGTAACAGGCCAACCGCGAGCAAGGCCTTCTTTGTACAAATCTTTTGCACCTGTGTGTTGTCTTTTTACATGCAACCATTCTAAGAAGTGCTCCCAGTCCTCTGTAATTTGATCTTTTTTCACAGGACTTAGTCTTGCTAATTCGTCAGCTTTATTGTTCCACTCTCCTGCTGGATTTCCATCTGTCTGGTGAGAGGCTACCCACTCCATGGCAAAATTCCCTTGACTTGCATTACTTAGAATTTCTTGCTACTTTTCCTTTTGCCATACTGGGATTCTGTTAACTTCACAATCATTTTGCTGCCAAAAAGGAAGCCACTCAGTCCATCCTTTAAACAGCATAGGTATCGGTGTAGATACAGACAGAAGTATTCTGTGCTTCACGTTGGAAAACACTCCAAACAGCTATCAGCTTGCCAACTTGGGCACTGCCTTCCCCCTCTGTGATAATTTGTTCACCTGAGGAAGTGTGGAGGGCTACAGCCTTATATTTCCACACCTTTCCTTCTTGCTTGGCAGAAGCATCCGTAAACCAAGAATTTGCTGACCGTTTGGAAGAAAAAGGAGGGGCTACTTTAATGACTGAGGCAGGTTTGTCTTGGCTGCTATCCAAGTTTTTAGTTTCTTGGATTGCCAGATTTTTAACAGCTCCTTCAGTTATTGAGAAGACGCTACAATAATGTTCAATCTGAGCATACCACTTCCTTACTGAGGCCCTCTGGGCCACCCCGTCAGGTGGGGGTGGTGCCAGTAGAGACTGCCTTAATAACTTTGAAAGGGCCTCTCAAAACAATTGGTTGTTGTCGTGCAATCTTCTCCACTTCTAGGAGAGCTAAGCTAACCACAAACAATCCTTTCTCCCACGTAGTGTACCTATTTTCAGCATCTTTAAAGCCATGGGAGTAAAAACCAACAGTCTTCGTCGGACCCTAAGGACCCCTCTGCCATATGTGTACTGACAACCCTGAGGACACAAATCCCCATTGCACCTGAAAAGCATCTGTAGGATGAATAGGGCCCAGGGCTTGGTGAGCTGTTGCTTCAAAAACCAACAATTGCAATGCTTCTTCTTGAGAAGCAGTCCATTCCCATTTTGTCCCTTTTCTTAACAAGTTATGAAGAGGTCTGGCAATTATGGAAAATCTGGGATGTGTTTTCTCCAGAACACTAATAATCCTAAAGCATGTTGGAGATCTTTTTTGGATCCAGGCATTTTAATCTGATCTAAAGAGGTTAGGGTATCAGGTGGGATACATGTCATACCTCCTTTCCACCAAATTCCCAAAAATTTCACTTCATGTGAAGGGTTTTGGGTTTTTCTGAGGGAATTTGCAAATCAAGGCTTTCTAAGTGGGAGATTATTTTCTGTTGGGTATCTCTCACTTCTTCTATTTCATCTCCTCCCACAAGGGTATCATCAATGTATTGACAAACAGCTAGATTGTCCGCTTTGGGAACTTTTTTGAACTCTTGGGCTAAAGTGTGATGAGCCAGGGTAGGAGAATGTTTGTACCCTTGGGCAAGCTTAGTGAAAGTGTGTTGCTGTCCTTCCCATGTGAAAGCAAAACGGTCCATATCTTCTGGCTGTAAAGGTGTCATAAAAAACATGTCTTTGACATCTATAGTTGCCATGATTGAATGAGCCTTTTCTTGAATCAATGTTATTAATTCTGCTAGATTTGGGACTGCTTCTGTAAGAGGGTCTGTGTTAGCATTTAGCTGACGAAAATCTATTGTCAGCCTCCACTGACATTAGGATCCATTAGGATTTTGCACTGGCCACACCGGAGAATTGAAAGGAGAATGGGTATGAAGTATTACTCCTTGTTGTGGTAGCTCCTGTATCACTGGCTTGATACCCTCTTTGGCACCCAGGGGAAGGAGGTATTGTTTCACGTTAGTTACTTTGCTGAATGGTAGGGAGGCTGCAGCTTGGAGCAGTCTGATGTTAAAATGTGGTGTGCCAAAAGACCACAGAAGACCCTCTGAGTCCTCCCACTGCCTCCTAGCAAGGGCATTCATCCCTAATAAATTGGTTGGAATATCTCCAATCACCACATTGATAGAGAGTTGATTTTCCTCTCCAGGCAAAGTGAGCTTGACTAAGGCCACATTCATAGATTCTGTTGTTCCCAAGGCACTTAAAACACAATATTGGTTCTTTGTTGGAACAATTCCACACCTCTGGGCATCTTTCTTTGTCAGCGCAGAAATTTGTGCCCCAGTGTCAATCAGAAAAGTTACAGGTGCCCGTTTAGGACTTGTAATAGCTCTGATCATTGTATCTCCTGTTTTATTTTTAGTGAGCATTCTCAGGTATACCTATGCTCCGTTTCTTTGCCCACTGACAAGAAACAGAGGGTCTAGTTTCCCTGGTTTTGAGGAAGAATCTGTTTTGGCTCATTGGCCGGACTTTGAGGGAGAAGTGGCTTTGACTCACTGCCCAGATTCTGAGGGAGGAGGGGTGCACTGGGTTGAAGTGACGGATTCGGTAGAATGGGTTTTTGGCAGTGCCAGTTAGACACTACCTTACTCAACTGATCAAGGGGTAAGCCATCCATCACATCTCTGGGGACCCCCATTTTGATACCTAATAACCACCAATGCTGACGGTTAGGGATCTGTTTTACATTCTCTGGTTTTTCACTATGAGGAGCCCTAATGTACCTGACACCTTTTGTTTTTTCTGATTTTTCCTCTGGGATTTTTATAGATCCATATTTCCTACTGTAATTAATCAGATCTTCTTCAAACTCACTCCATGTCCAAACTTTGCAATCACCGGCAGGTGAATTTGATTGTGAACCTGGCAGCTGAGAGGGGGTTGAATATGGAGTAAATCCAGGATCGGTAGATGCAGTTTGGTCGCTCGCGTTTCCAAGGAATCTATCCAACCTCTCTACAGGACCTACAGCAGCTATGGTTTTTTGAAGGACAATTGCTGTAGGTTTGAGTGATTCTGGAAGGCCTCGAATTAAAGGGGTCATCAGTTCAGGTTTAACAGGTAATTGCGTGGGGGATTCATGTCCAGGAGTTAATTTCCTTTCATGGATCATTTGCAGACAGGCGGCTTTGTGGACGCTTTCTAGAAGTTGATCGGGGGTACCAACTATAGCGAAGGATCTCCCCTTTCTAAAGGATTGAGTCCCCCAGCCCAGAAAGCTTCATGCTGAGTCAGCGACCATGTGTTACGTTTGTCTTCTGTTGTTAAGAAAACTCCACGTCCCCAGTATTCACTGGCCTCCTGTTCAGTTAATTGAATTTGGTCTCTTCCGGTGAGAGACACTTGGAAGACATATTCTGTCTCAGATTCGTACTCCTTTTTTTAACTTAGCCAATTCAGTAGCAGTGTATGGTATTTGTTTAGTGGTGATATAAGGTTCAAAATCTTCATCATTGATATAATTATATTCTGTTTTAATTAGAGGTCTCATAGGAGGGCAGCAGTCTTCCCCACAATTTTTCACTAGCACTAGTTCTTCCTGGGGGTATATTTGGTTAATGTGAGGAGTTTTCTTTTCCTCTTTCTCTTTTGGTGAGTCAGCATTCTTTGAATTCTTAAAATATTCCTCCCTCAAAGCAGCCTGCAGCAAATGATTTTCATTCCTTTCTTCATCTGATTGTTCCTGTAAAATTTCCACAGGTTTTGAAGGGAATCTATGATTGCTTTCTCTTCACTACATCGCTTAAAGCGGTGATCTATAGCTGCTGTAAGGCATGCTCCTAAAATGGAGCAGATTATGGTTTTATTTTGGCCAAATTTAAAGTTTGTCTCATGTTGTAATGAACATATTCTATCAGTCACACTCTCCAAATTAAACCAGTTATTTTGAGCCCATTCTTCCCCTCCCGGAGAGGGCCGGGCATTATGTTTTGCTAGCAGAGCATAAAATGCAGCTTTATCTTTTGCATTAGGGTTTTCAGTCATTTTATGAAGGGATCAAGACCACTACAGGGAGGTAACACTTAATTACACACTGCGACACAAACAGCTTCGCTGTGTCTCCCTTCGCTTCCCTGGGTGGGTGAAGAGACCAAAATCTGCCTGGGAGGTACTCCTTAAGTTACTTATGGTTGTCTCTTCACTACACCAAGCAGTCCAAATACACACACGCCCACCAAAACAGTTCCCCCTTTTACACTAAGAGATCTTTTTGTGAAAAATCTGAAGACAGAGCCCTCAGCTGAGTATGGGGTGCTTTTCACCTAGGCGTGTGCAGTTTGCGGGAAATTCGAGTCACCCCCCTTGCTTTCTAGTCACCGCTCACCCTTTTCAGGGTGTCGGGCTAGGTGCGGCAGGAGTGAAATGTCCTTCCCCTATTACAGACTACAAACAACCTTGCAACGCCCTCTGTCTGTCAGAAATCCTGTCCGTGATGCCAGTTTAATGTCACGATCCATTAATACAAGTGAGGGTCGTGATGGTTTGTTTACCTCGTGGTCTGCTGCCAATAGATTTGTCTTCTTTCCGTGGGGAGATCTCATCTCAGTTATTTCAGAAAGTCCCTTTACAGCCCTTTTTAGAAACGAGGGGCAACTGGCCAAGACCATATCTATGTTTTGTAATAACGTTGCAAAACTAAAAGCTAGCACTAACTATCACAGGTACATACCTGTGCAAAAGGACACAAGGGATTTCAGTTTTAATCAAAACAGTGCACCTTTTTTAAGTACGCACAACATGGTAATGTGATAGAGGAGAGAAAGAGAAAGAGAGAGAGAGAGAGATAAAAAAACCAAAGTGAAAGAGTAGAGAGGAAGAAAGGGGGGGCCAATAGCTACCAATGGATGAGACGAAGTCCTCGTGGTCTGCTGCCAATAGATTTGTCTTCTTTCCGTGGGGAGATCTCATCTCAGTTATTTCAGAAAGTCCCTTTACAGCCCTTTTTAGAAACGAGGGGCAACTGGCCAAGACCATATCTATGTTTTGTAATAACGTTGCAAAACTAAAAGCTAGCACTAACTATCACAGGTACATACCAAGCATGTCTTTCTCCTATGCTAACTATGATTTACCAAAATATGAATATCGATCTAATATCGATATCCAATTGAGATGGACAAAAACTCTCTAACAGTTTAGAGTTAGAAAGTGTATGTTTTATTTTTGCATGGGATAGCTCCCTAAGTCGCAGGCCCCGATACAAGCAAACACGACACTTTTTATTTCCAAATATTATGAATATCCAAAATACAAAATGCATATTCATAGTGTTGACACCTCCCATTCTCCGCTTCATATAGAAATGAGCTTACATGTCATTAAACATGCATAGTGTGTGATCTGAATGGAGTTGGTGGTCTTGAATTGGGTCAGTGGTCCTAAGGAAGATGAAGTAACTCATCTTCCTCACTTTGACCTTTATGCCTTTCTGAGTTTTAACAATTCTAATTACTTTAGTGACCTCTAAGTTTCTTCTTGCGTGACTTTTGGATGGGCTCCCACAAAGGGAAGAAGTTGGTAATTGTCTTTATTCTATACATCAACTTATCAATGTTTCTGCTCATTATTCTAAGCACAGCTAGACAAACATGCAAATGACAGATCATCAGTTATTTGGTAATCAGTTACTAACATCTAAAACTCTATTTCAGGTCCAGCTCTCCTAACTATTTTAATTAACTCTCACTGGGCCCAAGCCTACAACTGAAATCCCAGGCCTATGACTAAAATCTTTCTGTTTCCTCTAAATCTGTTTCATTCCCACCATGGGAGGAAATTGGTAATTGTCCTTGTTCCCTACACCAACTTATCAAAGTTTCTATTCCTCATTCTAAGCACAGCTAAGCAAACATGCAAATAACAGATCATCAGTTATTTGGCAATCAGTTACTAACATCTTAAAACCCATTTCAGGTCCAGCTCTGCTAACTATTTTAATTAACTCTCACTGGGCCCAAGTTCTTCCTATTCCAACTAATCTCAACACAGCTAGCCTATAACTAAAATCTTGATGTTTCTTCTAAATCTATGTTTCATTCCCCACTTCTCTTTTAACAGTGAGTAAATTGTTTTACTCAGTACACAGATTTCCTCTTCATTTATCCAAGCGGCATGGTCAGCCTTTTTCTCATTCAAGACTAAACCATACACTGGATAGTGATGTCAAGGCTGTTATTCTCCACAGCATCTTCCAATACCAAACAAGCATCACCACAGATAAAATCCAACTTGCACTAACTAAAATGACCAATACAATAATAGGATGAATGAAGGCATTGAGTATACCAGTTGCTGTCGGTGACCATCCGAAAAGCACATCCCACCAATGATGAGACAAATGCCAGATTCATTCCTACAGGGACAGGCAAAACTTCTTGGACAGTAATCATGCTTGCCTTTATATACTGATGTGATTCTCCAATTTTCGTAAAATTCCAAATACACAAATTAAGTTGGGTTATCATTTACAATTAAATTGTCTATTGTTATGGTGGGACATGCCATCCTGAGGCAGATGCAACCTCTTCCGTATACACTAGCCACGTTGTTTGGTTAATGGAATGCACCTCAAAGTGGCAAATGCTTTGGTCTGTGTCCAAACAAATGTCTTTACCTAAAATCCTTCCACATATGTACCCTAACTGCTCCCTCATAGAGCAGGGCTCTAGGTTAATGGTTTGCCACTGGCTTTTAATTTCTCGTGCCCACATTCTATGTTCAGAGGGGTATAATACAGTTCAATTCATGGTCTTGTTCTTCTGTATCTTCCCAATCTGGTAATATTTTGGACAGTTTCCAATGCTTATCACCCAGGACCAGCAAGGAGGATTGCAATGGTTGCTGCAATTTAATTAAGTCACTCCTTACTGCGGTCAATTTGTTCATCATATGCTTTTGTTGCACACCCCTCTATTTTCAGTCTAAACTTATTTGCTCAAGCATTTGTCACAGCATTCAGGGCCAAACGGATAAGCCTCATGAAACCCATCCTGCACAAATGCATATTTACATCTTCAAACATCCCTTCCTTCCCACATGCTTGCGTTTGTGAGTTTGAGCATTTTGTTCAAAGCCTTCCGAAAGTGAGGATCACATGCCTTCCCCTGGCATGGGTATATTTCAGTCGCGTTAGACTGGAGTAGTACTACTTTAACTCTTGTTACGATTGTAAGAATAATTAGTAAAGTCCCAACTTTCCACATAATGTCCATCATAACTGAATTCATCCGTTGCCTTTTTGGGTCAGCTTCCGCTTCAGTTTGTTGTCGTCTGGCGTTACCTCCCAAACTCCCTCAGGGGCTTTGCACACCCGGGAATGATGAATCCAGGCCTTCTGCTCTTTGATCTTGATTGCAGTGAAGGTGGTGAGGATCACCTGGAACAGTCATTCCCACTGCGGTTCCAAAATCTTCTCTGCAAGAGACTTTACATACACATAATCTCCAGGCTGTACATCATGTACTGGCCCATCTGATTCTCTGCTTTGGGCCCCAGCCACATATTTTTCAATTTCTCTCAGTTGTTTCCTCTATTCGAAGACATAGTGGCTGGAATTCCAAAGCGGGGTATTATTTCTTGCAACAACGCTTTGGTCACCTCTCATGCTTTAGCCGTCCTAGTGGGAAAGTTTAGCGGGGGTGTCCTGGGTGCAGGGGAATCCAGCCAGAGACACGATACGGACACCGATACAATTTTAGCATTGTGCTCCAGTTTTATTGTTTACTTACACCAAGTTATACTTGGCCAAGTTCACGCCCCATTCCCAAGAGAAAGCCTCTATGCAGCGGGGGAGCTGACCAGTGTATACCTTTTCCCAAGGCTGTTCAAGGCTGCTGGCTAGCAGGTGCCTTGCAAGCCTATCTTCAGCCTGAGGCCCCGTCAGGGGTACTTCTGCAACAGCCCTGGGATGCCCAAGCTCTCCTGGGGTATCCTATGCCCCCGCTCCACAAGGAATTCCTCTACAGGAAAGGCCTCTGGCTATCCTGAAACGGTATCTGTTAATACCAATAGGTATCGATACTCCCCTTTTCAGGGTAATTCAATTTGCCACTGTTGCCCAGGTCCGCAGCCTTTCCCAATTTGTCCAACTTTCGGTTTTGGAATATTCTTAGGATTAGTTCGGAGGCAAAGACCACACTGGTGAGTTACTTGTATCACTGCACCTTGCAATCTCCTAGCCATAATCCTATCTTTCAAATAATTGGACAAAGCATCCATTCCCCAGTGTGTTTTCTCATGTTATTTCTGCACCAGTGACCACAACAAATAAGAAGGTACTATGAGCTTGTTATTCTTAGTTAAAGCCCATCCCTCTGATTATAACTTGCATTTTCCTTTTTTTAATAAGTTTCTTATCTTTCTTGTTGTATTCTGGCCTACCTTCAAGGCAAATCTTTCCACCTGGTATTAATGTTGCCTCTACCTTTTCATTGGGTACTTCACCTTTGGCTGCGTCTTTTGCCTCTCTGTCCACCAGCATATTTCCCTCTTCCAATTCAGAACTCACTTTTTGGTGTGCTTTAATGTGCATGATAGCTACCTTCTCAGGTAACTGAACCGTGTCCAATAACTTCAGTATTTCTGGTGCATGCTTGATACTCTTCCCTTGTGAGTTTAACAGTCCCCTCTCCTTCCAAATGGCTCCATGTGCATGAACCACCTCAAATGCATACCTTGAGTCTGTATAAATATTCTTTCTTTTTGCCAATTCTAAGGCTTGGGTTAGAGCAATTATTTCAGCCTTTTGTGCAGAGGTGTTTGTTGGCAATGGTCCAGACTCTATTACCACAGGCCTGGGCCCTAGGGTATATCACTGTGTCCTGCAGCCATAGGGAGGAGGAGGAGGAGAGAAGATCCAGCAGGCAGGAATTGTACAGCAAGATTTATTCATTTAATTATTTTACAAACTCTTTTATAGACTTTTTCTTTGTAATCTATTTGGACAAAGGATCAGCCACCCCTTGGGGTGATTGGCTAAAATGCTAAAACATCCATTGTCAAAATATTTTTCTACTATACCATAAACAAGATTTTTCAAGGTTGCAGGTGGCTTGGTTGCTTACATAACTCTGCTACCTCTTCTGTGAGAGAGAAAAGTCTCTCACGGACTTAGAAAATAGCGAGAAAATCCTTTCTAGCAGCATTTTTGTATCTACACTGGTCCTTCTCATTTCCTTTTCACTAGAAAACATTTCTCAGGCTTAGTGAGCAGATGTGCGTGCAAGTGGTTCGGTGTGTCCTTGTAATTCAAATAGTCAGGATCAGATGGGTTTCTGCAGTGAAAGGATACAATGAAACGGGGATATAGCCTACAGTGGGAACTCCTGTGATTTTGCTCCTCTCCAAACATTTCTCCTCTCAAAATGGATCTCTGTAGGAAACATGACACATTCTTCTACTCCTGAGAGTCATTAATAAAGAAACCTGGGGTGTCTATTAGGTGATAATGCTGTTCCTACTGTGCACCTTTGCACCTGGCTCACAGACCATTTTCACACAGCTGTGGTCCAGAATGCGGGCAGACAAAAACCCAGCAGTTTTCTCTTGCCTACTTGACTTTTCAAATTCTTATTATGTGATTATTGCATCATTTTGTCCATAATATCTGAAATAATTTGCCATGCAGTTTTGAATACAGTGCAAATACGTATTTTACTCTTAGAAATTTGAAAGTGAGTTACATTTAATAGTAGTTTGTGAGTTGTATGGCAATCAGGCCTTAAATACTCCAATCAGGCTTGTAAATAAACCCATATTATCAGTCAATCTCTTCAATCTATTCATGTGTTTATATGTGATTTTATTCCTATAGAATAGAAAACTCGGAGCAGTGGCAAAGAAGGGGGGGGTGAGGCAGCAGTGGCCCGGCTCTGAGCGGGGCAGGGAAAGGCAGGCTCGGGATCCTGGGGTTTCTCACCTGAGGCACCCGAGCAGATGGTGAAGAGTCCCTCTTTTAGTGAAGGTAAACTGTTAAGAAGGTTCCAATGCAACGGCCGCTCTTATGAACAAAGCTGCACTCACGGTAGAAGAAAGGCAGCAGGAGACGGAATCCTGCAGTGGTGACAGATTCTCCCCACAGCCACCGCAGGCTCTCTCCCCTCCGAATGCTGAGAGCACAAGAGCTGGGACCTGCACGCAACCCCGTTTTCGCAGTCCTAACTTTGCTGTATCTCTGCCCTCTGTGAGAAACCTCAGCTAAAGAGAGAGTAGCCAGCTGCACCCCTCCCCTGAGCGGTGACAACTTCTTTTGTCTCTCTTAAGTGTCCAGTCATTATTGTCTCCCAGCGTATGGGGGAAAGCTCCTTAAGAGAAAAAAACCCCCCAAAAAATAAAAGGAGAACTACTAAAAGCCCAACATACGGGTGCTTCTCACTTTCCTTCTGTCATGTGGTGGTCGGTGATGGAATAGACGGGGCAGATTGCTCGGATGCAAGAAGCTGATTTTATTGATACAGAGCTGAGTATTTATACCTTTTCAGCAGTAACTAAAAATGGATTCTTATATAAGCAGCAATCACTATAACAACCATATCTATGTTTCTTAATAATATTTCAAAGCTACAAGCTAGCATTAACCGACACAGGTACATACCAAGCATTCCGTTCCCTTATACTAGCTATTTCCTGGTAGGCCATACTGCCTGCCATGGTTTGCGGCCTAACAGCATTAGCGTGTCCACTTCTGACATGAGTTTAGCAGAGCTCTCACTTCTGCTTTCTAGTTGTATCTCCACACTTCTCAGCTACATGTAAAAGCACATGCTCTCAGTGTCGTAGAGTCCTTAGGGAAAGCAAACAGCGGTTCCGCTTCACACCGCTAAATATGCCAGGACAGAAAGCTTTCACTGACCTTGCCTTGGCTTTTCCTTGCAGCCTTTCCTCTTCAGAGTGAAACATAGATTTAGAAGAAATACAAAGATTTTAGTTATAGGCTAGCTGTGTTGAAATTAGAATAGGAAGGAATTTGGGCCCAGTGAGAGTTAATCAAAATGGTTGAGAGAGCTGGACCTGAAATGGGTTTTAAGATGTTAGTAACTGATTACCAAATAAGTGATGATCTGTCATTTGTATGTTTGCTTAGCTGTGCTTAGAATGAGGAATAGAAACTTTGATAAGTTGGTGTAGGGAACAAGGACAATTACCAATTTCCTCCCTTTGTGGGAACCCGTTCAAAAGTCACACAAGAGGAAACTTAGAGGTCACTAAAGTAATTAGGATTGTTAAAGTTCAAAAAGTCATAAAGGTCAAAATGAGGAAGATGAGTTACTTCATCTTTCTTGGGACCACTGACCCAATTCAAGACCACCAACTCCATTCAGGACACACATTATGCATGCTTAATAACATGTAAGCTCATTTTCATATGAAGCGGAGAATGGGAGGTGTTAATGTTATGAATATGCATTTTGTATTTTGGATATTCATAATATTTGGAAATAAAAAGTGTCGTGTTTGCTTGTATCGGGGCCCTGCGTCTTAGGGAGCTATCCCACGCAGTACCTGGAGCCAAATAAGACATACACTTTCTAACTCCAAACTGTTAGAGAGTTTTTGTCCGTCTCAGTTGAATATCGACATTAGATCGATATTCATATTTTGGTAAACCATTTTGGTGACTCTGGTGGGGCCCTGCTCTATCTGGCTGAGGGGCCAGGGGTCCAGGGACCCCCCTTAGGCGCTCGCCCCACATTTTTGTGGAGTGGGGGCTCCTTGATCCTCTGACAACCCAGGGAGAGACCAGGACCTGCCGGAACCACGGACAAAGAGGTATGTTTTAAAATTAAAGGGGTACCTTAAAAAAGGCAGCTTGTAAGACACAACGGGACACCCTGTGTGAAGTGGAAGCCTGGGAGAGTTTGGTTGCAAGTGTCCGCAGAAAGCATAGTAATTTTTTAACGGAGCGGGTAACTGCTCCAAAGATTCATCTCCCGTAAGGGGAGTAGAGCTGCTTCTGTTTCCCAGGGAGGGGAACGAGGTACGGGGCGCTGCCTTCGTCTCTCATGGAGCAGAGACGGGTGAGCAGCGTGAGTGGCCATGCGGTGTGTGTTGAGGGGCGCTGCCTTTGGTGTCTCATGGAGGAGAGCCAGGAGCACAGAGCGGGTGGCGGGGTGGTGCACGTGGCTACAGAGTTTGAATGCCTGCAAGAACTCCAGCTTGGTTCGTTCTCGTAGAGGGGAGCGAGGACCGTGGGGTTGCACACCGGAGGAGTACGGGTGGCATCGGCGGGAGCGCCGTCAGCTCCGGTCCGGTCCGTGGCTTAAAAGCAGTATTGGCTTGTAGTTTGGGATACGAGTGGTGAACAGAGAGAGAGACTAACTTTATTTTGAGTGATGTGCGCATGCATTAGGGACGCGCTGCAGGTCTACAGGGACCGCTTTGGGTTGAAGAGGACAGACCCCCTAGGCTGTGCAAGCGCTGTAAGAGTATGATGGCTGGGTTATGCTAAAAGGGTTTGTTGGAACTGTGAATTAGCAGTGTGTTGTGTACGTGTGTGTTTAGTTTGTGAGAGTTTGTATTGTGGGTGTTTTGATTTGTGTGTATTTGGCGCGGATCAGCCACGTATTTGTATGAAAAAGTTATAAAAGTCTGTGTTTAGTGGAGTTGAGGAAGGATTTTTGTGCTTGAGAGAGTGGAGAGATTTTTTTGTGTCTAGAGAGTGGGTTGCAAGAAAAGAGTTAAGTAGAGTGCGTGAGCTTTAAGTTGTGTGAATGGTGGTGGTGAAATTTGGTTAAGGTATTAGTGAGAAAGCGGTAATTGTGTGTTTAGAAATTGTTAAATTTGTGTTTAAAGGAGCAAGCGGAGCTAGTTTGAAACTATGTCTGGTGTCACTTTGGCGACCGGTGGGGTGATTTGAGTTTGTAGCTTCAGATTTTTGTTTTGTAAGTTTGTTGTATATTTTGAAAAGTTTGACTGTAAGTGAGTTTAAATTTGGTTGTTTGGTTCAGGGTAACATCCAGACCAAGGGCTTATAATTTTAACCTTAGTGGCGAGGCAGAGCAGCGTAGCATGTAGAGCGGTTTCAAGACTAAACCCCCCCCCCCCAACTCAGCAGTGCAAGCGAAGCGGAAGGGGCTAACCCCCCCGCTCGGCAGAGTGAGTGAGGCGGCAGCACAAGCTGTAACTTGCTAGCTTACCAGATTTTAGCAGAGCCTTGCAAAACCCCAGCAAAATTTTTGCTTGGGCTTGCGAAAGGCTTGCTGTGGGTTTTATAAGTTTAAAAATTGTTGGTAGAAGTGCTTTAAGTGAATTATTTTAAGCATTTGAATGTGTGGAGTGAGTTATATGTGCTGTGTGAATTTTTTTTAGATTTGAATAAAAAGGAGGGGGTTTTTTTGAGTGGTGGAGTATGTGAGTGTGTTGTGAAACAAGCTTTTTTGTGAACTTTAAAAATGGTGGCAATCAAAAGCAAAGAGGTTCCTAAGAGTATCCCTCTGGGATGTGTTTTGACACACTGGAAAAAGATGGTGAATCATAGTGGTGCAGAGACCAAGAGGGAGCTTATTAAGTTATGCATCCAATGGTGGCCGCTTTATAAACTGGAAGGGGATATGAAGTGGCCACCTTTTGGTACACTGGATTGTGAAACATTACTGCAACTAATGCTTTTTCTCAGACGTGAGCAAAAATGGCCAGAGATTGTTTATGATGAATTATTTTTCACTCTTCAAAATCAACCTGAGTGACAAAAAGAGTTTGGGTCAGACCACCCTCTGATCCCTTAGTATTGGCTTTTGAAAAGGATAACAAAGTTAACAATGAAAAACCTAAGTGATGTTGCGGTGCATGTTCAATAAACCAGAGAGGTACCCATCCTGACAAGGTATATCAGGTAGAAGCCCAAGAACAAGAAGTGGCAGATCTACTTAAGTCACCCCCTAAAAAGGGAGATGGGGGACGGGTAGCAAATGACACAGAATCAGAGTTACCATCATCTCCATCCCCAAACCCCGCTCCACTTTCTAGTTCATCTCCCTCTGGGAAATCAATAACAACTAACCTCTACCCACCTTTACCAAGCAGTGACAGTGAAGAGGATGAACCACCCTCCCCACAGGGTCCTATAACATTAAGGACCTGGGGGTGAACTAAAAGAAATAGACAAGCACCTTTAAGGGAAGCAGTAGATCATGAAGGGATTCCTGTATTAGTTAAAATCCCCTTTTCTATTATAGACATAGAAGCCTGGGGAAAAGTAGCCAGAAATTACCAGAGTGACCCAATATTGGGGTTGCTAAGAAATTTAAATTTATTGTGAACCAATACAATCCTGATTGGGCTGATATTCAGTTACTGCTTGATGCTCTAACTGAATCAGAAAAGAAATTAGTTATAAAGACAGCTGTGAATATGGCTGAAGATGATTGCAGGATAACACAGGAGGATGTTAAAAAGGTACTTCCTCTTCAGGATCCAGAGTGGGGCCCTAATGAGCCAGATGAAATGGCACTGTTAAAAAGGTACTGGGGATTCATAACAAAAGGGCTAGAAAGAGCAATCCCTAAAGCCATAGACTGGTCAGCCCTGTATGCTACTAAGATGGGTCCCTCTCAAACACCTTCTGAATTTTTAGACAACTTGTGAGATGCGATGCGTCGCCATGCCACCTTGGATCCTGGATCGGAAGAAGGAGTGCAGCAATTGGTAAATTTATTTTTAGGACAATCCACAGGAGACATCCGGCAGAAGCTTCAGAAGATGCAAGGTCCAACAATCTGGAGAGAAATGCAAAAACCTTTCTCCACCTTTTGGCTTACATTGCACACATTTCTCAACCATCACGCAGGGAAATCAAGGTATTTGTGCACAAGTTATCTGCTAAGTGTCATTTGAACTTCGGACTTGGGTAATAGGACATTGCAGATATTAAAATATACAAGTAGGCTGGGTGACAATGGAAGCGTGATATAAACCCAAAAAGAAACATATTCTGACTAGCTAATAAAGAATAGCTAATAAATACCATATACTTAAAAGGTGAGAGACAAGATTGGAAGGTTTTAAAGAAGCCCGTAATTTTATCTAGTTCTGCTGTGGCTCCTCAGCAAAGGAAGTTCAGAGATTCTGGGATCAGCATGTCTGGGTCAAACTCTAATGAGAAAAAAAAACCCCAGATACATATCTTGCCCCCTCAAAAAATGCAAATGAATTGGTGAAGAGATGTGATATTTTTTATCATGTTAGCTTAATTTCCTGTTAAAAAAGAGGCAGAGAGGCATGTGTTGATGTGAAACCTTGATGATGTCATTCACAAGTGTTGCCTGTGCAGACTCTAACCAGACCAGGTCACTATGCTGTTGTTCTGCCTCACTGCTTTGCCTCTCTGTGCCAGTGTATGGCTATTTCTGAGCCCCCTCATGACTCCTCTGGATAGTAACAGAGAAGTGACTGAGGGACAAGTTTTGAGAGCTGGGGAGCACCCACACAGGTCTTACTGGGCAGAGATGTACTTTATTCTCCTGGCATCCAGCCACCAAACCTTCCGAAAACCAAACCAGCTACACGTACTTTTGTTTGAGCACTACCCTCCTCCCTGTCCTCTGGCCTTTGCTCGTTGTACTGCCTGAGATTTTGAGTGCTTAGACATCTATGTGTTTAGACAGCTAGCCTAGCCATTTTCTAACACACTTAACATAGTTAACATGCTTGCAGGTTAGTCTGATATTGTGTGACAATGTAAGAGTGGTAAGGCATTCAGTGTACATATGACTGTAGTTCAGTCATAAATAAAAATAGGAACAATGTCCTTATACCCTGGGAAAAATATCTTGTGCCCAGGGTCTTCTCTTTTTCCACAATACCATTCCACTTCTTCCTGTGCATACTGCCTCTCATCATGGGCAGGGAGAACACAGCTCCAGGTGGCTAATACTCCTCCCATCTTATCATATAAAGCATAACACATTAAGCACACACACCTTCACCCCACCCCAAAAAAACTCCTGCACCACCCAGTGTCTGGAACATGGATCAGTGAAGACATCAGTCATGTTTTAGTGAGCAGTGATACAGTTTTGACAGGTCAGGGTTTTTTTACAATTTTACAGTAAAACAATGGTGGAGGAGGGTCATACACACAGTATAGCTGTGGTCTCATCAGTCCTTGTGTTGAGTAGAGATGTTTCTCCAGACATCTCCCTCCTCCTGAGGCAGGGCTTCATGATCTGTCTGTTTCCCCCTTGCTGGCACAGGAATGCCCATGAACAGCCTGGTGAAAGAGCACTGCTGGAGCCTGACCTCAGCGCCTTCTCCCTCTCTGCCTACTCTCAGGTCAGTCACAAAATCTCGGACTTGCAGCAGCGGAGAATGCTGCAGTGAGCTCAGCTGGGCTTGATGATTCCCAGCCAGAAACTTCTCTGTGTTGAAGTCACTGACTTGAAAAACAGAGTAATTCTCCACCCTTTCCCTAAATCTTCATCTGTTTTGCTTATTGACTGGGAGCATAACTCCCCAGAGATGGGATGGTTTCACAGAGATTACTTCTGAAGCACCAAACACAGCAATAGGTCACTCACAGACAGATGTAACAGTGACAGCAATCACAATAACTGAATTAATTTCCTGCCAAATGTTCCTTTTATGACATGGTGGATTTTGTTTAAGATAGTTGGTCCTCTGTTTTGTTTGGAGAACAGTGTGGTACCTACCTGGAGTACTACTAATGAGATTGTATCTAGTAGGCTAATGAGAAAGGGTCAGATTGAACATAAAGAAAACCCTATTTTCATTGAATGACAAAATCATTAGGAGAGCAACATTTGGACCTTTTCAGGACTAAAGCAAAATATCTAATGGGTGCAGGCACTCACTTTGATGTAGGAAAAATATTATTACACCTTAAAGAATATAAAAGGGTGTACCAAAAGCTTATGCACGTATCTCCAGTCACACTCATAGTTACAGGGAAAGACAGCAGCATCCTGTGTTAACCTGAGCTCATTAACAGCATGAGCAATCACAACTATAACATCACTGCCAGCTTCTCCATCAGTACTGAAAGCAAATATATAACTCTAGCCTCTTCAAAGTGAGCACAAACTTCTGCAGTCTTCAAGCATTCAAATTGCATGAAAGAAAATACTCAGTTTGGAAATCTGTCATGTTAATGAGAAACTACCACAGCATCAACTGGGTGTCAGCCCCTGAATCTACCTCTAGAGTCATTGCATACTGTGACCATTTGGTAATGGACTCAAAGCAACTGACTACACAAATAAATCTTTCAGTAGTTTCACAGAGTGTGAGGGTTTGCTCAAAAGAAGGTAATTTCTAAAGAGTAAAATCTTTGAGTAGAAGAAGAAAAGTTATGTAAAACAGATGTTGTTTTCATCTGCTCATTCATGATGAAAACATAATTACATTAAACTTCAAACTCAATCCCCTGCCTTTTTTATTACAGAGAGTTTTAAATCTGTCAAAAAATGGTATGAAGTTGCAAACCACTAAACCTGCTAAGCTCTGCCCAGAGTGTTTAACCCTGGAAACCAAGTTACTTAATCAGTCCATTCTTTCCTATGCTGGTAGAACTTGCTGCCCACTGTCTACCAATGTTTCCAGGGTTGATACAGGGCAAAGAAAGCTGCTGCCAGGCCTGACAACACTAAGGGAAGCCATCTGGAAATACATTTTTAGAATTCCATCTTCCTACCAGTCTCAGCATCATTGCTTTTGTTAGCTTGGAGAGGCCAGGATGGCTGGGATGGCTGTCAGGACAGCAGCACTGAGGCTCCAGCATGGAGGTTGTGAGCTAGGAGGAAATGGGGGTACATGGCCGTGGAGCTGCCACAATGAGACTAAGGATGATGATAGGCTTTGCTGAGCAGGAGAAGACTTGCACAGGCGTCCAGAGAGGCATCCCTTTGGGAACCAGCCCGTAAGGAGATCTTTGGGGTGTCTCTCCTGGCTCATGTGCCCCTTCTTGGTCTCTCTGTCCTCTGTATAAAATGCTGAGTAATGCAGCCCTTGGGCACTTTATCATATTTTAAATATTCCTAGGACCTTTTGCAATGGCAGGGCATGTTACATAATCCTGAAGGATAACTTTTTTTGGTTGTTTTAAAATATTTTCCCACAGTTAACAATTTAGCTATTTACTTAACCACTGGACTATAAAATTATTTTAGGCAGAAGTAGCACATAAAAATATTTTTCCTCTTAAACCAACATTGTCACTTTGAATTGAATCAGCTGAATAACTTATTATTTGGTGCAGATTTACCATGTTTGGTATACAACGTAAGTTTTAACATGTATGAGATACAAGGATATGTTGCTCTAATGACTTGAGCTGCAGCTTGATAAAGTAGTTTTCTGTCTTTGCCTACAGACTGAAGTAGCTAGTTACTGCATGCATAAAACTGGTTTTGTTTCTGGTATTGCACTGAATTTGCTGTGTGTGGCTGCAGACATTAGCCAACTTCAGATAATGAGAGATATTAATGACACAAACTCATAGTTGAATATTGAGCCAAATGACCGCTAATCTGGCAAATGCAAATTCTAGCATCTATCACCCTCTGCTGGGTATAAAGGAGTAAAACTCTCAGAAGCCGTTTGTGAGCAGCTGTGTGATCCATAGGCATGGATGGATGCCAAGAATTCCTACTCTGAGATTTTTAAGCAAAACCGTTCAACATCTGTCTTTTAAATTTTCATGAGTTCTTTTAAGGTGGACAGTAGTGTGATATTCTTTCTTGGGCTAGGAGATACCTGAAGATCCTCAGCATTTGCACAGCCTCTTGTGAAACATGAGACATCTTACAGGCTTAAAATGCAGGGTTCTGAATTTTATGGACAACTTCCACTTTAGTGGAATATCTCTATAATACCTTGGGAATTACAGAACCATGACAGGTCTGTCAGATTTTAGCCACTCAGAGAATTTTGCATGACCCTGTGTAGTGGAGGCTGGCTGGATGCCAGGCACCCACCAAAGCCACTCTCTCACTCCCCTTCACAAACTGGACAGGGGAGAGAAAATTTAACCAAAAAATTTAACAAAATTTAACAAATTTATCTCATATTGCGATAATGACCAGGGAGAGTTCACTCACTAAATATGGCCATGGACAAAGCAGGCTCAACTTAGACATTTGAATTAAATTTATTACTAAATAAAATCAGAGCATGATAATGAGAAGAAAAATAAAACCTTAACAATACCTTCCCCCTACCCTCCCTCGTTCTCCACTCTACCTCCTTCCCCAGTGGGGCAGGGAGACAGGGAATGGGGGTTATGGTCAGTTCATCACCCGTGGTTTCTCCTGCTACACAGGGAGTAGTTCCCCTGCTCCTCCATGGGATCCCTCCTACAGGAGACACTTCTCCATGAACTTCTCCAGTGAGAGTCCGTCTAATGAGCAGCAGCTCCCTGAGAACTGCTGCCATGTGAGCCCATCCCACAGGGAGCAGTCCTCCCTGAACTGCTGCAGCATGCGCCACTCTTCCATGGGGTGCAGTCCTTTAAGGACAGGCTGCTCCAGGGTGGGCTCCTCTCTCCACGGGCAAAGAATTTTAAAGACAATAATTTTCCTCATCCTTTCTGTGAGATACTTGCTTTATGGCTCTGGGGTGTGTGTGTGAAATGTGAAGACATACTCGATGTCAGAATGGTATGCCATATACACATTAACCTGCAGCATTTAAATGACACATCATGAGCAATTGCATGGCTTTTGGGAAATTACCAGCACATCTTGTTGCCAACAAATAATGACAGTAACATGAAAGCTCTTTGCTGCAGACCAGAGAGCTTTCCTATCTATGTACAATCTCAAGTGTACTTCAAAACCCTCTACGAATCTGGCACATTGCGCTGTACCAAGGAGATTAGAAGAATCAAGACCAAGGGTGTTTGACTTTGATGTGGATACTTCTAAAACCAAGAGGGCCGAATAATAGTAACTGCACACAATTGACACCTGGTGAAAGAATACTTTTGGCTGGTCATAGTAATGCTTTGGGCTGATCATAGTGTCCTTAGGGTTAGGACTGTCACACATAATGGTCTCACTTGATAGTAGGTCCCTTTCAAAAAGGTGCCACAGGGAAACTGAAGTGCCATTGTCCAGTGCTGGGCTTTTCCAGTGATATGTAGAGCAGCTATTAGTGAAATGCAAGTGTTGAGATGCAGTTAAGCAAGAAACTGGCCTGAAGGTTATCACGAGTAACACTGTAAGCCAAGTGTAATAGGTTATTATGATCACCTCAAAATGGTGTGCTGGAGTCTGGAATTTATTGTAACAAGAAAACCAAACGCAAGTTTTGACCTTGGAGACATTCTTGGCCCTTAGCTCAAACCTGTTGAAGGAATGAACAGAAAACCAGAGAGCTTTCCTGTAACCTGCTTAGACTCACTGGATATTTCAAATCCAAATTCCCAGTTATCACAGTTGAGCTTCTTCACAAAACATAGCTATCATTCGACTTGCCTTTGAAACCTACTGAGAGAGAGCCTGAAAAACAGAAAAATCAACTCTCCTCTTCTTCAAGAGGCATAAATCCCCTATTTCTTCAACTGAAATTCAGCAAAATAAAAATAGAGCGGAAACAGATATTGTTTGCATAGAAGGTGACCAACATATAATGAAAAATAACTGAATTCCTAGGAAAAGATAGATGTTCCTAAATATTTGCAGCTTCCATGCCTCAGCAAACACAATGGAGCAGATCTGTGGAGAACTTATTTTCTACACGAAATAAGTGTACAAGTGAAATATTACTAAGAGGTAGAGATCTTCAGCTGAGTGGTGCTTAAAGACAAACAAGCTCCCTTCCTCAGTGGACAGATATTAGCTGGAGGTCAGTCGGGAACAGGAAGAGCAGCAGAGAGACATGATGAGCTGGGGTTCAGACCTTTTGGAATTCTGGCCACAACTAGGGTTGAAAGCAAGAATTTAGATGTTGCACCTGGTTATGCTGTACTCCTTTGGAAAAAGAGGTATTAAATTAAGATTAGATTATATAATACAATGTATAAATTAAATGGACTTCTTACAAAACTTCAAAAGCACCACAGAAGAAACTTCTTTGGACCAAAGGTTTATTTTTAATGACACAGCACTGGAAAACATAAGTTACAGATGACTTTTTGATACAGGATACATTCTATATCTTACTTTAAAAGGTTCTGTGAAGGTACGCTGCATAAATACATATAGTGAAAATATATTGTGTTTATTTATTCTCAGAGATCAGTTCTGTTTCTTTTTGAAAATGTATTCAGCCAATTAAATAAAAAAGTGAAGATTAGCATCATAACAACTCTGCCTCCAGGTTATCTCATTGTAACTACTGCAGCTGGAAGAGGAGACCGAGCCACGCCTTCTCAAAGGTTAACGGCTTTGAACATGATGTTATTCATCATCTAAGAATGAAAATTTCACATTACAAACACAGATACTGTATCATGTTTTGGCAATGGAGCAGCTAGTTTTGCTTTGAACAAAACTGTTTCCTGTAATGCCAGACAGTGAAAGAGCAATGCATGTACTGGATGATACTACACAGCCAAAGAACTACAATGAAGTTGTGAAAATGCATATATAGCCATATGCACTTATATATACACATATAAGTTCTTGTGTATATATATTATACATGTCCAAAAATAACATTGGAAAACGTTGCAGAAGTTAACTATCTTTTAAACACATGAAACTTACAATAGTTTGACCTCATAACTACAGGATTATTAATTAAATCTTCTGCAGTGCAAAGGAATACAATACACTTAGTGCAGAGAAGTTAAGGTTTTGGTATTGAGGAAGCTAATTTCAGATTTCATGGGAAAGGATCAAATACAGGATCACCATAGCTCTGACAAAGCACAAACAAACCTGTTGCCACATACTCGTAAACAAATAAGGACATTTCATATTTATCTGATTTTTTTCCCATGTACTGCTCCAGAAATTACATTTTTACTGTTTGCATTCATGCTCATTTGATATGTTTCAACTAGCTTTGTCTGGCACCACTCTGTAAACCATTAAACTACAAAAAGATGGGCTCCTGTGTTTCAAAGAGGTTAAAAACCTACTGACTGAGCTTCATACTACATTTGTCTGCCTGGGAGAACTACTCCAGATGGCGTGTGAAGTTCTCTGGGAAAAGTCCTTTGTAACTATTTGCATCTCTGTACTGAAGCCACTCGGATTCCTTAATGCCAGTCAACCAGCCAGCCTCCTGCAAAGAAAAAGACAGAGTCTCTTAAATTTCAGGTGTCCCCCTCTTCCTCACTATGATCTTCAGACCTGAAGATGTTTCAGAGTAACATGGCCAAAAGATTTGGTGATTTGGTTAAAGAGCAGCCTCTAATTTTGCACAGACCATTTTCTCTGTACTCCAGACCACGATTATGTGAGACCAAGTGACTGCAAGCACACAATACAGCCTTTGGCCCATCTACCTCCTGGCTGAACTTAATACTATAGATGAGGGAAGAATAGTTCTGAATCTTAATTTTTTCCCCTATGATATTTTTTCTCTCATTCATGTATCAACAGTCAGAAGAAAGAACAGTTTCAGGAGTTACTATCTATAGAAAACATGCAATTATTTTTCAAAAAACTCCTGGAAAACTAAACCAGAACTTGACAAGCAAAATATTAACAAATCACCAGCAGTCCAAGCAACCAAAAGAGAAATTTCCTATTGGGAGGTACTGGGTTCTCTTAAGTGTGATAAATTCTACCTGTAATAAAATCATTTTGGTATTTTTAAAAATGACCAATCTACTCTCATCTCACTAACTAAGAAACTCCCTATCTTTTTCCTTTAAAGAAAAGGAACTGGAGCAAAGCCATGACAAACAGAACTACTAATGCTGCCATATTATTATTGCACAGACAGTACACATGGAGATAGAATAGCTTCAACAGATCATCACATACACCATCGAGTCATGATTACGGGGTGGCTGCATGTGCTGGTGGGGGCTGTCTGCCCCCAAATAACCATTGTTAAAGCAGATCCAGCTTATCTATGATAGTGGCTGGGTACGTTTAAGTGAGGACATGTTTTGAAGTATGTGGAATATCTGAGAGATAGAGGAACTGCAGCTCTCTAGCACAGGCAGCATAGACTGTAGAAAGGAATACACAGTTTTACTGGATAATAACTTCAACACAAGACTAATGGAAAAAGCCACTGGGTGGGACTGGTTTGCTTCAAATGGAGGTTGATGTTACCAGGTGTATTAGAATTACAGCTTTAGACAGGTCTCTTCTGAAGGCGAATAAAGTATAACAAAGATAAGTCGCTATATAAATCAACTAAGTACCTGGCAAAAGACTAAAGTATTGAGTTTTATGGTGACATTAAACATGAGGGAGAAATACATAATGTGCAATAAAGATATGAACAGAATCGCTTCAGAAACATGAATACATAAAGGTTTATTTTCTCCATCCCTGCACACAATTTACTTCAATTAATGCTAATGGGAATTTCAACGCACACCAGAAGAAGAATTATACTTCATGGACTCACCCATTATCATGTATTTAACACCTAATATCATAGCAAAAACAGACTAAAGTCAGAGAGCATATTTTGCTATCCTTAAAGCAGTGTGCTATTCTGCAAACATTGACAATAAAATCACTTGAACTGCCCATGAGGTAAGACGGCATAATTTGAGTAGGGGTAATAGACTTCATCCTTATAAAAAGAGCTATGTACCTGCTGTAGTATAAATATTTTGTTCTGAATTAAGTAAAAAAAAAAACCCACTCAAGAAAGCCAAGTATTCATATTTTGAATTAGAAGAAAGCTCAGCTGAGAGAACTGATAATTATCTACCCTTGAACAGCATCAATCAGCAAACCAATTTCAAACAGTTCTCAGGACTCATATGTGCTTAGAGCATTAGTATTTAGGCCTATTTTAAGAGATATTCTTCATTCAGGGTAGTGCTCTCAGCTACCTGATCAGGCAGGATCCAGTCCCCCACCTCTCAACCTCCAAATGAATTGGGAGACTTCTTACCAACACTACAGGCACCAACAAATGCCCACGGGGTGGCTGGTGCTAATAGGCTACAGTACAGTCTTCTCTTTTAAAGCAGCGACAAAAATCAACACACTTCACTGCAATTCAGTTTAACATACGGAATATAATTGTTTAAAAAATCACCTGAAATGCAATGTTAGTACAAAATTAGATGCCTTAAATGAAATTAAACTGTTGTTTAATTCAGGTTCAGGCTTCCGAGAGGTAAAGTTATCTTTACCAGAAGCACCTAACACAAAGCAGCATTTCTATACCTTTAGGCTATAGAACACCACAATTTGTGTGCATTCTCAGTGCTCTCTGTAGGTGAATTTGCATTATTTCAACAAATCCACACATAAAAACTCTGAACATTAAGGGAGCACATAATCAATTCTACTGTCATATTAAGACAAGATGATACAGAACAGTGTAACACAGAGTTTGTATGTCATCTGCTGCATGAAGTCTTTGTGTACCTGTGGGTCAGTATAAAATCCACTACAATGTAGCACAAAAAAACCCCTAAAAATATGCTGAGGTCATTAGATCCTGCTAATAACATCTATCTGTGACTTCAGGTGTAGTCAACGGTGTCATTTAATCTCAAATGAAACTAAGTACAAAGGCATAATTAAAATCTTTTGTGTTTTCTTACGGTAACGTCATTTTCAATACATATTCCCATTAACTATAATCTGTGAGAAAAAAAGTTGAGACAAAGAAAAATGTCAACAAAAGCAAGAACCACATGTTTTTACCTGATCAGCTGTGGTCTCAGAAGGAATCACTAGTACAATATCCCCTCGTTTTAAATTAAGCTCATCGTTGTTAGCTGCCTCAAAATCATGTAGAACTTCAACCTAAAGAAAATAACACCACACATATAGATGTGATCTAAATGAAGACATTTTATCAATAAAATTATCTGTTAAATCTTGACTGAAAAAAAGTTCACCTTTATAGATAGGTACATTCAAATTATTGTAGAATCATGGAATTCTAACAGGTTGTAATGGACCCTAAAGATCATCTATTCCCAACCTCCCCTGCCATGGGCAGGGACACTTTCTCCTACACCAGGCTGTTCAAGGCCTTATCCAACCTGGCTTTGAACACTGCCAGGGCTGGGGCATCCACAACCTCCCTGGGCAACCTGTTCCAGTGTCTCACCACACTCACAGTAAAAATTTCTTCCTAATGTCTAACTCAAATTTCTCCTCTTTCAATTTGCACCCATTGCTCCTTGTCCTGTCACTACAGTTCCTGATGAAGAGTCCCTCTCGGGCTTCCCTGTAGGTCCCCTTCAGATACTGGAAGTTTGTCATGAGGTCTCTATGCAACCTTCTCTTCTCCAGGCTGAACAGCCTCAGCTTTCTCAGCCTGTCTTAGTATGGGAACAGCTGCAGTCCTCTTATCAACCTTGTGGCCCTCCTCTGGATTTGCTCCAACAATTCCATGTCCTTCTTATGCTGGGGACACCCAAACTGTATGCAGCACTCTAGGTGGGATCTCACAAGGACAGAGTCACCTCCTTAGATCTGGCAAAAATTGATAAAAAAGGCATTGATTCATGTCAGGTTTTTATACATTTCCTTAGAAGCAGGGACAACTTAAGGATAGTTTCCTTTGCTGGGACAATCAAAGGAAACTTAAGATCCTTTCCTAAGATTACAAGATCTCAAGGACAGATGATACTGCAACATCCCACAAGTCCTGCCTCTTGGACAAGGACGGCCAACCATTATTCCTCCCATGTAAGGAACTTCCTTTCATTCCCCATTATCATTATGAGATCTGAGAGAGGGGTGGCAGGATTTTACAAATAAAATTGAGAAAGGAATTCAGGAACTTTAGATTCAATCATTCTCTTGTTGTGCCCACTGCTGTACTACTCTTCCTGTGAACATCCATAAAAATTTGAGTCAGTCATATAGCACCCATTGCAACAGGTGATCAAAGAGGTGAGTAATGGGAACCCTACTTAGTGGTTGCCCTGGAAGGAGCTCCCACTTACCAGCAGATGGGTATGCCAACAACATCTGCCTTTCAAAGGAGTTATTATTAAAACATTGGCAAGATCAGCATGTCATTGTGAACAGACCATTTTAAGGAAATGGTTTTATTGCCTTAAAAGATAGCTAGTCTAATTTTCTCAAAGCACAGACAGTGCCACAATAACACTGCAGTTATGAAAAAAAGAGGCATTGAAAACCAGATGGCAAGCATATATTCTGCTTCTCCTTCTCTATGTCTGACCCAAGAGAGTGTGATGAAAAACAAAAGATGAACTATGTCAGCATGTCTGAGTTGCATGATACCTTTACTGTTATCCACAGAGTTTGCAGAAAATATTGAGCAATGAGAATAGACCAAAAAGAATGGCATACTTAGAGAGTACTATGGGACTAATTAGTCTGAACTTTGCAAATTATAATACGAAGCATGTAAAGTTCATCCATCCTCAAGGAGCTTTTCTACTGCTCAGTGATTCTAAGTGAAAAGTATTTTCAAAGAACCTTGTAAACCAGGAAACCCTTGGGGTTTTGCCAGCCAAGGAAAGAATTTCTCTTATGCCTCATTAAACTTTTCTGTTTGATTACCCTAATAGTTTATATTATTACTAAAGTTACTGGATGACATTTTGGCTTCATTACCATGAATTGTAGCCATGGGTTTCAATAGAATCAGTAGTTCCACTATAGATTTTCGGGCCAGAAAAATGCCATTTTTTTAATGATCATAGAATCACAGAATGGTTTGGGTTTGCAAGGGACCTTAGAGATCAAATATATTGTTAGCATATCAGGTATATCTTTAGCATATATCAACAATATTCCTGATTAACTATGTGGCAGTGCAGTCTTATACAATATATTAATTTTCAGCAGTCATTTGGTGAGATTCAAGGGTTCTTGTACTTGAGTGAATCTTATGGCTACCTAAGGATATGCACAGCAAGAAGCATGCAGAAAATATATCTTTTCAGACTTCATTTATGAAGCAACAATATAACATTACAGTTGTAGTTGCATGTATTCGTGTGTGCATGTGGCTGATAAACTAAGAATCCTTTGGCCTCAAGAAATCATGACACTACATGTGCAGACAAGACACACCCAGAGAAGCTAGCGATATCTAAAAGAAGAATGGAGAAGCAGACCTTATAGAGAAAACCAGGTGGCATTGCTGAAGCTGCATCCTCTGCTAGTACAGGCTGATCCTGAGAAAGTACAGCCTGGATTTCTTCAGCAGGTTTCTGATCATTTCCAGCTTGGGAAGTTTCACTGAGAGAAGTGTCAGTGATCTGAGCGTCCATCTCTGTTGTGCCATCTTTGGGTTCATTCATGATGACTTCATGTTCTTCTCCCTCCCCCTCGTTGTTTGATGCTGGCTCTATTACTACTGAAGGGATGCTGCTGACCTTTTCCTGGGGAAAAAAACCCGAAAAACAAACCAACAATCCCCCCACCCCCCGAAAAGAAACGCAAAGCTATTTAGTACTTTATTTCAAGCAGGAAAACACTATTGTTTGTTTATTGCATATGGCATATATGGTGACTAGAATTTCTTTTTTCTCTACCATGAATTCTTAAGACAGAAAACAGTATTTGTGCAAGAATGTCAAGGAATAATCCCTTCCCTGTTATCAGTGCTCCCCTAACTCCTCCTAAACCTACTTTACACATTATTACACTAAATGATGAAAATTCTCTGTAGGTAGCTTGGGCTTCATTCTCAGTGTTCCTGGAAATTAACTTTTTTCCTCTGCTCTTTAGCTTCAGCAGGTTTGAGTGAAGCCACTATTTCCAGTAGTCACTGTACTGTTTTTATTTGGAAATTCAAGTCAGCAGGATAACAGCGATAGAAAGTGACGAAAGAAGGAAATATGACCTATTTCTTTGACTGAAGGGATTTCTTCTGATTTACAGCAATGTAACTGGGAGCAGAGAGAGCAAAAAATCTAAGTAGCATCTGACCAGTAATGAAGCCCAGTAAAAAAAGCATTTAACAAAACTGGTTGGAGCACCCAACCTGAAAAAAACATGTTCATTGATCCTCTTCCAGACCATCTTATCCTGGAGCACAGATGAAATAGAATATGCAGTGACAACAGGTGGTAACTGGCTGCCCAGCTACAGGGTCTGCTCTAGTAGGTGTTTACCAGCTCTCAGAGGTTGCAGAGGAAAAGGCAGCAGGCCAGATATGGATGCATGCCTTGACCACCATGACTTACAGGAAACAAAGTAATGCTGTTGATAGGATATGGTGCCAAGATACTAGAAAAATCCAATTGTTTCTCTGCCTATTTCTCCAGAAAGCCCTGGTATGTTATGTGATAAATGTCATCTCCACAGAGGGGCACAGAGAGACAACAGTGGGGGACAACCCAAACAATATGCTGTCCATGCTGCTCACAGGGCCATCATAGGAGCCATCACAGGAGCCATCATAGGGCCATCAAGTCCCATCTCCACAAGCCTAGGGGAGTACAGAGACACAAAGGCAGGCACAACCCAAAGTAAGGACTTAACAGAAAGGACACCCTGTGTGAGACCTTCCTAGGGCTGTCCCAAGAGAACATCAACCTTGCTATTGGTTGAACCTGTACTGGTTGAACCTAGGGGCACAGAGATGCAGTAGTCTTGCCTCTCTCGGGCTGCTGAATCTGTCCTGCTTCCCCTAACACACTCTCCCATGCACTGACATGAGTTACCTGAGACACATCTGCCTCTTTTTCTTCTCCCTGAGGTTTGTCACCTTCAGCAACATCCTCCTGCTCAGTGGTGGCAGCTCCTGCTGCCACAGCCACACTGTCTTCTGATGCCACAGTCTCACCAACAGGTACCGCCTAGAAACAACAGAAGGGAGGGACCTTTCAGGATATGAGTTACAGATACTTGCTGGAGAGAACATGGACTAGCCTCTGCTCTGTGGCCTCCCTGTGTGATGCTGACCTATGGTCTTGAGTTCACTGGTGTTCCTCCTGATATATGGAAAAGAGCAGTGCTGGGGACAAGCTTGTTCAGAGAAGCTGATTAACAGGCAGGAGAGAGACATTTATGAAACCTCACCAGACAACATTTAGCAGAGTCCTCAGGTGTTATGAGTGGAGTAACTGTTTTCCTTCCCTTGTCTTCCAGCTCTGTTGTGGAAGAAATTTACCACTCGTTTCTGCTGAGGAGGAGGAGCTTGTAAATTATGCAGGGGTCCACAGGACCCTGCTAATGGAATCTGTTCTTGGGAAGAGGCTTCAAGCTTTCTCTAGCTAGTCACCTACCTCTAGACCTTGCCTGGCTCCAAAAATCTTGTAATCTTAATTATACATTCCTTTCTAACAGAGAAACTTACACATCAGGCCATGTCACCAGAAGTAAATATATTCTACATCTGGATAAATATCAGAAAAAATATAACCACAAAGATCTATTGTTATGTCAGTATAAAAAGATACATAAAAGCTAATTCAGTCTGGCTGTGACTGAATAATTTCTGATCAGTCTGTGATGAGAAGTTAATGCATGATTTATTCCAACTCTTGAAAGGTGGATAGAAAAGTACCTGCCTACTACTAGATCAATGTTTAATCCTTCATCCAGCTGAAACTGCTACTTCTTGTTGTGGGTATCTCAAAAGGTTATTGTATTCCCTATATATTGGTTCCCTAAATTGTTACTGTCTCTTTAAGACCCTGCAGCCAAGAAAAACTGGGGCGGGATGCTATCGTGGGCACTATTACAGTCTGCTCTAGCAGGCAGCTCACCCCTTTTTCCTGCTTGGTCTTTGCTTAAGCAGAGGCTTCTCCCTTTTTGGGTTCTCTTTCGTTTTTTTTTTTTTTTTTTTTTTTTTTTTTTTTTTTTTTTTTTTCTTCCTTGTCTTGGAGAGACTGCAGTTAGAGACTTTGAGCTGCCTTGGGACGAATTCTGCAGGTGCCTGTCCGCAGCCGAGGTACCGTGCCGACAGCAGCGGAGCAGCCGCGGCTCTGGCCCCGGTCGTTGTCAGCCATGAGTGGCCCCCGGCCGGCTGCTTTGCCTGGCCCTGCCTGCCCTGCTGTCTCCTGCTGTGAGGAGGGCACTGACTCCACATGGACCGTCGGGTCTTCGTCTGCCGCCGGAATTGCTCCATGAGCTCTTGCCTTCCCGGACGGGATCTGGCACCATCTTGTCCCTTTTGTCTTTCCCACGCAGTCGCCCCTGTTGGGCCCGACCTCGGGAAAGGGTGTTTGTGGGCATTTTGGGTCTCTTTTTGTTCTAATGAGTTCGTAAGATTTAGCTTTTTCTGTATCTAGCAGTTTATTTACTGTTAACTTTTGCTTGTTGCTGTTTCATTTGTTAGTAAACTTATTTTTTCACTTACATCTACTCGTATTCGTTCCTTAGTGGTGGAAAGGGATTAGTTAAACCTATAAAAAGGGAGGCAATTCATGCTAGAGTGTTCTCCTCTTAAACTGTCTTAAACCAAGACACTTGTGATTTATGCCTCACCCTAACATTTGTATTGCTATATAATGCTTACAGTAGGATATCGGGTATACACTTTTAGGTTTGGACTGTTGAAGGTAAATGACAAAACTCATTGTTTTAATCTAATTAACTTCAAGACAGCATTTTTACCTTACAGCAGATAGCTCCAGGATAAAGAAAAAATACTGAAGGAAAACTCTTTTCGAGGTACCAATGTCAAACCACAGTTAGCAGAGATCTCTCTAATGTCCAGTGAACAGTCTGATGCTGTTTCCTCAGCTTCATCTTTACCCCGTGGATGAGGCTTCACTACCTGAACTTAGCAACTGTTCAAAAGCACTCTTCAGGCATTGTTTTTTAATATTCACCACTACTCCTATTTGCTGCTATTGATTGATGTGATAAAGAAGTCCTCCTGGAATCCTTAAAGTCAGAAAATATTATATGGATTTATAGAATTCACCAGGGAACTTTAATTTAAATTGAAACTGCTGCTGCTGAAGGATGCTCTTTTGTAAAAGGAAATAACATCAACAGATTAGGTCAGATGTTGACATTTTCTCCTATAAGGCGTGCAAGTCTGCCACTTATAGCATTACCAATTTCAGCAGTCTTGACTCAGGAAGATATACAAATAAATGATGAGTGTAAAAGTCCTGGAAAAGGCTAATAGAAAAGAATGGAAATAGAGTACCCATCAGATTGATTTTACACCATGCATTTCTAAGAGCATGCTGCAGAAATTGATCTTGCTGTCTATTCTGATTAGGATCAACAACTTCTTTTCTATTTATTGGATTTGTATAGCCCATTTTATTTCACTAAGGAGGAGAATACTAATTTACATGAATCGGCTCACAAATGCCCCACAGTGAAAGGGTGACACTCTCACAGCCTGCAGTCATGAGTCACTAAATGTATACCACAGCTCACAATCACACAATCATTTGTTCTTGTGTCTTAGAGTACAAAGCCAATAAAAGCTAGGGAATTAAAAAAAGCTTTTATAAAAAGGCATGTGAGGTAGCACAGAAAAAACCTCACTATCAGCTTCAAATATTTGATAAGTACAGAAGAGAAAAAAAAAAGGCATCAGGTTGAATTCATACCCAGCTATGTTAAATCACGTCCTTGCAGATACAGTTACTTTTACTACCTTACTTCATATTGAAAGCCAATCCTACAGATCTGTTTTATATAGGTAATTAATAACATCAGCCAGTCTAATAGTATTCCAAATTAGCTATTGTTGAAAATGGAAATGAAAAAAAGTCTGACAACTCCGGCGGGGGGAGAAATTGCAGTCCAAAACCAATGTGGTTGATAAAAGCAAGCTCCGTTTATTAGCAATCCAGAGGCACTAATATAGTATACCAGCTTGTTAACTCTTTAAGTGGCTTAAAACTTATCAAAGCGAATTTCTGCTTCTACATAATTGGACTTACATTGGCAAGCTTCTACAGGTATGTTATGATTAAAAGAATTCAGAGTTCACCTCCCCTTCTCCGGGTCTTATCTAAACAGCTGTAAATCTTCAAAACTCCCTTTTTGTTCCCAGCCCTTTTTTTTTTCACACAGGGATTTTCTCATGGAGAGTTTTTCTCACACATAGGCCTTTTGCTTGCAGGCCTATTGCTTGTATAGTTCTTTTATTGATCCCATAATTCTATCAATGATCCATGTCCCTGATCCTCTAACCAAATCCCAACAAGCTATCTCTAGCAGTATTATTGAAATTTGGATAGCTGTTCCATTACACCAAGCACACAGGGGAGAAATAAAGGATCATCCAGTATAATGAAGGGTGTGATAGAACCACCCAACTGTTTTAATTGTACAGATGTGAATTCTCCTTTAGCCAGGATGCAGCTGATCCACACAGTTACTCTCTCATTAACATTGCTGTCAGCTGAACACAATGCCACAATTCAGTCGAGAGCGATAAAGAGCTCAGGAAGAGGAGAAGAGGTACCAAGCCTGCTGCTGGAGTCTGCCAGAGGAGCTCCCTAAGCTACACTGGTCTTACAGGGCTGAAGTTAGAACCCATGGCTGGATTTAGAACAGGAATGGGTAATTTTTATGACAGCTGGTTATAATCACAGCTAAGCTAGCTAATGTCAAGAGAGACCAATCATCATGCTTTATGGAATGCATCAGTTGCAAAGTCTTGGAAGATTGTGAAGTACTACTGGAGAATTTGTTATGCAACTTACAGAGTATCAAAGGGACTATGCTCCATTACCAGTCAAATACTGGCTTAGCAAATAACTTGATCTCCTATGGCAGCTCTTCTGCATACAGTAATTTAAAAAGTTTTAAACAGAACACAGGCAAACTCACTCTCAGTTAAGAGAGTGAACAAGTAGTATTAGAATAAAGGGGGAAGATTTCAAAGACTTAGTCTTGGTGGTAGCACAGTGAGGCATTTCTTGCATATTTCTTCTTGAACTAGACTTGTTGGGAGTGACAAAGCAGTGCTAGAGGAACAACACAACACTCTCTTGGACTGTGTCTATACCAAGCTGGGCTTGATCTACCACTCCCACTCTGCACTTTCTTCCTATGCAATGCCACTGGTTTCCATGTGGATGTGGCAGCGCTGGTGAGGAATACAGAACTAGTGAGTCCCAAATTCACTTCCAAGTGACACTGGTATGCCCTACAGCCACAGATATATCCTTGGTTCTAGCAGACCTAATGCTGTTTTACAGCACGATAATGAACCTAAGATTGGACAGCTGAACGTAGCATGTTCTGAAACCAGTTTACCTTTTTGTATATATTGTGGCACCAAAACGGTAACAACAAAAAAGCACAAAAAACCCCCAAAAAAGCCAGCACCTTGAGATACAAATCCTGAGTGATTAATAACTAGGTTTTATTTCCCAGTTTCTACTTCTATCCCTGAGGTTGATATGCAGCCATTCCTCTTGTGCTGCCCTCTGTGCACATTTGAACACATTGTAGTTTCACTTTAGTATACAATGACTCAGAATAAGTACTTTTATCACCCCTAAAGAAATATAGCAATATGCAATCATTCAAGTCCACATATGCATAGCCTAAAGTATGTCACAGAGCTTTTAATTTGCTTTGTAATTTGATTTTAACTGTATCTAACTTGATGCCAGATTGCACTTTAGCAAACCAACTCATAATGTGATTATTTTCAAGTATCTGGGCATAGCTCAGGGCATATTGTGCTAGGAAAAAGAAATGATTAATCATAGGGTTTTTTTATAAAGAAGTTTACAGAAAGGCTACGCAAACAAATATACAGAAATTGTAAAAGCTGCTGGGAATCTACGCAGTGTATTTCCAAATGTCAATAGAAACAGCATTATACCTCCTTTAGCCATGGAGCTGTTTTGTTTGCTGCCCTGAAATATTTATCACTCTATACTGCTGCAACAGGCAGTTTCTAAGATAAATCCTGCATTGAATGAGAGACGATCTGTTAGAATATATATGCCATGGGTGCAGATATATGTGTGCAGTGTTAGACCTAGATACCACAGCTTGGTCACAGTTGCATTGTATTGGCCTGCCTGTTGATGACATGCAAATGACAAATTTTTTGCAATGGTTCTCTTGAAGATATTTAAGCACAACCATACTCAAGTCTATTCATATGTACCTCACTTTCCTCCTCAGCAACTCCAGTTGTCTCCTTATCCCCTGCCTCGACACTCTCCTGTATAAAAAGGAAATATGGTCATCACCTTACTCATGCTGAGGCAATGGCTGCAGTGAAATTTGTATTAATCAGGCTAATGGAAGCATGCTGTGTATGGGATGCAATGAAATGAATGGCTAAATGAGCAAGTAATATACTATTAAATATCAAATATATATCAAATATCAAAGATACTGCCACATATAATCTGAAATAGAAGTATTTATATGCTAAACAAAAAACCTTTACATATGTCATCATCATCACACTGGAAGTGTTAAGGACAATTTTACTTACTTTTATTACCAGTATTCTTGTAACAGCACCAGCTTTGAAGAATTGTTTAGTAAGTAACCTGGCAGTTTCCACCAAGCTCAAATTTCTCCCACCTGTGACTCAAACTGTTTCCATTATCACCTGCTGCTGCTCCTGTAATTCACCAGGACTTCAGTGTAAGCTTCAAAAAATACTTCTTCCACTCATGTTCAACTGCAGCTCATTTAAAGGGGCTGTTACAAAGATGTAGGTCACAAAGTTCTCTCTCTCTTTTTTTTTTTCTTTTTGTTTTCCAGAATTACCTTACTTTGGGTCCATATCCAGTGGTACATGTAGCAGGTGCCTGACATTACAAAAATTAGACATCAGTGGTTTTCCAAATCTGACACCCATTTAGGTGTTCAAAGGATGGAATGCACTGAATGGTAACAAGCTCCTCCCAAACAGTACTTGTTACCAGCACCAGGTCCTTTTCTACAAAAGGTCAACAGTCAAAATCACTAAAATTCAGGCTTGGTTTGGAACAGTTGGAAGTGCCTTTCTTAGCTGTTCAGGTTTGACTCTCTGCAGACATAGCTACTTCTAAAGACACTCTGCTAAGCAAAAACAAGTCAAAGCCCCATTATGAAAATAAATTTTGCTAATAAATTTTGACACAGCTAGGTCAGATTTTGGTCAGATTTTTCTGAAGACCTGTAGGGGTGAAGAGAAGTTATGCAAACATACTTGGAGGCATGGTATATTGAAATGTCTGCTTTGGCAGTCAGGAGCCAGGAAACTTCACATACTCAGGATCCAGCTACCTGCCTTCACACACACAGCTATCACACCAAAATTCCTTAAAGTTTCAGCTGAAATGGTTGCATGTTTCTTTTTTAATAAAAGGATGTTGACTTACATGCAAACTTCATATTGCTCACTTTTTTTCTACTCTAACCTAGTATTGCTTGCCGTCATTCATAAGCCCCAAACATGCCCAGATGCCAGGACAAGGCAGATGCTGACAATAGTGTTGCCATAGAAACGTCTTACAGCCGTATCCCTGTTAAAAATTGCACTGTTATATAACCATTTAAAAAATGATTAATTCCTTTTTTTTTTTAAGTTGCCAAGCCTCTGCTATGTGGTCTTCAATTTTATAGTAAGTTTGAGGAGACCGTAGAGGGTCTTAAATAGAAACAAATATCAACAGCAATTTGCAATATTTTTGCAATAGCAAAATATAAATATTTCACACTCTACTGATGCATGCATGCATGCACAGAGCCACCCAGAGAAATCTTTTTTCTTTTTTGTAGAGCAGAGATATACTGTTGCCCATAAAAGCTTTATGTCCAACTGCAAGTCAGTACACAGATGACTTCCCTACTTGTACTAGCAAAAAGTGCTGAATTTCTGCCAGCAGGTGTCTTTACAATTTGCCTTGAGAAATTAGTACAGTCTTGCACTTCAAAGTCAGGAATGTGTCAGCCTTTTCCATTTTCTTAGTAATTCCCTGGCAATATTCTCTGGTAAGAATCCCATCAGCCCAGGTTTGGGTATCTTTGCAGAAGGATCTAACATATGCATATTTTTAAATAAGAACTGTTTTCTAGGTTAACTGAAAGCACAATTTTGGTTGGAAAGGTTAAAGTAAGGAGAGCTTCTCTTGCTCCCCAAAGCTTGGGCTTTCCTGAACCTAATTTGACTATTGTGTACTAGTCAATTTAGTAGCATTTTGCTTTTCTGATTAGCTGGAAGTTGGGATTTTGTGGATAATGGAGTTTGAGAAGAGAGGCATGATAGCATAAACTGTATCATTTTTAGAGGATGCAACCCTAGTAAAAAGGACGGCTGGAATAACAATAGTAAACTAACACCCTGGTTCCACAGAGGAAAATATGCTTCTGCGGACTTCAACAGAAGGATACTATTCTACATCAGTTCTCTCCTGTATATGAGAGCCATATATTTTTAATGGCCTTATGCTCCAATTTTGTACCCACACTCAGTTTCACACTCAGAATCTGGACACAGCTGACCGCTCTTCTGCATCTAACCATTGTATTGCTCTCCCAAACTACATGCTCCACCACTTGGGCACTGTGAATTGTACCTACAGTGGGATTGAACCCACTGTAATTAGATACTCTTGGTTGCACGCTGTTCCCCGGCCTCTGCTGTACTTGCTCAGTGTCTGCAAAGAGCTTATCAGGAGGTAGCTTCACGTATGCTTATATACTGCTCTGAAAACCAAAGTATTTAGCTGAGTGTATGACTCCTTTAATGGGAGAACATCAGAATCCAGGCAGGCATCAAACCCAAAGCACTGAGAAGCTCTTTCCAAACTAGTAAATGCAGTGGAAGTAGAAAAGCTTACCTCCAAGTGCTATGTCTCACATATAGGAAAAGAAGAAAGGGAAATAAATACATTTCATAAGCATTCACTTTATTATGATGTCCTTATGCTATCTTTGCTTGAATGTGAAAAATTGATGTGGTGAGAGGGGTAGTATTATTTGAAAAAGAAATAAGCCAGTGGTTAATGCATTACATCCTGTAGACTATCCTTTGGATTTACAGCTGCCTTTGGGGATGCTATAGAAACAGGAAAACAACTCTTTCTGCGTCGAGAATTCCATGCACAAACTTTTTACCATGGTTAACTATTCTTCTGTTGGCACATATGGTCATCCCATCCCTTTAATTACCAGATATTTTATCCCCTCACCAAAAAGGACCAACTGTTGACAGCTACTAATAAAAACTTTATTTGTTCTATGGCACTGGAGACCAAGACAAAAATATGGAATGGGATAGGCAGCAATTCTGACCAGGTCTTCTAATGAAGCTTTGGCAATCTTGATCAGGCAGACTATGAAACAGCAAGTAACTGAATCCAAAATGCCCAGACAGGCAAATGGTACCCTATCCCTTGGACCATTCTCTCCATAATTTAAACGATCACCCTACCAGAAAATTTACTCTGAAGTTCCTATAATGAGGAATCCATGCCATAAATTTTCTGTATTAACGGGATGTGACAGGAAACTTACCACAGAAAAACTGAACTGAGGACTGGCTGTTGCTCAAAACTGGAAACAACTAAACTCGGTAAGAGATTCCCAATGAAGCAGTATCTATTAATATTTTACAACTCTACTTTTAAAGGAAACTGTCACTCATAAAGCAAATGAATGTAGAACTGCTGCAGGGAAATGACATGTTTTCATCTTTTGCAATTCAGTGTATTTTTCCTTAACTTTGAACATATTTGTCATTAATCCTAATCTTCAAAACTCTTCTTTGCAAGTCCTAGAAAACCCTCCCTGAAATAACAACCTTTCAGAACCAAATGCAGTGACTCAATTTCAGGCATTTTTAAAATCAACACTTTAGCTTTTTTTCCCCAAATTAGTAAGGACAACATCATTTTGAATTAGCAACAAAACACCAAGAACAAACCTAATTAAAACTGTTTAACTTCTATTTAATGCCTATATTCTTCCTCTTGGATTGCTCTTAAATAGTCTATCTCTTGCATTGTTTCTCTCTGCCTCTCTCCCAATAGCTCTGCGCTCCTGTGACTCAGCCAGAGCAGCTGACAACAGACCATGGACCCAGAACTCCTCAGCAGCAAAATGGATCAGCTGAAAAGGTCATGCCAGCCAGCAAGCAAATGCACGGTGCTGCAGAGAGACTGTTTAATTACTGCTCAAAATGTGCAACAGGCTTCAGAGCATTGCTTTGTCTTAGTGCAAGACAAAAATGTTTCCTTTTGGAAAATGGGGAACTTAACATTTTTTTTTTCCTTCAAAATAAAACCACCTTTTTGGCTTCATTAGTATCTGTTCTTTCACATTATTCCCTGTCATGCACTCATAGGAAGAGAAGAGCTCCAGATCAATGACTGATTTCCCATCTCTTCTCTATCCACTTTCCCTCCCACTTTCCTTATTCCAAACCATCACATTTACATGAGGCATTTTTCTCAACAGTTTGACAAAACAATGTGCCTCAGATAGGTAATTTCATTTTTTGCCTTCCTATAGAGTTAACAATATGAACTGAAAACACACAGAAGGGGAGAGCCTGGTCTACATAGACTATGAAGTTTTCTTCATCCAGTTATGTTAGTAGAAAGGAATGATCCTGAAATCATTTGCTCCAGTGTGTACCATGGAACCAATCAAAAGTGAATTAAAATATGAAACAAATACTCAAAGTTCATGCAAGTGTAATCAGAACTAAGCCTAAACGTAGTTCTGGGGAACCCACTGTGACTGCTTCCCTCCATAGGTCCAATGCTGCTAGGCATCCCCAGAGAATGGGTAAGGTTGGACAGAGACAGGTATTATCTGCCCTTTCCCCCAAAGTCCTGCAGAACAGCCCATCTAGCACTGCCCACCTTTCCTCACACAATAAATTATTTTTCTCTGTTAGGAAGAGCTCAGTAGCTTGATATCTGATAATTGGATATCTATCCATGCTCTCTGCTGTCACATTTATAGGTCTACAGATACTTCCACTTTCTTCAGCTAATTTGCATCTACATTAGCTTAATATTGATATCCATATGGCAGTGTATCAAATGCTTACTGAAAACCACCTGATTTTATGGTCACTTGGGTATCATTGTCCCTGCTTAGCAGCTAAAGACACACAGGGTCTCCCTCAAGGCCAAGTGGAGCTCAGCAAGCCTTAAACCTTCTCTTCTAAGAACACTTACGGCACCGAACTATGCTCAATAGACAAAGAGCACAGCTATATGTATCTTCCACCAGCTTCTGTGGCAGAGGAACTGACCTACAAAACAACCCCTTTTTTCCATCCAGTTTTTCAGTAGTAATCTTCATATTCTACCAGCAACTCACTTGAGCCTTTGAATATGTTATTGTCTTGAGGAAAACATGAAAGATGTCAGACTACAAAAACAGATGCAGTTTTCCTCCAGGGTTTCTTAGCCCGTGGGTATGATCTACCACCAAGACCTTCTGACAACAGTGTGTAGGAGAGGAACCTCAGTTGGATAAAAAGAATACGAACTGAGATACCTGTATAAAAAGGGATGCTAGTCAGCAGGAAAACCCCCATGTCTACTGTCTCAGACCTACTAATTTATAGTGATATTGGATGCCCTGCTTTATTCTTCATGAAGAGCTGTAATTTCTTCTCCTTCATTTCCTGAATGCTGACATGTAAAAAGTCTTCAAACTGGTGTTCGGTGTTCTCTCGTTGGCTCACAAAGCTTCTAAAACTGAGCCTTGTAGACATATTACAGTAACTTTTTTCTGTAATTTTCATGCTCTAGTAAGGACCATACAAGATGTACATTGGCTTAGTGCTTGAAATGAAATGAGAAAACTGCTAATAATGTCATTTAAAAATGGCATAAATTCTTTCCCCTTCTGAAGTTCATCTGGCACCAGACACTGGACCATAGTACTCATTCTAGTAATTTCTTAAATGCAATAAACTCTTTGACTACACCTTTATAAAATGAACATACCTTACAATATTCTGGTTTTCTTTTCTTTTGCTCTGCACTATCCTTGTGAAAGATTGCTTCAGTGAGTATGGATTTACAACTACAACCTGTGAAACCACAACCACTCAGCCAAACTTCAGTCTAAAATGCCAAATGTAAGAGGAATGACAGTTTAGGGCTGAAAGGAGGACATGTGCTAGAGAGGCATGCTGTGACACAGCCAGGCACTGGGAAAACTAGCCATGGAGGATGACAGTGGAAAGGATGGCTGCTGAAATGCAGCAAGCACATTCACCATAACAAAAGGTGGCACTCACCACAGCCTGCTCTGCTGGCTTGGCAGGCTCAGCAGGGATGGCCTCCTTTTCCACAGCAGCAGCAGCAGCAACAGCAGGGGTTTCCTCAACCTTAGGTTCCCCAGGTGGAGCTTCTTCAGCCTCAGTCTTTTGTTATTCATTTTTAAGTAGATAGTGGAAAAATTGTTGAGGAGTATATGATGTTGGGGAGGAAGAGGGAGAAAGGGAACTGTGCCTGACACAGTGTTGCTTCAGACTCAGTCTTGCCAGGCTTTGTCCCCAGTAAAATACAGGATGTAAAGGGCATTTTCATCATCAATGTTCTATATGTAAGATGAGCCAGTCCTACAAGCCTTCCTCACAAGGAAAGAAATCATAGCTTCCTGAGCTACACTGAAAGGTAATGGAAGCAGGGGGGAAAGCACTCAGTCTGCTCAAAAGTGCTCCAGAAACTGCTGGCAAGGCCAGAAATTGAAACTGGCACCCATGCGTACCAACACTGGTCTTCAAATACGAGTTTTAAAAATTATCTCCTCCTCCCTGGTTCTGTCTGTTTGCAGACAATAGAGTCCCTTCTCCAGTGAGGGTAAGAAGCAACGAGCAGAGAGTGAGATTCAAACAGTTTTTATATGAAAAAGACAAACTGACTGATTGAATTCTAGCAATGAATTCTAGCAATCATCCCTGGTTTCTTACTAAAATGCATTCTCTCTTGAGCTCTCTATCACCTATAAGGCATCCATTTATCAACTCACTATTGGGATTTCCACCCTTTTAAATTCTGACCTCAGCTTGTTTTCCAACAAAAGGATCTATGAAATATCACCAGCCCTGCAACATGTTCAGTCTTGAGGCAAAATAGCTCACAGCAGAAGTGTGATCTCCAATGGAGACATTACTCTGCAAATACATGCACATAACAAGGGGAGAGCCCCAAGCTGTGCTCAGCATACTGAAGTTATAAAGATGGCTGACTCAACCAGATAAAATAACCCCAACAGATTATTTTGTCATGAGCAAATTGCTCAGCATAATATGAAGCTCAAAAGCAATTGCTTTGCAGTTGATAACAGGCTGCTGGCTAGAATGTGATATCTCCTTGATGAAGAGACAGCTTCTATTAAATTCTTTAAGATACTAAGACCTTCTCCTGATATTTTTCAGGAAAATAACCCCCATAGCCTCTCAATTCTTTGCTCATATATTCCTTAAGCAGGCTGATTTTTAATGAGGTACAGAGAAGTTTGTCTATGCAAGACCTTCAGGATTTGGCACAGCACTAAGAAGCGCTCACTCATGGTATATTATACCATACTGTGCAAAAATCTCTCTGTGCAGTGTATTAATGACACCTCTAGAGAATTTCATAAGAAGAAATAGGACTGAAATGAGAAACACAAAGTAGATTTATCCCAGGTAAGAGGACTAATGAGTTTCCTGAGGTTTAAAGCTGGAAGATTCTTTCAGACTTAAAATCAAAAGTAACATAAAGCAGATTGCTATGATGTGCTTCAAGTCACTTGTTGAAAAGCATATATCAGACAAGTTACCACATTGCAGCTACAAGTAAAAACACCCTCACAATATTCAGTAATGATCATGAACACAAACACCACATTAAATAACATTAAATATCACCTTGCTGCTATTAAGTAACTATAGCACTCATCCAGCAATGCTGTTATTCTCATCCTTGCCATAGGCTAAGCAAAGACTGTAAGAGGAGCTAAGAAACTGCCCAGGTAGGATCACTTCCAAAAAGATTGTCCCCTCCTTAAAAGTAGACTGTGCCTACTATTAATATGTGGTGGGTAGATAAAATTACAACAATTTTGGAGATATGTAACAGCCATCACATACTATCATGTAAGTGCTGTACACTGGACCATAGTACTCATTCTAGTAATTTCTTAAATGCAATAAACGAACTCTTTGACTACACCTTTATAAAATGAACATACCTTACAATATTCTGGTTTTCTTTTCTTTTGCTCTGTGCTATCCTTGCGGAAGATTGTTTCAGTGAGTATGGATTTACAACTACAATGATATCACCCACCAGCTCTTCCAGGTGGAAGAATTGCATAAGGTGGTGTGATTTAAAGGATGAAAACACAAAAAAAGTGAAAATATCTTTGCACAAAGGAAAAATTGTACCCTTTTTGGCAAGACATTTAAAAAGGAAGCAAAAGCCACCACTTACCAAAGAGTCTGTTATATTCTCATTTGATTGCACTGTAAATGCAGAGATATCCTAGATACAGAAATGAAAAACAATGCAAAAATATTTGAGACAGGATATTTGCAGGTATCCATCAAAGACCTGATTTTTTAATGGTTTATTCAGGTAAAGTCACTAAGTACATTGACATAGAATAAGATGGCAAATACAACTTAACTAAAAATTATTTTTAATATTTATTTAGATTATCTGAGTACTATTCATATTAAAAACATTACTTTTCCAATTTTATATTCAATGTTTCTAGACCAAGAAAATTTTTCACTTCCCTAAAGGTAGTGAAAACGTATGATTCACACCCTTCATTAAATACATGTGATTCACAGGGACTTTGTTTAAGGTGCAATGGACTTCAAAGTTGTGGAACTCTGAATCCTTTTTGCAGACTGCACAAGGCTGTGCCTGGAGAGTATGCCCTCCTGGAGAGTAGCTCTAAGCTACTTTCTTCTTGATCATAGGCTTTTATTTGAATAATAACTACAGTAATTACAAATACAAAATTTTATCTGCATTAAGAAAGTAGAAAAATTGAGGTGTTTTCCAACATCTCACTCATTCAGAACCAATTAATTTGCAAGATATTGCTGGGCCAAATTATTTTCCTACCACAGAGGAGACAGCAAATATTTATTTTCCCCAGACAAACATTTTGCCTTAATTATTAGAGCCTTGTGCTTTTCCTCTTCCGTCTGGATCCTTTACTAAACTAAATGTCCTGGAGCAGAATTGTTAATCATTGGAAGACTCATTTCCATCCCTGTATAAGCTGAGCCTTTTGGGGCAGTTTTAAAATTTGGTGTACAGGCTGTGCTGTGGTTGAGCCAGTCTCTAAGAGAATGCTGGAAAATAATGAGGCCCCAGGTTATGCACCTGAAATTTGGGATCTTGACACAGCCCTGGAATTGGAAAGCATAAACATGGTGTCCTTATGTGCTGTATCTCTGTGATGCGTACCACAGACTCACCATCAGCACCACAGCAAATAAATAATTTTGGTTAAACTTTGAGAGTAAAATATATCTTAACTGAAAATAAAGATGAAGAAAAAATAAAACTCACTATGTATTTACACACAGAGTTACTGAAACTGAAAACCTGCTTTATAGGATTTTGGGATTTTGAGAAAAATAATTCACAAAAGAGCACAATAAAAAAACTAGACCAGCCATTTTAGGAGGAAACAGCTGTCCCACTAAGGTAGTCAGATTTTTTGCTATTAGACTCAGTCAGGCCAAGACTCCTAAGAGTATCAGAATATTTCTAGCAGCATCCAAGAATTTCTGACAACAGAGAGGGTCTGGATTTGACACAGTATGATGTTGCTATGCAGCTTGCCTATAGAACAGATTTCCTGAATTTGTACAGCCACTTCTAATGCCTTCCTAATAGCACAGAAAATAAATGATCTCAAAACCTGTTTATTTCTTACCTGTGCAAATCCATTAAATGCTACGGTGGATGCCTAAATAGAAGTGAAGATCAGAATAAATTATCATTTGTTTACTAAAACCGAACACGAGTCAAAACATTTTTATTTGCAAAATAAAAATGTAGGCCAGACATTAAAAAAAAAGGAAAATAAGAAAAAAAAAAAGAGAGAGAAAAAGATAATAAAATGGAGGGTAAGGCAGCAAGAAATTTGACAACAGTGCTATTTGATAACAGACATCACAGGCTTAAAGAAAATGACAAAAAGAAAAAGCAGTGTACCTTAAATATTTTTAAAAACCAATAATTAAAAAAAGACCAGGTGCATTTAAAGATCTACAGATAAAACACAAAAGCTGCCAGACACAGTGTGTCTTCACAGTTCAACACTTCATTCACCATTCTGAAATGCATTTTTGTCAGCCTGCTTGAAGGGCTGAAGGGCACCACACTATTAAGAGTTGAATGGCAATTTTTCAAAAAAAGAAAAGAATGGGCTTAGGAAGGGAAATAGGAAACACACAAACAGAATGTTTTAAAACAACAAGGTTATGCATGGCCTAAGGAACTCTTTGTCTAGACTAGGCTACACACTGGGGTAGGTACCTCTTCTTTATCAGCCTCAATTTCCTGGTACAACAATCCATATCTCCGGTTAGCAATTTCATCTTCAGATAAATCTGAGTTGTTGGTCTCATTGTCTTTAGGACTAGTTGAACTCTCGGTGCTAGCATTTCTGGAATTTCCCATTTGAAACAGAGACAAGGGTCTAGCTATCTCCTTGCTCGGTCCAGGATTGCTAATGCCTGCCTGCTCCCCAGGCAAACCTTGTTTTACTGGTGTTTCCTGAATTATGTGGCTTGTGCTTGCACCTACTTCTCCCCAGCTGTTATCAGTAGCTCCTAGGTCTTCTGTAGACCATTTATTACTAATGCCTAACCAAACATTTTCCATGTTACCTTCCTCTGAGTTTTGCTGCTTGGGGAAAAAGGGCCAATTATCCATTCCATTGGCTCGGCTATCTGACAGACTAGAAAAACCCCAGGAATCATTAGTAACTGTTGGATCCCAGTTTGCCAGCCAGGGCTCTGTTTCCAAGGCTTCAGGAACACCACTGCTAATCACTTCAGTGACTGCTGTTGCTGTCCTACCTGTCACTTCGTCATCTGCATTATCTAGGCAAGGATTATCACAGCTTTTGCTAGCAGAATTGGCTGCCTTGGGCAGCAATGTCCACTGTTTTTCAGCAGCAGCTTGACCTTTAGTACCAGTACTACCATTTGGGAGGTGGCTGATGCTATTATCTTCAGTTCCTTTACCAGACTCTTCTGCATTGAATAATTCAGCATCACACAGATCACTTCCAGTATCTGAAGGGTACTTTCCTGTGTGGTCAGTTATCTTTAAGTCAACATGTGCCCTCATATTTATACATTCCATGGAGGTACTCTGGCCAATACCACTGTCAGTTTGGTCCAAGGCACCCTCAGATGTATTTTCATGGTCCTCATCCCAGATACCAAGGACTGTCTCAGGTTCAGCACCAGTGCTTTCTACAGTCTTACAGTTGTACTCCACTATTTTGTCCCCACTTCCCAGCCCTGTGCTCAATGATGGTATTTCTCTATCTGTCTCCTCAATGACATCGACCCGTTTGAATTCTTCTTCTGTAGAGGTTTCTAGGTTAGCACCACTAGCTCTCCCAGTATCCCCATAATTACCTTCAAACTCATGTAAATTTTCTACCTCTGTGCTGACTAAAATTTCAAGATCTGATTTTGCTAAATCCTTATGAAATTCTGCCTCACTGTTTCCTTTGGTTTCACAACCTTGCTCTTCCAGTTCCTCTGTACCTTCTACCTCCTCGTAGTTAGCTCCAGTCTCTACCTTTTCACTTGGCTTGACACCTGCCCACTCGTCTTCCTCATGCTCTTCCTCTGCCTTTTGCACATCACATGGGAGGGGTTCATCCAACAAGCTATCAGTTCCCAGGATGGGTGTCTCAAAACTGGTTACGTTCTCTAAAGGCTGATTGGTCACCACATCTTCCCACACATTTTTGGCATCCAACTGGTCCTCCAGTGAAGTCCTCTGGTTTTCACTTACAGAAGCTGACTCTGGTGCAGCATCCTCCTGCTCACTTACTGCAGGCCAAACACTAGCAGGCAGAGTACCCGTGGATTTGCTTGAGGTTTGCTCTGCCCTGGGGAAAAGCAAAGAACTGCCTGCAGTAATTTCCTGGCTGATACTGAGTGCGCTAACATCTAGGCCCCAGTTGAGTGAACCTAGATCAGTTTGAGATCTGTTAGTATCTTCTGATGACCCACTGTTTGGGGTTTCCTCCATGATCAGGTTACACAGGGAAAGACTTTTTGAAGAATCAGGCTTTAAGCAGACAGAAAAGCAAAGAAAAAACACAAGATGAAAAAGATAAAGGCGGACTTGATGAGAAAACACAAAATTTATATTTTGTAAGAGCAATTTTAATCTAAAGAATGAAGTGACTAAGTTAAGCCATTTAAGGAAAAGCTATGTGGTTTGCAACATCTGAAAGCAATAAATTGTAATGCAAAAGAGCAGCACTGATACACAAAACCAGAAAACTATCTATTACACCACAGCGATTAAAGAAGTCCCTAGAGTGGTCGCAATTTTGGGGGTAGGTTTGCTTACCGGCTGCACCAATTCACTGCTTGTCTGTATAGAAGGAGGTCATACACATAAAACAGAAAAGAACAACACGATGTACTTTGATACAGCAGCAGTTCATTAATTAGCAGTTCTCTAACCAGCTGCAGTGACCAAATCAGGGTGGGGAAGGAGTGGTGGGTCCTTTCCTGCCACTCCACCCAAGACTAATTCCAGTCCTGTGAATTTTAAGCCTCTGAATTACATTATAAAAAAAGTTCTTCATGTATGCTGACTATTTATCACCTCTTGCTTTCCCCTCTGAGTCACTGACATTTTTATTTCAAACATTTATCTATGAAGTACGCTAGCATTTAAAAATAATAGAGCAAAGACAAAAATAATTATAATATAGAATACATACATAACATTAAAAAGCTATAAATAAAACTGTGCAAAAAGAAGGCATTGATAAAGCAATCTAATCTAAGTTTAGAGCAATACATTCTCAACATTTCTGGGTTATTTTACCTGGTTTAGATATTTGCAGCCTTGAAATTTTTGCTAGCCTACATACATGACTGTTTTTATCAAGCTTTATTTAACCTCACTCAATATAAAGAGATGAGCATTTAATATACATCCCATATGGAATGTGTTCACAAAACAGTGCTGCAAATCTGAATACATGGCAAGCATTCACAGATTTCTGTGCTGGCTGAAGCTAGAAAAAGTCAAACATGAACATACCAGGCTCCATGTTAAGTCAACCCAGTTAACTCCATTACATACAATCAAAAGAAAGCTCACAAAAATGGGTTGTTTTCTTCCTGCAGATCATTTTATCTGATTTGGCAACAGGAGGAAGAAGGAAGGATTCATGCAGTTTCCTACAGTAGCAGTTTCTTTTGTGAGTAATTCCAGTTCACTGTATGCCCACAAAGACAAGCTAAATTCTGTCTTTACTCATAATTTTGAGAAAATGGTTGTCCATTGGGTTAAAGTCCTAAGGAACTACACCTTCAGGTATTTAAAACAAGTGACTTACATCCATTATTACCTTCTAATAGCTGTACTTTGGGCATATTAAAAGCAACACACTTAGCTGTAGTGATTGTGAATCTTAGCCTAGATTTCTGACATCATTTAGATTTTCTATGCTAAGCTACAGAGATTATTTTTTGTTGTTGTTAGTTTTAAAAGACACCCAGTGGCTTCAAATACTTGAAAGAGTTTGTCACGATCTGTAAATCCTTTACCTTGGCTTTTGGTAAAAGAACTGTAAATCTGAATTTAAGTTGTTACAAAATCAAAGGCACAGAAATACAATTATGTATGTCAGGCTTACCGTCCATAGATCCCATGGCAATGTCTGAAAAAAGCAGTGGAAAAAAGAGCTTGTCAGAAAAACACCATTCCTGTACTGTATGTCCAACATGCTACATAACAATGTCCATTAACTAAGAAGAGAGCACTTATTTATATGCATGTTTATAGTACATACGTATTTTATATATTAGCACGTGTGTGCGTGTGTGTGTCTGTGTATGTATCTGCATAATACTTTTGGTTATAAAGGATGGGCAGTATGCAATGCATTGTGATATTTCCCACTTCAAAGTAGTTGCTGCTTTCCAGCAAACTCACATTGCTGTGTGCATGAGTAATGGTCAGATTCTGAGCTGCTGACTGAGTGACTTTCAACGGGTGTCGGAGCCTCTGCAAAGTGTCAGCTTTAAAGAGCTTACAAAGGTGGGGTTTTCTAGCCAGTTAAAAATGATGCCGCTGTTCGCTAAGTGGGTTCCCTTGCAATACTGACACTAGAAAGGAAAATGGCATACTTTTTGGGAAAGGAAATAACAAAGTTGACCAATATTTTCTTTTTCTCGTCCAGTCTGTTAATAAATGCTAGTGACCTCTCAACAGAAGAGCTTAACAGACAGAGGAAAGAAAAGCAGCAGACTTCATGCCAAATATTTATAGCCCACCATGTGAGACAGAACTCTGCTGCTTCGTATCAAAAGAGAAGAGAACCAGGCAGGTTTAGAAAGGTCCCTTCTAATGCAGCCATAGAAACAGAAGAGCAGTTGAGGAAGGACAGACCAGGGCTCACTTACTGTGGTTGGATCACTGTGGCAAAGCAGTGAAGGGAGGTAATTAATTAAATTACCAATAGAGAAGTCATGCCAGGGCTCCCAAGGCATCATGCACAGATGACTGCTCCTGTTCAACTGTTTGCTGAATGGAAAATATCCGTGACTGAGGCAAAAACTATACACATATAGGAATACCACTTAAGGCTCTCTTCTTAATCTCCCTGCAAGCACAGGGCTCTCCAAAGACTGCAGCCACAGCCTCATACTCTCTATACTGCCATAGTAATGACCCTGTCAACTCCAGTGAGACCAAGACCCAGACTGCAGGGCTGTCTTCCCTTCTAAAAACATGGTGTTCTGACTCACTGCATGCTCTTGTACATGTGGACCATCCTTTCTCATATGCCTTTGTTGTGTGGAAAGATGAAAGGAGTGAGTAAAGGTGCTCAGTGAATGCTTCTTATGCTCCTAGATGAAAAGTTACAATGTACTTTTCTACACAGAATTATATTCTGTATTTCATGTTATAGTTGAATATAAAATAACTGTTTTTCACTGAAGTAATAAACTTTTCTACAACCTGTACAATATGATGTCAGAACAAATGTGTTCTGTCATAAAAGTTAAGTATCTTTTGTTTAATTATCCCACTGCTCTAATCAGCATTATTACAAAACAAGCTGAAAGTAGTTAGCAAAGTCACATTTAGTGTTTTCTGTCACTGCTGAATGCTATGGAATTTCATTTGCTTTCCCCTTCCTTTTCTCTGTTTAGAGGGGGGAAAAACATAACAAGTAAAATGCATAAAGCTTCTGCTACAATGAAACACTTCTCGTAGCAAATCTCAATGAGAAATTTCAGCTAATGTTCAGAGTGCTGACAATGGATCGTTTTTCTGACAGCACATATACTGTCAGAAATCATTACAGATCTCATTACGTAACTAGGACTTCACACCAAATAAGAAGTTAATTAACTGAGGATGAGATCAGCAGAAAATCAGGACCATCTCAGCCTTAAAGCTTCTTGTCTTCTCACTCCTTTCCCAGTGCTGCATTTCTAAACAACTGATTAGTCTTCTCATGTCTCACAGAACAAGCCAGATTAATAATAGCACAGGTAGATTAATGATAGCACAGGAATAATAGATCATGCTAGTAGTGTATTAACACAGCTTCTTTGTGTTCAAGACAGGGATACAGATATGCTGGCCAGGAGATGTTCCCTACTTGGCTACCTGCCCTCTGGGTAGTGAGGGTGAATTCTGGATTTTAAGATAGCATGTCCTGTAGGAAAAGTCAATGAATATCAGCAACTTAATATATCAGCCTTTTCTTTTTTTAAAAAAATTTCATCTTTCTTTTTTTCTCATATTGCTGCAAAAAACTACCATTACAAATATTAGTACTGAATGTAGAATTTCAATAACACAATATTCTACAAGAAAACATCCTATTCCATACTCTAATTTTCCTTGAGGTTAGGTCTAAAGCAGATTAACAGCAAAACCACTCAGATCACTGCTTGGTACAGAAACTCCATCACATTAAAGCAATTGCATGCTGACTCCATGAGACCTAGGTCCCCTAAGGCATCTTTCCAGAATCAGTCAGGTCAGAAAAGTTGTCAGAAAAACAAGCACTGGAGAATAATATTGTTTACACTATGAGTTATTCTAAAGATGGAAACTAACAGCATGCTAAAGTCAAGGCCAAGGTACCAGCAACCATTCTCATCAGCAGACATCTCATTTTACCATGTGACAATTTCCTCTCCTTCCGTACATCATCAAGTACAGGGTTACTGAGGGGGAAGATAGAAGGCTGACTAGTGCTTCTCAGGAAGATAAAGTTTTTCAGACACTTCTCATTAATACATGAGGCAAACCTTTTCTACCAAACACAATACACTGCATTCAAATGCCTTGCCTATGTCAAGGCAAAGAGGTACCTGAGACATGGGTGAATGACTAACTCCTGTTGATACAGCTTCTGGCTTGAAAGGGTCGAAGTCCAAATCCAGTAAAGACTCTTCTTTCTTAGCTTCAGGTACTTCATTCTGTTAGAAGAGAAATATAACTCTTGCAAAACTTATCTTTTAAAAGCTGCCCCAGGTAGTAAAATATTAAAATGGTCAAGAAAAGAAAGCAAACCACAGATTTACTAGCTGTGGTGCACACAAGAAGGGTGGAAGCTCTGAAGATTTTCTTGAGCTTTAGTGTAAGTTTTACTTTTATGAGATTTGCTCTTATGATGTCTTTGGTTTCTCTGTAGTACAGCTTTGCCTTTTTAGGCCTAACAGTCACAGCCCTTTCAAAAAAGTGTCAAGTGTACACCACTTGACTGTGAACGCCCTTTTAAAGTGCTTTGAGACAGACATGGGAGTTAAAAACTACTGTCATAGGTTAGCAAAGCATAGTTCCGGAAGTGATGTTCTTGCAAAGAGGTGCTTACAGCTTCCTCTGTGACCAGACAGAACCTATCAGCTGGCCAGTTTGAATATGGACAATTCTTTAAGCCACTTAAAGTTGTGACCGCCTCTGAGATGCACACTTAAGAATAGAAACCCTGAGGCAGAGGCTCTCTCTCGTTTCCGGTGCTGGCACAGGTGGCTGCGGGGCCCCGTGCGGGGGCCACCGGGCCCGGCCCAGGCCATGCTCGGGCCAGGCCGGGCCGGGCCACGGCCATCCTGGAGCCAATGGGCCCTGTTCCACCCATGGAACAGCCACCCACAGCCCTGCTGTGGGCAGCCGGAGCGGCTCAGCTCCCCCCCCCCCCTCCACTTCGATAAGCCACATTCCAGCTGCAAGGCCTAGGTGAGATTAACCCTTTTAGTGCTGTGAAGAGCTGAAAACCTGAGGGAAGAGAAAGAGGAGATGCTTGAAGCTGAAATTCTGTTGTGAAGCTATGATATGTCAGAGTACCCATTGTAATTTCATGAAGATATGGGGGGTGGAGTGTTCAACTCATGCTTGTTAGCAAAAGCACCTGCGTGAGATAGGCAGATGCTGACACAGCTGTAATTTCATGAGAAGTTTGGACAGGGAGAGATGGAAGCGATAAGGACTTTTGCTCCAAATGGGAAAGGAGAAAACCTCAGTTCCTACAGATGCTCCCAGAGATAGTTCTAAAGATGAAGATGAGGAAGACCCTTTGCTCCCAGGGAAGAACGGCCTCTGTTCTTAGAGATGAAATGCTCCCAGAGATGGGTGAAGAGAACTTTTGCTTCTGAACAGTTCAACCTTAAAATTGCACCCCAAAAAACTTCAAGAGTGTACCCTTGAAAGCAGTTGTGGGAAAAGCTGCAAGTTGGGGAAGGGACTCACATGCGAGCAGAGAGACTCCTCTTCCTAAATGGACTGAACAAAGTTATTTGGAAGTGGGCGGCTGTCTCGTTGTGATAATGTGTTCATAGCATGAGCAAGAGAGACTCCTCTTCCTAAATGGACTGAACAAAGTTATTATGGAAGTGGTAAACAGACTGAACATCTTAAGGCTTGTCTTTTTACATTGTCAGTGGGAGAAGGGAGGAAGGTGGGGGGAGGAGAAAAGTTCTGAAGGTGTGGTATTATTATTTTTTTTCTCTTCTTTTAGGTCTGTTAATGAACTTCTTTATATTCTTTCAAGTTTGGTGCCTGCTTTGCATTTCTCCCAATTCTTATCTCACAGAAGGTAAACAGTAATGAGTATCTTGGACCAAACCACTACACTGAATTGGTGTTTCCACCCGGTTACAAATCCAACCCGCTACAACTACATAAACAGCACCCAATGTCCATACATTCTAACAAGTTAATCTCTCCCCAAACACAAACATTATTAAAAAGCCAATACAGAAGGATACAAATGCATTTGACTTAAGTTTTAATTCTGAACATGTATACCAATTTACAATTAATGTTGCCTTCAGCTCTAAACTTTAGGAAACATCTGATAGTAGGGCACTGGAACAAGCTGCCCAGAGAAGCTGTGAATGTTCCATCCGTAAAAGTGTTCAAGGCCAGATTGGATGGGGCTTTGAGCAACCTGATCTAATGAGAGCTGTCCCTGTCCATGGCAGGTGGGGTGGAACTAGATGATTTTTAAGGTCTCTTTCAACCAAAGCCATTTTATGATTCTATGATATGCTCTTATTAAACTGGATTACATGGTAGAGCCTTCTTGGTTTTCAATCAATAAATTAGCCAAGGCCTCTGAGGTCACTCTAAAAATACATTCACATATATATGTACAATGGGCTACAGGTCTTCTCTGCTGTAAAAGAACCTGAAAAAACAATTAGTGTGCTTCAACATAAAACAGTGTGAAACCGTAGCTGAGATTTAATTATCACTAACTGTAAATGTTCTAGGCAAGCACCTTAGTCTTGATAACAAGGCTAGTACTGCCTGCTGCTAGTTGTCCAGTGTTTGTTAAATAGTGAGAGAAGCTTGTACGACAGGGCAAGTCTACCACAGTATGCCACGTACAAACCCAGCAAAACTATGAGATAATAATAATGATAATGACAGTAAAATAAATGAGCAAAGACCTTCTATTATTGGAACATTTAAGAGTATAAACTTTCCAAATTAGTGTTACTATTGGTAAACAGATGTTCAAAGTTAGCTAATTAATGGCTTCCGTTATGCCACAAAACACCTTAACTCTCTGTGTCACCTGCAAACATGGTAAAAAGAGCTCCTCAGCTCCCATGTTAGGAATGACAGAATGACCTAGAACTCTTCAGTCTGTAAGAGGTGTGTTAGGGGTGATGTGAGAAGGGTCTATACCAGTGTGAGAGGGGTTTGGCTGCTCCCTGATTCTTCCAAAGCAGGAAGGCAGTTGGCAGCAAAGCTGGTGGGGACAAATATAAAATAAAAGTGGTGGTGCTCCATGTGGCAGAGTCCAGCTGGGGACCTCCTTGGCTTCAGGTACTGTGACTGTGAAAAACGTACACATGCTGAAAGACTGAATAAATTTGTGGCAAAGTAGTCTGTTGAGGCTTACTAAATAGGTAGAAATCATGGTGAGAAAGTCCTAGAGCAGCAAAGCACTAGAGGCTAAGAGACTGTAGTACCAGGGGGTGTCAGGAGTACCAACTTTGCTTGCCTGGATTTATCTTCTTTCTTTGGCCTTCTGCATCACTGGTGTGACAGATATGTGGTCTGACACACTGAAGCCTGTATTATAGTCTCCCATTTTAAAAAGTCAAGCCCACCATTCCCACCAGTAACCAACATTACATTCATTCTCTCATGCCTTCCATCGAGTGTATTTAGATTTCATCACATATGCTCCTGAGGCACTAATACTCATATGGTCATACACCTTGAAGAAATAACAGCATTTGCTGGCATATAATCAGAATTGGATGGAGACATAAAAGATAATGATCTTTCACTGAGGTTTGAGAATGAAGTTGCTACCTATGAGGACTGAATCAAATGAACAGGAGTCTTACTTAGGCCATGAGTGATGACAGCTAAGGTATTGAAAGTGACAGGGTACTGATCACTGATAGCAAAAGTTATCATTACCCATGACCCTCAGAACAAAATGAAGAGAACACTCAACTTTAGTGACAAAGGCCCAAATAAACATACAGAGCACCTAAGATACCACATTACAGGGAGATGCAGGAAAAACAGGAACCTCAGGAAATCCCTCAGTAAGGGGCAAAGCTGTGACAGGAAGGCCTGAAAAACATCCTGTATTTATTCCACCATAGCATGATGAAGCATGAATAAATTAAACATTTGAAAGAGGAGGCTGTGGCAGAAGCAAGGCTGTACCTCTCAGAGGCATGTACAAGAGATGAAGAAGCCAAAATAAACTTGCAAAGTTTGTTTTTGAGACAAAACTTCAGGAGGAAACGCCGGAATGAGTGTTCCTCCCCTTTTCCTCCGTCAATGAGACAAATGGGTCACAAGGAGTTAAAGTGGGAAAAAGAAACCAAACTGTTTATTAACACACGAACAAAACAGGGTAGAACAGGATTTAAAAAAGCCCCAAACCTCAAAATACAACAAATTCCCGGAGAGAGAACAGACACACGGGCTCGGACCAGCCGGGGCCACCCCGCGGGCCCGCTGGGGCCACCCCGCAGGCTCCCCGGACCGGCGAGGAGGGAAGGGAGGCAGTGAGGCAAGGGGAAGGAAAGGGAAAAAAGAACAAGAAAAAAACCCAACACAATCTTTTCCCAGCTAGCCGGAACACAAAGGAAACCAAAAAGCAGCACAGCGCTCCCGGCGCACTCCCTCCCGAGCCCCGCCGAGACCTCCCCGCCCCGGGTCCATCTTAAAGGCACAGCGTCCTTGGGCATTGAGCGGATGGTTAAGGAATAAAGCGGCTTTATAACATCACCCCAAGAGACAAGGACCACCAGAACTGTTACCCTCTCCCTGCACACAGTCTGTACAACCCTTAAAATAGCCTTAGCAGTTATGCTGTCAGACACACTCAGACACATTATGTATCGTAGGGGGCATATAAAGGCCTACAATGTCCAAGCTAGTAACTGGACACTAGGGAGAAATATGATGTGAGGAAAAGGAGAAATAAAGCAAAGAATACTAATTTCTGAAATATCTGGAGCTGGTCACCCAGATATTTCATCTTTTCACCTCTTTCTTTTACTAGACAGTAATTAAATCAATTTTTGACAATGAATAACCTGGATTTGTGAGATAGTTTATTGAATCAGTGCAAAAATATTCAACAGCATCAAGCAGAACTGTCTTTCAGCATGTTGCACTAACGAAGCAAATGCATTAATACTGCTTGGTAAAGAAGGAGGAGCAACAACAATTTCAGGATATTTGTGTTTCAGGAAACGGAAGCGTTTGGCCTGTTTGTAATCCTCTCCAAAACACTGTATTAAAGCAGCAAAGCTCTACTCATCAGTCTGTTGGTTTTGTGCCTCTGCGTGAGCAGTGTCTGGGACACCAGTGGTGGTCCCCTGGGAAGTCCTGTACCATTGACAGGCTCTACAGGCTTAATAGCTTTCTCCACAGTGCTCAACAAGGGCTTTGGGAGTATAGGAGAAGCCATAAACACCAAGAGGAATAAGTCCGTATTTCCTGTGGATTTCACGCTATGTATTTTCCTTAACTGCTTCACATACACAAGGATACAAAACCTAGACATCACATTATTTGGGTATGTCTGTACATACTCAGAGATCTCAGATACAGTAAGGATGCTTTAGTGATGGGGGTGGGTTTTGTGGAGGGAGAAGTGCAGATGATTGATGAGAAGGTGGCCAGGGAATAGCTTAGGACATTCCCTGGCCGTTGACTGTGGAGGAAGGAAGGACATAGATCACTCACTGAAGGGAGATCCATTTTCCTTGAGAGACAAAGGAAAACATTTCAGTTCTCAGAAGCATGCCCACTTTTATTATGCCATTCCATTTCTATGCCAATCTCTCCTAGAAAGGATATAAGGATTCTGGAAATGTGACTTACACTTAATTAAAGCCTTATTCCAGTGTCATCTCTTAATGGAAAAGCAAACCAGTTCTACTTCTGCTTCCCTGGATGGCCTGACATATGCAGATTAGTTGGATACAGTATTTAATGCAGGGGGCCATATCTAGCACAGCTTACACCAACTCTTACCAGTGATTTCAAGGCTCATGCTGCTGGAGTAATTAATTCCTATGAAGTCAGGGTACAGTGATGCAACAGACCTGCCATCTCCCTTCAGAAAGAGGGCCTACCAGCAGCTGCATTCTGGGAGTAGCCTTTAATTCTTTAATTGCATGGAGACTTAACTATAAATAAGTCTTTTCCAAATAGATCCCTATACACAGCAACACCTGTTTCTCCCTACCACAAGAAAACAACGCATCACATGTTCAAATTGTATAAAATACATTTTTTAACTATAAATAAGTCTTTTCCAAATAGATCCCTATACACAGCAACACCTGTTTCTCCCTACCACAAGAAAACAACGCATCACATGTTCAAATTGTATAAAATACATTTTTCATTGCTGTGCCTTCATTCTCCTGTGCTGTCAAATGAATTAGAACAAAACCAATGATTCAAATGAAAACAGACATTCCTAAACATTCTGCATAAGCTTCACATCGACGTACTTCTCTTCGATCTATCAGACACAGGCTCAGATTTCAGACCATGAAAGAAAGGGTCCATTATTGAAAAAAACCAGCCATCACTATAACTGTGTAAAAGCTGAAGGGCTGAATACAAATTTTACAGACTTATTTTGCACAATTCTGGCTTTTCTGTTTATTATATGGAACTTTAAAAAATATCATAATAATGAGATAAAATGAATTTTGATCACTTCTCTGCTGTGCAGCTAATGTTTCTATGAGCAAAGCCAAGTGAATGAATACTAGATGAAGCAGTCTTTTATACCTGTAAAAACCAGCCAAGTTCCATTTTTTAAGAATCACTCAATAGAAAGAAGGAATACTTTTAATGATTTTGATGAAGGAAACAGAAATAGTGAAGGATCTCTGTAAAATTCCACTTGAGATGCTTAGCATTAGAAGTAGCATCTTAGATCAACTCTCAGCACATAATGCAACCTGGATGGATTTAAATCTCAAACATGACCATATCACAGTATTTTTAGTCGGACCTCTCAGGAAATTGCTTTTTTTTTCAATATGTTAGCAGTGTTAGCCCTTTTGAGTGATTATGTGTGACCTATTCAAAGGCAAAACACCATATGTGTAACTCTTTCAAGGTAACAGAAAGTGGTCATTATACCTCTGCCTTCTACCTGTGCCCTCCTCCTCCCTCCCCATGAAGATCAGCCCCAGAGGCACTGTCTTGGAGAACTTAGGGTAATTACATGGCTGGAACTCTACACAATTCACTGAAGCTTACCTGTGATGGGGTTGTCACATTGATTTCTGGGACAAAGTTGTCGTCAAATAAGTTAATGATGTTCTCCTGTTGCAACTCCTTCGTAGGTGTGAGTTTAGGCAGTGGTGGGACTGGCGGACCTTTCCTCAGCTAGGCAGACAGCAAAAATGTCACAGACTAGTTCAGGGATAAAAGAAAATCTTTAAGCTAGGCCTAAACAAATTGTCCTAGGCTTTTACTTCAGCTACTTCACCCTAAATAAGTCATGGGAATAAGCCATGTGTTGAAAGGAACTGTTAGGTGTTCACCAACAAAAGCCTTGAAATAAACATTATGGGGAGCAAAACCACCCTATGTTTAAAAGTCATTAAAACTCAAAGTTTCAGATTTCATGCTGCGACAGGCACACAGTGCAGGACACTTGCTCTTCTATACAGCCCATAGCTGAAAGGGCAGTATTGCACAGAAACAGTGCCTCTGCAGCTTTTTGGCTTCTTGAGTTCATTTGTGTTTAGCTTTGGGATTTTGCCCCTGCCCACCTGTTGCTAGTCTTAGAGTGTACTTAAAGCTAAGACCATATAATCTCTGGGAACTACAGCACTTCAAAGGTGCTTAGTTTACTATATTCCTCCTGCTCTCCAGAGATTCACATAACTATGACAAACTAATTGCTTGGAATAACACCAAATAGTATTGGATAATTTTTACATCTATCAAAACCCCAAGAAAATAAATCCACAAAAAATCCTCAGGTGGTATAGTGACATAACACTACTGGCACCAATGAGGCTGAGTCCAGGTGGATACTCAGGCAGTGAGGTGTCACATTTTGGGAGACCAGAGAAAATAAGCATGCTCACTAGATACAAAATTAATTTTCTTCTGATATGCAGACAGCATAGAAACAGCAATCAGCACAGAAGCTATCCCAATTCCAAAAAAACATCCATAACATCAACACAAGCCTTTGATATGCACACGAACACATACAACTCATGCTACAGATTGAACTGATGAATGAAACCGATTCTTATTTTACCAATACTAGTGAAAATAGAAATTACTCCATTGATTACAACAGAGTCAAACTTCCCAATCCAGTGTTAAAAACAACCAATGGGACTTTAATTATCAGTAATTAGCAGAGCAGTATTTCAGCTAGCTTTATTATTTATTGTTTTAGAGACTGGCCAGACCAGTGATACTCACTGGCTAATTTTTCTCAGGTAAGCATAAATTTGAAGATTGAAGCATAAAAATGAAGAGCAGAAATATATAATGTACAAAAACTCACAAGGTTTTAGAAGCAGGCTTTTCAAACTATCACTGCTGGTACATGGGTCCTTAGAGACAATGCAACTTTTTAAGAAGTGTTTTGCTTTGTCACTTGAAGTCCCAGCAATTCACCAGGCACCTAAAATTTTCTTCATTCCCCCTAATATAAAAATGCTTTTCTATTCATGTTGTGACACAGGGATGAACAACTGATGAACAGAACATACTGCAACAGAACCAGTGGCCTCCCTGCTGTTACTCAGTCACAGCCTAGATGAAAGATCCACCATGTACATCATCTCAGCAATCTTTCACTGCACAACAGGTCAGGTCCCTCTGCTAGGTATCTCCTTACCTGTGTGGGTGACTTAGGTCGGGCTGGTGCCGGAGACGTTGGTGCCAGCATATGATTGGGACCAGCAGTAGGGCTAGGTAGGGGAGAGACCTCCTCTGGTGGTGATGGTGTTTTTGCAAAGCGGAGTGGACCTGAATCACTAGACAGAAGCAAAGCAATGGCAAGGACACATATATCTTGCTGTCTTATTACCTTGAAAATCTGATGCAACAGTTGAACTGCACCCCTGATGTAACGCCAGTGACCACAAAAGAGAGTACAAACTGGAGATGAACCAAGCCATTATATAATGACTAAAACTAAAACTGCAATTAAATGCAATTAAATTTCAGTGTCAAAGGAAGTTTTAATTTTGAATGATCTTGATTTTTGGAACATCTGTTTACCTGATCATTGTAACTTGAAGAAAAATGAGTACCTGCATTTTTGCAGATTCTGTACTTGAAATACCATTTCACTTACAAATTTAAAACTATTATAAAATGTGAAATGGATTTACTGTCATTTCACACACTTCTTGGAATAAAATATTCTAAAGAGAAAAAAAACCCCATAGGAAAGCATAACAATGAATAATGCAAATAATTTTAAAAGCTCAGCAACTTCAGAAAGGTTTCAATAAAATAAAACCAGCCAAGATTATTATAAAGATATCACTATTTAGAAGAACAAATAACCAAAATTATAAACAAGCAGCAGTCAAGTGACTTCAACAGAGCTCTGCTGATACTAAGAAAAGATCTGATGAAGTCCTAGAAAGCATCTGCCCTTCTCATGAAAGGATCTGGTGCAAACACTGAGAAAATATTCAGCTACCTAGAAATGCTGAAAGCTTACAATGAGGGGAGGCTATGAACTACAGTACTCAACGACCACAGTACTCAGTAAGAGCAACTCCTACACATCCTCAGGGAGAGCAGAAGCACTACCTGACTGAGACCATAGCATAAACATGATCCTAATGTAAACACAAGAAAAATTGTTCTTTGGAATGACAAACTTAGCTCACACTCACCACCTCTTTCTGTGGAAATATAAAAAGAGAAAAAATAAGCAGTTATTAAGAAATTTATGTTCCAGGTACAATATTGCCTTCAGGACAGAGTATTCAGTAGCATACAAGTTTTTAAGATGTTTCTTTTTATGCAGTTCTTTAAAAGAGATATTAGATACTGTACTTGTCTAGTATTAACTTCTCATGCATCTAAAACAGAAAGCTGTTTTATCTCATGAAGACCCACTTGTGAATAGTCTTTTAGAGTATCATCACTAATAATGGAAGTCAAAATCTATCCAGATTTTCACACAGGACTCTGCAAATAAAACAGCAAAAGAGAGTAACAAAGTAACTTTCAAAACGTATTTTTAGAAAGCTTTTTTAAAGTAAGTTAAGATCACACTACATTAAATGATGTCTAGTATTTGGCAGAAAAATAATTTTTCTTTTTTCTCTCAATGGAATGAATAATTCAGTGGGAACAAGCATGTGCATGTTGGACATGGTCTAGGAGACACGGATAAAATACCTGTTGTTTACAAAAAGTGCTTGAAATCTTCCAACACTACATTATTTTACATTACATGAAAGTATTTCACAAATCCTTTATGGAAACATAGTCCAGTTTCTGAGTCCATCCTAAATGGGCCAGAAGTGGTGATGCATGAGCTAACAGCTCCGAAGGCAGTATGTAATATATGAGCATGGATTATCGCTGAAATAATCTAAAATACAGGTTCTAGTGATGTGCTTATAGTTTTGAATTTTGCATTACATCACAAGTTTCAATATTTCATTCTTTGTTCTTCCAAAGTGAGATTAAAACAAATGTAGGAAGATCTGCCGTATTTTTGAGGCAGATGTTAACTTGTTCAGTCAGTCTAAATTGTTGCTAATCTAACTCCATCTTGGGGGCAAATTAGCAGTAACTACGTGAGGAACTAATTTAATTTTTATTTATGCCACAACATTGTCCGGGTTTTGCGTTATAAACCCATTTTCTGACATTGTGTGGAAAATTACTACATGGGCAGAGCTCTAAATGTGGCACGTGACGAAGGTGTCTAGCAAAGATGAGGGGGTGGAGACAAAGGACATCAGAGTCTCTAAGCAGGCAATCCCTTCAGAAAATGGACACTTCGCCTGACAATCAGGGCAGAAAAAACTTCCACCACGGGGCTGCAAAAGACTCCTCCCTCCAGGCGGGGAAACCCCTGCTGCCCGGGGAAAATTCCCCTCACTAGCCAGAGGTCGTCCTCATAGGAGCGGACTATGGGAGGAGCCTCAGCACTAAAAGCATTTAACAGCTCCTCAACCGCTTCCCGCTCCCAGTTTCTCGGCAGGCCCGGCTCGTCTGGAGGTTTGGCTCGTTCGGCCGCCTGCTCGCTTTCTCCCTGCGGTCCTGCTTTTTCCCTGACTGTCTCCCATGTCCACACCTGCTCCGTCTACCCTGCCTGGCCGCTTCCCCGCAACAGCCCGCCTGCCCCTCGGCCCGAGCGCCGCGCTGCGGGGACCCGCTGCCTGCGGCCATCGCAGCCGCGCTCCCGCGAGAGCTGCGCAGGCTCCCCCGACAGGGAGCGCACGCGCCATGTGCCCGTGGATGCCGATGGGGCACCCCGGGACTGTGCTGGTAACATTCTTACCCTGGCCTCCTTCCTCTCTCTGCGTCTTTCTTTTCCCTTCTCTGCTTAACTTTCCCCCTCTAGATGGACACAAATCCTTCTTTATCAATAAAAAGTTCTCAGATACAATATTTGCCTCGTTTGTGCTTGATTTTGTCCGAGAAATCCATTAAAAAGAATCCCCTGCAGTTTCCCTTAGAGTGGAATGCGAAAAGCTGTAACATTGTTAGGATTGCTTCTGACTAGCTGGGATTAAATGGTAATTCAGGCTTTATTTATTAACTCCAAATATCATTGTGTCTTGCTAAGTCTTAACTGTTTTACATTTCAACCTTTTCTGCGTATCCGTGTTAAAAATCAAGTTATGGCAGAAAGGCTACATTTGTTGAAACAAAAAGTCAGAAATACCATACTGGCATCCACTGATCTTAAGAAAGCACCATCTGATTTTAAACTCTTTTTGGTTTTGTGCTTTCAAACAAGATTTCTTGAAAGTCTTTAAAAATATGGTATTTTGTGACATTCTCTTTATTTCAGTTTTTCTGCTTTTATGGTGCACCTTCAGATCTTTACTTTTCCCCATAAGCAGAAGAGATAAAAGCTAACGTTCAAAGGTTGGGATTCTCACCTAGCAATAGCTAAAAACATATCTCAATATTTCAAGGCATTAAATTATCAGAGTTAGCAACATTGCTGTAAACTAAGTATCTAAGAATAAATGAGCTATACGCTTGGTGCAAACTGATGTAACAGTCTACAATGAACTTGGCTAAATTGAAACAGCCTTCATTTTTTTTTTTTGAAAGGACTTTCTAGAAAAATAGTCAGTGAAGAAGGAGGCTTTGCATCTTTACTCCTGTTGCAAAGAATTTCATCCCAGATACCTTCATCTGCCATCCTGAACAAGTAACACCTGTTACCATGTTGTGCAGCAATCAGTACGGATGGTGTAGGTGATTACTACATATGCTGAGACCCACAAAGCCTACAGCAATACAATTCATTAAAAAAGCAGTAAATTCACCTTGGTGCCCCTTGAATGGTGAAGGCCTTGTCTGCGTGCTGATCCCCCAGCTTTGTCATCACTTCATATAGTTTGTGACATAACTGTGAAAAGAAAACAGTTGCCTGAGTTCATGTGAACAACTACAGTCATGATTAAAAACACAGGTGATAAATCTGGTCTGATAAATGATAACTTGATAACTTTATGTTACAATATAAAACCTTCCAAAAGTTCTCAGTGCCATGTATAGTAAAAGCTTAAGCAGAAACCCATCAAAATCCATAGAATCAAAGATAATAGCAGTTCTTCAAAGACATGAGCTGTTTTTTAGATGACAAGTTCTTAAGTGTGACTGACTGCTATGTGAGCTCTGATGAAGGAGGTCATTCTAAGTTTAAAGCAACATGGGCAGCCAAGAAGATTCATGTTGTCCCCTGAAAAATCTAATCCAAATTTTCACAGAACTTCAGTAAAGTGAGTCTTCAAAAAAGTTTTGGTTCCAATTTGAAGGTTGCTATAGATAATACACTACTAAGTATTTAGCCAGGTACATTCAAAAGATCCTCAATGAAACTGCTTGATTTGCCTAACAGTCACACACAAAATACTGCATTGCTGACAATGCATATAGCAGACTTGAAGGGAATGTTTGACATGTTTTTCTTGTACCGATTAAAGCAAAGAGGTGCTTAGCATGGACACAGCAAAAATACTGAAGGCAACAGTAAATTATCAAAATAGAAAGTGAATTTAGTTCTACAACTGATAATGCACTGCAATCCAAAATTGTAGGGGCTGCTCCTTCCTTAAGGAGAGAACAAATATGGCAAGTAGAAATGAATATGATGAATATACCACAAATCTGTATCTATGGCAAATTCTCATGTGTGCCTCTGCTAGATTTTTACTGTAAGACATTTGTTAGCTATCATGCATATCATAATCCATTATACATGAGATAGTCAGTTCTACTCACTAAAGCTATTTCCTTGTGAAACTTGGCTTCAAGGCTGGATACATTTTTGAAGGTGTTCACATAGAAACCAATTCGTCTATGAAGGATGGAACAAAGAAAGGAAAAAGAGAATAAAAGATATGTGTGGGAGGGCCACAAACGCAGATTAATTAACTGTCTTCTGGACTACAAGCAACATTCTTGACTATTACTCTCAGCAAAGCAAAGGATGAAATGTCAAAATTTCAGACTAGTTTGTTCATAACTATTTCTGTTTTTGTTGAGATATGTATTTCACACTGTCCAGTGAACCAAGTTGAGACTACTCCACATCAGATGTCTTCACCTTGTTTCAAAGAAGAGTGGAAAAGGATGGTCACAAGTGCAGCACAAGCCCAGGGAAGGCAAGATGCTCTGGGCATCCATCTCCCACCAGACAGCAACTCAGCCATTTCCTGAAAGGAGAAAGGTACCACTCTGGCACTGTGAGCCCCTGTGCCCAAATCTTATCACAGCACCAAGGTGATGCAGTTGCGTGTGGGGTCAGCTTTACGTATACACCTCAGTACAGCGCAGGGGTGGGTGTCCAAAGCTCAGCTCTGAAACACATGCACATGTAGATAAGAGTAAAGAATTTAATATAGACTAGACATTTCTGTGCATGTAGTCAAGAATCTGCTTATTTGGAGTGAATGATTACACACTTCTACATTTCAAAAGTAGAATGTGTTTTCTTAGGTTTTGTTTTATTTTTCCTATTTAAAACTGTCATGTATAATGGCTACCAACTTTTATTAACAAAAATAATCTCTGGAATAAGAATAAGCCTGCAAAATGTCAACTCAATAGATAATTTTCTTCCTGAAGAATTGTAATAACTAAAATAAAGGACTCTGAAAGCAACTGCTTTATAAATTATGCATATTGCTCAAATTAAATTCTGCCTTTCTCTGAGACTAGCTACTGCTTTTTTATACAAAATTTACTGAAGTAAAGGGGCCCTTACTCTAAATCATTCACATGCAGTTTTATTTGGCCCATAAAACAAGTATCTTGAAGTGCTAAGAAGGTTTACACTGAAATATGCAGAAAAACAGCAGGGAAATCCTCTATTGGTCTGAAATTTAACAGGATTTTTTTAGAAGGCAGAGAAGACAAAGGATACTTCACATCTCCACTCCAGATTGTCAACTGTTAAAGAACATAGCACACTAATGAGATGCTTATTTTTCTACTGCTTTTGGTCTCCCATTCATATTGTTTGCATTTTCTGTATAAACACAGTTCATGGTTAAACATCCTGACTGAATGACCTATGCCATCAAATCATTTAACATCACAGCATAATCAGTGCAAAACTATAAAATGTGTCTTCTGATATAGTTATAATAAAAAATGACCTATAAGTAGACTCAAATCACCAAGAGTACTCTGTCCTCCAGCATAATTATTTACTCATAAAATGGAAACCTTTTTGCACCTCAGAATGAAGATATGATAATGAATCTTAAGTGCCAACATACACTGAAAAAAATAAGCATAAATACATTTACAGCACGTATGTTTTGGAGCACTTGCATACATTTTTCCTTTCATTTTTTCAAAAAGAAAATGGATGGAATCCTCAAGAACCCAGCAATCCATTTTCTATCTGCTCATTAAAATCTCCTCATTCCCTTTCCTTACTCCCCACTTAGGCCTTGCATACAGTATCTCTCTGGGCTTACCGTGACCACAGAGATGGCAACTCTTCTTGCAAGTCAGTGTTAAACTCTTCAAATACTTTCTGTGCTTTTTGAAATTCTTCTTCTGCCTAAACCAAAATGAAACAGGTGACTTCTGAAATCACTATGACATAACAAAACCCAAATTATTTTTGTGTGGTTTTCTTGGTGGGTCTTTGACAATTTTTATAAACAAAGGATGTTATTCAGCCCCACACCATGGAGGCCAAAACAGGATTTGCTGTCCCCTCAGTCTCATCAAGCGAGCAAGTTAGGTCTCAAACAGGACTCCTTTGCAAAAGAGGCTGAGCATGTCTACTACATGAACCAAAGTACTCAATACACATTTATCAGAGAGATTAGAGATACCAGTTTTTCTAAGAGAGCAAAAGGAAGAGAAACTTTGTGCTCTTTGTACAGAAACAAGTGTCACCCAATCTCCCCAAGTCCTCTGCCAGCATGTTTCTGATTGTGCTACCTTGGTAATTCTGCCCTCATCTTTTCTTTTCGAGCTCTGCAGAGCTTCTAGATGATGTCTTGCACTGTCATAGTCCACTAGCTTTCTGCTTCGTTTTGCAATGCGAGTCTGTACAGGGGTAGAAATGAAAGTAAATATGAAAAGCACTTTTAAAAAAGCCATTTTACTTGTGTTGTCAAATTAGTTTCTGACATATTTTTATTCTCCCTTATCTGTTTTTCATATCTGAATTATTATATCATGTAGGAGGAACATGGAAATGGTAAAGAAGGCAAACTAATCACATTATTTTAAATAAGGAGTCAATATACGCATAGTTTGGTTCTCCAGAATCAGTGAACCTGTTAAACTCAGGGTCATACCATCTTTTCCCCTTATATATAGTGTGAAAATTCAGCAATTTTTCTAGAGTTGGAAAACTGCTAAAATACACTTCTCCATATAGTTGTTCTGACACATACCTAAAATACTGGAGTTCAAGATATACATATATATACTTTGATATAGACTTTGCAAAGGTATATATTATATGTAAAATCCACATGCTGAGAGGGAATAAGCACAGTTTGATTTAAAAGCGAGTTTAGGACTGTACATCAGTAATGATGGTATTTTTAAATGATTTTTTCTTTAGTCCTTGATGTAAATTACAAAGAGGATGACTGTGTTACCTATTCAGTTATAAACTATCACAAAAAATTTCCAGCTATGCCCACACAGTCATATCCAAATATAAAAGTCACTACCTCTCACCTATAGAGCTTCTTTATCCTCACACATTTCATTTAGCAGTCATCTCCTTGGACTGTACACCAGGTGGGCATCTGGCAGAGGCTAGACTCTGTATAACATTCTTTCCTGATGTGTATTACAAAATCTTTTTATAACTAATTAAAAGACAGGCTTAGATAGAAGAAAGATACTCACGGGTGCATCTAGCCAATAACAGAAAGCCTGCTTTCCATGTAATTTGTCTGGCATTTTAACCGCTGAAGAGCTTAAGGTGTCCTTATTGAAGTTGGTTAATATTATCTTTATCTCATACCAAAGAAACAGGAGCAGAAAAAAGCATAAAATTTTCCTCTACAAAGGCTAATTTTCTTCCAAGTACTACTGCATGAAAAATATTTTTGTTCACTTGGAAAATCAGTCCTGCCTAATGTCAGGAATCTACTTACAGAACAACATCTTGTACATCACAGGAGAGCATGACTTCCACCTCACACCCTTTTAAATTCTTTTTGCCTGTAATCTCATTTTCTATTTATTTTGCAACTCAACAGAACTTTAAAACTTGTCCTTTACAGAAAATCATTACTGTACTTTGATATCAGGAAATTGTCCTAGATATGTATCCAGCGTTAACAATGATCCATCCACCAGTTTTTGATGGAAGTCTTCCCAAAGTTCATCACATTTCTGAAAAGGCAGAAAGGAGAAAAATGTACTTAGTAGTTTAATGCCTCTTTAAACCTAGGAGAAATATAAATGTAATTGGTAAAGATTAATCTTTCTGAAGTTTTAAAATGTTCTTTATGGAAATAAATCAGAGTGTAAACATAAGGTGAATGAAAAGGAATAGCTTGATTTTGCAAGTTCAATTCACAACAAACTAAGAATAAACTTTATAATTAGCTTGTTATATTCAAATAATAATATTTTAAATAGTTACTGCTATGTGAAAATAAGGATATCATGTATTCAAGGTCTTCCTCAGGGTTTCAGGTCCCTGAGGGTCAGTAATGCAGAATCTGAACCTGGCCTAGCTCTTGTGTCTAACTATGTTCACTGATGATGAACCTTGCTTACAGAGAAAAGAAGTACAACAAAAAAGAGAAGAGTAAATAAAAAAAGGGAAAGGTCTTTCCATCTCATTCTTTTTGTGCCATTAAGGTACATTTGATGAAATGGCTGATGCAGACAAGAACTCTACCTTGCACTGCGGGAGAACTGGAATGACGGATAGGAAACATCCCAACATCAGCTGGCAAAATAAACAAAATCCACACCCCCACCACCCGTCTCTGCCCTGAAGCTACAGTGCTTTTCCCCAGTCCCCTTTGGAGCTCTGGGGTAGTCACCAGGAGAAACTCCCTGTAGTTTTCTGATTTTTATGAACATATTAATGCAGCTCATGTGGCAAGGACCCAATGGGTGAGATTCCTTATTAGAAGCAAATCCTGTTACATAGAGACATAGTGCTTGAGGTCCCGGGTTCTCCATTGCACAAATCATTAGCACATGTTAAACATCCTGATTCCCCCTTTCTTTGCACATTTCAAAAGTCACTTAACATCCTCCCCTTTGATGGGAGGGAGGCTAAGGGTTGTAAGCACTGCTCTGTAGGCTGTTATCCTCATTGACAAGTCTGGAAAGCTATTCCCAAGTGTTTTACCATAACCTACTATAGGGCATATTTTAGATGCTGTGTGATGCCAGTCTCAGTTCATTCATTTCCTATTCTAACAGAGTCCCTAATGAATTATTAGAATCTATTAAACGTGCTTAAAAGAAATACCTCATTTATCAACACAGTGTTTAATCACAGTGGTCTACAAAGCACCACAGCATTAGATTGTAGCAAGCAACTGCCAGTCTTGTGTGTTTGCTTTTGTATCTTGCTGATACATACTTCAAACAAACTAAAATAATGGAGGTTTTCTGAAAGCTAATGGACGCAAACAACATTGCTGAAGGATCCCTTTAAGCCATCATCTTTCCTACCACATAGAAGAAGGTCTTTTAAGTGGACCCCTTTTGTAATGATCATTTATATCCTTAACTGAACAGATACATACTCTAGGTTTACTCTAGGTTGAGGGATCACAGAATCAACTAGGTTGGAAAAGACCTTTGAGATCAAGTCTAACCTATTACCTAACACCACTTTATCAACTATAACATGGCACTAAATGCCACAGCCAGTCTTATCTTAAACACCTGCAGGGATGGTATGACACCACCACCTCCCTGGGCAGTCCATTCCAATGCCCAATCACTCTTTCTGTGAAGAAGTTCTTCCTAATGTCCAGCCTAAACTTTCTCTGCCACAGTTTAAGGCTGAGCCCTCTTGTCCTGTCTCTGGTTGCCTGGGAGAAGAGACAGACCCCCACATAGCTACAACCTCCTTTCAAGCAGTTGTAGAGAGTGAAGAGGTCTCCCCTGAGCCTCCTTTTCTCCAGGCTAAACAACCCCAGCTCCTTCAGCCACTCCTTATAGGACTTGTGTTCCAGACACTTCACCAGCCTTGTTGCCCTTCTCGGGACATGCTCCAGCATCTCAATATCCTTCCTAAATTGAGAGGCCCAGAACTGGACACTGTACTCAAGGTGTGGCATCACCAGTGCTGAGTACAGGGGAAGAATCACTGTCCTGGTTCTGCTGGCCACACTATTCCCGATCCAGGCCAGGATGCCATTGGCTTTCTTGGCCATGTGGGCACACTGCTGGCTCATGGTCAGTCTGCCATCAGTCAGTACCCACAGGTCTCTTTCTGCCTGGCCACTGTCCAGCCACTCTGTCCCTAGCCTGTAGTGCTGCAGGGGGTTGTTGTGACCAAAGTGCAGGACCGGGCACTTGGTCTGGTTAAACTTCATATGGTTGGATTCAGCCCATGGATCCAGCCTGTCCAGGTCCCTCTGCAGAGCTCTCCTACCCTCCAGCAGACTGACATTCACACCCAACTTGGTGTCAACTTCAAATTTGCTAATGGTAGGCTGTGGCATTTAAGTAAAACCTTATAAAATGAAGGCCTTGTTGCCTTTGTGAAATTACGGCTCGGGCCTGCTACTTCGGCTAGAGAAGGACTGTGAGAAAAATCAGTGAGAAGAAAAACAATTAGTTTTTACCCATGAGAACGTAGTATCAAGAGAAGCAAGAAAGCTAAACAGTAGAAGGAGAAACAGCAACATATCTGCACCTGTTATTTTTCTGAATGCTTGAATGCTTATGCTATAGGTAGCCAATGGTAGTGTATTGAAGTTAATAATAGCCAATGAGTCTATTGTAATAGTTTAGCAGCCAATGAATCTGTAACATGAATGATAACATACAAAAGGTGTATAAAAGAGGCTGCTTTGTTTAATAAACGGCTTTTTGGCCCTTGAAAGAAGCACTGTCTGTATGTGTCGTGACCGCCCCAACAGCGACAATAGGCTTGATCCCTTCATCCAGATCTTTGATAAAGATCTTAAACAGGACTGGGCCTGACACAGATCCCTGGGGGACCCCACTAGTGACTGGCCACCAGCTGGAGGCAGCACCATTCACCACCACTCTCTGGGCCCAGCCATCCAGCCCGTTCTTAACCCAGAAAAATGTGCACCTGTCCAAGCCATGAGCTGCCAGCTTTTCCAGGATTATTCTATGGGAGATGGTTTCAAATGCTTTGCTGAAGTCCAGGTAGACAACATCCACAGCCTTCCCCTCATCTACCAGGCAGGTCACCTGGTCATAAAAGGAGATCAGGTTGGTTAGGCAGGACCTGCCTCTCCTAAATCCATGCTGGCTGGGTCTGATCCCCAGGCTATCTTGTATGTGCCATGTGATCACACTCAAGATGAACTGTTCCATAATGTTGCTGGGCACTAAGGTCATGCTGACAGGCCTGTAGTTTCCTGGATCCTCCTTTTGGTCCTTCTTACGGGTGGGCGTCACACTGGCCAGCTTCCAGTCATCTGGGACTTCCCTGGTTAGCCAAGACTGATGATAAATGATGGAGAGCAGCTTAGTAGCTCTTCTGACAGCTCCCTCATCACTCTAGGATGGATACCACCTGGTGTCACGGATTTGTGAGCATGGAAGTGGCTCAGCTAGTCATTAACTGCTTCCTCCTGAGTTCTATTCTGCTCCCTGTCCCTGTCTTCTAGCTTAAGAGGCCATCCGTCCTGAGGACAACTTGTCTTATAGTTAACAATTGAGGCAAAGAAGGTGTTAAGTACCAAAGCCTTTTCCTCATCTTTGGTAACTATATTCCCCACCATGTCCAATAAAGAATGGAGGTTTTGCTTGGTCCTTCTTTTGATATGAATGTATTCATAAAACCACTTTTTATTATCCTTTACAGAAGTGACCAGGTTTCTAACTGAGCTTTCACCACTTTAATTGACGCATAAATCTACATTTGTGATTATGTACAGAAAAAGCCAGGAGATTTTGTACTATTGCCCATGATTCTCTTATTAAGAAAACACACCTAGAATTTATCTTTACATCTAAGAGAGCTTAAGAGCTGAATTTTGGTCCTTTCATACACAACTACAAAATTCTGAGTGTAAAATCTAACAGTCTACAGATACAAGATAAGGTGCTACAGCAAGATGCAGCATGAGATTTTCCTGCTGTTAAACTTGGAACAATATAAAAAACCTAAACCAATGAAACAAAAAAATATGTAACTTAAATTAGGCTGATTGGAAGTTGAGTGCTTTTAAAATCAAAACCCTAACCCTAACCCTTCACAGCAGGGAAGGGTAGGAGAAGGCAGTCATAGAGAAGAAAAGCAATCTGTACATTGCTCTGTATTCAGGTTGACTGTTAACTGTATTATCAAGGAGGCCTTGGAAACTGAATGCCAAGTGCTTAAAAGCTTCATTGACAACCATTTGCACTTTCTTGTCACCACCATCACATTTGTTGACAGACTTCCCCCAGAACTGAGGCTGTTTAAGCAGGCAGTTCAGAGTTCCTCAAGTTAAATTCCTGCTGTGTTGTCTAGAAAAGCCTATTCTTCTCTAATCACTGAAGGAAGGTAAAAAGTAAAAAAAAATAGTGTCCTGAACTCTAATTTGCCCTTAAATTCCATATTCTTGTCAGAGAGGGTTGAATGTCTCATAAGATATCCTGTTTAGTACCACTGGCTCAATAGTTGTTACACAGCACAAAAGGATAAGCGGATTTGATAATTTTTAACATCCATCTGAACTGAGAATCCTGACTGTAAAATCGCATGTAAGATACCTTTGTACAAACTTGTCACTCAGATGCTGTCAGGACCAATTCTGCTCACACTACTGTTGATCTCAGTGGGAGCTTATATCAGCTAGTTCATACAACAGACGCTGTAAGTGCTGCATCTGGCCAGCAGGAGCTGCATTTCACAAGACCCATAAATTTATATGCTGAGAAAACAGGATTTAACATGACATGAAGGATTAAGGTCAATTTTGGATGCACACTTCTTCTCAGAAGCTCAGATTAATCCACTTGCTGACAAAATACTTCTTCCCTCTTTCCATACATCTTACCTCTCCAATCATTTTCACATCTTCACGTCCGTACCAGTCTGGCTCATACACTTCATGGAGAGACTCTGTAAGCTTCTTTGAGGCATCTTGCATTCCTGAAATTAGACAGAAAGAGGAACATGTAAGTGCAAACTACAAGAAATAGTTGCTAAATATCTTTATTTTCAGCCACATGTACCCACTATGCTATTCTCTCTGGCAAATTTAGAAAAGAGATACCTGTGGAGCCCAGTGCTTATTTATGCTTGCAACAGGGTGGTGCCTGCAGAGGATTGTGCTAAGCCAAACTGATCAGCCACTTTCGGAACTCTTGCTACCACAGGTGGGACAAGAACAGGGACTATTGATGGTTATCACTCTGTAATACACAGAGGAGCTGGCTTAAATGTAAAACAGCTTCAATGATATTGTGAGAAAGGGCCTAAATCTATCTTCAGTGAGATCAGTTTGACCCCAATGAATAAAAAACCACCCTCAGTGAAGGCACTGGGGTTTGTATTTTGATACAGCAGGAATCCATTAGATGCTGAATACAGTTCTGAATCCACTGAAACCAAACTCATCTCACCTGACCTTCTAAGAGTTCCAAATAAGTAATTTTAAAATGACGACTTCTTTTTCAACTTCTTTGCAAAATTTGAACAATACTTGAGTTTTTTACTTAGCATTAACTTTTTTTTAAGAAGCACATTTTTTTCCTGTAGTCAAATATGTCTGCTATCTTGAAAATATCTCTAAGCATGATCTTCACATTTAACTGCTCAGTGAATGAATTCAGAAATAACATCAATATTTTTGTTTTCTGCACAGAAACATTAATGAGTGGAATGTGGGGGCTAGACAAGGAATGGAGTCCTATGGTGGGACAAGTCCTAAATTCATTTCCAACTTAGGGTGACTGAAAAAGCTCCCTCTACAATGCTCTGTTCTTTTATGTTAATATACCCCAGTTCTTCTTCCCTGGTTGGCTCCATTGGCCACTCCACCCCTTGTCACCTTATACGTCATCAGAGTTTCCCTACTGGTTCCCTTACCCTGGCCCCGCCTTTATACCGCCCCTTGCCCTCAGATCATTGGTCCCTGATGCTCTCTCCACTCCACTGTGTAGCCGTGGGTCCACCCATTGTTAACCGGGTATTTTCTCTGCGACCTTCCGCTGGTATGGCTGCAATAAATCTCTCCCATAGAACCCCATGTGAAGACCCTTCCTGCTCCTTCATCATCGGACTGTTTCGCCAGCTATCCGGTGTGTGTGTATGGTGTGTGCAAGTGTGGTGGCTGCATTGAGTGGCTTCCTCCTGGAGACGCCTTTTACCATCCAACTCCGCCGTGACAGTAGAAGAGGAAGATTAATTTGAAACTTGAATGTGTAGAAGAGCAGACTTGATCTAGTCAGTTGGTATTCCACCACACACTCCCAAAATGCATGCTCCAAATATGACAGGAAAATGAATGCAGGAATGCACACTTCCTAATAAGAAAGTGGTGGTCTATGGAATGGGTAGGATAGGAAAACCGATACTGAAAAAGCTGAAAGTACATGCCTGTTTTTAGTCCTTGAGTACAAAAGAGAGAATGGCATGGGGGAGAACAAGTACAAAGGAAATACTGGTGTTTAGAGGGTACAATCTTTCACCCTTAAATCCAAAGGTACTGAGCCAAAACAGAATATTTGATCTCTTTGGGGATTGTCTTGGGCATGGTTTTTAATGACAGAGCCCATCTTAGAATATTAGGATAGCACAAGAATTAAGATGTATTTCTTTCTTTTCTCCTTCATGGTTAATTCTTAGGATGATGCATCCCCAGCTAAGAAAATGTTCCCCTGAATAAAAGGGATTTTTTTTTTTTGCCTTAGAAGATACCAAATTACAATAAAATACAGATGATCTTCTTGTATATTTTCAGGCAGGATTCATTTAAAATCTTTAATGCCACTGCAAATTAATCAACTCAAGAGGTAAGGCAAAACCAACAGAGTATCTCTATGCATAAGAAGGCTGCTTCTCTCCAGTCAGGGTGAATGTACAGACCATTAGGGTTTGTTCATCCCTGCTCACAGTTGACCCTTTCTGATACCTGAACTTCTGCCCTTAAGCACTCTGCATGATAAACCTGAAGCAGAGGTCCAGGCAGGCTAGCACAGCTGCTAGATAATCCCTCCTGCAGCTTGCACTCAGCTCGGTCACAGACAATGTTGGCACCTTTTCCTAGACTTTCTTTCTTAAGTACTACAGGACTCTTAGCGTATATCTGCTTAAGAGAATATGTAAAACACACCTAATATGCCATGCTTGAGTCATATCAAAACTGCACCAACTTTTACACTTTTTTCAGTTCTGAGAACTGAATAATCCTTCATTCCACCACATTCTTGTAAAAAACATCAGTCAAATCCAGCTGCAGTGTCAGGTAAGTGGGCAGTAAAGTATTTGGCTTTTGCAGTCAGGGGCTTCAATCTGAAATTTCCAGGCTAAGACCATCTATCCTACTCCCCTCTGACTGCATCTATTCCAGGTTTACTGCAATACTCCAAATGAGTGAAGAGGTAAATACCAATCCAGTGAATTCTCATTCTTTTTCATGCCTCTGGACATAAACTTACAGTGTCCAATGATTTTTTATTTGGCTGGTTTTCACATAGAATTATTTCTTACACACTGATACCTTTTATGCATTATTCAGCACTAAATTTAAGAGGATTAGTGTCTTAGTTACAGACTGCAGGCTCTCTCTGCTATTTTTAACTGCTATCACTGAGAAAGATAAATTGTTAAAAGCAAGTCATTGAAGTACTAAGAAATGTGAAAAGAATTTTTACTGCTGAGGAACAGTTAGAAATTTATATTTAATATCAATTGTTTCATTCAGTACTACTTGTTGGTAATTGGGTCCTTTATTTAATAACTAAATGTGCCAAAACATTTGAATCACTTAAGAAAAATGTTGCTAAATAATCCAGTTACTGAAGACTGAGCTTCTCAGATTAAATGATCCCTGTTTCTATGGGAAAGAGTCCCTGTCCCTGGAGCCCCCCAAAAATTCTAGAGGCCTCTATGTGATAGGGATCCCGGGGGTGGCAGTGCAGAGAAATTCCCATTAAGCACACCAGAGATGGTAGAGGGTAGGTGACTCTTTGCCATCACAGTTCCAATGTACTCAAGCCCCCATGGCGAATGACACAGACCTGAAACAGCATGTTTGCTGTAGAACTCATACTGTGGGGTCTCCTCACTCCCCTGCAGGGTAATTTAGCCCGAATCATGAAGAAATTTCCATTTTCCTGATGGGGTGAGACATCTTGGTCTGGCTCTTAATATTACTTACGTGGTTCTTCAGAGAAATGACCTATCCTGCCATAAGGGTTGTATTTGTTATTGCTAGTAATCCATTAGGGTTTCCACTGGAACAATTAAATAATTTCATAATTAATGAATAAATTTTTCAGAAAGATGATGAATAGTTTTACGGCTTTTAAGAAATTACATTACTGATTTTAAGATTTCTGTGTCTGGAGGATATGTGCTGTTCTATCAGCCACAGACTGACAACTAGGCAGCAGAACTGCTTACAGACCTCAAAAATCTCCCCCCACCCTTCCTGTAGACCAGTTACTCTTTATCGCTACATTAAGCCACCTGAAGGGTGTGGTGCTTTCTTTTCCTCATGCAGGACTACTTTTTACCTCTGTCACCTTGCCACCTGCATGAAGATCCAGGTTTATCTTCCCCATCTGCACTGGTACTTGAAAAGAGCTTGGGGGTAGAAAATGGGTGACTGAGTTAGGGTTTCTGTAACAATTGGCCCTTAAAACCTTTTAAGTCCCTTACAGCTCACAAAAGCTTAAAAATAAATCATGAAGTATAAAACCCAGATACATATTGCCATGGAGACTGGAAGAGACACAAGCCTGAGGCATGAGATGACTAAAGCTATGGGGGATAGCACACAGTCTTGTCAGTACAAACACCACTGAGACACAGCAGACATTAAACTATCATGCAGGTGAAATAAAATGGCATGTAAAAGCCATTCACAAGTTCAACAGCTTTATGGCATGGTTCCTCCAAGGCCTTGAATAACCAAAAAGAAAGATCAAGGTCCAGCTAAGGCTAAAAAGCACCAGTGAACAAGAGAAGAAGTCTAAATACAGCAAAAATTCTTTTAAGAATGTATGATACTAAATCTCAATTGTCAAGTATATTAAAATGAAGGGACAGAGGCTCATAATAAGGCTCAGTTGACTGTTCCTTGCTTAAACCCCCACCTGGGTTCTGTATCTGGAGTCCACAGCACAAGAAAGATGTGGACCTGTTAGAGCAGGTCCAGAGAAGGCCACAAAGATGTTCAGAGAAATGGAGAACCTCTCCTGCAAAGACAGACTGAGAGAGCTGGGGTTGTTTAGCCTGGAGATAAAAAGGCTCTGAGGAGACCTCCTTTTGGCCAGACAGTACTTAATGGGAACTTATGAAAAAGAGGGAGAGGAACTTCTTACACAGGCAGACAGTGGTAGGTCAGAGGGGAATTAATGGTTTGAATCTAAAAGAGGAGAGATTTAGATTAGATGTTAGGAAGAAATTCCTTACTCAGAGGGTAGCGAGACATTGGAACAGGTAGCCCAAAGAAGTGGATGCCCCATCCTTGGAAGTGTTCAAGGTCAGGTTGGATGGTGCTCTGAGCAACCTGGTCTAGTGAGTGGCATCCCTGACTATGGCAGGGGGGTTTCCAACCCAAACCATTCTATGATTCTATGAAATCGTGCCTGGATTTGTACTTCCTACTTCCAGTATTAAGTCACTCAGAAGTCATGCAGCAAAATGGAACTCACTACTGAAGTTCAAATCCCAAAACCCTTTACAATTAACTGCTTCTCTCATACATCCAAGAATATAAGGATGTCAAGTGCATTATTTTCCAATAATTCCAATATATGCAATTATATGATTGACCTTTTTTCCTGCAAAATGAGCCCCTGACGACAGCATGACTCCAAGTCTCTGACATCCTTGGCACCAAAATCCCACTCAAGTGCCTAAACATGGGGGTTCCCATGCTTTTGTGCATAGATACCCCAAAATCTTTTAATGATAGCAGTTGTTCAAAGAATTGCAACCAAGACACTGTAGCAGGTGCTCCAGTCACCCAAAATCTGGTCTTTGGCACTACTGACCTAGTCATCTTTGACATGCCAGAGCTGTGTATTGTGCTCTACTGTCTTGGGTTGTGTGCTCACTCCACAGCACCAGTGTGTGACAGTATGTGTGCAAAGGACTCCCACTGATGGCTTGTTGACTTTGACATTTTTAAGGCTCTCAAGACTGCTTATGACTGGATCTTTTTAAAGACATGTAGATAATAAGGTGCTAGCAAGCACTTTTCATTCTGAGTAAGAAAGTCAGTCCAAATTACTTAAAGGCTGCAACAAGAGAAAGACGCTAAACAGAAAAGCATAGCTAAAAAGGCAAAACTTAAACAATGGAAAATTTAACACCAAGATAATCACAAAGCTTGGTGCAAAAAGTAGCCCATTGGAGAGCAAAAGATCAAAAGGGCCGTGAGTATAGAGTGCTAGGAAAACAAGAGAAAGATGGAGAAAGAAGATGAAACAGAAAGGAGAGTTGTTGTCACCAATACAGAAACCGAAGCAGCATGTAAACAGTCAGCTTATGTGACAGGTAAGACATCTAGCCAACAAACAGCATCATCCTGCTGCTTCTGAGTAACCACCTGACAATGTGTGTGGGGAAGAGTGAAAACTAAGAAAGCAAAATTAGCATTTAATGGGTTCCCCTAAAAAGACTGATGCTATCATTTCCTCTAAGAACAAAAGACATTTGTGCAAATTTGTTGGGTATGGAATTTTCCCTGGGCAGCCCATCCAGAAAAGAATAGATGGTCAAAGACAGTAAGCTACTGCTTTGTTTCCCATTTTATAATTCCCATCAAAAAGAGCTTTCTTTCCTGCCTGTGAACAGCCGATGAAGTGTTACTATGACAGTGATTTCCAGGGATGTTAATACTCATTTGCAAAATTTTCCCTACTGGACTAGAGCCAGGTTAAAAATATATATACACATATATATACTTATCATATATTTATATTTATCTCAAGAAGCTACTGTCTCTCAATCAGTCACCAACTCTTATTCCCTTCCCTTTAGCCTCCAACTCCTCCAAAGAGAGGTGGCATGAGAAAGAGAACACTTTGCATACAGTGCTCTGTTGAGTGTGCTGGATTTACAAATGTCTAGTAGGATTTAAATGACTGTTTACTTATCTCTGATATTTAAGCACTGGCTAGTGAACTTCTGCTACTTAGATTTTCAATGTAGTATCAAGAGTCATCACATTTGACTTTTAAACTTTAAAAAAATGGATTAAGCAGCAGTAAATAGATGAGAAATCACATTATCACAGGGAGTGTGGTTTTGGAGAAAGCTCATCACCCAACTAGTAAGAACCTGGAAATGTTACAGTTGTGGAGATCAAGCAATCCCTTGCCTTGAATGAATTATTTCATATTCTAGCATTTGCAAAGATGAATAACAAGGTGCATAGACTTTGTGGGTGTTGAAAATGCATGCAATGTGAGAATCTGGGCAGTGGAGGATGCACACAAAGGACAGTAGAGGATGCAAGACTGTACACATGAGTTGACATTGAAGGTGCAGAATCCCTGCATCAGGTTAAAGAGAATCTTACTTGCATTTGTCTTTGTATACTTTAAACAAGCTTACTTGTCTCAATTTTTAAAAAAAAGTTTGCTTAATGAAATCAAGATATAAAACTTAAAAATCACCTTTAATGGCTGCTAAATATCCTCTCAGTTCTCTCTGGAGTCTGGAACCCTCTGCCTGAAAAAGAAGAAAAAAAAAGCATGGAAGTGAAAACACACGTCAGTTATGTTTAATGCCTTGAAACATGCATGCAGTATGTCAAACAACAACTACAAGCAATTTCAGGAGCTATCTGATTAATAGTGCCACATGTTGCAAGCGTGCACAGATTCATGTGAAGAGGGGGCCTGGCAAAGGAGGCTTGGCATGGTGTACTCTCTAGGCTAGAATTTCTGGCTTTATTTTATCAATCGTCCATGCAGCAAAGAACTCCACTCAAAGAAAGACAGGTGTATTTTACAGCCAAGGTGCAGTTCAAGTCAGCTGGGCCTATGGCCTAATCTGAAACACAAAGAGGTATAATAAAAAACGGTGAACTTCCACTGGAAACTACTTAAATGAGGCCAGTCTAGACCTGAAGGAAGTTCTACCCTTACACAAGTTGTTCACTATATTTGCAAACCACCTCCCAAGTATTCTAACATTTTAACAGTTTGCAAGCAAATAACTATTAAAATACAGTACCTTTAGTTACTTTGTTTTACTTGATTAGTGCATCTTGCAGTCTACTGTCAAATCTCGACTGTTTCTTTGGCAAATACATCAAAATTATCTTTCTTTTTTTTATACCAACAATGTTTTAAAAACTCAGAACAGAGAAAACACAATGAATTTTGTTACTTTATCTCTGACTGTATCACAAGTTGGACTTCACAGTTCCAAGGATTTGCAAAGAAACCTGTGCTACACACATATTTTATTGCTAAAAAGATGCTGTCCAGGCCACCTTCAATAGCCTGAAGATTTTTGAAACAGTCCACATTTACCAGTTTCCAATATCTTTCAAATTATTTATTTAAGCAGTTGGAAACTACAGGAATATCAGCTTGCAGTCACATTTTCTCACATACAGCTACACCATGTGGAAAAGTCAGCAGCAAAATATGACTGACTGCTTTGGAGTTTCTCTCATATTTTCTATGTGAAAATCAGAATCTAAAGGGTGCATGTGAATAAAGTGAATACTTTAGAAGGCAGAAGGCATAAGCTGTTACAACTCCACTTAACTCAAAGGATTTCTGTCAGTAGAGGATTTGCCATCAGCAACTTCAATGCTCAGAGCATTCAGACACAGAGGATCATAAGAAATTCAGGTGATAGGGGCTATTTGATGCTTAAAATTCATCATACCTGCAGCCACGTCCAAATTGTGGTTCTGAAAAAAATACTTGTCTAACCAGTACACACAATACAATGCAGATTACACCCACCAAACTCACTTCTCTCAGCTTCCTGAAGGGAACTGTAGGCCTTTAGAATGGGATCAACAAAAGCCCCCACCCCCATCCCTTAAACTGCAGTACACTATAAGACGAGAGCAACTGTTTAACATCCTGGAAATACTAAAGAAGTTGGAAGGTAAAAATGCCTGAGTGGGCCTAGAAAGCAGACTGAATTCACTTTATGGATTCAACAAACAGAAGCTTGCTTTTTACACTAATTTGATCTGAAACAAGTCACCTACAGCTCTCAAATCCATTAATTGACTAAATGCTGAGCACAGAAATAGACTCAGCAGGGTGGTATCTGAAAAGCTGCTGGGTAACAGCAAGCGTGAAGGAGCAACCAGCCCACTGACCTTTCTTTGGTTTGGGACCATATTTGATGCTCCAAGGAAAGGCAACCTCTTCCCCTGCTTTGGAATCAGAGCTGCATATCAAAGCAAGGGCCAGACAGGTTGAGTATCAGTGGATTAAACTGCAGATTTAATTACTTATAGGACAACAGAAAGTTCTGGAGTAGTAGCTTGATGTTGTGTCCTTTAAGAAAATATTATGTGTACATTTTAATACTGTTTAGCAGAAAGTACTACCCTAAAGCATCAATACAACACATTATTTCAGGCTACATAACACAGCAGAAGCTAACTTCATTCTGTGCTTGAATAGTAGGCAGGGGGATGACAGAAGTTGTCTGTTTTCCATGGACCACGGCATTAAGTGATGAGTGCTTCCACAGAGAAAAGGAGATTGTACCCAGGAGCAAATTTCTTGATCTCATGTCTGAAGAGGAGGATCAGCAAATATTTGGCAGAAACTAGAGGGAAGTTCCCCTTTTATGCATGCCAGTCTCCTCCTGGGAGGATCCCTAATACTGTGAGAAGTCACATGAAGGCACAGAAGTTATCTTTCCATTTCATACCTTCTTTGGCCTGAGCTCTTGTGGTAAAAATGGAAGGCACAGCAACTTGGTTCTTTGTCATGGTCCAGCTGAACAGGTGACCATATAGTAACAACTTTTAGTTATTACAAAATCTCTGGTGTTCTGGGAGCAGCAAACTGCAGTTGGAAGGCTGAGAGCCTCCTTAGCTGATTTCATGTCCAGTTTTACTTGTACACATGATGTTTTGTCACTAGGACTAAGCAGCACACAACAAATGTCAAGGAAACATACTGCTCAAATGCTATGTTTATAACTATACTGCTGTGCAGTTTCACAACTCCTACCGTAAACCACTGTTAGATCTATTGTGCTTGGTTAGCATTGTGCATCATCAGCAACTGCTCTTCAGGGAATTGTGTAAGAAAAAGTCAAAGCAGTAAAACATGATGTAAATATTTTGCTGTATGTGCTGTTATGAGTTCTGACACTTCATTCAAAAGAATAATTTTAATATGCATCTCCCTCAGTCTAGGTTATTAACAGGCCACAAACACCTGAAATATCTAAGCATGATAGAGTCATATGAACTTTCCCTCATTATCAATTGTTGTGTTGTGTGACACTGAAAAATCCATGAGCAAGGGCCAGCTCCTACTAATTTGAGAGGTAATCTCTCAGTTTCAATGACAACAAAATTAGACCTTTCTAAAAATACCAGAAACAAAAATTAGCATCAAAATCCCTCAGCCCTGTGAATTCTGAAAAATGTGCTGCTGGTCTACACATTTTCTGTAGTAAAATCATTATTAGTGAAGACAGATATACTTTTATCACTTAACAGACTAATTAAAATTCATAAGATGAAAATACTGCATTGCTGACTATGCACATCTTGCAAACTGTTACATACAGGTTTTAAAGTACTTTAAAAAATACTTTAAAAAGTATTAAAAGATTTTAATGTATTTAATGTTGTCCCTTTATGGTGTTTACTGGTACACTTCTACTTTCTGGTCTATCAAATGAAAACATCTGGTGGCTCTGAAACCACCGTTCCAAGTATATTCATTAAAGCCATGAATTTTGTTAAATGAGATGCAGCTTCTTGAGGGAGAATGAAAGGCAGGTGTCCTTTTGCCAATGTTGTATTCCTCTATAATGAAATTTCCCAAGACAGCACTGATGCTTCCTTTATAATTTCATAATTTCTTTCATTTGTTCTACATAAGTCAGTAAAACGAGTCAGAGTTTTGTAAGATGTAAGAAACTCCAGAGGAAAGTCTCAATAGGAAACTTCTCACAACCAGTTTGTTTGATAACAGTACACATGTTCTACCAGACTCCTGCACCAAAAATCAGTGCTGTTAGCTCATCTGATCAAACTCAATACACTAATTGCCAAAAATCTATTACATAACCCTGTTTAACTTTACATAAGAGCAAGGGAGGCATGCTAAAAACCCAAGCCAACATCCATCTTTGTGAAAGTCAACACAGCTCTTCACAGCAATGTCCCAGATAATAGTTTGTTGCTTTGAATGACATAGCCTATCATGTTTCTACTCTCTGGTCTCATTATATGGTCAGTATTATATAGCTGGTAAAGACACATACACTCAGTGAGATAAGAAGGTTCAGTGTTTCATGATCTAGCAATCTACAGCTGCAGGCCTTACATACCCTGACAGCAGCGTTAGGCCTTTTCAGTACTACTGATTCTTGGGTATTTTAGTTTTGGTTTTCTTTTCAATTCGTAGCATTTAGGCATATCTTAGCACTGGAATTAAGAAAAAGAATCACAGCACTGTTGGCTGTGAGACAGACGAGACCTAAAAAAAGTTAATGATGAAAACGAAAACCCGATAGTTTCCTTCTAATCAGCTTTTGCTTCCTAATGGATTAGAAAAACTGTTGCATCCACTCAGAAATTAAAGACCACCTTGCCTCCACGAAAGTTGTAATTGGATGACCTATTTGCCAGGAATCATTAATTTACAGCTTTCCAGTCAGAACAGAAGAGTTTGATTTTTCTGTCATGTCACATACGGGATATAAACACAATACATCTTTCCAGGAAAGGTCAGCACATGAATGACATACAAAACCCAAATATATCACTCCAATTTAGTGAGAGGCAAGAGGATTGAAAATATTGAACCTGAAGTACAGGGTAATTCATAACAAATAATAACAAAATAATAATAATGATAATACTAATAACAAAAATAATTAAAAATGGCAATTATTAAAGCAGCTCTAATTAATGCTGAAATTTTTTAATTTCGTTGCTAAGACATCAGAGAAATAGCTGAAAATATAATATTTTCTGTATCACCTGGAAGACATTCTTTATTGTAATGTGCTGTTACTTGTCACAGTGTAGATCCGTGCTGTCTCTCTTCATAAACACTTCAGGTACTATTTACTGCTATGTCTTTTACAGAACTCTGTAGTATGAATGAAAATAACTATTATATTATGAGAAGCTTAACAAAATAAGAGGCCACTTGGACAAATCTGTAATTTAATATGAAATCTATCTGCTTGCCAGAATACTCTAGTTTACAATTTATCAGGTTCCTTATAGTCCCTAGAATTGTCGCCTAAATTTTGAAATTTTTTTCTTAAAGAAATGGATTTCCTTTTTTTCTTTCTAAGCTCTAAGAGATTTGGGTTTTGGAACATTTGTCTAGTGCATCAGTTGAAAAAACTGGCTTTGGAATCTTCTCTGGAAACACAGAGGTTTCAGGCATAACAGTATCTTCCAGGAGAGCACCAAATTTGTGGCCAAGCCACTAGGAAGGCTCAAAAGTAAGAATTTTGTAGTTCTAGTTATTAAGTAGCATGCTGAATTGATGTAAACTGCATCAAATGAAACAGGCTTCTCATATGATTCAGACTAATTCAAAAAAACCCCAAACCAACTCTAAAGGCAAGAACCAGGGAGCTCTGCCTCGTGTTAAGTAACGACTCCCAGTAGGCATTTGAGAAAGCTCTGTGCCTGCAGGGACACTAAACCAACCCTTTTACTGAACCATTGGTTTCTGTTTCAGATGAGGACTGAACTGAAAAATATGTGGCACTCACCTTAAGTGAAATTCCAACTGTGCCTCACAACTAAACCTCCCCCCTCAAAGCATTCTACCTTCACAGTTACTACATCATCCGTTATGTGTAATCATGTCCTCAAAGTAGGGCCCAGAATAATGGTTTTAATGAAATTTGGGGTCTGCAGAGGAAGCAAGTATCTACAAGTCCACGTCTAAAAGTAATCTATATACACTTCATGTCAAGATAGACTTTCTGAACAGCTACTTATGACTCTCTTTATGGCTACAGCTGCATACCCATAACTACATTTGTAAATAACATACATAAGCTATGTGTTAACAGATCAGGTAGAAAACTGTCCAGAACTGTTTGTTGTGAGCTGCATCATGTTCAATCCATGTCTTAAATCTCTGAGCTGGGCTATGTCAACTATCCCCACAGTCAGTTATCCCAAGGGGCTCCTGAAGAAACATATACAGAACTATTCCCACAGTCAGTTATCCCAGGGGGCTCCTGAAGAAACATATACAGGTTTCCTTTTAAAATAGTCAGAAGTAACTCTGAACATTCAACTGCACTGGGGAGAAAACAATTAATACAGTTACTAAAGCTGCAGAGGCATAATAGGCAGAGGCATAATTATATGAAAATACTGTATTTCTGACTATGCGTATCTTGCAAACTGTTACATACAGGTTTTAAAAAGTACTTTTTAAAAGATTGTCACGTATTTAATGTTGTCCCTTCACGGTGTTTACTGGTACACTCCTACTTTCTGGTCTATCAAATGAGAACTTATATTATATGGTGCACTCAAAACTCGCACAGTTTGACAATGGTTTGGACTCTGGATTTGGAGCAATCAATGGTCAGAATCAAAAAAGAAAAACATTGCATCAGCTGCTCTCTCTTTTTTAGTGAGGAATCAGTTGAAATGCATCTGGTCTGTCCATGCAGAGATAATTTTGTAGCATAAAATAGAGGGCCTCACCTTCCTGGATATCTTGCCTGATTGGAAATTAATAAGGTTGAAATGAGATTTAATGGGACACTATATTTCTTCTTGTCTTGGGAAAAATGGCCCTGAAGACATAAGATAGTTATTAAACACACATTTCAGGATGGAATGGAATCAGCAGAGAAATCCCTCCCATGGTCTCAAAATACATTGTACATTTGTATAGATTGTATATATACATTGTATAGAGTGTATTTGGCTTAGGGATCATCCAGTATATGAAGTACACTTTGGGATTGTCCCAAATGCTTGTTAGACTCAGTGCCCCTGAATGTAAACACTTGTTGGCTCACAGAAAAAAGCTCCTTTCCACTGTACTAGATTGTTTTATTCTCTGTCTGGTTTACTTTGGAATATCTACCAGACACACTTGGTATCACTTTTATTTAGCAAAGGAGTCTCATATGGACAGAACTGTATTGAACACATAATAGTTTCAGCTTAACAAGTACCACAGATCCCCTGCAGCTTAGTATGAGATTCTACAGACAACCAAGAAAATCTGAGAATCAGCTAAGGAGAAATAGTGTCACCCATTCAGAGTAATTTTAAAGTTCACACTTGTTGTTAACTGCCTGGATTATTTTATCCATCTCAAGACCACGTACAAGATCTGTAAAATGAGGGGGGTCTAAAAGGGCATAAGATAGGTTTAAAAATGGTCATATAGATATATGAGATACTTACTAATTCCTAGAGAAAATAAGATTTTGTAAAACAGAGATTGATATTTGTAAGACATATTGAAGCTCCCTTTCTTAATCATGTCCTTCATCCAACTCTAGATTAAAACACCTATCACTGTCTGCATGAGTTGGGTATCTCTCCTTTTCATAGAGCCAATGTATACCTCTCAAGAGCAACCTGTGAAGTCAGGAAAGCAATTAAGAAAATCTTGTAGTCAAAACCATTCACTCAGTATAGTTATCTAGTGCTGTTTGTGATACATCCACAAATAGCAAATACAACTGGTCCTTAGAGACCTACCAGCTTTGCTGAACAGCAACTGGAAGCCAGGGGGAACACACTAGGGCCTTGCAAGTGGCAACAGATGCCAAGATTTAGATAACTAAGAACCCTCACAACAGTTGGTGGGGTTGTACCAGGAACCACAAGTGACCCCAGTGGAGGCTATGCCCTCAGTGATGGGTGCCATCCTGCAGGGTCTGAGACAGGTGGGTAGAGACAGAGACTGGTAAGAGGTTTCACTGACAACCCTCAATCTAATGAGGGTTTGAACCAGGTCCAGGGTTTGTCTGAGAGATCCAGATGGTAGCAGCAGGACATGCAGCTGAAACATGGGTTCCCTAGGCATGGGAATGAGTCTATAGTGTAACTTATGCCAAGGGCTGAGCTAAAATGGGACTCCTGGGTCCACGTGCAGGATTAGGGGACCCAGATAGGGCTGATCAGAGACATTAAGGTCCACAGATGCCCCCAGAAAACTGATTGGTTGTTGCCTTGCTCTCCAGACCCTGCTGCCCAGTTCAGCACAACCATCAGGGAACACCCAACTCCTGGAAACCCGTGTTCAGGTGTTGCAATCTGGAACTGGATCACTCTCTAGGCACAGGGTTCAGCTGCCAAAACACGTCTGCAGTTGGAGATGCCACATGGTACTCAAGACAGCAGGTATTATACAGGGCTGTGGTCAAAACCATATGTCTTTTTCTAGAGCAATGTCTGGGGGCCCAGTGGGACACTGTGAGGCACATCTGGTGCCTTTGTGTAGGTGGTGAATCTCATCTTGGGTATCTTAATTCACGAATAGGTTTTAAAAAAGCAGTGGCACAGCTGATGCAAAAAGAGCATTTCAAAAATGTTAATTGTCTCAAAAGACCAACTTTTAGACAATGTCATGATACAACTGTAAGGCAACCAAGCATGCTTGTGTGAAAAAAGATTTGGACAGGATAAGCCTTTTCAGGAACCATAACAATTACACCCAATGAGCAGCTCTTACTATGAGCACATTAAGTAAAACAGTCCACAGAAGCAGGTTCTGATCACTCAACAACAGCAAAAAAAGGCTCTTCGTTTTCACCTAATTCTATAAACTAGCAACAACAGCATTTGACATTTTGCTTTTTTTCTGACAGCATGGCGTGGGAAGCTGCTTTTGTAGTAGCAACTGGTGGATCTCCTGTGTGTACATATACGGTACATAATGTTTATGGGTTTAAGCACTAAAATATATTTTAAGTGTAGTCTGTAAAGTAAAAGAAGTCTCATAACTACATGTTATAAAAAAGAAAAATAGAGATAAATATGCATATACATGAAATATAATATTGCTCTCTTAGAACAATAAAGTGTGACTTTTAATGACTGTGAGTCATTAAAATAAACATGGGGATAAAGGTAATTGCTACTGTACTTTCTGTAAAAAAAAGAACATGTAAAATGGAATTGCTTGAAAAACAGAATACAGATGGAATTTCTGGTAAATCCTCAATAGCCTTTGATGATAATTTCACAGCTGAGAGAATTATGCAGAAATTCTCTCTTTTTTCCTTCATTCTGAACTTAAGAGTTGATTAAGAGGCTGGGCATATTCACAATTAGCTGTGCAGAGATAAATGTTTAAATCTCAAGAAATTTCTTGCAATACAATGAAAGTCTGTGTCATACTGTCATATATGAGTTTATACATTTTGTTTGTTCCACAAGCTTTGATTTAGAGTGGGAATTTTCAGTTTACAACTTAAGTGGAAGATGAAAAACAGCTGTATTCATTGTTTAAATGTTTTTACTGTTGGCATCAGCTGCAGCAGCTTAATGGTTTTGATAGAGAAAGTCCTGAAGCTCTGCAAAGCAACTATGCTCTGTTCTCTCTGGACATGGGATAAATCAGTTTCTCCACGGTGATTCATCTGGGTAATTCAACTGCAGGTTGTCAAGTCCAGAAGAGGCTCTTATCCAGCTGTATTCAGGAAGAGATGGGAATGGATGACTGGGAAATATAAATGACCTTTTTCTCCAGATAGATCTGCTGCATGTATCCTTACATATAGCCTTCTTCTGAGTTCGGTACAGGCCCACCATCTGATCTGCTATTCAGGCAAAAATTTCAGGTTTTCAATTTTCTGTTTGCTGGATAATGAGCACTATGCTCTTTCCTTTATCCTTTCAGTGGGCTGAACTGGGAGTCCTCATTTATTATCTTTGGAGAGTAGTAATAAAAAGATCATTCTATACTTAAGGTTAGTTGACCTCTCAAGTGTTGCAGGCTCAGTAATGCAGGGAAATAAGACAAATAGACCATTTTCACAGCTTTCAGCTTACCAGGACCCCTGAGCACACATAGCACCAGCTGCAAGAGAGAACTTGCAAAGAGACATAGAACTGAAGTGATAGTGTTCCTGAGAATGAGCTGTGGGTAGGTGAGGTGTCTAGGGAACAGACAAATCTGTCAGCAACTGAGGCACGGACCCAGACCAGCAGGGAATCTGAATCGTTTATTCAAAGAAACGAGCTGGTTTTATACACTTTTCTAAGGCACAGTATTTCCTTATAAGGCACTCCTCACTACGTGATGCAACACACTTCCTAAATGTCCTTCTATGGGGTGATCACTTGCTGTTCACCCTTCTGCCAGCTCCTGGCAGCCTCCTCTCCATAGGGGTCTGCTGTGTGACATCTCCTCCCGCCAGGGTCTGGTGGAGACAAGCCTCTGTGCGCCGCCATGTGCTCCTTTGTGCTGCCACGTGCTCCTTTGTGCTGCCACGTGCCTCTGCAGGCAGGTTTTACAGCTTGTAACTCAACTTTATTCCATCTCTTCCCACAAAATCATTGCTAAGTGAGATTGCAAGAAACAAAGTAAAACTTGGACCTCCTCTCAAACTTCCTCTGTCATGGTCTTGTTGGGTCAGTGACCACCATGGAGACAAATAATCCTGGCGGGACCTGAAAAAGATGGAACAGCCTCTAACAGAGGTGGTTCTTCTTCCAAGCCTCCTGAATGGCCCGCATCAACAGTTTGGTGAACCTCAGCACAGGGATAAATCCACCAGACTGCCTTTTTATGCTTTAATATCTAGAATCTGACTTTTCTTTATCTAAAGCCTCTAGAGTTGCAGAATGAACTTGAAAGCAGGACTGAATGTAAACCAAGAAGAGACGGCTGCTTGAGTTCACAGAAGACAGCAGTTTTGCATGGCATTGATCAGTAAGAGTGATAATTCAGAGGCACATTGTTAGGCTTCATACCTTTGCATTGTTAATAAATTGTAGATCAAAGCATGGACAAAACTCAGAAAATTTAAACTATTTATATGCTTCTTATTGGTGAACATGGCAGAAACAGTGCTTTTGCAGCATTTCCCCCCTTGTATTTGAAGAATTGAGCACAACAGAACTCCTTGAAAGCACAGTAAGCATGTGTGACTAGTTCAGTAAAAATACAGTCTCTCTCATTTGGTGTGTCAGTGGACCTAGCCTAACCTGCATGTGACTGTCATGATGGTTGTAGTAGTTCCCTTTGCAGTCATTCCTCCCAACCCAATTCCCTCTCTGGTCCCAAGCCACATTCGCATTTAGGATGTAGCATCATGCAGTTCCTGCGAAGTCCTTTACTGTTTATTACTGTCTCTATGTATATCAAAGAACAAGGAAATAAAAAGAAAGTAATGCTAAGATTCTCCTTAGCCCTAAGCAAGATTTTCAGCTTAAAATCACCATTACAGAAAATTTTTGGTAAAGGACAAAAAAACCCAATACTTGAGACATCATTTTGCTTAAAAGGATTTTTTTTCTCTTTCCCCTCTTTTTTTGTCTCAGAATTTTGAACTAAAAGAAAAAAGTACCACATATTCTGTTTCTTCATGGGGATACTCCATTTGCTCCTACACCAAAGTAATCCCTCAGAGATGTACCTTATTTCTACAAACACGGTTACTAGCTGTGCAAGCAGCTGGGGTACGGACGAGTATAAACAACAACATTGGATAATCAAGAAGTCAAGTCAAGAAGACTTGGAAAAGTGGAAGGGGAAGAAAAGGGAAAATATAACTTCTCTGTAGGGTTTCAAAACTTCTATTGAATCCCACCATTTTCCTGACCTCAAGAAATTTGGGGAAGGAACTACCATTCTCAGAGAAACAGATTCTTTTACCTCCCAGTATTTTTCTCTTTGGTGAAGAGGAAAGCTCAATAGCTCTTGAAACCTCCCTCTCTTCCACACCAAGAGAGGAAAATAAAGGCTAAGTGACAAAAGAGTTAATAAACATTCTAGCAGTCAGGATGCAGGGTTTGCGTTTACACAGAAAGGAGAAAAGTGCATTTGGTAGAATAGGACTGATTCAGAGCAGAAATTGCAAACATTGACATGAGCCAAATTTTACATTGTGTAAAATGTGTGGGAGTAGTTCTCATCTCCAGTGCCTTTCTATAGGACCTCTAAATAACAGCTCACGAAGACAACAGATATGTCAATTCATTCTTATGTAACAAGACTATTTTCTTGGCGGTATTACCACAGTTCATGGTAGACATTAATTTGTACTAGAAAGGTACTACGTAATAAATTGCAATTCATCACCTCGGAGCCAAAAAGTCTGTCCAACAAAGCAACAAGTAATTGGGGTTAAAATTTAGGATTGCATTGGGAGTAGATTATAAACTCCTTGGAGCATCTTTGCTTTCCTGTGTTGTGTTTATAACACTAAGAGTAATTGAGCACTGCTTCCCAGTTATGCTTCATCAGCACTGCCACCATAGACCCCAGCACCCACGGGGAGCTTTACAACACAAGTGCAATCTGAAACTATTAATCTATTCACTCTTGAAAACCAGTATTATTATATAGCACTGATGAAAGTAATCCATAAAATGAAACCAAGGAAATACTTTTCTTTGTAAGAAGGCAAGCACTAAGCTGCATTTAATTGAGGTTGGGTTCTATTCTCAATTACTAGTGAAAATGTACTGTCGCTCTGATCTCAAGCGGTTCAAGCATGATGATGTTACATATGACTACAAATGTCCTTTTATTTTCAGCCCATGTTTTAGACTTCTGCAAGCACAAATACAACTGTTATCTCTGTTTGAAAGTTGCAGAACAAAATCTTGTACCTACCAAAAAATAAAATTTTACCTGTTCCCCTGCAACACCTTCTTCAAAATCAGCAAGTTAAATATACTGCATTTTTAAGATGCAATTAAAGAAACTGAAAAAGTAACTGACCTCTTGCCGTTTGAAATTTTGAACATATTCTTCAAACTGTTCATCTTTAGTTTCATCTGCTTTTCCTAGTTTTTGAAGTACCTATAGTGAAAGGAAAAGTAATAATTTAATATTTATGACACAAATCAAAACCACTGCTATTTTCAACACTTCTGTTTTTGCAGTTAGGTGTAAATAGCATTTTACTTTTTGGGGTGTTTCATGCTCTACAATTCCAAAGTTCCCACAAGACACTATTTTGTCAAAATAAAAAAAAGGATAAAAGCAGGAGTATGGTGTGTGTGTGTGTGTGTGTGTAAATATACTCCCAAGTATGGAGTCCTTGGGAGAATGTTTCTTGGTTTTTTTTAGTGAAACAACTTTTCTTTTAGCAAAGGCTCCCATGGTTTCAAAGCAAGAAGGAATGAGAGAATTTTGCTGGCACTACAAATTATTGTCTGTCTCAGACAAAGAAAGAAAAAAAACCTCATTAGGTTTTTCTTCTCATTACATTGAACAGTATTAACATTATTCTTATCTGCATGATTTTCAACATAAAGTCTTAAGAATTAAAGAACTGTGAGGCTGATGCTTATTTAAAACTTGGTGTTCATTTTGCTCCCCTCATTAATTCATAAGTAAATTGTCATCCACTAGATAATAAGTATGCTACAATAATTCAGCAATAAGCACTATTCAATCAGCAATCTCAAAAGTAATTTGACACAGCTACGCTTTATGCTGTATTTAACCACAATAAATGCATTCTATTAGTAAATCCCATTGCCATCCATTCATTATAATACTGAAGACTTAAACATAGCTGCAAATAGGCTTCACCCTGCTTGTAAAGCAATCCCCAAATCATTATGGAGTATTTGCTTGTGGGAATGAACCATCCCACATATTGATGTTCAGATTGCTCTCCCATTACAAATTGACCAAACTATCTATTTGCACAGTTAATAACAAAACCAAACAAACCAAAACAAAACCAAAACCCAGAAGCCCCACAAAATTGAAACAGTAGCAGTTAGCAGATAATATCAATAAACATAGAAACATTACTACCTATTCTTCTCAAAACAAAGAATGTACAGCTCCAGTAGTACCATATTCTTTCTCAGACCACCTTCCTCTCCCAAGCCCAGCCAGTCTCACAGCACAAAATCAGGCTGCACAAAGGGGTGGTGAGCATTGCTACTGTGGAAACCAGACGTCAAGATGATCATGAAAGTGACGCAATGCTACCTGTGGACATGGCATGTGCAAGGAAGTTTTGGCATAATTACAGCAGAAAGACAGAAAGAATGATATCAGAGAAGAAAAAAAGACATGGAGTAGCCTTTTGCTGCCAATAGCTATGTTCATTTTTTGGCATGTGTGGGCATTTCTGGTTGCTTTTAAAACAGATAACTAGTCCCAAAAATCTCATACATTCTCATCTCCAACCTCTTCATAAAATATTAGTAAGTATCACAGAGAATTTTACAGACAAATCATTTAATTTAACACTTTGAATCATCACAGGCCTTCACATTGCTCCTTGTCACCAATGAGCCAAAGAGTCTGCCCCCAACTGTGGCATGGCTTTGATCTGCACCGGGGGCTTTCAGAAAATCCAACGTTGCCTTTTCAAAGAGGTCGCTGCCAGGTAGGCCTCCTAATCATGGCAATACATTCAAACTACATTTGAAGCAAGAAGCATGTTAACCGTAGTATGAGCAATTCATAACATAGATAACGAACTACAGCATCAAAAGTTGTCATTATAGAGTCTTTTTTCCATATCAGTGGTGCACATCTATGTTTTCAAATGTGCACTCAGGCCCAATAGTGCAAGGCTCAGAAGGGAACAACCTCCCATAGCACCTACCTCCTATGGTTTGAGGTTTTTTTATCCTATCTCCAGTTTTCTATTTCTACACAGATACTTAGCTGAACTAAGATGCAGTTGTTATAATCTAGCCTCTACAAACACCAATCCTAATCTTAATCCAGATAATTTATAAAATAGTTTCTCAATTTTCCCAATCCAAATCAGAACTATAAATAGGTCATATGGTTGGATATAAAAGTTCCAAGCCAGAGGCTTGGCATTAGTTAAAGAAATTTACCCTCGTGGAAGTCCTGCAGGTCATGCAATGTACACAGATAACTGGGGTTCACTTACTCTTTTGCTAAAAGCAACCCTAATCCCATCCCCACAATTCCATATAGAGACCGTGGAACAGACTGGGGCTAAAATAAACTATTCCTCACACATTCTTTTAGATCCCACTCATATAACTCCATGGACTACTGAATGTGTAGCTCAGCCTTTTACAACCAACCTAGCTGTATTCACAAGTTTACCATTGGTAGTCTAAACAGAAAAGTGGCCAGGCTGACTGTCATAGAAACTGACCCACCTTTCAGCACTTGTTTGTGCACTTCTGTCTCAAAGTGGAAGTCTCTTGTCAACAGAAGTCTATAGTTTATAGTTTATTTTTGCTCAGTTAGATCAGCACCTATAGGGTGCTTTTGGAGCAGGGTTAAAGCCAGATGAAGGCTTGTCTGCCCTACATATGGGTTACTCTAACTCCACCACCCCCACCTCATGGACAGACTGAAATAAATTTTAAACATATTGTTCATCTTGTTCTGTGGAATACGTGGGTTAAAGTCAGGGTTTGGTCTATGGCTAGGGTTAGGAAAAGGCAAGTAGAACTAGGTTCAGAACAAGAGAAAATGGATTTGAAACACACAGGTTATTGGAAAGCATCTGATGGTAAAATGAAGGCTGTGCTCAGGAGCAGCAAGTGCCTAGCCTCCCCCTTAAGCCTCAGTTTGACCACCCTTCTAGATAAGGATAAACTTTATTAACAGGAATAGCTCAGTTTATTGGTGGCCCATGAGGACAGGAGAAGAGTAGATGGACTGTGTTTCACAGAAGCCTTGGAGGGCTCTACAAAGTGCTAAAGAAAGGAAATCTGGACTGATAAGTGGCTAATATTTTATTTTAGGTCCATGTGGTAAGTAATCCATATTGTGGATTTGAATTCAGGTTATTAGGAAAAAAAAAAAGAGCAGAGGAATCAAAGATCTTGAACATTCGGTGGCCTGTAGGGCTTGAATGAGTCCAGAACTTAGTGAAGACAAGTGGGTAGCATTATTTTTTCTTAGCATACCCATACAGAGAAATAACATTTGATGTTAAGTTTGAGAACATCTATCAGTATGTATGAACAGTCTGTATCATTTACAATAAAATAAATTCTAAAAATTAATGAAAGGGACATGAGCTGAATCTCAATAAATATTCTATACTCAAGGTTTTTGCAATCTTTCCAAGATTGTATAAAATAGTTGATTAACATGTTCACCCTATTAAAATAAAACTAGGATAAAAGCTACCTCATTTCATTTAATAAAACTAAATCACCTACCACTAAGCTTCCTCTTAAAATGACATAAAAAGATTTTTTAAAAAAGTATCTTGAGTATCAGTGTTGATTCAGCATGTTGCTAAGAATATATGAACTGAATTGTTAAGTCAAATTAGCTGTAAGAATGAAGTAAAAGTTAAATTTAATGCAATGGTAAACTTAGATACTATTAAGTAAATATATGTAGAGAGGAACTGTCAGGCAATGTGGTACTGACATAACATATGGCAAATTCTACACTAACACACAAAATTTGAGTAAGAACATTAATCATGTCTGATATAATTTATAAATGTCATCAAGAATATTTCCATTTGGAGGTGCTGCATCTTCAACAAAACTTTCCGATGATGTAAGATTAAACAATACCCCCTTTAGTCTTCTAAGTGCCTTTATTTAACATATAATACATTCAGTTGTATGAGGATCTTGAATTCAAATGAGCAGTTTTAGAATGATTGTAATGTGAATGTTGTTAAGTGCTTGTAACATACCAAAGAAACTAATATAGTAAAATAAACTACAGATTAGCTTGAAAAAGCTTGATTACACTGAAAACTCTTGTCTTGAGGCAAAAATGACAGTGTTACATTTTTATACTCCTGAGACTACCACCCTGACAGGCCTAGGCATCCTCTCCTAAAACGGTTTTTAAGACTATGGCAGTTCAAGGAAAGGAAAAAAAAAAAAAATTAAATAAAAAACAAACAACCCTGAAACTGAATCTCTGATGTAAGCTGTGGCCACCCAGGAGCTGCCTCAAGGGCAGCTCAGCTTCCTGCAGAGCAGCAGCAGAGTGGGCAGGAACTGACCTCATCAGACATCCCAACATGCATCATCCCCAGTCACATATCAGTATTCTTAAAGAACAACCAACATGTTCAAAAGCACACAGAGCAGGAAGATATGACTGCTCAGACAGGGCTACCTAGGAGAAGACTTCATCAGAAATCGACCGGATCGTTAAAATAATGAAAACATTAAGTTAATCTAATCTGCCAAAAGTAGCCCAATTTAGGGTATAACAGAATAACCCCAGTGTGAAAAGTAAGACAAACACTTATGAGAGTTCAAAACTGTTGCCATGGACTCCCTGTCCAAAATTTTTTGAGAACAGTAAAGTGCTCTGGATCTCACTAATGCAAACTCATGGATCTATAACACTGTTCCACAATCCTTTTGCAACACAATTCCACAACATTTTTTATTTTACCTAATACCATACTCTTCTACAACCTGTAAAAGAAATACTAGGGCTGCATGACTAATATGTGCAGTTTTCCAAAGGAGTTTCACAATGGTACTTCTGAGCAGAAATTGATTAAAATGAAAACCAACCATGCAGGAGAAATCATTTTAAAGTTACCCTTGTGCAAAACATCATATGGATATCAGAAAATGCTTACAAAATTTAAAGAAGTATTTGGCCAATATAAAATAGAAGCTTTGAAAGAAGCTTCTTATGATACAAAACAATGCTAATCTGAGATTTAAAAAAAAGAAACAGTGAGTCAAGTTCGAAGTAAGCATGACTGTATTTTAACTTCACCAACTATGTAGTAGTATATGTCAACTTATAAAGCAAACATACATGGCCCCAGGCTTACCAAAGCCTGACAGTAATTCCAGACAGACCAAAAACTCCACCCCACCAATCATCCTGCCCCAAACCAACCATCTCCCCCCACCAAAAAAACCCACACAAGCACCACAAGCACCTCCATGTTTAAAAAGACAATTTTTTTTTCATGTTATGGGATGCTATACAAAGTGTCCAATACCACAAAATCATAAAAAAGTGTCAAAGTAGAAAAGTTATGCACAGTCCATGATACCCAGCTGGTATTTGAGAAGTGTAGGAGCAAAGTTTAAGAAATCCTGTTTGTTCCAGAAATTAAAGCTGGCTAGGAAGATAACATATTAAAGTATAAACCCTGGTATAGAATTAATTTCAAAACTTATATACTGACTTTCACTCAAGCATGACAGCAGGGTGTTAGCACAAGAAACAGAATACTCAACGGTCATTGAAGCTACACAAGATTCCCACCTCCTCACAGTTAGCACATGTGTTGCTGAAGTGAAAACAGAGGGAGAATCATTACAAGGATGCTGCTTAGTTGTTCTGCTGCAAAGACAGGCGGGAAGAGACAGTACAGTGGATTACAGATATGGAAGTATAAAGCTTATGGACCTATTTGTTTAGTCCAGCTAATAGAAAGCCTCCTCCAAAGAGGTAACATTCATATCTAACAAGCCAAAATCTAGTTGGGCAGCATTTAATAACAAAACCAATCTTTTTCTGTCATGATGTCAAAGTCTACAGTCTTCTGCCTCCATTTCACTTGAGCATTGAAATCTCAAAATATGGTCAGAAAAAGAAGATGGGCAATGAGATATTTTTAGATATTGTGTCCTAGGTTACAGTGTAAGATGTAACCACAAGCATGTATTCTATTATCATCTTCACAAGCTGTTAAAGCATGGGGGTAGTGGTTGTTATTTCCTACCATGATTCATCCCTGATAACTCCCGCTGGGTACTATCTCTGCTAATGGGCCATCAAGGACCCACTGCATGACTCACAGAATTACATCATCCCACTCTGAGATGCTCTGCCCAGGGGGAGGAGCCAAGCATTCCCCTCTGGATATAATCTGGGGTTTGGAACAGCACAAGCAACCCTACCTACTGGATTCCCAGAGGACAAGAGCTACCACTCAACCATCAGGTGAAGACCAGACCCTTCTACAGGATCACCACTTCAACACAACCACTTCATCTGGACTGCTACCACCACCCTGACTAACAGGGTACCAGGTTGTATCCTGACTCTGTCAGTGTTCTTGTACTATTGCATTTATTTTAATTTTCCTATTAAATTATGATTCTGACTTGTGATCCCCCACTGGTTTGTTTTCAAACTAGCACATATTGTTACACTGTAGGATTAAAAATTAGATGGGTTTTCATAATAAGAAAAATAATAAATACAAGATTTTTTAAAAAACCTGTTAATTTTTTTCTCTAGTTCTGAACACACCCAGTAAGTATAAATTACCATTTTATGACAGAGCTAAGATTCCCATGTCTGAAATAGCATAGTGTATTGCTCAGTTTCAGTTCTGCTGTGAATATTTTGATCTCAGCATAGTTCTAATGCAACAGGCTCAATCACTTCTCTAAGCAGTTGACTGAATTTCATACTCTCCGTGCTATATAGTCATACACTTTTCAAGAACTCAGTCTTGCCCTTGTACTCCTGCTGCTCTTTCACCATTGTGTTCCTGAAAAAACACCAGCTGACAGTGACAAATGTTTGCTGAAGCCTTTGTTCTCATTAATATCTGCTGCAAGGTTGTGGAAAAAAATCCCTTTGCCATTGACAGACTGTCAAAAGCCTGAAAACCTGAAGAATACAGGACACTGAGCATTTTCCTATGAAATTTTTACCACAGAAAACACAGACACCACAATAAAGCTCTTCACTTATAAGCAATTGCTTTGTGAGGTGCTGGTTTCTGTTACTAATCTTATAAAATGACTGAACTTAGCTCAGGTTTCCAGATCAGCTTTAGGCTATCTGTGGTTACCAGTCCTTTATTCTGTGCACACTGGCACTATTAATGACACATAGAACAACTGATCATTCATCAAATTACATAAAATCTTCACTGTCCTGTAATGTATTTTATATCTTTATTATTGTACTGGTAATGATTCCTCAGACCCCTCCTAGGTCTTCTCCTACACTGGGCACAATAATGCTAATTTGTCAACCATTTACAGCTGAGTTTTATTGCTCAAGTTTGGCACAGTGGATCATATCCTAGAAGAAAGGCCATCACAGTAAACTGCATTTGGGAATGTATCATTTAGTGGCATTGTGCAGCTCCACAATTGCTATCCTAATGTGTAACATAGGCAATTTCTGCTGTACAAAGCCAAGGAGAAGTCATATCCTGAACTGTGTGAATGCATGAAATGTTGAGTAATGGAAGAGGGCAGCTGCTAGGTACCAGGCACTCTCCAGTATGGAAGAGCATTAAGACAACTCTACGGGTCAGACTAATTGTCCATATAATAAGGACCTAACATCTAACGAGTCTCTCTCCAAACCCCCTCAAACAAGATGACTAGGGAAGATACATGACAACTGTGTACTACTACTTGTAGAACCCTTTCCTAACCACGAAAACTGAATTTCAATCAATTCTTGATGTTGTCTCTTTACATTTTATAGACCCAGTGGATTTTTCTTATTGGTGGACTGTCCTACTGCTTGTGAAGCTCTGATAAGGTATTCACTGCTTAAAGAAGCAAAAAGGTGCACTTCTCTTACAAATGCTTTTCTTTTGTTATTTTTTTGTAAGCTTTTGCTTGCTGGTGCTTTGAGTACTGTAAAATACCATGATGCATCATAACAGTTTGCTTAACAAATGAGAAGAGTACTGAATAGTATGTAGACAAGCATAAATCACTATGATTAGCTACATTCTCATAATCAAAACTGTAAGAGGGAAATGCAGCCTAAATGACAAATGTAAACACTATGCAATGAGAGATGATCATAGTAACCTTTCTGCAAATCACAGAATCTAATTGTTCATCATTGCCCAGATAGTGTAAAAATGCTCTAAAGAGATCCACAAAATAAACAAGATTATGATTGCTTTTGGAATGAAGCCAAAGACTTCCACCTTAGTCCTTGGTCATTTGGTTAAAACCAGAAAGTACTTTACAGAGTACACTGACCTGCATATTGCAGTGTACCACAATATATAGGCAGACCTTTGCTCACCCTTTTCTTTTCATCATCCAGCAAATTTCATCTAAATGAAATCTACTTTCATGGAAGTATGCACCCTTGCAAGATTTAACACAATAGCAGGTGGTTACCATTCTGCATAAAGTATAACCCTAACAGGTCCAGCAGTAAAACTTTGCTGGGCAATAGAAAGGTAAGGAGACTGAAGGATGAGCTTTCAAGTTTACAAAGGCCTCATTTTGCTTATGAGAAGGGAAGGAATACTAACAGCTGTGTCAGTGTACTGCAAGGGACTTCTGCTTTTCTCTTAAGAACTTCACAAGACTTAATGCTATGGGGTCCCACATGATAAGGGGGCTCATCAGATACTCTCTGTATGTATTCTGAAAGGTGCTTATCCCTGGTGGATGTGAAAACCTGGTACAGCTTCAAACAATAAAGAAGCTGTTCCCTGGACTGTATGTGAGGCTAGCCTATCTAATAGAGGACAGCATCAAGGTAGAGATGCTGGAATGGTGCATAACAGGTGATTTTCATAGAATGTTGCTTAAACAGGAAAACAAAATGGAAAGGAACAATAAAAAACATAGACCTAGATATATAGAGAAAAAAAGAGTGTGAAATCAAAGAAGGAATTAAGTGGGAGTCAAATGATTATAAGAGAATAGGAACCAAGCTAAAAACAAAGAATCAACTTTGAGAAATCACAGGTTTGATTCGTTTGCTTTCCCATAGTCATCTCAGATCACACAGGATGTCTCAAACACCTCTATGCAGTTGGCAAACAAGACATAGCTTGAGGCAAGGCAGGATACAACTCAAGCAGCCTATGTGTGGGCTGCTGAACTGAACTATTAATACCATAGCAACCCTTATGATCCTCAAACTTTTGAGTTTTCTGTTTCCTCACAAAATTGTTTAATACAATAATAATGCATTTTTTGGTCACTTTACCATTGGGCAAAAAAGGTACGGAAAAGGCAAGTAACTTCTACACCAGGCTCAGAGAATGTTAATCATAAACCAAAATCTGATTATTCTAGACTAGCATCTTAACCTCTGGGCTATCCTCCTGTGAATAGCAGTACAGAAATCTGTTGTGTTCAGAACATCTGCACTAGACCTATAAAGAAGAGAAAGAACGAGACAAAAAGGCATCTCAAAGAACTGCAAAGTCAATCTCTTTGCCCTTCTCTGGCTATTGTTGCTCTCACACTTCTTGAAAAGATTGATTACTTCTTTTGATTGAATAAGGTCTAAATTTAACTGCCTGAATAATTAGCAATGACATCCTTGGCTGAATTTCTGTGTCCTTTACATCATCCCAAATAAAACAAAACATTACTCTGCTGAATTTAAAAAAAAAATAAAAATCCTGTCATCTGTTGTTTCTGCCTTACTCATGTAGCTGAAAAGTACTTGGATAGCTTTCTAATAGTGACCAGTTTGTCTTAGCCTTCTGGAAACTAGCTGTGCACTCAGATTCACACTCTCCTCATTACTTCCTATTTCCCTCCATCTTACCTGTTCCTCCACTTTCTTACTACCCTTTGGCTTGTCCTCTACCCTTACTGTTGAGCAGACACTTTCCTTAAAACTGCTCCCTCCAAAAAACATTAACAATAGAAGAAATATTTTATTTACTGCCTTTGACAGCATTTCAGTTTGTTCATGTAACAACTTCATTTACCTGATCTACTAACTTTTGGGCTGCAAGCTTTTCAAAGCAAGAGACTGTCTGAACCTCTGCCCTTTATAGCACTGAGGACAAAGGACCATCCTCTCAAGTTGTTTGAACATCCTGCCAAAAGACATGATTAATAATTTAACTTCTGATGGCTATATTTACCTGGTGACCAGCTAGTTCTTTTGCTGTCCATTTACTTGATACTCCTAGTACTTAAGAATGAAGAAAAAAAAGGCTTAAGCGGCCACTTGATAAACTTTCTTCCACCATATTTCCAAGGAATAAAAAGCACAGAATCAAATACAAAACAATTGCCATTGATGAAACTTCAATTTGAACCTTTTCAAATTAGATTTAGATTGTTATTTCAAAATTGAGTAATTACTTATATAGTACTTCTTAAAAATATGCTCTGAGATCTTATCAGAGGAACATTAAAATCATCTACGAAAACATTTAGCGCAAAAATCTTTTTAAGCCGGAAGCAGCCACAATACAATAAACAATTCAGCCTCCTGTACAAAAGGGCCAGTAAGGCTCATCCTTGCACTAGTAAACTAAGATAATTTATTGTCCCAAAGTCCTCAGCAGTGATACCTAACAGAGAATGTGTTAACTCTAAATTAATTTTTCTTTTTCTGAGCAAAGAAGAGAGATATCAAATATAAGTTTCTAATTTATCTGTAGCTACTACAGTTTCATTTCTTAATCAAACATTTAAATTATACCTGGAAAAAGACAACTTTTTCCTTTACAGACTGTCTCTCTGGATTTATCACAGCAAATATATGGTGTTCTTCTTGGCTGCTGGCAGTTTAAAAAAAAAACCAAACGTGGCCAAATAAAAAGATCTCGTTCAATAATTCAATATAACAGACTTTGAAGTGCACATGCATCTTCCCACTGTTTAGTTCCACAAGATATATGTGGCAGAGTCTTGTTTATTCAGCTCTGATGATATGATTCCAGTGGATCACAGAATTTAAGGAAACTAGGCTTTAGCTTTCAACAGTGATGCTTTTCAGGCTATTTCCGCTTATATTCCCACTGCTGTATCTGATTTTTGCAGTTCCAAGATCAGTGACAATATTTTCTATTGATTTTGAGTAAATAAAACAGAACCAATTTTTAATAAAATTGATGGATTTTGGCATTAAGTAGGTAGAGAGCATTAGTGGCAAAATATGTCCTTTCAGTAGAATGATATGAAGTTGGTAAATCTCATTTGATAGCATTATAGATATCTCTATGTTACTTCTCATCACAGAAGGCAAACAGAGGTAATTTGTGAATGACATCAGTTTCTTCAGTGTGGAGTAAGAACCAGATAAAAGTTTTTAAAGAAATTGTCAGAGTTGCTGGGAAGGAAAAAAATGATAAAAGAGATACTTTGATTTGATATAATACATTTTTCTAATGATTGCCTTTAATATTATAATCCACATCCTAAGCCACAAAATTACATTTACATTAGTAACTATGCAGAGATGATGCCAAATAGAGACAAGATTACAGCCATTCATGACATGGGTAAATTAACAGAGATCACTTACTTCTCATCTCACAGCGTCAAAACAGGTTAATTTGTTTTCCTTCCACTTACATCACTATCTCTACAAGACAGGCTACTAGTGGTTTTGTGTCTTATCAGTCTGGCTTCTAAATTAGTCCATATGCTCAAAGTAGCAATACAGATGCCTAATCTTGACTGCCTCCTCCAGTCTGATCTGTCACATTTCCACAGATACTTCTTGGAAAGGAATTGGCTGAGGCTAGAAAGAGTCACCCACATTTGATCCAGCATGCACTGAGGTGAAGATGTTGCCCACCCAGAGACTCCTTCATGTTCAGCAAGGATGGGATTTCTCTCTGCAGACTCAGGTCAACCTTCATTACAGAACTGATGTAATGGAGCCCTGGGGAAACAAAACCAAAGGTTTCCAGCATGGTTTGGTAGCTTGCCAACAAAATATTTCACCACCTGTTGAGACAGTCTCATGTCATGCCACATATAGCACTGCGGTACATGAAGATAACTTTTTCTAGTGCATTGCAAAATATTTTCCAGATTGATGCTCATGTATGGAGGAATTTACTGTTTCTTCACAGATCATGAAAATATTGCACACTAAGTATCCAGTGGTGTGCCTGACATGGCAACAGTTGCTGTACCAAAAGTACCCAGAGGTACTTTTCACCACTGACATGCTTGAAACCTCTCTTCTCTCCCCTCATCTGGAGGAAGACAGTGACACTGACGGAACACTTCCAGATAACCTCATTCTTCTCTAGATGGAATGATAAATAAGTTTGGGGTTTTTTTCAAAAAATTGAGCTCCCAAAAGTATGAAAATTTAGATAGATCATATATACCTGTTTCAGCAAATCTAACAGCCTGAGAAGCCTTTGAAGACAGCCAGGTCCGTCTTTGTTTTTTAAAAATAGCTTTGTCAGAAATTTATTGATCCAAAAGAGATTTATTTCAGACTTATTGGAAGAATTTGTGAAGGCATAGTCTCCCAACAATCAAAAATTTCCCACGATCATCTCCATAAAGAAATAATTAAACTGGTATAATATGGCTAGCATTATGTGCTAGTCAGATATTTCTGAAGGCAGTCACCGTATTTCCTTCTCATTGCTTTTCAGAATTATTCAGCATTTTTGCATTACTGAAGGTCAAACCTTGTAATCGTAAAGTATTCTAAGGCTGCTCAGCTAACATAGTATATTTCTACTTTTCTTGTTAAGTTCTACCAAGGATAAGTTGGCCTGTTCTCAGGAGTTATGTGTATAATTTCTTCATGCTCACCCCAGGTCATTTTTAGTTACCAAAAAGGAAAAAAGCACTGAACTGATGCTGAGATCATCAAGGACTACCAGCAGTGGTGGTGCCAGTGCTCCAGCTTTGACATTTGAGACATTTTAGACAAGCAGAATTTCATCCTCTCCCATGCAGCTTGGGGAATGAAACTCCAGAAGCAGCCTTCAGAGCTGCTGAATGTGGAAGTAGATGTGCTGCTCAGATCAGCAGCATACAGAGTACATATAGGGTCCCTTTTTCAGAGAAGTCCTGTCTTTGCTGAGGCAAGATCAGTCCCCTTCTACTCAATGTGCTACTGTGAAAGCAACCCATTTAAGAGCTCTCTAACAGTTGCACTTTTCAGGCAAAAAGATATCCAGAAAAGGAACCTATCAGCCAATGATGGAAAATAAATGGTAGGAGGAACACTGTTTTACTGCAGGAGAAGGAACGTTCTTCTGAGGATACTGTTCATCTGGAGCAACATTCTGATGCCTTTTAATGGTCGTTATTAAGACAAACAGCAAGTCAGAGGAATATACCACAGTGAGAGCAAGATTAACAAGGAAAAAATTTCAGGGTCTGGAAAAAACATTTTCAATACAGAGGGAGGATTAGGACAGGTAAGAAAAATTAGGTGTAAGGAGATTTAGAAAACAGCACTTTGATAATTGAGAGAAAATAAAATAACAGTGGGATGCTGTGGCCTCATAACCTGTTAGTGTAGTCACCAAGGTATGCTGGAGAGACAGCAGCAGCAAAGATAAGCCTTAGCGACCCTCATCAGCAAGTCTGGTGCTGCAAGGCCTGTTACACTCTTTAGAAGCAAACTCTTTCCACTCAGGCTGAAGCCCTGTGTCAGTTAACAGCTCAATTGAAATCTCTCATCACATGTCAGATCGAAGGAAATTGGCATATGATAGAGACTGTGAAAGCCACTGGGAATATGGTACACAGTGAATTCAGCTGCAGGGAAGAGAATGCCAAGTTGATAGTCATTTACACATTAAGTGTCATGGAACGGAGTGGGAGAGTGGCAAACAATTCTAGTCTTTCTCTTGTTCTGGTGTCCTGCATCTAGTGGCAAAAATTGAAAAAAATTATCACCATTTTCTTTTAAAGAGTGTTGTCATTCCTGTCTTCAGTCTATGCTTTTCTACACTAGCCAAATGCTCTGACTTCAACCTTCCATTGTGGTCAAGTTTACAATGTTCAGCTCTTTTCTTGACTTTTGTCTAGACTCTTTCCTGCTTCTCTTATATTAATATGCCTAAAACCAACCGATACATTTTAAAATCAGTGGTAGAAAGAAATGTATTAAGCACTGAAAATCAGCTTACATTTGAAAATGGATCAGAAAATGCTGCCTGACCTGAAAAAGAGATTAAACTACAGCAGTTTGATATTCAGGACTAAATCCTATGAAAAAAGCCACTGCACATGTCTAATGAAAAAGTAACACATTCCTCAGTGTCTCATTACATTTGGAGCTCAAATATACAGTCAGTCTAAATACTCCTATCCACCATGATCACCACAGTAAATAGTTATCTTCCAAGCACCTTTAAAAATCACTTCAGGATTGGATTATAACACCTTAATTTCTAGGAGGAGAAAACAAGAGGCAGAGGAATTGATTAAGCAGCTGTGTCAGCCTTTAATTTATCATGCAATATGCCAAAGGGACAGCTTTAATCTGAACATGTAGATGCTGTGCACCAACACTGTGCCTAAACAATTACTGAGCAAAATAAAGAACTAAAAAAGCAAATATAACAGAGTACAAATATATAAAAAGGTCCACATCTCATTTATTTCACTCAAGTAATTAGATTTGTGGATCTGAATGTGTGAGAAAGATAAGCAGGATTAGTTTCTCTATCACTCCCCAAAATAAACTGATAAATATGGCAACTATTACTTAATATTTTCTATCATACCTACTCAAACTTTCATATTTCATGTAGCATAAAGTTAAAATTTAAAGATACTGGTGCAAAAATAACTTAATCAAAGCTTACTGGATATTGTTCTCTAAGTTTAAAGACTGATTTTATTTTTTTTCCTTTGTCCCTGAAACTTTCAGCTGTGTAAACTAGCATCGGCAGCAAGTAATTTCTGAACAAAGACGTGTTTTAAGTGATTTTTATTAAATGCTTTCATAAAAGATGCTTTTCACATAATGAACTATAATGACTTTAAAAGGCAAGTAGAACTGTGGCACTTATATTTATAAATTTAACTTCTGGCAGCTACTAAAAGATTAGAAAGGCACCATAGTCATAATATTTTGTTCATTTATATGAATATAAATGAGTTTTTCTAGGAATACAGAAGTACCCCACGAATACTGAAGAGTGTTAGGAGCACTAGGAAACTTCAAAAACATATTGGTTTTGTTATTTAAATGTATAGAGACAATGTTTCTGACTAACAAAGGTGACTTCCTGCATTGTAATAGCACAGAAGCTTGTCTAATAAAATAACTGAAGTTGCAGGGATAAATTGTCTGTCTGGAGATATTTATCTGGGGTAGCTTCAGGATTCTCTTGACCAAGGAGATTTATCATGTAGGGGGAAGTATATTATGGTGTTTAGGCCTCAGCCCATGTGCAGCAGAATCAAAGGCTCCCAGTCTTGTAGGAGGGCTTCTGGAAAATCCAGTCTTACACCAAAGACTTTGTAGCATTCACACTCAGGATGAATATTCTGTTTATCAGATGCCTTATGCTGTTGCAAGAGGAAAATGAACAACTTTATACAAAAGGAAGGAAACTTCTAAAACCTGCAAAACACAAACCGAAACAAAATCAGAGATGTGTAAGTCTACAGTAACACTGTAGAGTGATCCACACTGTGACTGTCCCTCTTTTGCCTGCCTGTATGGTGCAGAAATCTTACCAGTTTGCACCTCAAGATGTCTTTGGACTCCCTCTCTAGAGGTCCCCTTCGTCTTTGATGGAAGCATCGCCCTTTATAACCAAATAGAATTGCTGTCTTTATCTGGTATTTTACTCCGTTAACCAGGTGCTATGAAGCATAGTCTCAAGAGGACTTGTGAGAAGTTTGATGAACTGTTTTTAAATGCCAAGGTGACAACAACTATCAAGTCAGTCTCAATTTATCTAAAATATCTGGATGACATCAAACTTCAGGCAGCATGTTATATACTACAGTCAAACATTAGATGTGTCCTTTGAAAGCTAGCTTTTCACAGCAGAAAGTATTGATGGCTGGCTGCTGAGGAATGCAGAAGAAGGGAAAGCTACACAAAGGCTGAAGAGGAAGGAGAGGTACCCTGCTCCATGGTATGCAAACCCACGTGTATCTGCCCATGATGCCAAATTTTTCTAATATAGGGGAAAAGCCCTATATATGTATATATACATATATAGACATTATATTATATATAATTATAGCCCCCTCCTTGAGCCAGCTATGAAGAAGTACTTCAATCTGAGTCTCAGTACATTCCTGTTGCTGAATTCCATACGTACAAGATGGTTAGGATGGTACTTGAGGGCAGCAGCTCTAAGGAACACTATGGTTACCAGGAAAATAGATTATTGTTTTCAGGATCCTCTTATCTACCATAACATTAATGAAATCATCTAATAGAAAGATTTAATGCATTCCACAGCAAAAGGTCCCATCATAGCTGACATCTAGAAGTTGTTGAAGTTGGTCAATAGTTTGCATCTCTTATAATTTATCTCTGAGTATTACATTACACACTAAAAGATGCAGTCTATTAAATATTCCCAATGCTGATAAACCTAAAATAACTGCAGTAGTCTGTGGGGACTATGGGAGTTAAAAAAAGAATTGCACCTACATCTATGAATTTTAGAAACCAAAGTCTTTAAAGGCCTCCCTAATCCATTGATCAATGGGACCTTGGCATATTCTTTGCCAAATCCTGTTTATGGGAGGAAAAAATGCCCTCCAGGTATTTGCAGTGATATAGTTGCTTACTCTGGAGGCAGTTTACATCCTTAAGATCATGGATCAGAGATCTCAAAAAGCTCAGGGCAGCTCTTTCCCCATGAGGTAAAGGTGCAAAGTTGTTAGTGTTGGATTGGATTTTCTCAAATTTTTTTACAGTGCTAAGAACTCCATTTGTACTGAAATCTGAACTCTGACACGAAGGAAATGTAACTTCATGAAGTACCACACAAAAGCCTCTTCTGACTACGTTAATAAATTAGAATGTGGGAAAAGCCTTATCTAATACACATTATGAACTGAAGCAACCAGCTATTAGTAAGTGTAATTTTAGAGATGTAATTTCCTAATTCTTAATAATAACCCCAGAGCTAGGAGACAGAAACCTTACATTAACTTATGATCAAATTTGTTGTGATACGAAATAGAAACACACATTAAAATCTGATGCTTCTTTTAGACTTCATGCTGCTGAGTGATAAAGCTTTAGGACAAGATTTTTATATCAGTACTCCAGGTCTATTTATGCCCCCTCCACTGTAATTTCAATGTGACTCACACTAATGTAATCCATGCAATGCTCTTGACTGCTATGATTCCTATAGGCCTGCAGGCAAATCAATGAAAATACGGGCACGTGATTATGTGAGGTATTTCTAAACTGTGACAGTATTAAGGCAACTAAAGCTGAAAACATGCACCCTAAAGGAAAGGTTGCCTGAATAATGACACTATTTCTCTGAGCATAGTCCTTGCCAAGTTATTCCCATGCTCCTCTTTATAAAAAGCACTCTACATCAAAAGCTCATAGAATGCAAAGTACTAACAGGACAGAGTTGTTACTTGTAGCTCTGTGTCTTTTTATAACTTTTATCCTTTTATTTTCCGTGGGAGAGGAATTTTATGAACAAGATACCTAATAAGATTGATAACTACAATGGAAATTCTGGATGCTGCAAGAAATCATGCTAGCTGTTCGGTTGATGCTGTTGCTTCCTCAAATTAAATTAACCTCTGTACCTCAGGAGGTTGTTAGGAGGCCATCAGAGATGTCTTTCTAGAAAAACAGCAAAACTATATCTTGATAATCTCAGGTATTTTTCACAGCATATTTTTCACAGCAGTAAGAATAAAATGGTTCAAGTAGTTCTGTTCTACCTTTCTTAAGTTTATCGTTCTCCTCCTGACCTCAGCCACTGTCAGCACTACTGCAGACTGTGATACATTTGCCACATCCTTCAAAAGGAAATTGCACTTCAGTAGAGCCTGCAATGGTGTCTGCATAAAGCACTGCAGTCCTCACAGAGAGTAAAACAATATAAATGCAATGCTGGTGATAAATGTAAAACTGTGTAATTAAGTGCAAGTCACTGTGATTAACAGGACTACAAATACGAGTCCTAATGGTTTCTCTTCCCATAACTAACTAAACTGTTTCTAAATCTGTTCTGAATTTAGGATGACATTATTTAAAGCAAGCTTTTCAGATTCAAAGTACTATACTGATATAGAATTTCTCGTTTTTGCCTTCAGCTGCTTATACTTTTGTTTCAGAATAAATATGCATCTGTGAATGCCTGAAGATCTCTCTCTGTGTCACAGTGGCAGACTTCTGGGGAAATGACTGTACATGGATACAACACTGGTCTAAATATAAACATTTTGGGGTCATGTTTGGGTAAGAAAAAAATAGACCGTTTTACCACAGTGATACTGTGGTAATACTCCATATGAATATAGACAAGGAATATTTTTCCTTAGCAGCTATGAAAGCACCATTTAAAAGTGTATGAAATCTATTAAAAATCACAGACCAGAGCAAGAATTTCTCAATCCCTGGACAAAAACAGGGAATAATCCAGCTTGAGTGTTTAGAAATCATATAAATAGACAGACATGTAGTGTTTGAAGCAGCATCTTTATAAAAACCAATTATCCTTAACAGGAGTCAAGCTTGATCAACCAAAAAGCTTTATTTTTTTTTCTTACAACGACCTTCCTACATCCACCAGGCTCTCCACAGATACAAAACACTGACAGTTTCACTGAAAGGTTACGTTGCCGCTGCAGACAACACTGGGCACTACTCCGGGCTTCTCATTCACATGGTGTAAGTCAGACGCAGCTTTGCTGCGCAGAAATCGCTGTGGGACTCAGTGCCTTACATAACTGCATCAAGTGACCTTCCCATTGCTATCTGCTCCCCCTAACCCTGATGAGCAGGACCATTCATCACAGCACCCACAGTCAAGTATTAATAGCCCAAATCCATAGAAAGAATCAGTGGAATGCAGAGCAGAAATAAAGGAGAGATCCCAAGAATTGCTGCCTTCCCCCTGCACCCTATCCCTCCCTCCCCCGTTTTCCCCTTCTTTTGTGCTTTGGGTCTTTTTTTTTCTTTTTTTTTTTTTTTTTTTTTTTTTTTGGGAAAGAAGTGTGGAGATAAGAACAATTTACTGTAGAATTTGGGTTCCAAAATCAAGCACTCTACATCCAGAGCACCTAGACTAAATTACTTGTCTCAGATTCAGCCTAAGCCCAGGCCCCAGATGGGCACTTTCTTGAGAGAAATGGCTCTTGTGCTATCCTACATCCTGTAGGACAGCTCTTGTGCTGTTCGGGTGCAGTTGGGAAGTGCTGAGCATAATATATATGATATAGATATGATAACCCCTAGGAAATCTGCTAGTCTCTAGTCAGAGCAGATTTTTCCATCAATCCCACACCTCCCCTTCCTAGTATGCAGTGCATGCTCGACACTATTATGCTTTGGAGTTCTTGTCAATACATACCCTTTCAGAAGGAAAAAAGTCGTTATTATTTTTTTTTCATGGTAGTGAGTCTGTCCATTCTAACAAAGAACAAAAACAAACAAACAAAAACAGAACCCCCAAACCAAACCAACCAACCAAAAATACCCCCAAAAACAAAAAGGAAAAAAAAACTCTGAGGAATACTGTTTAAACTTAAAAGAAAACAAAAACCCCCAGCAAATGCATTTTTAGCACAGAGGACACCCTGCAAAACATCACCTTCACATCAGGACAACTTGGAAAGCCATCACTATTACATTAAGGGATATCATAAGGAATCAATCAAGTAATCAAAGAGATTAGGAATATGAATGCAACTCTGCCAACATGGTAATTTGGAGAAAGATTTGAAGCAGTGGCAGGAGAATTTACCCTGTTATCTCGTACAAGATAGAAAGTCCAGGAAGGAGTGGAGAGATTACTGCACAAGTTAAAGAATGAAATGTTTTCCACAACATGTCATAAAATGTTGAGCTTTAACTTTCCATCACTTTACCCTATTTAATTTCTGCCCAAACAACTATGCAATCACTGCCAGATAATTTCAGTGCAATTACTTCTCCTGTGAACAGATTTTACATTATAAAAGGATGCCAATAGAGTGAAGACACCAACAGAAAGAGATGAGGACTGAAACATAATGAGACATTTACATGGCCACAGTTCAGTGACCTAAAGTTGAGTTGCATTAATAAATATTTAGACATTAAACTGCAAGGTATCTTAATGTTTAGCTTTCAACAGAAAAACCTCACCTTCAGATAAACTGGAACCCTTTACCCTGTCCAAAAGGTATAACATGTTTTGCCAGTTTTCTATGTCACAAGGTAAATTAATACTCAAAAGGATTTTTCTATCAGTTTCAGTCCAGAACATACTTCAGTAAGACTTACTGTAGATAACCAGCCATGAAGAAAATGAATAGTCTGTCAACAGAGATTTTTAACAAGGTTTAATATGAAATAACAGAGCCGTTCTAAACGCTCCCTTCAAGAGACTTATTATTTGAAGAATTTTCTTCCCTCTTCACCATATCATTCCAAATCGCAAATCTGGAAACTCATACACAGCTCTCAAATAGTTAAAGAACCTTAGCAATAGCTGTGATATGAAAGGTAATGAACATTCAACTCTTCAGGGTTCATTTTTTCACTTGCCTAACTTAAAGGCAATAGATATTCCTTAAGAGAGTCAGGAGGTGTCCATGTCAGGAGAATACATTGTATCCTATACATAGCAAGGGACAGGGCAGGAAAAATTCTAGTTTGCCCCTTGTTCACCAACAGCACTGTCATTTCTTCCAAGCTTGCAGGACCTAGATCTCCTTTTGTAGCCAGAGTTCCTCCTTTCTCTTTTTGCAAAGTACTATAGTGTACCATAGATCAGATATAAATATGCTGTTACCTATCAAGCAAATTACAGTCCAAAAAAACCCCCTCAAGCTCAAGGATAGAACAACTTTCATTAAGTGAGAGAGACATGATGGATATGGTACTCTTCTGAAGTAACAACTCATATCAGTTTATACTGTGTGTTTTAATCCTTTTCTGTGGGATCCAGAGAGCTTGATCTCTATGGGACACAGAGAGGTCATTACAGTGACATCTACAAATTTTAACTGTAATTTGAGGTGAGAGCTGAGTAATTCAGGGATGACATTCTTTTGAGAACAACAAATCTGTTCAGCCAACTGATATCATATAGTTCAGTAATCTACACAGGAAACTGAGCAAGAGTCTGTAATTAAGGATAATCAGAATTCCCCTATTCAATGCTGGATATTATTATTTTGTTTCCTGTCTATAAGGTTTGCACTTTTAAAGTCCACTTTTGTTTAAATATACCTTTTAGTCAGTAAGTGCAGCTTCCATGTGATTAAAACCCATTATAATAAAGGATTTCCTTACTTAGGAGAATGATTTCCAATGCCTTTCAAGAAACGTGTCTAATGTTGGCCTTTAAAATGCAATTATTATACCTCATTTTGTTAGAATTGCTGTGCCAATAGGGAACTGCATTTTATTTCACATTAAAACTCCCCTTAGACTTTGAAAGATAAATTCTAGTTGAAAAGTCTATTTTTTCATCAATGAGTATGACAGCAAGAACTTAATTCCTATAGTTTGGGTTGTGTATATCAAGATATTAGACCAGGAAAGTTTTTGTGCTTTTGTTTTGTTGTTTGGTTTTGCCTTTTTAAAAAATGTAAGTTGAGACAGTTTACCCTGAGAAGTATGATGAAAGACTTTGCCATTTCTAAAATTTATTTCTTGTCCATCATGAGCTTTTTACATGTAGAGGGAAAAAACAGATACAGGAGAATGTTACTGGAAAACTGAAAACACATGTGGGCATACAGTGAAACCCCTATTACGTGTTCTCAACATTTATGGGGTAATTTACAGGACTGTTCTTGCAGTTTAGAAGGGTCTTCTGATAATCTCTACTGGTTGAGCTGGTATCAGAACACTGTATCTTAATTTGCTTTATCTTTTCCTTAGAGATCAGATGATAATATAGTCTCTAATAGGAAGATTTGGCACTTTTGTAAGTCACATATACTCTTGAAAAAGAAATTTTGTTGGACTGAAGCATCTGCTCAGTTGTTTTTCCTTCTTGAAAAAGAAGAGAGCTTTTTATAAATAAACATTTTCCACAACCATGCTCACCTAGGGTTTGCTGCTGTGGTTCAGCTCCTCTGCACTGAGCTGTTCTGCTGACTCACCGTGTCCCTGGGCAAGGTGAGTCCCCTCACTGCCGGCTCAGGAAAAAGCTGAGTATGGAAATGGAAATACACTCACTGTCACTGCTTAAGGAATTTGTGGGAAGGAGGATGCTGCCAGGAAGAAAACTTATGAGCAGCCAAGCATAGCTGGAAGCCCTCACTGAAGGTTACCTGCATCTTAGTTGTATTTAATAAAGCATAGGGGAACACAAATGTAGACATTTATCGAGAGCCTCCATGCACATAGGCGTACCAGCGGCTCACAGGGCAAAATATTGACACTGATTTTTGTCAAGAACATAAGAGCATTTTCTTCCTGAAAAAAGGTACTGGCTGTACTACTAGCCATATGTAGCATTCAATTTATACTCATCTTTAAACTGAGCCCTTGGTTTTCTTATAAAATAAATCCCCAAAATCTGATTTCTGCCATTGGAAAGACCAGATTGCTGCAGAAAATTACAATCAAAAAATATATAGGGTTTTTTTATTGCTTATAATTTGATATTTCAATTATCCTGCTGTCAAATGTCTAAAGTTGTTGTTTGACTTAGAGGACTGGAAGCTGCTCCAGCAAAGGAAGGAGGCAGATATAACAACTAAATGAATACCAGATGGCTGATCAAAAAGCGTAAGTGTAAGGGTGCACAGAGACACCAGACTTGGGTGGGTTTGTGTAACTTTGCTAGAGCAGAAGCTCCATCCTGAGTAATGAAATCCCTCTCCAGCTCTGGTGGGCATGCTACATGGCTATACAGCTCTCAGAAACATAGTTTTGGTGTCACTGCACTGAGTTTATTTTACTAGACAGGCACACTTGGTTATAAATTCAGTTAAATGCTAGCAATACAAGTACTTATAGAAAAGACTGGCAACTATAAAAATAAAGGCAACTGTAACCAGATACAAAAAATCATTGAGAAATTAGTATTTTCTGCTAAAATAGGCTTTAAGGAAATTAAGATGACTGGCATTTTAGCAAAGTAACCTTTGCTAACTCAGAAAATTATATTTCAAGGAGCCCTTAACAGTACGGCACACTAATTGTTCCTGTGAATCATGGCTTTATTTGTTAGGAGTCTTATCGACAACAAATCAGTAGTATACAAAGTTACATCAGCATTTTCTGTTATCTTATAAATATTCATATGCAAGAGTGAAGTACTGCGTCAAGCCCCTTGTTGCTGCATGTTCTGAGCTTCCCCTCCCCCTCCCAAAGACACATGCTCCTGCCCATGTGCTCCGAGCGCCTTTGTTCCAAGCGCGGGCAAAACCAAATGTAACTCAGATTCTTTAGCAGTGTCTGATTGGCCGGTCACCCCGGGTCCGCCCCCAGTCCTCCCCTTTCCCCTTCTCCGAATAAAAGATGGTCGAGGGGAGGCTCCGCCCTCTCTCTCAGCTCAGCGACTTTCCTGCGAACATCTCTGGTTGTCTGTCTCATTCGAAAGCTTCTAACTGCAGGGAATTGAGCGAGCAGGGAGCTATATTTCTCCCTCTTTGCTTCTGCTGATGGTATTTGCTTTGCAGCTGATACAGGTACCGATTTTAGAGCTATTAAAGTGCTAGATCGCCCATGCTACCTCTCAAGGCTGCTCGAGGCTTTCTAAGGCATTGAGATACAAGCGCTAGCCGGTATAAAGCTGAAAAGATACCGTCCACATTTGGCGCCCAATGTGAGGCTCGAACCCACGACCCTGAGATTAAGAGTCTCATGCTCTACCGACTGCCCCTAAAGTATATCATGAGAAAAAACTGAAACTAGTCAGCATTTCACAGAGAAAGCAGCTGTCACTCTCCCAAATTAAACATGCATACAGGCATTAATCAGTGATGGGCAAGGTATGTATAGTTCTGTTCTCTGCCCCTTTTCCTCCACCTACAGCTCCACTAACATTTTCCCTTGAAATATTCCCTTTAGGTTTTCACTTTTATTCTTTGTTTTACCCTTTTATTCTCTAGCAGCATTTCCAAGATTTCTGTTTTCATGCTCCACCTTTAGTCTAACTCTTCTTCCTTTCTCTCCAAAGAAGTTGTTTTCTCAGCTTGTTTTCCATTCACCAACTTATGATCACCTCTTCTTTTAGGATAAGTGCTCTTGACCTCCAGCTAAAAATCTCTACCTTGGTACTACCTGTTAGATCCATTGCTTCAATTAAACAAAAGCTCCTCTCATGACCAGAGACATAACTTTTTAGCTCTTAATTACAAATCCAGCTTGATAAACTTCTCTTTCCAGTTTAAATACAATCTATTTTTTCCCACTCATAATTTATTCAAACTACTTTATAAATAATTTTTTTAAAGCTGCATGACCAGTTAAACTATTTATTATTTTTTCATTGATTGAAAAAAAAATATAGTCTGCTCATAGGCAAGTGAGGGACCAAGGAATACAATAGAGAAATTGCAATCTATTCTAAACCACAAAAGATTAAGAAAATCAGATTAAATTCAGAAAAATACATTATTTCCACATGAATAATTCCTTCCGCTGTAACTAGACATGTGCTCACACTTTTGTATCATCTCCTGCTACATGGAGACCTTCCTGTGCAATCACAGCAGCCCCAGCCAGCCTTTCATGACTGGGAATCACTCCCATATTGATGCAAGAGTTAAACAGTTTCATATTAGTAAGGCCTCTCTTGGGAATACTTCACAGGAGGCTCGTATCTTTTCAGGAATAGCCTGCTGCTGTTTGGTCTGGTTAACTTTAAGGAGCAAATCTTGCTTTAGTGCTTTTCTTGCTGTGCATCTCTCACCACATGGTTGAACAACAAAGAGGTTTTTGGGAAGGACAATGAAGACAACTCTAAAAGAAAAAGCTTCAGCATCAATCCATCCCCAGTAACAATCAGTACATGACATTCTTAATAGAATCAAATAATAACTGCCTGATCTGGGAATTGCATTATAAACTGCAGTAAAAACTTCTATCAAGGAATTGTTTTGCATTATTTTTTATTTACTGCACCATTCCTCTTCCCCCCCCCCCCCCCCCCCCCCCCCGCCGAAGTAGAGGCTATAGACACACAAATCAGGGCTTCAGGCTCTTTATCTGAATTTAGCAGACCTCAGAATGACCAAGGCTGGCTTTTCATAATGCTTTCAAATCCTTGATAGCAATATACAGCTTCTATTCTTCATTAACAAGTTATGAAGCACTAACTGCTAATTAAACACATGAAATGTTTATTAGCAGTGAATAAATCACTCAGGAGGAGTTTGGAAAAAGTAACTCATTACAAATTTCAAAAAATGTTCCATTTAACTTATCTCAGTTGTCCTGGCTTATCTCAGCATTTTACTATCTCACTGCCAAATAGCCTAAGTTGCTTCTCAAAAAGCATGTATTCGTTTAAATATAAACTCAAGTAAACACAGAGGAATATCTAAACCTATTTAAAATGGAATTAAAAAATACTGCTGTTGTTGGTAATGTGAATAATTTGTCTAAACATTAGCCTCTCACAAACTATAGTTTTATAAATATTTTTCATGTAATTACACCTAGGGTGCAAGTGATCAGTCTTTTCTGAGAGATACAGGTATGTCTTTTTGGCAAGTTTTCTTCCTTCATGTAAGCTAAAATTTAACAAAAAACCAACAGGAACACAGCATGGGGAGAGGAGTGTCTCACGGGGCAATGCATATCTGTCGTAGGTAACCCCAAATTTTGTTGTATTCCATATCTATCTGTGCCCAAAAATTGTTACTGCCTCTTTAATACCCTGTTGCTGGAATACAGAAAGGGGGCAGGGGGAGCGGTGTCCCAGGCTCTCTAAAATTGGAGGCACCCAGGCAGAATCTCTTGGGTTGCCTCTGGTTTCTTCTTGCCTCTGCTTGCAACAGTAGCACCGCGAGCAGAAGCTGCATGGCAATCAAAAACACCAGTTTCAGAGCGCGTTTTCCAACACCTGTCTGCAGCCACCCAGAGGAGCGTAGCAGCCCCATCCGCACGCGGTCACCGCGGCCGCCAGCAGCGCCTGGCCGAGGCGAAGGGGCACGGAGACTGGAGCACCCTGGCTAGCTGCTTCTCTCTGCTGCCGGCAGGAATGCCAAGTTCCTCCACGAGTTCTAGCCCCCTACTGAGCATCACCCACTGGAGAGTGCCAGTCGCATTGATGGCAGTGCCTCTGCTGATGGTCACCTGAAAAGGTTGCAATCTTGGAAGGGAGGGATAGATATTCCACCATTTTAAGTTTCTTTTCGTTCCGTTGTGTTAGGGAGATTTAAATTTAGCAATTTTGTATCTAGCTATTATTTACTGTTATTTTTTTGCCTCCTGCTGTTTCTGCTGCTTAAACTGTTATTTTTTCACTTATATCTAGTGCTATTTTGTTTCCCCTTATTGGTGGAAAGGGGTTTCAAACAAAGGCAGAGAACTCATTGTAGAGTGTTCCCCTTGGATTGTCTTAAACCAAGACAACATCAGAATCTAAAGTTTTGAGGCAGCATGGAAGAAAGAGTAGGGACTACAGACAGACTTGTGACTCAAATTTATATACTTTCAGATAATACTTTCCTTTCTAGGAATTTATGGAGGATGTGAGCCAATATTATAAAAATGTAAGCCTTTTCTCATCAGTGATGGACTGTACTAAGCAGAATATGTGGGCAGCTGTGTAACTCCACTCTGATACTTCAGTCATGAATTTTAAGAATTGCTCAAAAATATGAATTTCAGTTTGAATTTTCTTCTGTCCCTATCAGTGTGTTTCCCCTGTTTACAGAAAGGGTGCATTTACCCTTGGTGATGAGAAGCAGTATGGAAGTACTTTAGCAAACCTAGAGAACCAGAAACATGGGGACTCATTGCCATAGCCCAGCGGGTTCCCAGACACTTGCAAAAAGAGCTGGATACCACCGTGCAATGCTGCAGAGCACAGAACAGATATCCCCAAATAGCCTAGTTCACATGCTCTTCCAGTGCAGATGCTTCCTCCAAAGAAACCTGGAGATAAAATCACTGCATTATCTCAAAACTCACTGAACAATGTTTTAAAGGCCTTAGGAAAACCAAACAAACTGAAATGCAATCCCAAGCAGGTATTACAAACACATTCCTGAAATAGGAGGCTTGGACTATAGTGTTTGGTAGACACATACCAGCAAGGACCACTTCGGACCACCTGTTCTGGAAACCAGTACATGTGAGGATACTGAAGAAAGACTGCCATGGAATCATCTGAATACAATTTTAAAAATTGTATTTCCAGCCATACGCCTACTAGAAATGCTTTGACACATACAGAACCCTGGATGTTTTTAAGCTTCTGGAAAAGAACTGATGGCAAGGTGCCAGATAATTCAACTCTGTGATGCCAGGTGGAAAGAACACACAAAATAAGGGGACAGACTGCAGAAGGTGCTACTTTCCTCTTCTGTTTAAAGACTAAAGCCACCAGCTTTAGTCTTTGTGTTTTACACCTCTGATTTCAGGCACAGGAGAACCACAGTGCTCCAGACAGAGCCATACAGTTCAGTCAGCATTCACTGGAGGCTCAGTCCTGATTAAAGAGTGTGTATCTGTACATTAAATGCATCCCACCAATTAATTGTTAGTCCTTCTTATTTTCTATTGGAGTCTGAATATTTGTGGTTAAAAATAGAAAGAAAACCCACGTGAATCAAATCATTAAAGACCTGGGCATTTGAAGAGAGGCATATGAAATTCTTCAAACTGGTGGAAAATGAAATAACAAACACCCTTATAGAGTTGTTTCAGGATTACAAGATACATGATTTTACTCATATGAACTCTTTCAATTTGACTCAATTTGATGTTTACAAGAAGGGGGAGAAAGTGGTAAGTTACTGTAAACTACAGTGAAAATTAACACTTTCAATTATATTTCACCTCAGAAAATATATATACAGTAACATAAGACTCACAGTGTTTCTATACAAACCACGGCTCAATGTATACTTGTTCCAGTTATGTTTACTATTTACACCTGATATCTGTCATGGCACTTTTATTCAACTTCTTTTCCCATTCAGGAGGAGGTCAACAGGATTACAGGAATGCTAGGAAAATATCTTATGAGTAGCAGGGAGCTGTGAAATAAACCTCATTTGTAAGGGGCCTGACTTAGCAAGACCATACTGGGGTCAGCGAGGAAGCACACCTAGTCCTTAAGTAAGCTGGTACTGGGAAAATATGTTAGTTTAATTTCTGGAGCATGTTTTCTATTTAAGATCACAGCCATTTAGCAGCTTTCAATGTGGGGTTATCAGGTGGATAGGCTGGCCCCCCATAACCACACCATACCACTGTGCTTTAGTGAAGCAGCATAGATACGTCAGAGCAACATGAGACTCATTACAGGCATGTAATCCATCACACACATTCCTTCAGCTTATTCCATAGTCTTTACAACAAAGGGAATACTTACTCAATAAATATCTCACTCCTCTGGCTGTCTCTATAGGTAATGCATTTAGGTTCATCCTGTTCCTGATGCCCACACACTTCTCTCTGGGAATTACCCGTTATTAAAATATGTTCCCTGGATTCAGACATCACAATCAAAGCTTGAGAGCAAAGCTGTGAGCAATCAACATACAAAATCATTCCAGCCTTGGCAGAAGACAATAGTGTTCAATTCAATCAGTAATTCATGCTCAAAATAAATAGAGTCCTATCCTAGGAGGAGCTCACAGATACACCACCAAGCCTGGCACCTTCTGCGGCCTCCAAGGTCTGTCAGAGCAGGGCGAGCTGATACCAGGCTTGAAGAAGTCCTTTTCTCCCCATAATTCATCTGAAAGCTAGAATCTCACCCGCAGTTCAGACACCGCAAACAAACAGCCATTAGAAGTGCCACACTGTTCTGTGAAAAGGAAACCAAGTGTATGCTCCCTGCAAACTACTCAGCCTGGTTGTAACTGAACTTTGTCACTTCTAGCAAATGACATCTTAAGGTCGGAAGTTTCCATCTGGATCCTCCCAGTTCCCCCCTGAAGAGGTCCCAAAAGTTAAATCTTGACATCATTATTATGCTATGTCACAACAGATCAAGTTGTGTTACATGTTCTCTAGCTTTGTATGTGACAAGTAGAAATATTAATATTGCCCAACTGAACAAAATTTAGGGAGAAATAAGTGTTATTACAGTCTGTCTCTAAATGACGAAAGTATCATAAATGACAGGGTATTTTACACTATTGTTTTATCCCTCTCCTCTCTACAGGACCAAGGGAAGATACAGCCTCCATGTGGATGCTCAAAAATCCAGTCAGCAGGAAAGAGCATTGTGTCCAAGGAAGAAAAGATTCTAGCGAAAGTCAGAGAACCTAAAAATATTAAAAAATGCTTCCCTTCAGGCATTAACAATTCCAATGGCTCATATTTTGCCTGAAACTAACAAAAATTTAATTTTGTTCATAAACAAATTCACGTCAGCATTCAGATCCACGATTGTGCAAGATAAATATTTATAAGCTGGCTTTTACAACTTGCCATATTCTAAACCAGACCTTCATTAGCAAACCATGACAGTGGTTTAGAGAATGAAAAATCTGAAGTTTAAGAAGATACAGAAACTCCCCTTTTATTATTATGGGATTTTCTTTATTTTCTATATTAAATCCATCAAAGCCAAGCCACAACTTATGAACCCAAATTTTAACTTTGTGTGATGAATAAATTTTTCATATGGAGTTCCCATGGGTTGAATGAACATCGAACTCTCTTCTGACATACCAATTAGCTTGTAAAAAGTGTACAAGGTGCCAAGCCTTGGGGAGCTAGGTCTGTCATTTCTATTCTGGTTTAAAAATTGCTTCTATAAGAAAACCAGAAAACTTCTGACAAAGCACCATAACCAGAAATACTATTTATTAAATGAAAATAGTCTGAAACTCAAACAGAAGACACAAACTTTACAGTGCTCCTAAGGTAAAGAGCACGAGCAATTGTGCCTCTTAGACAGCAAAGAAAACTCCCTTACCAATATCCCCATTGTGAATTTTACTTCAATTAAAAGAGTAGTTCCTTTTTCAGTCAAGGTCTTTTCTACAAGTGGACTCACTGGAGTACTCGGTGGTGCAAATGAAGGTTTTCTTGCAGGCTGAACTTTGGCATAATCCATCACACCACCGACCAATCAATTGGAACAAGAGACACAAGCCCATTGGAAAGGAAGCTTCAGTATTTCTGGTGATCATGAGACCCCACAGGTCCAATAACTTCACCAACAAAATGTTAAGTTTTCACATGCATTAAAAGCTATGATGCATCTTTGATCCTACCTACATGAGGATGCGTTTCTTCAGGCTTTGCTATCAGCACGTCACACACTATTAAGCAATAATTAATACATAATTTGATTTTCCTCCCCTGGCTATATGTAAGCATAAATAAAAATATGTATATATATATGTGTGTGTGTATGTTTATGTATATATGTGTATATAAACATCTGAGGTGTGTGCAGAACTGGGGAGCCACTGATGCAAGGCTACCATCTGTGGAATTATGATAGAACACACTTCTGTGCCTGAACTAAATTGTTTGTTTTGTCCTACTGATATAATTTTGTGCTTTCCCCTGCTTTGTCAAAATTGTATTTTCAGGTAATTTTTCCCTTACCAGGGAAAACTACCTATGTTTTAATGAAATTTTCACACATTGTATCTGGCAATGCATATCTCACTTTTGTTTCATGTCATCTAGGTGGCTCAGAGTTTGCAGGTATGCTGCTTTGAAGAAAATAAAATAGTAGGCTGCCAGAGCACATTTATCTGACCTATGACTTGGCCTCACAACATCTTTTCCAACAGAGAACAATGCTGATATTTCAAGAAAAATACCTAAATAAGTAAAATTTATTCTCCTAAATAAAACATACAATCACAGATAATTCAAAGATTTTGACCCACTTCCCAAATCTTGTCCTGAACTGAGGCAGAGTCCAGTGATATCTGCCATCCCTCATGTATGTCCCCTAGCCTGATTTTCTTGCCAATGGCAAATATGAAGTATCAGATTTTTGCTGCTAATACACTTTTTATACTTTATATTATATAGTGGGTTACAGCATTTAGACAGACCCACTTTGGAAGAGGTTCTGATCTACCTTCCTATACAGGAGCTTGATCCATCTTGACAGACTGTAAGAAAAGTTTGGTCCTCTAAATTAAACAGTATAAAGCTGTGAAAAGATCTATGTTTAAATTACCCTTATTCCTCTCTGAGTTTTCCCTTCAGTTAAAGATTAATTTGTATCTCAAAATCATATGGAGTAATACACCTCAAGACATAATTTTTTTCCATATTTCTGCACTGAAACAGGATATACATACTCATAGCAACTCTGACATGTTGGCCAGGCCTGTTCTATAAAACACAAGCAAATAAAACCCAATCTAAATATTTCATGACTCAGTAGCCCATTTCAGTGCTTTGTTATCATTAAAGGCAACATTCGTCCTAATAAGCAGCCCAAATCTTTCTTCGCATTAAGCTGTTTACACCTTGTCCTACAGCCAGATGAAGACAGTTGATCACCACCATCTTTAAAAGCAAACAAAAGCAAGTAGTTTCACACTTGAGACTTATCATATCTGCACTTGGTAAAAAGAAAGGAGGGCTACCTATATTTTGAGGTAGGCCTTTGTTGAGCTTCTACTGCTTACCTAACAATATATCTAATTTGAAAAACCAGCAGCTTTTCTCCAAAACTTTCTGACTTGTAAGGGGAAAATAATATTTTTGTTAGTTTTGAAAATAGATATTATTCTGGACTTACGTCAATTAGGCTGCTGAAGTATTTTGTTTAATGCATAGAAGTTAAATAGAAAATTAACTTCCAGTAGAAATGTTTAATTAAAGTTAGAAAAATTAAATACCTGACTTCATGCTGGAGACTCAGACTTTTAAATAAGGGGCTCACAGAACAGTGAGAAGTAAAATTAGTTTGTTGATTTTGCTGTGAATTAATAGTATAATGAAAATAAATTCAGGTCAGGATGAAATTAATTGAAAAAATATTCTCCATGCTTTATGCATTAAGGGGAACTTTTCAGTTGAAAACGCCGTATGTTCTCAACTTAGAAAATACTTTCAATGGGAAAATTTCTACCACCCATAAAAATCTTGTGTTCCTCACAATTTGTACCATAGGAACTACTTGTAGAATATTCAAATTACTTTGTCACTGTGCTGTGATTTGAAAATGCAATTAAAAATAAAAAATTTTTGCACATCTCAAAAGATGACCTACAGAACACTACAAAAATAGGGCTTGGAGGTGGGGGTGGGGGGGAAGAAACAACAAAGATTAAAGTCTTCTTAAAGTTGGTGAGATCTAAAGATCCTGACATCTCTGCACTGTAAGGGCAAAATTGCTGACACTAGCTTTTTATCACGTGAGCTGTGTAAGGTTAACAATTTTCTGTTGCCTCTTCTGTTCTGTCTGCAGAGAAAAACATTGACCCCTAATGAAAAATGCATGCAAGCATACAGTATCAAAGGTATTTTTTGATTGTCACTGCAATCAACCTGACCTTTTCATATGAAACTTCAGAGAAGGATTGATGGCATTACTCAAGAGAGGATATTAAAAAGTTTCAAACATTGCTTTTTGAGCTGCCCTAGCCTTAAGGGTCCTTAAGGGTCTTGTGCCCACTCTTTCCCATCCCCATGTACCTTGAGGGTGGAGAAAAAATAGAAGATAAATATGACATGCCCAAGAAAAACCAGTTAAATGCAATTTACTCTTTTATGCTTTGATTAAAGGGACAAAAATATATAATGCACGCTCTTAATATTTCAAATACCCAACAGTTTTAACAAATCTTTGGAACAGTTTCAGAGAATGTATAGACATTGCATTTGCTAACATCCTGAAGGTGAAAGGATACCACAGACTACTTAGATGCAGATCTCCAGATGTCTATGCTGCAGCAGAAGAGAGCTTTACCAGCAGATTTACAGTTGGTCTCCATTTTGGCACTCAATATGTTAACTACATATTAAATACCAAAAAGAACAGAAATTCCAAAGTACATGTTGCTTGCAAAGTCAGTTAGTAAAAAATCATTAGGTAAAGAACATATGGGGGTCTATCATGTGCTTCAGAGTATCTGTTTGGTCAGAAAAATAAAGTAAACCAAAATAAAATAAAAAGTAAAATAGAATTTGTTTTGTAAAACAAAATACACTGCAAAAGCATGAATATATTAAAAATCTAAACATACACATAGTTTAAAATCTATCAAGTTTTATTAAACATGAAGTCATACTATCTGTCAAAAGGGAATGGTGGAGGGTGAAGTACAAGCCTTCTAATGCCCTTGGCACATGTTTGCTCTGGCATCAAGATCCTCAAACACATATTGTCAGCCACGAAGTCCAGCCAAACTCCTCGGTTTGCACTTAGCTTTAAACTTCTCTGATGTGAGCATAGATTGTTTTGGGTTTTTTAGTATTTTGATGTATTATTTTTAAGTTGAAGCAAAGCACATCTTACTAAGGCTATGCTTGGGACCCATATAAGAAACCAGAGAAATATGAATTTTTGCTGCCTCAGATTCATCCTTGTTCATGGACTGAAGCCCTTCCTGTGATTGGCCCTTTGCAGAGAAGACTTCTTTATAAGACACTGCAGGGATATCAATAGCAGCTAGAGTCCTCTGTATGACAATTTCAGGTAACGCTCCCTCCTTAGACTGCTGAAGTAACATACAATCCACTGCCATATTGTAAAATATAATCAGTCGTGTATCAAGTACCATGGCAACTGCATTGAATATTGTAAATGCCTTGTCAACATAGAAGCCAATGAAGAGATGCCCAGAACTCACATGGGTAGGATGAAAATAATGCAAGTAGTGGTAGTCACATGTCAAAGATGGATAAAAATGTTTCCAAAGTCTTTACTGAGATTTGACTTTGTGAATTACCCTGAAACAATTAAAATTTTTGTTTGGATGCCTACTTTTTGCATTTCTCTTTTTTTTCACCTGATGCTTTTGGAATCAGGAACAGTGCTTGCCCCAGATGACTGAACATCTTTATCTCTCAAGGCAGCATAATTCTTAGAAAGGGGGTAAGCAGGTCATATGTCTAATGGTACATGCTGTATTTACCTGTGTGATGCTTAAATAAATTTTCAACAAGGCTCCACATGTCTGTGGGACTCTCCCAGGGCATAGAAGCTGCTGAAGCAAGAACATTGCACTTAATGTAAGTAGAGTCACCAGCAGTCAGCCAGATTTTCACCCGTACAAGATAACCAGCATAAAGCCAGTGAAGCCAGCAGGTTGACATGAGCTTACAGCACCTGAGAATATATCCCTGTATTTCCACTTCTGGTTGCACCACATTACCTTCAAATTACTAATTTTGATATATAAAATACACAGGAAAAGTTTCCATAGCAGAAACCTAGCATCACAGCAGGTAAGGCAAAGATGTAAAGAAACAGTCTTAATCTTTCTGGGTCCAGGGTTCCCAGGCAGGAAGGTACGTGCTTCGTAGTTGAATACATCAATACAGCTTACACTTATCAGTCAGCCACACAGTACACATAGAAAAATGTGTAACCTAAAATTACTCCTGCACAGCAAATGCTTCCAGGAAATTTCAAATAAAATGTAAAATATCTCCAGTTCTCCATATAAAGTATGTCTGTGTGGAAAAAGAAGCGTATCTAGGGAGAGCCTTTTCTCCCTGCCATGGGAAACAGTAACATTTCCACCTGGTGTATCATATGTGCGAGGATGTTACCTCTTGTTATTGGACTCTCCAGAAACCTTATGAGACCATGGACGTCACAAGAATTGATACGTGCTGCAAATACTTTGAAGTAATTCCTAAGTTTTCTTAGTCAGTGTGCAAAGCAGGGTTCCAGTATTTACTGACCCATCCCATATGGTCCCTCCACTAATTTGGCCCGCAGGCTGACTAATAAGGGGGTCTGAATCCTGACCTTCTCCACAGAGGCATTGCTATTGCCTTGCTTCTCAACAGAACTGTTCGTGAAGCCATTAATAAAGAAGGACCAACTCAGGCCCTGATTAAGGAAAAGCTGTTGTGGAGATGATGTACTAGTTTGAAAACAAACCAGTGGGAGGCACCAAGTCAGAATAACAATTTAATGGGGAAGTTTAAAGAAAAGGAAAGAAAAAAAAACTAAAAGAAAACACTGGTTCAAACTGACAGAGTCAAGATACAACCTGAGTCCCTGTTAGGCAGGGTGGTGGTAGCAGTCTGCTAGAATGGTGGCTGCAGTCCTCTGAAGCGGTGATCCTGTAGAAAAGAGGGTCTGCTCTTCCTCAGAAGGTCCAGTGGTGACTGTGTAGCTCCTGTCCTCTGGAAATCCAGTGGAAAGGCCTCCTCTCTTGTGTTCAGCCTCAGCTTATATCCACGCTGGGATGCTTGGTTCCTCCCTCTGGGTGGAGCATCTCACAATGGGGTAATGAGTCATGAGGCCAGGTGTTGATTGGGCTCATTAACAGATGATAGTCCAGAGGGAGTTATCTATGAGTCAGGTGGCAGGACAATGATGGGCCATTAGGAGAAAGATAGTCTGGGGGGAGGAGGCAAGGAAACACTGCCCCACCTGATTTCAACGGCTGATGGGGATGGAAATAGAATACACTGCAACCCAGGACAATGAACTGACATGTTAAAAAACAAACAAACAAAAAACCCAACAGAAAATAAAATAACAACAACAAAAAAAACCAAACAGCCAAACCCACAAACTGTGTTAGCTGAATTCATTTCTGTTGTCTCATAATTATTCCAGAGAACTGGCATACCTGAGCCAAAAGCTGGCAAAGGGCCAGCACAGACCCTGAATTTCATTTAGGCATTTTGGGCATCTTTCTCAGGAAGTCAGCCCTAAAACCATGAATGACAAAGAAGTATTGAGGTACCCAGTAGCTTTTTCCCTCCTCCATGTTTGTATCTCCTTACTCTCAGTTCTTCCAACCAAGGAAAACTGCTGCTCACTGCTGAGGGTCACTCAGCTCCACTGCTGAGGATCATGCCCTGAGAATCATGTGATCCCTTCCAAGGATGAAACTCAGAACTGCAGTGTACAAGCGGGTCAATGGCAACAATTCTCCTTTGCTGTTTGGAGTTCATGAGCCTTCACTGAGAGTGCTGTTGCTTCCACTTCTGGGCTACCCTGTGAAAGAAAGACATGGGAAGACCAGAAGGAAGCCAGCAGAAGACCACTGAAATGCTCAGTGGGCTGGAGCACTGGACATGGGAAGGGAGCTGGGCTTCTTCAGTCAGGAAAAGACAAAGATAAGGGAAGAACCAAATACCTACTAGTCATTACAGAGAAGACTGACCCAAGCCCTACCCAGAGGCTCACAAGAGAAGGGGATAGAGCAACAGTCATAAGCTGCAACAAGGGAAAATTTGAGCAGGTATGAGAGGACAAAAAAAATCACCATGAGATGGTGAAATGCTGCAACAGACTCCTCAGAGAGGCTGGGCAACCCCCATCTTGAAGAGAGTGAAGACACAACTGGAGCCGTTAGCAACCTAACCTAGTTTTGACATTGTCCCTGCTCTGAGTTGGAGGTGGATGAGTCACCATCTACTGATCTCTTCCAACATACTTTATTCTACATTCTACTCTGTTCTGAAATAAAGGATCAGTTGCTGCTCTGAATGAAAATAAGAGGAAGAGGCAGGAATTGAAATGGGGACTGTACAGTGATTGAGGAATGCACTGAGAAATGCTCATAGAAGGGAAAGGAGGAGAAACTAATTGCTTTCATTTTTAAAAAGCCAATGTAAGTTCATTTTATTTTGTAATATTAAAAAATTACAACATTACTCTTTTTTTCCAAAATATTAAGAAATCAGAACAGTACACTGTCCTTTTCTGAATCTTGTGACAATGCTGGGAGCTTTTGTGAGTTTTCTATTGCTTTTAATTGAACAAATCAGCATAAACAGTTTACATTTATTCTGGAAAAAAAGCAAAGGAGGGGAAGAAAGACCATCTTTTAGGCTGGTAACTGTTTGGGTCTAGCCTACAGATTGCACACATTCAGCCAGGACTCAAGGGAAGCAGAACAGATAAAATAAGGTGTTGATGTGCACTAAAAGGAAAGGGAACAATCAAACTGCGTGGACATTCTAAGTACCATCAAATGATTGGCACAAACAGGTAAGGAAAAATTAGCAAGATTAAAACTAGTGATAGACAGCCCCAGATTGATCTATTAAGCCTTCTGTATTTGTGCAAAGGTGATTGTTGTAAGGGGAGCAAGAAAAAGGCTTGAACAAGTGAAATTTTGCAAAACATTGGCACAAGTCAGTGCCTGGCATCTCCCCTCAGGTGGATGCAGAAGCTTGCAGCTTTACTCAAATTTGCTGAAAGAGTTATAATTAGCTACAAAATTCAAAGTATCAGCAAATTAAAAGTATTGATTTATACAGGCTATGGGTAGGTGAAACAGAGAAGGTCAACCAAGAAATTTATGATCCCAGAATAGATTTGCTGCTGGCACAGCCAGGCAAACTCTCTCAAAACAAGGAGAAACCCCAGCTTATAACTGCTCAAGATGCCACAACATGTCTTCTTACATAGTCAAAGTAAAAATTCGTCTTGCCTCAGATTGTATGTATGCACACTACTATACCTATACGCACAAGTGTGATTTGCAGAAAGCTATGCAATGAGCTAAAATTTAAATCAAGTCCCACGCAGAGCAAGTACAGAGAGTATAAGTAGTATTAAGTCTTGTGTTAGCACAGTGAACTGGATTATATTTAACCTGTGGAGCCTCATCCTGCTGTAAATAAAATTGGCCTGAGTAGAACCAGATCTCTAAAAGCAATATATTGCTACTATAGCAATTGATGTCAAGTTCATCATAATTTGAAATAGGCATAAATCCTAAAATACTATGATGGATGTAATTGACATTTCTCAATACATGGCTCTGATCTGAATTCTTTTTTTTAAAAACAGGTTTTGTATTGAAACAACTTAAATCATTAAAAACAGGCAAAGGCAATAAACGGAGCCTTAGTGGAAAGCTGTTTTACACTGTTTTTTGCACATTTCTTCCTGCTATATTTACATGGGAATAATCTGCATAGTTCCATATATCCCCATAAGACTGTTGATAGAGTAAAATACCTCTTGGTATTAGTATGAATCACAAACACTCATGTCAATGAAGGCTCATCCCCCTGATTTATCAAATACAAATCAACCACTGCCTTTTCTTTTGAGGGGTGAGGAAGGAAGAGCTCTATCACTCCTATGCTCATCAAACAACTGGTCAGATTTCCAGGTGAGAGTACAGGCATTCTCTCCTGTCTCTGGTAAAATTAGCTACTGCAGATGTTATTGACCAAGCAACAATACACACTCACATATCTAGGTTTAGAAAAAAAAAGAAGGTTTTGAAATTATTATGCTCTTTAGTATAGTTTAGGTTTACATAACATAAAGAGTAACTGGGTTTGATGTTCTACAACAGACATACTCTTCTGAAAAATATGAGATATTAATTGTAAATCTCAACAATTTTGTCGTTTTTTTCTAATACAGCTATGGAACATTTTATGTCAAACACATCAGTGCTGATTTTTATACATATTTGAACCACCAGTCCTCTCTTTCTTATTTTTTAGAATGTGGAAAGACACTTTCTCTTTTATTTTAAACGTCTAGCCCCACTAAAAATAAAATTCTTATATGGAGGCACTGGCCCTTGTTAACCATTCTGTCACTTTAGTCCTGTATCAGCACTGTCTTGTGGGTATCATGCACAGGTTCTTCATTGTTTAATAAATTATAAGTGCTTTAAGGCTGAGTTCTTTAATTCTCATAACATCAAACAGTTATCCAACCATCTGTTTGCATTCAGTTTATATTAAACATGAGTGTGCTTACTCTCCATATTGACATAAAATTATGTGAAAGACATTTTTGTTTTTTATCTTTGAACGTAAGTAATATGGAAAAGGTCATTGTAGAGGATGTGGAATGTTTTAGTAAAACTTTAGATTGAAGTTAAATTTTGTTGTGGGATGACCTACAAAGAAAAGTCTGTGTATGTCCCATTCAGTACAGAAAGAGCCTCAAGCAAATGTGATAAAAGCAGGGAACTTATCTAGTGGCTTTTTATCTTAACCATATATTGCTTGTCTACCAGCTTCCCATTGCAACCAACATCCCTTGACAGACCAGTGTTCAGTTAAAGTTTCTCAATGATTCAAATGACTACTCTCTTTCACTTCAATGGATGCACAGCCTGACCACGTATCAGTATCAAGTGTACGACTTTTACAAGTCCCTGATTTGTAACTGTTAGCAACTTTGTTGTTGTGCATCAAACTAGACTGGCCCTAAAGTCTTTGTGCACAAAAGCATTAGGTTAGGGATAAGAAAATTAAGTGCTCTCAACAACTTATTTTGCTAATACCATAAAGACCAGACTAACTGTGTTCAGGGTGCAGATCTGGGTGAACATGAGTGCAAACCCTCTCTCCTGCAGTGCACAGAGATATACACCTGCTCAGGCATGGGATTTTCTACCCTTCAGGTGAGACCACACCAAATGAAGGCTTAGAGAACCTCTGTTTCACTAGGGGAGACACTGGATGGAGATGAGATGCAGACAACAGAGCATGCTTTCCCCGAGGAACCTAAACCCATACTTTCTGTGTCTCCCCAGAGTCATGATTTCTAGATAACTGAAGGGTACAAGGTGGAAACCCTCTAAACCACAATTAAATAGGTGCTAGCAGCACAGAAAGTCATGTTCATGAATAAGGAACTGATTTACCAGCAACCTGAAATTAAATGAGGAAGCCAGTGGGAACTGAGCTCTTTTGAAAGTCCTAGACCTAAAAACCTTGCACAAAACTTACTCCACTTTTAACAATTTTTAGTAACACAGCAAGTAATTTTGGTGTGATTGGAAACATCCTGTTCACTACTGGTATAGCTAAAGCTGGTTTAGATGTATACATAACCTTTTGGTATATATCTCCTAGAGTAGAAATGAGTTTGTGACACTTTTAGGAAACCTTTGTCCAACTCTTTACTATTTTCACTTTTTTTCCCAAGACTTAACAAAAAAAGACAGAGATCCATCACAATCCACCAGAGGTGGTTTTGGGTTTTATTGTTCAACATGTAAAGATAACACCCTCTCTGAAGAACTGAAAATACCCTGAGCTTCAGAGTGAGAAAGGAGGAATAGCAAGCTTGGCACTTGAGACTGACTTCACACTGCCTTCTTTTTTAGATCCATTCAATGGGCAAAAAATTCTAAGATGCATTAATATGTAATAAAATTTGCTTGATTGGTGACTGCTTATATGCAAGTAAGGAATCTTTATGTATAAAAGAATGTAGAAAATAACCTTCTTTGAGTCAGAGAAGGGAAAAGTCTGAGTCAGGTTGATATGACTACTTTAAATTCCACCAACACTTCTGATAACAGATGCTACTGAGCAATCCAACACCAGTACTAAGCACATATTTCATGGTAAGCCTTTGGTAGGATGAGCTACTGATGGGCATTAGCAAAACACTATTGGTATAAGTGCTTTGAGACAAATTGGAAATTGGATACTAGAGAGAAAAAAATTATTTATTGCTCACAAAAACAGGGCCTTCAGAGAAGTGACTTAGCAATCTCAATACTGCACAATGCTTCCTTTAAAACGTCCTTTTTCATGGGGTCCAGTTATTTTATTTCTTTTCCAGATAGACGTTTGTTGGGGTCTCCCCCCTGCCATGGAGCCCTGGGAGATGGGCCCTGGGGGGGGAGACACGGGGTTTCCCTGCCCCTGGCCAGCCTCATTTCCCATTGGTTGGTTCGTGTTCCCCGGTGTGGCCAAGGGCCCTCGGGTCCTGTGACTGGAGGTGTTCCTGAGCAGAGCCCCGGCCATGCGGCTGGAGAAATAAACCTCCCTGAAACATCTACCACGAATCTGTCCATATATACTTCTTTTCCACGGGACCCCTGGTTTGATATATGCGCGTTACAGTAATCCCCGCTGCGACAAACTGGTGGAGGAATGCGAGCAAGATACCAATCCCTGAGGAAAATTCGTGAGTAAAATACCCACTCTAGACCTCTCTCTTCTCATCTTGGCTTGGATATTCTCTCTGGACGATGGAAGAATCGTGGGAAATGGGGCTCTCTGAGCCACAGAAAGAAATGTATCTAGAAGTTAAAGGAATCCTTGAACAACAAAACAAAAAAGTAATGCAACCGGGAGATATAGAACATTTTTTCATCTGGCTTTTCAAAAGGTTCTCCAATATTTCTCGAGACTTACTTTTTGATATCGAACCTCCTGTATCTTGTGAGGGGTGTTTCTGGGACGAGATCTGGGATAAAGTATGGGATCAAAGAGAAGCTTTCCATGCATACCTTATAATCAGGGAAGCTCTTGAGGAGCATTTGAATGGTCCCATTACCCCTAAAGCAGAAGATCATACTTATCCCGTGGCCGAGACCATGCGGCCGCCATCCCGGGAGCACATGACTGCAGCCGTACCGGCAGAGGTGACTGTGCTGGATGCGCCCGGCCCCTTCGGGAGCGCGCGCCTTACCACAGACCCCATCCCTGTCTTGGGGTTCCCGGCCGCTCGACCGCGAGTGAGGGAGCGATGCCGCAGGCACCACGGGTGCCGTGGGCCACGAGCAGCAAGGAACCGGGCATCGGCATGGCAGGCCACTCTGAGCACACGGCTCGGAGAGCCCTGTGGAGGGAGAAGGGCGGTTTCCACAGCGACACGAGAAGCCGCACAGCGCAGCACTGAGCCGAAACAGGGTCGCTCTCAAAGCAGTGTGGAGTTGGCGGAGCGGAACCGCTCACAGGCCACAGAGCCAGCGGCGATGGCAACGCGGGGCCGCACAGAGCCCAGACACGCGCCGGAGCTGCGCCGCTCGGAGGGCGAGGAGCAGCCGCAATGCGGGGGCCCGGCTGAGACATCGGAGTCGGCGAGGCAGCGGCCACGGGGGACTGGCAGCCACGACAAACACGCAAGCACGTGATAGGAGAAGTTACAGCAACGAAAATCACAGGAACTGTGAAATGGTACAATGTGAGAAACAACTACGGATTTATAACACGAGATGATACAGGGAAAGATCTATTCATCCATAGAACTGCCATTAAAAGGAATAACCCTAAAAATTACCTGCAAAGTGTAGGAGATGGGGAAGTTGTACAATTTGATATACTGCAAGGAAAGAAGGGTTTACAAGCAGCAAATGTTACTGGGCCTGGAGGTATTCCAGTCAAAGGCAGCTGTTATGCACAAAATTATAAACAATATCCATCCCAGCAGCTTCCCTATCCGCAGCCTACTTTCCCCTTTTACCCTATACCCAATACGAACCCTTTCCTAAGTTTACCCTATCCCCAGTTTATTCCTAATCCATTTTTCACCCGATGGCTTCCCTATACGTCGCAGCGGGGATTACTGCAACAAGTATATTTCAAACCAGGGGTCCCGTGGAAAAGAAGTATATATGGACAGATTCGTGGTAGATGTTTCAGGGAGGTTTATTTCTCCGGCTGCATGGCCAGGGCTCAGCTCAGGAACACCTCCAGTCACAGGACCCGAGGGTCCTTGGCGTTATCAGGGAACCCAAAACAACCAATGGGAAATGAAGCTGACCAGGGGCAGGGAAACCCCGTGTCTCCCCCCCAGGGCCCATCTCCCAGGGCTCCGTGGCAGGGGAGGGACCCCAACATCTCACCCGTTTTATTTTAATAAAAGGAGAGTGAAAACAACTGGATAAACATAACAAGAACAGTTTCAAGACAAAACAAGCCCCCCTCCTGAGTCTTTAAATGTCCAAACAGATTCTGTGGAACATCTTAGGGCTGACAGAAGGGAGACAGAACTCTCCGGACATGCTTTGTGGGGAAACTGAGGCAGGAGAGGGTTTAATTTCTTCCCTCCCTTTTTTCATCCCCCCCTCGGCATCGGAAAGGAATTGTAGGGAAATGGAATTGTATAGGGAAGCCATGGGGTGAAAAACGGATTAGGAATAAACTGGGGATAGGGTAAACTTAGGAAAGGGTTCATATTGGGTATAGGGTAAAAGGGGAAAGTAGGCTGTGAGTAGGGAAATTGCTGAGATGGATATTGTTTATAATTTTGTGCATAACAGCTGCCTTTGACTGGAATACCTCCAGGCCCAGTAACATTTGCTGCTTGTAAACCCTTCTTTCCTTGCAGTATATCAAATTGCACAACTTCCCCATCTCCTACACTTTGCAGGTAATTTTTAGGGTTATTCCTTTTAATGGCAGTTCTATGGATGAATAGATCTTTCCCTGTATCATCTCGTGTTATAAATCCATAGTTGTTTCTCACATTGTACCATTTCACAGTTCCTGTGATTTTCGTTGCTGTAACTTCTCCTATCACGTGCTTGCGTGTTTGTCGTGGCTGCTGGTCCCGCATGGCCGCTGCCTCGCCGACTCCGATGTCTCAGCCGGGCCCCCGCATTGCGGCTGCTCCGCACCCTCCGAGCGGCGCAGCTCCGGCGCGTGTCTGGGCTCTGTGCGGCCCCGCGTTGCCATCGCCGCTGGCTCTGTGGCCTGTGAGCGGTTCCGCTCCGCCAACTCCACACTGCTTTGAGAGCGACCCTGTTTCGGCTCAGTGCTGCGCTGCGCGGCTTCTCGTGTCGCTGTGGAAACCGCCCTTCTCCCTCCACAGGGCTCTCCGAGCCGTGTGCTCAGAGCGGGCTGCCACGCTGATGCCGGTTCCTGGCTGCTCGTGGCCCATGGCGCCCACGACGCCTGCGGCATCGCTCCCTCACTCACAGCCTCATGGCCGGGGACCCCGAGACAGGGATGGGGTCCGCGATAAGGCGCGTGCTCCCGAGGGGGCCGGGCGCATCCAGCACAGTCACCTCCGCCACGGGACTATGGCCATCCTTTGCTTTAATAGGACCATATAAATGCTCCTGAATAGCTTCACTGACCACCATGGATGCACGCAAGGGTTCGATCACTAATACATGTTCTGTTTGATCTTTCATTTCCCACAAGATTTCGTCCCAAAAACACCCCTGACAAGATCCAGGAGGTTCAATATCAAAAAGTAACTCTCGAGAAATATAGGAGAAATTTTTTAAAAGCCAGTTAAAAAAAAGTTCTAGGTCTCCTGGTTCCATAACTTTTTTGTTTTGTTGTTTAAGGATTCCTTTAACTTCTAAGTACATTTCTTTCTGTGGCTCAGAAAGCCCCATTTCCCATGATTCTTCCATCGTCCAGAGAGAATATCCAAACCAAGATGAGAAGAGAGAGGTCTAGAGTGGGTATTTTACTCACGAATTTTCCTCAGGGATCGGTATCTTGCTCGCATTCCTCCACCAGTTTGTCACAGCGGGGATTACTGCAACAAGTATATTTCAAACCAGGAGTCCCGTGGAAGCAAAGTATATATGGACAGATTCGTGGTAGATGTTTCAGAGATGTTTATTTCTCCAGCTGCATGGCCGGGGCTCAGCTCAGGAACTCTGCAGTCACAGGACCCAAGGGTCCTTGGCATTATCAGGGAACCCAAAACAACCAATGGGAAATTAATCTAAGCAGGGGCAGGGAAACCCTGTGTCTCCCCCCCAGGGCCCCTCTCCCAGGGCTCCATGGCAGGGGAGGGACCCCAACACCTATACAATTCCATTTCCCTACAATTCCTCTCCGATGCCGAGGGGGGGATGAAAAAAGGGAGGGAAGAAATTAAACCCTCTCCTGCCTCAGTTTCCCCACAAAGCATGTCCGGAGAGTTCTGTCTCCCTTCTGTCAGCCCTAAGATGTTCCACAGAATCTGTTTGGACATTTAAAGACTCAGGAGGGGGGCTTGTTTTGTCTTGAAACTGTTCTTGTTATGTTTATCCAGTTGTTTTCATTCTCCTTTTATTAAAATAAAACGGGTGAGATGTTGGGGTCTCCCCCCCTGCCATGGAGCCCTGGGAGATGGGCCCTGGGGGGGAGACACGGGGTCTCCCTGCCCCTGGCCAGCCTCATTTCCCATTGGTTGGTTTGTGTTCCCCAGTATGGCCAAGGACCCTCGGGTCCTGTGACTGGAGGTGTTCCTGAGCTGAGCCCCGGCTATGCGGCCGGAGAAATAAACCTCCCTGAAACATCTACCACGAATCTGTCCATATATACTTCTTTTCCACGGGACCCCTGGTTTGATATATGCATGTTACAGTAATCCCCGCTGTAACAGACATTTAGAAAACTGCCCTCACTATAGAAACCAGCACGATCCAAGTTGAAACACTGAGATAAACACACTGTACTCAAGTTTGAATTCATCCTGCAGTAAACATGTGCTCTTGATCCAAAATATTTTTTAGTCCATATTTGAACCATATTTGATAGAGCTTGTTCCTCTCCATCTTCCCATGGAAAGTGCTAAACCATGACTTTTGAAGGAGTGACTTGTTTAGGACTTACGATGCCATTCAAATGGCATGTGTGTGTTTGCCATCTAAAGGTTGCCTGAATTTCTTCCTGATTTGCTTCTCAGCTTGGCTGTCAAATCAAAGTAGATTCTCAGCCAACTTCTGAATTACTGTTTATTTCTACACTAATATGAAACTTTGTATAAAAGACGCTAGCACTATGCTTGCAACAAATATGTTCTTGGATTGATGCTACAGGAAAACATGATGCCAGGGTGGTGTTAAGAATAAAACTGTGTTCAGCTCTGCAAAATATTAGTGAGGTTTGTCTTCTCTGAAACAAGGTTTTTAGACCCTGGAAGCACAAATCTCATATGAGGGATTTTTTTTTTAGTACAAGAGTAGAGAGCAGGAGTAAGTTCAAAAGCCCTGGGGTACAAACAGCACCTTGACCCCACTGAATCTGGAGTGACAGCACTACTAGGCTTAACCCTAAAGCTACAACCTGGGTGAAGTTCCTGTGAACTCAGCTGGAGCTCCCAATAAAAACAAAGCCTATGAATGTAGCCCTTGCCGGCTCCTTCAGCTTGCACACTTGCACTTCTCATGGTGCCTGTCTAATTACTGTCTTAATTACTCGACAACTTGGCTCTCCATTTCACCTTCCCTGTCTTTTAATTTTTCTCCAGATATTCAGCACTGCCTATGTTCAGCGCTGTCACTTTATTCCCAGCTTTCTCCCCCACAGGGAGGACCTTGGTCAGCCTTGCAGACCCTGAGGGAATAGAGCCCTGTTCCAGCAGCACCATCTGTCCCTCCTCTCATGCACAACGGGAGACAAATAAAACAAAATGAACATCCAGTATTCTTCGATAGCCTACAACGTTTGGAGGCTCAGTACTGATTTTTAAAAAATCTGAAGTGTGCAACTGGGTTCACCTATCAAGTAACAGAAGTCAAATCATTTTCTAAATGGGCTTTGGTCGTTATGTCTACAACAACTTGTTTGGTTACAGGTACAAGAGAGAAAGGGAAAGAGCAAGCAGCAAGAAAGGATGACAGAAGAAGAGGAAGAGAGAGAGAGATAAGGAAGGAAAAGGGAAGATTAAGAAACATCAAGATACAACTTTCCTGATACTAACTCTGCCTGCACATGTCAGCTGAGAATTAAATGTTTAGAGATGTACTATCAATAAAAATCACATTTTGGCAGTTTGCAAGACTGTCACATTCATAAGGAGTATATTCATTTCTTTACTAATTAATCCAGAAACCACTGAAGAATAGAGAAGGAGGTCTGTGCTATTTTTTAAAATCAAAAAAATTTCCTTACCCTTTTAGTCTTCCACATTTCTTTAAATCCAAGTTCCATATTTCAAATTCACACTGCATCTCCAAAAGCACAGTGTGTTTTTGGCCTTCAGCTAACCATGGACATTGACCTTATTCTGTTGTGCTTGTTTTCCACTTGCTGCTTTGCATAGAATGAATCCACTCCTTTACCATTTCCTGAATGTGTCCTGCAGTGACCATGCTGTGGTAGCAGCAGCCAACCACCCTTTGCCTGTCTTCAGTTACTACTGTGCACTTTTCTCCTGATGAGTTTCTCTCCTGAGCAAGGTAAGCCATGGGAATGCCTGGCCTAAACCTGCCCCAGACCAACCTGCTTCTAGACTGAGTCATGCTCTCGCTTCTCTTCAGGCCCCAGTATATCTATGATCTTTTATTTTGCTTCTGTCTCCTCTGTGTTCTGCCTTTCACCACAAGCCTCTGTCTCCTCTGTGATAAGAATGTGGTTAGCACAGATTTGAAAAAGATGAGGCAATCAATTAAATTCTTTCCTGATTGCCCTCATTAACCATTCCTTATGGTTTTTATAGGACTAAAATTTGTCCTATAGTTAAAATTACTGGCAACATTATTTTGAAAAACATACTTCATGCTCTCAGCAGATCCATTTCAGCAGTGTCTCTTCTCTACTTAAAAAGTTCGTTTGAACTGCATAGAGTGGCTATACCAGTGTGAAAAGATAACACCCACATAAACTAACAAGGATTTAGGTTACAATAGCAAGTTGAACAACAGGAAGCCTAGTTTAAACATAAGCAACAGCTTATGTTTACAACAGATCTGTACAGGTTTAAAAGGAATATAATATTTTAATTTATTCCTCTACATGTCCTGCATGCAAATAAGTCTTTAAACAACTTCCTGAATCTAAAACTAATACATGTATTTTATATGAAATATCAGTGTCATTTTTCAGATCTCAAAGACTGATTATTCTCCACAAAAAATGGATTGCCTTTATTTGATCAAGCTTCTTCTCTGTATGCAGTGTTTCATCTCCTACTCTATGCTAAATATGTATTAACCCTTGTACATGTGGGTCATTTAACTGGGCTTTGGTGAGACATAAAGCATTAATCATGACTATAAATAACTGTTCTCATGGCATTACAGACCACCACCTACCTCTGCTATATACTGCTAAACCCCATATACTTCTGTAAAGACACAACTAAATTCTTACTAAGGATCACAGTCTAGAAAGGAAATTCAGATTATCTGTATTCTTTAGCAACTTTTATTTTCTCAAACCTCTACTTCATTAAAAATAAAACATCAACTTACTCCTAATATGTTTTTCAATTTAACCTGGGAAAAGCAGGAAAGCCAGTGCAAGCATGTGCAGGCTCATATGTACATACCCTCCTCTTTCATATTATAGATAAAGAGGATTGACTGCAGTTCACAGACTGTAGCACTGGCCTCTGTATCGCTACAAACCACAGATACAGCAATATTGTGGGTACAAAGAAATGGGGTTAGAAAGTGAGAAAGCTGAGACTTTAAGAGAACATCAAAGGAATTAATCTTCTACAGAGACATGGAGAAGAAAGCAGAGAATCTTATCTGGGAGTAAGCAGAAGCTTTTTGTCAGAAAGGAGGTCGTAAGAAAAAGAAGGCACGACAATAAAAAGTAGTAGCAGGGCACTGGGAGTCTGAGCCCAGAGCCTTGAAGTGTGGTGCAGTCCCTGACTTTTTTGTGCTCCTGCCCACTGAAAGGCCTCTGAGCATTCCCACTGCCCCGCCAACATTCTGAGAAATTGTCTAAACAGAATTTTACCAACTAAGTGCTTGTCCACACAATTTTTCACTTGTAATTGGTTTTGTCCCCAATTCTGCAGAATGTCACGTGCTAATGTCCTACAGATAATGAAGAATAATTATTGAGACAACAGAAAGAAAGGTAAAGCAACCAGGAAGAGGAACAGGCTATTTCCTACTTAGCTTTCTCATAGCACAAGCAGAAATGTGTTACATGTGTCTTTACTGCAGCCTAAGTTTTACCATGTCCTCTTAAACAGATTAATAAACTCCAATTAGCAGAGGCTCAACATGGCCACACATGACACAATTGCTTTCCCAAGTTGGTCACTGGTTTATCATTCTGACTAACTAGCTATTCATCAAGTCTGGAATAAATGATTTTGTGTTTGAGAACAGCAAAGATTCAGTGTTGCACAGCACTGATGCTGATGCCACAGAACATTTAGGGAAGAGTGACCCAGCACTTGAACCACTATGGATTGGAGGGTCTGAGCAGCTGAGTTTGCAGCAGAGCCCAATGAACTAAACCAACCGCTCCCTAGGGAAAATGCCGTCTGTACTGAAGCAGCAGAGCCACCTTCTACTCCTTCTCCCCACACACTGCTGTCCCTGAGGCGAGTGAGAGAACTGGCATAGCAGGCAGTCACTGCTGCCTGATCAGGGTTTTTGTGGGGGTGAATCCCCCTGCATATATTTTAGGCAAGTGAAAAACCCCCCTGCCATCTTCAGGCGCATTCAGGGTGCTACGGTCCTATTCATGTAGGCAACTGCAAAAAATGTGTTAAAGGGCATCTTTCACCCTTTATTTTTGTTTTCTCCCAAGGTCAGTATACTGTCTATCGTCCCACACTGGCTTGGCAAGCCACTAAGAGAGGACTCCCCACAGCCTGGACAGGTGTGTTGCAGGAAAGGTGGGCACAGGCATGCTGCTCTCCCCTCCATGCTGACCCTCACCTTATACTTAGCCTGCTGTTCTCTGCCATTTATCCCCACTGAAATACCCTGCTATGACAGATGCTGGACAGTTTTCTTCACTGTTCCTCCTAGCCAGCACATAAAACTTGGGCCAGTGAGGTGAAAAGCAATGTCTATTCTCCTTTCCTGCCCTCATCTACTGCTCCCTCACCATCTACAACAACTGGTTGCACCAGAGTCCAGCAGCACATCCTAATCTAGGAGGCAGGCACTGCTGATCAATCCAGACCAGAAATTCCAGCATTTTCCAGATACACAGGTTATCATCACCCTAACATTTCTCCTCTATGTGCCTATAAAGTCACACTCTTAGAGGTGCCACAACAGGAAGGTGGCATGCACTGTGGAGTGTCTGCAGACCACTGACAACTACTATGGGGCAGTCCTCGGCTCACAAACATTAAGTCTTAGACAATATAACAACGCCAGATAGACGATCTGCTAGAGGGGCAAGATGTAGTGAAGAAGGTGGCCAGACTACTACCAATGAATTAGTAATAGATTTTTTAAAATTTTGTTTTATTTTTAAGAGAGAGTTTAAGTGATGTGTAGAGAGAACAGTAGAGGAAGGGACCCATACTAAAGAACTAAAAAGGAAATGGGAAAGAATAAAAGAGAGAAGATGAAACTGTCAAGCAATAATTGAGGATGAGGCAACCTTGATAATAATAATGCTTTGGCCAGTGAACACAGAGCTATGGATCCCCATAAAACTTAAGAATCAGTACTTCTTTGACTTGTGGAAACTAAGTGAAAGTGAGGAAGAGTGTATTATGTAGCAACTTACAAGATCATGGTTAATACTGCATATAGGCGGTGGACTGGAACAGGAGAAACAGATTACCTTTCCTTACAAAGCAGGGAAAATATCATATGAGAACCTAATAGGAAGGAGCCTTGGGGGCTTTCTCTCCCCTTTCTTCCATGTGTCACACCCAGATAACCAAAATCTACGTCTACCTTTTAACCTGTACATTGGAAACTAAAATAATTGAAAGCAATTAATATTTTAATAAGAGCTACTGTTTCAACTGATTGAGAGGGTCATGTGATGGGTCCAGTTAGATAGAGGGAATGCTGACAAAAGAGGAAAACCACTTCTAAATTTTGAGGCAAGAAGAAAGAACACATTCTTCTACAAAAAAGAAAGCTAGAACAGGGAACAAAAGACTTGAACTGCAAAAAAATACATTTACATTCTAAGAGAAGAGAACTTTCTGACTGGAGGTACCTAAGCAAAGGTATAGATCAATTTAGGGAAGCTGCAAAATTACCATTACAGACTTCAAAAGGCTGGCAAGAAAACCATTCCTGAGGAATAATTTTAAGTACAGTTGATTGCACTTTCATTTAGTAGAATGGGCCAGATAACCACTTGCACTCCATCTTTTCTATAATTTCTATTTAAAAAAAAAAAAGAACTTTCAAAAAAGGAAATTCAATTTTTCATTACACTTGAACTTGAAGATAGAAAAATATCATCTGCGTAGTTTACAGCATACAATTCACATGAGAAATTATTGACTTATTATTGGTTTTGTTTATAAATTCAGAAATTAAGAACTAGGTCTTCAGAGGTGAAGTTACCTCATTACTGTGTGTGCTTGTGCCAGCACATCCCCAAATTTTGAGGCACGTCATAATGCTGTAATGACTTCAATATAATAGATTTTGTAATATCTGTGGGGCCAACATTTTAAATCATTAGACAGGAGTTTGCTGTTATGAACCCAAGGCTGCTAGAACCATGTCATCACATTGCAAGCAGGTCAGCACAGCGGTAATATATGTAACATGCCTTTCACAAGTATATTCTTGCACATACTAGTCTCCTGCCTCAGAGCAGACATTATCAGTTACAGAACAGAACTTGTACAGAACCACAAATTCTCTTCCAGATGAAAGTTCACTGTTTCCTTTCATACAATCTCCTCCTTTACAACATTTTAAACCCTTGTTATACCTTCAAAGTTCCCATAAACTGGAGTATGTACTGGTTTAACTTTCAGATGAAACCACATATATTACTTAGAAATTAAACATCAAAAAACACATTATCTGGATTTTCAGAAGCTACATAAGAAATGCCCAGGAACAAACCTTACTGCAACCGAATTTTGGAAGTGTTGTGACAGCACCAGCTGGATTTATTATGAGAGGGTCAATGAGAGGTGGTCAGTGAACCCATGTCTACCAGTGTTGAAAAGGCATTAGGACAGTGCCCTTAAAGCCATGCTTTTACTTTTGGTCAGCCCTGAAGTGGTAAGGTGGTGGGACTGGATGGTTATTGTAGGTCTGTTTAAACGGAACTATTTTATTCTACTCAAATCTATTTTCTCCTAGCTGCTACTTTCCCTACCAAAACACACTGGGGAAATCTCTGAAGACAAATCTTCCCAGCCCTGCACTAGCAGAAGGCACTGAATATCCAGAACCATCTCCCAGCCTAGGCACTGGTTCTGTCACCTTGTGGGAAGGAGGTATGTACCGTATGAGGGGGGTGAGAGCTGTGGATCATCTCAAGATGATGCACACAACAGAGTGTGATGTGTTTTTTTTAAACTCATCAGTGTTCAGCTAAGATAGGTTTTCACAGGATGGCAAAACACCACATCAATGACACTAGCAAGGCTCAAAGATCAAGCCTTCAGTCAGGTGAAGGATGTGCTTCTCATCTAAATGGTTGCAGACATCTCAAGAATTGAACAGTACTTGTTGATCTTCTGGTGGATTGTTTTTCCTTTTTTTGTACTCATTTTTAGAATTGCCTGAGCTGTTTCCCTCACAAAAACATACTAAAACCACAAGAGCCTGAGAACAGCAGCACAATCTCACAGGGAAGGTCCATCTGGCCCAATAGTCTGTCTCCAAAGTGTCCAACCACCAGTGTCGGAAGAAGAGCACATGAGCACTGAAGTCTAGTCCTGCCAGGACATGGGGGTGCTCACAGGCCTCAGTGGCTGGGACTGGCCTCTCCTGGGACCCACACCCCCACCATCTCCTGCCAAGGGCCCAGGGGAGGTGTCCCAGCTCTGCCTGGGACCTTCAGTCCCTGCCTGAGCCCTGCTGTAGGTGTGCCCATCTCTGTTCCGTTCTCCTGGGTGGGCCTGGGACCTGCACTGCAGAGCTGCTCTCTGGTGTGGAGCCCTCAGACCTGGGTCGAACCCAGCGCTCTGGGTTTAACATGGCATAACTGCTCTGTTCTATTCTATTCCCTGCACTCACCATGAGCCAAATAATGATGAGACTGCTATTTGTGTGAAGTTCCAGGGAGTTTTTGATCCAAAAACACATTCAAGAACACATGATACACAATTTACAACTGGAAATAGGATATTATTTTAATGTTTGTTTTTCTGAATCAGTTTCAGAACTGATGCTCACAACCACTACCACAATGTGCATGTGTAGCCAGGAGCAGGCTGATGTGTTCTTCAGTTTAGCTTGAAAAATCCTTTGTAGTCTGGAAAAGGCAAGTGACAGAGCTACGGAATGCAGCAGCAGGAATACAGGCCCAGCAGGTCCTGTCTCCTGGAGGGTAAGAACATGAAGAATGAGAATCAGAAGCAACAACACAAAAGGTGTGTACTACCATGGATATGTTCCAAAGTGTAACACATATCAATTACAAACACACTTTTTGCCTTCCAAGATTTGCTTCATTGCTGTGCTCCCAGGCCAGGGATGCATGAAAAACACTCTCATGTCTGTCCTGTGCTTGTGTTGCAGGCAGGAGAACAGAAAAAGGCAGCTCTGGATGGATGCAAGAACCCCATAGGAAATGGAGCCAAGGGAAGAGCAGAGCTCAGCCCCACTCCAAACTTGCAGTGGGCAAGAGAGCCAGAGAGAGCCAGGGCATGACTGGTGCCTTGGAGGTGTGAGGGCAGCAGCCAAGAAAGGAGCCGCAGGGGCCCAGAGGAACCCTGACAAGGGGCTGTGCCCAGTGCTATGGAGGACAAGAAGCAACCCCCAGGCCACCCTTGGGGCCCACCCTGAGAGTCTGGAAAGCTTCCTGCCCAGTGCAGGGCATGAAAGGCTAGCTTCATGGGGCATGAGCAGCAGGCAGCAACCCAGCCAGAAGGGCCTGAAGGAGCTGTGAACAGTGGTCATGCTCAGTGCTGCAGAAGAAAGCAACCCCACCCCATCCCCTTCCCCCCATGAACCAGTTCCAATCTGCCCTGAGCGAAAATTCCCTCCTGATGCCATTGCTGATAATCAGCTATTCCCTAAGCATGTGAGCAAGGCCTCACTCCTCATCCCACAGTCTGGTTTTGTCTTCAGGATATGCCTAAGACCTATTCTCCCTCAATCTGGAGCTATCTCAGGGGCTTCCAAAAGTGGCTAAATGTCCTCGGCCTGAGAAGCCTGAGGGTTAAGAATCCTGGCACCAGTGGATGCCTGACAACATCTCTGCATCCCATTTCTTATAGCAGCTGCCCCTGGCTCCACAAGGGGCTGAGGACAGGGCCATGCAATGCTCCTCAAGAAGGTGTTCACTTGAACTTACTAGTGCTATCCAGCTGAAAAGGCCAGACAGCCTCAGGCACCTCCAGGTCTTGGCGGTTCTTCTCCGCTGATGGGCTTGCATATGTTTCCCAAAGGCTGAGTACTACTGGCAGTTGGCCTTGCCTCCAGTGTTCCTCCCTTAGCCTCCTCCAAGTAATTCCACTGTCTCCTCAAGGACTTCCTTTTGGATGTCTGTGGGCTGGCTCCAGGCCAGCTTTGACAGTAGGACGTGGGAAGATGCTCCCTTTTGTCCTGCCCTCCCCCCCGCCCCCCCCAAGGCACTGCTGCACTGCAGGGTGGTGACACTGTGACATGAGGGTGATGGGGTCCCCCATACACAGCCCTGCCTGCCACAGACCAGCCACCACCCCTCCGCCCAGCATCCTTTGGAGGAAGGCCTCTGGAGTGCTGTCCCAGCCCTCAGTTGTCGTCTACTGGGCACAGCTGCTGAGCTCCCCTGACACATTCTGTGCCACTTGGCTTCCAAGAACCTCATGCTGCTACTTTTCTCTCAGGTCATGGAAGAAACCAACCCTGTAGCGCAGAGACCACCCATAAGAGCTGTCTCCTCTCTGTGATGGAACTAATGTCCATATTGCTACATTGGGTTGTCCAATTCTCAGAGGACAATGACTGCAGGAACACTTTCCATTTATGGACATTGAAATTGAAAGGGACCAATTGTTATCAGCTGAATATTAATAAGTCCATTGGGCCTGATGGGATTCACCCCAGAGTACTGTGGGTAACTGTAGCAGACATTACAACAGGACAACTCTCAATGATCTACAAAAGGTCTTAGGAGGCCCCACCAACTAGAAATTAGCCCATGTTACACCAGTTTACAAGAAAGGCAAGAGAGAAGACCAAGGAAACTACAGACCTGTTAGCCTAACCTCAGTACCTGGAAAAAAATATGGAGAAAGTCATGCTGGGTTCTACTAAAAGATGTGAAAAATAATGCAGTCATCAGACACATCAACATGGGTTCACAAAGGGAAAGTCCTGCTTAATTAAATAACGTTGTACAATAAGGTCACCTGCCTGGATTAAGGGAAGACAGTGGATGTAGTTTTTCTGGGGTTTAGAAAGGCTTTTGATACTGTCCCTCAAAGCCTCCTTCCAGGCAAGTTGTCCAACAGTGGAATGAGTAGGTATACAGTGTGCTGGGTGAAGAATTGGTTGAAGAGCAGGGCTCAAATTGTTGCAGCCGACAGGACATCTGGCTGGTGACCAGTTACCAGTGGTGTTCCTCAGGGCTCATCAGTTCTAGAGGCAGCTCTGTTCCATCACTTTATCAGTGATCTGGAGGCTGCAGTTGAATGCACGGATAGTTTGGTGATGATACCAAACTGGGAAGTGCTGCTGACTCTCCCATGGGACACGAGGCTTTGCCTTGCAGAGAGATCTGGATTGACTGGAGCAGTCACCAATGACATGAAGCTGAGCAAGACCAACCAAATGCTGGATTCTGCACCTGGGATGGAGTAATTCCAGATACGAGTCTGAACTGGGAGAGGAGTGGCTGGAGAGCAGCCCTGCAGAAAGGGGTTTGGGAGTGCTGGTTGGCAGGAAGCTCAATGGGATCAGCAGTGTGTGTGCCCTGGTAGCCAGGAGAGCAAACCTCATCCTGGGACGCATCAAACACAGCATTGCCAGCCAGCCAAGAGAGGGGATTATCCTGCTGAATTCAGCACTGGCACAGCCTCACCTCGAGCACTGTGTGCAGTTCTGGGCCCACCATTTAAAAAGGATGTGAAGGTACTTGAACGTGTCCTGAGAAAGGCACCAAAGCAGGGGAAGGGGCTGGCAGGAATGTGCTCTGGGAAGCAGCTGAGGGCACTGGGCTTGTCTGGTCTGGATAGGATGAGGCTGAGGGGTGACCTCACTGCTCTCTACAGCTTCCTGAGGAGGGGAAGCGGTGAGGGAGGTGCTGAGCTCTTCGTCCTCTCCCAGTGCCAGGACACATGGGGAATAGTTCAAAGTTGTGCCCATCAGGGGAAGTTCAGACTTGACAGGAGGAAACACTTCCTTACCCAGAGGGTGGCCAAAACCTGGAATAGGCTTCCTGGAGAGGTGGCTGATGCATCCCCCAGCCATGCCACTCAGTGTTGAAGAGGCATTTGGACAGTACCCTTAAAGCCATGCTTTAACTTTGGTCAGCCCTGAAGTGGTCAGTCAGTGGGACTAGATGGTCATTGTAGGTCTCTTCCAGCTGCACTATCCTATTCAACTAGAGTTGTTGGGTTATAGGAGAGAGGACAAGGAGATAACAAGTGTTATACATTGGGTTATCAGCTTAAACAGAATTTTCCAGATAAACCTGTGGATACAAATTCAGCCTTTTCATTCAAGTAATCTTGTCCTTAGAACTGACTCAGTCAGCCTTGGCTACCAAAACATCTGTTCTGGTTTCATTTTAAACACATTGGCATTTCATTAACTTTTATGGCTGGGATGTAGTCTCCTAAATCAATCTGGTCTTTTTAAAACTTTAATCCAGATTCTTCAGCTGACTTTTGGCAGATTTTAACAGATACTGCAGGCTCAGCATGTCCATACTTCCTGCATTTTGGGGCAAAAATCACTGAAGAAATGTGATGACCAGAGTATTTTAATAGATGGCACATTCATTGTTTCAAAATCAGGGTGCCAGGGCACGTGGTACCACATAAAGCACCATCACCTGGATGATGTGAAAAATAGAGTGTCCAATTATTATTTCCATATAACTCTCAGATTTAACACTTCTAACGCAAGACAGAGATTTGCCCAATATGAGATTTTCTGGTTATTTAGCTTTTGTCATAGAAATAGTGCCAAGACACACACACTACCTACACTGTACAACTAAAATTTCTCCTAGACAGCAAGGAACTGAAGATAATGATAACATCATTAGAAAAATATTTTCCATAAATTAATCAGAGAATCACAGAATAAACTGAGTTGGATGGGACCCACAACAATCACTGAGTCCAACTCTCAGCCCTGCACAGGACCATCCCCAAGAGTCACACCATGAACCCAAGAGCATTGTCCAAATGCTTCTTGGACTCTGTCAGGCTTGGTGCTGTGATCGCTTCCCTGGGTAGCCTGTTCCAGTGCCCAACCACCACCCTCTGGGGAAGAACCTTTTTCTAATATCCAACCTAAACTCCCCTGACACAACTTCAGGCCATTCCCTCGGGTCCTGTCACTGGGCACAACAGAGAAAAGATCAGTGTCTACCCTTCTTCCCCTTATGAATAAGTTGTAGACTGCTATAAGGTCTCCCCTCAGTCTCTTCTCCAGGCTGAGGAGACCAAGTGACCTCAGCCACTCCTCATACTCAAAGCTTCCCCTCAAGGCCCTTCATGACCTTTGTTAACTCTCTTTTAGAGTGCTCTATAATAGCTTAATATTTTTCTTATATTGTGGCACCCAAACTGCACACAGGACTCGAGGTGAAGCTGCACCAGTGCAGAGCAGAGCGGAACAATCCCCTCCCTTGCCTGGCTGCCGATACTGTGCCTGATGCACCCAGGACATGGTTGGCCCTCCTGGCTGTGTGGGCACTGCTGACTCACATTTAACTTTTTGTCAGCCAGGACCCCCAGGTCCCTTTCTGTGGTGCTGCTCTCCAGCATCTTGTTCCCCAGTCTGTCTGTCTGTACATCCAGGGTTGTCCCATCCCAAGTGCAGAATCTGGCACTTTCTCTTGCTGAACTTCATATGGTTGGTGATTGCCCAGCCCTTTGATTCGTCAAGGTCTCTCTTCAGGCCCTCTCTGCTTTCAACAGAGTCAACAGCTCCTCCCAGTTTTCTATTATCTGTGAACTTTCTTAGTATCCCTTACAGTCCTGCATCCAAGTAATTTGTGAAGATGCTGAAGAGCACTGGGCTGAGGATGAAGCCATGTAGAACCCCACTAGTGAGAGCTCACCAGTCTGTCACCCCACTCACTGAAACACTTTGATGCCAACCCATGAGCCACTTGCTCATCCACTGCATGCTGTGTTTATCCACCTGTGGGCTGGACATTCCATCCAGCAGGATCCTGTGAGAGACAGTATCAAAAGCTTTACTGAAATCCAAAATGAAGGTCTATGTCTTAGAGCCACTCCATGTTTTTAATACATATGTTGCTTCAATAAATAATAGAAAATGATGTGAAAATGCTTTATAAAAACATTGATCTATAAGGACACAGTCAGTAAACTGAAGGTGCACAAATCCGATAGAAGCATCAAGATAAAAACAAGTCAGTGTATTTAAAATCTCTTTAAGCCAGTGTGATATTACACACCTGTCACAATGCCATCCTATTCACACCATCAAGAATCAGACAAATCATACATTTTCATCTCCTCAATAAAATTTACTTGTTGTCATCAAGTACTCAAAACAAATAAACAAAACTCAATCATTCCCATTTGGGAACCTTTTTTTTTTTGAGTAAAGTTTTAGCAAAAATAATGAAGGAGTTTTTGTTGTATAGACAGAAAGGAACTCAAAGATAACCAGACATGTAGACATGAAAGAGTACACATGCACAGCTCATGCAATAACAATACATGTGCCAGGAAGGAGGAGGCATGGATACAGAGCTACATGATCCTGTGCCCTGCTCTGTGTCCGACCACTGGTACTACAACCTACTCTGTGTAAGGCCACTAACATCTTGTAAATAACTAACTTTTAGACCACTGACATAAGAAATTACCACCACAGATACTATAAAGAAGCCAAAATTGCCAGATGCCTAACTGCAATACATGAAGATCAAACCAGACAAATTCTCCCCTTGTTAGCATGGTCGATCACCAAAGTGGAGGTAGAGCAGACCATCTATCAGAGCCCAACAGCATCTTCGATTTGCACCCAAGGCACCCATCAGGATCAAGGTACCTGTCCTGGGGCTGGTGCATGAGCAGTCTTTGAGAGATACAGGGTACCTCAGGTACTCACATTAAGGTGTTCTACCTGGTATGCGCACACATTTCTGTGAGCAGGACCCCCACATTGGAACAGACACAGCCTGAAGCAGTAAATGTGATTAAGACTTGCACCAGTGCTTTTCCAGATGGTTAATCATAACTGACAAAGACACAAGGAAACAAACAATATTTTTAGGCTTCTACTCCAACTACCAACTCAAGTCAACTCACACCATAAAATCATCAGATCTCTTCGAACTACTAAAGAGTGTGTATGTGTTTTACTTGAAAGCAGTTGCAGTCCAAGCCTGCAAGAATGGAAATGCATCATGACTTTGGTGTTGAGAAGTCCAGTACTTTATAACCTGGTGAGCTATACAGGAGTATTTGAATGGGAAAATTAATCACTAGTCTGTGACAGCCTCAACTATTAGATTCTTAAATAATAACACAATTATGTATGACTTTTGTACATATTAATTGTTGCATTTTTTATGCCACTGGAGCTCCACAGAATTCAATGTGTGACCAAAAAGAAAGTGAGGATTTATAGGCAATGAAATATAAGAAATATGCTCATAAAATAATCTCTCTTAATTCTCCAGAGCCCTATTACCAAAGTACATAGCAATATAGGATATGTGCTAGAGGAGTATAAAGGCTTTATTAGCTCTCAAAAGGGATGACTCGCAACACTTACTAACAACTATGTCTGCAAAATTCATGCTGGGAACAGCTTTATTGCAAACTGTACTAACAGCAGACATGGCTGCTATATACAGTCATAGACAAGTGCTTTTCTGCTGGGCCTAATATCTGTATCTATGATCCTGTTTTGAGACACCCAACAGCTTCACAGGAGCTATTTGTGCAGAACATTTATACAGCTATCAGCTTTCATTAATGAAGATGAACAAAACAAACAGTGGCCAATAAAGGCTCTCGTCTTTGGTCAGAAACTCCTGCAAATTCTCCCGGACTTCTTCTCCCGGCTTCACAGGAGCTATTTGTGCAGAACATTTATACAGCTATCAGCTTTCATTAATGAAGATGAACAAAACAAACAGTGGCCAATAAAGGCTCTCGTCTTTGGTCAGAAACTCCTGCAAATTCTCCCGGACTTCTCCCGTTGTTCATTTCCAGGCTAAAATCGGTACCGACTTTCCAAAGCAGTACACGCTGTCAGCTGCAGAACATTTCGACCAGCCTCACGACATCCCGAGAAGCTCCCCAGAACCTCAGCAGCCGCTGAGGAAGCAGCGGGCCGCGCCAGCACCCCGGCCCCCGCGGGCTCCCGTCATCACACGCAGCGGTGCCTGTCACGCCGCGGCTGCAGCAAGGCGGATCGCCGCAGCCGGGGATGAGCCGGCGCGGGTATTAAAGGAAAGGCAATCCTCTTAGGAGGGCTGGCGGCGGGCGGTGAAGCGAGGCGAACCGAGCCCGCGCTTCCCCGCCCGCGGTGCGGTGCGGTGCCACTCCCGCGGGCAGCCCCGCGCCGCCTCAAGGGCGAGGGAGCGGCGGCCGGTTCGGGCCTGCGGCAGCCGCCGCCAGCACCCGCAGCGCCGCATCCCCGCGGGGGGCGAGTGGCCGGCGGGGCGCAGGGGCAGCGCGGGCGCGGTGAAATGGGTCAGTTACGTAATAACACCGCCGGCCCCGGCCCCGGCCCCGGCCCAGCGCCCCCACGGGCAAGGAGAGGGGAAGCCGCAGCGGCGGGCGCTGGACGCGAGCGGAGCCGCATCCTCTCGCGGACCCCGGGCACCGCCGCCGCACCCTTCTTCCCCCTCCGCCCCTTCCCAGCGGTTCCCCCGCCCCGGAGCGCACCTTCTCCTGGGCGCGGTTGAGGCGTTTCTGGACGTTTTTGGCGAAGAGGCCAGTCTTCATGTCGGCCATGGCTGGCAGCGGGGATAGGGAGGGTGGGGAGAGAAGGCGGGCGAGGCAGAGCCCGGTGGCTACGAGCGGCAGCGGCAAGGCAAGGATGGAGGGATGGAGAGGAGGAGGAAGAGGAGGAGGAGGGCTTTAAAGACACAGCAGGGAGAGGCGTGGCCACCGCCGCCGCCTCAGGTGAGCCGCGGGCCCCCCCCAGCTCCGACCGCCCCCGGCCCCTGGGGAGGCGGCTGTAGGGACCCCGCAGGGCGGGTAGCGTTGTCTCCTGGAGATGTGGCAATTCTTCTAGATAATAAAACACATCAGGAGAGATAATGGGGACGATGATTTCTAGAAGCACAGCTGAAGCACTACTGGCACAAGTCCCCTTGTACGGCCGGAGAACCTTAGGCACCTACTTATTCCCCTAGAAGTTTCCACCAAGTCAGTCACTCCCAGGTCCAAGCTCCTTTAACACTTTTCACCAGTTTGGGGGCTGCGGCATCACATGCAGTAGATCGGTTCTGCGGTTAGGGGACCTGCACCCCAGCTCAGCCCGAGCTGGGCTTGCTGGCACACACATCAGCTGTTCTGGGGTTACCATGCCCGTGCTTCTGAATGTGGTGCACGTTGACTTGCCATTGTGCTGCTCTCGACATCCTCCTCCCATCCATTCTTCATTCCTGTCTCAGTGTAGCAATCAACAGCAATAAACTGGTCCCAGACTGGTTTCATGTTTTTGATCTTATTTCTGAAATTACAACTTTAAGTCAAAACTGTAGGGTAATCATAACAAAACCCTCTGTCCTCCCCTGACACTCAAGCGCCCCAAAATCTTCTAAATACAGGATCACACAGCACCAGTCACTCAAGGTTGGCAAAGCCATCCTTCCTAGATACCAAGTCCCAAATTCACTCCTGGCGTTTATTTCTGTTGTTTGGCGAAGCGTGGAGTTCCCTGATATGGAGAGTAGGAATCCAGCTGCAAACACAGCAAAGCGATACAAAGAAAAACACTGGAACTCAATGCTCTTAGCCTGAGCCTGTATCCTTCTATACGGAACTGCCTTATGTTCATAGCACTTTTCATTGATTTTTCAGATTGGTACAAAACACAAATCAGAAGGTCTTCTACCTGCCGAAAGAAAATGTCTCATACATGTAGTAAGTCCAGCTGTGTTTCCTGAGACCTTGTATTTCTGACATCTGCTCAGTCCGACATGTGCCTGACACATTTTCCTGTACTATTAAGAAGTGGATTTAACATACCAACTGCAGTAGTAGCAATGTTTAGTAAGAAATTGTGACCTATATAAGAGCAGGTACTTACTTAATTCTCACGTAAACATTATTTAAAAAGAAAAAATAATCACACAAAAAACCCCAAACCCAAAACAAATGCAGAAAACCAAAGAAAACATATCACAGCAACCAAGGAAATTATTTTGTCTAAAAGATTACAGACAGTTTCTTATAATGCTGTTAAACTGGTGAAAGATCAAAACAAAATCTCACTGTGCATAGGGCTCCCAAATTGTTTGAAGTAATTTTTCACATCTTCAGAATTTCTCTTTCTGGCCAGTTTGGCTTCTGATTACACCACCTTAAGAATGATTAAAAAAAAAAAAATCAGGAAAAGAGATAGTCTTAACTGATTAATCATGCATTTTCTTCACCAAAGGGTAACAAAGGTAGGAAGTATCAGCAGCACAAAGTGCATTTGGTTGCCTTTGGGCTAGGAGAGGGAGGGAGGACACTCTCTTGTGCCTCTTTGATCCTTGTTTTCTGATATAGTAGTAGAACCCTCGTCACCAAGCCCAGAAATGCTTTTTCATGCCAGTGGATGAGGAGAATGAAGATGTGTCCTTAGTCAGACAGCCTGCCTTTTCCTCCTCACTCAGTTGACCTGCATTGGCTTTGCCCCATTTAATGGCCTTGGACAACAGCCAAGGCTTTTTCACTGGCTGGTTTATCAATGTATGTGTTGCTCTCTATCAACTAGATTTTGGAAAGTAATTAGCAGCAAATGATGAGGCTGTTCTCTCCATACTCTCTGTCTGTTGCATAACATTTTTTGTAATTAATACTTCAGAGAAAATTTCTCCATTAAGATGTGTTTCAAAGCAAGTTTTCCACAGTGTATTGCTCATGCTTTAGTTTGAAATAGATGATATTTAAAAATTAATAATCCTTTACTACAGTTTACCCTATTTTCTCCCTATTTTGTTGTTACTGTTTATTTGGTGTTATTTAAAAATGAAATTTCACTTCAGTTTCCCTCCTGAATAGCAGTCATTCGTAGAAAAATGCTCCTAAGGGAGTGGTGATTTTTCAACATAAAATCTCTAAAGGGAAGGGAGAAAGTTAAGTATTAGTACAATGTTGCAGTGCGGATACTGAAACATGATGTATCAAACAACGAGGCCTGTGGAAAAGAAATATATATGGACCGATTCTTGATAGATGTTTCAGAGAGATGTTTATTTCTCCAGCCGCATGGCCAGAGCTCTGCCGAGGAACTGAGGCAATCACGGGACCTGAGGGTCCTTGCCCCCACAGGGGAACACAAAACAACCAATGGGGAACGAGGCTGAGCAGGGGCTAGGGAAACCCCGTGTCTCCCCACCCAGGGTCCCTCTCCCAGGACTACATGGCAGGGGGAGGGCCCCAACATTTCACCCATTTATTTTTAACAAAAAGAGATTTAAAACTTGACATGGAAAACAACTGGATAAACATGAGATAACAAGGACAGTTTCAAAACAAAACAAGCCACCCTCCTGAGTCTTTAAATGTCCAAACAGATTTTCTGGAACAGAAAGGACAGAAGGGAGACAGGACTCTCTGGGCATGCTTTGTGGGGAAACTGAGGCAGGAGAGGGTTTCTTCCATTTGTACCTGTTGGAACGCTAAACAAAAATAGTTAATTTCTTCCCTCCCCCTTTTCATCCCCCACTCAGCATTGGAAAGGGATTTTGGGGGAAACAATTGGCAAAGGCATGGTTTTGTGAGGGAAACCATGGGTGGGAAAATGGATTGGGAATACACTGGCAGTAATAGGATATAGGATAAAAGGAAAAGGTGGGATTAGGAGAGGGAGACTGTAGGGGGGGCTTATAATGGAGATATTGTCTGACATGACTATGATTTTTAGCATATATACTGCCTTTTACAGAAACACTATCAGGCCCAGTGACCTCTGCTGCTTGTAACCCTTTTCTACCTTGCACAATTTGAACTCCACCACCTCTCTATCTCCCAAGCTTGGGATACATTTTTCAGGGTTATTCTTTTTAATAGCAGTTCTATGAACGAATATGTCTTCTTGGTTGTCACATCTTGTTATAAAACCATAATTTTGTTTAACATTATAGCATTTTACTATTCCTAAAACCTTAGCTATGGTGATTTTTTTCCTTTTTCCGAGTGGCTGCTGTTTTCTGTCTCGCTGCATTTTTGCTTTCTCTTTCACTTGCTCCTGTGTTGGAATTGTCAGGGCTGCTCGTGCCTGCGTGCTCTTCCCGGGGTCACATTTGGGGCTGCGCAGGCCGGGCTGGGCCGCGCTGCTCAACTCCCTGCGCACCGCCGCTTCTGCTCTCAGCTGCACTGCCGCTGCCTGACATCACACCCACGTCTCGGCTGGGCCCCCGAGCAGCGGCCCCCCCACGCCCTGCTCCAGCGTGTGTTTTGGCTAGGTGTGGCTCCGCTCCACCGCCGCCAGCTGCCGCCCGCGCGCTGCCCCTCTCGGTCGGGCATTCACGGGGCTTGCCCCACCACGCACGGGAACTGCCTCACTGCTGCTCACAGAGCGCTCGCTCCACGTGGCCTGGGTCACACGGACCCAAAGCAGGCTTCCCTTCGCCAGGACATAGCTGACATTGTTCAACAGTCTTGGTAATTAAATAATATTCACAAAAATATTCTTCCATCGGCATATATTTTGACTCAAAAATTAACTGTGTCCAAACGGTCTTCCAAAACTCTTTGGTAAGAATCACATCCCAAGAAACATAGAAAAAGTTCTTAAACAACCATGCCAGGAAGTGTTTCAGTTCCTTTTGAGCTTGAATTAAGCTAAAATTTACAAATCGTTGTTCAAGAATCTTTTCAAGTTTAAGTTAAATGTCCATATGCAGCTCTGAAAGCCAAGAGTCTTTCCACGGTTCCTCCATAATCCAGAGAGAATATCCAAACCAGGGCGAGAAGAGAGACATCTAGAGTGGTTTTTACTCATGAAGTTTCTGTCCTTAGAGATTGGTGTCTTGCCCACATTATCCACCATTTGTTACAGTGCTGTCTTGGTTTGAAAGACAGATGTCTTCTAAGGAAGGCAGTAGCCTCCCTTGGAATGGCAGATGCAACCCCCTTCCCTCCGAGTTATTATAACTTTGAAATCGAGGGGCTTTTAGGCAAAGATGTGGGAAATAGGAATAACAGTTCTCTACTATTATATATATAACCAGTCAAACAAACAACAACAACAATGGCAGTAACAGCAAACAATCACAAACCCAGTCCCAGCCTTCTCAGCTGTCGGCTCTTTCCCCTCGGGTGCAGTTCCGCTCGCAGCCGGCAGGGGCGCTGGCGGCTCCCGGTGAGCAGGGCAGGTGCTATGGTTCCCCCGCGGCTGCAGGGGGCGCTCTGGAGCGAGCTCGGGGACCATGCAGCACCGGTGGCCTGGGAGCTTCACAAACCCCTGGGCAGCTGGCCCTGGTGTCCGACCGGACTCTCAGGAACAGCAGGCTGGAACGGCAGGCTGGAACGGCAGGCTGGAGCAGCAGGGATGAGCACAAATCTCTGATGGCAGACGAGATGTATCCAAACGGAGAACCCCCCGGAGGTCTAGACAGGCAGGGTGAGCACAACTACAGTGTAGCGAAGGCTCAAAGCAGCAGCGGGGCAGGGCAGCCACAGCCTGGCCTCCAGCAGGGCAGGGAAGGTGGGCCCCCGGGGATCCTGGGATCTTTCTCCGCAGAAAGAGAAAACGGCTGCAAAGAACAAGCAGCTTCTCTCTCTCGAACCCAGAGAGCGACTGAGCCCACACCCAGGTGAAACAAAAGAGCAGCCAGGCACACCCCACCCGCAGTGGGTAGCTCTTTGTCTTCCTGAAGTACCCCAGCGATTTGTTGTCTTAGTAACAGTATGGGGGGAAAATTCCTTTAACAGAAAAAAACCCCTAGAACTCTTAAAACCCCAACAAGTGCGGATTCTGCAACACGATGTATCAAACGAGGCCTGTGGAAAAGAAATATATATAGACCGATTCTTGATAGATGTTTCAGAGAGATGTTTATTTCTCCAGCCGCATGGCTGGAGGTTTGCCGAGGAACTGTTCAATCACGGGACCCCAGGGTCCTTGCCCCCACAGGGGAACACAAAACAACCAATGGGGAATGAGGCTGACCAGGGGCTAGGGAAACCCTCTGTCTCCCCCCCAGGGCCCCTCTCCCAGGACTACATGGCAGGGGGAGGGCCCCAGCAGTACAACTATTATGTCACCACTTTTTCCAGCTGTTGATCCCTGTTCACCCAAAATGTTAGTCAGAAAAAGAAGAAATTGGGATAATTTCTGGCTCATTGACAACATGGTTTCTCATCACACATTTCTGCTATTCTAATCACTCTTCATTTGTGTAAAGCAGTAAAATTTAAAGATACTGGCCCATAGGAGTCAATTTTACAATAGTGATGATAGAAAAAGTTGGCAGGTATTTTGCAGCTGTCTCCATTGCAATAATAATTGAAATACAGATATCAACAGCTGCAGCGTAACAAGTGACTTGCACCTCTACAAATCGCAGTATATGGACACTCACAATTCACACTACAGACATGGCAGATAAAAGACAAGCCTGTTAGAAGTGCATCACTTTATTATTCAGTGCAGTGGAAAATTGGAGTGGAAAATGAAACTGCAGGACAGCCTGGGAGTTGAAATTGCACTGTAGTGTGAATTTGGGGAGGCAGAATGTATGGACAAAAATACAATGCAAGTTGGGTCTAATAGAATAACAAACATGGGAAAGCAATATGAGAAAATGAAAGGTTTCAGGTGTACAGGACCTGAATTTTAAATCTTCTTTTACATGTGACGACTTGGTACTATGCTTGTGGTTTAGGTCAGCATGTAATGGGCAGCAAAAGACTGTCTAAATTATCTGGGCAGTTTCTGTAGGTCTTGCTGACTTTTGGATGTGAGTCAGAGAGGGGAGAGCTTTCTGTCTCACATAAAAAGGAAAGTAAGGAACACAGTGGAAAACATGAATCAAAAGAAAAATGTTTTCATAAAATAAATGTAGTTCTAAATGCTGTAAAAATCTAGGAAAATTTTAATAAACATCTGAAATTAAAACCCATACATGTTCTATATTTTAATATTTAAACCCTTATTTTTAATTAAAATTCTTCTTATAAAGACAAATATAGTGGGGGGTTTTTTTGGTCTTTTTTTACATTTTCCCTCACTGCCATACCTTCAGATCAACACCTCTCATCCAATAAGGTGCTAATGTATGTTGGACTGGTACTTACATTCCGGCACAGAACACCAGTTCCATCACTGGGAAGCATTTTATCTGAAAGGTGCTCTTTGATTTCAGCTTCAGTATTTGAATCTATCTGGCTTCACAGAGCTACATACAGGTAGGTGGTGTTCAGCAATGGCCTCACTTTGTTACTGTGGCATTCTGTCCTGCTGACTTCACTCAGCAAATTTCTGACACCCCAAGCTCTGAAACTACATAAAATGAGCTTTACATGAGAAAGTATCACTAATGAAGGGCTGCAGAGCTTGCTCACAGAACAAGCACCAGTGATGTTTCCATAGGAAATTCACTCCTGGATACCACCCACAGGACATGGATGTCCATGCTGGACTTCTGGGGACGCGGGTTATGTTCCTTCCATCCTCCAAGTCCTCTTCCCTGAAAAAACAGGAATTAGAGAAATTAACTTCAAATAGAGAAAAAAAAACTGCTAGAGAGAATTCCTGGAATTACTGCTGCCTTTGGGTGAATCTTTTCAGGTTTGAGGCAGTGCAAGTAGATAAGAAGACATGACAAGAGATCCAAAATCCTTTAGGATTGGCAGGTGAGGGTAGGAGGAGTGAATAATTATATATTACCTAGTTAATACCAGGCTTTTCTACTTTTTACACAGTTGATGTGATGCGTCAATAAAATACAAACTTAAGGAAAAGACTAGGTGATAAGAAGGACAAGATTTCTTGAGATCCAAGAATGAATTTCAGCATGGCCAGAGCTGCAGGGATCCACAGCTCCCTCCCTCCCTCAGTGAGGATAACAGGCAATTTGGACCTGTTGCAAAGGGGCCTGTACAAAGAAATTGGCTTTATGTTCATCATTTAGATGACAACAATATCCTGATAGGCTGTGTATACAGTACTGATTCCAGCATTAGGAATGAATGCTGATGAGGATACTTGTGCTCTGGTTGGCCTCCTCCTGATGCTCTTTGTAATTAAAAGCACAGTGAGCTGTATAGAAGATGAATTTTTGAGAATTCTATTGACAACATATGAGCTGTCCCACCTAAATAGGAAAGCCACCCACAACCCTTAGCCAAAATTCAGGCTCCCTTGATCTATCTGAGGTCAGCATCATTGAAAATTGCTTTTGAAAAATCTGAACTTAAGTGTGCTTGGCAGTTTCATCTTCTCAGTCAGAAGGACACAGGCCAGAACCAGAAATATCTTCCTTTTTAAGCATGAGGTAAAAAGGACAGAAAGTCTTTCTGTAGAACATCCTTTGGATCTTTCCTGAAAGAAAAGTCAGTCTCAGTTAAAAAGCTTATTTGTCCACATGCAATTTTCCATACCCCTCCTCTTCTCTTTCCCATGCACTGTATTTACAAAATTCCTGGTATTTACAGTATTATCTAGAAATGCACACCTTTTGGTTTGCGTAACAACAAAAATTAATATTGTGACAGTTGGTCTGTCTTTTTTCGTTTTTCTTTAAAGCCATTCCAGCACAATATTGCTGTCTCTGGGGAATGCCTCACCAGTGGTGAGTTTCTCTCTCAGGTTAGGCACTTGTGAAGGGGATTTGGCATGCATGGCATCAATTTGGTTCCCTAAATTACTCTTTGCTCATGAATTGGCTGCTAATGGCATTATGCACACATCACATAGCAGCATCTAGCCTCTCTGCTTTTATTCCTAGTGTAAATGCACATTTACACAGTGCCATTGCTTCCACCTCTTATATGGGCTAGAAGGAGGGATGTAGCAAAAAGATGTGCAGTCCTAATTCTGAAACATTTAAAATTTGGAGAAAAATGACTAGCTGTATCTATTCTGTGTGTGCCCCTAATTTAGAAAGGCCATGAAATGCAAGATAATATATACATGCAAAATAATAAATACATTTATGTCATTATGAAGGTCATACAAATTTTTTTCTTCAAGAAGATAGATGCATGTAAAACACTGTGAGTTGATTGTGCTGGTTTAGTATCTGACATGTCATTTTCTATATCAGGAAATTTTTCCTTCTAGTCACTTGAAGCTAGACTATGGAGGTTGGAGGCCTCCTCTCCTGCAGCAGTTCTTCTTGCCTTGACCCTCACTGCTTTCAAGGAAGCAATAACAATTTAGAGCAACCAGGGATCTTCTTGCAGGGATGCAGAAGATGTCCTGCAAAAGCAGCACTGCCCAGCTCTCCCTACTAGTCCTAGATGCATCAGGCATATCCCAAAAAGCCATGGTCTGCAGGGAATAATGTGACTTCTGGCCACAGGAGAGGCACGTGCATCATGAATACCATATAACATAGCAAAGAGCTAATCCAAGCTTCAGAAAGGCGCCCCTGGAGTGCCTATCTGGAGACTCTGTCAAGTTGTAGGTTCTGCTGCTTTAAACCATGTAAGCAAAAGTCAGGTTTTAAACCTATGGACTCTCTAAAGACAACCCCAGCTTTTGATTATCAAAGATCCTTATTCAAATATCTCCACCATGCTTTCTCAGTACATGATTTGTTCTTCATTGAGCTAGATTTGTCCTGACTTCTTATTATGGTATCCCACAGTGGTAGAGAGGAGAAGGAGAGGAGAAGGAGAAGGAGAAGGAGAAGGAGAAGGAGAGGAGAGGAGAGGAGAGGAGAGGAGAGGAGAGGAGAGGAGAGGAGAGGAGAGGAGAGGAGAGGAGAGGAGAGGAGAGGAGAGGAGAGGAGAGGAGAGGAGAGGAGAGGAGAGGAGAGGAGAGGAGAGGAGAGGAGAGGAGAGGAGAGGAGAGGAGAGGAGAGGAGAGGAGAGGAGAGGAGAGGAGAGGAGAGGAGAGGAGAGGAGAGGAGAGGAGAGGAGAGGAGAGGAGAGGAGAGGAGAGGAGAGATCCAGCAGGCAGGACTCGTGCAGCAAGATTGATCTATTTAATTATTTTACAAACTCTTTTATAGACTTTTTTCTTCATAGTCTAATTGGTCAAAGGATCAGCCACCCCCTGGGATGATTGGCTAAAATCCTAAAACATCCATTGTCAAAATATTTTTCTACTGTACCATAAACAAAGCTCTGCAAGGTCGCAGGTGTTCATAGTTTATAGAACTCTGCTAATATCTTCCGTGAGAGAGAAAAGTATCTCACGGGACTGGAAAGAAGCAAGAAAAATTCTTGCTAGCAGCAATATTGTATCCACAATTCCCCCTTTTTGTTTTATAAGATAACAATTCTACTAGGTTTTAATCCTAAATAGAAATTTACATCAGTCAGTAATTCCAAATATAGCCTTAAGGGTTTTAACTATGACTCCATAACAAGAAATTTAAACTTCAGTCTCTGCTTGTGGAAGGACTATCCCAGTCTCTGCTTGTGGAAGGGCAATCCACCTGACGGTGGACATCCTGGTCATCTTCAGAAGAATCATTGATGATCTACATTCTGGTCGCCATTTGGATGGTTGGCGTTCTGGTCATCATTTGGAGGTTGCCTGTTCTGCCTCTGGTGACGTAGGTCAGGGTGAACACATTTTGAAGGTAGCCACCGTACCCCGTATTTGTGGAAACGCAAGCATACCCACGACCCCAAATGATAAGCTCATGAGGGCCTTCCCAATGGTTAGTAAGTAAATTCCATACCCAGACTTTTGCCCGAAGCAGTTGTGTCTTGCCTGAAGACTGCAGTGAGAGAAAATGATTCAGAATAACAGTATTATTTGAATTTTGTGGTACTGTAAGGTGATTGATTGTATACAAAGCTTTTACTAGTTGGCTCTGTGGGGTTTCTCCATGCATTCCCCCTGTTTGTTTTTCCAAAACACACTTCAAGGTACCATGAGCGCATTCGACAATACCTTGGCCAGTAGGAGAATGTGGGATACCAAAGGTATGGTCTACACCCCATAGGTGCAAGAACTGCTGCGTCTTCTCCAAGGTGTAGGCAGGACCATTATCGGTCTTCACAACAGCTGGCATGCCCAGGACCGAGAAAGCCAGTTTCCAATGGGCCATGACATCACAGACCTTCTCTCCAGTGTGAGCAGAAGCCCACATAGCTGAGGAGAAAGTGTCAATAGACACATGCACATATTTCAGCCGACCAAATTCAGGGATGTGAGTTACATCCGTTTGCCAAAGCTGCAAGGCTTTTAGCCCTCTGGGGTTTACTCCCGCTGCCAAAGGCGCAGCGAGTCCGTGACAGTCAGCACAAGTGCTGACAATGTCGTGCGCCTTGGTTGGCGTTAAATGAAACTGCTTCTGCAGGGTATATGCACTTTGATGGAAGAAACTGTGCGATGCCTTGGCTTGTGCAATTTTGTCAGGCTGAGGCCCTACCCACGCAGGGTTGGCCAGCATGTCAGCCCTGGCATTGCCTTCAGTTGGAAACCCTGGTAAATCGGTGTGGCTTCAAATGTGCAGAATGTAATACGGGTGCACTCAAACCTGAATTGCAGACCACAAGGTTTGTAATAGTGAAAACAGAGTTGCATTGTTCACCTCCTTCAGAAGTGAACAATCTAAGCGTTGGGTTATATCTGCTACATAAGCAGAGTCAGTAACCAAATTCAAAGGTGTACTAGTTTGAAAACACACTAGTGGGAGACACCAAGTCAGAATAACAATTGAATAGGGAAATAAAAAGAGGGGGGGGGAAATATAAAGGCAGATAACACTGGGTTAAACTGACAGAGTCAGGATACAACCGGAAACCCTGTTAATCAGGGTAGTGGTAGCAGTCCGGTACAATGGTGGCTGCAGTCCTCCTGAAGTGGTGATCCTGTAGAAAAAGGGTCTGCTCTTCCTCAGAAAGTCCAGTGGTGGCTATGTAGCTCCTGCCCTCTGGAAATCCAGTGGAAAGGTTGTCTCTGGTGTTCAGAATCTCAGATTATATCCAGGATGGAATGCTTGGTTCCTCCCTCTGGGTGGAGCATCTCACAATGGGATGAGTCATGATGCCAAGTGTTGGTTAGGCTCATTAACAGAAGATGGTTCAGAGGGAGTTATCTCTGAGTCATGCGGCATGGCATTGATGGGCCATTAACAGCAAGATAGTCTGGGGGGAGAAGGCAAGGAAACACTGCCCCACCTGGTTTCAACAGCTCATGAAGATGGTAATAGAATACACTGCAACCCAGGACAAAAGGTACCTGTGAGAATCGCTGAAAAGCCATGGTAACAGCCCTTAATTCAACTAACTGAGCAGAGCCTGACTTGTGTTCCTTCAGCACCTGCCATTCCGATCCCTCCTTCCAGGTAACGATGGCTTTCCCAGTTTTCCCTGAACCATCCGTAAAGACGGTGGGTCCTTGCACTGGCACTCGACTATTTCTCGGCCGCAAGGAAAGTACGGTCGATTTTGCCAACTGCAGTAATTTATGGCTGGGCAGATGGTAAGTGATCTGCCCTGAAAAGTTTTGCAGCGCACTTTGCAAAGGAGCACTATGGACTCAAAGTATTCCCTTGAGACTGGAATGACAATTACTGCAGGATCTGCTGCTATCAGTTGCAAACACCATTGGCAGCATTTGATTATCAGAGAAGCGACCAATTCAAACACTGTGGTCACAGTCCTTTTTGGCTGGTGAGGCAAAAAGACACATTCTAGGATATGCAGAGGATCAGGCCATTGTGCATTCCACTGGCCAATGATACCTGTAGGATGGAGGTCTGGAATAGTAATGAAAACAGTGATAGCAATGGAGGGATCCACTCGATAAACCTGACGAGCGGAAACAGCCCGTTGGACCTCCTGCAGCGCTCATCACGCTTCCAGCGTCAACTCCCAAGGTGAATTCAGATCGGGGTCCCCCTTTAAAATATTAAAGAGCTGAGAAAGTTGCTTTGTGGTTAGACCTAAATAAGATCGTAACCAATTGATGACACCCAGCAGCTTCTGAGCGTCATTCAAGGTTTTAATCTAACCCGGGAATTACACCTCTTGGCGTTGGATAGTTTGGTCCAAAAGTTTTACTCCTAAATATTTCCAAAGAGGAAGCTGTTGAACTTTCTCTGGAGCTACCTCTAATCCATAGGCATGCAGAGCAGCGAGCAGCTGAGGCTGTATTCCCAGCAGCTCGTCCTGGGTGGACGCTGCCACCAGGATATCATCCGTGTAATGGTAGCAGCATGCATCAGGAAACTGCTTGCAAACTCCGGATAAAGCTTGGGCAACATACCACTGACAGATAATTGGGCTGTTCCTCATCCCTTGAGGGAGGACTTTCCATTGGTATCTGTTAGCAGGTTCAGCATTGCTAATGGCAGGCACAATAAAGGCAAATTTTGGTTTGTCATTAGGATGCAAAGGAATTGTGAAAAAGCAATCCTTCAAATCAATGATCAGGATGTCCCACCCCGTTGGAATCATGGTGGGAGAGGGCATGCCAGGCTGCAATGCCCCCATACCTTCCATTACTGCATTAACTTTCCAGAGATCCTGTAACAGTCTCCATTTCCCTGATTTCTTCTTAATTATGAAAGCAGGAGTATTCCAGGGGCTAGTAGAAGGTTCAAGGTGCCCCTGTTGTAGCTGTTCCTGAACCAGCTGATGAAGGGCGTCTAACTTCTCCTTTGGTAGGGGCCACTGTGGCTCAAAGATTGGTGTGTTAGTCAGCTACCGCAAAGGCAGTGTAGGATACTGCGCGCCCTTACGCACAGTGACCCCTATCAAAAATTTGTCCCAGCTTGTACCCCCCAAGCTGCCAACACGTCCCGTCCCCAAAGGTTAAGGGAAGTGGTAGTAACATAAGGCCTGATTGTAGCTGTGTGTCCCTCTGGGTCCCTCACCATCACAGGCTGTGTGGTTCCTCCTAATCCTGCGATGGCTGATCCCACCGGGGCTAAAGGCCATGAGGGAGGCCACACAGAGAAGGAGATGAGAGTTACATCAGCACCTGGATCAATCAAACCTCGAAGCTGAGTCCGGGGTGAAGGGGCGTTCGGCAGGATCAGGGTACAGGTGTGTACCTTTGGTACATACATCTGTGGCCTTTGGTCAGAGATGTCTGCAGTCCACAAGGCCTGCGGAAGTCCCGTAGATCCACTGCCGCTATCTCCATGAGTTTGTTGTTCTATCCTGGGGACACAAGACTTAAAAGGCACTAATTTAGCAAGGCAGGTCTTTTCAGGAATAGTTACAGGGGTTTTTGCGTGGAGACCATAGCGTGAATCTGACCTGTAAAGTCAGCGTCAATAACTCCTGAGTGCACTAAGATTCCTTGATGGGTAATGTCAGGTTTCCCCACCAGCATTGCACTGGATCCCTGGGCTAGGGGTCCATATGCATCCAAGGGAACTTTATAAATACCGCTAGAGTCTAAGATGACTGCTGCTGTGGTGTGGACATCAAAACCGTCTGATCCCTGGGTGCTGTCTCTAGGGTGGCTGAGTAGGCCTGTGCCTGTACCTGTGCCACTCTCTGGGGGAGCGACTGCATCGGAGAGCAATTGCCTCTCCTTGCACCCCGGTGGAAGTTTCCCAACAAAGGCTGAACATCGGCATGAGTCAGAGATCTACAATAGTCCGAGCAATGCCCTGGCCTGCCACACCTCTTGCACTGGAGGATCACTGTGTTCTCTTTTTGGCTTGGCTTAGGCCGTTTCAGTTTTTTCGTGTGTTTGGGTTGCTTTGGTTCATGACCAGAAGATGTGTAGACAGGCTGCAGAAGTGCAGCCAAAGCAGACCTTTTCTGGTTCCCAGATCCCACCTTAGAGCAGGCCTCAGCCATGTCTGTGATTTTAGGGTCCCCTGGTAAGGCATCTATGATTTTTCTGCACTCCTCGTTTGCGTTATCTCTCACTAACTGCTTTAACAACATCTGCCTTAACCTGTTATTGTCAACCTGCTTCTCGAGAGAAGCAGTGACCTTCTCCACAAAAGAGAGGTATGACTGATCTCCCTTGAATTATTTCAGTATATCGTTTTCTAGGAGCAGACAGCTCTATGGTTTTCAACAGGGCCGCCATGCCAACCTGTTGAGCTTGCTGCCGGACGCTAGAGGGAAAGGTACGCTGGAGATTGGGATCAGGGAAGGGACCAGTCCCATAAGAGCATCCGTCCCCACTGCACGTCTAGGGTCCTCAGCAGGGAGCTGCATATTCCCTAATGCAGTCTTATTGGCCAGCTTTCTCCAGGTATTCTCAAAAAGTGCACATTGTACAGGTTGAAATAGGATTTGACCTAAGTGCCTGATATCAAATGGAGCAAGCAAATCTGTATTTATCACCCTTATCATTTGCATAACCTCAGCAGAACCGAGCCCCTATTGTGCAACCTTGAATTGCAGATCCTGTGCAACCTTCCAAGCCATTACCTCATGCTTATCATGCTGGCCTGAATTTGGGAGAGCCTTATACACTGGGAAAGCTTGAATCTCCCCTTTGAGGGAGTCACTGCCATCCTGAACCACTGGCACAGCCTGTGGATGCAGTGTAACAGCTTCCTGATTACTCTCAGAATCCTCAACTCTGCTTGGCATCCCCAGTGTTTCCAATAAATCCCAATCGCCTTCCTCCAGAGCCCGCATCTTAAGTGCCTCCATGAAACAGTTGTAGTGTCTTGGACACACTGTCACAGTGCAGTCCAGGAAGGTCCAGGGGCGAGACTGGAGCAGCCTTTTCTTTTGCTGCCCGGCTGCGGCGGCTTTACGCCCTGGGGCCAAAGCCTCCTCTGCTTCACTGCCTGAGAATGAATCGTCGGGTATGAGCGGCTTTGAGGAGCTGTGAACGAACAGAGGTGGGCGGGGAAGAATCGACCGACCAGAAGAGAAACTGACAGCAGTGGCTGCAGTTGGCTGTGCAGGGGTTTGAACCTCAGCCGCTATCGAGGATACAATCTCAGGCGGTTTCGACCGATCCGGCGCTGGGGCTGCTGCGGCCATCTCCGATGCTGCAGCAGTGCCCGGAGCCACTGCTGTCTCCTGTGCTGTGGCAGCGCCCGGAGCCACTGCTGTCTCCTGTGCTGTGGCAGCGCCCGGAGCCTCCGCTGTCTCCTGTGCCACGGTAGCACCCAGAGCCGCTGGAGGCCGGGGCACGGCCTCCGCGACTGCCGCTTCTTTCACCGGTCTCAGCTCCACTGGCGGCTGGGAGACCGGCGCAGTGCCGGTCGCTGACGCCACCGCCGCTGGTTCTGGGTTGGGAGCATCTCTCGCAGGTGGCGTGGGCACGGCGTGCCCTGCGCAGTGGGGTGTCTCCGGCAGCTGCAACAGCTGCTTTTGCGAGCTGAGCAGCTCCGCCAGCTGCCGTGATATGTTCGGGATGTCATACATGAAATCCCTATTTGTGCTTGGTCTTTGCATATTAAGTGCTTTAAGTAATTAATTTTGAGTTAATTATTTTTAAATTGAATGTTACAATTAACCCAACAGCCCAGGTACAAAAATCCAGTTCCATTATCAGTGTTTTAATTTGTTTAAAGTAGTTTATTAATAGAGTTGCACCCTTCCCAGTTAAAATTTTCCCAGTTAAAAATCACAAACTTGCCCCTTTTCAAGCTTCAAACCACTGGTACACCATAAGAGTTACCTTTCCTGTGTTTACTGTATACTTTTACAAGTGTTTTGAGGTGTGTTGGATGTATTTTAATACTTTTTGTAGGTGTTTCACTTGCATTTTGATTCCAAGGCCAAAACCCCACCCAGTCTTAATAGCCAGCAGCTATTTTTAGCCACGGCCATTACTCTGCAGGCAAGTTCCATGGCAACCTGAATTTTAATGAAAGTATTGTATTCCCTTATCTCAAACTGATACCACTCCCCCCCCCCTCCCCCCCCGACAACGATGAGCCATTGGTGGACGGAGATGATCCATCAAAGGGAAAGCACCAATCGCTTTGGACCGAAGGGGCGGGCTGTGGGCGGACTGGGGGTGGAGCAAAAACTATAAAAAGGACAAAGCCGAGAGGCGGGCTCTCTTCTCTTTTCCCCTCTTGCTCTCTCCAGACTAGCTGTGGGAGACGTCGGTGCTGGGCATTCAAAGCATTACCCCTTTTAAGGGGCTTTTAGTATTTTTTTAAAGTCAGCCCAGCACTGCAAGTTCTTTTTCTCTACCTGAGGTCTAGTGCTGTCTCAGCCAGAAGATCTCATATCCCTGCACTCCTGGGGCATACCATCTACTGAGCCATCGGATCCCAAATTTTTATATTTTTCTGATTTCTGTAATTTTTCAATTTTTCTGTTTTCGATAAATTAATCTTTTTAAGAGTTGTCTCATTTCTCACAGGGAGCTCTGCCCACAAAGGCAGATGCTGTATTAAAAGGTCGACTGCTTGGTTCTGCTTTTGTGTGGAACAGTTTGTCGCTGTGGGGGGTGACGAGCCGCACCCGGGCATTCTCGGTGCGGCAGGTGCCTGCGTAGATGGGCTAGGAGCCACCATAGGGGTCCAGGACGCGAGCCCACTAAAACGCGGTGCTGCAAACGCAGCTGCCGCTGCGGAACCGAAAGGCAGGGCGGGCTGTGCACCATCCCGCTGCCCCGACACCCCCGCCAGTTGCTCTGCCGGCGTGGTGTCCTCGGGGGCTGAGGGGTCCCGCGGCAGCGCATCATGACCCGGTGCAGGCTCCGCAGCATCCCCCGCCTGTGGAGCCGGGGGGGGGTTTTCCGATATCTCTCTATCACATGCCTCCGAATCGGACAAGCCAGCTCTGCTGTGACATGTAAACTCTATCAGCAGCTTGAACAAACTCTGCCAAGCGCGCAGTAATTTCGGCACTGACGAATCCCCAGACGGGAATTCGTGAAATAGAGCAGACCTGAACTCGTGCTGCCACCCAAAGTCCAGGGCAGTCTCTGAGTTCGGTAAGAATCCATGCCTGATAGCCCAGTCTAATACCTCACGGAGTGAGTTCTCAGAAACAGAGGTGTCCTTTGAACTGAAAACACCCCTCCAGGCTGATAACACAGAGTCGATTTCTAAGCCGCTGGTTGCCATTTTTCCCGTCCCGTCGCACATCCCAGTCCGGGGAGGGGGGGGGGAAGGAAACAGCGTACCTCTAGCGAAATGCAGCTTGGCTCGCAGCGTGCAGGACACGTCGGGGTTCACCAAATATTACGGTATCCCGCAGTGGTAGGGGAGGAGAAGAGAGATCCAGCAGGCAGGAATTGTGCAGCAAGATTGATCTATTTAATTATTTTACAAACTCCTTTATAGACTTTTTTCTTCATAGTCTAATTGGTCAAAGGATCAGCCACCCCTTGGGGTGATTGGCTAAAATCCTAAAACATCCATTGTCAAAATATTTTTCTACTGTACCATAAACAAAGCTCTGCAAGGTCGCAGGTGTTCATAGGTTATAGAACTCTGCTAATATCTTCCGTGAGAGAGAAAAGTATCTCACGGGACTGGAAAGACACAAGAAAAATTCTTGCTAGCAGCAATATTGTATCCACATAAGTGTTTTCTAAATCCCCCCCCTTTAGATAGGAACTAAACTTAGTTTATGAAAATGTGTCTCGAAGAGCTGGTATCAGCCTTGACTCTCAAGAAGAACCAAGAGAGGATTGAAGCTTTGGATCCCCAGCTTGGAGCCTCTGGAATGTGTTTTGCCCTATCAGGGTAGGGAAAAGTACTGGGGCTAGCTACAAATACAGTAATAGGCTACAGAGGTACAAATACATATGCAAAGGATATAAAGAATATATAAAACCAAAAAAGGCTGAAATCAATTTGGTATCAGCTTGATACACACAGAAAGTCAAGATGACCTCATAAGTGATGGTTTCGATTTGGATTAAAATAAATGCATGAAAAGTGTACAGGGTCCACCCAGTACATAAGCCTAAGGTCCTCTTCATGGGGTTTTCTCAAAGAATTGAATATAACTCTTTGCAACCTTGTTTATATGCTAGTCTTCTGTCCATCATATGACTGAACTGTAAAGCTAAAATCAGGAAACAACTAAAACCAATAATAATTAAAAAAGAAACAATGAGTAAAAAGGCAGGTAAAAATACGTAACGCAGAACATTACTGTGGTGAAAGCAAAATTTATCTTGCACTTTGACTTAGGAGCAACCATACCAGAGTGAGGTGGCAGAAATCTGTATTTTGGAGTGATTTCTTAATATTGAAAAACAGAGAACAGCTAGGCTGGCATCAGAGAGCAGCATAGTGTGAGTGGAGCAAAGCAAGGAGAGCTGAGGATTCAATATCTGTCCTACAGGTGCTTTACCTGTCTTGCTTTAGAATCAGTCTAGTTTGGTCCTTTGGGCTGTGTACCAGCAGGCAACTGGAGCAAAAAAAGATCAACTCTGGAAACACATTTTCTGGTTTTGTTACATAAAAAAGGAATCCCGTTTGCGTGTTGTGACTGCTCAGAGGCATGAACTGAAGCACTGTGAATGGGCGTGATTGAAGAATGGCCTAAGCCACAAAACCAACACAGATGAGTGACAGTCTGTGGTTGTATTCTCCACCTATAAGGACAAGAAAACAAAACTCAGCCAGAACTGTTTGGAAACTTGGTTTGGTAGATTTGTAATGTTTTTTAGGAAAAAAAAAAGGAAGGTGAGATTCATACTCTATACGGTAACACAGTTCATTTGGTTTTTATAGATGGTATCTCTCAGATGTATTCAGTTTTACATCTGCAATTTGTTGTTTTTCTGGAAACCATTTGGATGAACTGTGTAAAGCAAGGATTATGAAAGCAGAACCTCAATATTCACTGCAGTAATTTTGATTATATTCAAACTATCATTCTTCTTTTCAATACAACTAATTTAACTATGAAAAGCAACAGAAAAAAAATTATAGTCTCTTAATAAAATATATTTGATTGCTTTTCTCGGTTATGTATTTTAAGAAGCAAAAGGGTGGTGCGTAACCAGCTATAGCACCTCCTCTTAATGTTGTGTTAATCTCTTTATAAGATTGCCTGTTTGTCTCTGCAATACACTTACACCTCAAGATGCTGGTGAGTATTCTGCCAGAGTGCAGAGATAGCCCTGATTTGCAAACTAAATCAGTTTCACTTGAATATTTTCGAGAGCACCTTTGAGATAAAAAAATAAAAACAAAAATGTGTAAAAATATGTGATGCATCTTTCATATGATATGTTGTTATTCACACATAAATCCATTTTTCATTTAGTTACCTTTCAGCTTCACAATTAAAGTAGAAATGGGTGGACAAAAGCATAGTACAGGCACTGTCATTGTTTCCAGGGTTTTAGTTTTATTTTATATTTCTCAATGCTCAGTAAAATTCAGGCGGAAACCAAATGTTCAGATCTGGAGATCCTCCCTCAAATGATACTTCTATCTTCTGTAGTTTTAGCTACTAGCATTAATGAATATATAACATGCTCTTTTCAGGGCATAGGTTTGTTCCAAAGTGAACTTGTTTTCTCTAGTTTATCCTGTCATTAGCATCCTCTCCTCTGTTACCTGCTGACCAGTGCTACAATGCACTAAATATATTCACATCGGTAGTTCTTATCAGCACATGCCTTGTGTTCTTATTTGCACAATACTCAAAAAAATCACTGGATTATTGACAAGGTAGCTCCAAGAGTCTCACTGCCATTAGTAAACCTCAGATCAAATTCACACATTTTTTGATAGCTAATAAAATCTTTCTGATCATTCAACTTTTCAATTTCTCCATAGGCAGATGATTTACCAAAGACTGGTAAGAAGATTTTCCTAATGAAGTTAATTATGCACTTTAGAAGGATCTCTGTAGGTGTAGGAAAAATAACGCTGGTGATCAGCTTGCTGCCTTTTGTTGTCTTGTCTATTCTGAAATTGTACCAGCTCTCGGTCGGCTGCCTTTCCTTTTTCTGTGGTAAGTCATGCAGAGCATCTCTCAGGGTTAATCATGGCTGTTCCTAGTATGTTCGTCACAATTCTGATGTTCCAGTATAGTCATAATCTGACTTATTTATAGTCATGACCTGATATATACAGTATATTACAGTAATATATTGGGGCTGATTCTATGACTACCTTACAAGGGATGCACAAGTTATCTGGAATTTATAAATGCAGGGGTGTGACACATGTGATGGATCACCAATGTAAAAATCATGGCATCAAAACTATGTTGGAGATCTTTGGACAGTGAAAAATATTTAAAAAATTTAAAACTTCTGAACTGGTGGTCTTGTACAAAATTTGTGTGGTTTCATGTTGACATCAGCTTTACTTCTACTTCCATTACAGTTCACCTGCTACATTTCTTTAAATATTCATTGTGGCCATCTGCCTGAACTGTGCTAACTGAGCTAGATACCAGAGCCTCATATGACATACATCCCAACCTCTCCACTTTCTTCCCTTTCATCCTCTGGTGTCTCAGGCACTAAGCAGCATCTGCCTGCCTTTTACTTTGAATTGGTGGCTTTTCTTGGTGATGACTTTGACTCACCATTTAAAAATGTTAGCTTTAAAGTTCACAGCACATGGGCCATGGGCAATTGCTGTCATTAGCTTTAGGAGCAGTCCTCCCATGTTTTTGTCTAAATAGAGCCTAATTTCTATTCAGAGGGCTGGGGAAGGGAGATGCTGGGGAGATGAGGGAGGGGAGATGAGACCCACCCTTAACAATTCATGTAAAGGCTTACAAAAGGAATTTCTTTTTCTCAACAATCTTAAACCCTGGCCTTGTGCTTTAATTTTGTTCCCTCCAGGATGTGATACAATTAGAGGGATTAGGTTTGTACTTCTTCCATTTCAAAAGGAGTGTGTTTCACTTTTACTTAGTGACACTGGTTCACTGAAAAAAATATATGTCTTTAAACTCACATTAAAGACAAATTAAAAGTACCAGCTGCAGAGAAACTTCAGAGCAAAAGTGTTCATCATACTTGCACAGGCAACTGCATTAAAGTTGGGTAGCACCAAAGTCTATGTTAAAAGTAAAGTGGGTTTGTGTTGCACAGAGCCAAAAAACATGGATAGATGCATCCTCTGCCTCAGAGAATGAGATCCTAAACCAAAGCATATTCAAGACAAACAGTTTTCATTTACTTTGACAGCCCCAGAACTTCAAAGAAGCTTTGTAGTTCTCTTTGACTGTAATAAAAAATCCGTGAAAAATGTAGGCAATTCCACCAGGTCCTGCCACCAAGGGCTGCTTCTTGATCATGTCAGATTACAAAAGAGACTGACATTAACAGGGCATTGATTTGGTTTTGGGAATCAGGCAGCAGGTTTGACACTCTTAACACTCATTCATGTGATCCTTTAATTTTCACTCCCTGTGAAAGCTTTTGGGAAAGTTATTTTCCTCTCCTTTTAATTTTTTCTAAAACAATTTTCATACTGTACCAAAGCTAAATGTGTATCTTAGTTAGAAAAATGATAATCAATATAGAAAGCAGATCCTGTTCAATTGCATCGTGATATGCTTCAATAAGAGCATAGACAGGTTCTCCCTCTCTCTTGCTGAGTGCTGTTAACCTTCTCCAAACTATTTACGTAGGGGAGTTTTTCAAAGTAATGAATGTTGCAAAAGATGATGTCAGCAGAGAGGTTTTATTAGTTTGGGCTAAATGATAAATGATCCCATCTTACTGCCCTTCTGGCATCTGCAGGCTATATTTAGAGCCCTGGAATGTGCAGCACTTTTAGATCAAGGTTTGAGTTATATCTCAAAGCATGTGGAAATGTGTCATGTAAATTCTACATGTTGAGCAATATATTGATGAGTCATATAATATAAAAGATGACTTAAAATATCTTTTCAAATCTACACTACACCACTCTGATTCACTCTGCTTCTGCTCATCTTTTTCATGTTCCAATTCTCCCTGAAAACTCCTGCATCTCCATATGTTGCCATCACCTTTCATTAGGCCCAGATGTAAATAAAACCTCAGCAGCTCAGTCCTGCAAAGCCTACACTGCATTGCAAAGTTGGGTCTAGAGGGACTGAGACAGTTTCTGAAGTTTCCTATGCTCGGATGAGTGGAAAAGGGAGAAAAGGCCCACTAACTATGCAGCCCAGACTCCATCACTTTGTTCAGGTGGCTTTTACCATAAGCAGATGGAAACTAATAGCAGGGTTTACACAGAATATCCCACACATAGAGGACATTGCAAAACAGTTCACTATTGTCTAATTGCTGAGACTGGGGAGTTGCAGAGCCACCACTCCAGTAAGGCACTGGATGAATCTTGGCAGGCCAAGGACAGGCCTCCATTCCACCTTGTGAGGGGCTGAACCTTCTCTTTGCTTCGGAGTCCTTGTTTTTCCCTTCTATTTTAATATCTTTTCAGGTCACAGTTTTCCCAGTGAAATCTCCTCAGTTTGCTGTTTACCCTAGTCTCAACAAAGTTGTCTTTGCCTGCTGTTTTCTTTTCCATACTTTGCCTATCTCTAGCCAATGTGCTTTCTCACAATGTCTCTTCACATCTCAAGAGCCTGAGCCCAGATTGTGTAGCTGGACTTCATCATATTCAGCCTTCAGGTCATGCAAGACCTACTTGGGGATGTAGATTGAAAACAGGCTCCTCAGAGAAACTCTGACTGTGGACGCACTTCTGCCAGTTGCTAAGAAATTCTGAAGATAGGGATGTTTTTCTCATGACAACAGGGGTGTAGGTAGGCGTCTTTGTGAAACCAGGACTCAGCACCTGATGCCTTAGATCATGATTTTTCTTCTCTGGGTGGGAAGAGCAGGAGGTGAGATTGTTACCACACATTTGTCTAGTAATAGTCTAGCATTTGGAGCATCTACCCTGCAAAGGGCAGTATGAGGTCTGTGACTTGCTTAAAGCCTTGTCTCTCAAATCCCTTGAGAGTGCTGTAAGCAGCAGTCTGGAAGGCAGTTATTCTGCATTCTGTGGCAGCAGCCATTCTTGGATTTTTGTCAGTTGCCTGCCCACATAGGGCTGCCCTGACAGAGCTCAGGAACAGCTTTGGAGCAGCCCATGCCCCAGCATGGCTCTCTACAGGGCTATGGTGGAGACTATGAGGGAGTCTCCTGGCATTAGGTAGACCTTATTTCCCCACAGTCCAAGTGAAATCCTGCATATACACCAAAAATATGCAATCAGGCTGGAATTTCTTGAGTTTTACAGTTTGAGTTTTACATACTCAGAAATCTGAGTATGTTTGCCTTCCAAGTCTATTTGACAAGGGGTGGAGGGATCATTTTGGGGGAAACTCAGTATGAATGGTTAATAGCTTTAGTCCTCATGAAGCAAATTAGTATCCCTAACCTCCCCATGAATTCTTAATATACTCTTAAAATATTTCCTCCAAGTTTTTCATCCTATTTCTGCCCCAGGGGTTAAACTGAAGGGACAGAAGTGCCTGGCTGTGCTATGGATCTCTTCCCATGAGCACCTCAATATGGGTCTCATGGCAGGTTAAGGCACAGACCTTGACTTCTACCTGCAGCTCCAGACATCTCAGCTCAGTTCTCTCTGCTGCCAGCAAGGTGGAGTAACACAAAGCCAACTTTACACAAAGTCTGAGGCGATGTAATGAGAAAAAAAGACTTCCCAAGAAGACTCTTCTTCTTCCTTTCCAAAACTACCCTTAACTTTTAATCTTGTTTTTGGGTTTTAGAAGCATTTTAGCAGATACTGGCTAACAGGAAGAAGGGGGTTTTTTGGCAGATGTGTAGAGAAAGATCAGAAGAAACTTGTTTCTCCCTTGACATACAGAACATGTACAGGTTTCAAAGACTTTTTCATGGGTAGATAAGAACTATACTGCAACAATTAGCTTTGTGTGTATTGCTGCTCTGACCCATGCCTCTGCACCATTTCTCAGCAGTCCTTTTGTTCTCCTTGTTAAGGTGCGTGTCAACACCTGGTGCACATCAGCTCTGACGTACTGACACTACTGACACCTTCACTCAGTCTACTAACACTCCTTAATTTATTTATTGCTCATCTACTATTCCACTAACCTTGATCAAAAATTCGTCCCTTGACATTGAAGGGGACAAGACTAGATCTTTTGCTTCAAAAGAAAAATAGGATAGTACTTGAAAATACTGGGTTTGAACAAAACTACACTGAGGTGAAGAGAAATCTGGGCACAGTGAAAAATATTCCACCAGCTTCTGCTCATATATTTTCTGCAAAACCTTACCCCATCTACAGAAAATCCTTATTCTAGAACAGCACCAAGAAGAGCTGCCTGAACCTTCAGTCTGCTCTCTAACCCCGTTCATCATTTTCCTTGGCATAACAGATGTTATTTTAGTTTCCCTGTTTTACAGGTGTTCAGGGACTACAGAGTAGTATATGAAGTCCATGACCTCCCTCTACACAGCAATGCATTTGTTATTGATTAAACAAGATGCATTCATCTAAAGGCACTTGCAGTTTTAAAACATTTAATCTATATGTTGGAGTTATTAATTCATTGATAATTAAGATTTACTAGAGGTCTTCCTTCTGAAAGCACATTTTTGAGACCTACAGTCAGGAGATATCATTATTATGTTGCTAGCTCTTTCATCTTCTGCATGTTGTTTCTGAGATACAACAGGGAGAAGAGTAGCAATGTGTGAACATTTCTCAATACTGTTTTGAAGAGGGGAAAAGGAATAGAGAAGGTGTCGAAATTTAATTTTCATTTTTACCAAGGCTGCCTCTGATAAAAGCTGCAAGAAGCTGCACTGCCTCTAAAATAAGACTAGCATAACATTATTAGCTAAAGATTTCTTTTCCCCACAGTGTAAGAAAAATCAGTCTTGCATGCCAAGGACTAGGAAGAGTTTGGTTCCTATAGTGACTGTTATAGCAACTGTTAGCATCCAAAGTGCCTTTTCATCTGATAGAAATAGCTCAAATTTCCTCCCAGAGACAGTCGCTGGATGAGTGGAGTATTTATTGTCATGCATACATCTACAATAAGGTGAAACAGATCAGAAATGGAGACTGGGGAAAGACCAAAGAAAGTTCAGCTGTGATCTGGATGCAAAGGCTATTTTGCCTCCACTCCCTGCTGTTTGTTTGTAGGTCTTTTAAGTGCTGGAGATACCTTTCTGGGGAAAAAGAACAAAACAAAATAAAAAAAATTTAAAAAAACAGAACAAGACAGATGTAGAACACAACTTTTCATATATGCTGAAAAATACACTAGCCAGAGCTAAATAAGAATATTTTAGGCAAGTCAGGACAATTACAGGTGAGACTATTTTAACTGACTCCAGGGACTGCTTCTTACAACATCAGTCCAGGACACCACTGGAATGAATAATAATATAGCTGGAGCCATTGTAAATGAAAGATTTTCTTTATGTAAAGACAAATGTATGTTGCAACTTTTCAGTTTGCTGCTCTTCCTAATGTTGATAAGGGAAGTGCTGGCATTTCCAAAGTCCTGGTGCAGAGCACAGGCATCGAATTCAGTTTGGGATTCCTTGGAAAAATTTATGGATTATGGTAAGACAAGTTGTGGATACAATATTGCTGCTAGCAAGAATTTTTCTTGTGTCTTTCCAGTCCCGTGAGATACTTTTCTCTCTCACGGAAGATATTAGCAGAGTTCTATAAACTATGAACACCTGCGACCTTGCAGAGCTTTGTTTATGGTACAGTAGAAAAATATTTTGACAATGGATGTTTTAGGATTTTAGCCAATCACCCCAAGGGGTGGCTGATCCTTTGACCAATTAGACTATGAAGAAAAAAGTCTATAAAGGAGTTTGTAAAATAATTAAATAGATCAATCTTGCTGCACAATTCCTGCCTGCTGGATCTCTCTTCTCCTCCCCTACCACTGCGGGATACCGTAATATTTGGTGAACCCCGACGTGTCCTGCACGCTGCGAGCCAAGCTGCATTTCGCTAGAGGTACGCTGTTTCCTTCCCCCCCCCCTCCCCGGACTGGGATGTGCGACGGGACGGGAAAAATGGCAACCAGCGGCTTAGAAATCGACTCTGTGTTATCAGCCTGGAGGGGTGTTTTCAGTTCAAAGGACACCTCTGTTTCTGAGAACTCACTCCGTGAGGTATTAGACTGGGCTATCAGGCATGGATTCTTACCGAACTCAGAGACTGCCCTGGACTTTGGGTGGCAGCACGAGTTCAGGTCTGCTCTATTTCACGAATTCCCGTCTGGGGATTCGTCAGTGCCGAAATTACTGCGCGCTTGGCAGAGTTTGTTCAAGCTGCTGATAGAGTTTACATGTCACAGCAGAGCTGGCTTGTCCGATTCGGAGGCATGTGATAGAGAGATATCGGAAAACCCCCCCCCGGCTCCACAGGCGGGGGATGCTGCGGAGCCTGCACCGGGTCATGATGCGCTGCCGCGGGACCCCTCAGCCCCCGAGGACACCACGCCGGCAGAGCAACTGGCGGGGGTGTCGGGGCAGCGGGATGGTGCACAGCCCGCCCTGCCTTTCGGTTCCGCAGCGGCAGCTGCGTTTGCAGCACCGCGTTTTAGTGGGCTCGCGTCCTGGACCCCTATGGTGGCTCCTAGCCCATCTACGCAGGCACCTGCCGCACCGAGAATGCCCGGGTGCGGCTCGTCACCCCCCACAGCGACAAACTGTTCCACACAAAAGCAGAACCAAGCAGTCGACCTTTTAATACAGCATCTGCCTTTGTGGGCAGAGCTCCCTGTGAGAAATGAGACAACTCTTAAAAAGATTAATTTATCGAAAACAGAAAAATTGAAAAATTACAGAAATCAGAAAAATATAAAAATTTGGGATCCGATGGCTCAGTAGATGGTATGCCCCAGGAGTGCAGGGATATGAGATCTTCTGGCTGAGACAGCACTAGACCTCAGGTAGAGAAAAAGAACTTGCAGTGCTGGGCTGACTTTAAAAAAATACTAAAAGCCCCTTAAAAGGGGTAATGCTTTGAATGCCCAGCACCGACGTCTCCCACAGCTAGTCTGGAGAGAGCAAGAGGGGAAAAGAGAAGAGAGCCCGCCTCTCGGCTTTGTCCTTTTTATAGTTTTTGCTCCACCCCCAGTCCGCCCACAGCCCGCCCCTTCGGTCCAAAGCGATTGGTGCTTTCCCTTTGATGGATCATCTCCGTCCACCAATGGCTCATCGTTGTCGGGGGGGGAGGGGGGGGGGAGTGGTATCAGTTTGAGATAAGGGAATACAATACTTTCATTAAAATTCAGGTTGCCATGGAACTTGCCTGCAGAGTAATGGCCGTGGCTAAAAATAGCTGCTGGCTATTAAGACTGGGTGGGGTTTTGGCCTTGGAATCAAAATGCAAGTGAAACACCTACAAAAAGTATTAAAATACATCCAACACACCTCAAAACACTTGTAAAAGTATACAGTAAACACAGGAAAGGTAACTCTTATGGTGTACCAGTGGTTTGAAGCTTGAAAAGGGGCAAGTTTGTGATTTTTAACTGGGAAAATTTTAACTGGGAAGGGTGCAACTCTATTAATAAACTACTTTAAACAAATTAAAACACTGATAATGGAACTGGATTTTTGTACCTGGGCTGTTGGGTTAATTGTAACATTCAATTTAAAAATAATTAACTCAAAATTAATTACTTAAAGCACTTAATATGCAAAGACCAAGCACAAATAGGGATTTCATGTATGACATCCCGAACATATCACGGCAGCTGGCGGAGCTGCTCAGCTCGCAAAAGCAGCTGTTGCAGCTGCCGGAGACACCCCACTGCGCAGGGCACGCCGTGCCCACGCCACCTGCGAGAGATGCTCCCAACCCAGAACCAGCGGCGGTGGCGTCAGCGACCGGCACTGCGCCGGTCTCCCAGCCGCCAGTGGAGCTGAGACCGGTGAAAGAAGCGGCAGTCGCGGAGGCCGTGCCCCGGCCTCCAGCGGCTCTGGGTGCTACCGTGGCACAGGAGACAGCGGAGGCTCCGGGCGCTGCCACAGCACAGGAGACAGCAGTGGCTCCGGGCGCTGCCACAGCACAGGAGACAGCAGTGGCTCCGGGCGCTGCCACAGCACAGGAGACAGCAGTGGCTCCGGGCACTGCTGCAGCATCGGAGATGGCCGCAGCAGCCCCAGCGCCGGATCGGTCGAAACCGCCTGAGATTGTATCCTCGATAGCGGCTGAGGTTCAAACCCCTGCACAGCCAACTGCAGCCACTGCTGTCAGTTTCTCTTCTGGTCGGTCGATTCTTCCCCGCCCACCTCTGTTCGTTCACAGCTCCTCAAAGCCGCTCATACCCGACGATTCATTCTCAGGCAGTGAAGCAGAGGAGGCTTTGGCCCCAGGGCGTAAAGCCGCCGCAGCCGGGCAGCAAAAGAAAAGGCTGCTCCAGTCTCGCCCCTGGACCTTCCTGGACTGCACTGTGACAGTGTGTCCAAGACACTACAACTGTTTCATGGAGGCACTTAAGATGCGGGCTCTGGAGGAAGGCGATTGGGATTTATTGGAAACACTGGGGATGCCAAGCAGAGTTGAGGATTCTGAGAGTAATCAGGAAGCTGTTACACTGCATCCACAGGCTGTGCCAGTGGTTCAGGATGGCAGTGACTCCCTCAAAGGGGAGATTCAAGCTTTCCCAGTGTATAAGGCTCTCCCAAATTCAGGCCAGCATGATAAGCATGAGGTAATGGCTTGGAAGGTTGCACAGGATCTGCAATTCAAGGTTGCACAATAGGGGCTCGGTTCTGCTGAGGTTATGCAAATGATAAGGGTGATAAATACAGATTTGCTTGCTCCATTTGATATCAGGCACTTAGGTCAAATCCTATTTCAACCTGTACAATGTGCACTTTTTGAGAATACCTGGAGAAAGCTGGCCAATAAGACTGCATTAGGGAATATGCAGCTCCCTGCTGAGGACCCTAGACGTGCAGTGGGGACGGATGCTCTTATGAGACTGGTCCCTTCCCTGATCCCAATCTCCAGCGTACCTTTCCCTCTAGCGTCCGGCAGCAAGCTCAACAGGTTGGCATGGCGGCCCTGTTGAAAACCATAGAGCTGTCTGCTCCTAGAAAACGATATACTGAAATAATTCAAGGGAGATCAGTCATACCTCTCTTTTGTGGAGAAGGTCACTGCTTCTCTCGAGAAGCAGGTTGACAATAACAGGTTAAGGCAGATGTTGTTAAAGCAGTTAGTGAGAGATAACGCAAACGAGGAGTGCAGAAAAATCATAGATGCCTTACCAGGGGACCCTAAAATCACAGACATGGCTGAGGCCTGCTCTAAGGTGGGATCTGGGAACCAGAAAAGGTCTGCTTTGGCTGCACTTCTGCAGCCTGTCTACACATCTTCTGGTCATGAACCAAAGCAACCCAAACACACGAAAAAACTGAAACGGCCTAAGCCAAGCCAAAAAGAGAACACAGTGATCCTCCAGTGCAAGAGGTGTGGCAGGCCAGGGCATTGCTCGGACTATTGTAGATCTCTGACTCATGCCGATGTTCAGCCTTTGTTGGGAAACTTCCACCGGGGTGCAAGGAGAGGCAATTGCTCTCCGATGCAGTCGCTCCCCCAGAGAGTGGCACAGGTACAGGCACAGGCCTACTCAGCCACCCTAGAGACAGCACCCAGGGATCAGACGGTTTTGATGTCCACACCACAGCAGCAGTCATCTTAGACTCTAGCGGTATTTATAAAGTTCCCTTGGATGCATATGGACCCCTAGCCCAGGGATCCAGTGCAATGCTGGTGGGGAAACCTGACATTACCCATCAAGGAATCTTAGTGCACTCAGGAGTTATTGACGCTGACTTTACAGGTCAGATTCACGCTATGGTCTCCACGCAAAAACCCCTGTAACTATTCCTGAAAAGACCTGCCTTGCTAAATTAGTGCCTTTTAAGTCTTGTGTCCCCAGGATAGAACAACAAACTCATGGAGATAGCGGCAGTGGATCTACGGGACTTCCGCAGGCCTTGTGGACTGCAGACATCTCTGACCAAAGGCCACAGATGTATGTACCAAAGGTACACACCTGTACCCTGATCCTGCCGAACGCCCCTTCACCCCGGACTCAGCTTCGAGGTTTGATTGATCCAGGTGCTGATGTAACTCTCATCTCCTTCTCTGTGTGGCCTCCCTCATGGCCTTTAGCCCCGGTGGGATCAGCCATCGCAGGATTAGGAGGAACCACACAGCCTGTGATGGTGAGGGACCCAGAGGGACACACAGCTACAATCAGGCCTTATGTTACTACCACTTCCCTTAACCTTTGGGGACGGGACATGTTGGCAGCTTGGGGGGTACAAGCTGGGACAAATTTTTGATAGGGGTCACTGTGCGTAAGGGCGCGCAGTATCCTACACTGCCTTTGCGGTAGCTGACTAACACACCAATCTTTGAGCCACAGTGGCCCCTACCAAAGGAGAAGTTAGACGCCCTTCATCAGCTGGTTCAGGAACAGCTACAACAGGGGCACCTTGAACCTTCTACTAGCCCCTGGAATACTCCTGCTTTCATAATTAAGAAGAAATCAGGGAAATGGAGACTGTTACAGGATCTCTGGAAAGTTAATGCAGTAATGGAAGGTATGGGGGCATTGCAGCCTGGCATGCCCTCTCCCACCATGATTCCAACGGGGTGGGACATCCTGATCATTGATTTGAAGGATTGCTTTTTCACAATTCCTTTGCATCCTAATGACAAACCAAAATTTGCCTTTATTGTGCCTGCCATTAGCAATGCTGAACCTGCTAACAGATACCAATGGAAAGTCCTCCCTCAAGGGATGAGGAACAGCCCAATTATCTGTCAGTGGTATGTTGCCCAAGCTTTATCCGGAGTTTGCAAGCAGTTTCCTGATGCATGCTGCTACCATTACACGGATGATATCCTGGTGGCAGCGTCCACCCAGGACGAGCTGCTGGGAATACAGCCTCAGCTGCTCGCTGCTCTGCATGCCTATGGATTAGAGGTAGCTCCAGAGAAAGTTCAACAGCTTCCTCTTTGGAAATATTTAGGAGTAAAACTTTTGGACCAAACTATCCAACGCCAAGAGGTGCAATTCCCGGGTTAGATTAAAACCTTGAATGACGCTCAGAAGCTGCTGGGTGTCATCAATTGGTTACGATCTTATTTAGGTCTAACCACAAAGCAACTTTCTCAGCTCTTTAATATTTTAAAGGGGGACCCCGATCTGAATTCACCTTGGGAGTTGACGCTGGAAGCGTGATGAGCGCTGCAGGAGGTCCAACGGGCTGTTTCCGCTCGTCAGGTTTATCGAGTGGATCCCTCCATTGCTATCACTGTTTTCATTACTATTCCAGACCTCCATCCTACAGGTATCATTGGCCAGTGGAATGCACAATGGCCTGATCCTCTGCATATCCTAGAATGTGTCTTTTTGCCTCACCAGCCAAAAAGGACTGTGACCACAGTGTTTGAATTGGTCGCTTCTCTGATAATCAAATGCTGCCAATGGTGTTTGCAACTGATAGCAGCAGATCCTGCAGTAATTGTCATTCCAGTCTCAAGGGGAATACTTTGAGTCCATAGTGCTCCTTTGCAAAGTGCGCTGCAAAACTTTTCAGGGCAGATCACTTACCATCTGCCCAGCCATAAATTACTGCAGTTGGCAAAATCGACCGTACTTTCCTTGCGGCCGAGAAATAGTCGAGTGCCAGTGCAAGGACCCACCGTCTTTACGGATGGTTCAGGGAAAACTGGGAAAGCCATCGTTACCTGGAAGGAGGGATCGGAATGGCAGGTGCTGAAGGAACACAAGTCAGGCTCTGCTCAGTTAGTTGAATTAAGGGCTGTTACCGTGGCTTTTCAGCGATTCTCACAGGAACCTTTGAATTTGGTTACTGACTCCGCTTATGTAGCAGATATCACCCAACACTTAGATTGTTCACTTCTGAAGGAGGTGAACAATGCGGCTCTGTTTTCGCTGTTGCAAACCTTGTGGTCTGCAATTCAGGTTTGAGTGCACCCGTATTACATTCTGCACATTCGAAGCCACACCGATTTACCAGGTTTTCTAACTGAAGGCAATGCCAGGGCTGACTATTACTGCAGGCCTGGTTCCTATGGTATATCACCGTGTCCCGCAGCCATAGGGAGGAGGAGGAGGAGAAAATCCAACAGGCAGGAATTTTGCAGCAAGATTGATTTATTTAATTATTTTACAAACTCTTTTATAGACTTTTTTCTTCATAGTCTAATTGGACAAAGGACCAGCCACCCCTTGAGGGTGATTGGCCAAAATCCTAAAACATCCATTATCAAAATATTTTCTACTATACCATAAACAAGACTTTTCAAGGTTGCAGGTGGCTTGGTTGTTTACATTCCCTGCTACCTCTTCTGTGAGAGAGAAAAGTCTTTCACGGACTTAGAAAAAATAACAAGAAAATCCTCACTAACAGCATTTTTGTACCTACAATTCCCCCTTTTTGTTTTATAAGATAACAACCCTACTATTTATCCTAAATAGAAATCTACATCAGTTATTAGTTCTAAATATGTCCTTAAGGCTTTAACTATCTGACTCCATAATAGAAATTTAAAGTTCAGTCTCTGCTTGTGGAAGGACCATCCCAGTCTCTGCTTGTAGAAGGACCATCTTCCTGATGGTCGACATCCTGGTCATCATCAGAAGAATCATTACGCTGATGATCTACATTCTGGTCGCCATTTGGATGGTTGGCGTTCTGGTCATCATTTGGAGGTTGCCTGTTCTGCCTCTGGTGCCGTACGTCAGGGCGAATGCATTTTGAACGTAGCCACCGTATCCCAGTATCTGTGGAAACGCAAGCATACCCACGACCCCAAATGATAAGCTCATGAGGGCCTTCCCAATGGTTAGCGAGTAAATTCTGTACCCAGACTTTTGCCCAAAGCAGTTGTGTCTTGCCTGCAGACTGCAATGAGAGAAAATGATTCAGAATAACAGGATTAATTGAATTTTGTGGTACTGTAAGGTGATTGATTGTATACAAAGCTTTTACTAGTTGGCTCTGTGGGGTTTCTCCATGCATTCCCCCTTTTCTGTTTGTCCAAAACACGCTTCAAGGTACCATGAGCGCATTCGACAATACCTTGGCCAGTAGGAGAATGTGGGATACCAAAGGTATGGTCTACACCCCATAGGTGTAAAAACTGCTGCGTCTTCTCCAAGGGGTAGGCAGGACCATTATCGGTCTTCACAGAAGCTGGCACGCCCAGGACTGAGAAAGCCAGTTTCCAATGGGCCATGACAGCACAGCCCTTCTTTCCAGTGTGAGCAGTAGCCCACATAGCTGAGGAGAAAGTGTCAATAGACACATGCACATATTTCAGCCGACCAAATTCAGGGATGTGAGTTACATCCATTTGCCAAAGCTGCAAGGCTTTTAGCCCTCTGGGGTTTACTCCCGCTGGCAAAGGCGCAGCGAGTCCATGATAGTCAGCACAAGTGCTGACAATGTCGTGCGCCTCGGTTGGCGTTAAATGAAACTGCTTCTGCAGGGTATATGCACTTTGATGGAAGAAACTGTGCGATGCCTTGGCTTGTGCAATTTTGTCAGGCTGAGGCCCTACCCACGCAGGGTTGGCCAGCATGTCAGCCCTGGCATTGCCTTCAGTTGGAAACCCTGGTAAATCGGTGTGGCTTCAAATGTGCAGAATGTAATACGGGTGCACTCAAACCTGAATTGCAGACCACAAGGTTTGCAACAGCGAAAACAGAGCCGCATTGTTCACCTCCTTCAGAAGTGAACAATCTAAGTGTTGGGTGATATCTGCTACATAAGTGGAGTCAGTAACCAAATTCAAAGGTTCCTGTGAGAATCGCTGAAAAGCCACGGAAACAGCCCTTAATTCAATTAACTGAGCAGAGTCTGACTTGGATTGGTGTGTTAATGAGCCACCACAAAGGCAGTGTAAGATACTGTGCGCCCTTACGCACAGTGACCCCTGCTAAAAATTTGTCCCAATCCATATGCCCCAAGCTGCCAACACGTCCCGTCCCCAAAGGTTAAGGGGAGTGGTAGCAACATAAGGCCTAATTGTAGCTGTGTGTCCCTCTGGGTCCTTCACCATCACAGGCCGTTCACTAAAGTAGCTCTGTGTGGTTCCTCCTAATCCTGCGATGGCTGATCCCACCGGGGCTAAAGGCCATGACGGAGGCCATGCAGAGAAGTAGACAACAGTTACATCAGCACCCGTATCAATCAAACCTCGAAACTGAATCCGGGGTGGATGGGCTTTCGGCAGGATCAGGGAACGTGTCATCTGTGGCCTTTGGTCAGAGATGTCTGCAGTCCAGAAGGCCTGCGGAAGTCCCGTAGATCCACTGCCGCTATCTCCGTGAGTTTGTTGTTCTATCCTGGGGACACAAGACTTAAAAGGCACTAATTTAGCAAGGCAGGTCTTTTCAGGAATAGTGACAGGGGGTTTTTGCGTGGAGACCATAGCGTGAATCTGACCTGTAAAGTCAGCGTCAATAACTCCTGAGTGCACTAAGATTCCTTGATGGGTAATGTCAGGTTTCCCCACCAGCATTGCACTGGATCCCTGGGCTAGGGGTCCATATGCATCCAAGGGAACCTTATAAATACCGCTAGAGTCTAAGACGACTGCGGCTGTGGTGTGGACATCAAACCCGTCTGATCCCTGGGTGCCGTCTGATCCCTGGGTGCTGTCTCTAGGGTGGCTGAGTAGGCCTGTGCCTGTACCTGTGCCACTCTCTGGGGGAGCGACTGCATCGGAGAGCAATTGCCTCTCCTTGCACCCCGGCGGAAGTTTCCCGGCAAAGGCCGACTATCGGCATGAGTCTGGAATGTACAGTAGCCTGAGCAATGCCCAGCCTGCTGTTGGGGTCTCCTCCCCTGCCATGGAGCCCTGGGAGATGGGCCCTGGGGGGAAGACACGGGGTTTCCCTGCCCCTGGTCAGTGTCATTTCCCATTGGTTGGTTTGTGTTCCCCGGTGTGGCCAAGGGCCCTCGGGTCCCGTGACTGCGGGGTTCCTGAGCAGAGCCTCGGCCATGCGGCTGGAGAAATAAACTGCCCTGAAACATCTACCACGAATCTGTCCATATATACTCTGTTTCCACGGGACTCCTGGTTTGAAATATGCTTGTTTCAGTAATCTCCGCTGTAACAAACTGGTGGAGGAATGCGGGCAAGATACCGATCCCTGAGGAAAATTCGTGAGTAAAATAACCACTCTAGACCTCTCTCTTCTCATCTTGGTTTGGATATTCTCTCTGGACTATGGAAGAATCGTGGGAAATGGGGCTCTCTGAGCCACAGAAAGAAATGTATCTAGAAGTTAAAGGAATCCTTGAACAACAAAACAAAAAAGTAATGCAACTGGGAGATATAGAACATTTTTTCATCTGGCTTTTCAAAAGGTTCTCCAATATTTCTCGAGACTTACTTTTTGATATCGAACCTCCTGTATCTTGTGAGGGGTGTTTCTGGGACGAGATCTGGGATAAAGTATGGGATCAAAGAGAAGCTTTCCATGCATACCTTATAATCAGGGAAGCTCTTGAGGAGCATTTGAATGGTCCCATTACCCCTAAAGCAGAAGATCATACTTATCCCGTGGCCGGGCCCGTGCGGCCGCCATCCCGGGAGCACATGACTGCAGCCGTACCGGCAGAGGTGACTGTGCTGGATGCGCCCGGCCCCCTTGGGAGCACCCGCCTTACCACAGACCCCATTCCTGTCTCGGGGTTCCCGGCCACGCAACCGTCAGTGAGGGAGTGATGCCGCAGGCGCCGCGGGTGCCGTGGGCCACGAGCAGCCAGGAACCGGGCATCGGTGTGGCAGCCCGCTCTGAGCACACGGCTCGGAGAGCCCTGTGGAGGGAGAAGGGCGGTTTCCACAGCGACACGAGAAGCAGCGCAGTGCCGAGCCGAAACAGGGCCGCTCTCAAAGCAGTGTGGAGTTTGTGGAGCAGAACTGCTCACAGGCCACAGAAGCCAGTGGCGATGGCAACGCGGGGCCGCGCAGAGCCCAGACACGCGCCGGAGCAGCACCACTCGGAGGGTGCGGAGCAGCCGCAATGCGGGGGCCCAGCTGAGACGTCGGAGTTGGCGAGGCGGCGGCCACGCGGGACCAGCAGCCATGACAAACAGGCAAGCACGTGATAGGAGGAGTTGTAGCCACGAAAGTCACAGGAACCGTGAAATGGTACAATGTAAAAAACAACTATGGATTTATAACATGAGATGATACAGGGGAAGATCTCTTCATCCATAGAACTGCCATTAAAAGGAATAACCCTAAAAATTACCTGCAAAGTGTAGGAGATGGAGAAGTTGTGCAATTTGATATACTGCAAGGAAAGAAGGGTTTATAAGCAGCAAATATTACTGGGCCTGGAGGTATTCCAGTGAAAGGCAGCCGTTATGCACAAAATTATAAACAATATCCACCCCAACAATTTCCCTATCCACAGCCTACTTCCCTCTTTTATCCTGTACCCAATATAAACCCCTTTCCTAAGTTTACCCTATCCCCAGTTTATTCCTAATCCGTTTTTCACCCCATGGCTTCCCTATACAATTCCACTTCCCTACAATTCCTCTCCGATGCCGAGGGGGGGATGAAAAGGGGGAGGGAAGAAATTAAACGCTCTCCTGCCTCAGTTTCCCCACAAAGCATGTCCGGAGAGTTCTGTCTCCCTTCTGTCAGCCCTAAGATGTTCCACAGAATCTGTTTGGACATTTAAAGAGTCAGAAGGGTGGCTTGTTTTGTCTTGAAACTGTTCTTGTTATCCAGTTGTTTTCATTCTCCTTTTATTAAAATAAAACGGGTGAGATGTTGGGGTCTCCTCCCCTGCCATGGAGCCCTGGGAGATGGGCCCTGGGGGGGAGACACGGGGTTTCCCTGCCCCTGGCCAGCCTCATTCCCCATTGGTTGGTTTGTGTTCCCCGGTGTGGCCAAGGGCCCTCGGGTCCCGTGACTGCGGGGTTCCTGAGCAGAGCCTCGGCCATGCGGCTGGAGAAATAAACATCTCTGAAACATCTACCACGAATCTGTCCATATATACTCTGTTTCCACGGGACTCCTGGTTTGAAATATGCTTGTTTCAGTAATCCCCGCTGCAACAGCCTGCCACACTTCTTGCACTGGGGGATTGGTGTGTTCTCTTTTTGTCTCAGCTTAGGCCGCTTCTGTTTCTTTTCACCTGTTTTGGTTGCTTTGGTTCACGACCAGAAGATGCGTGAACAGGCTGCAGGAACGCAGCCAAAGCAGACCTTCTCTGGTTCCCAGATCCGACCTTAGCACAGGCTTCGACCATGTCTGTTACCTCAGGATCCCCTGGTAAGGCATCTATGATTTTTCTGCACTCCTTGTTTGCGTTATCTCTCACTAACTGCCTTAACAACATCTGCCTTAACCCGTCATCCTCAACCTGCTTCTCGAGAGAAGCAGCGACTTTCTCTACAAAGGAGAGGAATGACTCTGATTTCCCTTGAACTGTTTCAGTATATCGCTTTCTGGGCGCAGATAACTCTATTGTTTTCAACAGGGCAGCCATACCGACCTGCTGAGCTTGCTGCAGGACGCTAGAGGACAAGTTACCCTGTAGACTGGGATCAGAGAAGGGGCCAGTCCCCATGAAAGCATCCACTCCTGCTGTCTGTCTAGGATCAGCAGCAGGGAGCTGCATATTTGCTAATGCAGCCTTGCCGGCCAGCTTTCTCCAGGTTTTCTCCAAAAGTGCACATTGTACAGGTTGAAATAGAATTTGACCTAAGTGTCTGATATCAAAGGGAGCAAGCAAATCTGTATTTATCACCCTTATTATCTGCATAACCTCAGCAGAACCGAGCCCATATTGTGCCACCTTGGATTGGAGGTCCTGGGCAACTTTCCAAGCCATTACCTCATGCTTATCATGCTGGCCTGAATTTGGGAGAGCCTTATACACTGGGAAAGCTTGGATCTCACCTTTTGGGGCAGCACTACCATCCTGAACTTCTGGCACAGCCTGTGGATGGAGTGTAACAGCTCCACGGTTACCCCCAGAATCCTCAGATCTATTTGGCATTCCAAGGCTTTCTAATAACCTCCAGTCACCCTCCTCCAATGCTCGCATCTTAACAGACTCTACGAAGCAATTATAATGGGTCGGATGCACTGTTACCGTGCAGTCCTGAAAGGTCCAGGGGTGAGACTGGCGCAGCCTTTTTCTTCGCTGCGTGGCTACAGCTGCCTGACAACCTGGGGCCAGAACCTCATCTGCCTCACTGCCTGATGATGAGTCATCAGGCAAAGGCAACTTTGGGGTGCTGGGAGTGAACAGAAATGTACGGGGAGGGGCACTTTGGCTAAGTTTGCTAGAGGCAGAAGAGACAGAACAGACTGCAGCTGGCTGTGCTGCAGTTTTTACAGCAGTTTCTTTACGGGAGGCAGTCTCGGCCAGTCCCGACCGAGCCGGTACTGGGACTGCTGCAGCCGTCGTCTCCGGGGCTACGGCCGAGCTCGGTGCCGTGCTCGGCACCGCGCTTGTCTCTCACACAGCAGCCGCGTTCGGCGCGGTTGTCGCTTCCGCTGCTGTTTCGCGCTCCCCGGCCACGCTCGGCGCCGCTGTCCGCTCTGCGGACGCGCCCAGCTCTGCCGGTGGCCCTTTCTCTGTGGCCGTGCCCAGTGCTGCCGCCCCTGCCCGCCGCTCTGCATCCACCGCCACTTCTGGGTTTTCCCGCGGCTGCGCTGCTTCCGGTTTCGCTGCTGGCCGCACTGTTTGCTCGCTCGGAGCCGCGTCTCCCGCGGCCGACGGAGGGGGGGCGCGGGTGGCGCTTCCGGCGCGGCCGGTGCGGGCTCTGGCATCTGCCGCTCTAACAGGCTGAGCAGGTCCTCCATCCTTCGGGATAGGTTCGGTAGCTCTGTCAGCAAAGGCAGATGCTGCATTAAAAGGTCGATGGCTCGGTTCTGCGACTGCGCAGAACAGTCCAGCGCCAAGGAGGGCAGCAGACCATAGCCAGGCAGTCTCGGGGCAGGCACGCCCAGCGCTACGCCGGCTAAGAAGTTAGATCCAGGTGCATACAGAACCGAGCTAGGAGCCGCTCTGGGTGTCCAAGTTGCTAAACCGCTGATTTGCGGCCCTGGATAAGCCGTGGCCGCCGCCCAGCCAAATGGTAAGGCAGGCTGTGCGCCTTCTCACTGCCCTGACCCTCCCGCCTCTGGCGGCGCGGGGTCCCTGGGGGCTGCGGAGTCCTGCGACTGTGCAGGGTGAGACGGCACAGGCTCTGCCTGTGGAGCCGGGAGAGTTTTTCTGATTCCACCATCATTTGCCCCGGAAGCCCAGTCAGTGGGGCTCCCCTCGGACATTCCTCCATCACTCATCACCGAGATAGGCAATCCAGCCCTGCTGTCACAGTCAAGGTCTGTCCACAGGATAAATAACGAACACCAGGTTTTGTATAATTCTAACGCTGCTGGGTCCCCAGTCGGGAGCTCGTGTTGGACAGCAGAGCCGAGTTCCTGCCATAAGGCAAAGTCCAGGGCAGTATCTCTGTCCATGGAAATCCCTTTTAAAGTAGCCCAGTCTAATAATTCCCGAACTGAGTTTTCAGGAATGGAGGTGTGCATTATACTAAACACACCTTTCCAGACCAGTACGACAGCGTTGTTCTGTGAGCTGCTGTTCACCATTTCTCAGTCCTGTCGGACCTCCCGGTCCCGGGGGGAAGGGGAACAGCGTACCTCTAGAGAAATTCAGCTTGGCTCACAGCATGCAGGACATGTCAGAGAGTGCGGATCACGTCGGGCAGCACCAAATATTACCGCAGGCCTGGTTCCTAGGGTATATTACCGTGTCCCGCAGCCGTAGGGAGGAGGAGGAGGAGAAGATCCAACAGGCAGGAACTGTGCAGCAAGATTGATTTATTTAATTATTTTACAAACTCTTTTATAGACTTTTTTCTTCATAGTCTAATTGGACAAAGGACCAGCCACCCCTTGAGGGTGATTGGCCAAAATCCTAAAACATCCATTATCAAAATATTTTCTACTATACCATAAACAAGACTTTTCAAGGTTGCAGGTGGCTTGGTTGTTTACATTCCCTGCTACCTCTTCTGTGAGAGAGAAAAGTCTTTCACGGACTTAGAAAAAATAACAAGAAAATCCTCACTAACAGCATTTTTGTACCTACACTGAAGTGCTGGCCAACCCTGCGTGGGTAGGGCCTCAGCCTGACAAAATTGCACAAGCCAAGGCATCGCACAGTTTCTTCCATCAAAGTGCACATACCCTGCAGAAGCAGTTTCATTTAACGCCAACCAAAGCGCACGACATTGTCAGCACTTGTGCTGACTGTCACGGACTCGCTGCGCCTTTGCCAGCGGGAGTAAACCCCAGAGGGCTAAAAGCCTTGCAGCTTTGGCAAACGGATGTAACTCACGTCCCTGAATTTGGCTGGCTTAAATATGTGCATGTGTCTATTGACACTTTTCTTGTTGACTCCGGCGAGGGAAGACATGCAGACAATCAATGTGATTGATAATGCAAGCTTCAGTTTATTGAAATCAAGACTCTGTTTTTATACACTTAAATATGCATACTTGTCACTTCTCTATTGATGCTAGGTAAAAAGCTACATTTTACACGTATTGCTAATGTCGTGATTCAGGGTTCCTCCTCATTCCTCATGGTCAGTACATCTTGTCAGCACGTCCTGTTGTTTATCTATAACAGGATTGTCAAGAACACTGCGTTTGTGTCCTTGCCTTCTTTCTTTATTCTCATGATTTCTGTTCTCACGGTTTCCCTTTTCTACAGCTAGCAAGAGGCTTACAAAGGCCTGCTGATTTCTGCAGTTAGCGAGAGGCCTACTAATGTCAAGCTAAAAAGATGTTTGCTTATACAGCTCTTCCAGGGACCCATGTCCCTGATCCTCCAACCATTCTTCAACACATTTTCTCCTCAGCTATGTGGGCTACTGCTCACACTGGAAAGAAGGGCTGTGCTGTCATGGCCCATTGGAAACTGGCTTTCTCAGTCCTGGGCGTGCCAGCTTCTGTGAAGACCGATAATGGTCCTGCCTACGCCTTGGAGAAGACGCAGCCGTTTTTACACCTATGGGGTGTAGACCATACCTTTGGTATCCCACATTCTCCTACTGGCCAAGGTATTGTCGAACGCACTCGTGGTACCTTGAAGTGTGTTTTAGAAAAACAAACAGGGGGAATGCACGGAGAAACCCCACAGAGCCAACTAGTAAAAGCTTTGTATACAATCAATCACCTTACAGTACCACAAAATTCAAATAATCCTGTTATTCTGAATCATTTTCTCTCACTGCAGTCTTCAGGCGAGACACAAACTGCTTTGGGCAAAAGTCTGGGTATGGAATTTACTTACTAACCATTGGGAAGGCCCTCATGAGCTTATCGTTTGGGATCGTGGGTATGCTTGCGTTTCCACAGATACTGGGATACAGTGGCTACGTTCAAAATGCGTTCGCCCTGACCTATGGCACCAGAGGCAGAACAGGCAACCTCCAAATGATGACCGGAACGCCAACCATCCAAATGGCGACCAGAATGTAGATCATCAATGATTCTTCTGAAGATGACCAGGATGTCCACCGTCAGGTGGATTGCCCTTCCACAAGCAGAGACTGGGATAGTCCTTCCACAAGCAGAGACTGAAGTTTAAATTTCTTGTTATGGAGTCATAGTTAAAACCCTTAAGGCTATATTTGGGATTACTGACTGATGTAAATTTCTATTTAGGATTAAAACCTAGTAGAATTGTTATCTTATAAAACAAAAAGGGGGAATTGTGGATACAATATTGCTGCTAGCAAGAATTTTTCTTGCTTCTTTCCAGTCCCGTGAGATACTTTTCTCTCTCATGGAAGATATTAGCAGAGTTCTATGAACTATGAACACCTGCGACCTTGCAGAGCTTTGTTTATGGTACAGTAGAAAAATATTTTGACAATGGATGTTTTAGGAATTTAGCCAATCACCCCAAGGGGTGGCTGATCCTTTGACCAATTAGACTATGAAGAAAAAAGTCTATAAAAGAGTTTGTAAAATAATTAAATAAATCAATCTTGCTGCACAATTCCTGCCTGTTGGATCTCTCTTCTCCTCCCTACTACTGCGGGACACCCTGATAGGGTTGAACTGGAGGTAGTGACTGGTGTCAGGCTGGTGTGTCAACATTACTGTGGTGAAAACAAAATCTCTGTCTTGCACTCTGACCTTGGAGCAACCATACCAGAGTGAGGTGGCAGAAGTCTGTATTTTGGAGTGATTTCTTAATACTGAAAAACAGAGAACAGCTAGGCTGGCATCAGAGAGCAGCATAGTGTGAGTGGAGCAAAGCAGCGTAGTGTGAGTGGAGGGGAATTATCTCACCACTTATGTCTTTAATTGAGGATTTTTGTCAGTTATGTTAATTTGCTAAACTCATAGAACTGTATTCACCCCATGGGGGGGGGGGTGGGCATTTTCCATATCTGCCCCTGGAGGCCTCCAATAAAGACCAGCCTTTATTTTACCTCCTATACTAATATTTTCTCAAAAGTGTGTTGTTTCATTTCTGGGTTCTTTAAGGCAACATTTTGGTGTCCAGGGTTCTCAGAATTAGCACCAGCTAATTTTCTTCTTCACCATCCTTCTAAAACCTAACCATCTATCATTCAGTGAGATTTATTGGCCATTTGAAGTGAAGCAGGAATTGAACTGTTGGCTTCTCAGGATTGCAGCTACATTAGGTATGGGGTTCTGTTGTACCACCCAGTAGTCTGAGGAGCTGAAAGTGTTGCAGTGACATCCTCAATGAGACATTTTAGCTGAATGAAATCATTGATTCTATTTGCTCCCAAGTCAATGACATTTCTCATGCCACCTCTCAATGCCAATGAAAGATTAACAACAGCAGAGCAATGATGCCTTTCTCAGAAGGACTGCAATGCCCCCTTCTAGTGCATCACCTCCACCCTCCATGCCTAAAACCAAATAGCAGCCAGCCAGACGCCTGCTACAGTGAGATGCAGTGGGAGGGTAGAAAACAGACAAACCCAGGGACAAATCTTGGCTTGAGAGAAAGAAGGATCCAAATTTTCTACACTGAGTAAATGAAACGAGGTATCATGCTTCACTTCTCCTTCATGCTTAGAGTAGGAATGCTAAATTGCTTTTACTGGCTCCTTCATCGGGGAGAGTTTAGCATCCTGGCACAGCTGGTACCAAATGAAGCAGATCAAATGGCTTTAGGTAGAGGACCTTGTGCACAGGCAAAGCTGGCATGTGTCCCTTAAGCGAGCTGTCATTGCAGCAAATGGGGCAGCATCTGACATCATGGAGAGGGAAGGGGAGCCTGCTACAGTGAGCTCATGCAGAGCCTGTCAGAGACACACACTAACACCGGTTTTCTGCTGACACACTAGCCTGATACCAGTCACTACCACAGAGTCCTTGTGGACTTCATGCCTGGACGCAGGACACTCACCCCCATGTCAGAAATAACTGAGGTTCCACAGACGAGTTATTTCAGATCACCTTCCTGCTTCTTCAAAGCATTTAAACTGACTTTAAATCAACATCAAAATAGATCTGCTATCTTAGAGCAAATTGGAATAGAAAAATGTTTATTCTGATTCATTAACCCCACTCTTTCTCTCATTACAGGAACCATGGGAAAAGTGACTGTGTACCTGTTGAACGCACATCAGAAGAGAAGTCATGAATGTAACTTTGAATGGAGCCATTATAATCCCAGCATCATTTCTCTTTTGGTTGTGAAGTTTGTCTTAAAGTTAGCTGCAAAATTCTTTGTGTGAAGAAGCAGTGGAGATAAACATTAGCAATAGAAAACCGACTATAGTTTGAGGAACTAAATACTGTAGCTGTCTTTTATCCACAGCAATTTCAGCTGCACAGCTCAACCTTTTCTGGAACAAACTTTGTATCATCTGAGAGGCAAAAGAAGATAAAAGACAGCTTACATAGGATGCAGCTTGGAAATACCTAAAAGAAGATTCTGGACTTCTAGTCAACATGCTAGCCCATATTACGTGTTATTTCAAGTTGTTTTGGAGCTGAAACCCCCTGTCATCTATCTATAATAGTCTCGTCATTATTCAACTCACAGTGAACATGGAATGGAATAGAATATATTGAATAGTCCAGCTACAATGAACATCTAGTCCCACTGACTGACCACTTCAGGGCTGACCAAAGTTAGAGCATGGCTTTAAGGGCACTGTCCAAATGCCTCTTCAACACTGAGAGGCATGGCTGGGGAAGGGCTTGACCACTTCTCCAGGAAGCTTATTCCAGGTTTTGGCCATCCTCTGGGTAAAGAAGTATTTCCTCATGTCAAGTGCAAACCTCTCATGACATAGATTTGGGTTATTCCTGCCTGTTCTGGCACTGTGTACCAGGGAGAAGAGCTCAGCACCTCCCTCACCACTTCCCCTCCTCAGGAAGCTGTAGGAAGCAGTGAGGACACCCCTCAGCCTCATCCTATCCAGACCAGACAAGCCCAGTGCCCTCAGCTGCTTCCCAGAGCACATTCCTGCCAGCCCCTTCCCCTGCTTTGGTGCCTTTCTCAGGACACGTTCAAGTACCTTCACATCCTTTTTAAATGGTGGGCCCAGAACTGCACACAGTGCTCGAGGTGAGGCTGTGCCAGTGCTGAATTCAGCAGGATAATCCCCTCTCTTGGCTGGCTGGCAATGCTGTGTTTGATGCGTCCCAGGATGAGGTTTGCTCTCCTGGCTACCAGGGCACACACACTGCTGATCCCATTGAGCTTCCTGCCAACCAGCACTCCCAAACCCCTTTCTGCAGGGCTGCTCTCCAGCCACTCCTCTCCCAGTTCAGACTCGTGTCTGGAATTACTCCATCCCAGGTGCAGAATCCAGCATTTGGTTGGTCTTGCTCAGCTTCATGTCATTGGTGACTGCTCCAGTCAATCCAGATCTCTCTGCAAGGCAAAGCCTCTTGTCCCATGGGAGAGTCGGCAGCACTTCCCAGTTTGGTATCATCACCAAACTTACTTACCATGCATCATGTCCTGCCTCCATGTCCTGGATTTTTTAAACATTGTTCAAGGATTTTAGCATGAGCTTTTGGAATTTTTCAAGTGTAAAAACACTATATCATCTGAATCAGTTACGGACAGGTTCATCAAGTCCTCCTAGAAACTCAGATGAATGGGAGACATAACTTCCATCTCCATAATCCATGTTCACTTTTTCCTAATGTAAGATAAAAAATTGATGTACTTACATGTTCTTTTTTAAAAGTAGACCTTCTATTAATTTATCCAGTATAGAAGTGATCATTACTGGTCTGTATTTTTAGGAATTTGTCATAGATCCTTTCAGAAAATATTAGTGTCATATTAACTACTTTCCTTTTTTCTAGTATTAGAACTCACTTTAAAGACAATTTATACATCACAATTATTTGTATAGCAATATCCTGTTTAGATATTCACCAGGTTTAGGTGAATACCTACTGATGTTTCTAGTTTGAGTCTATGTATTGCTTTTTCCCTACGTTCTCTAGAAATAGTTTAATTTCAAAATTTTCTGTGTTAAAAAGAGGCTCCACTTCAGGCCTTCTCTTAACATTTTCATAATAAATAATTAGTCAATACTTAGGCCAAAAAACTGACTTTTTTTTCCTGCTGAGGTCTCTCTTTTTTTGCTTCAGTTTTCTACTGGTAGTCCTCTATAAAATAGCAAAGGGTGATTTTATTGTAAGCTTTGCCTGTTAGCATATTGCTCCTCTTGAGTCTCCTAGCCTACTTTATTGCAGCTTGATATTAACTTGCCAGAATGTAATGTTCTTTTCTGTTTTCCTTCTCTAAACATAACATGCATTTTTTAAAGATTTGTTTACATCTAAACAGTTTCTTTACTTTGCTATCTATCAAGGTTTACTTTGTAAAGGGGAGATGCTTTATAAAAAAGTCCACTTGTGTGAATTCAGATTTTTTCCTATGACTCGTAAACACCATACTGCTTTTAATTTGCTGCCTCACTTTTATATAGTTCCTTTTCTGTTGGTGGTGATTTTTTGAACAGTTAAGCTTGCTTTGACAGATTACTTTCTTGCTTCTTGTCTTGGTTTAAGACAACTTAAAGAGGTGGACATTCTAAAATGAGTTACCTCACCTTAGTTTCAATCAATCCCTTTCCACCAATAAGGAACAAATATGAGTAGATATAAGTGGAAAAATAACTGTTTCCTAACAAGTGAAACAGCAACAGCCAAAAACCCCCAGTAAATAACCACTAGATATAAAATTGCTGAATCTCATGAACCCCATGGGGACCAAGAGAAACCCAAATTGCTGAAAATACCCTTTCCGAGATGGTGACCCTCACTGCTGACTGTGTGTAGGGAGACTAAGGGAAAATGGCGTCTGACCCTCCCCCCAATATGGCAGCCTTCGCAGGCAACCATGCAGTCTGGGAGACAAACGGAAAGGACGGTGGACAAAAAGAACCCTCCTGTGAAGGTAGGAGCTTACAAAGAGGTTCAAGTGGCATATGGGAATTGCCAGCACATGTGAGGTCAGCTCCACGGCCTGCCGCTTCCTCCTGCCACCCACTGGACTCCACCAGTGTTGGTGCTGCTGTCCTCTGAGCCACTGGTGTGTTGCGGGCGGAGAGAAACAGTCTCCTAGTATCCACATGGGGTGGCCCAGCCCCAGGGACCAGTTCAAGCTTTGCACTGCCAATAAAGTTTGCAAAGTTCACTCCAAAACAGTTTTTGATTGCAGAAATGCAGTTTTTCTGCGTTATTACAGTTGCAAGCCCAGAAACCCACCTGAAGCAACTCCTTCTGAAGTGGAGGCTCTGCCTTCAGGAAATGCTGGCAGGCACAAGAAGGAGTCAGCTCAGGTGCCCTGACCCGACATCAGCATCTCCTGAATTGCCCCGCAATTCTGCAGTTCTGGTTCCAGCCGTGCCGCTGACCCTCAAAGAGCCAGTAACCATTTTTGGCACAGATAGATATGGAATACAATAATATTTTGGGTTAGCCAGGACACTTCTACATCCTACAAGGACATTAAATTTGATCACATAAAGGACTCTCTTACTAAGTGCCTTTCAGTTGTAGCACTCAGGTTCTGTGCAGCTCCCAGGGCAAAAGTCAAGGACTCCTTCTCCTTTTGTGCTCCTTGATGAGGTGCTTTGAGGGATAGTGTTTTGTAGCACTGAAACTGGGGTTTTCTTATGATGCTCCATTGTGATTTACACAGGCATGTCTGAAGTCTGACAGTGTTACTGCTCTTTCTGTCCCTGACTCCTTGCACTCTCTGCTACCACATGGGTCGTCTCACAGTATATCCCTATTATTATGCTTCATATTCAGGCATAATGTTGAGGTCATTACTGATTCTTTGTTACCTTTTGATAGTATTCATTTATTTATTTGATTCCAATTTTCCCTAAACTGTGCCTGCCTTTTGCTCACAATGTTTTTTTTCTCTGATATTTCTACATAATTTTAATGTTGGTAACATGGTGTCTTAGTGATACCTCCTTCTCAGCAAAGCCTCAAGCCTGCACTAGATGACCTTCAGAAATCCCTTCCAAACAGCACTTCTATGAACACAGTACATTTTACTCCAAATCTTATGTTATCAAATTACAGATTTTAGTTTTTATTTGTTTGTTTTTTTTTTAATGTTCCCTGTGTGAAATTTATCGAAATCTGTCTTTTTGCTTTACTGAGTTTTTGCAGCTTTACCCTTAGAGTCTTCTGGATAAAGACTAACAAAGTTCCTTGTTAGTTTTTGGTTTAAAACACCCTTAACTTATTTCAGTGCCAGAAACTTAATTCCATACCAGCTTAGGTGGAACACACCTCCTTATAATCACAGAATCCCTTTTTACCACACTGTTTTCTCAAGTATCTTTTGGGACTCTGCCTTTCTAATTTACATGCTTCAGCTACTGGCAATATTCAGAAGCGTTAGATCTAAGTGTTCAGTGCTTCAAACTCCTTTTAGGTTATTTCTCATATGATCATGTCCTGGCAAGTTACTATGATTACTCTTGAGATAATACCACCATCATCACAATGGACAAAAAGTGAAATAGGAATGTTATTTTTCGTTTAGGTTTGGGTTTTCTTCTCCCCCCAAAAGATATACAGAATTTTGCAGTATGCCAGAAGCAAATGATAAGAATGAATCACACCAGAAATTAGTGACCAGTTTTGGATTTCATTTGCTGGGATTCATCCCCAACAAAATAAACAAAATAATTTCATTGTCTGCCACTTTATGAATTGCAAGATAGTAACTGAATGAATAGTAAATGAATTGAGTAACACGGTTTGATTCAATTCAGCATAAAGGCTGGTTGCAGTAACAAAAGAATTGTTTGGGGTGAGCTATGCAGGGAGAGATGAAGGATTCAGTATGTAGAAAAAACTTTAGGAAATCCTGATCATTTAATTTCTTTACCTAATCTCATTGTGCAACACTTGCTATTCATTCTCTAGATCCAATGGCATGAGCCTTCCTAGTATAACACTTCAATGCAGCATAAGGGAAGAAGAAATTAAAAACAGCAACTATCAATACACCGATATTTCACAGTAGCAACACAAAGTACAATGTCTTTAAATGCCTTTATAAGTTTGCTTTAATACTGTTTTGGAAGTATACATTACTAATCAAAAGGGGTTTTACTGTTTCCTAGAATGATAAATTAAAGTCATAAACCTCTTCAGATATGAATCCTATAGATGACCAACAAGTCCCACTACTAAAGTAATGTTGTACTACTTGAATTTAGGCAGCTACAGGCTATCTCATATCCCAGAAGGAAAAATTCCTGATCTGTTTGATTCGATAGTGTTTTTTCATAATGCAGTCTACTATCTAAGGAGGGTCAAATGCCGTTCTCATTTAAGTCAAGGCAAATTTTTCATCAGTTTCAGCAGGAACAAAAACTGGCTCATGTTTCCAAAGCTCCAGCACAGACTTCAGCTATCATTGGTCCTCCCGACATCAGTTTGCAACCTTAGAGCCTCTGATTGCTGAGCTGTCTACGTGCATAGATACAGGTGGGTATTGAGCCTGGAGAAGATGCACGTCCAGGCTACTTGCTCTTCAGGCTGTTAACAGTGAGTTCTATCATGAAAAGTAAACCCAGGGGAACAGGCAGGAAATACAACACACACTATAAAAGCAGAACTTTCACTAAGCTATAGAATGGCTGCAGATGATTTTGTATGTGCTGATGATTGACTTGAGCCCATCATATCTGACATCTAGCACCGGCATCACAAGCCTGAATGATTTACAAAAATTGAAAAAAAAATATTTTCATGCAAATGAAATCCTCTATACTGATTCTGCTAAGAAATAAAATTTATCCCACCCTTCCCCAAAAAAGGCTTGCCATGTTTTCCTCTTCCTAACACATGCAATGTATTTTCATTCATTCTTCCTTGGTACTTAGAGACAAGTAAGTGTCCAGCTTCATCCTTCATTATCAGTAATGAAAATGTATTACATCTGCTTGTTTTGTTGATGCAAGATTAACAGCTTTAAAGCGGCTTGACATACTCTTGGTATAGACAATGGGGTAACAGAGGAGAGCTGCAAGGGCAGTTGCTTATGTGGGCAAGCAAGACAAGAGAACAGTTACCTTTGAAAGAAAGCAAAAAGGAAAATTTGTGTGCTAGAAACATGCTCAAGTGCAGTTGCATTTTCACCACTGCTAAGGAAGTCAGTGCTGTTTCTGTGAATAACACATTCTGCCCAAGCCAAGCATTTAGGAATATCTGCACTTTGCCTGGGGAACATGATTTAGCCCAAAAGTAGTTTATATTGGCTTCATCTCTGGACTAGACTGCAACATTATAAAATACCCATAGGTATTTTATATGGCACAAAGCCTAGAGCATGAAAAAAATGTTCTTGATTATCTCTGAAAGACCATGTCAATCAGAAGAGGTTTCTGAAGAGTGGAAAAAAGTAAATCTCACTCTTCAAGGCTCTAGTTCTCATTTTAACCATATAATTAGCTTTAGAGAGCAAGTAGGATCTGGAAAACCACAGGCTTGTTAGACTCAATCAATCCCTGGGAAAGTGATGGACCAACCTGGAGCAGGGGAACTGGATTAGATGATCTTGAAAGGTCCCTTCCTATCTCAATGATTCTCTTGGCACCACTGAAAATGTTGTCCTGGAAAGTTTGCCTCTGAAGGAAAATGTTTTCCTTAACTTGACACCAGGCAATGAACTCCCCCAGGAACTAAGGATGAACAAAGACCTGTATATCCCACAGGATATACAAAGTACATACTTTAACACATAAACAGCACAGTGTGCTTGCAGATAATGACTGAAAATCACTACACAATTCAAAAAAAGGCACTCACTCCACTGCACATATTTAGAGGGGAGTGGTGAGCGGAGAAGGGTAGAAGGAGAAAAGAGAGAAAGAATGATTATGAAACAATGTAAATGGAACATACTTCCCTTAGCATGTCACTGGGAAGTTTTTTGATACTGCAGAGAGAATGAAAGTCTGCATAGCATAGAACTAAGTTATGCCAGAAATGTATTCTTGGCTCAAATGTTCAGGGAAACACAGGGAAAATGCTTCCCAACTTTGGCTTTGCTTAACTAAAGGTCTTCACGATTTTGAAGAAATTCCAGATGACTCAATAGAGACACACTAGAGTTGGACACTGAAAAGTGCTTCAGTCATTCTTGTGCCAGCATGTGCGAAAATAGCTGCTACTGAATGGGTTCTACACAATAAAACCACTATATAACTGTCATCTGCACCTTCCAATGCTACTACTTCATTGTAAACACCAAATGATAAAATGTGAGACAATTACTCATTTTTAAGAACATTCCACTTAAACAGATATTTTAAAAATCCACAACTTATTTATTGTTGCTCCCATCCATCACTCTCACCAGAAACAGATAAATCTGTATCCTATGAACACTGTTTGGAACACATCACCCAGCTGACATCTTTCTAAATGTCACAGCTATCAGACACCAAGATATCATTACCTTGTCAACCTACCTGGACTTAAATCCTAATGGGATCTGACTAAAAGCAAGGGGAGAAAAACCCTATCAAGAATTAATTGCCCTCTGCAGTTCTGGCCACTTCCTAGCCCTTAATTATACTACTACACCTCCACCTCTGGCAGCTCTTTCAGGCTGGAGGGGTATCAGTCTCCACTCAGCACATTTCTGACTCCTGCATCATGACTGGTCCTAAGCACAATCCAGGAGCAGATGCCACTGGCAGCCTTGTCCATTCAGATGACAGACTCCTGGATGAATGTTGCAGTCAGAACATACCAGAACCCCTAAGATCTGCTGCATTGCAAAAGCTTATTATGATTCCCATTTATGCAAGGCTTTTAAGGCTAAATTTAGGTCATTCCCACTATGACTCATTGGTTTCTCTTAGAACTTCTCACACACTCTTCTACATTTGATGCCTCAGACACTTCAGATGTCCTGTCTTCTGCATAATTTAGTATTTGATTACATTAAAAGAAAGCACACATTGTCTTGAAGAACAGAAAAAACCATCATCTTGGGATATTTTTAATGCCAAAAGTAAATTAATCTTTCATGGCCCAATAGAATAGGAAGACAGTCCCAAAAGTATATAATTAAAGAGTCATTCTCTACAAGAGGTACTTCTTTTCTTACAAGTCTTGTTTAAATTGTTTTGAAAGTACAGCAGTTAATTTACAGCAAGTATTTGACAAAGATGCACTCAAGGGGGAAGCTTTCTAGAGAGGAAGAGACCCTGATGTTACGTCTAGCATTTATAAACAAGGGTAAAACTTACACTGCCTGAATAAGAGGCCAGAATTGTACAATGGAGAGAGAAAACTGGCTTCTCAGAGAGATTTTTCTCATTCAGATAATCCCCTTTGTTCAGCATTAGGTAAGAATTTTCCTGCAAGTAGTTTTCCAAACTGCTATCAAGTAAGATAGGCAGGGACCAGTGCAACCAGCCTGCAGAGATGACACTGTATTTCCAAGGTGACAAAAGACAAACAATACTTGAATGCTAAATCACAATATTTCAGAAGCAGGAAATCTACCATGACTTTTTATTTAAGAGATTATTTCCAGTTCCCTTGAACTCAGCAAGCAGAAAACCACTGTGGTAGTGTATTCAATAGCAAAGAGTAAAACTGTGCCTGCTTAGAAGATTCCAGATGATTCCATTCATTAAATGAATAAACATTAAGCCTAAGATGGAAAGTGATTAAATTCCCTACAATGAAAACTTGCTAGACCAACCTGTGCATTCTATACAGAATATTCAAAGTGTCTACCCAATTATCAGCCAAAATGTAGAAAAACATGCTGCAGCATAGCCTTTACTAAAAACACATTTTGAAACGTAACAGACAACTTGCTATTTCTTGTTAGTTGCTGTCCAGTAGTGCTTGACAAATCCTTGGCAGTAACTGTCCATGAGAACAGTTATTCCAAATATGATATGGATCCAAAATATCGTATTTTGATATGGATCCATGGAATATGATATCATATGGAATATGATACGGATCCAAAAAACAGGGAAGCAAGCAACTAATTTTGTTTTTGCTCTTGCTCTGTAACACAAGACCAGTGTCAGACACTGAGCTTATTCATGCTCCAACATGTAATACCCAATGTGTTAAAGGTTTCCTGTAGTGCAGCTATAGAGAACATATCTTTGTATATAGAACATCTTGAAGGACTAACTGACCCACTGAATCATGTCAGGGTGGGCAGCAGACTCTTGCCCAAGCACCACATACAGCTGATTGAACGTATTGCTGATCCAGTAGAACAATTAACCTCTCCTTTTGCAGAAGTCAACCTTTATCCTGACGCTGTCCACTTTACCTGAGCTCTCAGCAGGACTAAATAGCCTCATGCTCAGCAGGCACCTCTAGCTTCCCATCTCTTGGGTCCCCCAAAATCTTCAGTGTATCCCAATATTTTCACCAAGCCTATCACATAGCATTAAAGGTTTAAAATAATGAAACAAGGAGAGATGAGAAAAATGATCCAAAGACTCACTTTTAGCCTGTCACAGGATGAGTGGGAGCTTCAAACAAGCCCTGCCTTAGCCTCAGATTTTGTCAACAGTTTAAATTTAAAAAATCACTTTGGCCTGCAAGTTATAAGGATGGCAGATCAGGTCTATGTATAAAAATTAATTTTTTATTAAACAGACAAGAGATAACAGATGAAACATCTTACTCAGAATTACTTACTACACAGTATAAAAGTAAAGAACTACTAGTAGATTACAGCATAGCATATAACACTGCACTATATCAAGGTACCTATAGTTAAGCTAGCAAAAGAAATAGTATTGATTAGGAGTCGAATGTAACTTACCACTGAAATGACGATAATGTACACAGATTCCTTTATTTAAGCCCTGGAGAGTAACTGCAAAGCCGGCATCCCTACTCATGGGAAAAGCTCCCATACATTTTCAGGAAAATGTATAGAAGATTTCTGCTTTGTTAAAGTTTGGTGAGGTTTTCGTAGTTTGTGAGTGTCTGTCAGTCAGACAACTTACCGGGCCAGATCTCACTTCAACAGCGAGATGTTTATCGGCAGCTGGGAGATTTCAGACCAGTGTTAACCCCATAGCACCAAAATAACTCACTACAAGACAGCTTGTCTTGAGTTATCTGACAGGTTAATGAGATAAGTTCTTGTGGGGGTGAGATGTCCTGCTACAAACCAAAATAGTTTTCTGTCTTTTGATATGACAAACCAGTATGTACTTACTTGATCCATCACAAATCCTTTCAGTTGGCTTCATTGGTCAAGAACTCACACAGAACAGGATGTATCAGAGAAAAAATAGCTTTTAAGTTTATTTTAAGTTTACCTTAGAAGTACGAGAACTTTGACATCTGAAGTAAGTGCTGGTGAAACTGATTAAGTGCTACTCTACTTTTCTGAAAGGCTCTGCAACTTTACAGTTATTTCTTGGGCAAAATTATTCTTCAGAAGACAAGCTCTTGGGTAGCTGAATATTTTAGACTCTAACATCAGCTGCTTTCTACGGTGTAAAGGCTTCTTAGGAAGAAGAGTGAATCAAAGTCAGGTCTGCACATTTGTTGCTGAATCTTAACAAGCAAATTTGGACTTCAGGAACATGGAAAGGGTAGTCCCTGAAGCCCAAATGAAAGACGCTTTGGATTTAGAGAAGATTTTGATTAGATTTTCATTGAATGATTTAAAATTACTTGCATAATGCAAAGAATATGCCAGGGTATAATGCAGTATTGCTGATGATGGCAGACTAGCAAACTGAGTCACAGAATGCTCAAATGCTTTAGGGAATTTAAGGCCAAGCTGAAATAAAAAATACACCTTCTTGAAATTATCACATAACTCTAAGCTACAGGACACTTTGCCATATACATGTATAGAAGCAATTTGAGTTTTTCCTCCTGTAAGCTGACAGCTTATTGCATTCTCAGGATATAATATAGAAAAGCTGCTTAAAGCTACTGAAGAAGGGGGGTTTAAAAAAGTTTTTAAACTTTTACAGGCATGGAATGCAATAACTGAAACATCAGGGTGAAACAACCCTTGAGCTCACTGCAGCATTTAATTTACTAGGAATCTAAGCAGCTTTCCTGATCAGTATAGTGAAGAATGGATAAATGAACAATATACCTGAGAATGTGTACTACCTGCTGAAAACGAACAGCTGCAAAGCCAGGCACTAATTCTTATGAGTGAAGCTTGATGTGTGCAGACTATGCTCAGCACTACAAACCTCCTATCCTTACGTTACGCCACCTACTCCATGTTCATTAATAATCATTAATAATTTGCACCATTTAAAAATTTTTCCTCAGCTGTCTGTATTAACGCAACAGATTACTATGCTTTTAAGAGATCTATTCTTTTAATGATTGTTTTGCCTATGTAATCATGCAGAGTAAATCCTAGCATTTCTAAACACATAAAATTTTATTCCAGTATTATACAGATCTGCACAGTGGACAACAAAAAAATCATTATTCAGATTGCAAGACCAATTGCCCAGAGGATTTTAAAAGAGTATTATGAGTATACATAAACCAGACATCCAAGTTTCCACAGTAAAAATTATTTTAAAGTGTACTTACATGGGAATAAAGTACAGAAGAAGGTACTTTATTAGAGGTACTGTATTTTCCAGTTTTACAGATAGACCGCAGTATCCCTATACCATTGTTTTAGAACTTAGTATGTTAACTTGTTTAAACTGTACAATTTGATGGCAAAACAATATATTTTTATTTTCAAACCCAAGTTATTTAAAAGCAGAAAGATAACTGGGGAGTTCTGATTTACTTTTCTTAAGGAAAAGACGCTTATATTGAATTTAGTCAGCATATATTATAAACAGATTACATTACTGTGAAGCCATTCTGAAAGATCACTTCCATTGGATCAACAAAACAGAATGCAGTTCAAATGAAAAGTATGGTCTTGTTAACATCCGATTGACTTAACTTAGCTGTTAATTTTCTAAGGCCAAAAGAAACTTCTAGAGATCTTACCTTTGAAAGGTCAGATACACTTTTCCCTTGCACTTAAATGAAATCATACACTTCAATCACACATAAAATAAGCATAAAGACCTACTGCTGGCATTTAAAAATATAGTTTCTGGATGAGTTGAACATGAGAAAAGCTCACTTTAAACTATTGCATTGTGAATATGAATTGAGAAATTAACCAGTTTCTAATGAACTATGAATGTGTAACCAAGGCGAATTTCCAATGTATGGAATTCGTGGTTAACAAATTTGTTAACTGAAGATATGAGCTGGCACACCACACAGACAACTTCAAGTTCTGAAGCAATTCCACTGAAAGGAGTCAGACTCCTATGGGTCTCAAGGTAAACAGGTTCCTAATAGACTAAATCAAGACTGAAGTAGTCTGGTGAGCTGAATTCACGGCAATACATTTTTCTTTACAATATCTAACCATAAGTCTGATGTGGATCCAAACTGTAAAGCACATTAACTGATAGCAAACACAAATCTCTAAATTGTATGGGTTTTTTCTTCCCATTTTATTTTTTTTCTGTTCCAGTATGAAGTAACAAGCTGAGCAAAGGAACCATGACATATGAATTGCATAACAAAGACTTACCAGAGAAAGGTTTTCACATTTTCTCTTTCCCCAAAATATTCAATAAACAGGATAAATTACAGGAACCACTTTTAAATCACAATCAAAATTACATACAGAAATGATGTCTAATGGAAAAATACAGTGGCTCTGCATGGTCCTAACAGATCTGGTGTCACTGACTGACATGGAGAACTAGGTAACTGCTATTTCTTCATCTCCAGGATTGCACTTCCTGGCCCCCGGTGTTTGGCACTACATATATTGCAGAACTGGACAGAAGATACCTAAATCAAAAAAAGAAAACAGGAAACTCTCAGAGAAATGTAGTCACATCAGAATGTGTGAAGATGAATGAAAAGTGCTAATGCCCTTCTCAAAATTACTGCTCACAGTCAGGCTGTTCCCTGTCAACATAGTCATGGACAGGTGAGGGAAGACAATATAAAAAAACATAGTAAGGCAGGCTGTTTTGGAGCCAGAGGGTACAACTCGCCACTCACTCCAAGGGCATTACCACCACCTGCCAGGAGAGTAAGGTCAAATTTCCTCCACACCAAAAATGAAAAGTACACAGTAAAAAGCATCACTGATTATCTTAATATATAAAGACGAGAGTAAAGTCACTTGGTCAGCTCCAATAACCACTGGATGCCTTAGTCACAGCTCTGTCTTTGGACAGTGCTCCACAGATTTCTGACAATTGAGATCAGGGCCCAAATACTGTCATTTGACATCAAATATGTATTTATTGTTGCTCTGTGTTTAGCTCTGTGTGTTTTGTGCATGCACTATTTTCCTTTCAGTATGTCACCAATAACCAAATATCAGTAACATGACTGATCACCTAAGGTCACGAAATACAATACAACAGGGGAAATTTGGCTCTTTCACATGCAGACACCCATGTACTCATACATACTGTCTATGAATAGATATCATATAATATCAATGTAACATTTAAAAATCCCACCTAACCAGTCACCGACCCCAGAAAACTGAGAATGCTAGATAAATTTTAAATTATTTCTCACAATAAAATTTGGGATAAATATTGAAGAAATATTTACTAGTTGGGCTTTCTCATACAGATGATCTAATACATTAAGCTTTTCATAACATATTTAAGTATACATGCTGTACCATATGGCTGAAAGCATTTTGTTTACTTACAGAAGAAGTGATTCACTAAAGCTATTTTTTCACTACATATAAATTTTCAGAGACAGATACAGAATCTTAGAAACTTAATTTTCTATGTGATTTTGTTACCATTTGAATGATTTCGTTCCTAAATTTAAACCCTGTTATATCTAGAAGTTATTTTTTGCTTTGTGTTAATTGAAAAAACCAACCAACCCTCCCAAAAACTTATAAAGAAAAACATGTTTTGAGCATAAGGATGATTACAAAGACATTTAAACATTCACTCTGAAATGACTGATTTTTGTCTTCCAGGTCAGAATCATTTAATATGGTTCACTTGAGAAAATACCTTTATTCTTGTCTTTGAGTATGTTTAATTAAAGTAAAAGCTGGAATGGAAAAGAATTAATTAAAAAATTAGACAGACTGTATTCCCTGTATGTCTCAGAGCTGGATTACATATTCAGGTTGCAGAAAGTGATAAAATACTGTTCAAACAGCAGTGATTTCTTTCCACATTGGATGAACTTTAGTGGCCGTGTCCTTGAATTCCCTTTCCTTAGTCACATACTACTATGTGGTATCATCTCAAGTTATTACTGTAATCATAGAATTCCTCATAGACCCATGTCCTTCCCCACAGCTAAGGATGAAAGAAAATAATGTATCACTTTATCTTCAGCAAAGGTGTCAGACATATTAAGCTGATTTCTTACTGTGTTAGGTACAGGTAGGCACTCTTTGTGAAACATGTGTCTGCAGTGGAACACTACCACATTGAAGGACTTGGATGCATCTGGGAAACAGAAAAGAAATTCGTTCAACAGGGCAATGAAACAAATGATTTAGTGGCTACAGCAATATATGCCCACATTTTATTATACACAGAGAAACTTTGAGTAACATCTCTCAAAATCGTTTCCAAATTATTCTGGCTCATTCACAGAAACCATGAAGAGTGATGGTTTCAGGTAATGTATACCAGTGATGGAGTTACAAAACAATTTTATTCTGTGGCTTAAATGCTGTATACCCTTCCACCAGGAATTTTTCATGTCAATGAATGCTACATGCTAAATTTGGGCAGGGAGAACAGTAAACTACCACCAAATAATTCAGCTGCTTTGAAGAAGAGTTAGCAGAAAAATTCTTGCACTAGTGTGAAGAGAACCAGAATACTGAGCAGTTCTAGTGCCTGCACTGCATGGCATGATCCTGAAATTTGGCACCAGGCTGCCTAGGTGCATGATGTGGGTTTTCATTCCCACATGAATATTTAGCCAAATTAGAACTCTAAATACAACATCCACATATCTAAAGAATAACCACCTTATTCATGAACATCATTCACATTCTACTTTGGCTCTTTTTTTCCTCAACACACATCCCTCAAAGCACTAGCACATTCAACTCTGCCAGGTTTTCCTGTTCTGTATATTGCTGCACATGATCCCAGTATAGTTGTTTTTATTTATTTATTTAAGTGAAAAATAGTAGAAACGAGATAAACTGTAACTAATTCTATCGGGTTATTAACATTTAGAAAACAAACAAATGTCTGTACATATGCTTTGTCTTATATATTCTTGTTTGAACATGCCACGACAGATATTCTCTTAGTAAAATTACTTCTTTTTAAGACACCCAACAGCTACATTGATATTTCTGGGCTATAGTTGCCTTGCAGCACATACATCTCCAAAATAACATCCTGAATTTCTAGTTTCAAAACTAACTTTAGAAGGTGTTTTAAAGCTAGTCGGTTTTAAGATGTTTCAAACACGGCAGCCATGACTGAAGCCAAGAACTCTCCACCATTCAGACAAAAAATACATTCCATAAAATTTTATAATCTTCGAGTTCAGTCTAAATCATCGAACAGAGGACAAGATTTGGTGGCAGCAGCTTAGTTTTGTGGTTCTAATAATCTTTGAGAATACGTATGTTGATGGAATTAAAAGTTGCCTTGAATTCCATGTATTCAAAACAGAAAATAAGGAATAAGTGAATAAAAAGAGGTGAATAAAAAAAGAGTATCTGGGTTTACTGCAACAAAAAATGTCCAATTAGACTCCACTTCCATGTCACAATTCAAAAGCAAGCTTTGCATAGGAGATTGAAATTTATACAGTGATCACCAAGGGAGATTACACATTTTTATGAATAAATGCAAACTGTAGCTCCTCTTAAAATACTAATTAAAAAAATTTACAACCTCTTTTTTTTCTAGAAAAGCATCCTACCTGAAGGAAGTATTGGAGACAGACATGATTCACAGATATTCTCCTCTGAAAAAAAAAACCAAAAGAAAACTAAGAACAGCTTTGTTAACAAACTCCATGTTTACTTTCTTATAAAGCAGCCATGAACATACTGCCATTACAGAAATGGAGCTTGGTCTTAAAGCATTTACTTAAGATGCCTAACAGAATCTATTAAAAATTGAAGAGCAATATTGAAGTAGCATTTCTAACAACAACATGATAAATATTTAGATCTGATGATGGCAGAAGTGCAGGACTAAGGCTGCTTAGGATCAGTGCTGTAGAGACAAAAGGCAAACTGAAAAAAAGGAGCATGGGATGGGTGGCTGTTAACTGCAGCATTTTGGAGCAGAAGCTCTGGTACTCTGTCCTGTCAGCTTTTGTCTCTTGCTATTAACACTCAGCTAGTGAGAATTACAGTGCTGCTCACATGCATCATTAGCACCTTGCAAAATATTTTCAACTGTTTCTGACAACCACCTTGTATCTTTTGCTTTGGTTGCAGATTATTATCGTCTGACTGTCCATGTTAGCACCAAACAACATTTTCACCTTTACAGACAAACTGCAGGACACAATACATTACTGGCTTTGCAGAGATTGATCAAGAGAAACAGCTGCATGCTGGGTCTTGTAGTTTTTGAGATACAAGTAATTCCTTTGCAAAGGGGAAAAGCATCTAGTATCCTACCACACTCCACAGATAAGGTAAAAAACCTCAGGCTTTTGGGCAGCTTCCAAAGCAGACAGTCAGGGGGTAAATAAACCAAGCTATAGTCTTAAACCTTGAAAGTCATCATGTTTCCTCTGTACCCACCATCCACTAGGACACCCTTCATCTGAGTTCGATGCATTTTCTTCAATAAAGAAAGAGAATCAGCAACGAGTATCTTTTTGCAACCTTCCCGCAGCAAGATCTGTTGGTGCAAAGAACATAAAAGACAGTGGTTGTTGAACAGATGGGCATATCAACTATCTTGACAAATCACCACTGTGTTTCTCTGCTGCCACAGTGAGTGCAAGGAATGTTTAAGACTTTTCAAGGTATTACAAAGGAGGCAAAGGAGGAACCTATTGTTGCCATCACCTCTACCTAAATGAAAAGTCCACAATAAAAAAACCCAAACCCCACAAAACAAGAACAAATGCCAGGAAATAAAATCCTTTACAAAGATACTGTTATCATAAATTATGAACATCTTTCTATGAGATGGTGTTAATAAATTACAACAGTGAGGAATTTTTACAGTACCCTCAGAATTAATTTCCAAACCATTTCAAAACAACTTCTATGTATATCTTTCCTGTCTTCTTCAGAAAAGATATTTGATAATCATAAAACCTTCGTAAACAGAGCAATTCAAAATATATTTTGTTCCAACATATATCCTGCTGAGGTGTCATTTAATAAGCAGTATTAAATGTCCATGCAACTAATCAAAGGTCCCTAGTTCATTCCTCTTTAGCAGAAGTCTCAGCTTCCTTTTAACTTATTTGGTATTTTTCATTAGATTGATTTGTCATTGCCTGAAACTGTTTTGAAACACAGAAGAAGCAAGGGCATAAAAATTATACAGAGCCTTATTTCACAATACTTAATGAAGCAAGTTTGGAAATATGACAAACCCAAGTATTTTGGAATTTTTTCTTTCTCCTCCCAAACTGATGTTTGGAAATTTGTTTTCCAAGACAACAATTCCTTTGAAAAGTGCTTTCCAAAGATACTCACAGTCAATTATAAGTGACCAACCCTACTAACAGAGAGGTATAAAGAAGCAATGTTCCTTCCTTTCTTCTGATCATTTGTATTACAGGAAATATTGAGCATTCTAAGATAGTGCAAGATACAGCGAATGCAAATACCTAAGAAGAAATACAATAATAGATTTTATAGCCACGTGGACACTGTCCAAAACGCTACCTTTTTACATACACACTGTGCAGTAATAAGGCCACACTACTAAGAATGACATGCAGATAAGACCACAAATCTGAAGTACATTGAAAAAATTAACATTGAGTAACACTATGAGCATTTAAAATTGGGCATATCAATGGGTGAATGACAGTTTTCCAGTGTTAGAGACATTGAGCTATAAAACATTTCAGAGCACCAACAACTGAATGCAGATCTACGAGACAAACACTTAGAAAATTAATCATTTTTATCTGTTGATAATCTCAGGAACAATCTGGCTATGTCTTTCCCCTGCTACCTTTATCCAAAGGCAACAAAGAATGTAAAATTTTGTTCTAAATAAAGAAAAATGTTGCAAGGTTTGAAAAAACCCAAGAAACTTTTAGCAAGGACAACTGAATGAGACTGTTTCAGAAAGACAGATGAAACCCCCCCCATGCTGAAGTAAAAGGAGTAAAACAAGCATAGAGTCATAGAATATCCTGATCTGGAAGGGACCCACAAGGATCATCAAGTCCAACTCCTGGCCCTGCAGAGAAGAGCGCCAAGAATCACACCATGTGCCTGTGAACACTGTCCAAATGTTTCTAGAACTCTGACAACCTTGGTGCTTCAACCATGTTAAATGAAAGGAGCAGAACAAAGATACAGTGGGAAGATGGAAGTGTGTCTTGGCCTTTTCTAATTAAAATACAGTGTGCCAATAGGAAAATTTCATTAAAAAAGAAAAATGAAGAGGGAAACAAAAGACATCATTAGATCACTGGAAAACCTCAATACTGTTTGAAGCCTGAAAACCCAGGAGTAACAGAAACACCTGATAAAATGTATCTTTTAAGAAATATGCACTTTCTGCCATTATTTAAACAACACTAAGATCCTTCCATACCACATTTAATGACTGTCAGACCTTATTTTGCTAGAAATGGAATACAGTAGGTAGCTATTATTATAAAAGGAAAAATCACAATGCATAATGTAAAATGTCAATTCTCAAGGTAATATATCTCAACACTTCTGTAGAAACTGAAAACCTCAAAGATGGATAATTTAAGAGTTACAGAAAGCAAAGGAGAAGGAATTTGGAGTCAAGAGGGTGGGAGCTTCATTAAAAGGGAGGAGAAGTAGGTAACTGTGGACTAAGATTAAGTTGAACTAGTTAAAACTGACATTGGGCATAAATCTGTAATGAAACCACTTTCCAAGAAAAAACAGAATTGAGAATGAAACTGAATTTTACTTATCCTTTAAAAGCATATAATTGTGAGCACAAGCAGGACAGCATCATGCACCTACAGAAAGAAGTTTTGTGCAAAAATAATGCCTTTCATGAAATTAATGAAAACTGCTAAAACCAAAACAGCTATTGCAAAAAATAGTTTGTTTTCTGGCTTTATTAGGGAAGATATTAGGCATAAACCCTTCTATTTAATTAAAACAGTCTTGATTTACAAATGCCTAACATTATCTTTAAAGAAAAGCACTGCAGTATGCAGTTAATTTGAAAGGGTATATTCAAAGCTCTGGGAGTAAATTCAGGCCTTGATTCAGCTTAACCCTCAAACAAGTCCAACTTTCTCAAGGCCACTCACCAAAATTCTTTCAAACAGCATCACTACCACAATTAAAAGCACATTATTTTTAATCTTTACAGCCTTGTCCCCCTGTGCAAGCTGCCACCTGCCCCCTAGTGCCTCCAAGGTGTCTGAACAGCATTTTTAGTTACATTCAGGACCATAACCTAACAATTTTTCCAGGTGCTATTTCAAGCAGCATTCATTGGATTATCCCTGGGTTCTGCTAGTTCATAAACTCTATTATGAATAGATATATGTGGAGTCTGTGAATGGATCAATGTCTCTTACCCATCAGAGTTACTGCAGGTTCAAGCAAAGTGCAAACTAGTAAGTCAACATTTGACTAAAATGCCTAATCCACAAAATCTATAGTACTATAGCTAAACAAATTGCTTCTGCATTTTAAAGCTAGGGAAAAAGTAGACTTAGAATACCAACATCTTTCAAAGTTTTATTCTTACAAATGACATAGGGTGAAAAATGAAGCATTTCTTTATAAAACAAAGAGGTATTTAAGCGTCTTCCAATACCACAATAATTTGCTACATTTCATTCAGATACAAACCAAAGCTGAAAAGACACCTATTTTATACATTTGGAAAGCTTAGCAGGCTTATAATTAACTCACAAGTCTACAAATAAGGGGATTTTTCTCTCAGTCTTCTTTGTGAAACGTGTGATACAATGCTTTAGAAACCTGGAGAACGGTGATTTAATTGCACTTAAATAAAAAAAGCACTAGGAATGTGTAATTTCTAATAAGTAAGCAGGTTTCTCTTTAAGCCAACATGTCTAATTTATCTATAAATTTATGGTAGCAACGTAGATTTCAAAAGCAATAAAAAAGCTTCAGACTACACTTTTTTGATAAATGCTCCTATTAAAATTCAGAGAACTATAATTTTGTTCTCATTGTCTATGTCTTCATAACTTTGTTGTTTGTGAATGTTACTGTGTATAAACACTAAAATCAGTATTATTTCAGCAGTAAATAAACTTTCATCACTACAGTCAAACAGTGTCACTTGATTATGTACTATGGTTTTAATACATTAACTCAAATGATCACAAAGAGAAAAAACCGAAATAAATCATCCTCAGGGGTGAAAAAACAAAAAAAATCACTTCAAGTTTTAATCCCAATTCAGAAAACCACTTAAATGAGCACTTAAATATTTCCCTGCTTAGGGGAATAGTTAGGAGTGTGCTCAGTTTTAAGTTCATGGCAGAATTACATTTCCTGAAGTTGGAAAATAAAAATGGGTATTCTGGAAGGCAGGTTAATAGATCCCTACTTGTAAAGCAGAGCTGTAATGTCAGAGAAAAAAGCAAATTAGTAGTGCTTACTTGAAATAGTAATCTAAGAAAAAAATTGTACATGATCTATGTTTTGTTTTTGTCCAAAAGAATATTTAATTCTGCTTTAGTGCTATGCTTGGTTGGTTGATAGTGATCAGATTTTAAAGGTTAACCACACAGCTGAGGTGAGCTTATAGTAGCATATAGAACAGTTGCAGCAGTTCATCTAGTGGGTGGCAATTTGTTAAAGTGACGCAATCAGTCTGCAGTCTGCCAATGTTAATAAAAATTATTCAAGGAAGAGTCTGTATTAAAAAAAAAAATACAATCAAATTTGCATTTGTAGACTTTCTTGTTGGATTCTCTAATGCATGCTGTGAGTTACACATACTTTGGCAGCCACTCAGTTTGATTTACTTGGTTTTGCTGGGATGGAAAGAGTGGTTTTCAAAAAGACAAAGTCTGTCAAAGGCCCTACTTCTAACTCCTACTCCTCCATATTTCAAATCACACCTAAGTAAAGTTTACTGGTATGAAAAATCAAGAGCATAATAGGAAATTTGCATTTGCATGCTTACATAGGCATAAAACAGTCTTATCAGGGCTTGCAAAAGGAACCCATTAATTAAACAATATAATGGCACAGTGGTAACATTGTTTGGGAAGCCAACATTATGAAAAGACCAGCACAGTTTTTGTGTTAGGCAGTGACTTGCAAGTCAAGGAGCAGGTTCTCTTTTCGCCTGTGCTCCTCCATGGATCTTAGCACAAGATTCTTTTGGCCTTTGAAAATGAGAACAATGAAACTTACATGCGTACAGATCTCAAGATCCAAAAAGATGAAGTTATAGAAAATCCTAGCCAATGAAATCTGTATTTTTGAATGAGTTCAAAATGTCTGGTAGGTTTCATGCTACGTATCAGGAGGTTTCTACCAAAAGACAGAGTTGTGCCAGGCCAGAATGAAGGCCACTGACTTCTCAGCATGAACCTACACAACGTGTAGAGGTATGACCAGGCATTATACAAACACACCAAAGACTCGTTTTAAAACAGCTAATGAGGCAGCAATAACAGTTCCACTAAGGCAGAACTGCCCTCAGCAAGGAGAGGCTGCTTAGACATTCACCTGAAGTCCCAGCCATGTCCCGGAGCACATGCTGAATGCAGAAACAGCCCCTTTATAAAATCTGAGCTTGCCAATTGGCTACTTAGGCGAGTGTGCAAGACCAGCAATAAGACCCCTAAATTTCAATGTAGATATACCATCTGTTCATAAACAGTGCACTTTACATTGCCAGTAACACTTAAAGAATACTTATTTTAAACTATAACTTACATTTCTCTAATGAAATATTGCCTTTTATTTGGCTATACTTTTTCTATCATACAAGCAAGCCAAGCACAAATTACATTAAGCTTCCTTAATTTCTATTATCCCTATGAAATCTAAACTTTAGCCCTAGAGCTATCCAATTCTACTTTACAATCAATTAATTTGAAATCCATTAATCATTTCAATGCTAACAGCAAATCATTTTAGGTATCATTCTCAAGGTTAAATACACCCTTTTAATTCAAAAGTAATTCTGTTAAAAGGTATTCGAAGAAAAAAATTCTACATTCATCCCCAAAATATGACCAAATGATGTCATCAGCCTTGTCTGAAGCCACACAATATATTTTGTATATGTGTAAAGCTATGCTTACAGCACTTTCTCAGTCTGCCTGCAAACACAACAAATACTACATTTCGATTTCATGAGAATGCAGGAACAGGAAGATCAATGGTGGTACTGACAGCAGCAAGATTAACATGCAACTGTTGAAATGCAGCATGGTATTTAGCTAGCATCATTTTGGAAGGACACTAGCACCCAATGAAGTCAAAACCTGGAAGTAATGTTACAATATGCATTATATGCAAACATGTATCTATTTATCCGGGGAGGTTCCTTGCATATATCAAGAACTGAGAGATGAAGAAATGTAAAATGCTCCTTTGAAATAGACAAGGTTATAATCTGAAGTTCATATAAAAATAAAATAATGGAAAAGCCTTAGAAAGGCTTAAACCCTGCCCTGAAGAGAGATACGGGCTTTTACTGGCCTGGCAAGACACCAGCCGTGACCTTAATGCAATCATCAAGCCCATCTATTTGCTCAAAATGTTGAAAGACTAATAGCAGATGTGGAACAAATGTTTGAGGCTCAGAAAATTGAAGTTTCAGCTGCCTACTGAGCTATGTTTTCTTGGATTCTGCATAGTCATACTGGAGGCATTCAAACTCCTCTGTAGCTTTCTTTCAGTAGAGAGATGCAGAACAGCATGACAGAGAATTCAGGTTTGGGACTCCTTTTGTAGCAGGGAGATTTAAAATATGCAATGCAATACACCCTACTGGCTACTTTCAGGGAACACTGAAGGGTATGCTTCTTGTAAGTTCTTACAAACATGTGTCAGAACCAACCATGTAGGGAACTGCACATATCTGTATAATTATCTGGGATAAGAACTCCCATAATCCAGTGAACAGTCCTTTTTTTTATGCATAAACAGCAACACATGCACAGAATATTCTGAGTTGGAAGGAGCATTGAGTCCAACTCTTAAGTGAATGGTCCATAATACAGGGATTGAACCCACAACCTTGGCATTATTAGCACTGGGCTCTAACCAACTGATTCTGCACCATTGACATAAATTTGATTTTAGAAGTTCATCTTCCTTCAGTTAGTATGACACTTAACATATAGCTCTAACACCTGGTGAACGTTTCAGTGAGGGCATGTTGCATTCTGCCTCCATTGTGCCTCTGCATTCATGTGAGAGAATGAAAAGTAATCGTCATGAAACTTTCCAATACTGGACAGTTGGGCAGTGTAAAATCACTCAAGATGCTTCCATTTCTACTTACCCACCAGGCTTATGACAGTATGAAAGACATTTAGAAGGGCTAAAAGCCATCAAGAGATCTTGGCAAATTTCCACTGTTTTTGTCACAGCTTTGTACTGGCCCACAGTGTCCATGACTGATGACTGAACAAATCATGATAACCATTTCTTGTGCTGTTCAGTGACAAAGAGGTTTTGCTGTCTCTCTGAAAATTAGTATCACATGAAGAATGCAACATCTACCTGCAAGTTGTAGTCCTGAAGAATTTTCACTAGTGAGTCTCTCAAATTAGGAATCTCCATGCCTTCCTTAATGCGGTGGATCAAAAGAATAGGATCAACGTGGGTTCCAATATTGTTCAACAAACCAGTAATAAAAGCTGTGAAAACCAAGAAGCAAAGAAATTAAGAAAAATAATCTGGCAAAATACCTGATTAAAGGCTACTTTGGTGACAAGCTGCAGGCTTTGGCTTATTCCTTGATAGTTCTCTACTAGGTAAAAACACTAGGTCTCTTTTAGAGTCTTTGTATGTTTCTCGCAGCTGTGTTTACTTGAATACAAGCCTTTGGGAAAGAGAGGAAGATACAATTTGGCAATTTACAGAACTTCCAGCATATTCAGCAAAGTGGTAACTGAGTCTCCAGCCCAAGCTTACAAGCAAATAATGCATTTTGATTCAATAAAAAGAGCGCTCAAGCAAACAGAGTGAGAAAATTAACTACTTTTTGTGGGAATTCCATTCCCAGTTCCAGGGTTTAAAAACAAATTTTCACACACCTAACCTGATTTCAATGTGTTTCTAAACACTGGTGAGAGTGACATGATAGAAGTCTTTTGCTTTTTGAAGAGCATCTGGCTAAAAAAACACATTAGAATGATGACTCAAGGCTGTGTTTTTTCTTTAACCCCCACAACTGAGGAATATCACTAGAGTTGCTCTGCATATAGGCAGAAACTGTAACATATAGGAACTGAGAGAATTCTGTACGTTTTGAATCCCTTTTGCTCTAAAGATGTCACTGATTGTAGCATCACTTCTAGTGATGCATTCAAGTATGGGTAATTTGAAAATGCCATTCTTCTCAAGGCTTAATAGATTCTGGTAACTTCCTGTCAAAATTAGCAGCCAAAGGATGAAAAGATATATATTCTCACACTAATTCAACAAGACTTTCAATCCCCCAGAAAAGAGGTGCCAAGAGAGACTTTAAAGTCTTGATTTAAAGCCCCAGAAGAGGTTGCAAAAACTAATGGAGTAGATAGTTAGGAAAATTCTCTATTTTCTTAGTCATTTGAACTTCTTTGAACCCGCCTCCTTGACAACACTGATGCTTATGTTTCTGAGTCCATCCTTTTAACTTGGAGTAGCTGTTAATATAATGGATGAAAAGCAAAATGCACTCATTATTACCAATCTTACCTTTATAATCCAGAAACAAACTAAATTAGTTGTTTTGCTGAGGGGAAGAAAGGTGTGGGCTCTTCATTTTCAGAATCTCGAAGGGAAGAAGTTGTAGTAACATAGTACGCAACATTCTCATCATGCTTGCAGACTGTGTTTTGAGGCTGTCTAAAAATAAAGTCTCATTCTGCTAGATTAAAAGCACTACTGTCCCCTTGATTTGTCATTAAGGGCATAACTATGCAGAGCTTATTCAATGTTAAGCCTCCAAGTACTCATTGTGTAGCACACCCTCATGCTGCCTTACTGCAAGTTTTACAGACAGTAGGACAGCTATGTTGTGCTTCACAAGCCAGACCACCTCCCTGACCATACATAAACGCCTTCTCTAACATACATGTGAATAATTCAGTCCTTTAATTGCAATAGCATTCCACACATGCAAGGCTTCCAGAAACTATCCTACTTACGTGGTTTGTCAATAGAATATAAAATAAGATCTTCCCAAAGTTCTCCATCATCTTGTTCCTTGGCAAATTCAATAGCTTTATCTACATCTTGCAATTCTTCCATTATCATCTTCAAGGCACTGCGACTATTACCCATTCTGCCTGGAAGGAAAAATAAGTAAAAGAGATTATAAATGCTAATTGCTTATCAGTGTTCAGTGCTCCTTCAGTAAGAATTTTGTAAGTGTGAAGTTGACTCAAACTAATTCAACTAAGACCAAATCTAGTCTATTCAGATGTAGGAATGCAAATCAGTATAATCTGAACAAATGCTTGGAGCAGTTTGCTGGACTGGGACATGGAGGCTTTCTCAAGGATGTGTTGGGTCATTTGTGGGGTTCTGAACTGCAGCAACACCTAACATGAGGGGGAGTGTGTGTATGTGTATGGACATAAACTATAACATGAAATACCAGCTTCAAGGGCCCACATGGGCCCTCTTAATTTGCTGTAAGTATAGTGCAGCCTACACTCATGAAAAATAAGAGGAAACAGGTGGACGTAGCAGAAATTATGAACTATTCTTTAAATAAATTCATTTGTAAATCCTACTCTCCAGTGGAATGGTCCACAAAATATCTTCTTACTAAACCAGAGATTGTTTAAAAAATGCTTACTATTCTGTTCATGACTAATACATAAACATACATATAAGTCTTCTGATGCCTCTCATTCAGAGATAGAATTCTTAGTCTGCTGAAGGAGTTAATCTGCAATTAATTTCAAGGGGAAAAAAGATAGAAAGCAATATAAGCAAATCTTTCACCTTAGCAAAAGATAATACTAAGCTGCTGAGATGTACTCAGAATAAAACATTTGTTTAATTTCTCCTCTCTTTTCAAAACCAACAGTATTACTCTTCTCCTGGAGATTGTATCAAAAATACCTCCCCGCCCAAGGTGTTCCCCATAGCCTCTGCAACACTTTCAGAGCCCCAGAAGAACACCAAGTAAGAAACACAGTAACAAAATATATAAAGTTAAGACATCATATCCATCCAGTGCTTTGTTTTATTTTCTAAATCATGTTATTTGGTTGCACTGACTGCATACCAACTTTGTCTCTGTGAAAGCATGTAAAACGATACTAGACAATACATTTTGACACCATAAACTTTATTAAAAGTTTAAAAGTGGTGTAATTTATCACAGTTACTTATTCTGAGTTACTTACTCAGAAGGTAGACTGTCTCTTCTACAAAGTTCCTCTGCTGGCAGATCTCAAGAGCCTTGAATTTAAGGGAAGAGAGGAGAGAAGAGAATACAGGAAACCATGTAACATGAAATTTTATTGACCACAAATGCTGCAAGTGGCTTAAAGAGATTTTCCCACAAAGTTACATTATTCATTTTGACAGGAATACAGCTCCCGTAATAGGCATTGTCAGGTCCTCTGGCCTTAATTAAGAAGAGAAACTCCATGACTTCCAAGACTCTTAAAAATTCTTCTCTGAATAAATCTGGGGACAGACAGGTATTTCAGTCTGGACTATGTCAATCTCTGCCTTTAATTCTACCAGCAACTTCTTTATTCTGCCTCCAAAAGTTGGTCAATAAAAAACATTAAGGTTATCTGCCGTCAAGACTTGCTTCCTGTGGGTGGACTTACGTGGTCCCTAGTGACGGAAGTCTGCTTGACATTCATTAACAACACAAGGCTGAAGATCTCCTCAGGGTAACCAAAATGGTTTCTGGAGAGTGCCCTCCTAATTTTGTACCAAGAAGACAATGCAAAAATAATAAAGAATATGAAGGAAGCATTTCTTGTAAATTTGGTTTAAAGACCTGAGGGCTAAGTATCATTAGCAGCTACAGAATCAGTGTGTAGTTGGAAACCAGCACAATTACCAAAACTATCAAACTGATGACCAACAAGTTAGAAGTAAAAGGAAATCGGCAGGGCTGGTATGCCATGAACGATGCCATGTCTGTTTCCAGTTTGGAAACAGAAAACAAACTCAAGATTCATAGCATTCCTGTAAAGACAACTGTTCACCAATAAAGACTTTCACACTCAGAAATCAAAACTTTAAATACATGAAATACAACTACAAACAAAGATGTAGGTAGGAATTAACTTTTCCTTCCAATTCTTGTAATTTCAGATGGGTTACTATGAAGATTAGAGATATGAACAATGAATTTTGGGCTAGGGGTAAGTGAATTACCAACCAGATATTTCAGGTGAATAAAGGTATGAATAATACTAATAAGTTATATACACAGCTGACAGCCTTCTTTTTCCTCTCCACTTACAAGGTAAACTACAAAGCACCAGGTATTCAGTAGTTGTAGATGCTGCACATTTCCTGACTGTCATGCTCCCTCTAGAGGAAAACAGGAAACATTCCTACTTCTCTTCCAGCTTATTTTTAAAACGTTCGCTAAACTGCACTTGAATAAAAGTGGCTTTCTTCTTGATGAGTTTATAATTTCATTAGAGCAATAATGAGTGGATTTTTTCAGACAGAAATTGCTTTCTGCAATTTATACACTGTGTTGGAACTTGCTTAACAGGAACGGAAAATATTGGTAACTGGGAAATTCTTAGTCCCCTTTTCATTTTCTTAGAACAAAGATCTATATGTCACAAGAAGCATTACTATATGACATGCATGGTAAAAAGTATAATTACAGAATTAGTAGTAGTATCTTTTCCTCTCTCTCTTAGCTTCTTACTGAAAGAAGTTAACATTTTAACATTAAGGTTAGAATGACACATTTTTTCTAACATCCTTCTCTATTGATTTTGGTGATTACTGCACCACACCTTCCAGAATCTGATGAGTCTCCGACCTGTTCTCACTCATAGCCCATATCTTCAGCAAAGCAGTGCCAGCAATGAGCATCAGTTTCACACAGCATTTTCTGCACCACCCATCACTAAAGATAGGAGGATGGATGTGCAATAACTAAAACTAATTTGCCTCAAGATTAAAAAATAATGCTGGTAAGGTTTTATACATAAAACCATGATCACATGAGTAATACGTAAGGCAGAAACTAAGAATCAGAAAGTTAAAAACAAGTAAGTCAATACTGTAGATGAAAGTTTCTGGCTGGAAACCTCTCAGTCTCACTGCCTAAACTAGTCAATCTCGTTTCAAGTAATGGTTTCAACAAATCCCAATTCTCCAATCCTAAGAAAGTATTTTCCAGTAGACAAAAAAAATGCAAAACAAGAGAGCTACCAGGAACAGTACTGCTTTTCTTTGGCATGTTAACCATGTAAAATACAATATTCAATATTACACCTGAAAACTACTCCACTGTGTCATCATTATAGCTGCATATGGATGAGCATCCTTTCACAAGGTCTGCTCTGCTCAGCCATTAACAGCAATAAATAAAAATAATAAAATACTGACCCATCTAAATGGGAAAACTTAGAATTTCCATTTGTTTCACAATAATTCAAGCAGGGGAAACAACTCAATATTAGCCTTACCTTTATGCATTTTGTAATTTAACAAGAAAGAGTAAGGAAGGAAAATAGAAAAAAAAAAAAAATATTAGAAGGTGGAAACCTGGTACTCTGTAAAACCCAAAGCGTATTAGCCAGAGTACAAAGACAAAATACTTTTAGCCCTGTTAGTTCAGTGACTTATATTGTATATATTATTCAAGAGAAACTTATGACCTTAGAATAAAAAGACAGAAAAACTACAGTTACAGCTACTGATTTTTCAAGATCTAACACTGACAGCTCCTAGATTTGGCAAAATGCTTGTCAATTTCTTGTAACCATAACCTATTGTTCAGTCAGGCTAAGCACTGATGAGTAGATATGCTGTAGCTACTCATCAAGTGTGAATTCAGAACTTCTGCATAAAAAATACCTGTCAATTCCTGCCTTGTGAGCTGAGAGAGGAAAGTCTCAGCTGTCATCAGCTCCGCAAACCAAACTGCAGGTGATGGTCACAAACTCAAAGGATCCCTCATATTGGCAGTAGAGGGCAGTACCAGACACAGCTAGAAATTCACAAGACTACAAGCTGCAGACCAGACATAAAAATCAAGGACCCGTGCTTAGATTTTTGGGGCTTACCTTCTCCAGTGGGCAGTGTGTGCTGTCTCTGAGAAATGGTAGTAAGTTTGGTCGATCATATTCAGCATAAAGGCTGATCTGTTTCTCATGATATCGTTGGCCTTTATGGTGGTCTCTTTTGAAAAGCTTGTGCAAATACTAGGAATCAAAAAAGAATCAGAATTCAAACCCACTTATTCAATATTATTAATGGAATAATAGAAACTCCTGAATTGGAAGGGAACCACATAGATAATCAAATTCCAGCTCCTGGCCCTGCAGAGGACAGCCCCAGGAATCACACCATGTGCCTGACAGCATTGTCCAAATACTTCTTGAACTCAGACAGGCTTGATACTGTGACCACTCCCCTGGAGTGGGAGCCTGTTCCAGTGGCCAGCCACTATAGTGGGCAAAGCTTTTCCTAATATCTAACCCAAACCGCCCCTGACACAGCTTCATGCTGTTTCCTTGGGTCCTGTCACTGGTCACCAGAGAAGAGATCAGTGCCTGCTCTGACTCTTCCCTTGTGAGGAAGATGTAAATAGCTATGAGGACTCCGCTCAGTCTCCTCCAGGCTGAACAAGCCAAGTGACCTCAGCTGCTCTTTGCATGGCTTCCCCTCTAGACCATTCACCATTTTCGCTGCCTTTCTCTGTATGCATCCCTTCTGTAAACTGTCACTCTGTCTCTTGCCTTTGCAAAGCTCTTGGGCTGTGGACTGCACTTTTCATAGATCTGTTCCCCATAATCAGATCTCTAACCCATAAATCACCTCTCCACCAGATGAATACCTGAGCCCTATCTGTAATGAGCAGCAAGTTAAACTTCCCTCCCTAATACAGCCCAAGCCCACAGTCACACATTATATACTCCACTGACAGCATGTTCAAACCAATGAGGGGTTTTTGGAATAGCAGTGTGGAGCCACAGCCTTATAGTGATACTGTAATTTTTCACAAACAAGAACAATCCAACAGTGTATAGAAGTTACAGCTCCAGAAAGACAAGCAATCCACTTTCTCTATGGATCAGCAAAACATATTTTAGAGCTGCACCCACCAACCAACCCCAATTTTGGGTAGGGAAAAAGGAGGAATAATAGCAAGAAGTTATTGACCAGAAAAGACAAGTGCCTACAATGCAGTAAGGAGGAATATGTTAATAAGGATGCAGTATGTCATCAAATTCTCACAGGTACACATTTTAAGATCATTTAACTACTGTAAAGATTCTATGGCCATGCTAAAGGGCAAACTGGCAGAAGTAGCTACGTTGGCTCTGATGATTTATGACATTTGAGTTCAGGTGCACTTTGACAGGATAAACACACCATAAAAGAGATTTCCAGCAAAGAGTTTATTCAGCTCAACTTGAAATCAGCAGAATATAGGAATACTTACTACGTGCTGTAACTCAGGCCTGTTTTCTAATTCTTCGACAACTCTGTCAATCTGAAAGAAAACAAACCTGTGATAAACATCCCATTTACAAGACTGAAAGAAGGACAGGTAATACAAGCTAGCATTGAACTGCCATGCCATGAATTTTTTATACTCACAGAAATTTTATCTTCATTATCCAAAAGCATGTCTACCGCTTTCTACAACAGAGAAAGAGAACTCAAGTAGGAAACAGGTATACACATTTTCTCACACTCTATATAGTATTATGCTTATCCACTGATGGGTGTCAGATGGATATTGCAGACCTACTCTTTTCAGCAACAGAAATTCAGAGAGCAATTTACATAACATCAGCATACCCTGAAAGTACAGCATTACAGTATTCTTCCAGAGTATTTCTCCTAGGTTTCCTCACTAATAGCAATAAATGCTGTGCACGTACACTGCAGGTGAAGTATGCCCACTGAATCATCGTCAGTCACAAAAAGCCACTGCCAAATGAGGTAGAAATACTATTTTTCCATTTCAAAAGGGAACTGCAGGGTGATGGCTATGTAAGAAGCACACAGTTCAACCTGCCTTACAACTGGATTCCTCCAAACTACCTGCACAGCAATACCTTTAATCAGGAAGACAAGAGCATGTAAGCCAAGAGGCCACCAGGATTCAGGTTCTGCTTCCTCTTTCAAGAGCAAAATTTTACTTCACTTTCAAAAAATACCACAGATTCCTGATATGATTTATTCTGTTGGATTAAAAAAAATTATACTTTTTTTTCTCCATGTAGTTTAGAATGGGCATACTAAAGATCATCACCTACAGTAGAGATGGCTCCATATTTTAGCTCCAGTGCTTAAACAACTATTGCACTGAAAAAAGAGCAGATCTACTTGGTTATCTTCCCAGTGATCATACCAAAACTCATTTGCTCGGGTTTTATAGCCAGCTGGAAAGAAAGAAGACAGAATTCAGCACGGAATAAATACTTCCTGATTTTTGGAACTTAGGTTAATAACCTTGCAAACTTTCAGTAGCAGATTAATTGACTGTGGTGAAAGGAAAATGGCAAGTACATTTAATATATGCCTAAATAAATTCATTATCTCCTTTCTCTGACTTATTAATACTATTATTTGATTCAATATACGGAAAGAATAACATCGTCAAATGATGCTCTGTGTGAAATGATATTTAATGTTGTGACTGGAGAATCACAACAATGATCTCGAATCTAGCACTTTTCTCACTAAGAGTGACAAATGGAAACGGAAAGGAAACAGAAATGGAAATACAAAGGAAAAAAATAATCCTTCGGTCAATTATTTTGCAGTCTAGGCAAACAATCTTTCTTATCTCAGAATGTATCCAGAAGCAGCAAACACACTTTCTGCCTCAACACTAGCTCATTTATTTTTAATCTGTTAAAATATATGTAGTGGAAAGTGAATATAAAATCATTAAGATCACCTCTGAATCAAAATCCATGAGCAGAACAATTTTGTCTCTGATAGAACTGAAGAGATTGTGCTTATGGATCAACTGGAAGACATCTTTGTGCCTCAGAGTTAGGTAGATTTCTAGGGCTCTGCCATAGCGCTGATCGTAAGTATACCTGATAAAAACAGATTATAATACATGTAATGTTACATACCTAAGTGTAGAAAAATCACCTATGAGAGAAAATATAAACATACTCTAGTATGTGAAACATTTTAGGATACTACTTGATTTTATAAATATCTAAATAGAGCTGTGATTCTTTTTTGTTAAAGGGAAATAAACATCAGGCAACATTAATTTCACCTCCGTTTATATTGGCCTTCATTTGTGTTCTGACCTGTGGTTTTCTGCATTTTTATTTTTCATTTTCAGCTCACGGGGAAGACACACAAAATGCTAGCCTTTCAATTCTTGAAAACCAATTGGAACACTCTTCAGAGCTAAAAAACATTGTTCTTTTAAAACTTTGGGGCAGATTGTAACATAGTAATAGACAGCAATTCTTCTTTCTTCAAAGAAGCAGTATGAAAATAACACAGTGATCAGGCTGAGAAAATCAAAGAGCTTTATCCCTTACAAAGTGACCTAGAACCAGATCAGTTTTGGCACATTTTCCAATCACTTATTTCCAGCCATGCAGTAAACCTAAATGTACTACTACTTAAATAGTGGGCAAAACCCCTCACCATTTTATTTTCCCGTGGGTAATTCTGAAATGCACACTTCACAGAAGAGGTTTCCTCTGACAGCATGAAGAGGAATGCTAGCTATTTACTTTGGAAAAAGGAGTAGAAAATCCAATCTCATGCTTAACAATTTGCTTTCATACTCAATGTGAACTTTACAAGAAGGGTAAAGAATTGCTAAGGTGTGCAATCAGCAGAGTGGAGAGGAAAGAAAGCCAATACTCTGTAGACTACAGCAAAGAAGATTTCTGTTAAGAGAGCTAAGCAAATATGGATAAACTACAGTACCCTATTTTAAGTGCACTTTTTGTAACAGGAAATGAAAACTGTACTCACAATTCTGCAAGTGTTTGTAGCAAAGTCCTGTTCTGTGGATCTTTCTTCAGGTGATCCACTACAGCTTGAACTATGATTGTGTTGTTGTACAGATCTCCAGGCCACTCTTTTATTAGGGTTGCAAACCCCTAAAAATATAAGAGATTGTAACAGAAATAGAAAGAATAGCCTAAGGAGCATTTCAAAACATCAAAGCTTCAGCTAAGCCTCTGAGATGACACCTGCTGTGCTTAACCTTTAAGGAACTTTCATGTGCCCACAGACATGTACAGTGCAGAACACAGATTTTTCCTTCTTAGGGCAACGTTATTAAGATTCATGAGCTGAGTCTCTTTCAGGTGCTGTAGGCTTTGTGCATCACCTCAACTATTTATGCTACATTAAACAAACTAAAAGTAACAGTCTAATAAATAATCAATCTCACAGTATTTTCATGCTCTGAAAAACATTCTATTTATTCTCTTAAAATTAATATTCAACTATTAAATATTTCCATTATTGTGGAACTGTCCACTGATAATCTGCTTGAATACATCTGAGAATTTGCTGTCAGAATTCTACATTGCTAAGGATATTTGGCTGGCAATAACTATTGGACACATTGATGGGAACACATCAGGCTGCAGTACCTCATAGTCACTTTCCAAAAATTCATGCAGGACCATTTCGTAGATCAGAGGTTTCAAAACTGGATCTCGTCTTGGCAAGTAATGACTAATTGCCTATTGGAACAAAGAGAACAAAGTGTCAGACAGGGAATGACATGTAACATCCTGGTATACTGATAGAAAAAAAAATTGTTGTGAAACAAAAGAATAAAGCTATAAGCAAAACATGGCCCCTGGTCATCACCTGGAAGCCTTATAAACTCATACTTGTAAGCAGCACCCTGAAAGAATTTACTTTAGGATTATACACATTGGAATTGTATAAATCATTTGAAAGAACTTTCATTTGAGAGACAGGTGGCAAAATACTAATTAGAATGGGAGAATCAGCCATTGTCCTTAAGAAACCAGTAGTCATTTAGAAAACAAAACCCATATAAGACCCCTCTAAATCCATCCATCCATTTCAAAATCCATTTTGTTAAGTCTTGGCCTCGTAAAAAGGTATAAGGATTCATTAGCTGAAAAATGTGTTGTAGTGGATGGACACCAGGCACCCAAAAAAGCCACTGTCTCACTTCCCTCCACAACTGGACAGAGGAGAAAAAATATAACGAAGGGTTCATAGGTTAAGAAAAGATCCAGGAGGGATCACTCACCAAATACCATCACAGCAAAACAGACTCTCATTTGCAATAGTAACTGAATTTATTACTAACCAAATCAGAGCAGGATAATAACAAGTAAAATAAATCTCAAAAACACCTTCCCCCATCCATTCCTCCTTCTTGGGCTCTACCTCCTTCACCCCAGAAACACAGGGAGACAGGGAATGGAGGCTATGGTCAGTTCATCACATATTGCTTCTCCTGCTGCTCAGGAAGAGGGGTCCTTGCCCTTCTTCAGAGTGGGCTTCCTCCCACTAGGAGATAGTTCTCCATGAACTTCTTTAACTGAGTCCATCCCATGGGCAACAGTTCTCCACAAACTGCTTCAACGTGGGTGACTCTTCCATGGGATGCAGTCCTTCAGGCACAGTCTGCTCCAGCGTGGGCTCCTACATGGGCTGCAGAGGGATCTCTGCATCCCCTTTGTCCTCCATGGGCTGCACGGGCACAGCTGCTTCACCATGGTCTTCACCATGGACTGCAGGGGAATCTCAGCTCTGGTGCCTAGAGCACCTCCTCCTCCTTCTCCACTGACCTTGGTGTCTGCAGAGTTATTCCTCTCTCATATTCCCACTCCGTTCTTCTCTGGTTGCAATTACAACTGTGCAGTAACCTTTCTTCTTTCTTTTTAGATCTGTTATCACAGAGGTGTTCCTATCATTCCTGATTGGCTTGGCCTTGGCCAGCAGTGGGTCCATCCTGGAGCTGGCTGACATTGGCACTGATGGACATTGGGGAAGCTTCTGGCAGCTTCTCACAGAAGCCACTCCTGTAGCACCCCCACTACCAGAACCTGACCATGGCAAGCACAATATATGTGTAATTGTGCATTATGACTTACTTTGGGGTCACCACATTCTATGAAGGGCTATTTTTACATACCCAATTGAAAATTAATTTGAAAGTATATCTCTCCATTGAAAGGGTGAAGATGTGATCTGTTACTGCATAGAAGGTGTTAAGGAATTGCATTCCAGCAGGCAGAAGATGAGAAGCTGCCAGAATAAATCAGCTCATACTCTAGAATTTCAGCACAGCATCTAATTAGCACTACTATTCCATGCAACTAGAGGCCAAGATTATTTCCACTCACCAAAATAAATCCTACTGCTACCAGCCGTGTCGGGATTGTAGGGTTTGTAGCTGAGGGACCAGCACCAATGAAATTCCTCCAAATGCTCAGAGATGTTCCCTGTTCCCCACTATTGTCACATGGTACAATAGCATTTTATTACTGAAGTTGCTTGAACAAAGCAGGAGAAAAAACATCTCACTACATTTTAGACCTCTCCTCTCCCTGTGCTGTTTAGGCCTGGCCAGTTTTTGAAATGTAGTGCTGCCAACATCAGCTCCCACCAGCTGTCACAGAATTTATCAGTTAACTCAGGGCATAGTCTTGCCGGCTGCTCTGGGGAATCATATTCCTGATCCCTTCATAAAAAGTCTCTTCAGACCATAGAGAAAGCAAACTGGACATTAGCTGGAGACTCAAAGGCAGAAGACAATCTCCAATGGCAGTTTTCACTCCCACTTTCTACCTTCCTGCTACCTTCTAAATGAACAACCTCCCCCAACAGACTGTTACAACTCTTGGCTGCAGTTTGGCCACACAGTGAGCTGTGGAGAGGTGCCGTTGCCTTGTTGTGTGTGAGCCAGGCTGCTTTGTGAAGGAGATTTCTCCTGCCCCATGTCCCATTGCTTTGAAGAAAAAACATGGCCACCTCCTGCAGTTTGACCACCATGCTCAGCAAAGACTAAGCATACAAGAAGCACGTAAGAAGCATACAAGTTATTTAGTTATTTTTAAGCCTTGGAACAAAGGTGAACTAAGACCCATGCTGGAGGTTACAAACTCTTCCTGTTTTATGTTTAAGCTGCAGTTAGGGAGCAAGGTCCGACAAAAAGGCTTCTGAATCAGACTGCCTTTGTACCAATTATTGAACCATGCAGTTAAAGTAACTTTAAATTAAAAAAGGATACTATACATAGAAATATTTTCTTCCCTTGTTTCTTTTCAAGGGAAAAGAAACTGCTTTCAGACTTTCATCAATAAATGTTAGGATGAGGTATACACAAGAAAGCCCATATAAAAGTTGACATGAGATAGACTAAACCATTTCACCAATAAGCCAGAACAACAATTACTTGTTTCTCAAAGGATATCTAAGAGATGAAAGAGCCTGTCAGGCTAGTGCTGCTCTCTGCTGTGCCCACTACAGTCAGGTGAAGTCTTTCAAATGTCTTCCAGCCTATGTTTTGGTTAATGCACTGCTGCTGCCAGCTGATCATCCTGCACCACTGCTGAAAGTCACTGCTATCCCAGCAAACAGAATGGAACGTATCCCTCATGCCACAACAGCCAGCACTCACACAGTTTGAAACCTTCCTTTGAATCCATCCACCGTCCTCAGCTGTTTGAGCTGAGACATTAGATTTTATACTGAAGTGCTTGAGCACAAGCATGTAACTCCCTCAAGCCACCACTGCTGGAGGAGGAGAGGAACAGATCACTGCAAGGCTCTAGAATCTTGAAACTTCCACAATGAGGTTTGCTAGATGACATTCACTGAAGACATGAGAGACATCAAGATATCAAAATGCAACCTTTGGTAGCCAAACAGGACCACTTAGTATGGAACACTCAAAAACCCAGTAAAATCACATGCAAACAAAACACTCACCCCACAGACTTTGACACTGGGATATCACTAATTCCTCTGTGCAGGAAGGAAATTTTAAGCCTTTAGTTTACTGTCACCTTAGTTATTGGCAAATCACGCTAGATTTGAAACATCAGATTTCAGGCAACAACTTACATGCAGCGCAAATTCTTCCAAGAAAATTCTCTTTTGAAATAAACTCTGTTTCCACATCTCAAATAGTCTCCTCATCAGGGCTTAAAGCCATTATAGGCCAGTTACAATACGGTGTTTAATATCTGCAAATCACATAAGTAGGTAAAAATTCCCCACAAGTGATCCCAAGCATTACAAGGACCCTTTCAGTTAGATCTGGCTTAATTTAGTTCATCCTTTATGATACTCAGACATCTTCAGAAATCTGGGAAAAGCTATATGCGACTGAAATACTGAAATAAGGTGGGCATTTTCTAGAACTGCAACTTGAAGCTGAATAATGTAATGGACTGCATCTCGTGTTTTTCTGAGAATTCCTGGGCCTAGGCTCTAAGAAGAAAAAAGATATTCTAAGACCTGAAAACAGCCAACTGTTTAGAAAGGCAGTAATTGAGTAGAGATGCTTTTGCAACAAACCTGAAAATATTTTTATATTTTACTGTCTGCTGGATGACATAAGTGGAGACAAGACAAATATCCTTTCCAGACATTTGCAGCCAAAAACCAAAATGAACCCCAAAGGACTAAGAAGCAGAGTATCAAAAATTCACCTGTACCTGCATTCAGGTCCTTTATTGGACTGAAATAAAGAAACAGAAACATAGGTTTTCATCTTCCAAAGTACTAAAGAATGCACCAAACCACAAAGAAGTCATACTAAAGGCAAGGCTGTTTTTGCACTGGAATGGCTCTAAAACAGAAGTCAGACATTTCTGCAGTTCTTAATGCTGAAACACTTTTGGTCTTTGAACAGAATTAAATAGCTCAAAACCAGCAAGGGACTGCATGCTGTGAGATCTTAATAATATCTCCTTTTTGGCTCATTGAGTTTGAATAGGAAGACATAAAATTCAGAAGTATATGTACATATGTTACCAAAGGAAGTGTGCATAATGTTTTCAATTGGTTTAGCAGTGACAGTACTATGGCTTTATGTCCTGGGCAATTTATTAACTGAGAATCTCACATTAAATGTGTACTGTTGCAGTAGCTGGCTTGTGACTAGGGAAAACACAAGACAGTGCAGACTGCTCCTCTTTCTTACCACCATTTCTAGCACATAGCATAGGTCTTCACTGTTGCTTTGCAATTCTTTGACACTTAAAGTTGCAAGGGACCTGGATTTGCCAGAATGACCGGCACCCACAGAGTCTATTTTCCTTAAGATTTAGGGTAGGATTTTTAGGACATACTGGAAATGAATGAAAAGTAAATGGGAAAGATGTATTTAACTGTGAGCATCTTTGCAAGTAAAAGCCTCGGGGGTGGGTCTTTTACATGGAAACTGCCAACAAGTAAAATACATAGCACTATGTCTCCAATCTTGTTTTAAGACTATACACATCAATTGGACAACTGTCTAGAAACAGAAATCTGGGGCAGAAATACCAGAACAGGGCTATTAAATGTGATGCTTTAGATACTTGGTCAAAACAGTCAGTACAGCATACAAGTTACTTGAGTGCAGACACAGAAATTAACTTACTTTAAGCTGACCTATTTCTTTGAACTTGTAAACTTCAAATTCCCAGAGTTCTGTGTTTTTGCCAAGGATTTTCTGGCACTTTCTGGAAGGAAAATGAAAGAGATGAGAACAAAAGTAGGTACAGAAAGTCATACAAATGTGACAGCATTACTATAAGGATTCCTTTCTTATTCTCCTTATCATGACACTTGCAAGAGTGACTTATTTTGGTAATCATCACTTTGAGTATGCCAGGTTCTCCTCCATTCAAGCCCTAAAATTGTGTTGCATCCAAGAGGACTAACTGCTTATTATGCATTTGGCCTTAGTGATTAGGGCCATATTAGCTTTCACAGAATCATAGAATGGTTTGGATTTGAAGGGAGTGTAAACATCATCTACTTAAAACCTATACACCATGGGCAGAGATGCCACCCTCTCCATCAGCTTTATGAGTGAAGTTTTTAAATCTCAGCTGAGAAAAATTGAACAGTTAAAAAGATATGCTTACTCTTGCACATACATGAAAACAAAAACCTTGGGTAATTTCTGATCCTTACTTTAGATTCTCATACTTGACATTTTTTTTTATATCCATGCAAACCCAAATTATTTTCTGATGGTCTTACATGCAATGACACACTAATAAATATAGTTTATCAAAATCCAAAGAAAACCTTAGTTTTGAAAATCTAGTGTGACTTTGAAAAGTCAAGACTTACCTTCAAAATATATGTCTCAATTCCAGTTAAAGTTTACATTAACTTTTAGGTCACTACAGGCAAAACATATACAGCACTGCAATACATCTCTATGTTTTGAAACTTCAGAAACTCCAGAACACAGAGAAAAACAACATCTGTAAATACTTCAGAAACAATAATTTGTTTTTGCTTTTTCCCCACACACAGACACACTTCAGCCAGCAAAGAAGATCTTTAATACTAGGTTACCGAGCAGCCAGGTCATACTCTCCTTTCTCCACTAGGTGATTTATATAGGCTAAGCCAATGTCCTAGAGGGAATAAAAATAGAGAGTTAGTTTAAAAAGTTTGGAAGTGAACTACTTGACTACTGCAAGAACTACCATAACAGCGGTGCACACAGCTGGAAAATCAAGGCTCTGAGTGTATCTCCTGATTCTCCTTTACAAGTAGGGCCCATAGAACAGTCAACACAAAATACTTCCATAGACTGCTCACAGGGCTCTTTTAAATATTTCTCATAACCTCACTGATGCTGAGAAGTCTACCACCCCTAATTATTAAGGATTTTTTGAAATGCATAGCTGATCTTGCAGTGCTTGAATTAGTTCAAGAAGAAAACCATCAGTTATTGTATAAGATGTTCTTTGTCAACACAAAGTTTGCAGAGGAGGGTAAAAAGTTGGTTGAGAATATAAATCCTAGTGCTGCTCAATAAAGTGCAGGAATTACTGAGAATTTAGCAAGATTATTAGTTGTTATTACATACTAAATTTCCCTTCTCAACAAGTCAGTTGTAAAAAGTTTCTTGTAGGCATTTAATATATATTAAAATCTTGGCATGAGCCTCCTGCTGTAATCTCAACACTCATGTCCATTTTGACACAACCCAATGTACTCACTGCATAACTTAAGAATCGCATCACTAAAAAAAGCACATTGTTTCTAGAAAGAAAAAAGAGGAAAATAGAAAAAACAAAGCTGTACAATGAAAAAGAAGTCCTTGTTTCTTACAAAAAATAAACATTGGCATCTTCTGAGGCACAACATTTCTTTGATCAATATGAAGGACAGTACTGATCCTAGTAGAATATGAACAGGGGTATGCAACAACTTCAACTGGTCAATCTACGACAAAGTTAGAAAAAAAAATGCACATACGTAAGATTTTAGGATTTCATTACACTATAGGAACTGCCTTCGTATTTTCAACTTCATCGTTCTCAAGAAAGAGACTGAGAGAAATCTTCATTCTCCTGTGGACCAGCTTCCCAGTGAGCAGAGATGTATAAGGAAAGGATGTAGATCTGGTTGTTTAGGATGTCTGTGCTCTGCTCAAAGAGGTGCAGAGCAGCAGTGATAATTACTGCCATCTGAAAAACCCCCAAGGCTACCAGACTTGTCAGGTATCCTGAGTGTGGTGTCACTAGGTAGTGAGAGCATGAGTCGTTTTAAATCAGTGTACCACTAATCCTCCACTTAAGGATTGGTGTCAACATTTTGTTTCCTCAACACATTCTGTTGGCTTTTGCTTTAGAGACCAAACTCTCAAAAACGCTTGTATTTCACTGAATTTAATCATTTATTGCAGAGCAAATTTCTGCAAACCACAAGAAAAGCTGTGGGGTTTTTTGGATTTAGTTTGTTTTCTGTTTGTTTGGGTTTGTTTTCTTTCTTTCCTCCAGGACCTCCTTTAACAATTCTTTACACCTTTTGCAAGGGTCAAAGAGCAGCTTTGCTAAGTGCAAACTCTGTGATAGGTATGCCATTTAAATCCTGATTCAACTTCTGGACTACACAAGAATAAAAGTTTTTTAAGACATACTGATATACAGCGTGCTTATTACATCACTAATCTGGCCAAAGAAATTAAACACAACTTTGAACACTTTGTACAAATTTCAATTTAAAGCAGCAGCAGTATTAGTGAATTCAGACAAAAGCAAACAAACAAAAGCTAAAATCAGTGATGCTTTTGTGTCTATTACATCATTCCCCCTTTTGTTTTAAACACTGATACCCTTTGTTGCTCTGTGAAAGGAACTATAAACATGGGAAATGACTATACGTGAGAAAAGGAGCATCTCTTAAACTCTTTACAAAACCCTGTCACATGTACAGGGTATAAGTTAAGGAGAAATTTGTCACTGCTGCCTGCAATCTCTAATAGTGCAGTACTGTTGTATTGTGTGTGTTACTTGAAACAACAGTAAATTTAATACAAAAGTAAAAGCAAACAAAAACCCCTATCAGCAATCAGAGAAATGGAATTATCTTCCTATCAGTGTCAACAGCACCTTCATAAAATGCAGATCCTTTCATGTTTCACAGACTAACACTCCTGTTCTGCAGCTGAAACCAAGAAAAATCAGATGCTAGTTGGAGTATGCCTAGCAGTTATTGCCCGGTGTTATAAAAAACAGGGAATTCATTTGTTGCTTCTTACAGCATTCTAAAAGAAAGAAGATATTTTGTTTTGAATAGAAGTTTTGAGTCTTACCAAAATCTTGTGCTTTTTTATCGTTTTCTGACTGATCTCAGCTGCCATCAAAGCTTCCTATATTCCAAAAGGAGAAAACAGAGATAGTAGTCAAATACACGAACTTTCAATACAGAAAGCTCTAGAACTGTATAAATCAACTGTTTTTCAGAGTAGGGTGTTTGAAGCACTAGAATTTTTAATGCCATGGTTGGATGAACAGCTTTGAATTCATACCCAAACAAAAGCAGTCAAGCAAAGAGAAAACTACTTTTGTTTCCATCTGGGTTCACTCCACATTATTGTATTAAGATCAAATCACAAGATTACAACAAAACACACAATGCAATCAGATTTGATCATTTTCGAATGAGACCACTTCACTACCAAAACCCGTGAAAAAAATTAACAGGAAAGGGGGCGAATGGGGGGAGGCTAACTTCCAGTTCCCCAGCCCAAATGTCTTCTCCAGTCAGAATGATTTATATTTAAGTGTCATTTGCTGTTCTACCATTTTCAAACGTACAGAAAAAAAAGCTGGCGCTTTTACAAATAAAAATGAAACCTTTAAGATACATCATAACACGCCTATCTACTAACTTGAATGGCTTTCATAAAGGCACACACAGAGCTGTCACTTGCAAATTACTGGAGTCTTCAAGGACCAAGTGCCGTGATTTACATATATTGCAAAACTGCACTTATCGTACAAGTTTGCTATTCAAATGCAAAAGCATCCACATGGATTTAAACAAATCTGCATGAGAAATATCATGATTATATTAGCAAAAGCAATACATGCTGAATGGCTTTTCCACTTTTTTTTTCTTACAATGGGCACACAACAACACATAAATAAGAATTTGCAAGTTAACTTTATGCATCGTAACCAATGTTCTAAGTCAATAAATGTAGGACATTAGCATTCAGACCACTGTGTGCATGTTGATATGGTATGTAAGAATTTATTATTATTATTTTAGGTTTTTAGATAGACATACTTAAACACACCAACATTTATGCAACCAAATGCTGTTTTTTTCCAAGAGAGCTGGAAGACCCTTGTCTTTTAATATTGGATCAGCTTTATTGTGAGCAACACTACTTTCAGCATGTGCAGCTACAGTTTGAGCCCATAGTATTTTACTTTTCGAAGCACAGCTCATTAATTAACTCTTCTACTGTTCTAAAGCCAAAACCCAGCTTTAATAATTTTCAGTGTCACCTAATACATTTCATAACTGATGATGAGAGCAGTATTTTCAACATCTAATTCAGCTACCTCACTTGGGTGAAATTCTGATTAGTTGTTTCAGTAGTAAGACTAACTCTGTAAGAGATGGAGGGATGTATAGTTAACTCCCACCCTTTACAAGCATTTAGTCAATGACTGTAGAAAAAGAAACTGTCCAATCCAAATGACCTAGCAAAATCCATCATCCTACTCCAATTTCCAAACAAGGAAAGTCTGAAGGAAAGAATGATGTAAAAATTACTTCGTATTTCTTCTTTTCAAGAAGCCAGTCAATGTGGTCATCTTGGTCCCGCTCTTTAGCCACAACCACATCTCTTGGGCTGATGATATAAAAAAGTGATTCACCTTCCGAATACTCTGCAAATGCATACACAGTTTTACTATTATTATATTTTCTTTAAGTAAAGTTCTGCTTTTTAGTACACCCTCGAGGGGATTTTAAAAAGAGGAAATGCAAGGAAGACAGCAAGGCTACTCCTGCAGGACACACTTGTTTGGAAGCTGTATTCTCCAATAAATTAAATCTGGTTTAAATGGCAAAATATCTTTCAAAAAATCACTACAGCTTATTGCAAATTCTGATTCATCCACTATGTGTAAACTTTATGATGGTTTAGAACCCATTATTATACTTTTAGAGGACTATTACACTACACAGCCTGCAATAAACTTATCCTTCCCACCAAGGTCAAGGCCATCAAAAGCATAAATGATAGATGCCATAACCCCTGGGGATACAGCACATCATTACAGCAATGCATTTGCAATGCTGCAAGTTAAGGCTGTATGTATAATGTATTTTCTTATACCATAAGCCTTTATTTTTGAGTAAACTCAAAGAAAAAGTACTAAAAGGTAAAATCAAATGCAGAAGATGACTGTTCTGAATAGTTACCATTTGGACAGAACCATGAAGAAACACCAATACTTTGTAAGTACAGAAGAGAAAACCACTCACTGTCCAGATCAGTTTCTATAAACACATACAAATACACTCCTGAAGTGATAAGCAATTCACAAAATAATGCTTGTCTTAAAGCCATACAAAACATTTAGACTAGTCAGGTAAATTAGAATGTTCATAAAGCGTAAAAGTACAGCTGTGGACATAAATGTTCTGCTTTGGAAGATGTATAATGAAACTCCAATTCTATTGATAGCAGCACAGGTGTTTTTGAGGTCAGGAGGAGATACACTATATTTCTAGTGGCTTAAGGGCATATATGTACACAGAGAGGTTTGCCAAGCCTATGATTTGAAGCATGCTGCCAGAGGAGATGCTTAAAATTCAGATTCATGGATTTTAAAAGCCAGAAGAAATGCTTCTGTATAACACAGGCTACATAATTTTCACCAAGGAATTCTGCATCAGCTTTGCCATGCATTTTTCTGAGCTGCAACATATAGATCAGAAAACTAAAAGATGGCGTATGTTGTGCCGGGGCTTAATGTCCCTTCCTGTTACATAATTAAACCTATCTTCTAGGTGGAACTTGCCAAAATCCAGTTCCTATTCACTCAATTTTATCAGTTTTGATGTCTGTTATATAACTGGCAGCTTTGTCAGTACAGGGAAGCTAAATATCAGTGTGCCCCTTTTAAGCTGACCCAGGTGCATCTTACTGTTGAAATGACACTTATTCAACCTTTCCCTCTAAAGCAGCTTTTCCAAACATTGTGCCACTCATTTCATTATTCCTGAAGCCCTTTGTGTAAAAAGCTCCTATGGATCACATGTTGAATAAATCTCCATCAAAGATATTGCCTTCCACAATAATGGACATTACATGAGATATACACTTCTGCCTTCTCCAGTATGTCTGACCCAAGAGATGGCATTAAAAATCATGATGTTTAAATACACAAATTTGTTTTCTTTCATGTGACCAGTTCTTGTTGATTTCCACGCTGCACTTTGGTGTCATAAGCAGTTACAGCTATTCAAGGAGATGACAAAAAAAGGACATAAAAATGAAAAAGGAGGCTAAGTACTCCCAAATTAAGTATTTTTTAAGCAAGGTATGAAAACAAAACAAAACAATATTGAGAATACCTACCTAGATGATAATCACGACATTCGTTTTCCTGAAATCCTCGTACTGTTAGTGCATCAGAAGAGATTTCTTCACAGGACTCAGGTAGGGGTTGTACAATATCGAGTCTAGGCCTTGCACAACACTCCACTTCCTAAGAAAACAACATCTTAGTTGCTTCCTACATTATTTACCTTAGCAATACCAACTGGTGGTCATCTACAAACAAGGCTGAAATTCAACAGCTGCAAACATTCACAAAGATCCAGTACTTTGCACTGGGTACTCAGCTGCAAATCATACAAGTTGCAAAGCTGTGCTCCACAGAGTAATTGCATCTGGAACGCAAATGAAAGTTACTCCAAGCAATCCAAGTTACTCTTGGATTGCTTCCGTTGAAGAGATCAGTGTGGAGAAGGAGGTACAGACAAGACATAGGTCTAATCCTATCCCTGAGTTTTCTCACTACTTTTCTGCTCTTGGTCACAGAAGTTTTCAGGGCTATCACAGATGATTATCAGTTGCTTCATTCAACAAGCAACAGAACAATTCAGAACCCATACCCAGTTGGGCTCATGCCCTGAAGGACAGAGCTCTGAGTCAATGATATTCTGGTATCAAGATGAATTTGTTTTTGTTTTTTTTAAACTGGCGTTTGATTTTAAGCGGACAGCAGCAGCAGGGAAAAATTAATCTGAGAATAATACAAAACCTTTGCTGTTCGGAGGAACTTAGAGTAAATGAACTTTCAAGTGCAATGTGGGTAGTTATGGTAAGATGACATCATGGATTTTCACCTTCTGTCCAAAGGAAACTGCTGTCTTCAACTAGCTGCATTTTTAATTAAGTCAAGGACCAAGACAATCCTATATTTTCTACTTCAGGCTGTGAATTATAGCAAAATACCGAATGAAAGAGCAAGGACATACAGAAAATGAATTTAAACAGCTCTAACCTACCCATTTGGAAGTAGCACCACTTGGGTCTTTTCTCAATTTAACTGTTCCATGAAAAAAAACCCCAAAACAAAAAAAACTTTCAAAGCAAGTTCAACTGAGATCCAATTTGTAATAAGTAGGAAGCTGTCATTTGCAAGCTGTGAAATCAAGTGTAGGAAGACCAGTGTTCCTTGTAACCAAAGGACATTTCTAGTGAGCAACAATTCTGCTGCAAGCTCAGGCAGTTTGGGCTCCACACTATCAAGACAAGTGAGCCAAGACACTAACTAAGGAGTTCCCATCACAACAGGACAAAGATGCACCATCAGAGACAATCATACTTCTGTTCCTTCTACAGCTACTTCTCAGAGAACTGAGAAGTTAGTGAAGTACAAAATCTGGAGTTTGTTTAAAAAGCTAATTAAAAGCAAATACATGAAAAAAACTTTTTCCTATGTTCAATTACCATTATATCACCTGAAATTCCCTTTTCATCTTTCTTTCCTAAAGCAATTAAAATGACTTTAACCTTTAGCAGTCACTACCTCCTTTATACTAGCTCCTTTTTCATTAACAGTGGCTTCCCAATTTCCTTGCTCCCTAGCATTTCAATCCGTCTTTTCCTCCCCCTTCTTATCCCATATGCCTGCTTTCCTTTTTTTTCACCAACTCTCCCACACTGGAGGACTACTGCACTGACTCTTTTGGGAAACACTGCTGTGACATTATTTTTGTCCTTAATATAAATAAATAAATAATAATCTGACATCCTGATGTAGAACTAGAAGCTAACCCCATTGATTTCAGAAGGCTCGAGCATTTGTTTGAACCTACAGCATTTCATTGCCTAGCAACTTGTGCACCCAGTTTCTTACGGTTACTATGGTGATGGTTGTCTAACGAAGACATGCTTATCAAAGAGATGATCAAGAGCATCTGCCATTCTCACACCACAGCTTCAAAGATTTCTTCCACTGCCTTGCCTTTTATTTGGCAATATGAAATCAATGTTGGAGACAGACACAGCACTTATCCGCACACAGTGAAAACGACTGACATGAATTCTAATTTCTACCTATCCACACATGGATCTGGGTGTACACAACTACAGATCTTAGAAGGGAGACAATGATGCCACTCGCTCACAATCATTCATTTCACCCCGCAGTAACTCTTATTGCTTGACTTGATCAACTTCACTACTCTCATTTCTTTTGAGATGCAGTGTCAGCAAGCTCCTCTTACGGCTAAACAAGATTCTTCATTTCTTCTGGTGCAGAAACATCAGGAAGAGAGAAAAGGAGATAAAAAGGGGCAGGGGAGAAGAAAGGAAGGAAAAAGAAGCAAGAAGGGCTAGCTAGAGACCTTCTCTGTGTTCTGCAAGAAAAAATGGAACCCAAATATGATTTCTGAAATGTAAGCACATTAGTCTTCAACATCGCCTCCACTAACCTTGTTTTATAGATCAGAGACGTTTCAAGAACTGTTCACTACCAGCAGACTACAAATTTTTTCTCAGATAATCAGATAATTTGCATGACTAGTTTAAGGCCCAACTCACAGGGCAAATTAATGTTGTGAAGAAACTCTGAGATAAAAAATCTACCGTTTTTTCGGAGATCTCCTTTACGTATGAAAGTATAACAAGCTGGTCACAGATAGGTGCAAGTCCACTGATGTAGAATTCAGTGTCAAACTGGAAAACTGAAATACAGGAAAGAAAAACAGACTTAAAAAAATGAATGTGTCTGAACTACTATTAAGAAAAACTCACTGATTTTCAGTGACAATCAACAGCATACAGCAGCACTTCCGAGAGTTGAAGACTCAATACATATAACAAACCCACAGATTTCCCAGTTGGATCAGATGAAAATCTACATTTAACAGATTCAATTACATTAAAGCTTGCAAAAAGAAATGTTTGTGCTCCAGGATATGCTAGAGATTAAATATTTTAAATGAAGGCTCAGTCTGATTTTCAGTAATCACATTGGAAAAGGAAGCAAAACCAAAATCAAACTCAATAAAACAGGCAATAACTAGTACAACTTCATTGGTTTGCATATTCCCAGCAAGTTCATGTGGCCATAAGAGAATCGCACCTGCTACATCTATTGGTATGATACATGAAAACACAAAGATCATTATTTATTGATCATCACTTTAAACATCACAGAATAATTTACAGATACACTCATTACAAAGAAAACACAGTTCATAGTATCTTTTCTTGTTCATAAAACTGAAAACATAATTTTCTAAAATTGGTCTTGAAATCGAGATAGCTATATGAGGATTATTCAAGAAAGAGAAGAAAAAACAGAGTGCTGAACTGTATTTACAAAATGACTTACTAAATGAGACCTCTACCACAGAAACAGCTATTTATTTTTCTTTGGCTGGATTTACAAGGCACCCCTTTTTTGAGAGCTCCTCTCTCATGGGGCCCAAACCAGGAATTATCAAAGTGTTTACATTAGAAAGCCTTGTAACTATAAGCTTTTAAAAAAACATCAGATACTTCATTATTTTCTTCCATAGTTTTAGGAGAATCTAAGCATAAGTAGGAAATAACATGTTTCCTTCCTTACTGTTTAGCGTATTACATTACTAATATCTATCTATCTATCTACTGGAAGTTACTAATTATTTTAGCAAGGCAAACAGAAAATACAGCATAAAGACATTAAAAATAAAGCTAATTTTCTTTAACTAAGATAATAAGAAGGAATGGGAGAAATAACTGTCCTCTCACAAAGGGAGAAAAAATACAATGAAGCAGAGTACATGTCTGACACCTGTCTCTCAACTAATAAGCAAGTACTGCTTTTCTTTTAATGACTGCTAACACTTTGGCATCACTGAGGGACCACACTACAACACAAGGGTAGAGCATTCAATCCATTCACAGAGAATAGGCTCACATTTGTAACCACGTACGTAATTATCTTGTTCTAGCCTACAACACCGATGAGATTACTTTGACTGTGTCACATGTTGCTCTCAGTGATGATTTAAAAAAAAACAGTTCAAAACCAACTACGTATCTTATTCTCAGTTTACAATTTAGTATTTGGCATTTTAAAATAATATGGAAGGCAAGAGGAAAAACATGGAAAAGAAAAAACAAAGTGAAATCCATAATACTATCAAAGAAACTTCAAATTCAGCTTTATAGGAGGGCCAAGAGAAGGCTCTCAAAGGCATGTAAAATACTGTAGTTTGTATTTGAAGCAGAAAACAGCATGATGAATTATCATTAATCCCTTATAATGATTATAGAGACAGCTTTAAAATCCATGTGTGTTTCTTTGTCTTATACTAGAACTTCAGTCCCTTTGCCAGCGAAAATGCTTGCAATGCCCAATGTAACGGTGTATTTAAGATCAAGCAGAAGTATTGATCTGTGAATCAAAAATAAACAAACAAAAATCACCACTTCAAGTTTTATTTTTGAATAGAGTTTAGTTTCCTTGGTTTCACTTTCAGCTTTCTCTCAGCTCATCCTTATCAAGAGGTGTTGTTGAAACACAATGCTCTAGCTCTGCTGCTACAGCCCTGAACAAAGAAAAACTGGCGTAGACAGTGCTTCTTGACCTGATAAAAACCTTTGATGCTGTAATCAAAAAAGTCTTACCAAAAAAAGAAGATGGAAGTTATAGCTGCACAGAACAATAATAGGTTAATTTGACTTACTCTCTGGACACTGTGTTGTGATCAAGGAGGAAAAAAAATCCAAAATAAAGGCAGCGCAGATATGCTGTTAATTTGAAAAGGATCCAAAATAAATAAAACAAATGTAGTATTGAAGTAAACGGAAATGACTGAGGTATGGCCATGTGTCATACATGTTTATGCCTGTCATAAGAGAAGATAGAAGATATGCTGACAGTGGACCTACTCCATGTTCAGCATCTGTGTACAGCTGTCAAACAAATTACCAGGAAGCAAAATGAAGAAACCTGTAAACCTCTTTTGCTGCTCATTAAATGAAATGTATGAAATACACCAAACTACAGAAATGAAACAACATATGCTACATTATTTACCTAAACTGCATAAAACCACGTTTTCTGGGATTTAAAGATCCACACATATGCGACACACTGAAACTAAAAGGAGTCTATTTTGTTTAGTCAAACCTCTAAAAGCAGCCCCTGCTTTACCACAGCAGATTTTAGAGAGTAATATTTTGGTTACAGTCAGAAGGTTTTACCTTTGATTTCAATGGGCACAATGTTTCAACTAAAAGCATTGGTGGTGGAGATACCATCTTGAGAACACTTAAGGGTAAGCTGCACTGTGGCCTATAACAATGAATACAAATTTTGCAGATGTTTTTAGTGTGCTAGGCAATTTATCCAAACCAAAACAATACAAAATGGCATGCTTTGATTAGCTATTACCTTATGCATGGAGTTGCACTTGATATAAAAATATAACTTTTTTTTCTTTTCTGACAGCATGTGAATTCAGTTCCAACTAGAGGACAAGAAAAGGTCCCACATAAGTATCACTTAAGCATCAAAGCTGATTTTCTGAAAGACTCTTTTTTTCCATTGAACCGAGAAAATTTTGTTAACCAACAGGGAAAATACTCAGTCTTGACAGACTTTGGGGCTTAGAAATTCTGAGGTTTGATAACAAAGAAGTCAAAATCTTGAAGAATTTTGACTCATTTTATGAAGAAATTTATAAAGGATAGGTTTGGTTTGTGGCAAAACAGATGAACAAAAGTCTAAGTAGAATCAACTATATAACTAGGTTTGGGTTTTTTCTTAACCTTTTTTTGGCTTCTCAGAGTATAGCAGACTTGGTTCAATGAAGTGTTTGCATAAATCACCTTATGAAGTACATTTCCTGATCATCACACTCATCAATTAAGCTTTACCGTCTGTGTATATAAAGAGACATATGTTGGTACATTTCCCATTAATCTCAGTTTACAAACAAGAAAATAAATATTCCCATGTTTTCAGATTGAAATGTGCAATCTCAATCCATGATTCTCACTTGCCATGCAGGTGTGAAGCTATTCCCTCATAAAACATACAGGTGTGTTGTTACAAACATAGCCTTAAAACATGTAATTTTAAAACCAGAAATCTGCTTTGTGGGAAATTTGGTAGAATGCAAAGGGAGACAAGTATTCAAGAGACATTGCTGCTTGGCTGGTACCTGGAATTAACCTGAGATTCATTAGATAAAATCTGGACAAAAATAAATGGAATAGAAATTCTCTAATCAACTTGAAGTCTTTTACATATTTCTGGTGTTAATCTCTATTTTCTGCTATCATTATGAGGCAGATATAAAGTACTTCTCCATAAAAGTATGTAAAATCCTGACAAGGGCAAGGAAGATCAAATGACTTATTTTCCTGTGAAAAGGCATTATATTAACTGAAAAGTCTAATTAGTTATTTAGCAACCAGCCTTCTCATGGGTTCCAGTTGAGGAAGGGTTCCCTGTTCAGACCAGAAGCTGTGCAGCATTACAGCTTTTGTACATGCTTCAGAAGTGAGCACAGAGGTCAAGCACTCTTTAAAAAGGATCACAATGGCATTTAGACCACGTTAAGCCTGTAATTCAATACCAATACTTTCTAATCAATACACTACTTCACAGCAGTAGCTGACAGAGCTAAACTGATATGATCTGCTCAGCTAACATATGTTTAAACCTAAATAGAAACACTCACTGGAGTTTATCTTTGACACTGAATGAAGACTCACAGAGGCAATGAACTGTAGCAGAAACAACAGCAAGGTTACTGAAGAAAAGCACCACTAATATACTGAAAGATGTAAATAAAATTAGCAATGTCACATGGATCTCAGTGCAGGAGACCTGTATAATTAATCTATTTTCTCTTACAGGTAATCACAGCATTATCTTCTTTAAGATAAAACAGCTAGAACAGTTCTGTGGTGTAACTTTCGCACATTTTGGGGTGTCTGGTTTAGCATCACAGTAGGTACTGTAATTATTTTCCACCTTGGAGTAAGTATAGCTAGTTCTTAAGACAGAAACAGAAGATGAGGAGGTACGTTGTTAAACAGGATCCTATGCACCTAACTTGCAATGCAGGAAATACTGTTTCCTTATTCACTGGACTGCAAAGTACTGAAGAAACATTTATTATCTACTAATGCCGTCACAGTTATCTATGAAACCACCATGGAATTTAGGGGCCCTCAGAATGCCTCTAAACCAGCATAAACCTGAAACTGTTGACACATGAGAAAACACTGTTTTATCATAGACTCTATATGTATTACCATGATGACCAGAGAAGCAACTATGAAGCTTCCTGCTCCACTTCTGATTTTCTTTCCAGGTAAAAAATTGTAAAAGCAGGAAGAAAAAAATCAAAAAACCCCATACCTCTAGGCATGACAAAAGTAACTCTGTGTTAAGTAAGTCTGTTGACAAGACCTTATAACTCAAAATATCTGAAGGATACTCAGTTATCCTTGCATTGAAGGATGATATTCTTGCCCTGTATAAATTCTTTATGCAAGTATATCAACTTAAGCATCCACTTTGGGTATTAGTGGTCTTGCAAAAAAACTATACTGGTTGCAGGTCTGATATAAAATCAGACCTTCCAGCTATGCCTTTGAAAAGTAAAGTTGAAATAAAATTGAAATAGATGTTATGGCATGACACACTGCTGTCAAGAAGACCTTCTATGTGACTATATGAAAGACAATTTTAATTTATACTGACATTTGAACAAACAATGTCTCTCTCTTTTCCCTCCCAATCCTCCCAAGTTCTAATGAGTACTGTGGACAGCATTTGGCAGTGCAATTTCAGTGCTTTGACCTGAAACCAGAAAATAAAATCTCAAGCACATCATTAACAGGCTAAGTGAGATAAAATACCGGTCCTCTAGAATACAGAGAAAACTGCAGGCCAGAAATTTTACAACAAAAAAGTTAAATCCACAAAAATCTTTATCCTTCATGTCTGCACCTAAATAGCCCGATGACAGCTTTTTATTTTTTTTTAATCAAGTTCCAATAAACAGTCACGTAAGACTAGCACCATCCATATAAACATATTATAGCTGAAGTAGAAGTTGCCCCTGTTCACTTGCCAGTATGTGACCAAACCCATTTAGTTATTTTCAGGCACCCCACCAATCTCTCAGTATCCAGAGTCCCTGAAGAGTTTAAGTCTCCTAGCTGATTTTCGGAAGCTATTTTAGAACAGTCCTTTCCTGAAATCAGAAGCCAGAGCATATATACACCTATGCCATGCACCATTCCAAACTGACATGATTCAGGATGTTGCTTGAACACTCTATCTACAGTCTCATGTTATTACAGTCAAGGGAGCACCAAAGCTTACAAACTGTTGCCCACTCTGGTCTGCAGAGTCAGAGGGCCTGCTTATCTTCCCAGCACTACCAGCTCCTAGATACTTCCTTTCCTCAGCACATGCTTCTAGGGACAGTTGTGACTTTTTGTTTACATCCCCACTTCCCTTCCAAATTTTCTTTGAATTCCACTTTACTTAATACACACATTTTGTCATGAGCTTTTCCAATAATTAGCAATAATAAAAATTTATTCACATCACATGAGATAGAAAAATAAGAAAGCAAATGAAAATATAAAATTCAGAAGCCAAGAAAGGAAACAAAAATAAATAAAATCAATTTCCTAGCACTATACCAGAGATTTTAAGGGGAAAAAAAAGGGAAAAATGTTATAAGTAGTGTAGTCAAACAACATATAATCAAATAAAGTAGTATCTATTTTCTCTTTACTACTACACTGTAGTAGTAAATCATTTAACCAAGATGAAAACCCAAGTTCTCTAAAGGAATCTGTATGAAGGGAAAGTTAAGGCATCCATTGTTCACACAAGTATCTCTGATTTTAGATGATCCCAGAACTTAAGGCTCTCTATATAAAAACCCTCACACCTATGCAAGAGGGCAGTATGACAACCTCAGCAATTAAAAATGAGGAGACACTTATGTTACAACTGCATGTTGTCTCCAAAGTGTAACAGATTTGTTATGGCTAGAATGTAAAACCAGTCATTCAAAGCTTTTTGAAAAGGAGTGCATTCACAAAACCATACCTATTTCCACATAGCGGTTTGGAAGGTCACGCATTTCACTGGCATGCCGTTCTTTTACTGAGCAAATCTGAAACAGAGATTTGTATCGTTACAATGAAGAAACTGGAATTCCTAAAATGATACTTCGCATCAGTAAGAAAAGGGATTTCTGGGAATTCTCGGACATGGATTCCTTTATTTTGAAAAACACAAGTTGTGAAACAGTATTGATGCATCACTAAAGAAAAGCACACAGAAAAGTTGTGGCTGTAGTTCACAGCCTTATAAATATGCTGGAAGAGGACCACGTAAGAGAAATGTGAAAATACCTGCCCACTATGGTTTCTTCATAGAAGCATTTATATATGAACTTGGTCTTGGTGTATTCTCACACTTTGCATCTCATTACCTTTCAAGGTACCAGATTCTTATTCAGTAAGTTTGCTATTTGGTACTCCCAGTTACAGGAGAGGAGTATATACATATAAATAAATGCAAATAACCAACTGTTGTGAAGTACATGCAAATAGAAGGGGGAAGACAGATGCCAAACTTAGGACAAACCTCCTCATTTATAAAACTCTAAGCCTAATGCTCCAAAAGCTTTTTACACGTCACCTACCTCACTTTATCCTCCCTTTCCATCTATTCCTATCAGGCACTTTTAATTTCCCACTGTGCAGTGATGCAGCAGTCTGTTATTTGAAAACAGCTAACAGGCTTGTAACAAACACATGCTGGTCTGAGCAAATTATAATCAGTCTGCACCACACAAGTTTGAAATGCGAGTTTCCTGCTGAAAGATAAGAAAACCCTAAGCAGTCTGTCCTCCTACCCACCCATTTTTTTTCCCCCATGGTTGACCAAAATCATGCAGCTGTTTTAGCAGCTGCAACCTCCTCAGCCCCTAAAGCAATCCCCTCCAACAATACCTCATGGTAAGTTGTTCTTCCTTAATGCTAATCAAAAGAAATGAATTCAACAACACACTAAAAGCTTTCAGAAGACAAAATCTCTCCAAGGCACACAGGAGTGAAATGTCCCTGAGGATTACATTCACTGCATGCTCTCACACAGAGACCTATGTGACCGCTGGGTGCCTATCACTCCTCCTCCTCATGAGGGTCAGTCCAATGACATTTCTACAGCAGCAAGAGTTCTGAACACTAGTCAAACCAAATTCTACTTTTTTTCATTGTCTTTACTTTTCAGAAACAATCCTCTGTTTGTCTGTGATAACAGCAAGCATTTATTGCAAAGACAGGTATAATTGCACCTTTACTGAATTTCCCCAGCCAATAATCAGCGTTAAATTATCCTTCCAGCAAAGGCTGCAGGGATACATATCTGGGCGAAGGCTTATGTCATCTCGAGGCACATTGGTAATTCTTTGCTTGGAGATCATGTCAAGTATCTTCACGCCCTGAAAGTTTAAAAACAAGAGAACTTTATTCAGTATGACAAACTCCTGCTCACCATTTTGTACGCTAAGGCGGTCAGAGCAGTTTATGGCATAAATTTCAGAGCAGAGCTGAGTGTGCCAACAGAAAAAAACTGTTGATACAAAAACCCACCTAATCTAGGAGGTGACAAAAGGAGTAAAGGGATCAGAGTAATTTAGATATTTTAAATTCACATGCCAAATAAAAAGACATAATAAGTAAATGAGTGACAGACTAGCAATTCCAGTCATGAACCAGTTTGGCTTATTAGGCTGGTGCTACTCCTGGAGAAATAAAAAGAATCCCAGCTTTTTCACAACAGCCCCAGTAGAGACACAGAAATTTCCACCTTGGAAAAAGAAAAGCAACAGCTCATTAAGATAAATAAATTCAACCTCAAGATATGCATTTCTACTCATATTAAAACAGAAAAGCAAGCATATTTAAACAATGCTTGCTTTTGTATGCTGTGATTTTTTTACTCCCTTCTCAGGAAATCTCCTAAACTAACAGAACAAAAAGTTAAAAACCAGGAAGATTAAATTCATTTGAGAGACGGAGGAAAAAAAGAACCAATAATTAGATCTTTTTCACGTCATTTAGACAAGGTAAGCTATAACCTTTCCAATAGCAGAATGGAAATTAATTTCATGTTAAGTAATGACTTGTTCTTGGTAATTTAAAACAAAAGTCTCTAAAATAAAACATTTTAGTAGGGACTTATTTTCTGCTCACAGAGCTTAGAGAGTGAGTCTTCAAATCACAGAAAAGGGGATGGAGAAGACCTTGAAAGGTCAGAATCCATGATGCCATGCCATGTCAGGATTTTGTTGGGGTTCCTCCCCCCCGGTGTGGAGTCCGGGGAGAGGGGACCCTGGAGTAGAGGCACGGCCTATGGGGTCTCCCTGCTCCCTCGTCACATGTACCCTAATCCTGTTCCCCATTGGTTATTTTGTGTTCCCCTGTCCAGGAAGGACCCTGGTTGTCCCATGACTGCTCAGTTCTTCGGCAGTCCCACAGCCATGTGGCTGGAGAATAAAGATCTCTGAAACTTCTATCAAGAATCGGTCCCTATTTCTTTCCATGGGCCTCGCTGTCTGATGCATGTTGCAGAAATCCCCACTGCAACAGGATTTTCCTAGTGGCAAAACTGATTTAGAAGATTCCCCTGCCTATTTCTGTTTCCTATACTGTGAGCTTCTATGTTCCCAGCTGTACAAATACACTGACACAACTGTTTAAAAGTCATGGGTGGGGCACAGTCTAAGCCAGGTTTTGCCTTTTTTTTTTTTAAATCACAAGGAACAGTAAGTGGTATGAGGGTGGGTGAAAGGGTTTTTTTTCAGTGATTTTTGTCACTGAAGAACTGTGAGCATGGAACACACTTCTACTGGCATCTCATCAGCTAGCAGACACCAAGGTTTCAAAAACAAAAAACCAAACAACAACTCACACATAGCATCTGCAACATACAGAGCCCAGATCTCTAGGTAACATAAACAAGGTTCTTATGCTTTGTGTTTTCTAAGCTCTTCTGACAAAATTTTTAATCTTGCTTGAATTGCATTTTAATAAAGTTGCTTTTTATAAATCTTACTACTTTGTCTTGAAGGATAATTTTCAGTGACCCGTATCACTCCTTCTGTTTTTCTACATGGCAGCAAATCTTATATGGGATAGACCAGCTCATGTTTAAAGTGGCTTTCAAACCAAGGATCCTCTTTGGTTGTAAGTGTTGAGAGACAGTTGTTTAATATAGTAAGTTTTACATAAGAGTAAGATATTTAGAGTTATATCATGTGATATAGTATGCTCTTTGCTTAGGTTTACTTGCTTAGCGTGAGTAGCTGAATTTTTTTGAAGTCTTAGGCTGTAAACTGTGAACTTACACCTAGGTATGATTTTGGCTGGCAATTAATTATTAATTTTTCTTCTTAGTAGCTGGTACAGTGCTGAGTTATGGATTTACTGTAAGAATAGTGTGGATGACTCACTGATGTTTTAGTTGTTGCTATGTATTTTGCTCTGCCCATGAGCAGGTGCACAAGTAGTGAGAAAGGAGTCAAAAGGGGCACCTGTCAGCTCTTTGGAGCTGCCCACAGTAAAAGGACTCCAGTCCTTGCAGTTAAAGTCTGGGATGGTGTGTATGTGGCTCCTTGAATGGCGTGAGAATGCTTGGGCAGTGGCTTCTCCTCTAACAGGTATGGCATTTGTGCTATGAACTGAAAGGACCTCCACAGTCAACTTCCTATCATGAAGGAGCTAAAACCTGTCCAAATGGGAGCCCAGCAGCCAAATGCCTCTAAGGATTTGGTCCTCAGATGTCTCAGTTTGTAAAACCTGTGCTATTAGCCATGCAGGAATAAGAGGGCATAGCAGCAAATATGGGTTACCTACGCATCTGGAAAGCAGAATTAGACCTTGACTAAATATAAAAACTAGGTAACCAAGCACACACAGTAAGAAGCAAGGCTATAAAGACTTTCTCTGATTTTGAAAAAAAGAAGTTTAACACAAAACCTTGCTAGAGAACGGAGTTTAAAAAGTTAAAGGGGGAAGGGAAAGGGCAATAACCAAATATATTAATCTTTTGGAGGAGGTAATTTCATTTTTCTTTGAAAGATAGGCCCTGACCATGGCTTTTTGTCTCTGACAGATGGCTCTCAATGTTTTATTAGTATTCTGGGTTCTGATTGGCACATCATCTCTAGGGATAGCTCTCATCCTATCCATCCCCCGCATATACCTAAAATATGTATTTAATTGTATGGCTCTGAAAAGAACAAAACCTTCAAAAAACCTAATGTTATATCAGTCAAGCCCTCCATGAAGTTTCCATTCTAAGAGAGTTATTAAAGGGAAGCAAATAAACAAAGGTCCATCTCTAACAATTTCACATCAAACTGGTTTTGAAAGATAGAAAAGAACAATGGCTTTAAAATATTTTAATAAATGCTTCCCTTTAGGATGGAAAAACAATAGAAGAAAAAAAAAGCTAGTGTTTCAGAAGTACTTTCACCATATTTTAAAAAATACTTTGGAATTTAGACATGATACACACTTAAAAACATATCCCTCACTGCTCAAAAACATAGAGCCATCAATTAGATATACAGTGATAGGTGAAATGCAACACTCAGAATGAACGCAGTGGTTTCCTATAAAATTACACTTCGCACAAAAGGGGCCTATTTTCTCCTAAGTCTAACTTTTTCTAGTGGCCTAACAAAATGAGAAATTATTACTATATTTTTTTATAATCTGCAACATTGAAAGTGCATGTAATAATGTCATTTCAGTACAAATTACAAAATCCAGACAGTTTACTTTTTTTCAGGGGGTGGCAGGGAGTGGAGATACTTTATTATTTCTATAAAGAAGAATTACATTGGCATTCATTCCTTGGTTTGCTTCAATAAGTTGCACTAATCAAAATTCTAATTAGCAATAGTGTGCAGTAGTGACCACCACAGTGGTATGTAGAGCTACTTTCCTAATTTCTTCAGAAGTGGCAATCATATTGGAGAACTCTGACTAACCAGCACGAAACAATGGAAGAAATTTCTACCAAGAAATGACATATAAACCACCATCCTTCAATGCCTTTTGTACCCAATTCTACAAACGCACAGTTTTTCAATTGAATATTTTGGCAATTAGCATTGAAAAATTTCAATAATCAGTGCAACACAGAGATATTTTTGTTCATGTAATGGAGGTGAAAAATACTTACCATATTATTAGCCCAAGCAATTAAGTGTCCTCTCCATTTTACATTTCTTATATTTCCTTCTCCTTCATGTAAAACTGAAGGCTTCCATCTATTCATCCACCCTCTTTCATATAACAGCAACTATGAAGAAGTGCAACAATAAATATTTCTGTGACACAGTGCAGTATGCAAACATGGGAATTATTTTTTCTTCATTATTCCATACTCTGTTTGCATTTAAGGGCAATGAAAAATACACACCTATCACAAAACAAAAGCAAATACAATCAAACATTCTGATATAGTATATGTACATCAAGCATCTTGTATATTACAGAATTCCAGTTAAGTTTCAATAATATTAAGAGGAAAGCCTTTCATCAAGTTTCTCCAAGGAATAGTAATTATAATTATTTACCTTTTAAAGATAAAGAAATTAAGGTATTTCAGAACCTAAGCCTACAGCACTAGTGACAACACTTCAGAAAATTGGTAAAGAAACCAGGTCACCTCACGATCTCGAGATCCAACGATCTCATCATAGGCTGCTTACCGCCAAAAAAACTAGGTAGTGAAAGAAAATTATCAAAGATACCCAAGCCTGTGACCTTTTTCTTGGCTCCATGCAGAACTACACAGCCTTCCATAGGGGTCTAGAGATGTTGTGTTTTAGTCCCACATCTGCAAACTGCACTGTACCACAAATGCTGCTGATTGTAAAACTTGTGTCATTGGTAATCCCAGGTTCTGCAACTAAGGAAGGTATTTTAGAATATCTAAATGCATAAGAGTTGTTATAAGATGCTTTTCAGCAGCAAAGAAAAACCCATCTACATGCAGAAAGTCTGCACAGAAAGACAGTCCAACTGGTTGGTTGGAGCATGGTGCTAATAACACCAAGGTCCCAGGTTCAATCCATTTATGGGCCATTCACTTAAGAGCTGGACTTGATGATCCTTGTGGGTCCCTTCCAAATCAGTGTATTCTGATTCTGTATGTTTCAGAAAGTTATTTAATAGGATTACACGGAATCACTCTGAGAGATGCGAAGTGCAGCACTTGGAGGGGATACCTAAGTCAGGAGCCGAAGCATCTACAGAGACCACACTCTAAGGTATCAGCCCTGCTAACTTTCGCATGAGTACGCCCACATATGAACATATGCACAACCTGGACCTGAGCTCACACCTCACACTGGAAGGTGTGAAATAGCTGCCTGCAAGGATTTCTACCATGCTAAAACCCAAATGGAGTACTCTTGTTGCTAATATTTCCTGTCTAAGATCCAACTGTACTCACTTTTTTATATATGGTTTCCCGCCACTTGTATTTGGATAAATACGTCAAATGTTAGGACACTAGTTGTTTAAAACAAGATCTTTTAGCAAAATACGAGATTTTAACGGCAATTATCAGACTGCCTCTCTCTCCTACTAAAGCCAGCAGATGGCACCAGAAGACAAGTATTTTCTCCAAGAGTTTAAAGCCAGCACCAGGTAGGGTAGTCTATTGAGAAGTTTTTGTGTGAAGTGAGCTGCAGACATCAAACACAAGCAAAGTGATTTTGCGTCCTTTACATAGGTCACATGAAGGCACACCTTTTAGACAGTATAGATTTTTCTTCCCACATACGAAAAAGCTACTGAGTAACTCTCACAGAACATGTTATTTTTACAGCTACGAGGGCAAGCCACTGAAAACAGGCTAACATCTATGCTCATAAGGCAGTGCTATATGGAGGGATTTCCATTAGAAGACTGGTAGATAGATGTTAAGCACAGGAGCAGCCCTCAGCGCAAATCAATAATCTCCACTCAGATGCTAAAGATGTCATTAAAAACTAAGTGCTATGCTAATCCAGATTTGAAAATTACTTTTTTCCTAGTTTACTAACCCCTAAAGAGAAGCTGGACAGAAGAAAAACTGCTGCTTGGATGCTTCTTTCAATGCCATCCAATAAAGACAGCAGCAAAATATATGGTATTTGCATTGTGACTTACTGGACAAAGATGCAAAACCTGATGTGGATGATATGAAAGGTTAAACCTGGCTGATGTCAATTATATTAATTGTACTTGGAATTTTTTCTGCTTGTGACTGAACCATGATTTAAATTAATTTATTATACTCAAGATCCAGAGCAAACCTGGTATGACACTTTGCATCTTTTTTGTTATTCATGGTTTGTGAACATCATGCCTTTTCATGACTCTTGAGTAACAAACTGCAAGGAAAAGTAAGTGATCTGAGAAAGAACTGGTGAAGACAGAAGATAATTTGAAAAATCCTTCAGTCTGTGCTCAACTCTAAGAACACAACTAAATTTTCAGACCAAGGCAGTAGAAGACAACAGGCTGATATTGCCTATAATAAGGATGTAAAATGAATCTGAATCACTGTAATACCCTGAATTCCCTGTTTCAGATCAGCAGCTGAAATAGGTCCAACACTGAGGCCAAAGGCCACTCCACACTGTGGCTTCAAAAAAATAATATATTTATTCTCAAAACATGCTTAACTAATTTATCTCCAGTGCAATTATCTGTGTGCTATTGATATATATATACTGTGATTTATTTATTATTTCTTAGAGCAATGACACCTGGAAATTGAATTTGTGAACCCAGAACTTTCCTATGTGTTTTGGAATGGTTGTCTACTGAAGGCATCTCTCTCAAAATAAGCAGACTAATTTCTTTCTTAGTCTTCATCTCCACATTGAAATGTTTATCACACCAGAAAGTAATTTAAAACTTCAAAAGAAGACATGTAAGAAGAAATCCACAGTTTCTGGAGGGGTTCTTCCTACCACCTCCCTCTCTTTTTGGTAGGGGAAAAATATTTTAGGACTTTAATTGCCATAAATCCTGTACTATGGTAGTCAGCATTCACAGTACTTATATTTCAACAGCAGCCAAAATCCCACTTTCTTGCCTTCTCTGCAATAGAGTTTGTTTTCCCCATTTTTCATTTGGCTCATAAAACTTTCTAGTACTTTGTTACATACAATACAGTTGTGCTTAGAACACACTTCCAGTGTATCTTGCATGCACGCAATTTGATAATACAGCTAAAATAAAATAACCTTTAACTTCAAGGTCCCCACCCACACTGCTTCATAGTACATCGCAATCTTCTGCTAGCTCACTAATTATTTTGTGAGTCTTCTTAACTGCTTATGATTGTCCACCAGATCATTAAGAAAAATGACACACGGAAATGTATGAGACAAGAGGATGGAGCAGGACACTTTTTGGTTCTAAAAATAAGCGGATATATTTCTCTTGGATTAGTGAATACGTCTCTTCATATCTTTCACTAATAGGAGATTAGTCTCCACCTAAAATAGCTCAAAACTCTGTTTTAGAGTGCATCTGCTAAAGAGAATAGAGTGCTTGGATTTAATGCAGCCTGTCATGCAATTAGCATTAACACTAATTACACGTAATCCTGGTCTTATACTATGTACAGGAATTCCCAATCCTCTGAACAAAGAGGTGAATGATTGCAGCTTTGGTAGTATCAACATGGTGAAGTAATTCAATTTAATGTATTCTCACTACCAATTAGTAGCTTCAATACACTGAAATAAAAGATGTCTGTTCTCACAGAAATTTCAAAGGAAACACACTTTTACCGATGCCTAGCATCACTACTTTGTTTCAACATAGCCTTGTTGGAGGTTAGGGTTTTCCCTTTTGTTTTTCTTTCCCTTAAGGAATTTCCGCCCATTTTGGTGCTACGGAACTATAACGACCAGGTACTTAAGAGACAAAAGAAGTTGCCAAACTCACGGGAGGAGGGCATCTGGCTGCACTTCTGTTATCTGAGGGTTTCTCTCTGAGGGGCAGAGATACTCGAGAACTGGGCTGGGGAAAAGAGGGCTGGGGCAGCTATTACTTTTCTTGCCTCTTGGCTTCTGAGGAGGACGGTGGGAACTGCTGCTTTGGGGAGGGAATGCGCTGCCATCGCGAGAGCCCAGCCCGGTCCTGCTTGGGCTGTGGGGTGAGCCTTTGCTCGTGACAGCAGCCACTGAACTGGGACCTTATCAACACCCTACCTCACCAAACAAAGGACCCTTCACCACCTGCTCAGGTGCCTCAGGGGAAACCCTGGGATCCCCGAGCCCCCTCCCCTCCAAGGGAGCCTCTCCTGGCTGTGTTTGGGAGCCGGGCTGCCGCTGCCCAGCCCTGCCGTTTCTCTGCCACTGCTCCGGGTTTTTTGCCACACTATAGCCATGCACCCCCGGCCAGCCGGGACACCCCGCGGCGCCTGCCACAGCTGCCGAGTGTCTGATATATCTCGTCTACCACTCTGAGACTTTGCTCATCCCTGCCTTCCCAGCTTGCTACTCTGAGGTTCCTGCTACAGCTCCTTTTGCTGTCCAGAGGGAGCACGAGGATCAGCTTCCCTTGTGACTTCCTAAAGGAAGCCTCTTTTCCCTCCCGCTAGCCACCCGAGCCGCCATTACCCGTGTGGAGAGGTGGCTGAGCTCGCGCCACAGCGCCCCCTGCAGCCGCGGGGGAATCATCGCACCTGCCCTGCCCGGCCGGGAGCCACCAGCGCCCCTGCCGGCTGCGGCCGTGACTGCAGCAAAGGGGAAAGGGCCTGACAGCCGAGAGAAGGCTGGTACTGGGTTTCTGGTTTCGTTTGTTGTTGCTGCCATCGTTGTTGTTTGTCTTGTTATACATACTAGTAAAGAACAGTTATTCCTTTTCCCATATCTTTGCCTGAAAGCCCCTTAATTTCAAAATTATAATAATTTGGAGGGAAGGGGGTAATATTTTCCATTCCAAGGGAGGCTTCTGCCTTCCTTAGCAGACACCTGTCTTTCAAAACAAGACACGCCTTCTATGTAAAGATTTGAAGAAGTTTTAGTGAAGTGAAGAAAAAAAGGCTTAAACTGCAATTTGTAACTGAAGAGCCACTTTTCACTTCCTTTCTGCAGAACTGTTGGATTAGTTTTTATTTCACAAAATTAAAATTAGGAAAAAAGTCCCTTTTAAGGGACAAGTAATTTCCTTGTCCTATTCTTTGTCTAAGTGTGAAGATAAGCCTACCTGTGGCATTTGTCCCATGTTTTGGCACCTCTGTCACCACTTTCACCTCAGCTAGGCAAGACCACAAAACCTAAGATGCTATTTCCATGGTTACAAGTGATCACTAGAGCTAGTTATTGTTTTCAGCATAAAACCAGTATTTACAGACACAGCCAAGATTAACAGATACCAGAGAGTAACACAGAACAGCATGCTGCATGAAGACTTACTGTTTAATAGTTCATCCCTAGGAAAACATATAGCAGCAATAAAAAATTACACTTTCTATTTGAAACAGACGATGGACTGGATGAGCTCAAACAAGGCAGAGAATAATGTAAGCCTCAAGCTTTCAGCTGAAGATGAGCTTTCAAGATTTTGTCACAAAATGTTGTCTAAGGAGCTGGGGTGTGAACAGGGAGGAGGGCAGCGAGTGCAGTCAAGGGAAATCAAGCAAGGAGGCAGAGGCAGACAGCAGCATCGGGAGGTTATGCGATGGCAACAGTGAGAGATGAAACAGGAGCTACTGCTGTAGTTCATGGACAGAGAAGCTAGAAATTTTGAGATACTTAATACAAACAAATGCCATTGGACTTTTATTAGGCTTCACTTTTAATAACTCAACTGCCACATTCCAGCTGTTGCCTATTCACAAAGAGCTACAGAATTAACACCTTGAAAAGCAAATCCTGCAGTCTTGCAGGCAGAGACATACATTTCATATACTTGGATCCTCTTTGCTTGCCACCTCAGGCAATGAAAAAAAGGGTTCTACACAGACATTTGAAAAATACACAACTATGGATTACATGCACATAGGACTATGATCCATTCACTTTACACAAACCAAATTTATTACAGCACAAGGAGAATTTTTGTTTCAGTGATAAAGAAGAAGTGCATATCCAAATACCCACAAAGAAGTAATGTAAGCAAAAAAAAAAAAATGCTTATTAAGCAAACAGGACATACTACATATCAAAGTCTCATCTGCTCAATAATATGGGATACATCTGGGCATTATACATTGCAGCAAGGACATCGCAGACCGGTATTATTGTGGTTTGCTTGCTGCTACAGTTTGTTTCCTACTTATGGTAAATTATCCAATGCATGGACAGAAATTGCCATAGTATTTACTCCTTTTTCACTTAAATCAGACCTTTGAGTATTTACTGACTGACATTTTGTAGCTTACAAAGCAATCTGCCTTTCTTGTCTGGTACTCTTCTACCCAACATAATGCCAAACAGCTGACTATCTGCTTTCTAAAAATGGACTGTGCTGCAAACAGCATCCTGACAATTTAATAATTAGTCAAAGTAGTTCAGTTATTATGAAGTACATGTCAGAGGGTTCAGAGGTAAGGTCATCTACTTACTCACCACGCAAAGTGCATCTGCTGACACTAAAAAGCAACAATTAAAAAAAAAATCTGAGATACTCCTTGGCAGACTTGACTTTAACATACAAATTCCACTACCCCTAATAGCAGTCACAGATCCCCAAGAATGCTGTTTCTCTTCCCATTTGTGCACCGTTTGCAATCACCATCCTTTCTCTGTGTATGTTGTTGCTCCATCTGGAGTGGAAAGAAATTAAGACTGTCTTGTTTTGCATCTCAGGTAGAAGGTACCATGGGTCCAGGCCAGGATTCTGACACTGAAATAGTTTTTTTTTTTCTTTTTAAAATGAGAAATTTGCCCCAGGTAACACTAAGTTCTCCCTGCTTTTATAAAAGACAAAGAAAAAAAGAGTCTTACATTTAAACACAAGCACTGATATGTTTAAATGTTAATCCTGGGAGGATAAGTGGGACAAACATGATCAGACACACCTGTATTCAAAAACCAGTTCTTATAATGTATCTTCTCCAGCAATAGAAACACATACAATATTAAAAAATGTTTTTAAATATATATATATATTTCCTATATATATATATATATATATACACACAAACACACACATATATATGTATTAAAACCCCCATGAATATATTATATAGATACAGACACAGATAGATATATAGAGATGAGACTGTTGACAGTCACATGGTAAATCTGCAGTTTTATTTTGGTTCTCTAGCCCTTAAAATGGTTCAGATTGGATATGCAAATCAATACTTATTATACAAATCATATGTCCTAGGCAAATGAGGAGACCCATTCCTTTTGAATATTCCGTATCCTTTATGATACGCAATACTCTACTCCTATAATTCAGAATACATTTGCTTTATTTGTGCTGGGTCCCCACTACCATGCTAGGCAGAGAAGCCTCAAGAAACCGCTTCAATAGCACACATTCAGCAGAGTGATTCAATCATTTCAGAGAACTCACTCTCCTAAGAATTTCACTACAAAAACCTTTGTGTCTAGTTACTGACATTAATAGGGATGATGTCTCTGCCGAGAGAGTAATCTCAACTTGTCCTGCTCGCCTAAGTTATCGTTACATAAGACACAGTAACTGATACCTTGACTTTGGAACTGAAATAATCTTCAGTCTTCTTTCTTTGTTAGTTCTGTCTTTTTAACCCTCACAACATAATGGGTACTTGAACTTCACAATAACGTTCATTTAGTTGATGTATTGGGAAAGACCAGCACTCTAAGAGTTAAATCAAGAACACCTTGTTTTCAGCTTTACCACCCTCATTTAGTTGGCTTTTACCCTGTTATTTTTTGAGATTAGACCCTTTTTTAAAAGGTAGAAGGTTATGGCCTTCAATAGCACAGTATTTGTCTTTTCCCTTGCTTTGAAGCTCTATTGTCTGCTTTGGACAGAAATGCCCTGTTATTTACAATATACAGTATCATCATTTCAGGGTTACTATCATCTGCCAAATCTGCACAATGGAGCTATGGTTAATTGCAGAGATCAGGAGGGAGATAGGGAAGCACCTTCTTTTAGTACGTACCTAATGCTTCTCACTGCAATAGTGTCAATTTCCACAGTACCTGTCTTATTTCTAGGCACATATAATAATCATTCACTAAAAAAATGTGTGAAATAGGCTTTTCCAACCCAAAACAGAAGGCAATGATATTATCTCAAGCTTAATAGAAGTTATTTTCTTTTAAAAACTAGTGTTTTAGTAAGCAAACAATTTGAATAGGTTAATTAGTTCGTAATACATTTTAGAGAAAAGCTTTTCTACATGCCTACTTAAGCAAAGTTAAGCAACCATATAAACATATGCACAGTAGAGTTAAGCTTACAACAATTCACAATGATTACCCCAGTTACCCCAGGGAACACTGCTCTGAAGTCAGCTTTAGGTCAGGCTGAGCTTCTAAGATGTAGCAAACCCCAGTATTACACAGCCAATTCACCCAAGTTCCAGACATCCACCTGTGTAGGGAACTGAGGACCTGCACTGTGCATCCCTGAAGCATGTCGCTAGGGTTTTTTTCCCCCTTCTGTCTCTAGAACATTTCCAGGATGCCCTGCAGTGGATTTTGGAATGGAAAAGTATATTTTTTACACATTTTATATTGTTATGAAGAATATTTTTCTAAAAAAATAAAGGAGAAGCAAACAAAAAACCCCACTAAACTTTAAAAATGCTTATATATATTATGTCACTATTCCCAGAAACCAAAAACAAAGATAGACCCAGCAAGCCTTGGGATTAAGAGTTCACATGATACACACTATGTTTTTTTAATGCACCTCAGGCAAGGAGCATAGCATGAGAGAGCTTTAAGCAAAGCTTTTCTCTTAAGTTTGATCCAAAATGAGGATACTCTTACTGTTACCCTTACTTTGGTGTGGATGAGGACAAAGGCAACATGCCTCCCACCACTACCAGCTATCAGGGATGAAGTCACTGTATACATGCAAAGGCTAAAAGTGCACAGACCTCAGGAGCCACAGGAGGACCTGTCCCCCTCCCTGAAGGAGCTCCCCCAACTGCACAATCTCCAGACACAGGGAGAGAGAGGTGAGGTCCACAGCCTGAGGCTGTATGCTTCAGCCTGCTTCTCCTCACTCTTGTGTTCAGCTCCCCGTTGCCTGCTGCCTCCATACTACTCTTTGATTTCATAGTTAAGGAGAGGTGTAAATGTTCAGAAAAAAAAAAAAGAAAGAAGTAGCTATATTATCAGGTGGAGTTTAGCTTCCTGAATTTTCAAAAAGCATTTTGTTGTTGTTTTTATAAAAGTACGTATGCTCCTCTTGGAGGAAAGGAGAGAAGGGGAAAGGTTTCTACCACAAGGCTAGAGGTTTTATTTGTTGGTTTTGTGTACCAATAAAATCAAATTACAGATGTCAAGAGACATTTGTTTCAATGCTAAATACCTTATGATAAGATGTCAATTAAAGGTTTTCTAAGGAGGAAAGTTCCTCAGCAAAGCATGAATGCATTAAGAATGAGTATACCATTCCCCAGAGGACAGAATATAAAACAACCTGTCAAGTAATCAAAGATAACCAAAGAGAATGTGTTAACTCCCTGATGTTTTTTTCTGTGTGGCATCAGGTGAATGCAAGATCTTTTACCACCTGACGGAGCCCCGTTCTATTAATTCCTTGCTTCTCTCTTTCCATGCCCCTTTTATCAGCACTAAAAAGCTTCACAAACTGGTGGCTGACACAGACACACACTGACTGTGCATTATTTTAAGGACAACACCAACTTCTACCAGACAGAAAAAGCTGTCAAGCACACACGCCACATAAATAAATAAAGCACAGCTATGCTTTGAAAGATATTGAACTGTTAATGAAAATTAAGATGTATTCAGCACTAGAAGTCTGTAGTTCTTACATGCTGGTAAGAGAGAGCAATGGCATTTAGTTTGATGCATCTATGAGGATTTTCATCCTTAATTTGTAACAGAAGGCAACAGAAAATTCCATGAATTCAAGAAACTGTTCCAAATAAAACTTTTCATATTTTGACTGAAAATATGCAATGTGATGTGATATAAGGTACTTGTAGGACCTGGAAAGAGCTGCAATTTGGAAGCCAGAATTGTATCCTACACTAATAAGGCACTTAATGCACATTTAAAACACCAACTGATCCAAATAGAAGACTACCTATCTGTATAGAGATATAAGTGCTTAGAATGGGGTGAGCTCTACTATACCAAGAACTCCCCTTAGTTCATTTGAAAAAAAACCAACAAAACTGTTCACCATGGACAAGAGTCGATGAAGATACTTAGGTTTATTTCCTTAAAATAAAACTCCCAACAAACAAACAAAACCCCACCCCAAAAAATCACCCACAGGTAACACAAGATCAACATGCTTTGTAAAAGATCAGTATTAAGGTCTAACTTCTGCTCCCACTTCAACAAATTAGAACAGAGAAAATCTGGCCTAGGAAATATAAATGACTTTTTTTCAGGCTATGTAGACAGAATGGTATTTCTACTCTGAATCTCAACTTGTTGCAACATGTTTCTAACATAAAAAGTGCACTTTCTCTCCCCCTGAAATCACTTTTAATTAACAATGCTTTAGAATACAATGCTCAAAGAGAAGGAAAAAGCAGAAGTCTTTGTTCTAGGTGTTAAAAGCCTTCTGAGCTATTTCAAAAGGCTATTTAAAGGTAGCCAAAGTTCATTATGACTGCTTACCTTTTTTCCTCCTGTTACAAATTGCTTGAAGTGGGATCTTAAAAAATGAGGATGAACAGCAACAATCTGGGGGTGGTGGGGGAAGGGGGAAAGAGAAGATTGTGGCTTAAATAAGAGTTTACATTAAGCACCACATCACTTTTTAAACTACATAACCCTCTGTCAATTATCAAGTATTACAGCTGAGTTCTTTCTCTGAAGTAAAACCTAGTTGTTTCAGACAACTGTTTGTTTGTTTTTCCTAGAAGAGAAGAAAATTCTTCATATTATATGCTGTATGACAAGCGTGACATTGAGGGCCATGTTACACTGAATAGCTACTTTTCTGTATAGCAGGCAGCAGAATTAGGACCAAACAGAACAGGACTGTTGTGAGCAAGAGTTACCCCAATTAAATCTGGTCTGGGCCTGCCTGCACACATACCTCAGCCCTGTCAGAGACAACACTGTGTAGTATCTTACACAGTCTCTTTGCCTTATGTGTTACATGTCAAGTATGGAGATCCAGCTGTACGAGCAGTGAAGGCACTAGGAGGCAAGCGAGTCGCATCTGGCATTCGTGAAATGTTAATGAACTCATTCCTTTACCCACCCTCCCCCCCGCCCCGCCCCCCCCCCCCCCCCCCGCGCTCTAAAGAGCAGCTGCAACACTGAAGACACCAAGTAGCAAAACGCAAACATTTATGCGCATCACCTTTTCTCCTGCAAGAAATGTTTCTTGTTAAAAAGTACTAGATTTTCCCATAGACCTACTAGAGGTCCTTTTTTCAACAGCCAGGCAGACAAACTTCTCTAAAGCCGAGTTAAACTCAAGTTTTCCCTTCAGATAGGATACATCAATATCACTGCCCATTGCCTTATTTTGAGGCAGGTTTAATGGATATGAACTGGTTCCAAAATATTGACCTCACATTTAGCAGAACCCTCAGAATTTGTATCACAAATCTACAAAGAAATGTATTGGGATAGGTAATGCCTGAAACAGGACAATTTCTCTTTAACTGTCCCTTTTGTATTTGAAAAAGTCAATAATACTTTTTTACAAAACCAAGATTGGCTTTCTTTCCACCTAACCAGATCAAAAGCTTTTATATTGAGATAGAAAACTATTTTCTAGTGACTTAAATAACATTGTAAGGAAGTGGTATTCCTCTTTCTCATTTAGATTGAATGTGATCTTTCTGTTATTAAAGACACCACCACCACACTAAAGATTAAAACAAGCACTTACTTTAATAGGACAGTCAAATGTTTCATGAAACTCTTCTGCTGAATATAATCCAAACACTTGCACCTGAAAAAGTGTATTGAAAACCAAATGTATTTACCTAATTTACACTGAACAATTAACACTGAAAGTAAAAACCTAACAACTAGAAGATGAATTTGAATGCTAACAGTGACATCTTTTTTTCCTAAAGGAAGACACAATTAACAATTCAGAGCTATTTGATACAGCTTGATCTTCTACTGTGACATATCTCTAATATTTGCAGCAGTACAAAAGTACTTTTGTGAATATTTTCCCTCACCATTTTTTGTGAATATTTTTTTGTTGTTGTTACAATCACAGTAAAAACTGTAAGTTCCATTTGCTTTAGGCTGATGAAATCTGTTTAACAGATAGCAACCTAACTATGGTAAGAACAACAGAATAACATTCAGGAGAAAATAAATTAAAAATTCTTCCTTTCTGAGAAAGAATGGTAGGATTCTTTTCCCTCCAAGCAATACATGGTTTACAGAAGAAAAGAAATTTGTGACAATAAAGCAAAACCACCCTGAAATCCAAGTCCCATATATTTCTAGGCATCCTCTCCTCCTCCCAAGCACATACAGTGCTATTTTGTTTTATTCCATGATCACTGGAAATGTCTTTCTCTGAAGAATCCTCCCTTCTCATTTATGTCATTTATATGGTATCAGTACATTTAACAGTCAGCAATGGAGTCACAACCGTAGGCAATCAGAATATCTATCAGAATTAATCCATCTGAAGAAGCGTCAACATTGAATTTAAAAAAAAAAAGTTTCTACTGTCCAGAGAATTAACAGATTTCTAAAATGTTTCCTTGCCTTTAGTTCTGAACAAGTACAGAGATATCAGGTGTTTATGAAATATTATTAGACTCATATTATATGACTACAGAATAAGGTCTCTCATGATTATTTTAAGTACAACCCTCTTTTGGACTCATTTCTCTTCATTCAAAAAACAATATTCCCTTTCCTAATTCTCAGATGAGACAGTTGACAACCCAGTTCCTGCAGAATTTAGGAATAAAACGGGGCTGAAGACTTATGGCCAGGAATTAGTAACTGATTTACTAACTATGATTTCCAGAAAGAATAATAACTGGTTTGCTTTTTCATTATGTTTTTAAGACGTTTCCACCCACTGTGAGAAGTCGTTGAAAACTCATCCCAGAAGGAATGAACACCTCTGGAAGAAGGGAGAAAAGAAGAGCATCCCATGGAGCAATCAGTGAGGAAATGTATCTGACAGCAAATCTACTTAAGAAGGCTCTCAGACAGGCTCTCATTATTTTCTGGAAAATTTTCTGGAGAAGGTAATCCCTTCAGTAACTCTGCTCTGCATGTTCAGCATTGGACTCTTAAGTTCTAAAAGACCCTTTAACCTTATTTCTTTCTTCTCATCATGATTCCTTCAGGAGGGAAAATAAAAAAATATTAGTAACAAAAAAATATAAATCCCTTTTGAGAAAGACCTGAAGAATGAAGTCAGTAAATACCAGTAAAGGGCCACAACAAGTGAGACTTAATAGCTCTAAAAAGATCAATTCAGAGGACAAGAACCCCCAAAATTCCTGCAGACAGCCAAGAAGAGAGTAAAAATATTGAACTTCATGGAAACTACAAGAGGAACTAAGCCATCAGCAAGGAACTAGGACATCCTTAGAGTAGCTCAAAGTTCAGCAGCCTCAGTGAAGTTAAAAACATCTAAAACCACCTCATTTCCCTCTCAAGCTTGTCTCCTGGATACATCTCCTAAGCAGCATTATCAGCTCAGTCCATTACTCATTAGTGAATATACTGCCTCTAACAACATGCTTTAAAAATACTTCTGCATGCACTTTGTAGGGCTGAGCTACTGCTCCAAAGGATTAGAAAAATCAATATTTGGAGACTGAGATGTATCACAAAGCTGTGATTATGTAAGCCAGCCAAAGGGTTGTATTTGAATTGGACCTGGCTGTGAGCCTAGAAAACCTTTGGGCTGATGTCTAGAGGATTTTGCTTTCTGGGTTTTTGTTTTCATCAGTTGGCATATCATATTCAATACAACAGCCTACACAAAATAAGAATCAGGAAAGAGAAAACAAGACAGAGAAAAGAAAGGAAAAAGAAAAAAAAAAGAAAATACATGGTTAAAACATAACACTGCAAATTCTGCGAAAACAGAATCCTCAAAAATTACAAAACAGTCCTCTCAAATTAAAAGTAATTAATCAAAATCAGCAACAGTACCTTCAACATTTTCCTAATATATCACTGCATATGGCAATATGATATTTCTTTTCAAGTACGAAAACAAAATGGAGTGAGCTAAGAGGAAAAAACAACTCTGCAAAAAATACATGTTACCATGTTTACTCTAGGGACATCATCTAACAGTTATTACTTCTTAATGTCTCATATTCTTCAGAAAGAAAGTGATTCTTTTGCTATTACAAAACTATATTGGATTTATATTTTTACTTTCCATGCCCACTCTGTTCGTGATGCTCTTAGGCAGCTGGAAAAAGGATTTTATGATTCCACTATATGTTGCTAGTCCTGTCTGGTTTTAAATATCCAGAACCCATCACTCCAGTGAATCCAGACTTAGCTGCTTCTTTACTTCCACGTGTGGAAGAAATAACCAACCTTGAGTGATCAAAAGGCAGAAAAACAAGTCACATTTCTTGAAAAATTATCAGTGTAATACTTCATGGATATTCTTAACATTAATGCTGCTACAGGCATTAGAGATGACACTAAAATACGCAAACACATGGGGTTTCAATATAATTTATATTTCTTCATATAAAAAAAGTTACAAGCCAGAATAAGGGTGCCAATTACATTGCTCTTTTGTAATGACATGAGAGCTTTAGCAAAATCAGGAGTCAAATCCAGGTTTTTCAAGAGAATGTACAATTAACTACAGACAAAACTAACACAAACACCTAATCTAAAAATCTCCACAATTCTGAAGATGCAAGTCTGCTTCCTGTTCTATTTATTTGAGCACCAAAATTCTTTTACACCCTGACATTTCAATACCCAGCAGCTAAACTAGAGGGCTGGTGTTGGTTATGATTTCTGCTCCTTTCCATGCCAGTGGTGATCAGCTGTAGCTGAGTTCATTAGAAAGGAAGGTCTTTAAAGAACCAAATGTGCAGTACAGAAGAGCTGCAGTGGCTCCCAAGGCATTTGTTGGACATGTATGACATACATGTGACAGGTTTTGACATTAGGTCTGGATGTTGACTGTCAAGAAGAGGGTCTGTACTGTGAAGAGAATTGTACTGTGCTTCTGTGCTCCCCCCCAGTCCATATGGCTAGATCAAATCTAGTTTGAGAGTTAGAAAAAAAAAAGTAGTGAACTAAAATATATCAGACAGCAGAACGGATGTGAGGTGGAGGTTCTCATCATAAGGCCTTCCCAAATAGTTTCCATCTCTATCATATTGGATCCACTTTGATACGTGAAAATGCACTCTGCTTATCGCAAAAGAGAACATATCTTCATTAATTGGTAGAACATACTTGCATCAATCCAGCTGACTCAAAATTCCCAGGCCTCTTCATTACATCTGCATTTTTATTTAAAACTGATTTAAGAAAATGAAGCTGTTTTACAGGTCTTTTCCCATGTTTGTTTTTAAGAATTTCACCACTTCCATGTATTTGATCAAGCTAATAAAGACTTTGAAACTACTTGTACAAGTGTTTTAAATTCTTACAATATCAACACTCCTACTGTAGTAAGGAAAGGGCTATAAGGAATGTAAATTTACACTTTTGTTATGACCAGAACCTAGAAGTGCTACATTATCTGGCCAGGAATCTGCCATTTTCTGATACAGTAGCACAACATACAAGTATGTATTTTAATCAGTTTTAAGAGTGGATTATTTCAGAGACATGAGCCTTTCTGGATCATGTGGAAAGTCTAACTTCTAAGATACCCACATCTTTCAAATCTCCAGATGAGTTTTTCACAAATGTAGAATATGGTGAAGCACCAGTGTCCCTGGACTCTATGAATGCAAATATGCTGAATATTGTACTTGTGATACTCCATCCCTGTGGCTGTGGAACTACATTTTTGACTGCCTTGTATAGTATGTAATGTCACACACTGGACCCACAATAGCTATTTCACTAAATGAAGACCGAGTCACCATTTAAAGTATTGAAGTCTTTTCAAACAGAGCCACACCAGAGTAGGTATTATGGATTTTTCAGTATTTCTGAAAATAAATAAGTATATTTAATATTAGTATACAAAAAAATGTATATGGCTTGTAGTCTCCCTGCAGCACAGGTATTTTGAGTCAGTAATCCACAGTCACATCTGAGGAGCCCTTACAGCAACAGCAAGTGTTTGTTTCCCAAAACCATATGAAAACCTAAACCAGCAATGCTAGCTCAACATTTTTACTAGCCTGCACAATTACTGACCCTTGCGTTATCTTGCTTAGACAAATAGGATACTCTTTTGTTTCACACAGGATGTAAAATTCTACAACCACTTTGATAGGCACTAATATCCCAATTACTGTGTCAAGACATCAAGATACCTCTCAGAACTAAAAGGCCTGGATACACAACCTGGCTGCCTGTTGAGGGAAAAAACCCCTATTTGGAATGAAAAAACCCAAATGCATACAGTCTAAAGGGGCTGTCTCCCCATTTTTCCTACTGCAAAATCCAATTGTATTCTAATTTAAAGAACTTCTACTGAATGCAACATTAGGATTACCAACACTCCTCCTCCCCCAAGTCTACTGTGTAAGCAATGTTCTCCTGAGTAAGTTGGATATTGAGAAATTGTTTAAATGATTTTTAATGCACTGCGTTTGTATATGGGCATTATATTCGAAAAGAAGCTTAAATACACTCTGTGCATTAGAATTTTATCATTGAAACCAACATTAGAAAATATTGTCATTGACTGAAAAAACAAAAAGACATTCTTATAAGTGGAAAATCAATCACCAAAACCACTAAGTGCCACATCTCAACATTCCAGAGAAGCACTGATAATTGTTAGTTATACACTACACAAATGATATATGTCCTCAGTCAAGGAAGTAGGTGCCAGTTTTTTAGGAAACTGTACATATATTGATTTTACATTTATTTAATGTGGCTGTTGTAAGACACTTTATTCTTCTGATAAACTATGATTGTTTATCAAAAGATTCTATAATTCAAGAGAAACATTCATAAAGTGTGTGAAAATGAAAACCACCAACCCACAGAAATCAAGCCCACAAAATCCAATTTTGTGGATTTATAGCAGAAAGGCATTAAACTACTGTCTTGCAGGAACAGCAGAATAGTCACTGAAGTAGAACTGGGACAGCAGTAATGATTAAGTTGACATGTCCTCTTGTCACAGCTGTTAATCAGCTTAATAGCAGTTACATTATTGACATCTTTGTAATTACTTTTCCTACAGCATATTTGTGCAAAATATATTTGACTTTAATTTTGAGTATTCAAAGGTGAGCTCAGTTCTCAACATGTATGGCCAAAGTAGTGGTGCTAAATGCAGGAATACACTCCACAGGTTATCACAATTATTCTAGTGTAAAACCAGGACTACCTGTTACCTCAGCAAATATATAAATAGATTTGTTGTACCTTGCCATCTTCTGAGCAAACACCCATGTGCTCTCCACTTTCATCCAGGCTGATCTGATTTATCTTTACTGGGCTCTAGATAAAGAAAATAAAGAATAAATACTTTTCAAGTTACATCACCAATGACATGCTTTAACATTCCTTGCACTTTGAAAGATTTACATGTTAACGGCTGAGCAATGCTTGGTTGCACGAACCAAAAAGCCCTCACAGAGTGGGTATTTCTGTGACAAAGCCAAAAGACAGCCTTCTTTCCAGCCTTTTGCCTAACCCCAAAATTTTGACTTTCTTTTTGCAGTTACCTGCCTCAGGGCTCTGGAACTCTCATGAAGTCCCAGGCTCCCAGACCTTAAGCATCTGTGCCTGCATACCACAGCTATTAATTCCCACTATCAGAACTTTGGATAAAATGTGGTGACCACATAGGCATCAGTGCAACTGAAAACTTTTCTAGTTTGGTCTGATGGCTATGCTGGTAGTTATTTATTTATTCAAATTCCTTCTCTTACTTTCATTTCTGGCTTTAATACTATTCTCAGATGTGAGTATTAAAAGGTATTGAAGTGCAACATGGGTTTACTCATTCTTAGACAAATACGGAGAAAAGCCTGAAAACTGCCCCAATTTAAGAAATTTTCCCTTCCCTATCCAAACATACTTTTGGTTCTTACCTATGAAGTTAGACAGTATCTGCTACTGTTTACTTAGCTTAAACAGCTATTCATAACTGAGGTACGGCAGACTAACTTATAATTTGAATAACCTGATGCATATCCTCTTGGATACAAAACTGTAGTGGGTTGAACCTGAGTTGATGGAGAGTCTTTTAGACTAATGACGCTTCTCACAATTTACATACTTAAACCTCATGGAAAGGCAGGAATTGCCTTTTGTGCTAGCTCGCCTGCTGGAAGGTGGGGGGGCTCCGAGCCTCCAGGCCCTGCCGGGGCCACTGCCCCTTTCCCCCTTTCCCAACGCTGCGGCACAGACTCTGAGTCGCTGGGGGGGGACTGTCCCAGAGCCGCAGGCAGCTAAAACCAGCCATGGACTGCTCACAGCTAAACCCATCCAGCGCGGCTTCTGGGGACAGGCGGGTCCTTCTCCTCTCCATGCGGAGCCGGCGGAGTCAACGGGAGCTGGCAGAGCCTCCTGTCTGCAGCCAGCACACTTCGTGCTGAACTGAAGAGGACACCACAAAGCCAGTAAAGGGAGTGAGGCTTTCTCTACCATAAAGCCTGAACAAGAACACTCTTCAACATGGCAGCTTTAGAGTCAGAGAGAAAGAGAAAGTGAGTCACATGAGACGAAGCTGAAAATGGTGACGGGATAAAAGAGGACGGTGCTGCGATTCTCGCGCGTAGCTTAAAAAACCTCCTTGCATGCCGTGGTAAGAAACTGTAATACCACAAACTGTTTGTCTCTTTAATCCATTTGAAGTACATGGGGGGATGGAGAATTCACGTGTGGCCTGTGAATATTGTGAAGAGTGCCTATGCCAGGCTATATATGGAAGCAGTGAGAGGCTTTTAGAGACTTGTGGCGAAGAAAGCCTTTGTGTGCAGGCCAAAATAACTCATCCTTAAAAAGATTAATAACCCCATGTGATGGCCCATGTCTTGCAGTGTGAAGGAACTGTGAGATTTTTCATGGGAGAGATGTTTTACACCACAGCAGATTGATTGTTTCCAGGAGGGTCTGCTGTTGGTGGCAGTTTGAGAACCACATGCAACTGAAGAAAACCCTTTTTTCCTTAAGCATAAGAGAGAGACTTTCCAAGAACTGCAACACTGACTAACATCCCATGTTCTGTTATCTTTTGTGCGAGTTGCGTAAAAGGAGAGAAGTGCTGGAAGGGGGGGGGAGGTTTGCTTTAATTTCTTGTTATTTCTCTTTACTTTTAATTCTATTAGTAATAAAACTCTTTCATTGTACTGCAACTGTTTAAGGTTTTTGCCTGCTTTACTTTCTCCTAATTCTTATCTCACAGAAGGAAAATAAGTAAGTAATGAATATTTTGAACCAAAACCACTACACTTAATTGGTGTTTCCACCCAGGAACGAACTCAACCCACTACAAAAACTCAATCCAATTATATTCAAGTACCAAGAAACTTCTTATGCATCATGATGCTGATTTCCTCTGTAACAAATAGCTCATTTCAAGAATCACTGAAGGATCTTCACACAGATAAGTCTCTCACACTTTTAAGAACAACTTTTCTTATGCTCATAAAACATTGAATGGATTAAACCACAAATTAGATCACTCCTGTGGTTCTGAGCATGATGAAAGAAATCCATCATATGTTTGTGTAAAAATAAAGTGTCACCAGAAGAGCACTGGAGTTGTGGGATCACATTAGATACTACACAACTGTGTCTGAAGTATCGCAGGTCCTTATATATGCTATGGCAGTTGGAATTGCATTAAAAGTACATAATAAGCATATTAAAACACACTGTCCACATGGGCTATCTACAGGAGATAAACAGAGGTGTTCTCACACTCTTTGGAAAGTTTTCCCCCCCATAATCTTTCACACACACAACAAATTCTAACTTAGAGAAAGGAAGCTTTCCTCTCGTCCACCTTGAAAATAATATATGCCCAAATCATATTTTCTAGAAGCTTCTTTATAATAAAGATTGAACAACTGAACACTGCACTGCCATAGTTGCCTGACGAGTTGGGAAAATTACACTGCCCTTTTGCTTTCCTGCTTTCTTGGGTGCAGAATACATAATTCTTGGTCTCACCACAAAATGGCACCTGGAAATATTGCAATTACTGCCTATCACAAAGTGGTCTTTCAACTGTGTGTTGTTTGCAAAGAAGTTCACTGGCAAGGAGGAATTTAAACCAGTTTTCCTCGACTTATGTGCTCCAGAAGTATTTTTGTTGGCCACAGAGTGGTTATGCTGAGTTGCTACATTTCAAGATCAGAGGCGAGTGCATGACTAGCAATGCAGGCAGCTGGTGCACATTCCACAGCTGTGCTCCTCCTGTCACATTTAGGGGGGTATCAGCAGAGGAGTACTCAAGCCCATCAGCCTGATGGTGTGGCCAACATCCTTGTAAAAGCTCTGTTCTCAGATGTTACACACAGATTGGCTAATTCTAAGACTGGAGGACGCTGAGTAAGGCAAGATACATGAGTTGGCAGTCTGACTTTCTAGAAGCTTCATAACCAGCATGTCCTTTTATTCCTGCCTTGCCTTGAAAAATGCCTTTCTAAATTTCTGTTTTGCTCATCAAGGTGCAAGAGAAGACTTTGCCTCCATCTAGGGGTGGGCATGGGGAAAAAGCCAGCACATCTGCACCATTCCCTCTACAACCAGGAGCACCTCCGGCCCTCTGAAAGAACAAGTATAGAAAGCTTAACTGAGTTTATCATGGAAGTGGCATGGGTTTTTTGTTCTGGGCTGCATCTAAGTTGCCATTGCCACAACTTTCTCGCTAAGTTTCTTCTCTTCTTTTGTTACTTTTCAATTGCAAAGACAAAACATCTGTCTTCAATAGTCCAGTCTTGGCACAAGGTCATGCACTAAGGTACAGCATTCAACTGGTCATGTTCCTCTCATTAGTTGAGCACCTACATCCACCATCAGGTGGACATTACAGCAACAGCAGATCTGGCAGCACTCCAGTGTGATGGGCCTTGTTGGAGACACTACTGCAACAAAACCCAAGACAAAAAGACACAAAACAGGACCCACCAAAAGAGCTGACAGCTCAATACTACAGTCCACACTGTTCCTATTTTCCTGTCAAATGACTTTGATAAAGTTTGACTCTGAAAAAATGAAGTGTAGAAACCAGGCAAAGTGGACTGTGTAAGCTATCTTCCCATAAAAATTGAAAACGACGATCAGGATGATGGAATTTATCTGCTGTGCTGTGGTTTGAAAGCCATAGGGCAATACTTTGGAGATTAAATGTGTAATTGTACTCAGATAATTAACAGTGCCCACAAGGCAAAACCCCTCCTGCAGGATACTAAGGATAACAGGAAGGGCTTCTGTAGGTATGTAGCACACAGAAGAAAGACCAGGGATAATGTGGAATAACAGGATAATATCTTGAAAAAAATGGGAGACCTGGCTACCCTGGACAAAGAGAAGGCTGGGGTTCTCAATGACTTCAGTGCCTCTGTCTTCAATGGCAAGTGCTTCAGCCATGCCCCCCAAGTCGAGAAAGGCAGATCCAGGAACTGTGAGGATAAAGATCCTGAGCCTCCTGTAGGAGAGGATCAGATTCAAGACCATCTAAGGAACCTGAATGTGCACAAGTCCATGGGACGCAATGAGGTTCATCTGTGGGTCCTGAGGGAGCTGGCAGACAAAGTTGCTGAGCCACGATCCATCATTTTGAAAAATCATGGCAGTCAGGTGAAGTCTCTGATGACCAGAAAAAGGGAAATGTAACCCCATTTTTATAAAGGAGAAAGTGGAAGTCCCAGGGAACTACGGACCAGTCAGTCTCACCTCTGTGCCAGGCAAGGTCACTGAGCAGATTCTACTGGAAAGCATGCTAAGGCACCTGGCTAACAAAGAGGTGGCTGGTAACAGCCAAAATGGTTTTACAAGCGGACAATCATGCCTGACAAATCTGGTGTCCTTCTGTGACACAGCTACAGTGTTGGTGGACAGGGGCAGAGCAACTGACATTGTCTACCTGGACGTAATGCAAAGTGTTTCACACTCCTGCACGACATCCTTGTCTCCAGATTGGAGAGACAGAGATTTGATGGGTGGACCACTCACTTGGTGGATACAGAACTCACTGGATAGCCACACACACAGAGTTTTGGTCAACTGCTCATTGTCCATGCAGAGACCAGTGATGAGTGGTGTCTTGCAGTAATGCAGTTCTGTGCTCGCTGCACGAGCTCTGGCATGCCCCAGGTCAGAGAGAGTCCAGCTGCGCTACTTCTGCCTGTCGCAGAAGTGACTTCAGCATCAGGAAAAGAGCTGTTGGCTGAGCTAGCTAGCTGGCTTCTTTGCAGAAGGAATACGGCAGGAGCTGATGGTATCAGCTCACGTTAGCTCAGAGACAAAGGAAGAGAGAGGCTGTTCAGGTCTGCCTTCGAACAGGTTTATTGTTAGAAGTTTCGAAACCCGAACAAGCTCGGAAGGGATGGAATGTGATGGGATCCTTCCCCGAGGCTTGTCCTCAGTTTTATAGGGAATTTGAAAACCGTGGTGAAAGGGGAAAACAACCAATGAGTTACAAGCCAGGGGGAGGATACAATTTAACAAGAACCACTGGGGGAAACCAAGAGGCAGGAGTTATAACAGAGAACCAATGAACAACCGAGTAACCGAGAATTTTCCGGACCCAGGGGAAGCGGCTTGTACGCAGGTGCCGCCCAGGGAGGGTGCATCTTAGGCTTCTGAGCTGCCCCTCAACCCACCCTCTGAGTCTGCCTCTTTGGGAAACTCGATCCAGGGGAGGGGCTGAGATTGATTGGCATCTCACTGCCCCAGCCCCACAGTGGGCTGGGTCATAGCAACACTTCAGGGGTCCATACTGGGGCTGATACTGTTCAACATCTTTGTTGGTGACATGGACAGTGGGACCAACTGCACCCTCAGCAAGTTCATTGATGACACCAGACTGTGGTGCAATTGGCAAGATGGAGGGAAGAGATAATGGCATCCAGAGGGACCTTGACAGGCTTGAGATGTGGACTGAAGCAAACCTCGTGAAGTTCAACAAAGCAAAGTGCAAGGTCCTACATCCGGGTCACGGCAATCCCAGACACACCAATGGGTTGGGCAGAGAAGTGATTGAGAGCAGCCCTGAAGAGAAAGACTTGGAGTTGACAAGTGATGAAAAACTCGACATGAGCCAGCTGTGTGTGCTCACAGCCCAGAAAGCCAATCAAATCCTGGGCTGCATCACAAGGAGTGTGGCCATCAGGTCAAAGAAGGTGATTCTGCCCCTCTACTCTGCTCACATGAGATCCCACCTGGAGTACTGTGCACAGTTCTGGTGTTCCCAACATAAGAAAGACCTGGAACTGTTGGAGCAAGTCCAGAGGAGGGCCATGAAGTTTGTAAGAGAATTGGAGCACCTTCCCTATGAACACAGGCTGAGAAAGCCAAGGCTGTTCAGCCTGGAGAAGAGAAGGTTGCATGGAGACCTCATGGCAAACTTCCAGTATGTGAAAGGGACCTACAGGGGAGCTGGAGAGGGACTTCTTCATCAGGAACTGCAAAGATAGGACAAGGAGTAGTAAGTACAAATTGAAAAAGGGGAAATTTAGCTTAGACATTAAGAAGAAATTATATACTGTGAGTGTGGTGAGACACTAAACAGTTTGTCCAGAGAAGCTGTGGATGTCCTTGCCCTGACAGTGTTCAAAGCCAGGCTGAGTAAGGCCTTGAGCAACTTGGTCTAGGGGGAGGTGTCCCTGCCCATGGCAGGGGGGATTAGGACTACGTGATCTTTACACTCTAACCACTTAACATTCTATGATTCTAAGATTCTAGAATGTGTCAGTGTATTTGCATTTTTCCCACATTCAAAATTGTGCACAATACTTCCAAACTTGTTCTATTGTTAAACAGAAATTTGATGATACAGTATTTCATAACAGCATATATAACTAGCACTTTGTTACAAGCTTTCTGCATGCCCAACACCTCTATCAGTTGCTATTAACTTTTTCTTTCTCCTATTACTTTTTTCCTTTTTGTCTACACCATACACAGATGACAATCAGGGAAAACAACTAAATTCAACTAAAAGAGACCTGCTCATTTACACAAATCTCCTGCTAAGTTTCAATGGGAAATGACATACACAAGGCAAAGCAAACACAGAGTAAATTTTTTTCAGCACTCAAGTCAAACTAGCACAAACTAGACTATTAGCCTGCTCATTGACTTTACAATTCAGAACATTCTGTGGAGCTCAGAAAGTGATGATAGACCATGAACAGTCCAGGCTGAATATTACATGCATTTAAAAATGAAGTTTCAGGAAGAACTGCTAATGCCAGAATCTTCTTGTTCAGAGTTAAATAACAGTCAAGCCTATGACTCCAGAGCTATATTCCACTGGAAAGCTGTTTGAGAACTCTTTAAGATCTCAAACTATCCTGGAAATGAGAAAGAACAGACCAGAGATAAAACTGGTACATATATTATCTAAACCAAAGTGTTTCTTCTAGAATCAGCTCCAATTCTTTTCATAATCATCATTTGTTTATATATACTTCTGTGCCAGTCAGCAAAGCTACTTACCATTTCAGAATTAATTTGCATTTATACCTTATCAATACCCTGTGGATAATTCTGATATTTCAGAAAGGAGGAACACAAATAATATTGTGGGTCACCCCCCTCACCCTGCTTTTGTTTTTCATTTTTTTATTAAATGTTAAAAAATCGGGCACAGAGTTTCAACTGCCTTTCCCTTGTAGTTTTTTTAAAGCTTTTTCCAGCTAACCCACTGAAGAGTTTATTTGCCTGACAAAAGGAAACAGGCTTTGGATTTTGCAGTAAAGGAATAAATGCCCCTCCTGCAAGATCTACCTTTACATGTCTACAGAAGACAAAGAATCACTCAAGATTAGAGAAGACACAGGTAGTCACTAACTCATCATAATTTGAAGGACTGATTATTTAATACAGTTGGAACGATGATATGCACTGGAGTTTGGTCAGTTGACTGTTTTAAAGGTATTTCAAATGGGTATTGAAAAAACCTGTAAAATGTACAAAAATCTAAAATTTAGAACATATAATCCATGTTAATATCACTCAGTTAAGAGATTATCTAATCTTAAACCTCATGTCATAAAACCAGAGGCAGCTGTATATAAAATGTTGAAAAGGCTATTTGTTATTTTACTAGCACTACATCGGGTAATCTTTTTTTTACCTAATCAGGACCCCTTGCATTAGGCCAATCAAGTAAAAACGCACAACTACTTTGTGATCAGAATGATACTTCCAGTACTGTATAAATGATAATAATACACATTGTATTTCTCAAGCAACATAATTCAAATCGGGCAATAAGGAGGATCCTGTTAGTTAGGAATGGAAATACACTTAAATGATTTACCTGAGAACAGCTTCAGAATTTAACACACTGTAGAAGTACCAGCAAAGAAGGAAGAAATTCCTTCCACTGAATTTCCATTATCTGCAGTTTTCTTTCTGATGGAGACATGTTTGGAATTCTGGACAACATAAGTAAGTTTGACTGTTCAAAATCAATAATGTCAAGCTGACACTATAGAACAAAAAAAATGTTACCTTAATGGATGAAAAAGAAGGTTAGGGAGCAGGAGAGAAAGCTAGCAGACACCTTGCACATAGAGATCTAAATACATGGGTTTGCAAAATCCTAAATTTAAAGGAAAGAAAAATCAAATATCTAGCAGCAAATGTACCTCATGTGATAATCAATCACCTAATGTAAAATGCTTGAAATAAATGCTCTTACTATGGATTAAGTCAGCTCTTCAATTAGGAGTAAATTCACGGCCACTCAGAAAGCTTCTTTTAATTGTGTTCTTTGTGGCAACTCCTCCTCTCCTGACACTTATCATCAACCCACCTTATACAATCAGTCCCCCAATGGTGAACCTGAGAAATCAATCTGCTAATGTATAATTTGTAAAGCTCCAAAGACTAACAAATGGATAATTGATTCTTTCACAAATGCTGCATCCCAATGGATATGAAGTGGATGAACATGAAACATAAGACTGGATTTCACTCCAATTCTGTGAGAAATGCAGTATTTACAAGCTAGGAATCTAAACGTTTTAATAGTTGTCTGTGACTTCATGCCTTTTAGCCATGGTTACCAGGCAAGCCACATGCACATTAGGAGTGTGAAAAGCAAAGCAGTATTCAATCATACTTACAGCAAAGCTCATTTTACTTCAAGAGGTTCCCATCACTCTAAAACCCCCTTAATCAGTGCTTTCATCCACTTTTTTTCAAGAATTTTCAGAAACTTTTCCTAAATGAATTTAAGCATTATTATTTATCTGTGTGTGAGGAGCCAATTTAGTTTTGATTTGTCTCAACACTGATTGTCAGAAGCACATGGGGGAGGGGTTACACATGTGCCACGTGCAGGAGGCAGCTAGAAGAAGCCTTGTCTCTGAGAGGACTTCACCAAGCAACACCTCACATGGGCCAGGCAGTCAGCAGCAGACACTGAACTCCCCAGAGGGCCTTCTCCAATCGGATGGCGAAAGGTCTCTACCAATGGATGCAGTGGGACATTGGACTGCACCAATGGTCTCCTGCCAGCAGCCAGACTCTGGGAGGAGCCAGAAGGCATAAAAGGTAACTCCACTACATGCTCTGGGGGGATTTGGAGATGGTGGTTTTTGCTTTTGGGGGCTTTTTGCGGCTTTTTGGAGACTTGTCTTTTGGCCGGGACTTGTTTTTTTTGCTTTGGCTTCAGCCTGCTGAGGGACTTGCCACTGCTCCCTGGGACTTGCTGCTGCTTGTCGCTGTGCCGTCACTGGCTGGCTCGCTTGCTCGGTCCTTTGCCCTGGCCCCAGCCTGCCTTTTGGCTGTCCTGCCCTCGGCTGGCTCTTGCTCGCCCTCGCGCCTGTCCTGCCTCCCTGTGTCCCTGACCGCCGCCCTGCCGCTCCCCCCCCGCGTCCTTGCCTGGGCTGCCTGCATCCAACCCTGCCGCGCTGATCCAGCCCACCCCGCCGCCTGACCGTGACCCAGTCCAGGGTCCTGGACCTCCGATCCGAGAGCCTACTCACAGCGTGTCCGGGCGCCCGTCGCAACTCCTTTTTCTTTTTGTTTTTTCGTTACCAATAAACGGTTCTCAGATACAACATTTGCCTCGTTTGGCTTAATTTCGTTCCTGACCACCCATTTCTAAAACAACTCCTCGCAGTTTCCCTCAGTGGAATGCAACACTGTGCATACACACACACATCCATACTCACAGCAGACAAACATCTAAAGATCTTCTCTGCTACATGAGTATCAATCTGGATCTGCATAATGATTAAGTAGCTGTTCCCCATACTAAGGCAGATTGTATGTACACAGTTGAATTGTAATAAAAAAACTCTCCTACAAGTGCCTATTTTTCATTTATTCATGTTTCATCTGCATGCCATTCACATAAACAAGCATGTAAAGCTCCAATGTACAGCAATATGATTAATCAACCCACGGTTTTATATGTTAGTCTACTGGAGTATGGACCACCATTTTTATATTTGTATTATTTCCACCATGGTGGAGGTATCCAAGTGTAAAGTACTGATTTTCAAACAGAAACCACCTCAGTTACTGCCATAATTAAGCTAAGATCCTCACAAAATACAAGCCTTGCTCTAGGTAGGATGAGGAACTTGCTTTGAAAAGCTCCCCAAATCCTCAGCAATAGCTAAGCACAAGTGTATTATATGTTGTGTGTCCCATCTGTTTTGACTTCAAAACACTCATACCCGAAGATCTCTTGTATTGAGGAATTATCTTTAAAAAGAAACTGAACCCATGCATTTTTCTTGCACCAATTACTGTAGTGTCACACTGACTTACATGTATTTTGCATATTTGTAGAATTTTATTGATACAGCAGAAGCAAAAGCAACTCAAAACGCGAATTCTGATGCTGTATCATATTTACCTATAAAAAGATAGAAGTATACACATACCTATGTGTTTACTCATAGCTGAGAAACAAAGCACAATTACACAAAGGTTTAAATTGAAAAGGCAGCTGTAGAAGTTACAGAAAAAGATGTTCATCACTGCCTGCAACGAAGTAGTATATGCTGAATTCACAACACTTACAAGTTTCATTTGCTGAAAGTTTACTAATATCCACGCCAAAGAGGTTTAGTTGAACAATACTAGTAATTCTGGTAAGTGAGAATTCTTGCTCCATTGCATTTCCTGTAACACTCTCGAATCTGTCATTCTCCAAATGAAAAATGGGAGATTATGTTGGTTAGAAGAAAAGGGTGGGGGGAGGACTCGGGAGAGTGACAAGGTCTGGGACACAGAACAATAACAACATTAACTTTTATTTTGTCTGCAGGAAGGCAGACCTTGCCTACAAAAAACAAAGATCTCAAAAGCTTGTCTAAAACTAAGGGAATATGAGGACAAGAAATCTCTCATATATATAGTCTAAGACAGTGAGAAAGAACAAAAAGCCTACAGTGATTTCAGTATTTTCCACATCAGTGAATCCCTTAACCTTGTTTGTCAACTGCAGAGACTAAGACGAAAAAAAATATCCAAGGAAAAAAAAATATTAACAAGGGATTTCCCTAAATCTCTAGTAGTTACTAGATAATCAGAATGCTTGTTTAGGAATGATGGAACTATTACCAAAACCAAATCTATATTTGAAAACCTAGACTGCTTCCTAGCAGAATTGAACTGTTAGCTAATTCCTGGTGGATCCAAAGAAGAATCTCTCTTTGAAAATGCCTGTAGGGTTTTACTCCTTCAGTCCTATAAAACTTACATTCATATTTTATTTTCTATTCTCTGCATTCTACGCCTTTGTTTTTCACAGGCATCATTATATAACAAAGAAATGTAAGTTTTCTTATTTAGTATTTTTCCTCTTCAGTAAAAAAATAAGACAAAATAGGGAGAAGAAAGGGGGTTTTATTTACTTTGGGTTTAGGCCAGAACATGTTTTTCTGGCCTTTTGCTTGCAGGCTGCACCTTAAGGAAGTAACAGGATTGCCTTGTTCCTTTTCTTCATGTTTTCATTGTAAGGTGTTCCTCAAGTTCCTAAGCCTTCCCCTACTCCTTTGTTGGTATCTGTGTATTAAAGCCATCTGAGAATATGAAGCAATATTCCCCATCACACACCCATGGGGAAGGCTGAAGTACAGGGGAAGGGCTGAGGAAGGTCTGCTGGTGATAAATATACCTTCCTTGGAAAACCCAACACCCCTTGGGGAGAAAAGCTATTCCAGGCAATGTGGAGGTTCACCTCACCAATTTCTCTAACTGCTTTCTTTTCAGAATAGTTTGCCAAACACAATGAACTTGTGAGAATTCATCTTTAAATACAAACATTCAAGAGAGGCTACTGAATTATTAAAATGGGATTTAAAGAACAATCCCCAAAGCACATATAAAAGTCTGAGGATGTAACTTAAGGGACACTTTCACTGCTTGTTTCTAACAGAATACCACCACCACTGTCATTAATGTATTTAATAGAATTTTGTAGAATTCCATCCTTGAAGTGGAAAGTATGAAATTTTACTCCATTTCTTGATAAGCCACCTTTCCACATAAGCCGTAGAGACATGAATAATGAAAAAGGCCAAGCAGGTCATACAGTGTAAGTTCTTGTCAGGAGAGGTTTTCTTTTTAGAGATTATTTTATTGGTGCTTCCATCAAACAACTTTTAAAGAAGCAAAGGGGCTGTTAACTATTTTGCTCAGGGCTCATGCACTGTTGTGCCAATGTAATTCCCAGAAAGGTTTTCTAAACAGCCATGATGCTCATCCCACTCTCTGACCTAACAAAAGATAGAGGACATCACCACATGGAGCCTAGAAACCCTGTTTCTCCACACATTCCACATATGGCCATTATTTTCTTCATAGTTCTCTTTTTTCTATAAACGAAAAACTGTAGTAAGTACTTTCCCCAGTTATTTTAGCTTGTCAACCACTCCACTACAGACAATGATCCAAACTCAGTGGCTACTGAAATCAGTGAAAAGATCTCCACTGATGGAATCGGACAGATGCAGAAGTATTATAAGGGAATGAACTCCCTTTCCTGGCTGAGAACAACATAAGTAGTCATATTCCTGGCATAGTTAAATATTACACTGGGTGATCAATGTTCAAGTTCAGCCAACACCTACACCTAGAGTGTCATTTTCCCTTGTAAACTTTGAGTTATCAACACTGATACAGACTGGCATAAGTCAGAGCTATATGCAATAATAAACACATTTTCTGATTACTGAAAGCACTGTATTCTCTTTGGACACCAACTCTGGAACCTTCTTTATTTGCAATTATAAACATCTGGGAAAGTCTCACAAGTCCACCAGAGATACTCGGCAACAGTCAATGGTGGGTATCTGATTCTTGACAGGATCCTAAAAACATATGCAAACCAAAAAGATGGAGATAGAGAGTACTCACACAAGTAGAAACTGTGTATTATGAAGTGCACGGTAACTTACTGTAAGCAGTATATTGTATGCCATACCCTCATTGTGACAGTAAGATAGGGAAAGCTAAATATGAAGATGAATTGATCCTGTGCAAGTTCCTCAATGCATTTACATACAAAAAGGCTCTATTTCAGTACCAGTGAAGTGTAGACTTGATTGCTAAAGTGGATCAAAAAAGCAAACAGATTCATTCACTCCATCTTTACACTGCTCACATTTCAAAGCTCCTTTTCATAAAACTGCCAAGACCTGCCACAACTAGACTTCATTTAGCAGCCAGTTTAGGATTACAGTGGTGAACCTTCCACCTCTGTGTCAGAGGACACTGAGTGAAACTAACTTCTTCAGCAGCACCCCAGTGGAGACGGCCAGCTTGACAGTAGATAGTTTTCTCAGCAGCCACTCTGAGGGTATTAACACCAGATACTGGTCAAATTTGGACTGTACATGTTTAGTATTCCATCATGAGTGTAATAAACAAAGTGCTGTACACATTGACACATCTTTTAAAACAAATAAGTCTCATCCTTCAGACAGGAATATTTGTTAGAATTTTTAAATTTATAAATAATATCCTCCCCCATGGGAAAAACTACTTGGTTTTGCCTTCATGTTTTGTTCATCATATATGCCCTGTTATGTCATTATGTATTTTTAATAGTACTGTATTTTTATTGTTAATGGAAACAAAGGTCTATAGCTCTATCATTAATGTCAACTAGTATAAAAAACATTGTCCTCCAGAACTCAGTCTTTCTAACTAGGAAAACATTTTCTAATGTAAATAATATTTCATTGATGCCTGAACTCTTAATAATTCTGACAGGCAAACTACTATTATTCTATATATGCACATAAGTGCCTGCATTCCCTGTGGACAAAAATGCCATCCAGGTATAATACCCCGCTTGAAAGAAAAACAGCCCTAGAAATCAGCAATACAGTAGCTTCTTACAAATCGAACCTCTCCAAATCCTCCATATGCTTTTAAGTGTTACTAGGTTTTAGAAAACGCACATCTGAGTTAGCAATCTTCTATGAAAATACTTACTCAGTGCTACCTGAAACTAGCTGTTTCATTGGTGCCAATAAAACTCTAGAGCAATTTGGCACAGTGGTCCACTTTCTAAATAGTCATGAGATGTGATACACATTCAAACAGGAAATGTTACTAGACCAGGATGGTGAAAGAGTTAGAACAAAAAAAAATTGTTTTGATGATTTTGATGTATCTCAATAGTATTACAAATAATTTTGTTCAAAACTGTTTGAAAGTGACACATGTAAATTCACTTAGCAGGATTACAGTAAGGTCCTCTATTTGATCCTCCACAAAAATAAGAGGCAACAAGATCTGGTGAATAAAGAAAAAAAATTAAACTTTGCCCTTTCATTGATCAACAATGCTGTATTAAATACTCCAGTAATAATGTCCTTAATGTCCTTCATGTTTAGCATTCTCGCCTTTTGAAATATCTTCCCCCTAGAATATTCAATGCTTCAATTCTTTTTGAAAAAACATGCAGAATATGATAGCACCCTACCAAGTAAAGAGAAAGTGAACTATTTTCTGTGTCTAGATGCTTGTGATGGAACAGTATTCAATCACAGTCCTTTACCTCATTAAATGGTAATGTAACAGATTTCTACTGAAATCAGTGACATTAAAGAGGGCTGCTAAGGTACCTTAAATGTAATACATTTAGAGTTGATCATGAAATGCAACTGACAAACAATACGATACCCACTCTGAAGAAAAGTGATTGATGATGCAGAACAAAAAAGGAGACTTCTTCCTACGCTTCTGTCTCGGTTTTGGAGACAAAACTTCAGGAGGAAATGCTCCGGAATGAGTGTCTCCTCCGAAGGGAAAGGACCTCCCCTTTCCTCCTCCAATGAGGCAAATTGATAACAGCAGGTGAACGTGGAAAAATGAACTGTTTATTAACACAGAACAAAACAGAGTAGAACAGGAAAAAAACCTCAAAATACAACAAATGCCTGGAGAAGGAACAAACACACGGGCTGGCAACTGGGCTCCCCCAATCTCTGGGAAGGGAAGGGGAAGGAGAGGTTCACGCAGCAGCCCAGAGTAGGGCAGATGAAAAAAAAACCCCTGTTGACTCTCGGGTGCCGGTCCTCCTCCCCACAGGAGGCAAAATGGTTTGGTGTTCCTCAGGGCCCGGGCCAGCTAGGGCCACCCCGCAGGCTCCCCAGACTAGAGATAAGGGAAGGAAGGCAGTGAGGCAAGGGGGAGGGAAGGGAAAAATTACCCAACACAACCTTTTTCCAGCTAGCGGCAACAAAAAAAGAAACCCAAAGAGCAGCACAGCGCTCCCGGCGCACTCCCTCCCGAGCCCTGCCAAGCCCCACAGCCCCCGAGCCGTTGGGCTGAGCCATTGAACCGACCCGCACCCCGCGTCCCACGGCCCCACCCCCCGGGTCCATCTTAAAGGCACAGCATCTTTAAGCAGACGGTTAAGGAATAAAAAACCCCAAAAACCTTATAACATCACCCCAGGACAGCTTCTATGTTAAAAAAAAAAGGAGGAAAACAGTATGCATTTGAAGGGTAATAAAGTTGTAGAAGGACCAGTTAGTCTAAAGATGGGGCTGTAATCCTTCTAAAAAAAGGTACATGGGCAACACAGTTGCTAGTCAATAGTTCAAAAGAGATGGCAGAAACAATTGCTATCCCAGAAACAGCTGATAAAGTACTTAAGCTTCATGCTTTAATTGAAACAAATTAGATCTACAGCATACATGGTACTGTTTGCTGCAGTACAAGCACACATTAGACTTGTATGAGCTAACAACATTCAAGAAATAAATGACTGGACCATACAAGACCTTCTGTAGCTGAACTCATACTTCCAGCTGCACTTTTAACATTATTCTGCACTAAGCAACAGTTACTGAAACTACAAGCTTGAAAGAATAATTGAATGAAATGGTCACACTTGCCTCAGTTTTGATCTATAAAAATTAAACATAAGTGATTCTAAAATTGTTTAGAACTCCCACATTTCATCCAAGCAACACTTCTAGTAATAACAAATGCCTTCCATATCCCTTTGATCTTTTTGGTTAACTGAAAATTTAAACAATACTCCTTTCAAAGGAAAGTCAGATACAATGGTACAAAGATGATGTGCAAAGTATGTACAAAAGTTTGGGGTTTTCTTGTTTCAGTTTTGTCAGACAAGAAATGTTTCTAGATCTATGGAATAATGGTCATGGCACCACAATTTCTGCCAGTCTAGGCAAGCTACCACAGGTACACCATGATTCCTGCCAAAGATGGTTCCTAATCTTCAACAGTTCCATAGTTCCCACTGGAAACACTCCAGGTCACAAGCAACCTAATAAGCACAGTACCACAATAAACATATAAAACATACTTTCCAAGCCTTTATATCAAAAAGCCAGACTCAAAAGGCCATCTGAGTTATTCCCACAACTACTGTAAAATCCTTTGGATTTCCAAATCATCTGCAATTAAAATGGAAAGACAGACAGAAGCAGAAATGATATTAAATTGGACGTAGACACTGAAGTCTTAAAACAAAAATCCCAAAAAATGACACTTTTATCCATTTTTTTTCATTTGAAAGAGCTAGGGGCTAGCATAAAGCATTTAAGACATAAGAATGCAACACCCATTTGGGTGGGAGGTCCCAGAGTGGAGAAGGAAACCTGTCCCTTGCATAGACACTTGCTTCTATCAAAACCTTTGTGAAGGATACAGGATGTTTTGTTCACTAAATATCAAGTAGCAGGAAACCAGCTGCCTATACCTAGATAAGAGCCAGAGACAAATATGTGCTTGCCTAATCCCTATCTGTACTTGCTTAATCAGCTTTTAGTTCCAGGACCTTGAGCATAATGACCATATAAGGAGGGGTCAACCAAAAGACACCGGAGGATGACTACTAGCCTTCATCCTGCGACCACCAGGAGGAAAAAAAGACCCCCTAGCAACAAGTCACACATGCGCAGAATACCATGAAAAAGACATGTTAACCGGAAAAGAGACTGTATAAGAAGGAACTGGAACTGGCAAAAGGCGCGGCAGTTGGTGGAGCGGAGACTCCCCTGCCGCCCAGCACTGTAATTGCTTTTGCCTTGCTTGCTTGCTGTTAATAAATAAAATTGTAATTAGCACATTGAGTCTCAGAATTTATTACACCTTCATTTTTATTTTAGTTTTTGGAACTATCACTTAAAGTAGCATGCTTGGTTTTGTAAAAAACACAAGATTTCAGCTTCAAATTTAACAGGCACAGTGACACCGTGCAAATACTAACACAGAGCTACCACATATTTAAATTCTGTTGCTTCACTTCACTTCCTAAGTTTTCTTACATAGTCTGATACTGACAACCTAAAATGATGTAGTTAAAAGTAATAAACAGGGAATTTTAAATAGCCTGTCAAAGTAAGTGACATTTATAGCATCTTAGTCTCAAATTCTCATGCAAAGTTCCATCCAAAGCAACTTCATCATGAAAAGCTAAAAGTTACCTTCCCCATTGAAAGGTGTTGCATAATCTCCCACAGCAGTTAGTAAGTTTTGCATTATCACTAGCAACAGCACTCAGTGCTTAAGAACAGGTGTTTCTTTGTTAGAAATGGTTTTGTCTATTTGACAATTAAACTCTTGCCAAGAGATGTCAAGTCAACTGAAATCTCTGACATTTTCTTTGCAACCTGCTGAGTTATCAGCAAAACTAACAGGCCACAGACTGACCTTCAAGCAAGGTCTTGCTCTGGAGTTTGGCAAGTGCTGTAACTTCAGTATACCCAAGGGCAATAATACCACCACAGAAGGAAATCCCTTTCAAGTTTTCAAGGTAGCAGAGATGACCTAGTGATTTTGGATTACTATCATTCCAACTAAAAACCCCACAATTAGTTAGTGCTACACAATGTGAGACAATCACAAAAAAATCGCACGACGCAAGGAAAGAAATACATTGTAAAAAGAGATGCTGTGAGGAGGTTCTTTCTGAAAGTCTAGCAGTCTCGAATAGCTCACAAATGTTGCATGCTAAAAGGACTTCAATTTCTTTGTACTAAGACAAGCCTTAAAACACTATTTACATCATTTTCTAGACTCATGCATCACCTCTGAAACACCTTCAAAGCATTAAACTTTTAAATCCCCATTACTTACAAAATAGGCAGTCTTTCCCCTTCTAACAGACTGGCACCATCCAAGACTTCTTACCACTTTTCCTTTAAGTTTGATGTTTACTAGGAGACCAGAATGGGGACAGGTTTTCTTGCCCTTTGAAAGCTTTTTGATTTGTTATGTAACTAAACATGTTTGTACAGCTTTCTTTGTATCTACAAATCCTTAATCCACAGGATGTCAGTTCAGGCAATAATTATATTAATAAATTGTAGACAGTCTAAGAAGGAAAGAAAGATGGAGAGACATTTGGAATTAACGTGCTGTGAATCAGTCCTGCATCATCCTTTGTCACTGGAATTAGCAGGCTTTTCTTCCCTCTTCTTGTTGCATTTTAGTAATAATTTTCAGTGCATTTGACACATTTCATCTCACTCAATGCACTGAACCCTAATACAAGGGAACACCAGTTTGTCAGACATATGTTATTGAGGATGCATACCAGTTAATCTTAGGCAGCTGACATTGTCAAAGACAAGCCACACTAGCAAGAGCTACAGAAATGCTAGGCAAAGAGGAGAGAGGGATCACAAGAGCACAAGCATGACTGCTGAGATACCAAGCAACACAGAAGGCCAAAGCTTCCCACCTCCTGTCTCAGTTCTCCCCAAACCAGAAAATCTCTCACAACAGTTTCAAAGTATGCAACAGTTTCAAAGCACACATCTCCACTGCTGCTGACAAGAGGAGCTGCAAACCTGAAAAAGACTAGCCGTCCACTTGGCATAGGATTCAGCGTCAGATACTTGAAGAGCTGGATGAGAGCAAGACTTTACTCTGAAAATAATTTAGTTTTTTACAGGAGTTTCACAGAAGCGTCTGTGAATATTTATGGGTCAAAGTAGAGCAGACACTACAGTATTTGTAATCCAGGATAACCACATTGATTTGCTGCTATGGACATTATGAAGTGCAGTCCTAAAAGGTTTTTTAAACAATAAACAAAAAAGTGTGTTACAACAGCAGAACTTCTAGGGATGCCAAGCTTTATATTTTAGTGTTTCTTACAGCTGTTTTTAGCTCAAATTAAAATGATAAATGCATTCAGTCTTCAACAGGAATGCTGTCATTCAAAACTTGGCCATTCTGGAAATAATGCTGGTGAATTTTCACATACTGAAATTTGGGTGAATTTTCTCCCTCATTTTGCTGCAAATCCTCCAATATCATTTTTATACAATTTGGCTCAAATGTAGATGTGAGTCAATATAGAAAATAAAGAATTTATTATAAAAGCAAAACTCTCATTTCTTCAATTTCCAAGCCCATTTATATTTTTGAACATGGCTTCCTGAAATTAGGAAAGAAAGACAGAAATCAAGAGGACTATGAGAGCAGTAATGGAATTTTTGAAGTGTATTTAATATGAACTTACCATTAAAATGAATTTTAAAAATGGTTAAAAAAACCCGCTCTTGCTTCATTCTGGTTTATTTTACAGACTAACAATATTTCAGATCTATTAGCTTTTAAAGTTCCCCATGTATGGTTTGGTTTTGATAATTACACATTTAACAGATGTATAGAAGACTAATTAATTTTTTCATTTCCCAACTTTTCTTTAAAAAATACCCAAAACCAAAACAATCCCCTGAAAAGTAGAGATAAAGACTCAAATGAAAAACAGTTCCTTGAATTACGTAACTCATTTCATTTGTACAAAGGGTATCATATTGCTATTCTTACCATTAATTTCTGCAATGTCACAAGACACAAAACATCTGCTGAAAAGATCCTTTAAAAAAAAAATACATAAAAGACACTCCCCAGGCACACTGTTTACTGCAAACAATTAAAATATTTCAGTGGTAATACTGCTATTTTACTCAGAAAAAATTCTATACATAGCTAATTTCCAATATTCAGTAACAACAGATACTTCCCCTATTAACAGCTTCAAGATAGAACTGTATATGCCATTCCTCCAATGAAGAAGGTTCTGAGAAGGAATTTGTTCTTTTTGGATTAGAGAAAAAGAACCAGAAAAAATACCACTCGTGAAAACAGTCTGTGCCAGCACATTTACACGAAATGCTTTGTCCCTGTATGACTTCAGGAAGTAATTGCCTTTCTTGGGCTAGGTTTTATTTGGGATTTACAACATGACAATACTTTAATGCAAATTTCCCAGGAAAGACAATAAAGAGGCACTGGTAGGAGAGAACTGAAGGAAGATCTCACCGAATGTTTGGATAGTGATGCCTCTAGTCTGAAATCCAACATCTTGAGAAGTTCAGGTTAGAAGGAAAATATTTTGACATACAGCCCCCATTTCAGAATAAACTGTCCATGGGTTTAGCAGCTGACAATATTAATTTAGAAAACTTATCAGTTTAAGCAGCCATATACATCATGGAGCTGCTTTCTTCTCACATAGGCAGCCTGTTCTGTTCTACAACAGTTAGTCATTCCTTGAAAAACTTTTCTTTTAAAGACAAGTGGTGCTAGACAAAAATCATTCTTCTTCAAACTGGAAAAAAAGAGGAAAAAAAAGCACCATTTCCACCTAATCCATGATATAATCTGTTGCACTGGAGACATGTACATTACAAAAAGAGACATAAACATTAAGAATAGAATCCAAGAAACATTTCTTTTTCCTATTCTCCAGCTCAAAAAGCAGGTTGTACTCAATAGTTTTGAAAAAAATCATTGCCATCTTTATAAGGAGACACAGCACAAAAATCATCCTGAAGCATGCTAAGTTTGGAAAAGTAAACATCTTTGAGCAGAAAATAATTATATAGTCCAACACTAAATTCATCATAAGAAACCACCTCCCAGCAGGCACTGGTAGGACTTTTTAGTAAAGAAAAGCAAAGGAAATAACAGCAGATTTGGGAGGGTGGGTATAAAGAGAATTCAGGGATTTTGTTTTATAGAGTTTAGCATATAGCAGGTCCTATTGTTCTTTGCTCTACACCTAGGCAGTCACCTAAGTCTTTACAGAGGAGGATTTCATCTCTTGGAACCAGTGTGAGAGAACAAGGCATTGGTGGTGGACAGAAGAAGATTGTTCTACAAATAAAATTTTCCAAGCCCCTTACACTGAATGGAACAAATACAAGTTTATGACAGTTAATGCCAGACTCAATACAAAATCTCCACTTCACTGGAGTGAGTCTCTGACTCTTTTCTACTGCAGCAATGGAAGAGAATAATTCAGGTACACTTTAATCTGACCTGCCCCAAACAGATGCATGTAAAGTAATCAGAACTGCAAGGGAGACACCAAAAGCTTTTCCTCTTTTGAAATGCAGTCAGCATTCTCATCTGCAGGGCTGATGCACGTACAAAATTAAAAGAAATAGAAGTACATAATTAGCTTGACTTTAATCAATCCCTAGTAAAGTCATTGTCAGTCTGACTAAAATTAAATCTAAAAATTTCTTCAAAAGCTGTGCCTAGAAGTTTATACTCCCCTACTCCCTTGCACAATGCGTAACTATGTTTTTAAAAAATATAAACAAAGCTTTCCATCCCTTCCATGCAGCTGTGTCAGCTTTAGAACATATATTCTCTTTGCAAACATGTCCACATCTTGTGATGGTTTCTATAGCTAGTGCTTACACTGCTATGAAAAACCAATGCTTGGCTACAAGAATTTTTGACAACCTGAGGAGAAAAAAAATTGCTAATTCTCTTCCTGCCACTCCCCAAGAAAGACAGGAAATTTGAAACGAATGAACTCATATCCACAATAAAAAGTAACATTTAATACTCTAGAACAGAGCTTTAAATTTAGCATTTTATTCCTCTGATACCATGAAGCACAATAAGGAAAAAGGCTTCTTCTTTTCCTTCAATCAATACAATCCCTTAATAATTCAAACTTCAAAACATTTACATAAAATATTAGCATTATATATTTGTAATTGATAAACTGAGCCAGCAAGGTAATCAGTCAATTTTCAATTACTTGTGGCAACTAGATGCGATGATAGTGCACAAACTAATAACTGACAACAGTCACCTAATGAACAGGCTCATGCCTTATGGAAGTAACGAGCTTCTGGGTTCCATTTTTAATAGCCACTTGAAATCATAAATATGTATTTCCTCTTCTGCTTCATGAAAACGTTTATTATATATAAATTGAGAAGTGCTCACCACAAAACCATCCAGCATAACTTCTTTTTGTAAGGACCATACACTGCTTTTTATGTTATGGAATGCATTAGTGTAATTGCAGTGTTAACTGACTTACTGGTACATCGCAGCATTTTTACATCACTGTAAATGGGTTCTGAATAATGTCATACTTACAACATCAAACTTCTGTGTGATGTTCCCCTGGACATCAAGTAAATAAACTTTGCCATAATGTGTTCCCAGTGCCAAAAACTGTGAAAGAAAGAGATTGATTACATAAACACAAAGACACCACAAGAAATAGTACAGCAATGCTAAATGAACTCCAGGATTAGTAACACTGGGGAAAAGAAAAAAGCCCACCATTTTCTATAGAGAAAGGCTATTTTAACTGTACCCAAAGCATAAAACAGGCCTTCAAGCCCATATTACTGTGATAGTGTGAGTTAGCTGTCAGAATGAGTCATGAGGACCCTCATCCACTGACAACTAATGGTGCGTCTGCAGTCTGTACACACCAGCTGATGGACTGTGGCAGCAAATTAAAAATGCAGCGTGAGAGCAAGAACCAACGGAGATCTGAAGTAGTTCCTAGATCCTTTCTGCAGCTTTGTTTCAATCCTAATGTTTCCTCTGAGTTTTATTTTTAATTCTCCTTCATTATTAAAATAAAAACAAAGTGTTCAAACACAGCAAAAGGCCAGCTGTAAGCCACTGGTAAAATACAGCTGAATTAAGGAAGGTCTCAGACAGTGCATTTAAGCACACACCTGGGTTTGCTTTCCTTCACGTAGTAACATTCCTAAATAGAATACTCCCAAGACAAATACACTTACTTGGAAATCTCAGGAGTTTCTTTCTAAAATATAGTAGCAAAATAAAGAAATCTCCACATAAATCCATACTATCACAGACTTATTTTGATACAAACAAGAAGGAAATTGATTCTGAGAGATCTGCTGCTAATCGAACCATGTGAACTACACCTAAACAGAAAAGGCAGAATTTCAGTACTATTTGATTTATGACAGAGATTTCTTTTATTTGGCCCCTCCCCCACCCCCCCACTTTCAGCATTACTGAAATAGTCTAGGCTACTCAATTCTCTGTATTTCACTGCATGTGAGCATGCTTCATTGCAACCTATAATGAAATGCTCAAATTTACAGGCACTGCTAAGCGTGTCAGTCAGGCAGCACAATCTTTAAAAAATAACCTTACAGAAAGTCAAGGTTTAAAAGGATTTATCAAAATGGAATTGCTTAAAATGAAATTTCAGTTCAGGCACTTAAAATATGAAGCTACATTAAAAGGAGTCAAGAAAGGGAAAGAAGGGGTTCATTAGAAATTCATTCCCTGCAATGCCTTTCACTCCTGCAAGGTTGCCTTTTTTCAGGAAGAAAAAAGTCCCCTGGGTAAAAAAATCAATACTGGTTAATAAAACATCAGGTGTGCAGACATAACTAGGTATGACTATTCCACTGCACAGGCCTGCTTGAATGCACCAGGTGCCATGACGATTAGTCATCCAGTACAGACAGCAAGCCTGGTGAAAATATGATGCTTTAGCAGCAAAAAAGAAAAAAAAAAAATTCTGGGGGGGAATTAGTCTGAACGCAGAAGCCAGATCTCAGGATTCCCAGCAAAGTTAAACTGCTTTAGTCAGAGTCATATATTACATATTACTGTATAATTTTTCTAAAGATAGCATTTAGCAGGGCTTTTCCTGTTCATTTAGGGGGAAAAATCCCCAAAGCCGAACTAGAATGAAACAGAAACACCCTTGCTAAACCTATAACCCAGCTTCATTTTTAAGCTCTCTGTTGTAGGAGACCTATTCCTAAAAGACTGCAGTACCTGGCTTCTAACAATATTGATCTTTCTCATAAATAGTATATCTAGTTTGCTGGAAAACTGAAAGTGCTGGGATACTTCAACAATTTTCCTGTATTGTCACGCTTTGTGACACTATAGTAAAAGCTGTATCTGTGCACATCCTTATAGAAAAATCGTGTTAAATTCTTGGCTTTCAAAATTTACCTGAGACTCAGGACTAAAAGGTAACAGAAACAGGCCATAGACAAGGAGGAAATGCTTGCCAATTTTCCAAATGTCTGTGTAATTCTAAGTTGTCAAAAACATTTTAAAAAGACTTATTGTTTTCATTCACACAGTTAAAATACAAGCTTCATCTTAAAAGCCTCTTGAGCCATAGCAACAGTTCTCTGAGGAAAAGAAACACAGCACAAGTCAATCTAAAAATATAGACAAATAATAAAGATAGATCCCTCAACAGTAACTGTTAAGGAGATATTGCTGGCTAGAAATTATACATTCAGAAAATAGCTACTATGTTTTACATACTAATAGTTGACAAATCATTAACTCATACTTTCAGATGCTCTTCAGCATGACTCAGTATTTAAAATGATTTTCAATACTTAGAGAAGAAAACTCATAAAATACAAAAGCAATTCTTTAAATCACTAAATAAACATATGAAGTTTATTCCTTTTAAGAAAAAAATAATAATTTTTCTTAAAATTTCTTTAGTTTGCAATATCTATTACTCTATCCCTATCATTTTCTGGTACTTCAAAAACCTTAGCATGTGCATTTCCTCTCCTTGTTTTTAGCATACTGAATCAGGGAAGGGGAACAGGGAAGTCTTAGTACACCACCACCCAAAAGAAAAACCTAAGCAAACAAAAAAAACCCTGTAATTTCTTTCTTCTACACTGTATTAACATATATATAACATATATATAACACAGCGGAATATATGCTAAGCTCCTGGCATGATAAAGTTGGTCTTCACTGATACAGGCTGCGCACATAAGCACAGTATATACCATCTTTCTTTCTGAATAAAGAAAAGTTAGGACTGTATTCTGATTGCAGTTCATAATATTGTTCATAATTAAAATGGAGTGAACATTTTTCTAGTAGCTTTCCAGTACATCTTATCTAACAAATCACTGCATCTTGAATTCTCACCTCATTTCCTCATTGAGAAAATGTGTTTCTCACTGAAAAAATGTTTGATACAAACAAGAAGGGAATTGATTCTGAGAGATCTGCTGTTAATTGAACCATGTGAACTACTCATTTTATCACTGAGAAAATGTGGATTGTTCAATACAGGTTAATGGTGAATTTTGTTTATGTTACTGTTGTCTTGCACTGCAACTCTAGATTTGGCATCACTTCTACACAGAAATACGCTGATGCATTGTAAGCACAGATAAATATATAAAACCAAGCAGAAGTGCTATCTCAGCCACAAAGTCACATAATACCTTTTCATGCACTGTCATGCAGCTGGCTGCATCCTTCTGGAGAATTTCTGTCATTCCATTAGAAAGCCGTTCATACTTGAGCTTAGGCTCTTCTTCACTCTCATCTTCCTAAATTTTCAGGAGTGTAAGAAAAGGGAGCAAGAGAGAAAAAACAACAAAAATATTTAGAAGTTTATTTAAGATAAAAAAAAGTTAAAAGATATCCCAAAACTATCACACAGCAACAGGCGAAGATGGATCACTGCGATCTCTTCACAACGGCCGTTACAATCGAAAGCCAAACTTTCACAGTTTAATCATCTGAAGGGGTTTGGGTTGTGCTTTTTTGTTACTGGTTTTTCTTTTTACTCCAAAGTTCTGGGTGCAAAGACTGTAGAGCAGCATGTCAATTCAGCTGTAAGAGGCACTTATTTGATATCTAAAAAGCAGGAAAAAATGTCCATGTGTACTTTGTTACATAAAGTTAGTTATTTGCAATTTAGAAGTAAAATACAAAAAGGATGGATATGATAATGAATGATGATAAAATAAAGTGTACCACTGTAGCCACAATGAACTGAAAGCTGAAGCATGCGTGTTACAAGAAACTTCATGACCTTTACAAGATGCTGCACCTCTGTAGGAAGGATAGAGGCAAAATGCTGTGAACAGAAATAAGAAGAATCCACTAGGAATAAGTTAATTGTCTAAAACCCACCAATGGGCTTATGGTTTAAAAAAAAAATAGTATAAATATGTTTTCTGGGAGAAGGATCTGGACACTGTATATTCCTATCAATCACCTTTACCATTCGCATGTTAGGATTTTTTCTGGTAAATACTGAAGCTTTCCTCTCTTTCTTTTCAAGTATGTTAGGTATTATCACCCAATCACTACTTAAATGCAAGGAAAGATCATGGGGCAAAGAGTGAAGAAAAAGGAAACCAAGCTAAAAAAAAACCCAAGCAGCAAATTTATTGATCAAAGAAGACCCAACATGTTTATCTCTTAGGAAAAGAAAATCCAAGTTGCAAAATAGCTCTTTGGTCACAGGCATCTATCTGTAACAGATGGTCTATGGAAGTACAATGCCAGAAAGATTCCACAGGCTTCAGTAAGACTCAGTTAATCTTATACATGCACAGACATACACAAACCCTTATATATCCCTTGGTCCTCACTGGGAAACAGTATACCTGCAATAATATTCTCCTACAATCGCTATTGACTGTAATGAATATATCAACACTGTGTATGTTGTTTCCCACATAAAACACATCTTTCATTCCGAAGCAACCAGAATATACCGGTGCAGTGCTCTACTTAAAGGAGTGCCTTGACTTCCCACCAACCACTGCCTTCCAATTTCTAAAAATGCAGTGTCAGCCTATGGCAGAACTGTATTTGTGCAACACTTTCTTGTAGTCAATGATGCAAAAAATAAATTTGGAAGAGACATGTTAACCGGTTAATAAAACATATTTTGTTTAAATTGCCTTTGGAATACTAAAGCCAGTCTTTCCCAAGTTAAATAGTACAGCCATTTACTATGTGTGCTACCATCATATATGGTAACATGTATATAACCTCATAAAAAACACAAAAAAGCCTATGGAAACACCCAATATTTAGCCCCACGTTTATAGAAACATGCTGCAAAGAGAGTCTGTTTTAAAATGTTATGTGAGAGTTTTATGACAGAATACAAATTAGATTAATACAGGGATGTCAGCAGCGCATGACGTAGGAGTATGAAATGAGGTGTCAAAATGTCCACCAAGAAACAATTTTATTCAGTAAATCTAACACTGAACAAAGTTGTTACTAGGCAGAATGACAATGTCAAATTACAGGTCGGTATATAAATCAGTCAAATTCCTCATGCCTATAGATCCTTAATAAATGGCTATGAGGTGGAGGGAGGAGGTAAGTCAAAGTAAAAAGCATACATGTGATGGAAAGAAGGCGTAAAAAAGTATGTGTCCATTTTATACCAATTAATACATTACTCCATTTTATACATTGCTTACAAAGATTACACTTGAAATGCATGGGCAATCATTGAATAAATTCATAAAAGTAAAAATTGAACTCCAGTCATCTAGTTTTTATAAGATCCCACATGTTGCTGGGGTCTGGACATCCAATGTGCAACCAACATGAAAAGTTAATTCTCATCTCTTGAGTAGTTTGCATAAAATCATTCATCCATGGACCATTAGATAAAGTTACTGTAAATAAGTTTCGCCTGTCTTATTTATGAGTGAAAACTAAGTAATTTTTTCTGCACATGAATATATAAAAAATATATACTTTCAAAAGTCAGTGCACTGAAGTGTTCTGCCAGGCTTCAAAGTAAGTAAATAAAATGAAAACTCCCCAATATTAGGCATGATGATGTACCTATTTCACGCTTTCTTGACAGGTATCTTCTATGTTAAATAAAAGTCAAGCTAAAAGGTGAATTGAAATGAGGTTGGGGCACTTTACTGTAAACAAAATGAAATTTAAAAGGTGATTTGCAAAAATTCAAGATTTCTCTACTGCTTCAGAGTCTGATATATTAAATGCATTTGATGATCTCTTATTTAGAGTATCAGAATTTAAAAATTTTAAAGGTATTTTTGTATCAAGAAAAGCTTTTATGCAGTTTGAACTTCTAAAGTAAACACAAACCCATGTTAATAAAAGTAAATCAATAATTTTTGTTAAATTTTAATAATCTTGCAAACCCACAAATTAAACCATGAGCAGTCTGAGTTGAGATGTCAGTTAGCTGCGTTTCTATGACAACCTAAAGGAATAGTACAAGTCCTGACTTGCAGCAGAGCTAAGATATAACAGAGTGACATTTACCCTACACAAGAGAACTCACAGCTGTCCTTTTTAAAGGGAAATAATAATAAAAAAATCAATTGCTGAACTTACATGGATTTTTACTAAGTGTATGATACTTTTAATTAAACCATCCTAGAGGATTCTAAAAATTTGAAAATAAATTTTGTTAACACTGCTTTTTGTACCACCACTTAATACTACTTCAATATTTAATGCCTAAAACTATCTGAAACAACAATACTGAATTTTGAGATTCTTGACAAATGTTTTGAGAGAAAAAGAAATAAATACTGCACAAAATGTGTAAAGCACTCTACACATAGCAGCCTTAAATTCTGAAAGGCAAGTAGACCCACAGAGCTGACAGGAGGAAGATACCTTTGTGATGTTGTAAAATAAACAATGACCATTTTTCCACAACAAGAATGCTAACTTGAAACTCATAATCCATTTGAATTTCTACTTGCTAAAGTAGAATGCTAATGCTGGCAGTTACATAGCTAAAAATATGCTGTAAAGAACAGGTATCCATAAACTCCCATTGAAAGCACATTTCCAACTGAATGAAATACTCTAATTAGCCCCTAAGACTAACACGAACCCGTTCCTACTAAGAGCTCTTCCAGTTGTCATTGCTGAACACACCTGAACTGAAAACAAATTCCTTTTCATACACCCAGCACCTACTCGCTTACCAACTCTTCTTCTGGAATGGATTTACAAAACTAACAAGAGCCACAAATTGTGCAATATACTCTCAACAGGCAAGTGTCACTTTGAGGGATGCTCACCGGCCTTTCTGAACACAGGTTCACAACCTTCTTCAGATATTCTGCCCCATCTTTACTAGCTTTGCCTACAGGAACTATTGTGTAGGAATCATGAGTAGGAAAAAAAAAAAAAATCTGAAATCAGTCCTCTTGAAGAAAATTTCCAGAAGGAACCTGTGGGCAGTTCCCAGTTATTCCATTAGCCCACATTTGCTCCTGCAGCAGAGGATCTGCCAACAGGACTGTCTGTCACATGAACTACATGCTCTATTGATTACAGATACTCTAATTATGTTACAGGCACTGACAGCAAAGTGTCATCCCTCCCACACATGGCTTGCCCTCAAAGTTTTTCAAAGCCTTTATGGAAATAAACATTGTATACATTATAAGGCAAGTGTCCTTCCCCTTTGCTGCACATCTGTCCAGTCCCAGCTAGAATTCCAATTACTCTAAGTGTCCATTCCAGCCTTGTTTATGCCTGCAAGTTTTGATCCTGCAAAGCATTTAAACTCCAATACAAAGACAGCTGAGGTCCATCACTGAAGCAATTTCAAAGAAGACACACTCACACCCTACTCCAACAAGGCCTCAGCATCATAGGCCTTCTTAAAGGGCTATGTCTGAAAAAAAAAAAGACAAATAAAACCCCTACACTTAATTTTCTTTTTTTTCCATGCTTTCTTTCAAGTTTACCTTGATTTCAGACATTATAAGCAAAATGTTAAGTGACCTCATTTCCTCCTGGCCAGGACAGGGTTAATTTTTGCAGTAGCCAGGAGAGGCATGGCTAGGGCATAGAGGCTATTCTACACTACCTCATGTCATTGCCAGGTGTGGGGAGGGAAGGGGACCCTTCCCTGAAGAGAAGGGGTTCCTTCTGGTTGAGCAAAGGACAGGTTTCATAATGCTGGTTCCAAGCTAGAGTGCTGTGAGTATTTTTGCATGTGAATCACTCTCTCTCTTTTGTACACTTTTGTTATTAGTACTGTGGCAGCTACTGTTAATTTTCTTATCTCACTGCTGTTTTCAGTAAATTGTTCTTACCTCAACCGGTGAGCTTTCCCTTTTGTACCTCCTACTCTCCTCTCCAGCCCACTGCAGGGGAAGGGGAGGAGGGGAGCAAACAAGCAGCAGGTAGTTTGTAGAGTCTCAGTGGGAGCACTAAAGTGGGGAGTACCATTCCTAAATCACAATACCCCCTAGCTTACTGGGTCATTCAAAGTGCTCTGCCTCTGTTTATCTGAGTACTTAATGTTTAAGACACATTATAAAATCCCATTAAAAAAAAAAACCCAAACCAAAACCAAACCAAAGAACCCCATTCTGCTGCAAAAAGTGCAAACACAACATTACTTCAAAAAAGTGAGAAGAGACTACTTGGCAATTTATGAGAGTAACTCTTCCTGACATTTAATACAGGTCAGGCCTTTAGAAACCCTAGTAAGAAATCAGAATTTTTATTTATTTAAATAGTCATCACTATCACACAGAACAAAAAAATTAAACCAACTAGTTAGAGCTCCAGAATTACTAGTTTGCACACCAGATGAAGATCTCCAGTAGAACCAAAGAAACCAACTCAAATTATTTTTGAGTTTAAATAAAGGTCCACAGAACGTTTTCAGTTATGCAAAAACGAATAAACACATCCTTCCTTAGTGCTCTGCTGGGGGCAGCTTCACTTCTTATAGAAATTCAATGACAAATATAAAAAGAAACCAACATAAAAAGACCTCAAGCCCCAAAATGAAGTCTCCAGGGATAGTTACTTATTTCTCTTATATATGTGCAGAAGCACAAAGTGCAGCAAAATACCCAGCAGAACTGAGTTGCCAACATAATTTATTACCTTTCTTGGTTTTGACATCTCGACTTGATCCAAGGTATAGCCATCTCCAACTCTTGATTTTTTTAATGGAAATAATGTCTTAATCAGGGTGTTGACTGACTGTCTCAGCTTTAGTTTTGAGGGCCTGTGAGACTGGCTGGAAAGGATCTTTCATCTATAAAGCCCCTATTTGACATGGAAGCAAAGAGTACTTATCCAAGTGGCTGGTGCCCTGCTGAGAAGCTAAATGGATGACTTCTAAACAGACTGCTATGAAAGGCACATCATCAGTGGGGTTTTACATCATCATCTGAACCCCCAGCTGTCTGCAAGCCCTTCATATCACCAGCATTGCTTGGAAGGGCAGGATTGCACCTAGGACGGCTCTGCAAACCTTACTTTGGACAAGGGATTCCAACAAGCACCTTTCAAACTTAAGGCTAACTGCCACAAGATTTCCAAGAGGGGACAAGTACTACCCGACAAAAGATACAGATAAAACTTTTTATTTAAACCCTCACATCATTTCTACACCTGGGAATTGTACCACATGGGTCATAATGCCTCCTTTGGCCCAATAAAGAAATTATGACTATTTTTGGTCTTTATCTTTCCAGTTCAGCTCTCAGACCTTTGGTAGCACCCAACTATCTCCATTCATTCAAGGTAAAGAGATACTGATTTATAAATGAACCTGATTTTACATTTACTGAATCCCATTCCCCAAAATCTACAGGGAAAATATCTACCACCAAGTGCCTCAGATAAGCAGGTTCATTTATCTGTCATCTCTAGTTTTCTCTACCCACGTCATATTTAGGCTAAATGTGGCTCAGATAATCTCGTAATCCAGATAATCAGACAGAAGCCTCTATATTCTCAGTATCACCCCAGGAATATCTATGTGCATTGTTTCTCACTTCCTTCTTTACCGTATTTCACACCAAATAATTTTCTAATAGCTGTATGCTAAAACATTGAGACTTAGCATACTTTTCTTGTACTTAATGGCAGAAATTAAGTTTTTTTCTCTACCCACGTCATATTTAGGCTAAATGTGGCTCAGATAATCTCGTAATCCAGATAATCAGACAGAAGCCTCTATATTCTCAGTATCACCCCAGGAATATCTATGTGCATTGTTTCTCACTTCCTTCTTTACCGTATTTCACACCAAATAATTTTCTAATAGCTGTATGCTAAAACATTGAGACTTAGCATACTTTTCTTGTACTTAATGGCAGAAATTAAGTTTGACAAACCGTACAGTTTGTTCACCCCAGAAATAAGACTTCAGTTTAGACACCCTTGCTCAGCTAGGAGCAAGCAAATTCTTCAACCTTGCTGATTTTGACAGCAAGGCAAGTTTAATGCAGAGCAACTCTCTACTGCAGCTCTGCAGGACTAGGTCTGCTGGCAGGGTTACTCTCAGTTTTGGGACATGAATGGAAAAGGAAAACAGTGACTCTGCCCGCCACAATATTATGAAGGTTAAAGGATTGAAGGACTGCCTTCCAAGTACCAGTCAATCCCGCCTGTAATCCAATTATCCAAAACACATAAAGGGGCTGGCTCCCACTTAACACTTAACCTCCACTTTTAAGACTGCAGAGTCCTGAAGGCTCAGAAGTCTTCTCCTAGCCTCCCTCTTACAAATCTCCTCTGCTCCATCCCCTTGTAACCCTCAGATGGACCTTTGCTGACACCCTAACTCCCCTCAAACACTTTATCAAGCCCTCTCAGCCTAGACTCCAAGTCCAATTTCAACACTTTTCAGTGCGTCTGCCAGGAACCCCATCTTCTTCCTCTTCAAAACTACCATGTCCTCAGTTGGAAGCTCACTTCAGCCAGGCAACCCTCATGGCATACCTTTCCTAGACACAGTTTTTAATGACTGCTTATAGCCTGACATGAAACAGCCGTTCACAGACACCAGAATCCACTATGAACAGCTCACCAAGTATACTACAGGTGGTTCTTGGAAAAGGCAGACCACAGCTCCCACCTCAGCTGCACACCCACACCAGCTCAGAGACATTCAGAGGACAAAGATCTAGATAGACTAAGCAAATGGATTTGGCAATGCAGACAATTACCATCCTGTATTTCCATGACCTCTTTCCATGTCTTAAAAGCACAGATGTTCTTATAATACATGGCAGGAAAAAGGAATTTTATTTACTAATTTAGGGTTGACATATGCAAATGAACACACTTCCCATTTGCAATACTTGGGAATATGGCAAATAAATAAAAAAATCTAGCAAAAAAACCTACTGCAAGTGAAAATATCACATGGGAGCAACACAGGACAACACATGCAGGAGGGTTAATAATCTTAAAGTAGAAAATATTAAGCAGCAAACTGTAACAAATTGCTAACATCTGTTGATGAATTTAAGGAAGCAACATCATCATGTCACAACACAGTTGGGAGATCCCTTTGACTTCCACCCCAGATCAAGTCAAAGGCCCTGTACTATTTGGTAAAAACAATGAATAGGTTTTTTTGTTTGTTTTTTGAGAACATAAAAATGAAGAAAAACTCCCAATCTTTACCTACTAAATGGCTTACCCTGCTCACAACTTTAAGTACAATAACAACTGGGTTATACCTGTGATGAGATAAATTTGCCTTCTCCCCCTCTTCCTTGTTATATTACCATTTCACAGTCACAAAATAGTCTTTATAAATCCCACTATTGCCTTATGACTGCAAGCATCAGAATATCACTTGTACTTTAAGGATGAGGGGTATAAGTTTTGAACCCTACAAATTAAATTGGTGTATTATCTATTTGATATAAGAAGGAACCCAGGAATATTTCTGGACATTTGTCTGTTTCCTTCTACCCTAAAAGCAAATATGTTCTTCACAGCAACTTCAAGTAATTGGACCCACTATTAATTGCATTAAGTGTGCATACCAGCAGAGTCTTATTCTTCCTCAGCACCACTAGGAAAAATTTATTTAAAGATGATGACTGTTGGGGTTTAGGAATTCTCCTTTAGTTTCTTTCTCTTACGGAATTTTCCCCCATATGTGTTGCTAGGAGACAATAACGACCAGATACTTAAGAGACAAGTGGCCACATCTCAGGGGAGGTCCAGCAGGCTACTCTTGCTTTTTACCTGGAGGTTTCTCGTGGAGGGCAGAGATACCATAAGAATTGGGCTGGGGGAAGGGGCTGGGTGCAGCTCTGAGCTCTCCCTTGCTCTCTCGGCATTCGGACGGGAAGGAGGCTGCAGTTGCTGTGGCAAGAATTCACCACCACTGCAGGGTTCTGTCTTCTGCTGCCTTCTGTGGTGAGAGGAGTTCCGCTCATGGGAGCAGCCATTGCACTGGAACCTTGTTAACACCCTACCTCACTTAAAGAGGGACTCTGTTGGAGTGTCCCAGGGGAAAACCCTGGGATCGACAGCCCTCTCACCCTCCCAGGGAGCGTCTCTCTGGGAGCTGGGCTGTCGCTGCCCCGCCCCTGCCATTTTTTTTACCACTGCTCCGAGTTTTTGCTACACTGTAACTCACAGCCCCTGGCCTGCATGGAAGACCGGCGGTTTCAGCTACAGCTGCCGAGTGTCTGATACATCTCATATACCACTCCGGGAGTTTGCTCATCCCTGCTACAGCTTCTTTTGCTATCCAGAGAGGGCACCGGGATCGGGTGCCCCTGGGGTTTGTAAAGGAAGCCCCGTTTCCATCCCTTCTGCCGAGCCCGTCCCCCGTTGTCCACGTGGAGAGAGATGGCCAGACCCGTGCCCTGCGCCCCCTGCAGCCACGGGGGAATCATCGCACCTGCCCTGCCCAGCCAGGAGCCACCAGCGCCCCTGCCGGCTGCGGCCGGAACTACAGCAAAGGGGAAAGTGCTTAAAGAGCGGGAAGAGACTGTTTATTGGGTTTTCTGTTCTTGTTTGATGTTGTTACCATTGTTGCTATTTGTTTGCCTTGTTATGCATACACATACTAGTAAAGAACTGTTATTCTTTTTCTCATATCTTTGCCTAAAAGCCCCTTACTTTCAAAATTATAACAATTCAGAGGGGAGGGGATGATATTTTCCATTCCAAGGGAGGCTTCTGCCTTTCAAACACCTGTCTTTCAAACTGAGACAATGACCAAATCTGGTCAGAATGGGGGTAGGAGGAAGGTTTGTCTTTGGCAAGTTTTAGAAGTAAGAATTGTAAAAAAGATGCAAATTACTGAGGTGGGCAGTGAGGACATAATGCTATCATTGTAAAGGAGGCAGCTATTTACTCAAAGTTCTTCCACTGTAACATCAAGCTTCTTTGGTGTTTGCCTCTGGTGCTGCCACTTTTGAAAGAAACTGCACACAAGACAACCCACTGCCTGCCATTCTGACATGGAAGTCAGAAAAAACACCTAGCCCAAGTCCTGCTTCTTCTCACACCAACTGGAACCCAGGTTATAGTTTAGAAATAATTTAAATAATCATCATTTCTGAAAAAATACCTGGAAATTCACAACAAAAATTTAAAATTTACATTTTCATTGTTGCAAAACCTCTAGAAGATTGTTACTCTGTACAATCAAGAAACATATAAAGTATAATTTAGAAGCTAATTCGGTCCTTAAAAAGATAGCACCTCAAACTCATTTTCTAAAGCTCCTCAAGTAGATGTCCCCATATTTGTTATTTAAAAATACTTCTGTGTTCCAAAGTGATGCAAACACACCTTCCCTGATGGCCATTTCTAGGTCTTACCCAGCCTTCCTTCAAAAGAAAAAAAATCCAGAAGCAAGCAGAAGAAAGCACTCCATCCCCCACTGTTCTGGATTATATACCCACTTGTGCTGAAGAATCAAGTGCCACAGAGCAAACAAGAATTACTGTAGTAGGATGTGTAATTATTACAAAGTGCAGCTTCACCATTACCATTTCTCCATCCCTAGAATATGGTTTCCAGACTTCTGCTCTTACCTCAGTGATGATCCTGACTCAATTCCTCTCAATGCAATCAAATCTCTAACACTAACAGAATGCCAAGAAAAACTCAGACTAAGGCCTTTAACCAGGCTGCTTGATAATACCAAAACTGGAATACAATTTTACTGCACGTTGTTGTTTTATGTACTGTGTTGAATTTAAATCCTGAGCACTTTACCAGACCCTTTGGAAGCTCATTGAGAGAGCATAAACTTCTTTTCCTCCATTACTTTCATAAAAAAGTTGTTCCTACAGAAAAAATTTAACAAAGCAGAAAAAAAAAACTGGTTTAAGAATGAGAATAGCAAAGAGCATTTCATCTTGAAGTCACTGGTTCAAAAGCAGGTAGAGCAATAGTGAATAAAAGCTAGAAACCCATTAAAGTTTCCAACTTGCACAAGAATTCATTTCAATTCTGCAACTACTGATACACAAGAAAACAAAAAGCACGAAGACTGAAATTTCTAAACTATAACAGCATGCTTGTGACTTATGCTGCTAAAAATATTTTCCCATAATTCTATGGTGAAAATACTGTAATGTTAGTTCAGCGAAAAATGTGAATAACCTCTGATCTTGCTCCTTTACAACTGTTCATAAGGCAAATCACCAATGCTTTTCCAGTACCTAGCTGTAAAATTGGTAAATATGGATTAGGATGGTAAAATTTCACACAACAGAAATTTCTGTTCTCCCCATGCATTTTCCACAGGGATTTATTTAATACCCTGGGAAAATGCAGATACACACCAGAAGCACGGAATTAAGATTATATGGCTGCCTGTGAATATGTCTCAAAATGGGCTGCATTTACAGTATGAAATGACACACAGACGAAAGACAAAATACAGAGCATTTTATTTCTTTGCAAAACTGTTGTGGCATACAGAATATTAAACTATATTTGCACAACACCAATTGAAGATTTACTCCTACGGGTTTGAAGGAGCTGGGCACCAGCCAAGTTTTGAAGCCTAAGTAACACAGAGATGATATACTGCACATGAGCAATCCTCATAAATGGCGTGTTTAAAAATGAGCAGTAAAAAGTCCATATAATACAATTTGGTTTCATTTCAATTTCCATCAATTTATTTTACTGGTAGTTTTGTGCATAACAAAGAACACCAGAAACTTCCAAATCCACTTCATTGTTCAAAACCATAGGATCAGTCCATCCACACCAAGTGCGCCATACAGAGGCAGCACAGGATAGGCTGTTTTATCTTCCACATCCAAATCCAATTCCAGCACAGAAAAATCCAAACACAGTTCAAATCACAATGAAGCTACACATTTCTACTTTTATTGTCCTTTTGCTGAGTAAGGAACTTGGGCAAACATTTGTTTCCCCTGTGAACACTACTCAAGCAACCCACTTGCCACCTTGTGATCTACTGCATATGAAAAGCTGACAGGGCAGTTTTGGGAATAGCGGTTTTTGAAGCTCACCTACCCACCACTGGGGAAGAGCTGAATTTCACTGTTACTTCCTTTTTGCAGCCAAGAGTGTTATTCCATGCAGAAAAATACATTTAGTGTTTTGCAAAAGCCACATCTGCATACTCTGCTAACACAGTAGCTTTGCAATTGCATTTAATTCACGTAGGAAGCAGAGCAGCATTTTTACTTTCTCTGTATTCCACAACATACAGATAGAACAGGCACTTCTGGTTAATATTAATAGTTCATTAAATGAAGTATCTAATTTTCACTCAAAATCAGAACATCCTAAGAGAATATAGTAATAATCCATTTTTTCCTGCAAGTCAATCCTCTAATGATGTTTATTATAATGTTAGTTACTAGTCACTGCAAACTTGTTTTTCAAATTAATGTATGAAAAGATTCCATTTAAACTTCAATAAATAATTTACTATGCTCATCCTACTGACTCAAATTGATAAATTATTTGCATGATACATTTCTTCATCAATAAGGAGAACTTTGTACTTGGAATTTATGTAACTTTTCCTTCCATTCTCCCCAAAAGGCCAATTTAATTTAAAGCCCTGAAGAGGGAAGCAATCTCTCCTCAGACTGCCCAGATACGTGAAACAGAATACACTTTTTGAGCATTTTTCTCCCATTTTACATTTAAAAAAAATAACCAAATGTACAGCTATTCAATAATAAGGAAAAGAGGCATGATTAAAAGAAGTACTTTGGAAAAGGTCAGGTAGGAGACAAAAAAAAAGCAACTCTGACTAAGGTACAGTAGCCAAATCTACTTTTCAACCATCCATTTTTCTTACAATGGTGATGCCCCTTCAAATGTTACTATCCACAGAAGAGCTTATCTCTTCCAGCCCTATGCTCCACACTCCATGTTAAGAGAACATTTTGATGGAAACACAGTATGACAAGGAGCCTTTTTCACCAGATGCTTTATTTACTTGAAATGATTTAATTGCTTTGACCTAATCCAGACCCAACCTACAAGACTAAAATTTGGAGTGCACTGAAAAGAGAAGGGAAATATCAAGGCTTTTTAGTTGCCTCTTTTTAAGGCTTACATTTTTCCTAACTGTGTTCCTGCTCTGATCAGTTTTCAAAACCTTAAAGAACTAAAGCACTACTAATTTCAGTGGTGGAAGTGCATCAGAGAGGGATATTTCTAAACCACCAGAAATAGTTTGAGCACTGGATTAACCAGAATTTCTACAACACCATTCTGTCTACAAACTCATAGAATTTATTAATATAGTGTTTAAATAACTAAACGAGAAACTAAATGAACAAACCCTTTCACAGGGTAACAGTGATCAAAACAGAAAAAAAAAGTTAAGAAGGGCACATATAAAAACAGAAGTGCTAGAATGAAAATATGTGCAATAATGATGACTAACAAATTCATGTCTCTAACAAAAAAGCAGGAATACAGATATCAATGCACCTTTTTTAAAAAAATACTATTCTAATACCTCTTTGCAGAACTTTAATATCTGCACCAACATGGCTTTCTTTTGTAGTTTAACAAGCAAACAATTGCAAACCAAAAAATTTCTGCTGTAGTGCGGCATCAAAAAAAAAAAAACAACAAACCATCAGTGACATGCCTTACATAATCAAGGATTATTTCTTGGGACATAGCATTCATTTATAATTCCAGGGACATTTGTTCTTGAAAGGGTGCTTCCTGTAAAAAAGTCACATGCTGGATCAGCACAATCTGCTCATAACCCCTGCAGTAAATTAGAAAGGAGGAGAAAAATTTAAGCCTTTTATTCCTTGCTAATTAACTGGCAAAACATAACTACCTGTCTGACAGAAAACAGCTCAATTGAGAAAAGCAAGATTTTACAGAAACAGACACATTGCAAGGAGGAAGAATAATTTGAAAATAAATTCAGATTCAGGCTGTACATAATTTATGGAGGTTTTTTTTTTCCCTCCACAGTTGACAAACAGCCAAAAGTCAGATTACTTTGTTATCTACTTTTTAGATCTCATCAAATATGACAGTCCAAACATTTAGCTTCAGGTGCTATAAAATAAAATTAAATAAGCCAATGAAACCACATTGTACTATGACTTTTCAGCCAAACCAACCTGCTCAGATCCAGCCTCAAATCTGGCTGCATATTTGATGATTGGACAAGTTTGGGATAAGTCATGCAAATACACTCCAGAAAAACAATTTAAAAACCCTAACAAAAACCCTTCAAAAAACACTAAAACCAAATGTCTAAAGCCAAAGATACAAAAAGAAAATACTTGTGCTTCAAGACTGCAGTAAAATTATTTCACGAAACAATTAGGTTTTCTCCAAAGAATTAGAGGAGTATTAGATATACAGCTTCCTCATTATACCATGGGATAATATATAGCAGCCTGTCTACAGGAAAAGAAAAAGCTTGTAATATCCCAAATCATATATATGAACATGATACTAAAATGTCAACTGTACTGTAGTTACCAGGAAAGATCTATTACATTTCTACAAGTGCTACAAGGTCTACGAATTTTACAAGTAACTACAGCTATCTCTGTATTGAAAGAAAGGTCTGCTTAACATCTGAACAAATTCACCATCTTTGCTAGTTGATACCTTTGCATTTTACACATTCTGACTTCAACAGCTGAGAAGTATTTTACACTGGGGCAGCTTTAGGAACTCAATTTCCTGTGTAGCCATCACTGGAACCAAACTTACACTTATGAGGTTTTAGATGACGTACATTCAAGACAGTCAATTTTTGCAGACTCCCACATTTGAGGCCTACTATTAAGCACTACCACCAAGTCTGTGCAAATAAGCATCCTGGCAACTGTTAAAGAGTCTGTCGTTCAAAACAAACCAAGCAGGTAGCAAAATATCATTAGAATTTTATTTGCTGGAAGATACTAAAGGAATGATAGTTAAGAGAGTTGCTACATGAGACAGAATTAATGTATATTTGATTCTTTGCTAAGATAATAGCACAGAAGTGTAAAAACATCAGGGGGAAAAAAAAAAAAATCCGTATTTTGTTTAAACATCCAGTTCAGACAGAGGCATAGTTTACTCAAAATCAGAAATTTTATTATTGCATTTCTCCATAATACAAAACATATCTGTGATATAAGTTGGATATGTGTCATGTGCCCTCTGGAATCATTAGTATGTTGTGGTGAGCCATGGCTCTTGCCAGGGTGTCCCAGGACCCGCTGGACAAAAGGTCCAGTGGTTTAATTCTCATGAGGTCCAGGAACCCTAAGATAGCTGCCCGCCACAACATAGACACCCTCAGGCTGTCTGGCAAGAAAGTTCGTTGGCCAAGGCGGGAAAGATGTGACACCCTGCACGTCTGCAATGACCACGCTCTCCCCTCCCTTGGTTTCCACATCACTCTGTCATTGGCCCGTGCTCACCCTCTCCGCCTACCTCTTTCCCCATTGGTATGTATCCCCACCTATGTAACTCCCCTTGTCTGTTCTGTTATTGGATGTTTTATGATTGCTCCACCCTGAGCAATGGGGTAGAAAACCCCCTGCCAGAGATTTTTCTTTGCGCTTCTCGACCCTTCTTTTCCAGGCTCCAATAAACCCGGTTCCTGTCCCCCTGAGAGGAGTCCCTCATTGCTTCGTCTCTCCTTGCGCCTTTTTCATCGGTGGCTAAAGCGAGCCTTGCTTGGACCTCGCTTAAACTCCCACTCTCGCTCGGCACCCGTCCTCTGCCGCTGTGGCAGGCAAGGCTATTGCCTGGTTCTTGGCCCACGAGCTAGCCACCTGGCCAGCATCGCGGCAACAATATTCAATTTTATATGAAGAATTTAAATTTAATTAATTGCAAGAGTAATTGTATGTGTAAAAAATTTTAGTACTATGGTAAGATGTCTGTGAAGACCATGCCATAAATACAATATTTTTTAATGGCTAAAACTAAACACAGGCTGAAAGAATTAAGAGTCTGATTCTAGAACCACCACCATAAAATCCATCCCTGATTATTCAAACTATAGGCCACCCAAAAGAAATAATTATAGTTTTATGATCACAAGAGCTAGGAGTGAAGCCATCAGTTTGATCTTAGTTCTGACCATACTTAATATAAGCAAGCACTCAGAACATTTACACTTTGTGCTTTTTACCATTTTGGTTTTATCTAAACAATCATTAGAAATAGTCTAATCAGTTTAATTCTATTAACTATTTACTGATCAAGATACTACAGACTAGACTTAATACTCAAAGACGACTAATGCAAAGCATTTTCACAGACATTAGAATGACAGTTGTTCTTTAGACCAAACGTCTGCATTCTTAATACATAAATTTCCTTTTCACTTCTCTCTGCATGTAAAATTAACATTAAAAACAGACATCAACTTTAACGTAAGTCTAGTTGAAATTTTAGGACTTTCAATTCTGTGAAAGATACATGATGCCTATTTTTCCTTAAGGTAAAAAACAGTAAACCCCCACCAACCTGGCAACCTGATTAATTCTGCTGTAAATACTGATTTACTACCAGCTGAAATCTTGAAAGGCCATTAAAAGTGCCAGTTTTTCATTGCAATAGGCTTGAAGAAAAAAAAAAATCACCTCAGTAGGTAAGTATCTGTGTTCACTATCCTGTGAATGTCAAGCCTTGAGAGGATTACTATTCTACTAAGTACTGAGTCGTTGCCCAGTGATTGTTTATCTGCACTTCACATCACAAAGTACTATTCAGAATGAAAGCATTTCACACTGGGCAAAAAAAGTCTGGTCCCGGTAGCTGTTCCACAGAGCAATGTTAAAGGGCCAAAAAAACCCCTGCTTCTCACCAGTATTGTCGTTCAGTGCCACTGAAGACAATCACTCAATGGAAGAAAGAAAACAATTATCTCACAAGAAGCAAAGCCACCTTCCACTGCAAAAAGATTTTTTCAGAATCCACCACTACAGTCTCTGCAGTATCTACTGTCACAGAAATTGGGATTTCTGTCTGCTTAGTGCTTAAACCCAGATCTCAAGCATGGAGATTTGTCCCTAGGTAAAAACCAGTAAATCTTCCTAATAGCAAGTCTATTAAAGTTTTATAAGTCTATGAGCTACTCTTAGATGCATAATGGGTGAAAACACTCAAGGTAATAACCTTCTCTGTGTCCTCTGTTCTTGCTGGTGGGCCACAACTGAAGTTGCTCAGACACCTCTATTTCTTCCTTCCTGTAGCTATCCTAGACCACCCTGATGTCAATTGGGTCTTTCAGATCTTTTATGGTTCCTTCAGTGATGACAGGTTTGGAGTTAGTACATTACTGTTCAGGGACAAACTCTTGAACTCTCTCTAGCTCCCTTCCTCTCTTCACCTCCAACCCCCTTTTCCCATCACCTACAGCAGTGTAGGCAGACCTCTCCAGAACATGAGACGATTAGTGACAAAACATCATCTCAAGAACAGAGAGTCTATGGGACATGATTAAGTCTAGACTGTGAAGCTATTAAAATACCAAAGTAATTACTTGAATGTAGTATTACTACTTATATAATTAGACTCACATTTTCATTTTATTGAAACAGAAGCACATACATTTGAATTTGTCTCTCAACATAATTCATTTTACTATAATGGGGTGATTGTGGGGCTTTTTTAAATATAAAGAAGCTTCTAATAGCAATTCACAGCTTCTTTTTAATAACTTAAACGCAGATTAACAATCCTTGCTACATAATACCGGCCAAACTTCTAAAAACAACCAGTGAAGTAGTATTTTTCACTCCATATTGACAATAAACTAGCACTGACCGCACTGACACAGATTCGAGTGTGAAACATTTTAAGAAGGGTTACCTCAGATTCATCTGTTGATTCCTCATTAGACCTGGTTTCCTGAAAAGGACACAACAAACAAAGGAGTAAATAACTAAGTACATACACAACTGAGCAGTATTTCCCTTTAAAAAGTACTTTTAAACCCTTATTAAGAAATGAAAGACAACGCAGAAGCACCTCAGACTCATGACAATCTTCGCCATTCATACCCGATTTGTGCTTGCACTTGTATTTGAGTGCCACACTGATACTCAGGAGCAGCAGGGACACTGTTGTCAGTTACCCTAAAAGAGAGTGATTGGATCATCTGAGAATCTGTCCCTGTGATAACATCCCCTCTTCCAGAAGCAGTAGCAAATTTTCCAAAGAAACTGCCCATATCTTGACTTCCATGGCAGAACAGCATTCTCCAGTTATCCACAAACCAGCTTTACTATTCAACTATTTAGCTGTTAATAGGCTTATTTTAAACTTATATAATTTCAAACCATTTTCCATAGAAATCCAGCATTCAATGACTTTCTCCTCCTCATCCCATGTTAACACAAGATGTGGCTTTCTCCTGCCTTTCAAACAACTGTACCTTTAAAACATCTCTCTCTGGCAAGATGATGATTCTTTCTACCCTACAAAAAAAATTTTGTAAGTCAACTCCTGCTCATCTCTCGTCTGTCCACTGAGAAAATCTGCTGATGCAATGCCTCCTCAAAGAAGTCAGCAAAACGAAGATTTACTTAACGTATTTATCTTTATCAATAGCAATAAAGGATTACAACTAATACACTGGCAGTGAATGTAAGCATTTTAACAATAAAATATGATATAAACAAAGAACAAGCAAGAGAGAAGCCAGAATTTCAAATCTTATGGAGTATTTGAAGAGTAAGATAAATAGGTACAGAATTCCACCAGAGAAGACAAAAAAATTACACCCTTACCAACAGCTTAGAGAAAAACGGAAAAGGAAAAAAATTTAATGCACTGACAACCAGTGTAATTTTTTCTCACATTTATTTATTTTCCATGCTTTTATAAAATGCACTTATTGTGACCTGTTCACCAAAACCAAAGGCTTCCTTTTCATTAGTGGAGGCTCACATTGATGCCCATAATGACCATCACAGCAGATGGGAGAGAAGCAAAGCAGCACTTCTACCTGCTACTGGAAACTTAGTGCAAGGTGTTACCACAATTACTGTCATGTGTTTCTTCCATTTTACTCACTACAGATAGGCCCACCTCTAAAACACACATCCCATAGAAGGGTTATCATTGTAGTCTGTACTTGTGACATGAGTTGGGAAACTGCAAGTAGAAAGTACATGGGAATCAAGGGAAGATGGAGTAAAATCCTGGCATCCTTTGAAGTTTAGGTTTGACTTTGCAAGCACAACTGTTTGTCTGTCAGTCTCCCAGTCTCTAATCACAAGCTGCTGTAACTTTTCAGGAAATTACAGTTTGTTACATAGAATCTTTGTGCATCTTAAACTCTACTTAACAACAACCAAGTGAGAACAGAACTAAAACATTGTGGTGTAATACTGCCAGTTGATTGGATGAGCTAGAACAACAGAAAGTCCAATGCAAAGTATCATCAAATTCCTAATAAAAACCTTATTTTCTCTCCTGAATACCAAAAGCTACCTACTCAACTCCTTACTAAATCAAAATTAATAGCACTACCGTTATGATATTTTGATATAATTCACACAGTTTGGAAAAAAAAGCTCTCCCAAACAAAGGAATTAAAGCAAGTGACATTTCCGCTGGTATACACGAGACTTTCTAGTGCAGCTACACCACCTACATCTGCCCCTCATGGTCCAATATCTTTAGCTGTCTAGAACAGGAAGTTACTTTCAGGATGAGCTCACTATCTAACACTATGCAGACAGACAGACACACGTGCAGGGTGGAGTTAACAGCTCACCTACTGAGACAGCAGCCGGTCCTCACACCCACCTGAGCTACTTAACTGAGCTCCATGTGCAAAGGCATCCCTACTGACATACAAAATTAAGGCATGCCAGAAGTTGATTCCAATAATCAGGCCATGTGAACTAAGAAAATATCAATCTATTTTTATTTACGACATCTACCCTGGCCCTGTATTCACAAGGCACCGCAACCCCAGATACTAAATTTCACAAATGGCATACAAACACAAACGCTTCATGGCCTTTATGTTCTACTGCAGAAAATAACACGCAAAAATTCAGAGGGAGCCTTGGCTTAGGAAACCAATACAGAAACTGTATTTGTTCCCTGACAAGAACTTAGCTGAAGGTGCTCAGAATTGATAGTTACCTAATAACTCACTTTGCTAGCAGCTTACTATGAAAAGCTTTTTGCCTGAGTTTTCCCACTTGCTTAGGCAAACTGGAACAGTAAACTGTAGTTATGATTGCCCTGGGTTTTGTTAGGTTCCTTTCCCTTCCCTCCAAATGCATGAACTGAGAGGATTATCCTCCACATCCACTTTTTAGGAGCCTTGTAACTGTGGAAAGGAAATCCCTAAAGAGGGATTTGTAGACAAGTAGAATCCAAAATCGTGTAGGAATAGCAGTCACTGCTGGGTCTCAGACTTTAGGGGAAAATCAGCAGTATACTTCAGCCAGCTGACAAATGCTGTTGCTTAAGTAGCCAAAGAATGCAGTAAGGGAACACAGATGAGGAAACCATAGAAATGTGAAGTAATCTCTCACCATTATAATCTTTCACTTAACAGATCCAACATAACTTCTCAAAAAATTCTTAAGCAGGCGTTCCAGTTTGGTGGGTATGGGGTTTTCCCTTCCTTTGCTTTTACAAACATCAAATGTAATATAGTACATGTTTAGGCCCATAACTTAAACCTGACAGAAGGTGAAAGCCAAAAAACTTGAGTTTTAAAGAAACACATGCACAACACACAGATCTCTTTCAGTAGAGGTGTGCATGCTGCCCACAGGAAATAGACTGAAATGCGTAAGGTAACTCTCCTATCATAGTCCAAAGAGAGCAAAACACAGGCTGTCAAGAGTTTGTTTTATCCTTCCAAAGGCTGCCACAGTTACAAACTCACCAATCCTGGGAAAAAAAGCCTCCCCCAAGGAAGCCAAGCCCTCCCAACAAACCTCTGTCAGCAGGGAAGGTGGAAACCAGATGCCAATCTCTAACTTTTGCCAGTTACCTTGAAGTAATTCTAAGACTCTCCCACTTCTAGGCATGCAAGACAGAGAAAGATCGCATAGCTCAGCTGTCTGTCCAAATGCTGGCTCAGCAAAGAAACACTTAGAAAGTACCTGAAAGGGCCAGGAAGTGCATTTTTGCTTTATTTTTTTTTTTCTTGGGAAAGAGCAACCTAGGGACGGGGAGCTATAGGAGAACATCCGATTTAGGGAACAACAGCAAGAAACTCCTCGTTTTGTCTCAGAAAAAAAACCCCTTGTTGAGATGAACTTGGTCATGTCTCCTGTGTCCCTCCGTAGAGAGAACCTCCAGCTCTTTAATCCTGGCTCCACAGAGGTGCCATATGCACTTCTAAACCCACCCTCCCGGCCAGACCCAGGTTCCCCTGCCTCCATCTTCCCTCCTCCGCCCCGGCGCAGCGAGACTGTCCCGAAGGCTGTCCCGAGGCTGTCGCCGCCGGCCCCGCACCCCGCAGGGCTGGCTGCCGGTCTCTTCCCCCTGGTATAGGCACTGTCCCTCCGCCCCTCCACTCCCATGTGCCCCCAGCCCGGCCCCACGCTTCGGCCGTCCCGCTCTAAGCCCCGCTCCTCGGAGCTGCGGCCACAGCGCACTGACACTCTCTACCTTCTCCTCGGCTTCCGCCATGGCGCGGACAGGCAGCTGTCATGTGAGAGGCAGGAAGCCGGCGAGGCACTCTGGGAAATGTAGTTTCGGAGGGAAAGGATTTCGCCCCCCCCCGCCCCCCCCTTTTTTTTTTTTCCCCGTCCTCAGCCCGGCTGAGGTATGGTGGCGATGCCGTACAAAACGGAGGGCAGACGCAAGTTGCCTCTCCGCCCTCCTTAGCTGCGAGATGCTTTTTTAAGCTGAAATCCATGATTCTTTCAGGGAGATCAGCATGATCTCCCAGCTCCATGGTACGCCCAGCTGTGATAAGGCTGAAGGTAGCCACTGCAGTGCTTGGTGAGCTACCCCTAATTAGCGAGGGTTCGGGTGTAGCTGAAGCCCAGAGCCACTGGCAGCCTGCCTGCTGCCACTGTTGTGCACAGCACTGCCAGTGCTCCCGGATCAGGCCTTTTTACTGTCATCCATCTGAGCAGCACCTGGTCGAGCACAGCTCCAGTTTCCATTAGATCCTACATGTAGCAGCTTCTGTCCTCTTTGTCCTTTTTCCTTAACCATCAATATTGAAATGGCCCACACTAGTGTCAGGAGAAGGATTTCAGAAAGCCTAAATGTCTTCTACAATTCTAGAAGCTGCTGCATTTTGACTTTTAAAAGCATAAAATAAGACTTGGAATGTCTTGCTTGCACACAAATTACTTTCTTTATATGTTGAAAACATAATCAAAGCTAAAAAGCAATAGGCAGAACATTTTACCATTTGGGTTTTGCCTTTGGAGCTATTTAAAATCTAAGGTGGAGCTACAGTGTTATGTGTCCTTGAGTTCCAAGTCACAAATTAAAAAATGTGCAGTGCAGATCACCTTTGGCAATAAAAGAGGAATTGCATAATACCACACTGGAAAACCTTAAGGCCATACAGTTAATTGCAAAGAGTATCACCTTGGCTATGAAAATAATGTATATCATTGCCAAACCTTTAGAAATTAATTGCCAGAATCTTAACTGAGAAGAGCTAGAGCTGTCCTTTAAAATCACACTGAAAGCTGTACACAGGGGTGAGAGAGAGATTTATAAAAGTTACCAGTTTCAGTGTCAGAACATATGAAAATAGCTATCCTGAATAAATTTAATTTGCAAATGATATAAGAAAGTATCTTTTTTATGGTTTGTTATGGACTATCAAGGTGCCATGGTGGAGAAGTGTGTAAATGTCATCCTGGCCATGTAAGCCTTGGGATATCTACAGAGAAAGAGATGTTTGGCTGCCATTGTACAAAATATTGTTGAGACTACACCTAGATATAATTGTAAATTTGGAGTCACCTTTGTTACAAAAAAAAAAAAATTAGTTGAAACTGGAAGGGGCCAAAGAACCACTTTTAGGGTCTGATCTGTTGGAGAAGACTGATAAAAAGAAGGGCTCAGCAACTTCAGTCTAACAATAAAAGACATCTGAAGAGGAAGAAGAACTATTAAAGTAAAAGGTATGAGATCAAATAAGTATCAGCTATTTTCAGTGCATTTAGGCTGGAAATGAGAAGTAGATGCCCATGTGCCAGGCATGCTTGGTCCTCAGAAGAATCTTGCTGGCAAGAAATTAAACTGATTTCAAGATGAAAATAAACTTAAGTAAGAGACTGTAAGAGGTGTTTGCTGACAGCTGCATGGCTTACCCAGAATGCTGTCCATTATAGGCCCATTCAGTCCTTCTTGAATCTTAGTTCTGTTCAGATCAATGAAAAAATGTACCATTGCTGTCGATGGAGCCAGGATTTGTCCTTTAATATGTAATGCACAAGCTATATTTTCTGTTACTTGTAACGGTGTATATCTTGTGAAAGGAAATTTTTCCGGTGAAGTTTTTTCTCCTGCTTTCAGGAAACAAAAAACCTTGATAGAGGATTTGGGCTACAGGGTTTGTTTTCTTCCTTTCTTTTTTTTTTCTTTCCTTTTTTTTTTCTTCCCTTTTTTTTTTCTTTTTCTTTTTTTTCTTTTCTTCTTTTTCCCCCCCTTTTTTTTTTGACATAACAGATATTTTGTGTCACTTTTTAAACTGGAAAGAACATTAATAACTGACTTTTTAAGTGCCAAGAAAAACAGAGTGTAAGGGAAAGGATGGCAGATCTTATAAACTTTGCTGTTATAACAGCTAACAGTGCACATTTGTTCATTTTTCACAAACAGCTGTCAAGGAACAGATGTTTTTGTTTTCATTGCACACAGAATAAGTTGTATAAACAATGTGATTTACTTATAGTGTGCTGCTTATTTCAGGCAGAATGGTGCAAAACTAATTCTTTTGTTGTTTAGACTTAAGGTATGAATTTGATCTGCCATGAATATAGTTTTTTGTTGTGTCAGGAAAATTTAATATGTCGGCATCTGATTCTGCCACCCGTTCCACACCCACCTTCCAGAAAACCTGAAAGTCATCTAGAAGCAATGACATAAATAGGTTTTAAAATCTTTCAGTCCCTCTCACAAAGTACTCAGCATCCTACAAATTTGGGCCTGAGACATCCCATCAACCTTTGGAGAAAAAAAGCTTAAGCACTGCCTAGGGGAAGTAAATGTTCTGTCCTAACCTTAAAACCCTCTCTTTCACTGTCTGCCAGCACATAGAACTGAAGTCTGGGTTAAATTAGTTGTACAAGAGGTAGCGATTTGGGATCTCTGGTGAGATTATGGATGCTTTGAAGTGTTGGTAGAGCATTTTGGCTCAGATTCATCTCACGTGATAGGTGGCTGTGCTTTATCACTTAGTTTTAACTTGGTTCACCAAAAATAGCACACTTCATAAGTCTTTAAATAAATATTTTAGCCATACCATAATGCCTTTAATGTTCTTAATGCCTATTTTAATGCAGAGCTTCCAGCTGATGGGAATTCTGCAGGGCATTTCTAACAGGATGCTGACATACCAGCCAGTTTGAATTTTAAAGATTTAAGTCTGTCAGGAATTTCTGGTTTGTTTTTTTTTTTGACACAGAAATCAGAATTAGCATTGAAACTTGGACCTTGACCAACATTCAGAGTTCAAATAGTGTTAAAATTTTTCTCTCTTGCTTTAACACACTTTCTCTCTGACTACTGTGAAACATAACAAGTATCCTTTGGTGTATTACTGTATTTCAGTCTCCAAGAGCTCTCAGTTGCTTTCAAGTAGGACTGATTAATCCAACAAAATATTCAGCTGGATTCTCTCTCACCACCACTTCTTCAGTTAAAAAAAAAAATAGGTGGTGGTGTCTGTACGTTAATAGTGTTTAAAACCACTCTGCTCTATAAAACATGGATAATGTTGTCAGTAGAATGGAAGTTCAAAGATTTTCCTCTTTCTGTTTGTTTGTAGAAATAAATTTGCAAAGACTTTTCTTTTTTTATCATTGCAATCAAATAATTATTTCTATAAGACACTTTCAATTTGTACCACGGCTTACATAATTATAATCTTGAATATGTTCAGGAACTTTGCACTTTAGTAACAATCCTGTTTGACTTGCTAGCATTATATTGTTTTGCAGTTGCTTAGTTTTTTTCTTCTTAATCCATATCTAAAATTTATTTAGAACATTTCTTCCTGAAATACGTATCAGAACAATGACTATAAAAAAATTCAATTATAAATGTAAAACATAGTAGTACCATATGGGCATCACAGTAACTGCCTTCTTCAATTGGCACTGAAGATAACCCCTATGTGATTTACAATATCATCAAAAAGGCAAGGTAAGAAATGGAAGTATGCATTACCACTATGTTCCACCACTGCAGTGTATTTAAATTAACTTTAAATGATCAGCTATTTTTATAAAAATGAGAGTGGTAACAATAGCAGAAAGATTATTACAAATTGGTTAAAATAGTTGATCTTTATTCCCTGATGTTTAAAGACTTTCTCAAATTACAGTGAATTATTTTCAAATCTTTCAGGAATAACATTCTCCTCAGTCTTTTCTTTCTTCCTCTGACCCTCCCTCCCTATCTGTCTTTCTTCTGCCCACTTTCTTTGTCTTCGCTCTCAGGCAGTCTTTATTAAAAATACCTACTTGTGCTGTGTAGGACAGACAAAGAAGATGAAAAAACGTGAAGCACAGTAAACAACTAACGCGGCGTTTGGTGCTCGAGGCACCAACCCTGGCGTGCCCCAGGTCAGAGGGAGTCCAGCTGCGCTACTTCTGTCGCAGAAGTGACTTCGGCATCAGGAAAAGGGCTGCTAGCTGAGCTAGCTAGCTGGCTTCTTTGCAGAGGGAACATGGCAGGAGCTGATGGTATCGGCTCACGTTAGCTCGGAGACGAAGAGAGAGGCTGTTCAGGTCTGCCTTCGAACAGGTTTATTGTTAGAAGTTTCCGCAACCCGAACAAGCTCGGAAGGCTGGAATCCGATGTGATGGTATGCGATGGGATTGTGATGGAATAGCTCCTCGGAGCCTTGTCCTCAGTTTTATAGGGAATTTGAAAACCCCGGTGACAGGGGAAAACAACCAATGAATTACAAGCCAGGGGGAGGATACAGTGTAACAAGAACCACTGGGGGGGGGGAGTGGGGGGCGGGGGGAACAGAGAGGCAGGAGTTATAACAGAACCAATGAACAACCGAGTAACCGAGAATTTTCCCGACCTGGGGGAGGTGGCTTGTACCCGGGTACCGCCGAGGGGGGTGCGGCTTAGGCTTCTGAGCCGCCCATCGACCTCTGAGTCTGCCTCTTCGGGGAACTCGATCCAGGGGAGGGGCTGGGATTGATTGGCATCACGGAGCCCCAGCCCCGCAGTGGGCTGGGTCATCCCAACAAACAGCATAAAGCCATTTATTAAAGATAAACAAGGGTTATTATAAAGGGAGAGGTAGTAAGGGATCCTCCTAAAAACCTTATAGTTAAATATAAAAAAGATCTTGTAGAGAAGGAGAAAGTCTGAAATTGAAAAATTGTTATGTTATGAGAACATGTCATAGATCTGTAGATTATGAAGCCATATGGGAATAGTGCTGTGATTCAATCTGAACTCCTCCCTAACATGGGCCATGAGATTTACCTGAATTAATTCTTCTTTGTACCATTTTTCAAAAAAGAAAACATACTTTGACATAACATTTCCAACTACACAAAACTCCCTGCACTTCTGATAAGTCATTTCAAGAGCAGTTATACTCACTGCTAGAAAAATCAAGAATACAAAAGAAATAGAACAGTGGTCCATCTAGCTTAGTGCTTGGTCTTCCACAGTGATAGGATGCAGTCTGGGGAGAGCACATACCTCTGAGCTTCACTCCCTTGTCTTATCCTAGCATCTATTGGCATGGAATAAGGGATGTTAGAAGACATGTCCCTCACTGCTCCTTCTGGTATCTGTTAACAAACCTGCTATTGATGAATTTGTCTCTTTTTGACTTGTTAACACTATGTACCTCCAAAATCTCTTGAGAAAATGAAATCCAAAAGCTGTCTGCCTTCCACTTAAAGAAATTCTTTCTTTTTTTCCTGTTTTAAACTGCTCTGCTATGGTTCTCTACCAGTTTTGATAAGCAAGCTTTCAGTCTAATAATGCAGGACTTGGTACATACTGTTATTTTCTTATCCCTACGGCAAACTAAAATTTTTCTTATCTCAGCTTTGAATCCCTCCATTATGTCCACCATGGAATCATGTCAGCAACTTCTGAAAGTTCTGTATTCAAGGATTTCTGTTCCCCATGTAACTACTTGTAGTCTAACATGAAATAGTTTCTTAGTTATTTGTTAAGGTAAATAGAAAGATGCATTGATTGTTTCACAAAAGATGTTTTACATCCTACAAATAATTTTTTGTGACTGTTGTTTGCTATACCTCAGATTTGTTACCATCTCTGTTAACTTGCTTGGTGGGATGTGCCTCAATTTAAACTAATGAAACCTATTCACTCCTTTTATGTTTATGTTATTGTTGTGAACAACTCTACCATTTTCAACTGGCATTCCACTTAGGGGATTCCTTCTCCTTCCTAATAATCAAAATACTCCTTGTCTTTAATTCTTCTAACATTGACTTATTTTCTTTTTTGTGCTCCATCTGTTTTTTCTTGTGTTCCTAGGTTTTCATTCCCAAATTTCCAAATTTAAGTTACTGCCACTGATTTTTTTCTCTTTGAAATAAAATATAAAGATGAAAGTCTATAGGTATATATAAACCTAAAATGGATGGTTGCATGTTTTCCTCAAGGATATTTTATGTTTTGTTGTCTTGTTGTAGAGTCCCTGTTATTCTTTTAAGAGTTCCCACTTCCCATTTATATGCTACTCTAAGCTGGTATTCCTTAGTTTCTTTCTTTTAAAGCAGCAGTAGCATTTGTTTTCAGTTAGAGTCACGTTCCATTGTCAAACATAAACATAAGTTAAGTAATTAGCATTCTCATCAAAGAAAGCATTCCGATTTGATCTAATTTAAAATTGACACATAATGATTAGAGCAACTTCAGTATAGTATTTGGTCGAAGAGTCTCAAGAGCAATCTTAAATTTAATCTCCATGTTCATATTAAGTTTTGTTGGTTTTTAGCAATTTTACTTCCTTCCTATCTATTGAGAACTGCTGTCTATAAGTGAGACCAGTTCTTAAAAGAAAAGAGATATTAGGTAGGACCCCAAATCTTGACTCTAGGATTTTATAGTTTTATCAAAATTTCTGCAATTTGAAATTGAAAATCCAGTATCCTAAGTTCTAGAACTTCAGTCTAGGTTTAGATAATTCTTATACATTATCTGTCTTATGATGGGACCTCAATAGAACTGTTTTTCATGGTCATTAAGATCAACTGGCATAATTTTCATTACTGAATTATCAAAACATTTCTATCTATATTCTTGTTACAGGTTGCACCACCAAGAGAATCCCCATTCCCAAGGTGGTTGCTGTAGACTGTCTTGAGGTATTGCCTTCTTCTGAATTTACAGGTTTAAGTAACTGAAATGATGCAAAGATAGTTGTTCTGTCTGTCTGGTGGGTGTTTTGCATTATGCTGAGATTTTTCATGTCCAGGAAGGAGACAAAAAGAAGCGTGCAAAGGCACAAAGCCTTCTGGGGTAGTACCGGAGGCCTCTGTCTGGTGATGTATTAGCATATTTCAGCAAATTTAGATGTCCCATGAATTAATTATGTTGTCCAAAGGCTGTGGATTTAAAAAATGCTGTACAATCCACCAACCTGTTACATGGAAACAAAATATGAATTTTAGCAGTCCTGCTAAAGTCCCTACTAAACAAGTGATTCACTTCCAGAAGTCTTAAAATATTATTTCATAAAAAATAGGCCACGTAGCTTTTAACAGTGTTCCTACACAGCATTCTTACACCATGTGGTTATAGTATAGAAATGTTAATAAGATAGTCACTCTCAACAATGGATATGGGTAAGTACATCTGACATATGGCAATAATTGGATATCCTTCCAAAAAGCCATTGTTTTTTAATTTGAAATAAGTTTTTTGTTATTCTTCTCATACTTCAGCTGCCAAGGAGATATTTTGTGGGTAATAACACTTTCATGTGCTGTTGGGTTGGATATCAAAGGGCTCTCTACCCATCGCACGCTAAACCTGCATTGCAGCAGCAGAATGCCATTCCTCACCTTCCCACTTCATTTAAGTAGATTTTTATAGTACAGTGCTATGAAGTAGCCTCAGTTTCATCTATGTCTGGATTGCTGTCAGTAGTGATAGTGACAGGTCACCAGCAGCACTGTTCTCCATAGTGTTCACTGACAAGCCAGGAAATGCCCATAGTGCTTGAAAACTGTTACCTGTTTTGTTCATGGAGCATCCATGATGACCAAATTCACATTTTTCAAGGGAAAAAACTGAGGAAATTTAAGCAATTTAAAAAGAAAATATCTGTCTCCTGATTCCCAGCATTATGCTTTTGTTACAGGACAGCTTTTCCACCTTTGATGGCCTGCTTCAAGTATAGCCTTTTTTTCATTAAGCAAATACTGATTTTTTTCTTCTGCTTGCAAGAAGACTAGAGTTAACCTGCCTCTTTTTGGTTGCTTCATTGTTTGTGAATAGCATTTATTATTATTATTAACAGTATTTATTATTGTTTGAGAATAGCATTTATTAATTAACTGCTGTTGCTTATCTAATGGCCACTCACAAGCATCTTTTTCTCATGGCATGTGTTAAACAGCAGCTATTAAGAATGTTCCTCCATGACAAAGTGTCAGGCTTTCCCTTTAACTATTTAATATCATGCAGACAGTCCAGCCCCCAGCATTTAAACCAGATTATATGATTTAGAAGAAACAGGACAGGAGCACTCATAACTCTTGTTATTTATTTTATAAGCATCCAGCTCCTTATTATAATTAGTCATTTATATTATGGTGGTGACAACAGCATACTACTTATTTTTGAACATAGTTGAGAAGATACAATTTCTATCTGAAAAAACAGACTTCTAAATCAACACGAGATCTCATTTGAATTCTGTCTAACCCTTGAAGTAGCTGATATTAGTAAAAGATGAGGAGGATCAAAGGGTTGTAGGAAAAGATGCAAGTGAACTGCCACGATGAGAATTGGTGGTGGCAGGTACAGCACACTGGGATTTTGGAGGTTTGCTAATACATCTAGCAGTAGTTCTGAAGGATCAGTATACAGATCTCCTCTGTCAAGTAATACGTAACATGTTAATTCAGCCTTTAGTCATTTGGGGAGCAGAATTACTGCAGTAACAAGCCTAACTATTATTTTCTAAGGTCATGTCTGCGAGAAGATTTGATTGAGATGGCAGAATGGGAAAGTAATGGGAGCTGACTGTTAACCCTGTGATGTGCCACAGAGTCACTAAATGATAGGAAGAGAATTGTTTCACTGTTTATACATCAGTTTCCCCATCAATGAAATAGAAGTAATGAAATGTACTGATTGTTGTGAAGTATTTTGATATCTATGATGAAATGTCCTAAAAACTTGAGGCTTGTTCCAAAGCCCTTTGAAGTCCTCAGAAGGCCCTTGATTCAGCTATCTTAATTTGCATTTGCCTTAGTCTGCAAGTCACCCACCAGACTCCTGAAATTTGGAAATGTACTACTGAATGCATTTCTCAAAGATGGAAAAATATATTCTCAAGTAATCATTATCTTTGACTATTTGACTATTCAGTTTGAATTTAGAAAACAGCAGAATGATATATGCATTTGGATTATTTGTAATATTTTACAAGATCAAGGTGAAAACTTAGAAGACAGAGAAGGAAAAGCCCCAGCATGTTTCCCTGACACCAAAGAACAAACTCTGACAGAAACAAGCTCTGGGGTTTTTTTTATCTTCCTTTTCTGAAGGTAGATGAAAAAGATCAGGAGAAACTATGTCTCATTAGAAGTGAATAAGTCTGTGGTAATCCATACTAAATTTACCAGGTCATATCTTCTAAGAAGGTATTAGACACCAAAGGGCAGGTAGTTACATTGCAAAAAAAAAAAAAAAAAAGAAAAAAAAAGAAAAAAAAAAAAGTATTAAAAAGTTGATATTTAATTTTTTTTCCACTTAATAAATGAAATGGCACAGACTTTACAGAAGAATTTAAAATCTTTTAGTGTGATAGGTAAGGTGAGAGAAGGTTGTAAGATGAATGCTCATTATTCAACAAAGCTCACAACAAATGAAATGTGTGCTGTAAGAACATACTTACATGTTTTCTTTTTTTTTCTGGAGAATAAACTCTTTTTGCTAAAACAGAAATACTATCTTTATGAAGAAAACATTTTTTCCTAATCAATATTTTTTTTAACCTCTGGGTTATTACTTCCTCAAATATATTTTTTTCTTCAAGATTGGTCTATGTACTTTAATGAAAAATCTGCAGAACAGACACATGCTATTGTTCACATTAAAACTTTCAAAGGTTATTAGCTGTGATAGGGCATTACTTGTCTTCAGTACATTTTTTTTGTGATGTATCAGGTTCTTGGGATGTATGTGTGTGTGTATATATATATATATAAAACTGGGAGTGAAAAGAATTAGCTGTTGGCAAAGCAGGAATATCCACGCTCTGGTTAAAGATCGGGAAGCACACATTCTGTTCTTGCTATGCCATATGTTTTATATCTTGTATATGCCACTTGGCTTCTTGAAATTTCAGTTCAGGTATCTGATAAATGAGATTAATATGATAGGGACATTTATCTATCTTTCTTGACCACTTCAGAAGCCTGGTGATTGCTGGAAACTTTAAAATTTATTTTTATTAAACTCCATGTGATGTCAAATAATTTAACTTTTCCATTTTCTTATTTTCTTCTTTGTTAGAATAGAAAAGATGCAAATAACATAAAAAGTGATTTATATCTAAAAACCCTTATGCCAGCTAGTAATTCTCCAGAAGACTTTTCTCTGCCAGATCATTATTTTGTATTACAAAACAGCTTAAATTCTCGGGAGTCCAAAACTCTCGTTTGTCTCCATCAGGACATTGACTGTTGGGTGTCTGTTGGAATTAGCTCAATGCTACTTTTTTTGGAGTCCAGATCTAATACGAGTCAACGGGTTTGAATGTATACCTTCTAACTAGATGTAGACCGTACATAAAAATAGAGCCTTAGATACTTTATTGTTTCTTGAGCTCTGGCCAGAACAGGATGATGAGCACTGTGTTTGAAACTGCTGATGCTGTTGAAAAACCCTGCAATAAAATACCTGTTGCTATCTTTTTCTCTTGATTACCAAGCTGAAAGCAAGATTTAATAATAAATGGCAAATCATGATTGCTTCCTTTTCTATGTCTGTCACCCATCTTATTTGGAGAAACTTGGACAACTCTTGCCTGATTATTGGGCTCAATTCCAGTATGCTTGTAAAATTTCAGTGTTCTCTCTCATCCTGCTTCCACATTATCAAAAGTTCTCTGTGAACTCTGCCTTGTCCCACATGAGTTTGGGTGCACAATTTTAGTTGAGCCTGTATCACAAACTTACAACTCATGTAAAAGTAGAAAGAAGCCCTCTCCCCATCTCATTCATAAGTACTTTTAAATAAGAGTCATGTTCTTAACTTCACTGGACCCATTTATAATTAGTGATTAAGCTAAATCCAGAAAACTGGTTGTAGTACAATAAAGATGAATAAATAAGTAGGAATACATGATATAGTAGTATATCATGAGACTGGACTTGATCCTATGTGTCCTTTCCTAGCATAACTACTATTTTTCTCCTGTTTAATTTTTTAAAATTTATTTTATGAATTTAGGAACTTCTCCAAACTGAACAGTCTTGCTTTAAAATATATGCATAATTGATATAAGGATACATTCTTTTTTGTGAGATCTGAGTTGATGGGGGAAGTTGCTGGCACTGCAGGGAAGAATTTGACATTCCAACTTTCTATCTATAAACTCCTGTACAAGTTCAGGCTGTTCAGACTAAGGACTAACCCTGTCTACTTCAAGTTCTTGTTTCAAAATTGCTCTTATTTAAGATTTCGGCACTTTTTCCTATGTTTAAGAACATTATCCAATGCTGTTAAAAGTACTAGAAACATTCCCATCAATTTCAACCAATGTTGCATCAGAACAAAAGAGAATACAATGTTCAGTGGATTAATTTTTCATTCTACAGGTCCTTAAAGTTACTTAATTTTTTAGAGCTTGAATAAGTAATCTGAGAGGAAGAAAGTATCTCTAGTGTTAATGTCAGGGGCAGAATAACTTCATTATCTAAATGTACAGTATGATTCTTGTTCATGGTGTGCTGAACACTTCATTGGATTGAACAGAAGAAAACTGATAATGACAGATCTTGTTTCCTAACTATATAATTAAATCTCTAGTGGAATAGGTTCTTCCAGGCAGGTAAAGGGATGACAAAACATTTCATGTGATGTCAACAGATGTCTTAGTGAACCTTATCCTCCTGAAATTTACAAAACAATGTTTATTTCAGTATCCTTCTTATAATGCTTTGCATGTCACATGCCAGATTCACTCCTCTGCAATAATGACAACACATACTATGCACATCATGGTTAATGGCTCAAAAATTAGGTTTCTGATCTTGTAATAAACATGGGTTGGGTAATGCGGTGGAAGTCCCTTAGCATTAGGAAGGTTTAAGGCTCCCAGGGCACTGTGCAGCACTACCCCAGCAACCCCCGGCTTGTAATTATCTGTTACACACTTTTCCACTTGTACTGCATCTGCTGAATACACATGGTTATGTTAGTCAGGTGAGCACTGGTTCCATTATAGCTATAGTCATGATGATTAACAGATAACTTAAAGATTGCTTTTTTTCCTGTTTTTCTGTTGCATCCTTCTTGCTGCTATTTCTAGTATCAAACTGATCACAACAATGCAAAATAAACACCAGTATGATCTTTTGAAAGTTTTATTAAAAGCACAAAATCATGTCTGCTAGTGAATGAATACCTAAGATACAAGCTTACTGAGATTAGCATCTGTTTTCTTCTAAGACCTTTCTTTCAAGCAAAACAATGTACAAAGTACCTTCCAAGGTCAAGTTTAATAGCAGGAAATCTCCAGATAACAGAGGTATTTAGGATAACTGATACAGGCACATGCTGAAGAATGAGAATCTGCAATGAGTGAACATCCACCTGCAGCTTTTTCCTCTGAAGCATTAATACAGGACCACGGGAAGCTTCTGTTCTTTCAGCTTCTCAGAAATTATAGGCAGTTTCTGGGTCTTGGTTGTACATTAACCAGAGACTGAGCAATGCAAACGCATATGAAGAGCCTCCTTTTGACATGCTGAGCAGTTAAGGAACATTGCCACCTCACAGAGTCAGGATTCACAGGGAGACATCCTTATGGTTTTTCTAAATTTAGTTATTTTCTGAAATAGGTGTTACGGAGTAGCTATTCTAAAAAGCTCTATACTGATACATCCTTTTGTCGCCAGAAGAAAATTGTGTATGCAAAGGAGGTTGAGGAGAGGGGATGGGGAGGCTTTCTAGGCCAAGAAAATCTTTGTGCTATAACCAAATCTTCTTCAGTATTTATGTTCTGGTTTAAACATCCCAAGCATATATAGACAAATCCACAGGTTAGTAGAGCTTCAAGATATGTTTGTCTTTGCCTTGCTCAGAGCTGAAGGCAGAAAGCTCCTCCATCTACTGGCTGTCTGGGGCACTCAGTCTGCCTCTTTCTCACCTGAACTTCTGACACTTTGGACCCCTTCCCTCCACCCACTTCTAACTAAGGTCTGGTAAGTGCGGGAAGGACTAGGCTCCAGAGTGAAATGCACCAGATGTCTATCCTGGAGCACAGAGAAAGTCAGATACAAAAGTCTGGGAGGGTTTGTGCTTTTGTTGATCAAGGACCAGAACTTCTACCCTATTTCTGTATCATGCTGTAGTATTATTTTTTCTACTTGTTAGTCAAGTAGGACTGGCATGATGGGTCTTTTCTTTGGGTCTGATTTAAAGTCCATTGAAGTCAATAGAAAAAATTCCTATCTAGTTTCACTCTGACTCTAATGTTTTACCTCATTAGGTTTTTAACCTAAGTAAAATAAACTCTGAAAACAGTTAAATTGTAATTAATTTTCTTCATTTGTGTGACTCCCTTCTACTGTTCTTCCAGTCAAAATTCCAAATGCAATGGGATTAGGTAGATCTTGAGAATTAAATTTTAAAATTGCATTCTTTCTCCACCATTACAAAATGCAATTTAAGCTTTCATGCATAGAAGTAGTAATATGGTTTAAAGAAACACACTTTTGAAATGCATGCCTCATTAGTTAATTTATAATAAATTTTTTTCTGGTGCCTCATCACTTTGGTCTTTTGATATTTTAGATTGGACAGAAGGAACAGCTCTGCAGCAATACTGAGTAGCAGAGAGTCTCACTAGACTGTCATTGCAGTGCAGGTGAATTATGTAAACAGATGGTAGCTAATGGCAATTGAATTAAAATTACACTGTTATTAGTCTAGAGGCACTTCTACAGAACTCTTTACCCACAGATCTCAGCAATTTATAGATGGATTCCTAAACTGAGGACTCTGTTTTATTGTTCAGTCACAACAAAAGGAGACCACAGTCCTGGCAGATGTAGGCAGCAGTCTGTGCTCCATCTGTTGTGCTCTGCATCAAGCCAGCTCTGTTGGTTTTTGTCAGCAGGTGAGATGATGGCATCATATGTGGAATAAAGTATGCTTTGCTGAAGCATAAGCCCATACCACATTGCTCAGGAAGCAGAAGGACTGCGGGGAAACAGTGTTCCCATAAACCAGAGAAATGCTTTCTCTTCTTTTCAGAGGAGCAGGAGATCCATGTTCTTTCCTTGCAAGAATTTCTCAGCAAGCTTCATGAAACACAGGAACAAGGAGACCACATTAGAGTGAAAAAAAAGAGTAAAGCCAAATTTCTGATTTTGAAAATGAGAAGTGATTAAATCAAATTCACTATTAGTATGTTATGGAAGCAACCTTGGTAGCCACTGAAACTAAGACATTTTTAGAATTAAAACATGGTTATTTTTCAAAGGATGGAAAAGATCATGATTAATTCTCTGAAGTGGCAATAGAAAATATTGAACCTTTGTCAATTTGACTTCAGGTATCCATTTTATAATCCTTTTTTCCCCTTGGAACCCTCAATATTAATTGCAGAACTGGAGCAGTGCTGATAATGTTGTTTCCTGTGACTTCTAGATTCCAGAATGATTCTAGAATGTGTAAAAAACTAAACTAAATCTGAAAGTTCCTGTTAAACTGTTACAGAGATAAGAAGCAATTATATGAGATAGTTGTTCTGCCTGGAAAAAGTGGATATTTAAATTTTCCTTCTGCCATTTACCTTTTTCTTGATAAAAATAATTACTTTATCTTGCAAACATAGAAGCTTGTCTTATAGATTGCAAAAAAAATTCACTTAAAAGTAAAAAAAGTACAGCAAATAAATGCATTAAAATAGATTTTACACTCAGCAAAGTTAAAATCTTGCAATTGAAAATGAATATATTTCACTAATGCTAGTAAGAATTAGAAAATAAAAGTTCTAGTGTTTTCACTTTAAGATTTTAATTTCATTAATGCTTTTGGGTTTTGTATTGTTACTTTAGCTGACTTTTTGCTAATGCTTAAATACTGCAGATGAAAGCAATATAAATTCAAAAGACATATTTTACTGTCTTTGTTCTGCTGTGCTTTTGTACTAGCAAAATCTTCTCCAAACAACTGACATGATTAGATTCAAAGCTTTTAACTGGTTCAACACTGACTGTGATCACAAATACCACTTTTCAGTCCAGGTGTCTTGGACTGCATAGATGCATAGATGCAATTTCTTTTAACCCTTCTGTGACGACAGTACTGGAACAGTAAATTTAGACAAGATCATCCATGTATTCTCCTTTATTTACTACAATATCAAAGGTTGGGATATTTTTTTTTAGTTACCCTTAAAATTGTTTGAATGTGGGCCACAGCTTGTTGTTGCTTATGTGATGCCAATGCTGTCTTCTTTGTCTTCCAAAGCATTAAATAATGCAAACAAAAAACCATGCAGCATACCCCAGTCAACGATTTTTCTGAGCCAGAGCTGTTCATTTCTGCTCCAGGAGAAGCTGAAGTGCTTGAAAATCTGTCATTAGTAGCCCATCTTTCAGAGGGCTAATATTAGCAGTGCTGTCAACACAGGTTACAGAACCTGCTAAGGAAAGAGATTCCTCTCCCTGCCCCTCGGCCTATGTGTGAGTCCACCAGACCATTACAAGTTCTAAATGAACAGTTCTGTGCTTCTGTTCTAACCCTGAATATCTGTGTTTTTCTTGGCTTTCTATAAGATTGTTGGTCTTCAAGGTACACAGTAACATGAGGATGGTTATACACAAGGCTCTTAGTGAAGAGATCCTAGACCAGACTTTCATAGAACTTGCAAGCATTCTGTGAATTCAACTGCACTTACTTGAAGATCTGAAAGAAAAGGTGAAATATTTTATATAACTAGTTGCTAGAAATATGTTTTATATTTTTTTCTGATGATGTTCTGCTTAGCAATGTATTTATTGTACTGGTAAGTCTGAAGCATAAACAAAACTACAACTCCTAACAGTGTTCAAAATCATGAGCCAGGACTATAAGACTGGCTTAAATTAAAGAAATGATATGTCTATAGGATTGCTTTCTCTCTTCAGTCCATACGGAAAAGTAAGGTCATACTTTCTAGCTTTCTCTTCACATACCAGTATTTGAAGTTTAATTTTTAAATTAAATTTTAGTTTTTCCATGCAATAAAGTATCAGGGAACTGAAATTATGAAGGGAAACCAATGACTGCAAGACTTCACAATTACATTTGTCTGTAGGCCATTCTGCCTTCCTGAAGAATATAATAAATGCTTGTCTTGGTTTGAAAGACATGTGTCTGCTAAGGAAGGCAGGAGCCTCCCTTGGAATGGCAGATGCAAGCCCCCTTCCCTCTGAGTTACTATAATTTTGAAATTAAGGGGCTTTTAGGCAAAGATATCGGAAATAGGAATAACAGTTCTTTACTATTATATATCTATATGTGTATAACAAGGCAAACAAACAACAGTAACTATGGCAGTAACAGCAAATAATCACAAACCCAGTCCCAGCCTTCTCGGCTGTCGGGCCCTTTCCCCTCGGGTGCAGTTCCGATTGCAGCCGGCAGGGGCGCTGGCGGCTCCCGGCGAGCAGGGCAGGTGCGATGGTTTCCCCGCGGCTGCAGGGGGCGCAGCAATGGTGGGCTGGGATCCCAGGGAGGGATGGGACATAGGCTTCACAAACCGCTGGGCAGCTGATCCTGGTGTCCGGCTGGACCCTTAGGAACAGCAAGCCAGAACGGCAGGCTGGAACAGCAGGGACGAGCACAAATCCCGGGTGGCAGACGAGAGGTATCCAAGTTGGGAACCCCCCAGAGGTCTGGGCAGGCAGGGCGAGCACGACTACAATGTAGCGAAGGCTCGAAGCAACGGCGGGGGCAGGGCAGCCACGGTCCAGCTCCCAGCAGGGTAGGGAAGGCAGGCTTGGGATCCCGGTGTTTCTCTGGCAGAAGGAAAAGCAGCTGACAAAACAGCCTCCCTCTCCGTCCAAAACGCCAGGGATCGACTGACCGCACACCCAGGTGAAACAAAAGAGTAGCCAGATGCACCTCACCTTCAGTGGCTAGGTCTTTGTTTTTCTTAAGTACCCAGCAATTTGTCCCCCTAGCAACCCGTATGGGAAAAATTCCTTTAACAGAAAAAAAACCCAGGAGAGCTCCTAAAACCCCAACAATGCTGTATTAGTTCACATCACAAGTGTTTTCAGAAGTGGTTGCTCCTGGGTGTTTAGCAAACTAAAATGAAATAAGGTAAACGTAAAGTGATGCTCTTGACTTCGTACAATGAAGAACTTGGTTAGGCTTTGCAACCAGGACCACGGTGTTGCATATGTATTATTAACTTTTACCTTTGGCTTTCATAAAATTCTGTGATAGCAACTTCCATAATTTAATTACATGGTCTTTTTTAAAGTAGCACTTAGTGTTTGTACTATTTTATTGGATCATACCACTTGCTGTTCTTCAACTCATTTTGTAAGCAACAAGATTACCACCACTCTCTGTTGAAGTTAAATCCATTATGCATGGTTTTGGTCTTCCCTTCTTAGTTTTGACAGGCCTAACTGATACCTTCTGTTTTAACTCATACCTCTGGAATCTGATCCTTGAGACTGCCTTACTCCATGAAAGCATTAATGTTTATTGCTAGTCAGTTGTATCCAGCATAATTCTTCAAAAATCAATCACCCCAAAAGCACAGGTGTTGCAGCTTCAATCCCTTGTGAAGAATGTGATGAGTTGTGAAGTTCTGATAGCCAGAAAACTATTTGTTCACCACAGTATTTTTGGGGGGACTGGAAAATGGCTGCAGTTGCCTGCACATAGATTCTGAAGTGACCCTATTCTGTTATTTTCATACTCCCTCTTTTCCTCGTCCGCCAAAAATAGTTGGAAATAGTGTCAGCTACCAAGGCAGTAGAAAACATCAATAACTACTTTACCTATCTCCTTGTCTCAGTGACTTGTAACAGAGGACTTGGGAGCCACTTAGTCGATACCCTAATGGAGATGCCTGTTAAAAATACAGTGTTATCTGGTTGGTAGATAAAGAAGATAAAAGAGGAAGGTCCAATGGAAAATGTTACAGAAATCAAAATGCCTTAAAGAATACACATGAACTGAGGCAATAAGGGATGAAACCGAAAGTTTTCAGTAAGTCCCAGGCAGTTAGAGACTTGAATGCTTGACTGCAGTGCTGGTGCCACAGTTCTTCCAATTTTTTCTCTGTTTTCATTCAGCTTGCAAATGAACTTATGATGGTATTCTTCCCCTCATTCATATCTTTTTTTAGACTGGAAAAAAAATATATAAAAATCGGGTAAAGGAGCAGTTAATTCTGCTAGTTTTGAACATGACATTTTAAGGGAGATCTACCTTATGCAGGCAGAGATAGTAGGGAGGTGATGTTATTGTTATACTAGTCAGGGTCTCCAGAGTGTCCCAAAAAGCTTGGAGTATTATTTTGAGGAAATAATATAAGGGAAATTAGCTCCATTCCTATCCTGAGTATCTACCATTCAGTTTTCAAGAGTAAGGCCTTTGTGTTCCTTGCTGGTCCTCTTGTCCAAACTGGGCGCACACAGACATAAGATCTAGCAGACTCATTACTCTCAACACAGAAGTTCTGAAAGAAACCAAGGAGTTTTCTTGAGATGATCATCTGTTAGCTCTGGAAACTGGACATTCTCTCTCAGTCTCCAAGCTTTCGTCTTCTATTGCCAGTGATGACTGTTGACCCTTTTCTTCCTGTTCAACTTCCATTCCTTTAATTGTTCAGCTGCCCATCTCCTATTTCTTTGCTTTCCTGCTTTTTACATGCCATTCTGCCAAAGTTTATAGTTCATTTTTTCTTCTTCCTCCCCTCAGTTTCCTATTTCCCTCTTATGTTGCTTCTGAAACTTTCATTTAAATAGCCTTTAAAGACACTTTAAATGAAATACGTTATAAGCTGTTGCAGTGGGGATACTGCAACATGCATATATCAAACCAGGAGTCCCGTGGAAAGGAAATATATAGGACAGATTCTTGATAGCTGTTTCAGAGATGTTTATTTCTCCAGCCGCATGGCTGGAGCTCTGCCGAGGAACTGTTCCAGTCACTGGACCAAGGGTCCTTCTGCCCGCGCAGGGAACACAAACCAACCAATGGGAACGAGGCTGAGCAGGGGCAGGGAGACCCCGTGTCTGTGCCCTCAGGGCCCCTCTGCCAGGGCTACATGGCAGGGAGGGACCCCAACACCTCACCCGTTTTATTTTAATAAAAGGAGAATGAAAACAACTGGATAAACATAACAAGAACAGTTTCAAAACAAAACAAGCCACCCTCCTGAGTCTTTAAATGTCCAATCAGATTCTGTGGAACATCTTAGGGCTGACAGAAGGGAGACAGAACTCTCTGAGCATGCTTTGTGGGGAAACTGAGGCAGGAGAGGGTTTAATTTCTTCCCTCCCCCTTTTCATCCCCCACTCGGCATTGGAAAGGGATTTTTGGGGAAACAATTGGCAAAAGCATGGTTTTGTGAGGGAAACCATGGATGAAAAAATGGATTAGGAATACACGGGGGGTAATAGGACATAGGGTAAAAGGGAAAGGTGGGATTAGGAAAGGGAGACTGTAGGGGGGGCTTACAATGGAGATATTGTCTAACATGACTACGATTTTTTGCATATATACTGCCTTTTACAGGAACACCATCAGGCCCAGTGACCTGCGATGCTTGTAACCCTTTTCTCCCTAGCACAATTTTGAATTCCACCACCTCTCCATCTCCCAAGCTTGGGATGCATTTTTCAGGGTTATTCTTTTTAATAGCAGTTCTATGCACGAATATGTCTTGCTGGTTGTCACACCTTGTTATAAAACCATAATTTTGCTTAACATTATACCATTTTACTATCCCTAAGATCTTAGTTACTATGATCTTTTCCTTTTTCCGAGTGGCTGCTGTTTTCTGTCTCGCTGCGTCTTTGCTCTCTCTTTCGGTCGCTCCCGTGTTGGAATTGCCGGGGCTGCTCGTGCCTGCGCGCTCTTCCCGGGGTCGCGTTCGGGGCTGCGCGGGCCGGGCCGGGCCGGGCCGGGCCGCGCCGCTCAGTTCTCCGTGCGTCGCCTCCTCTGGTCGCAGCTTCGCTGCCGATGCCAGGCGCTGTACCCACGTCTCGGCCGGGCCCCCGAGCGACGACTCCCCCGCGCCCTGCTCCAGCTCGCGTTTCGGCTTGGCGCGGCTCCATTCTACCGCCACTGCCGCCAGCCGCTGCCTGCGCGCCGCCCCTCTCGGTCGGGCGTTCCCGGGGCTCGCTCCACCACGCACTGCGCGAGGCCGTGTGGGCACTGCCGGGTCCCGCCGCTCCCGCCGCTCCTCGCTCCGCCACCGACACTGCGGCTCGCTTGGCTCCGCCCGCACGCGGGAACTGCCTCGCTGCTGCTCGCAGAGCGCTCGGTGCACGTGGCCTGGGCCGCACGGTCCCTGCGCCAGGCTTCCCTTCGCCAAGACACAGCTGACATTGCTCAACACTCTCGGTAATTAAATAATATTCACGAAAATATTCTTCCATCGGTATATATTTTGACTCCAATATTAACTGTGTCCAAACGGTTTTCCAAAAGCCCTTGGTAATAATTAAATCCCAAGAAACATAGAAAAAGTTCTTAAACAACCATGCCAGGAAGTGTTTCAGTTCTTTTTGAGCTTGAATCAAGCTAAAATTTACAAATCGTTGTTCAAGAATCATTTTAAGTTTAAGATAAATGTCCATATGCGGCTCTGAGAGCCAAGAGTCTTCCCACGGTTCCTCCATAGTTTAGATATGGAATAGCAAAGCAAAACCAAGAAGAGGAATCCAAAGTTTCCAGGGTTTACTCACACAAATCAGTCGCTTAGGGATCGGGGATCGTTCTGCTCACAATTCTCCACCATTATGTTGCAGTGGGGATACTGCAACATGCATATATCAAACCAGGAGTCCCGTGGAAAGGAAATATATATGGACAGACAGATTCTTGATAGCTGTTTCAGAGAGATGTTTATTTCTCCAGCCGCATGGCCGGGGCTCTGCCGAGGAACTGTTCCAGTCACGGGACCAAGGGTCCTTCTGCCCGCGCAGGGGAACACAAACCAACCAATGGGGAATGAGGCTGAGCAGGGGCAGGGAAACCCCGTGTCTGTCCCCTCAGGGCCCCTCTCCCAGGGCTACATGGCAGGGGAGGGACCCCAACAATAAACTAAATAAAATTTCAGTAGATCCAACAAATAGGATATTCTCACAGCTTCCTCAGTTTAATTTGGATTAATGTCTTCTTTTTCCACTGTTTAGTTAAATAGTGATCAATCTGGATCTGAAGTTCTGTCTCAGAATTTCAGTCTGATAATGAAGTCAGTGATATAATGAGGTCAAAGTTCAAAATGGTGTGCAGTGCTGATATACATGATCTTAAAATTCAAGATTCCTGTAGATTCTGTATGGGTTTATTGTGTCAAAAGTGCTATGCTTCTGCAGTTCTGCATGAGGCTTCCAGCACAACTAGGGGTCTGGCTGAATCCAGGGTAATGTCAGCTATGTGGCAGTGCAGTTACATATCTGTAGCTGCTGCCTTTACATTTGGGTACCTCATTTTTATTAGATGTGGTTGAAAAATGGAACATTTTCTCAAGGGATTTATTTTACTTTTTGTACAATTTCATTTTTTAGATGTTGAAGTTCTAGAAGTAAGAATTTGAGAGAAAATAAAAGAAAGTTGAGCAGTTCTCTGAGAAATTGAATGAAGGATTAATGCACAGTTTTTCAGATCTTGCCACATGAGAAAGGTTTGCAGTCTTGCCTATTTTTAGGGTAGCTGCAATAGTGGCCAGCAACAAGTGCACAAGAAATCTTGACTTTGTAGGAAAAATCTGTTCAAGTATACAAATTGGTTCAGACATGGTATATTATTAGCAAAACATTTAAAAGTTATTTTTATTTTGCTTTTTTTTTTTCTAATTATGGGCACTTTTTTAGTTACTGAACAAATGAAGCTGCATACAAAAAATCAGCTTGGTCTAATTTTGCTGATATGATGCACATTTTACAGCTATATTTCTTGACTACAGCAAAACTGATACACATATTGTAGGAGTCTCTATTTGATTACCAAATCCCAGTCAGGCAGAGTCAGCTCGCAAACCTATGGACAGATATGTGTGAGTTTTTCAATCAAATCTGATAGAAATTAATTTGAGGCTAACATTTCCCTTTGAGATGCTTTCTGTGTATGCTTGTGCACACAATACAAGCATTTTCATGCTGGAAGCTCTTGAAGAGTACCTTGATTTTAAGGGAGTAGCTTTTCCCCTGCTGAATAGTAATAGGATTTGATATTATATAGGACAAGATCTTTGAAACTTTGATTATCCCACCCGAGAAAATACTTTCATGTAAACAGGTTAAAGCCACAACATTCTTTTTTTCTGACTTTGAAGACATTTATCTTGTAACTTTATCCTGCTTCAGATATTTAATTTTAGTTCTGTAGCATCAAATGCTAGCATTATTCAGTTGCTATCGTTTTCTTTGATGTCTTGATAATAGGTGCTTATTGGATTGGGGCAAAACGGAAATAAAGGCACATGCAGGTGGATGGGTGAGGCTTTGGGAATAGAGAGGCTATTACACAAGAGTGATATTCCAGTGCCAGGAAAGTATCTAGGTTCAAAATATGGACATGCTCTACACTTACATATCATCCAGGCCCCTTTCTGTGCTGCCCAGCAGAGTTGTGGCCCATGCTTTCTCTTTCCTCTCTCAAGAACAAGGATGATGCTAATAGAATGAGTTTTCCATTTCAGCAAAATAAAAGGAGAGAACCATGACTTCATTTTCTTCCTACTACTACGTCTTTTCCATTATGGTAAACAAAGATCCCAACTTGGAGCAGAATGTGTGATAGCAAAGAATTGTGCATCCCAGAAAGGAGGAGCTTTAAGGAGTAGAGAGGTCATCTATCTTACATGAAAAAACGTAAGGAGACACAATTTCCTTCACAAAATGGATTACCTTGGAAAAGTAGTTGAAAGAATGACTCTGCTGGATAAAAATAGCTATACCCTTAAACAAACAGGATTGATAGTATAAATGTCACGCTGTCATGCAGCTCCTTCATGAAGTGCTATGTCAAAGGGGAAAGATCTTATCCTCTGACAAGGTGAGATTGGCTGGAAGCAAAGGTCCCCCATCACAGTCTCCCAGCTCCCATCAACCTGTTGCCCATCAGAACATCTGGTGGCTCTATGTTTTCTTATTCATTATTGTGAAACAGACTAATGACACTGATCACTTATAATTTCATTTGGCTAGATGCAAAAAAAATGCAGCAGTCCAAAGGCTAGCATGCTGATGAATCAGGGGCTGGTAGTGATGAATCCTAGTAGTTTCTGAATTTCTAGATTCCTTTCAGCTGCTTATCACTTCTTCTACAACGCGTGAACAAAGGATAATAATATCCCAGGAGATCAATAAAAGAACAGTGTACAATGCTTTTAATGACAGGACTTGAATTTTCCAAATCTTATTCTAAACAAACTGCCTGTCATTTGCTGTGATCCACTGCAGGAACTGGAAAGGTACCAAGGTAAATCCCTCCTTTCTTTTACTCAACCAAGCTTCATAATGCTTGGGCCATATGAGCTGGACAAGAAGGAACTGAGGGAGGGCAGGTACTGATCAAGGGCAAGGCTGTGAGTGCTTAGCATGTGGTACTGCTAAGGGAACAGCCCTGGAAATGAGTGAGATGGCAGCCTCTCTATTAAAAGTGTGGCACAGGAGATGGCTCTGTGAAACCTGAGAGCAGAGCACTTTATCCCATCTACAGAGATTCCTAGAGGGTGGAGCTTGTGGCATCTCTTTTCAGCTCTACAAAGAGTTCTCTACCAGAACCTAGAGAAACTCTTACACTAGATATTTTCAATGTGAGGAGTGGAAGGGGAATGGGGAAAGGACATCCCAGACACAACCTACAAGGAATTTAAGTAAATAATTTTGTACATTTTTAACTGCAAGGGTGTAAAATCTGGTCTTAGACTCAAGTTGTTGCATATGGAATAAATACTAGCTTAATATGTATTCAGTCAGTGTCTGAAATTGTCCCAAATGATCTTCCCTTTGAAGGCTTATAATGCTTTTACCATAGCCCAGAGAAGCATTTCTAACAATCAGTAAAATCTTCCTGAAATAAACAGAGGGCTGTTAATGCTAGCTGAGGGAATCTACACTCTTAAAGTGATCTGCTGCCCTTGATCTGTGACAGAAGTTTTATTGATATTAAGGGCCATTGGAAAAATTGCAATTCCTGTAAGACTGCTGAGAGGTAGTTTAGATCCTGAATGTTTGGAAAGGGAATGAATGCATGATATTCATATATCACAAGTATTTTATATTCTTATAAACCCTAATGATTTTATGTAATGGTAATTCCATGGTGTGAATTCTTATAATTCTTCTTTTAGTATTTTCATGTCAAGTACTGAAGCATTGTGCATTAAAATTGGCACAAAAAACCTTATTGAAAATAAGAGTAGTGTGTCTTAAAAATCATAGTCTATAAACTGGAAGCAAAAAAATAAAGACAACTAGTCTGAATTTTTGGAGTCTCCCAATTTTACTATTGCTGTGGCTAGCAGCATCAACTGCTTATACTTTTTTGTTTACACACAAATACATCTCTTGTGTTCTTAGAACTCCATTTTTCAGAAATAGTTCTATTTTGTGTATAAAGCAGCTTGAGGGAATAAGTTACAGAGCAAAGCCATAAAGGTCTTCCAGGAGTAGGAACATGTGAAGATAGAACTCATTAAAATCACAGCATGATATGACTTATACAAGTCACACAAATAAATAATCTAGAAGTGTATGGACTTTATGTGTGTTTTACTTTACCTTGAAAACCAATGTAGTTTAAGCACCCAGGGACACCATGGGCATTTGCTCCACTAAATATGCTGAAAGCACTAAGCAAGTACTGGCCTGCACAAAACCATTTACATTTGATACATTGATATAGCCTGTGGCATACAATATTAATAATAGTTCTCATTTTTACACTCTGTCCAACTTAATCCAGATAATTTGAAACTAAAAATGGTGATCCAAAATGCTTTGCGCATGTACATGTCCCATGAACATGGGACTTAGTCTGTTTCTTTGTGGTCTCAGGAGATGTAAGTCAACATAGCTTTATATAATTTAAGAATGCTGTTCTGATTCACCCTAGTTCAGGATTTTGTTGAAAATTACTTCATTTTACTCTATATTCAGTTTTAAATGCTTTTTATAGCTTCATAGAGCCTATGTTGATACAATGCACTTTCATCCTGGTCCATTTTTTTCAGAAGTGGCTGGATTTTGTCATAATTTCCCTCTTCTTAAAGGTTTTTACCCATTCATTGGTTAAATCGTCATCCTTGAATAATAACAGAGTAGTGTTCTGCCCTATCTAGGAGACTACACTCTCCACGTCTTCATTACTGGACTGCATTTTACCATTATCTTAGCTTGTTCTCTTTGTGGCTGCTGCCACCTATTTTATTTGATGCAGTGAATCTCTCATTATAGGCTTATTAGCATCCATGTCAAGACAATGTGAAAAGTCCTCCTCTTTCAAGACTGATGAATACAAACAAGCAGAGAATAGAACCCATGAGCAATCTTTATTGTTTCACTGCCGCATTAATACCTCTAACTCTAATTGACAGGGTAATTAAACCCCAAAGATATCCCAAGAAAGCAGTCTGGGTAGCTGTGATCATGCCATGTGAGTGATATAGAACACATTCTGTGAAATAGGATCAAAATGGTTTCTGCGCATTTTGTGTCACCAAAGCAGCTGTCCTGATGATTCGCATCCTATTAAATCCTATTTAATGTGCTTTGAGCATGTCATAATCAATTAAAAATAGTTGTCATTTCAGATAACAGTTTTGGGATTTTGAAACTGGGAATAGTTTCCTTTGGACAAAGACTGCTAAGGACTCTCCTCTGTAGGACCTCTGTCATTCACTCACCTCCCAGTCCTCAGGTTTGTAACAGTTCAGGGTCAGGCCTCCATGAGAGATCTCTATAGCAGAAACAATTTTATTTTTCTACTCTCTCCCAAGTCTTCACCCATTGTTTTTCCCAGAATTGACACCTGTCTCTAGTTTCTCTGCAGTTGCTACCACATCGTTCTCACTCTTCATCCTCTTTCTAGCTCCTGTTTTTTATTAACCACCTCTTATTTCACTTGGGTTGCCTGCTCTTCTGAGCATTCCAACTGCAGGAAGAGTGATTTTTCCATTTGTCGACAGTGAAATTGTAAGGGGACAGATGTATCAGTTGATTTCTTACACTAGACTAGGCTAGAATATTTCATCTGGAATAGATCTAAAATGATTGTCCAATGATAGTCCAACTGCCTGTTCCATTCAAGGCTATCAAAAGCTAAAGCATGGTATTAAGGGCATTGTCCAAATGCCTCTTCAGCAGCCTCTTTCAGCACTGACAGACACGGGGGGACCTCTTCAGGAAGCCTGTTTCCAGGGTTTGACCACTCTGGGTAAAGAAATATTTCCTAATGTCAGGTCCATTGGGCCTGGCGGGATTAACTCATAGTAGTGAAGGAGCTAGCAGGTATCACAGAGGGACACCTCTCATTTACCTACACGAGGGTCCTGGGAGTCTGGGGAGATCCCCACTCACTGATACCTAACAAACACTATTCCAATTTACAAGTCTTGCCAGGATCCTGGGGGTGCTCACAGGCCTCAGTGGCTGGGACTGGCCTCTCCCCACTCCTGCCATCTCCTGCCAAGGGCCCAGGGGAGGTGTCCCAGCTCTGCCTGGGACCTTCAGTCCCTGCCTGAGCCCTGCTGTAGGTGTGCCCATCTCTGTCCCTGTCTCCTGGGTGGGCCTGGGACCTGCACTGCAGAGCTGCTCTCCGGGGTGGAGCCCTCAGACCTGGGTCGAACCTTGTCATGCAGAGCTCTGGCTTTAACGTGGCATAACTGTTCTATTTCCTGTGCTCATCATGAGTCAAGTAACAATGATCATTATTTTCCAGAAATATCAGGGGCTTTTCAGCTCCAAAGACACTTTCAAGGTCACAAACACACAGGTTATAACTGGAAGCAGGATATTCTTTTAATTTTTATTTTTCTCCATCTGTTTTGGAACTGATGCTCACAACCATTACCCCAATGTGCATGTGTAGCCAGGAGCAGGCTGATGTGTTCTTCAGTTTAGCTTTAAAACCCATCCTTTGTAGTCTGGAAAAGGCAAGTGACAGAGCTACAGAATGCGGCAGCAGGAATACAGGCCCAGCAGGTTCTGTTTCCTGAAGGGTAAGAACATGAAGAATGAGGATCTGTACCAACCTCACACAAAAAAGAAGGATGTGTGGTACCACAAGGTATTTTACAAATTATGACACATATCAGTGACAAGCATAATTTTTGCCTTCCAAGATTTGCTTTGTTGCTGTGCCTCCTGGCCAGGGATGCATGCCCTGTGTTTGTGTAGCCCTGTGCCTGTCCTGTGCTTGTGTTGCAGGCAGGAGAACTGAAAAATGGCAGCTCTGGATTGATGCAAGACCTCCATGGGAAATGGGAGCCAAGGGAAGAGCAGAGCTCAGCCCCACTCCAAACTTGCAGTGGGCAAGAGAGCCAGAGAGAGCCAGGGCACGACTGGCACCTTGGAGGTGTGAGGGCAGCAGGCAAGAATGGAGATGCAGGGGCCCAGAGGAGCCCTGACAAGGGGCTGTGCCCAGTGCTATGGAGGACAAGAAGTAACCCCCAGGCCACCCTTGGGGCCCACCCTGTGAGTCTAGAAAACTTCCTTTCCTCAGGTGAGGGTCATGAGGAACACCTTCAAGGAGCGAGAGCAGCCGGCACCTGGCCAAAATGGCCTGAACGAGCCCTGGCAAGAAGTTGTCCTCAGTGTGGCAGAGGAAAGCAAAAAAAACCCCAGGGACACTTGCAGCCCACTGTGTGGTAAAAAAAAGCCTTCCTCCCCCAAGATGCAGGGCATGACAGGCCATCTTCATCATCTTCACGAGCAGCAGAGACTGCCAAAGACACCAAACATGTACAAAAAGGGGAACTGAGGAGCTCTCAGCAGTGATCATGCTCAATGCTTCAAGGCAAAACTGCCTTGGAGGAAGATTCCTCCCTGACCCCAGCACTGGCCATCAGCTATTCTCAGAGAACGTGAGAAAGACCTGTCTACTCCTCCCATAGGCTGGCCCTGCCTTCCAGAAGATGCCCAAACCCTATTCTGCCCCCTGGAGCCATCTCAGGGGCTTCTGGGAGTGGCCCCATGTCACCAATCTAAACAACTTCAGGGGCACAAATCATTCCTGTGCCTGGCAGGGCGTCAGTGGGTATTCCAAAGCACTGCTATCCTGCCAACATCTCCGCATCTCATTTCTTATGGCTGCTGCCCCTGGCTTCACAGGGGATGAAGACAGAGTGCTCTGCAGTGCTCCTGAAGTGTTCCTCCAGAAGGCATTTCCTTGGTTTTATCACTTGGCTTGGTGCCATCTCCTGAGCAGCTGGCATCTGTCCCCTGAAGTCTGAAGCAGGATTTCCATCTATCCAATGGGCTTTGAGCATGGCCCCACTAGGAGCTGGCCTTGCAGCAGAGAACCTTCAGCAACCTCATCCAGCCCCCCTCAGCCCCCACCAAGCAATTACAGTAGCTCCTTAAGGACTTTCTCTTGGATGTCTTCAAGCTGACCCTGGGCCAGCTCTGTGAGTGGGACATAGGAGTCCCCATGCGCAGCCACACTCACTGCAGCCCTGTCCACCACACCTCTGTCCAGCATCCTTCATAGAATCATAGAACCATAGAATAGTTAAGGTTGGAAAAGACCTTTAAGATCATCAAGTCTAGCCACTGACCCAGCACCACCACCATGTTCCCCATTAAACCATGTCCTCACGTGTCATATCCACATATTTTTTTGAACACTTCAGGGATGGTGACATCTCCACTCTCTTGGGCAGTCTGTTCCAATATTTTAAAACTCTTTCAGTGAAAAAAAGTTTCCTGATATCTAATCTAAATCTCCCCTGGTGCAACTTGAGGTGATTTTCTCTCATCTTGTCACTTGTTACCTGGGAGAAGAGATTGACCCTCACCTGTCTATAACCTCCTTTCAGGCAAGTTTAGAGAGGGATAAGGTCCCTCTGAGCCTCTTTTTCTCCAGGCTAAGCAACCCCAGCTCCCTCAGCTGCTCCGCATAAGACGTGCTCCAAACCCTTCACCAGCTTTGTTGACTTTCTCTGGACTCACTCCAGTGCCTCAATATCTTTCTTGTAGTGAGAGGCCTAAAACTGAACACAATATTAGGCCTTCAGAGGAAGGCCATTGAAGTGCTGGCCCTGAGGCAGTCCCTGTGTCCATGAGTGTGCCCCTGCCCTTGGTGGTCATATACTGGACACAGGTTCCAGGTACTCATGACATGTCCTCCTCTGCTCAGCTTCCAAGGACCAACCTCGTGCTGTTACTCCTCTCTCAGGCCATGGCAGAATCCAACCCCGCAGCCCAGAGACCACCCCTATCAGCTGTCTCCCTCTGTGCCAGAGCTAATGTCTATGAAGTCCCACAATGAGGAGGACCAGAGACTTGATCTGTCTGGATACAAACCCTTTTCCTGCAGCATAAGAGGGGTGATTTCAGCTGCTGCAGCCCAGAGGAAAGCCAAAGTGTAACCAGACCAGAGCCATAGGCTGAGATGGACAGTTGCCATAAGACCACCAGAGAAACAGACACTTTGGAAAACAAGTGAACAGAGGTGACACTGGTGTGATGAAAAGATCAGTAATTTTTAGACCTCGAACATTTGGATCTCTGCCCAAAGCACAGTCAGGCAAACATGACTTCCAAACTGTGAAAATGGCTCATTGTTGCTACTGTAGTCACATCCACTTGTCTCACTGAAACCAAGATGTGCAACTCCTCTGTTAAACACTGTAGCAGGGCATCTCACCCTCCCCCCCCCAAGAGCTTATCTGTTGCTTGTTAGATGGAGAAATAACTCAGGGCATCTCGCCCCTCCAATGAGCTTCACGTGAGCTTGCTAATTGGTGAAATAACTCAATCAGGACAGCTTGTCTTATAGTGAGTTATTTTGGCATCATGGGAGTAATGATTTCAGTTCATCTTTCTGTGGAAGATGTGGAGAGATAAGATGGCATTTTTGACTGACAGACACTTTACAAACTATAAAAACTACACCAAACTTTCACAAAGCAGAAGTCTTCTGCACATTCCCTGGAAAAGTGTGGAGCTTTCCCCTAAAGTTGGGATGCCTACTTCATGGTTACTCTCTTGAGGGTTGAGTTAAAAGACTCTGTGTACACTATTGTCAATTCTGTGGTAAGTTACAGAGACTCCTAATCCTTACTATTTATTTTCTAGCTTTCATATAGGTACCTTAATGTCATGCACAGTTTTATGTAACTAGTGGTAGTTCTTTTGTTTTATAATGTGTAGTAAGTAACTCTGTTTAAGGCCCTTTGTCTGTTATCTCCTGTTTATTCAATAAATAACTAATTTTAAAATAGACCTGGTCTGCCATCCTTAGAACTTGCAGGCTGGGGTGATTTTAGGTGTGGGCCACCTAAATTTAAGCTGCTGCCAAAAATCTGAGATTAAGGCAGGTCTTGTCTGAAGCTCCCATTTCATCGATAACAAACACATCCATTGGCTGGGTTTACATGGGATACAAAGCACACTTCAGTAATGGCATAAAACTTCTAGAGCTCATTTCTCATGATGCCTAAAGATTTTTAGCTTTTTTCATGTATTTATTGCTTTATATATTTTTAATATATAGTTGTATACTTTCTAATATTTTTCCTGCCCTCTCTCACATTTTAGAACAATAAGCTAACCCTTTCTAACACATTCTTGAAATTTCGTTTAGTCTTAGTCTCAAGAAGACAATTTCTGATAAGGATGTCTTGTTTTTCACCAGAATTTGAGAGACACAAGAAGATACAGGGCAAAGAGCCCCTGGAGACCAACTCCAAGGGGCAGAGCAACCCAGTAACCCAGAGGTTACTGGGGCAATTGATCTCCCATTGGATGTACCTGCTAGATATACTAATTAATTAATCTTATAAGAATTGTAAAAATCGTGTATCATGTGTGTGCATAGCCATATTTGTGCACCTAAAATTTTCATTAAAGAATTGCTTTTTATCTTACCACTCAATATTGTTTTTGTCTTTTGATTCTAGGCAACACTCACTTTTACTTTTCTGAGAGATATTTGCTTACGTCTATATGTGGGAAGATGTTCAGGTCTTATCTAAAGCCTTGTCAAGCCTCCTTTTTCTTTAAGATTTAGTAGTTGGAGTACTGAAAGATTGAGAGGTACTATTATTGTAATTTTGTATGTTGGTACCAAAATTGGTGTGTACCTTCAGACTGTGTGATGAAGGGCATTTATACCAAAGACATTATTTTGGTTGTGGTGATGCCAGAGATGAAAGAGAGGGTTTTTGTTCCCTCTGCATGAACTTTGCAGGGATGTACAGAGCATGTGTGGTTTCACCACCATTCCTTACCAATGCATCAAGGGACACTTGCTAGTGCACTGTTTATGGTGAGGTTGCCTTTTTAGAAAGAGGTCCCGAATGTTTTTGTGTTCTTTACCATATTTTTCCTTGCACTTGAATAGTTCTTCTCCTCCTTTGGTCTTTATTCTTGGTCTTTATTCTTGATCCCTTTCTTGAAGGTGGTGTCAACCCTATCTGCCTTTGAATTGCTCCTTCCAGTCATTATTTTTCTTCTGTAGGTGCTCCATGCCCATAAATCATCTGCTTAGTCTTTGTCTGCATTCATCCCAGATAGAATTTGTCTTTTTAGAACTTGAGGAATGAGAAATGTCGATAGTGGTACAGGTGAGTTCTCACCAGGGCTTTACACAATGGTTGCCTTTCTTGCCTGAAACACAGGAATACTTTTGCCTGTATCCCATTCATGGCTCATTGTCACCCTGAGATCTACTCATGCCTCCAGGAGCATTTGCCTCCAATGTTGTCAGACTGGAGCAGAAACTTGTGTCACTCCACCTGACATAGTGGTACCTATTTCTACCCTGCAGTTCCTCATGCAAGGAGCGTTTATTGATGTAGGGGATGTCTCTTCTGTCAGAGCTTCAGCTGGTGGGGAGGATGGGGGCTGTAGAACTCTGCCATGAGATAGAGCTTTTCTTCCTCATGGGTGGCATGAAATCCAGAATATGATGTGGACAAGGAAACCTGCATTCTTGAACAATGGTTTCATGCAATCTAAATTCAAAAGACCTGACCACAAACTTGCCTGTTTCCTACACTTGATGACAGCAAAGTGTGAAGGGTGGAGCCTGAGAGATGTGTTAAGGGGGCTTCCACCCATGAGTAACCTGCTGGAGTCCAGCTCCACACTGTTACAACCAAATCCAGCCTCTGCCGGCCAGCTGAGCCATGGACGAGGTGTGTGGGTGGGCTCTAAACACAGGGCTGGCAGTGTCAGACCAGCCCCTTTCAGAACTGGTGCCTGCCTCTTAAAAGAGAAAATATCCATAGCTGGCATTAACTGATCTTCCGTTGGGAAGTTTCATGGGAGAAAGTGCCCAGTCAGTCCAGGCACTGAGAAACTACAAGAGACCAAACTCTGCTGGGCCAGTGCAATCCAGTTCATGTCCCTGCTGTCTGTGGGGATACACTTTACTCTCCAGGAGTGTGAATAAAGCTTGCTGATGAACTTTGAAATGAATTCTGCAGCCATGTAGTGAAAAGGAAGGTTGTTGCTGACATGGATAAGGAGGTGGCTGGACAGGTGGGCATCAGACACTAAAAGGCAACTGCTGCTCTTTAGAGGCCCTACATGCCTGGAGGAGAGATGCCAAGAAGGACTGAAGAGTTTGCTTCTCATATGCCCACTTGAAACCACTTGTGATTGTCAGTATGATGAAATTACTAATTATATCATTCAGATACAAAGAAACTTATTTTTCTTTTTAATTATTGGATGAAAATATGGAAAACAGTCTTCTAGCATACACATGGTAATGACTTTGCAAAACTGGTGCTATGAGTGCAGAAAGCATACACATGGTAATGACTTTGCAAAACTGGTGCTATGAGTGCAGAAATCACAAGGCTGCCAGAACACGTCTGTTCATTTGAAGAATCTTTATATATAGCTGCAGAGAGCTGCTCTTCTGGATGGACCACTCAGTCCTAGGTAATAGATTTTCTCCAGCCCTAACTCCTGGATGGACCTGGGACTGTCTGCACACCTGTTTCCAGCTGTATCTCTTGCTAGTCTCCCTGGCTGGTCCCTGGACCTGGCTCATTCCCTCTATGTATCAGAGGGTCTTTCTGGAACAGGTTACTAGCTGCTGGCTCTCCCTGTCTGGGCATGCGCCTGTGGGATGGTGCCCTGTCGATGAGGGCATGGACTGTGCCAGGGTCAGCAGAAGCTCCTGGCTTGCCTGCCTCCAATGAATAGCAGTCTTCTTGCGTAACTTCATCCTCAAACATTTTGCAATTGAGGCACTTCCTAAGTCAAAGGATGTCAAAGTATTCATCGACCCATCAGCTGATCGCCCTCCATATCCTGCCTCACCATGTAAGCTTCTGGTTAGCATATGGCCAAACTGTAGGCCACATACTGATCCTCAGCAGGTGTCTGAGCATAAAAGTCTGGCAAAGAGTCATAAACATCTTAAAGGAAAAATTATTAGCAAAACTTAAATGTAGTTTTTTCTATTAACTGCGTTTATAGTAAGTGTCATCACTTATTGACTTTCCCATATGCATAAGCAAATAGCGCAGTTCACTGATAAATGAAAAAAACTCAGGAACAATTAGTACATGGCAGCTCTTTCAGTAGCTCAAACCTATCATGTTTTCTCTCCTGATCCTCTGTAATATACAGCAGGGTATACTGTTACCAAATTTTGTGAACTGACTATCAGAAGATCAAACATTTCTCACTGAGACATGTCCTAATGTAATGCCAGGAAGTACATCTCTGTATATAGTGTACCTTTATTTGATACATGAAATATTCAAAGTAGTATACAAAGAAGTATTCAGTGCTTGGAGCAAGAGAAGCACAGGTATATGGGTACATCATTTTATTCGGGCTTTTTAATTTTTTTCCATGGGAGAGAGGCACCTACTTAGGAGCTGGGGATCTAAGGCATATGTAGTGTGTATGAAATGTGTGCTTTCGCTGGCACTACACACCCCTTCTGTCACATCCACTTCCACTCATTCTTGGCTCTGATGATGCTGTCACTTCATTGTGTTGTGTTGAAGTGCAAGTAGCACCTATGCAAGATGAGCAATTACAGCTCAAGTAAATGAAAGCATGTATACCAGTGAAGAAGAAGTTAATCATCATCACACACTGTGAAACTATCTGCTTTTCCTGTTGGTGTGTGTGCTGGTTTAAAACCCAGCAGGAAAATTAAACCCACTGAAGCTGCCCCCTTTCCCCATTCCATTATGACAATGGAGAAAACACTAGGAGACATTATATGAAATCACAATAACCACAACAATATTGATAAAAGGGTGTACTCAGCTGGGCTCCACTCTGTGCCACTGCTGCTCTCTCCCTTTTCTTTTTCTTGGAGTGGCATCTCAGGCTTCCTGGTGCTGTCTTTCAGCATCAAACCAGAAAACCCACCACTTAGAGGAACAGGAAAGGGACCACCAGTGGCAGAGAGGGGCCAGCTCTGCCAGGCTGATCCTGAAACCTGCACACCCCCTCCCTTGAGCTCGGTGAAAGATGATGATCCTTCAATTTCTGGCCCTGGCTTCCTCCTGCTGAAACCATGTCCCTGCTGTGATGTGGGTGGTATGGAATTAAACAGTGCTAGAAACTCCACCCCTTTACTCTATAACCATGACAGTGTGGTAAGAGCATTAATGCTCTGAAGAGTTACATAGTTACTGATATGACTCATTAATAAATTCCTATTACTTAATGAACAGAAAAATATGCCTTATTTTTGATGTTTCTGCTGTCCTTGACATGTTCTAAATCCTGCCAAAGATTTTGCAAAAGTTTAGGAAAAAGTTGATTCCATTCACTGTAAGAATCCTCTTTTTGCCTCAGTTGAATTACGTTAGTGTACCTAAATATGGTCTATTCTTCACACGGTGTAAATCTCCATTATTGTCTATGGTATATCCAATAAGGAGAGGTCTTAGAAAGCCCATTGTGCCAGATACTGTGGAAGACACGATGAGACACGATGACATGTGGTTTTATTAGAATGCTGTAGTTAGGAATACACCTGGGAAGCATATTTTTAAACTTACTCACTCAATATCACCCTTTCTTGCTAATCCATCTTGCCTCTCAACATATTTTTCCTCCACAATTCTATTTCACCTGATAGAGGTGTGAGACTTGCCTGTCCTCTGATTAATTAGATTCCATCATCATTGGTGTAATCAACTCCCATCACTTAACATAGGATTAGAGGAGGAATCTGTTGTCTCTCACTATGTAGTTTACCATGGAGAAAGAATTCCATTCCCATTTCCTAGATTCTCATTTTATATAAATTCTAGTTGAATCAGGAAACTGAAAGATCTGTTAAAAAATTGGTCTTCCTGAAACACAAAAGTAAGTTCAATCAAACCAGCTTCTTAGATATAGAAGGAAAGGGGGAGAAGTTATTCCTACCTTCCCAAAGATACAAAGCGTTATGGCAAGTCCCTTTTCTCTAAAATAACAAGAAAAAGGAAGTTTTTTGCAGATGTTTTCTTTAGACAGTCAAGGATAAGCACTGAGGGAAAGATGTCCCACTGGCTGTACAGAAATGAGTATAATGTAGATTATGCCTTGTTCTAGCAATTTAAGTATAGAAACATCTTTTCCTGAATTTCCTTTACATGATATTGGAAGGGAAGGAAGGGCCATTCTTGAAGTGAGTGAGTATGTCCCAGAAGCTTGATTTTTGAAAAATGGAGCTCTGGGGCAGTGGGAGAAACCCAGAAATTATACACTAAAGAAATCTGGAGGAGGAGAAATTAGAAGTGTCAGAGGTTTTCTTAATAGCAAAATTGCCTTTGAAACATAAAAATGATTGGCCAGAATGGGCTTGCAGAGGGAGCAACTGTAATCCATTACTGTCTCTTAATGCAAAACAATTATTTCAGAATTAGCAAAATTCGGCAGAAGTTTACTCATACAGAAACCCCACTAACATATCCATGAAAATCAAGATGCAAAATGCCATATAGTGTCTGTTTGGCAGAGATGGATAGAGAGAGAGAGAGAGAGAGGAAGAGTCCTTAACAGTTTAGAATTAGATTTGTTAATTTTCAAAGAGTGCAAGACTGGGTCTTGTGTGTTTAAGCGGTGAAAAAAGGGCCTGTAGTGTGAGGTACAACAGCTTGCTCTGACAGTGCCCTGCATTTGTCACTCGAGAAAAGAGGAAAAAGAGTCCCCCTAGTGTACCAATGCTGTAAGAAGCAGGAGTATCTCGCTCAATTCACTAAATCTGCTGCAAGTTCTGCAATGGCATGTGAACAAGGGCCTAAAGGTATTTTAGTAAACCCCCGGGCTCTGTTGATCACAAGGCTTCTAGTTCATGAACAAAGGAACCATAAACAATCATAAATAATGAGCATTAAAAAATTACCATGTGTTTTGACACATTTTAGCTATGAAGTAATTGGGTTTTGCATTGCTGTATAATTCTAAATACTAGTTTTTGCCACCCAGGAAACATATATGCTCATGGAAGACAGAAGAGAAATTATATTATACAGTAATCAGTAATACTCTTTTCACAAGTTCTTAGCCGTGTATCTGTGAGGTAAAATCAAGCACATTATTCTATTCAAAAGTGCCACTTTTTTTTTTTTTTTTTTTTTAAGTTTCAATTTAAGAGGGAAGTCTCCTGCAGTTAAAAGTATTCAGTGTAACACTTTCCCTGGCTGCCAGAAATCCAATGTGCAACTCAAAATACAGGCTTTGTACCACTTTGAATTTCTACTGTCACAGATTAGGGGATAAATCAGCCTCCTCCCTGTGTAAATCATCTCTCAATGACCTTAGCTACAGCAATGCAAACCTGGCCCTTTGTGACAGGTGCTGAAGGGGCATGCATATAGGAAGACATAGCTACCATATGTTGCTGTGACTCCATAACTATTTTCCTCTCGGGTATGTTGAGGGAGAGCCATGGATAAAAAGTTTCAAAGGAGACCAGAAGGTCTCTGTTGGAGATACAGCACAGCTGGTTGGTAAGCAGTATTTGTCATTCTGTCCTTCAATAATTTTCCTCAGGATGCTCATGCTAGAGTGAACCTGGCAAGCCAGGTTCCCCTTTGCACCCTGCTCTCCACCTGAGTCTGCCCTATGGCAGATTAGGCACTATCTTGCTCCCTCACCTTTTTGCCTGCTGACAGGAGAGCTCAATCACCTTTCCAGCAGCAAAGGAAGCATGTATTTTCAGGGGAGGGACTGGGGGGAGTGGGAGATGTTAGGGAGATAAGTCCTCAGAGTAAGTAAAAAGACAAAACGGGACCAACACGTTTTAGGAGATGGCCAGTGGGAGGCCTGAAGGATGAGAAGCAAAGATGAAACTGCTCAGGAACCAGTTATGCAGCCCCTACAGGCAGGATCAGGTAGATTTGGCTGACGGAAAAGGTCTCCAGCTCCTCAGAGGTAAGGGCAGCTCCCGCAGTAGCAGAGGAGGCTCTTGCAGCTGTTTGGATTAACAGTGGTGCTGTAATTTATGCAGATGCATTAGCTGCAGGGATGTTGTTTTATATTTTAGAGAGTAGATTGGCATTTCCTGGAAGTGTAGGTTAATTATGGTAAAAAGAGACGTAGCATATATCTTGCTTTGGGAGGAGGGAGCTCTTGCAGCTCTGCTGGTGTTGTGTGCAAGCCACTGGTTAGTTTGTTGGTGTGTAAGGGCGCAGCAGACTTGTGCGCATGCAGTGCTGGGCTTATTTGTGTTCTGCAACAAATGTTTGTGTCAGTGTCCCTGCTAATAAAAACCCTGCAGTGCTAATTGCCAGGTTTAGTTACTTAAATGAGTTAAAGGCATTTGAAAGGTGTTTGTGCATACTCACTGCAGAAATGCTTCTCCTAAAGAAAAACTATAAAATAGACATCCTTAACTTTCCTTTCAAATTCATGTGCAGTATTTGACTTTAGCATGTCTGTTTTCCTGGAGACAGCTGAGGCAATCTCCTCTACTCACTCGCCCACTTACCAGTTGTATTTTGAATTGCTTGCGATGATATGGATGTTGATTATGGCCTTCACAATACTGCCTGGTTTTTCCATAGAATTGTCCTGGAGGATGAGACCGCAACAAATTCTCAGCTGACCAGAAGGCAGCCCAAGGTATTAGTTCAGTGTATTTTCTTTCATGAGTAAGAAGCAGATAAGATTTCAGCCCAAATGGTGCATTTTAATTATGTTTATAAATGAAATGCATAGCAGATGTTGGAAGCAACATTTCAAGTACTCCTTCCTCCTCCCAGAGGCAATGTTTCATTGTTAATATTGTATATCTTTCTAAAAATGCTTGATTTGAAAAATTTGTTATGCTAAAATATTTTGCTGTCCTAGGAACACTGCTGGGTCCCCGTGCATCTACATGTGAGTTGTTCTTATTTCTAATTTTTTAAATACGTATCAAGATTTCCTTTCTTAAGTTTTTTCTTAACATTTTAAAAAATAATTGTATTATAAAAACTCAAAGAATGCAAAGTAAGCTGGATATTCCCTGCCTATCTCACTCCCTCAACATACATTTCATCTGTTCTGTACTTGCATGCGTATGCACATACATATATATATATATGCACACATATGCATACACATATACATGCACTCCATCATATTCCAAACACTTCTGGATGTTGAATCCTATAATTTATATGGTAGGAAATATTAGACTGGCAAGTGCCTACAATTGGAATATTGTTGATATTCTCACATTTCTTTGACTATAACAGCTAAGATCAATATTTTCAATGCCTTTAAAAATGAAATAATAATGTCAAAATACTGCCAGAAACTTATTGAAATGAAAAAGGTGTGTTAGGTTAAGCTTAGAGACTAGACTGCTTTTTTTTTTTTTATGCATTTTTGCTTCTGACATTCTTTGTAAAGTGTGTTGTTTGCACTAGTAACTAAAATCCAATTTGAGGAGGACAGAAAGATGCACTAATATTTATATGAAGCTGTAATATAGCAAAAAGTATATGGGCTGTTATTCTACTATATTGCCAGAGGACTGTATTGATCTTCAAAGGGTTAAAGTGCTACGAGGTTACATTAATGTCACCCTTCAGCAATCACTGGCCAATAACGTATCAGCAATCAATGCTGCCGTGTGTTGTTCAGGACACTCAGTTTTTGGAGACAAGTGGCTGATATATTTTGACAAGAATAAAAAATAGTCTTGGAAATTCTTGCAAATCTTAAAGGGGGAGATACATGAAACAAACTGCTTCCATTCGAAAAAAATGGTAATGTTTGCCTTCCTAAGTAACAACATTTTATGTCAGTTCAGTGGAGCAGTGAATGAACCAAAACTCTGCTAACCTTCAAAATGGAAAGGATTCTGTAAGTAGGATTTACATAGTCTGAATATTTAATATTTTGAGTGCTCATCACAGCTCGCATAAACTAATACTTAAATATATATTTCCAGCAAAGAAAACATTTGACTTCTGGTGGAGTAAAGCAGTGAGGTGTTTTGACTTGTGAGTACAGACACAGGTTTCTCAACTCCTGCTCCTTTTTTTCCTGTTAGCAATTTTTTCTATCGAGTTCTCATAATCTCTGCAAATCCAAAGAAGGCAACACAAGCCACTTCACTTTGACACAAAAGAAACTTAAAGAAAAAAATCAAGAACTCAGAAAGCCATAGAGTAGAAGTATAAAGGGGAGGAATAAAAATAGAGGCTGCAAGAGGACGCAAGGGGTTAAAGTTCTGACCACTGTCTGCATATATAAAATCATATCACCTTATCTGAAAAGTTTAGGCACTAAAGAAAACACTCTGTTTAAAATACCTTTTAGGTATATTAAATCTTTAGGCTGAAGATTACAGCAAGTGTTTTCTCTTTGGTGAATAGCTGTTTGTCTCACTTTATTTACTTGATATTGGGTATTTGTCAATGTCATTTCATATCTGCAGAAAATTCATACGTTCTATGGAAGTATGTATGTGTGTGAGTGTGCTGAAGATCACATGACTATTTCATCCTATTTGGTGGAGCAGCTTGACTTTTTTCCCTTGCTTTTGGTGATGGTTGTGAGTGCAGAAGTTGATTGACAGATGCATGCCAGAAACCCCCATTCTCCTTTTCAAAGACTACATATGATGGATTGCGATCCTTCAGCTCAGCAGGACACAGGGACCATGCAAGCTGTAATTGGTCAGGTATGGAGTCAGCCATTTCTCAACTCCCCTTTTATTTATTTTTTTTTTCACAAGGGTCTAACCATATGATTCACATAATTCATATTTACAGTACCATCTTTCTATCTGTATCTTCAGCTACCAGCAAGTGTAGTACTGAAAGTGAGAAAGGCAAAAGAAACACAATAATCTGGCCAGGGAATCACTAGAAAAACCTAAATTACTATCCTTTTCTTCTAATAAACCCCATTTATAATTCAGTCTCAGCTTTACCAAATCAATGTATTTATTAATTTGCTGTTTTATTTTGTTTAAATATGCTGAAGTAGAAGAATCAAGGAGTGAAAGTGTTATGTTTGCTGGGGAGTAGCTTTCTATTTGTAATGCTGTTCATTATTTTTATATTGACTGTATTCCTGTACTAGAGGCTGTGGCTTTTATTTTTTATTTTTATTTTTTCTTCTTATATTCCTAATCCAGATAATGTGTGATTGAGCTTGGTAAATGTAGTAGTCTTTGCTGCTGCACAGGAGCAGCCTGCAAATTAAACACTGCCACAATCTGAAAGGTCCAGGTGGTCTGCTCGTGCTTCCTAATGCAATCCAGCACAACAGCTTTAATAAACAGCTCTATTTAGTTCTCCCTCCCTGTATCCAGGGAAGTGAACTGGTCTGGGGCTGCTGTGATGAAATGCCAGAAGAATATCTCTCAAAGGCCTCACAAGCTGATTTTTAGAGCTTTTCTGTTTTGTCGTCTTTGTCTTCCAAATGGGTCAGTGAGTCCTTCTCTTTCTGTTTTGTGATTTCTGATAAGTCTGTAGTTTTTATATGTGTGTTTTAACCATGCTGTTTTGAGCTTTAGCCAGAAGAGAGAAGAATCATTGTCTTTTCATTTGCTTCAGATAATAACCTGAAGTGGGGAAAGAAATTATTTTGTTCTGATGAACAGGGAGGGCTGTTTTCCTGTGAAAGCAGTCGGAGTCAGATGAGGGTGCCTGTTTTTCTAACAAAATTTTAAGTCCTCAACACTTTCTCATTAGCCACTGACTTGTAAATCAGTCTCTGGTAAAGGGCATTTTTTGAACTCTCAAAAGTTTGTGGTTTTTGCATATGTTTCCAGTATAGTGAACGCATGCTGCTGAGCTGATGACATAGTATTTGTTTTCTATATGTTGATATGATGGTAGAAAAATACGCATTCTACACACTGTTTTCAACTAAATTATGGCAAAACACTGAAGTCCCTCAAAGCACATGGTTTATTAATACCATCGTACATAGTAATGCATTTCTGGGCGGAAAATGTCAAATATGTAATACCATGTTTACCACAGACTTTTATTGCTTTAAATATTTTAAAAATAGAAGATACATTTTTTATTAAAAATCCTCCAAACATTAACAGCTTTCTATTAGGCTGGCTTAAACCTAAAAAGTGGGGCATGTTTGCCAGTACTACATTGTGCAAAAAGATGTATTTTAGACTGTGTTAATTACCTTTTTGTTTTACTTGTTCAGTCTTACAGAAATATATTTAATGATTCTAAGGCAAATACAATGGCAAGCTTTTGAGCAAGTACACTTGACAGAAAATGGACCCCGAAATCTTTATAAATCTAAAAGCTTGTAATATTTCTTTAATGTAACTTTTGTTTTCGCATGTAAGAGAGTATAAGTTAGCTATTGTATGTTTAAGGCTTGCCAACTCTCGGAAAGTGGTTTTGAGGCTGAAAAAGGTAGAAGGCTTTTTTTTTCTGTGTATAACATTCCATATTGCATGAATTAAAAAAAGTTCAGTGAATGTCTGGAAAAATGTTTATATCATGTGTTAGTGTATTTCATTTCCTAAAACTAATAGCAAGAGCATGTACTTAAAAGAAAAATAAATTTAGGTATTTTAGGTGACTAACTTCTCTGGATTTTCTGTGTCAGAATTTATAGATGTTGTTATTCTGAAACTTACTGTCTTAGGTGTTGCAAACATTTTTTTCAGATCAGCATGTGTGCATATTTACATATCATATATGTAAATGTGCACATCAAAATATGGTCATAAATCCACAAAATTTTCAAGTATGTTTTTGTTTTGATTAATTGTCCAGTGTTTGGTTGTTATTAGCTATGTGTTAAGACAGATAGAATAAAAAGTTTAAACTTTTTTTTTTTTCTGATAAAAAATGATGTATTTGCTAGTTGTATAAAAAAAGGGTTAAAATGTGGGAATCTCAGGGCAATCAGTATAATTACCATACATTGCTGAAAATAGACATAGACTTTCTGTATGAACTTTAAGAGAAAGTAACTATCAAAAGGCAAGCCCTATGGCAGAAAATCTTTCCACATTGCTAGTCCCTATTTTGTATTGTTAATAGTTATGGTTTGCATATTTGGTAGTTACATATATTTAGAAGAGACATTTATTTCCTGACACTATTAGAAAAAGTTCTTAAAAGTCTTTGTTAACTTTCAAACCTCCAAACCCCAAAACTTAGATAAATGTTTATAATCTGGCCTTTTCATTTCAGAACTGTATTTTTTTCCAGCCATGAGAATGATTGGTTTTTTTACTAATCCTGCAGATGTAGCTCTAAAATCTTGTTTACTACTACTGGAATTTGAACGTACCTAATTAAAAATCCACACTGTACATGTATAGCTGATTCAATGGAGATCAGACACACTAGCAGTTTTTTGTAGTTCAAACATTAGTCTGCATATGACACAAATGGAATAGCAGAGCATACTGATTTAAAGGCATTTTCAACACCAAGTACTTGTTCGTCATTAAATGCATTTTTGACTTTTTAAAAAAAAATCTGGATTTCATCTGTCTCTAACCACCAGTTCCCACTGGTGATGGCAATGGTGGGCAGAGTGCTACAATCCTGATCATTGTGTGCCTGGGTGTACTGGGTCCAGGGTGCAGAATTTCTTGTGAACCTTCCCTCTGGATTTTTCCTCCCCCAAGCATGCAATAAAACAGCCAAATACTCTGAAGAACAACCTCCTTGCCTTGTGTGTCAAGATCTAGAAGCTCATTGCTCATTGTGATTTTGATTCATAACTGGAGTGTTTGGCATGAAACCCCGATCCCTGCCAGCAATAGTCTGTAGCATCCTTCCTTGCATGCCAAACCACAATATCCATTATTTCTTCAATTGCGTTTTGCTCTTACGGAAACTATTAGCTGGATTTTTCTGCCATATTCCTTATATATCCTAAGCCCATCTGAATGGACAGGTAATTAAATGTATCATCTAATTATTTTTTTTTTTTTCCTTTTTTTTTTTTCTTTTTTCAGACCTGAGCTTGTGAGTGACAGGTTAGTTCATCAGCATTACAGCCCTCCTGTTTTTGTCTCATCTCATGCAGACAGGTCACTGTGTCCAATCACCCTTCTGGCTCTGCTGTCCCCAGGGGAGCTCAGGCCAGCCTGCCATCTTGATCCACCGGCCTGGGGGCCCAGGCTGGCTGCACATTTCTGTGTTCACTGGTTCTTGCAAATATAGTAAAGTGGGAAAGGGGAGGGGAGCAGCTTAAATTAGATCTCTGTATATTGAGAAGAAGAAAATTAGGTAACATTCTTCTTCAAATAAGCATGTGTTTGCAGTTATTATTGCTATATTTGAGTTCTGTTTCTACAAGTTTAATGTGTTTATTTTCTGTATTTTAATGGTATCCTCCATATGATCTCACCATGTAGTAAAAGCTATTCATGCAAGGGTAAACACGCTCTTTTCCCACAGAGGGTTCTCTGAAGCCCAGTTTATGAAACTGATACATTGCTGCAGCCAGCATGGGTCTTTCTGTTCTGTTTCAGTTTGTTGCCATTTTTTAAAATTTTGTTTTGTGTTCTTCCTCATGATTAACCACAATAGAACATGTTTCAGAGAAACCATTCCTTTTGTAACTCATGGTCACTTTTCAGAAGTTTAATCTGTTGTCAGTGTTGTTTTATAAGGCAGACTAATATGTATCCAGGAATTTAATTTTTACCAAATGAATATCATATCTATAGTGTTATTTTGTCTTGAGCAATGTCTACATGATTATTCTTGTAGCAGTAGAGAAGTTCTTTTTCTCTTGGAATATCTGTTTCCAGCTCTAATATAATATAAAGAATTGCCTATAACATATACAAACAGAAAACAACCATATTACATATAAATTTAAGACCCACTTTTATAACACAGCAAGAAATTGTGCGTTTTTGTCTGCAGTTTGGGACAAATCCTGTTCTTTCAAGTAAGAATTGGACCCATCACTGTAAGAATGACTACTTGCAAAAGTAAGGTCAGACTACTTGTCCCCTTGTCTGCTCACTATATAACCAGAAGAAGCACTGTAGTCCTTTACAGTCACCAGCAGTGGTTTTGTGCAGTTCAAGACTGTGAGGGAGAGACTTATGGACAGGTACACATTGACTGGTTTTGTCAGTAGTAGAGAGACAATGTAAACAGTAAGAATTATGTTTGAAAATCTTCAAAACCATACTTTTTAATATTTATGAACAAGCTGGTACTCTGATAATGAAGCATTCCATCTTTGCAGAAACCCACTGTTGTATACACTCCCTAGAATACTGTGTCCCTAAGAATTATTATTGTAAGGAGATGCAGGAATGTGCTGTAATATTTTACAGTATAAATATTTGTTGTAGAGGAGTTTGTATCTTGTTAACTTAATATATGTAAATTCTTTGGTCCTAGGCCTAGATTCCAGCAAAAGAATGCATTTTTTCTGTTGACTTCTGCTTTTACAGCAGAAAAGGTGGATTTTTATAATTTTGATTCATACTTAAAAAGATTTTTCTTCTTTTCACACCAAAATTGGATTTTAATTGAAATCAGCTTTCTAAAACCATCTTTAGTATTTTTTTCCTATTGAATTTCTTTATGCTTTTCTCTTCTGTACTACTCTGCTGTCTCATCTGTGGGTCAGGCCAGCCAATTAAGAGGTCAAATTATAAAAAGACTGTGATTTGTACTCTTTGTATATTCACTACATTGTAAGAGAAAAATAAAGTATGTCAGATGACCTTTAAATTGCTGGACAAATGACACTCCTCCAGTGATGTAGATTATTATCTTTTGGCAATGCATTTACATTCAAGTACCTCTGTTATGTTTCCTAGATTCTAGACTGATAAACTAAATATCAGTCTGGCCCATTTTTGAGTATATAGTACACAGAAGTGACTGCGGAGCCTCTTATCTTACACTGACCTGTAGCTGTAACAAGACTTTTATTTTTCTTCTCTGATCTTAACTGCAACTCAAATGGAAGAAAATAAAAGGACAGTCGAGGAGAAATTGTATACAGCACTTTCAACATTAGAGGAGGACTTGGCAAAATATTGGTTTTTTCTGTGATTTACATCATTCAGCAACATTAGTAATGCAGCTTTTTAATCTGAAATTCTAAAAATGGAAGAACCTCAGATCAGGCAATTTTGAATATGTGCATATTTACCTCTCACTATACTTAACTAGGCTTAAGCATGTACTTAAAAGTTGGTCAGCAAATCACTTAAGCCCATAAGAAGTCTGCAATTACTAAATCTTCAAGTGCACAGTATGATACTGAATTCAGTGTGACTCCTCATTATACAACAATTGGCAGGATCTGGTCCAACAAGTCTATTAAGTTACTGCTACTGCTAATAAATATAAAAAAATCTGGCTTAAATGCTAACTAAATAATTGTTATGCAAACTGTTTTACAATTAGAGCTGACTATTCGGAATAAAGATAGTAAATCAAGGGTCTTGAACACTTTTGGAGAATATCAGGGCTACAGGTAAACGGACTATCACTTCAGGGATTTTGTTTCAATGTTGCCTTTGAAACCTCTGTGATGTGTAGTACTTTCTCTTCAAAAGAGAAATATTAGTTGTTGATATTTTCTGCTGATTCTCTGTTGACTGGTAGTGCTGTTCTGCAGTAGTGCTTTATCTAACTGTTAGATCACAAGAAAATTTTGAAGATCAAGGGACTATTCTAAATTTCTAGCCATTCTTAAAAGTGGTAGTGGGAGAAAGCTTAATAAAAAAAGGCTGGGGGGAGAAAGAGGGGATCCAAAAATCTTTATTTCAAACAATACTTACATGGCAAATTATATAAATTAAGTTTTCTTAAGCTGTTTAGAATAGATTTTGTAGTTACTGATAAGCCTGTTTTTTCTATCTATATTTGTATATGCCATACTATATTATAGCAAAACTATCTCCAACAAACTTACTCACATGCGTAATAGCATAATAACATATACTTAAAGTTGAAGAAATTCTTTTCAGAGATGAGAGCCTCATAAATGCATCTTGCTGTCTGCTGTGGATGTACAGCTGTCCCATGTCCTTTGCACATGCAGAACTCTGATAGTTGTTCTTGTCAAAACACATAGGCCTTGTCTTGGAGGGCTTTCCTGTGCCACCTTACTGTAAAAGAAATCCAATAATTTGAGAAGCAGTGCTATAAAATCACACTTGAGAGAGTAATATTTGACCCTGTGATATTTCCAGTGAGTGTTATCTAAACCACTTGCTAAATATGGTCTATTTCTAAAGGTAACTCATTCCAGGATGGGGTTCTGAATCCACAAATGGGGAAGGGCATTGTAAAGGGAAATAAGACCTTAAGCAAAAGAAAAAAAAAAGTTAAAATGGAACTTTGTGCTATTTCAGTAGTTGATTCCATTAAGTAGTTTTTATTTTATAAGTTGGTAGCATTTTCAGGGATCTTGGACTCATGCGTTTGGAAGACACAATCCAGCTCTGTAATGGCTCTTCCAAAAAGGAAATATTACAGGGACAACAGTAAAAGACATAAGTGTTTTTAAGCTACCCCCTGCTATAGAAATGAGTTTCAAGAAACAGAAAATAACAGAGCGTGAGTTTTTTGCAAGCAGATTAGTGAAAGTCATGTTACACAACTGCTGTTAGACATATTGTAAGTGATACTTCTGTATCAGAATGTTGTACTTTTCACTAAACTGTTTACATCTCTAGCTGCTTTTTTACTCACAAATCCAACTTGTGGAGCTCTAACTCAGTTTTTACTTGAGCTTTCCTTATGCTTCAAGTGCAATGAAGTTTTACCGGAATAAAAAGCTGATGGCTTTAGCCCATTTCTGGAAGACATCCTTCTTTTTTGGGAAAATAAATAGCTAAATATAGATTTGCAGCACAGACTAAGACTGAAACAACAATATTAATGACTAGAATGTTTCATATCCTTTTTTCAAGCTTATGAATTAAGATCACTTTGTCTCCCATTAGTGGTAAACTAGCATCAGCTTTCATTTTTCATAGTATATCACATTAAAGGCTGTCATTGTTTTGGTGTTTTTTAATTATAACAATGGAGAAATGTGCCTGATTGTTACTGAATCCACCTTTAAAAATACAAAAAAAAAGGGTTAAAGATGCAAATTATTCTGATAATGGTTAAGTCTGGTATTTCTGAGACACTGTCATTGTGTCTATAATCTTTGGTACTAGAACCAGATGCTGCCAAGTGCTGAATGTGTCCAGAGTCCTGGACTTCTCCCTGTCTACGTTAGGCAGGACACTATTCCAATGAAATAAAATAGTCTGGAATAAAGAAGAGTTATGCTGCTATAGGAAACAAAGAGTTATTGCAAGATTCCTGGCCATTAAATCTTACCTTCTCTTCGCTGCGCCCACCCCTTTCTGTGTACAAAATGTGCTTTGCATTTTTCAAATGGATTATACAAAGCAGAAATAGTATCTGATTTGTATAATTCTAATCTTTTGGAAGAAAGGTTGAAAGTTGTGGCAAATGTAAAAGTGGCTTCTAATGTGAAAGAATAAAGCAGAAAATATCAAACTCATTTTGCTTAGTGTCAGTCATGATGATTTATCATTATAGTCAGGGCGAACTATGATCTTGCAGCAGAAACAATTTTGTCCATTAAGAGGGAAAAAAACAACTCCAAAACCCAGAATGTTGCAGCTTGATTCTTATGTCCTTAGGGTTGCAATATTGAATTCAGAATTGGGGAAGCTTAATCTTGCAGCCAGATTTGACAAGATGCTGGTTGAGCAGTAGGCAGAAGTGATGGTTTGTGTGTTGCAATGCCCATGGTGGGAAATAAAGAAAGTTAACAAGATTTTTCCAGAAGTCTGGGTGCAGTATTAACCACCTGCTCCAGCTTGTTACCAAAGTAGGCAAGAAAACTTTGTGTGCAAGATGGTGAGCAACACTTACAGTTTCAATGCCTGACAGATGACAAACTTGGAGTGCTCTAAAACAGCATGTGAAGAGTTCACAATAGCTCTGAACACAGCTATCTGTATGTTTTAGTGCTAGTGCGGGAAAAAAATAAGCAAGTTCACCATCTCCATTCAGTTAATCCTGGAGAGTAGAAATCTGTGTGTATGCATGTGTGTGTGTGTGTGCATGTGTATCGGGGTGTGTAGCCTAAAACCTGGAGGCTGAAACTGAAATTGGCAGGTGTTTGGAAAATAAGACCTGGATTTTGAATAGTCAAACAACAACACAAAAGAACTGAAGATTGGAATTTCTTCCCCTAAATATATTGTTTTCTGTTTATTTTTCAAGTTCATGCTGGATTTTAGCAAGAAGAGAAATTTAGGGTTGCCCCCTAAATAGGGATTTAGAGTGAGTCTGTAATGAATTTTAACCCAAGAGGCACTGTGGATATTCAGCAAACCTTTGTTCTATTCTGCTCATGTCCTTATGCTAGACCCATCACTGTAGTTATTAGATCTCAAAGATTACATTCTTTGATCTAGTGCTTTCTAAATCCTTAAACCACAGTTTATTTATTTAAAAGGTTATATCCAGCATTGGATTGGATTGTAAAGTACCCTTTGACTCTCATGAAGGACAAAGAAGAAACAGATGCTGATGAGGGCGTATTTCCTTCTGACCATGAAGTACCACAGCATTTTATTGAATTAAGAACTGCACAAAGATCTGTGCTTTTAATCTGGCCAGTGTGTTGAGAATTTTTTTACCTCTATGGTATCCTGATGTCATTCATTTCTGATACAACAAACATTAAGGTATATAGGTGAATTTCTGTTACACTGTGAATTTAAAAAAACCTGCAAAATAGCCTCATATATCCCTAAGAATATAAATAAAAGCACACTAAACCTCAAATAGATGTTTAACATGAGCATATTGAGAATGTGTTCTTGGGGGTCTCTTTTCTATCTGATATTTACCAGGATTCATCAGAAGTAAATCTGTGGAGCTAAAGAGGACAAACGGGATTACCAGCAGCCTTTAAGCTTGTTCTGTCAAATTCAGAAGCACTTACATGAGCAAATTTACCAGTGTCTTCTACAATGTATGAATAATTAGTGATTCCTAAGATAACCAGAAAGAAGGCACAGAAAGCAAAAGAGAACACAAAAATTAAACCCAGTGTGCTCCATCCTGACTGATATTAATTATACTGTTTCCAAACTGATCTTTTTATTTTTTTTCCCAATCAGTCCTGCAAGGCAAACTGTAAAAAATTTTCATGTATTTTCTCTTAATTTTGGAAAAGCAAGACTGAAATAGGCATCTGAAAAGAAAAAATTCATTTAAAAATGGTGGTTATTTTTTCATTTTTATAATGCTTATGTTTGGTTATTTATCTTTTTTGAGAAGCTCAACCACTGGAGATAGTAACCTAATGCTACCTTATACTGAGACCTCTTTATACCATCTGGAAGTACAAACCAGCTGTAAAGTGAGTTGTAAGAGTAATTTATTTATGCATAAAGTTCTTTTATATTTCCATGAATGGTAGAACTCACTTTGCTGTAAATAGAGTCCAAATAAAAGGACTAGAATTTCCTCTTTTTTCAGATGGAAATGAAAAAGGGATAGGCAAAAATCAGACTGGGGGAAGAGAGGAAGGAGAAAGCCTTCTTTAGTTACAAATAGATATCCATTAACAGAAAAGATGAAAGGTCCAAATCCTGTTTTATTGGCCTCCATCTCTATCTTTGCTGGCAGTGATGAAAATATGAAAGGGAGGGAAGAGAGTACTACTCAAACTACAGTACTCAGAGCTGCTTTCTCAATCAATTTGGTTTTAAAATGAGTATGCTTAAAACAAAAGGCTTAATCTAGTTCTCTCTTTTCTTTTTTCTTCTTTTTTACCCCATTGGCTGCAGAGTTGCTCCCTGTGACATTTGACAAAGATCTATCTTTCCACATTATTCAGTTAGTATACCTGGATTAGTGAAAAAGAAAACAAATTAAATTCATAGGAATTAACGTCAATTGAATTCCCTCTTTCTATCCTTTCTATTGCAAGTCACATTCTTCAACTCCAAGTCAAAGGGTAAATAAGAACATCAAAGAGAAAAAAGCAAAGAATGACAGTTATGCTAATGAGGAATACCTTAAAATTTGTCAGACATGGGAAAAAAATACTAAAATAGCAATTTTGGTGTTGACACGAGTTTCCTTTGAAATTTCAAGGCGCTTCCTACTCCATTTTATTTCATAATCCCTTTTAAATGGGAACATAGGAGGCTTAAGGGATTCTGTGAAGTTGTGAGATCTTTCTCTTTTTGCTTCCCCATTTTGTGAGAGCCTAAGGGAAAAATATTGGCAGGGCTTCTATAATTGAAGTAGGCCCAGTATTTCCTATTTTAAGACCTTTGCTGCTGCTCTTAGTATTTCCACCTGGTTGGCTAACTCTTCCTGAACACTTTTGAAGGCAATTTCTGCTAAAATACTTCAGTGGTTCCCAAGGCAGATAGGGAAATATGGGGTAGTTTTGCCCATTTTAAAAATACATCATAATTAAGAGAAAATCTCTGAATGTGGTGAGGAGTAGGAGCATTGAGCTTGACATGTCTCTTCAGGTATCCTGTGGCAAGCCATCCACGCTTGGTTATATTCCAAGCCTTTGAGAAATGTAGTTGGCACATGTTTACTTAGGAACTCTTAATCGATACATCCCTTAAAAAATTCACAGAAAAAGTGAAAAAGGAACCTCAGAAAATCACCTGCACATGGACAGGGTCAGCTTATCTGGGTCACATCTGATAGGTATTTGTGTAAGTGCTTCCTGAAAAACTCCATCCGATTCCAAACTCCATGAGCACCAATTCCATCCTATCTTTGTCCTATTCATTGCATCAAGTAAAGCCCATGTCTCCTTGCCTCTTTTAGGAGTATGAGATTATTTCTGTCCCCCTTGAAATACTAGCTTCTAACTGTGCCTGTCTTGGGAAATGGCAGAGGTGGCATCAGGGACCTTTTACGTTTCTAGGTACTCAGTGACCATGTTCAGGGGGGATGGAGAAGAGAGAAGGTGTGATTCAAATGAAGAAAGGACAAGAGCCAGGGAAGATAAAAGATATGAAATGAAACAATGAATGCACAAGTAGTCAACCATGACTAGAGAGTGATAAGGCATGGAGAAGTAGGAGCCTAAAGGAAGAGTGGATTCAAGAGAGGTTTGGAACTATGAGGGACAGTAGGGAAGAGGACTTGCCCTGTGTGTGGGCAAACTGAGATGAAAGGAGCAATGGAAAAGGGACTGGACCTGGTTAGGGATAAAGACAGAAATACAAAACCCGTGGGGCAGGTTCCCGTGCTGCTCAGAAATTTCTGCTGGCAAATCTCATTGGCAAAATGTCTCAGTTCTTTAAAACATATAAAGCTATACATGCAAAATGCGGAAAACAGTATTTGCACTGTTAAGCAAGGTAATTCAAATAATTTGTCTTGCTTGTAAATATATATAATAATGACCCTTTAATTATATAAACAACTATATTGTTTATGTAACAATTTCACAGAGTAGGTTCCTTTAGTGTGACTTCTTTCTCAACATTATAGTTGATATATATTGTTATTTTGCTCCCTAGAAATTGCAGGAAGTTTATGTATGTGTATATGTATATATTTATTCTGGGCCAAATGCCAAATTCTAAAAAAGTCTTATTCTATTTTAAAGGGGAGGAGGGTGTTTGCATGATTTTAAAAGATTAAAAAGGATAATTTTTAAAGAAAAAGTAACTTTGACTAAAGCACTCAAACTGCCCTGCTTATAAAACGTCAGACTGAAACACATGGGCTTTTATTCTTCTTTCATATGAATGGTAGGATTAAAGGTTCTAATGAAAAATTTCCCAGAGATCTTGCCATTACTGTTTCCAACAGACAAAGTCTATCATCTTACCCAGTAGTTTTTCTAGAACAGTGACTGACATCTAGATTTTTGGATATATGTAGACACTGGTCTTTGCACAAAGCAGACACATTAAGCCACCGTAATAGGTGATACTTGGCTCTTGATTTTCCACTGCCTCAACTAGTTATTTACAATGTTAAAAATGGAAGCAGTGCAAAGCCAAGTGTTTTTTTTCACTTTAAGTGTTCAATACTGTCCCTTTACTGCACAGTAAAAGCTTCAGGTTCCTATGGAGAAACAACATTGGATTATCATTTGAACAGATATAATTACTACTATCAGCAACTTGAAGTCACTTTAATTCCTATACCACACCAATTTTATTTCTGATGGGAGCGGATAATTCTCTGAAACTTATTTAGCTTCTCTTGAGCATTATTTACAATTGTGACTATAATCTCATGTATGATTTAGTAAGAGAATGTTACCATGCTGAACGTGAATTGGGAATAGGTATCTAGTACAGACCAAGGTGATGTGCAAAGGGGAAACAGTAACTGCCAACATGGGATTGTGAAAAAGGTGGGGCTAGAAGAAAACAGGAGATGCAGTGTGGAAAGAGGGCATGGCAGTTGGAGAAGAGGGGTTTTGGTAGGGTTGAAAAATGAGTTATTTTTCTAATAAGGTTTTTATGGTTTTATATATTGAACTAATTGTAATAAAGACTCAGAAAGGCCAAAAGATTAGAACTAATAGCCAGGAATAGGCAGTGGCAGAAAGCTGTGTGAAACAGTTGTGCACAAGAAAACTGAGGATAATAAAACTACATCACTGTTATATTGTCTCTTTTCACCTTTATCCATTCAGCATCTGCTCGGATACAAGTTCAGGAGCCCATCTTACATGGCATCAGCAAACCATGCCTGTGGTAGTGGTGCAGCAAGAACTAAGACAAGCATAAAACCAGGGCTCAATTCCATCACCTTCCCATTCTGTATCAGTACTTTGCAAAGATTTTAGCTGTTGCAAAATTAATGTTAATCCCCTTAATTCAATTTTTATTCCTTAACTAAAGATTGATTGGCACAGGAATTTTCTGGTGGCAAATTGGGGCCCACAATGTTTCAGATAAAGTTTACAAAACCAAGAACAAGTCTATGAAGCTGTCTCTAGACATGACTTACATCCAGACTTGTTCTGTTAGCAGAGGTGTTTCTGGCCGTGGTATCAATCCCTCCCTCAATGTGATTTAATGATTTTTTTTTTTTAAGTTGCTTTTCTAAAAGACAGTTTGTTTCTTGGTCAGTATCTTTCTGCTTTGAATCAGCTTCAGCTTGGTTAATGCCACCTTGGACACTCAGAGTATCTGCAACTGTCTCCAGCATGAGCATAGAACGATAAAGCATAGGAGGATAAAGTATATATTTTATCCCCCCTTTCATCATTTCATCTTTCCCCTTCAGGCTAGAGAAAGAAAAATTATTGTTTTATTAAAATAATATTTTTTTTCCTCACAAATGATCTGGTAAGAATGGGGTTTGTGGGCAAGCTCACATCGGTATCTGAGGTGTGTATGTGTAACTTTATGCTGCAGTCCCATGTCAGAAAATATCTGGGTAACCATTGTTAAAAGATTGTGATTTTTTTCTGAGTTGCTTCCAAAATCAGAGTTTTGAAATACAGATCAAAGATCCATGAAAAAGATATGGCCTCTTCTCCAGCATGTAAGAGTGTGGGAAGAGTGTAGCTGAGGGAGGTGATCCTCCCCCTCTACTCCCCTTAGTGAGGCTACATTTGGAGTGCTGTGTCCAGTTCTGGGTTCCTCAGTACAAGAAAGACAAGGAGAGGGTCCAGTGGAAGGCCACAAGGATAATTAGAGAACTGAAGCATCTCTCTTATGAGGAGAGACTGTGGAAGCTGGGCCTGATGCATAGAAATATCTCAAAGGAAGTTGCCAAGAGGATGGTGCCAGACCCTTCCATGGTGCTCAGTGGCAGGACAAGGATTGATGGCCATAAATTAAACCACAAGAAGTTCCACCTCAACATGAAGAAGAACTTCTTTATATTGAGGGTGGCAGAACACTGGAATAGGCTGCCCAGGGAGATTGTGGAGTCTCCCTCCCACCTGGATGCATTCCTGTGTAAGCTGTCTTGGCAGAGTGCTGGACTAGATGATCTACAGAGGTTCCTTCCAAACTTAACAATTCTGTAATTCTGTGGTTCTGTATGTATTTCAAGTTTGGGAAAAGTTTGTGGTTCATTTTTCTTAGTTTTGGTAGTGTCTTTCTCATGGATTATGGTTTAAAGACTGAACCACAACCACCACCATCCCCCACCCAACAGACCAACTGGTTTTTGATAGGTGGAAAACTTTTCTTCAAAGAGAAAGATAGACAACAGATGAAAAAGTAGCACATTATTGGAGAGCTTTGAAAGCTGTTTCTAAAAGGAGGAACAAAGAAATAATTATTCTGCCAGTGCATATATGGATATGGGTTTAATCTATTTCATATTGGATTCTTTATCCCAACAGCCTGATGAAGGTTTTGACATTTAAGCTGCAAAGATGAGAAAGCCAGATGCTTCCTCAAACCTCAGCTTTCATACTACAGCTTCATACTATGAGATTCCTGTTAGGCTAAATGAAATTACAGGCAAAAACTGGATTAATTTGAGAGTCTATCCTTTGCTGTGGTTAATCAAGTATTGCATTACAGTATTGCTAACAAGCTTTCTTCTCAACAGAATGTGTGTTGGACTTACTACAATGCTCTCCACTTGTAGAAGACTTCTATATCAAGGGGGCTTATGCTTGAATAATATTATGTCAGTGTGTCTTTCTTAAAGAATCTGCACCAGTGCTGCCTCACCTTGAGCAGTGTGTGCAGTTTAGGTCACCACAATATAAAAAGGCATGAAGCTATTAGAGAGCATCCAAAGGAGGGTGTATTGGGTTTACATGGCCAAGCTTTGGTTGTGGGGGGCTACAGGGGTGGCTTCTGTGAGCAGCTACTGGAAGCTTCTTCCATGTCTGGCAGAGCCAATTCCTGGTAGCTCCAAAGATGGACATGCTGCTGGTCAAGGCTGGGCCAATTAGAAATGGTGGTAACATATCTGTGATAACAGATTTGAGAGGAAAGAAAAAAAAAGTTACCGTGCAGAAGTAATTGCAGCCAGAGAAGAGTGGAGTGAGAATATGTGAGGGGAACAACTCTGCAGACATGAAGGTCAGTGGAGAAGGAGGAGGAGGAGGTGCTCCAGGCACCAGAGCTGAGATTCCCCTGCAGGCCGTGGTGCGGACCATGGTGAAGCAGCTGTGCCCCTGCAGCCCATGGAGGACCAACGGGATGCAGAGATCCACCCACAGTTCGTGGAGGAGCCCGTGCCAGAGCAGGTGGATGCCTGAGAGGAGGATATGACCCTGTGGGAGGCCCGTGGAGAGAGGAGTCCACCCTGGAGCATAAAGGACTGCACCCCGTGGAAGAGTGACGCATGCTGCAGCAGTTGGGGGAGGACTGTTGCCTGTGGGATGGGCTCACATGGCAGCAGTTTGCAGAGAGTTGCTGCTTGTGAGATGGACTGATGTTGGAGAAGTTCATGGAGAACTGTTTCCGATGGGAAAGATTCCCTGTCTCCCTGCCCTGCTGGGGAAGGAGGTAGAACTGGGAAGGAGGGAGAGGTGGGGGGAAGGTGTTGTTAAGGTTTTATTTTACTTCCAATTATCCTGCTCTGATCTTCTTAGTAATAAATTCAACTAATATCTTTAATTCTAGCCTGTTTTGGCCATGGTGGTATTTAGCAAGTGCTCTCTCCCAGTCCTTGTCTCAACTCATGAACCCTTCATTATATTTTCTCTCCTCTGTCCAGCTGCAGAGGGGAGTGAGAGAGTGGCTTTTGTGGGTACTTGTTGGGGTCTCCTCTCCCCACTGTGTAGCCCTGGGAGAGGGGCCCTGAGGGGACAGACACGGGGTTTCCCTGCCCCTGCTCAGCCTCGTTCCCATTGGTTGGTTTGTGTTCCCCTGCGCCAGCAGAAGGACCCTTGGTCCCGTGACTGGAACAGTTCCTGGGCAGAGCCCCGGCCATGCGGCTGGAGAAATAAACATCTCTGAAACAGCTACCAAGAATCTGTCTGTCCATATATATTTCCTTTCCACGGGACTCCTGGTTTGATATATGCATGTTGCAGTATCCCCACTGCAACAGGTACCTGGCATCAAGCTGGCATCAACCCACTACAGACAGCCCTGAGAATGGTGAAGGGCCTTGAAGGGAAGCTGTATGAGGAGCGGCTGAGGTCACTTGGTCTGTTCAGCCTGGAGAAGAAGAGAATGAGAAGAGACCTCATTGCACTCTTCAACATCCTCACAAGGGGAAGTGGAGGGACAGGTACTGATCTCTTCACTCTCGTGAACAGTGAGAAGACTTGAGGAAATTGCATGAAGCTGAGTGAGAGGGGGTTTTGGTTAGATATCCAGAAAGGGTTCTTCACTCAGAGGGTGGTTGGACACTGGAACAGGCTCCCCAGGGGAGTGGTCGCAGCACCAAGCCTGACAGATCTCAAGAAGTATTTGGACAACACTTTCAGGTACATGGTGTGACTCTTGGGGCTGTTCTGTACAGGGCCAGGAGTTGGACTTGATGGTCCTCATGGGTCCCTTACAACTCACGTGATTTTATGAATCTCTCTTCAGTGTACTTATATATTCTGGAGTGTTTTACAAATGCAACATTCTTCTGCTTCTGAGCCCTTCAGTTACCTGAAAATATGCAGGTGAGCCTAGCAATTTTACCTGACAGTGTGTATATGGAAGTAACGAATGTGTTGCCAGTGGACTTTAAAGAATTGCATCAATTCCAGTGTGGAGCTTGGGCAGGATATCAGCAATGCTCTGTGGGAGACTTCCATTGTCCTCTGATCACCCAAAAGCTAAAAAAATGTAGCTATGTAGATGCAAGAGTACAGACTGCTTTTTCACTGTGTTTCTCATTTAGAGAATAGACCACAGATGTTAACGTGTGCTTGCAAACATGGGGTAGTGTTTAGCTTCTGAAACACCTATTCTCTTCCATATTTCTGTGTTTCTACCAGGTGCTCTTTCCAGTCTAGAAGATTGTCCTCTTTCAGGTGTTTTTCTAGTATTATCCCTTTGCAGGGGTAACAGTATCAGGAGATGGAGTTCAGGGCATTCATTCATTATGTATTTGCTGTTTTCTAGCAAAACCCAATAAAATAGCTCACTTCACAGAATAATGAAATCACAGAATCAACTACTTTGGAAAAGACCTTTGAGATCATCGAGTCCAACTTATGACCTAACACCACCTTGTCAACTAGACCATGGCACTAAGTGACACATTCAGTCTTTTCTCAAGCACCTCCAGGGATGGTGACACCACCACCTCCCTGGGCAGCCCATTCCAATGCCCAATCACTCCTTCTGTGAAGAAATTCTTCCTTATGTCAAGCCTAAACCTCCCCTACCACAGTTTAAGACTGTCCTCTTGTCCTGTCTCTGGTTGCCTGGGAGAAGACACCAAGCCCCACATGGCTACAATCTCCTTTCAGGCAGTTGTAGAGAGTGAAGAGGTCTCCCCTGAACCTCCTTTTCTCCAGGCTAAACAACCCCAGCTCCCTCAGCCACTCCTCATAGGAGTTGTGTTCCATACCCTTCACCAGCCTTGTTGCCCTTCTCTGGACATGCTCCAGCATCTCAACATCCTTCCTAAATTGAGGGGCCTAGAACTGGACACAGTACTCAAGGTGTGGCATCACCAGTGCTGAGTACAGGGGAAGAGTCACTGTCCTGGTTCTGCTGGCCACACTATTCCTGATCCAGGCCAGGATGTCATTGACCTTCTTGGCCACGTGGGCACGCTGCTGGCTCATGGTCAGTCTGCCTTCAGTCAGCACCCCCAGGTCCCTTTCTGCCTGGCCACTGTCCAGCCACTTTGTCCCCAGCCTGTAGTGCTGCAGGGGGTTGTTGTGATGAAAGAGCAGGACCCGGCACTTGGTCTGTTAAACCTCATATCATTGGATTCAGCCCATGGATCCAGCCTGTCCAGGTCCCTCTGCAGAGCTCTCCTACCCTCCAGCAGATTGACATTCACACTGAACTTGGCGTCATCTGCAAATTTACTGACTCAATCCCTTCATCCAGATCATCATTTATAGATATTAAACAGAACTGGCCCCAGCACTGATCCCTGGGAAACACCACTAGTGACTGGCCACCAACTGGAGGCAGCACCACTCACCACCACTCTCTGGGCCTGGCCATCCAGCCAGTTCTTAACCCAGTGAAGGGTGCACCTGTCCAAGCCATGGACTACCAGCTTTTCCAGGATTATGCTAAAGTGTACTTCAGTCCTGTACCAAGGGAGACAGACCTAGAATGTAGAACGCCATAGTCCCATTGACTAATACAGAACCTTGTTCAAAACACGGGCTGTATGCATGGACACAGTTCTGATTTTGTTGCTAAACATGCCATAATCAATACTGCTAACCAAACCTTTATCATGAGACAGTCATACCAAGTGTAAATACTAATTAAGGACTAATCCAAAAATCTATTGAAGTTTGTGGCAAGAATCAGTGTGCTTTGAACATGTCCCAAGGTAAAGAAATAATCACTATTTTATCTGAATTTTGCCCCTACAGCAGAGAAAATTTCTTTGCTAATGAGGGACTGTTTTGTTTACTTGAGTCCTCTCATATTCCAAAACTCTCCTGTTTTCAGCTTGGTAGAAATAATGTTTACATAACAAGTATAAATTCACTGCAGCGAAGTAGAAGCAGAAAACCCTAACATAAGGAATGCCATAATAGAAACTTACTTGTTTAAATAAAACACAGGGCAATTATCCAACTATACTATATTGTCAAGCTCAAAATCTGTTACACTTGTTTAAAAAGGTCTGTGGAAAAAGGATGAAAGTCCTGGCTTTACTGAAGTCAACAGAGATTTTTTCATTAACTGATATACCTTAGAGAGTTTATGGTAGTTATGGGTACAGAAAGTTTGTGTTGGAGACAGAACAATTTCAAATGTGCTCTGAACGATCTTGATGAACAGAGATTAAGGAAAAAAATCTAACTTCCAAAAGCTATGTATTGACTAACACCCAATGTATCATGAAGGAAGTTAAAAAACCCCAACATCTCCAAAAGCTACATTCTCAGTGGTTTAAAGAATCCCATCTTCCAAGGATGAATATCTTTTCGTTGCTCCCTTTTGCTTTCTGGTAGTACCTACATTTTGCTGTAACCATTCACTGCTTCAGGAGGAACAAGAACTTTCAAAACAAGATACTTGCTAATTAAATATTCATAGCAATATTCAATACTGCATTTTTATGCTTTATATAATATTTTAGTATCACTACACATATTTTTTTGAAATGTGTACTTAATTTCTGATACTTAAAAATTACTATGGCAGCAATCTTCAAACTACATACTGTCAGGATCAAATGAATCTGCTTCAATAATGTTCTAGTCACAATAGCTTTGAGCCCTGCTCGTATGGGAAAAGCCCTGCTGAAGTCAGTTATGCCCTTAAAGTTCAGAGTATGCTGTGGTCCTTTGCTGGAGTATGGTATAACCTCTGAGTGGGTAAATGAGGTCAGTGTGGGATTCTTCCACAGTAGTCTTCTCTTGCTGCTCCCCAGGCTGTGGGTATGCAGCTGTCCTTACCAACTTGAATATACTTTTGTGGTTAGTGTCAAGTTGTCCAAATGTAATCTGATTAGCTTTAACAGAAATATCATATAGGAATATGGACAAATGATGCATTCATTTCTAAATAACATCCAAGAGATTTACTTCTGTTTATCTGTTTCTGCTACGCAACCTATGCGATCTAAAAGCTATGTGTTCATATAAGATGCTGGCTGTATATAAGCCCCCAGTCAGACACATGGATTTCAGGATGCTTACAATCCTTGCTTAAGTATAACATAATTGGACCTTAATATGTTGATTCAGTTCCTCTGAAGATAAAGATTTAACACATTTTGTTTTTTTAACTTCTCCTCAGAAGTTAGCCTTTTTCTTCTGATAAAATATTGTTGCTGAATGAATGGGAATTAGCACTTATCCCAGATTTAGGAATTAATGTAATGTTACCTGAAAGGATATTAAATTGTTACAAGTATTTCCTAAATTTAAGTTGTTACGAGTATCTCATAAATGAGTGTTGGGGGTTAAGATTTTTCCTTTTGTTTCTTTCCCTCATGGAATTTTGTCCCATATGTTGCTAGGAAACAATAACTACCGATACTTAAGAAAACAAAGATGAAGCTGGGTGTCACAACATTGCATTGAAATGGCCCTGACCTGGGGTGGGTTGCAACTGATAACTCGATAGAAAAGGTGAGGGGGCTACCCCAGAGGTTTGGGGCTGAGTTTTTGGTCAGTCTGGTTTCCAGGTTTGGAGGAGGAAGGAGCTGTTTGCTGTCTTCCTTGCCGCCTGACTGCTCAGAGCTCAGAACCAGTGCGTGTGGTGCCAAAACATTGGGATTGGCTCCCACCGGCCCCTCTGCCTGCAGTGTGTTGCCACAGCCACTCCAGTGTGTTGGATTCCGAGATCTTGGTCTGCTGCCATTTGGGGCGGGAAGGGGGTTCTGGAGCCAATGTGTGGGGTGTTGCTGTATGGGACACCTCTGCACGGTAGCCTGGCAATCGTGACCAGCTGCCACCCGCGACTTCCCATCTCAGCCAAGCCGCCATTAACTGTGTGCTTTCTGAGCTCGCGCCACAGCGCCCCCTGCAGCCGCGGGGGAATCATCACACCTGTCCTGCCCTGCCGGGAGCCACCAGAGCCCCTGCTGGCTGTGGCCGTGACTGCAGCAAAGGGGAAAGAGCTTAAAGAGCGGGAAGAGACTGTTCATTGGGTTTTCTGGGTTTTTTTGTTTGTTGTTGCTGCCATTGTTGCTGTTTGTTTGTCTTGTTATACATACACATACTAGTAAAGAACAGTTATTCCTTTCCCCGTGTCTTTGCCCGAAAGCCCCGTAATTTCAAAGTTATAATAATTCGGAAGGAAGGGGGTCATATTCTCCATTCCAAGGGATGTTCCCACCTTCCTTGGCAGACACCTGTGTTTCAAACCAAGACAATGAGAAACTTAATTAACTTTTAAATTCTTGGATTTGGAGAGCAACGCAAAACCGCGTTTGGTAACTGGAGGGATGTTGTACAGTTATATATTTTAATGGAAGAATTGCCTCACACACCTCCATCCACATAATTTAGGGAAACTTTTAAAGAATTTTCAGTTTTTTAGATGTACTTGCATGTTTTATGAATCCCATAATTGTCAGTCTGTGGGTTTCTTCCTCCTGGTTAGACTTTTAAAATTTGTCTGTGTGTCTTCTGATGCTTAATTTCTCATTTGGCATATACCTGCTCTGACTTTGGCATTTAAAAATTATATGTCAAAGTCTGAGGCAGTCACTAAAGTCTGTTTTCTCTCTAAGTACAATAAAGGAAGGCAAGTACTGTGAGCTACACTGGAAAGTCTTACTAAACTCTTGTAAATAATTCTTAAGTAAGGAAATATGAACTGTGCCTTTCCTTATACAGCACTTAAAAGCAAATAATTTCCTAAAAAAGATTTTTAAAAATTCTTGCTGGAGGTTAACTCTGGCAAATGAATTGTAAATTGCAAATGAAAAAGCCTGCAATTTTGGCTCGCTAAAAAAAGTGTTCTAAGCAATGTACCAAGGCTGAGGGTTGGAAATGCCCCAACTGTCCTCCAACAGAAGAGGAGGAGGATGTGTTTAATAGCACAGCTCATTTCTAGAAAATATTCAAGAGGTTTTTTCTGCATATGGAGTATTATCTTGATTTTTTTTTTCCTGAATCATCTGGTATGTAAGCATATATGTTTTCCTCAAAAAAAGTTTTTAAAAATACCATGAAATTCAAACACGTACTGACAGTCACGTAATTCTTGTGTGAGTTGACTAACAGTTGGGAAGGAAATAGCATATTGCAAAGAAACTTCCACTTTTAAAGAGGTTTTGCCCTCAAATATTACTTCATAATAATACATAATCACATCTGTCTTGGTTTAATATAATTTAAGAGATGGACACTCTAAAATGGGTTACCTCCCCATTAGTTTTAACCAATCCCTTTCCACCAATAAGGAGAGACAGGTATGAGTAGATAGAAGTGAAGAAATAGCAGTATACTAAAAAATGAAACAGCAACAGGCAAAAAATAAAAGTATATAATCACTAGGTAGAAAACAGCTAAATCTCTCAGAGTCCCCAGGAGCAAAGAGAAAACTAAAATGGTAGAGAACCCTGTCATAGTTTGACACTGGCCAAATGCCAGGCACCCATGAAAGCCATTCACTTACCCTCTCTGGCTCTCAGCTGGGCAGAGGAGAGGGAAAAGATTAACGAAGGGCTTATGAGTTGAGATGAGGACTGGGAGAAAACATTCTAAGGGCAAAACAGGTTCAAATTTAAAGGTATAAAGTAAATTTATTATTAACAGAATCAGAGGAGGATAATGAGAAGTAAAATAAGCTTTTAAAACCTTTTTTTTCCCCCAGCCCCTCCCTCCTTCCCACCAACAGTGCAGGGAGACAGGGCGTGGGGGTTTTGGTCAGTTCATCACTTGAGATCTTTTTCTGTTCACTCAGGGAGAGGATTCTTTCCTCTACTATATCTTGGGGTCCCTCCCACAGGAGACAGTTCTCCATGAACTTCTCCAGCACGGCTCCAATCTCACGAGCAGCAGTCCTGCCAAAACTGCTGCAACGTGCGTCCCTCCCGTGGGCAGTCTTCCCAAAACTGCTGTGTTGTTAGTCACTCTTCCACAGGGTGCAGTCTTCTAAGGATAGGCTGCCCTAGTTTGGAAGCAAGGGCCCTCTTTCTCTGCCTCTGGAAGCAGGACCCCTCTCTCTCCATTAGGGTCTCCACTGGATCACAGCTTTCTCTAGCATCCACCTGCTCCAGCGTAAGCATTTTTCCCATGGGCTGCAAGTGGATCTCTGCATCCCCCACGGACTTTATGGGTTGCAGGGGGACAGCTTGCTTCATTACAGCCCTCACCATGGCCTGTAGAAGAATCCTGGCTCTGGCGCTTGGAGCACCTCCTCCCCCTCTTTTTCAACTGACCTTGGTGTCGCCATGTTGTTCTCCCTCACATGTTCTAACTTCCTCCTTTTCTCTGATTAGAAGAAAAACTGCTGCCTGTAGATACTATTGCCAACAAGTTCCACCAATTCAAAGTTTCTTGCAGCATCCCGCAGCGTGGAGAGGTTGATCTCATCTAGGTTGCATGTTGGGAATCATTCACCATGTTTCTGCTGCCAACTACATGGCCCCCGCTGCCACTGCACAGGCAGTGGCAGCCACCGGGGCTCTGGTGCTATTCAATGCCTCTCTTCATGGGGGGCGCTGGGAAGGAGAAGCTGCCGCTGCCATGCCTGCTGTTCTGCCTGCGGTGCAGCTGGCTAGGGCTGACCAGGCAGGCAAGGCTCGCCGCGGGCCACACTGAGATGGTGGCGGCTGTGGCGTCTTGCAGAAAAAACTGTGCCTGCACTGTTTGGATTTTCTTCTTAAATATGTCATCACAGAGGCGTTACAAACCTCTTTAACTGGGCCAGCAGCATGTCCATCTTCAGAGCCATCAGAGACTGGCTCTGTCAGACATGGTGGAAGCTTCCAGCAGCTTCTCGCAGAAGCCACTTTTGTGGCCCTCCCCTGCTACCAAAAAACCAGGTTGTGCCAATCAACACAACCCCCCACCCCCAAGATTGGATCCTCTACAGACAACTGTGTTTGGGGAGACAAAGCGAAAGACAGCAGCAGGCTTTCCAACTCTCCCAACTATATGTGGAGGTAGAGAACAAAGAGAAAAACAGCAACACAGAAACCGAAACTCCTTGATTACAAAAGCTCCCTCTTCCCCAAACAATAACCAGCAGGAAACAAGGACAAAACAAAAAGAAAACTGGGAGTCCAAACCCAGTCAAATTTCCCCTCAATCTCCCTGGCAGTGGCAGCTCCACCAACAAAGCAGCTGACATATTCTGGCAGCTGGAACTTGGGAACGGAAGAACCTGATCAACCTCATCTGGCTGGTTCCAGATAGTGTCATCTCTGCAGCCTCCAAACCATTGGTGTTGGTGCTGCTGTCTCAGGTCCATTTTCCAATGAGGGTGAGGAAGGAAGAGAGACTCCTGAGCACTGAAGAGTGGTGGCCCAACCTTGACTGGCTCTGGCATAGCTCTATGGACAGGTGTTGCAAAATTCCCTCTGAAAGGGTTTTGAATTGTGAAATGCAGCTTCTCAGGTTGCTACTGTTGCCATGTGGAAACCCGTCTGAAGCAACCCCCTCCAAAAGCCAGAGAGAAACAAAAGATAAAAATTCTTCAAGTTAAAAATTACCAACCCTAAACAGGTTTTTTTGTAGATAGTACTTGGTTTGATAAACTTCACAGTAAAAAGTTTAAATTCTCTATTTGTTGTTCTTTACATTTCCAGTTATTGTCCATAAAAAAATTTACCAGCATGAAGAGGGCCTGGATGTGCTGATATGTTTACATATAGCTCTGATCATTTATAGCTGCTCTCTTTGCTCTCCACTGGCTGTCCAGTGCCACACATTAAATAGCCAGAGAAGCTGTGAGTTTCAAAGGGAACCAATGTAGCATCAATGCTATACCAGGGGAGTTGGAGACGGAAGCTCACAGGAAAACCAATGTGTACCCAACTGGGACTCTGAGCAGTAGTCTCAAAATCAATCACCATGAGATACATTTGAAAGTTGTGCCTGTATAAGTGACCTCATGTTGGAAGCATGCCTCCAGCCCAGGTTCCACAGGAGGAGATGATGTTTCTGCTGGGTGGAGGAAGATGTTTGGCGATCTTCCTCCCTTAATTTGCTACCCCCAGTGCTACTCACACTGGTGTTACTTTTTGGTGTACATCTCTAGTACATGGGGGTATTCAACAAATGACAAAAATGCAGCTGTTAAGAGATCTGCTATTTTGCCATGTTATTTCTAATGGTGTAGCTACAAGCAAAAGTTTGGGTGAAAATTGCTACTATGAAGTAGCTGTATTGTAACTGAAAATTGGTGGGTTTAGTTTTTGAAGCTGAAACTAATTGCTGTGCAGAAGAGTCTTCTCTCTGATTAAATACCTACGTATTTAATGTCACTTTTCAGGGTTAAGTGGAAGACCCAGTCCATGTAGACTTTGTAGTCATCCTTCACATGAGAATGAGTTAAATTCCATGCCTTTTTGTGAGAAATGTGTTCAAATCTGGTACTTAGCAGGATAAAGTTGAAGTAAATGTACACCTGCTTAGTTGTCAACTGATAGTGATTACAAGTTCTCCGTGATTTTTACAGTATTGACACTACATATTGGTTCCCAAAGTCCTTCAAAGACTAGCAAAAATCCATCTAACCAAGAGGTTCAGTTCAAAACTGTTGCCCACATGTTACATTATATGTTTAAAAGATGGTTGCTGCAGAGATGAACACAAAAATCCAGACAGACCCTTCTGTCCAAAGCCCAAGCAACTCCGTTCATGTAAGGAACTCCTGTCTTGTCCTGAGGTGGGATTAATTAAAACCTTGGATGTCAGTATGACACAAATAGCAAACATATTGTCTGATTAGGAAAGATACTTATTGTCAGGTGACAGACTCATCTGAAGGGAGTTCCCTTGCCAAAAGAAAAGCTCTCAACATGGGTCTGAATACATGCATTTTTTTTGGTCTCCTCTTGGATCTTGAAGTACAGATGGCCTCTTGTGGCCAAATGTTGCTTAAAGTCTCATACTTAGAAAAAAACAAAGCAAACTTTCTGAGTATTTTCCTGTAATTAATTTTGTGCACAAGAAACCTGCATAGTACATAGGCTGGGGCAGTTGAAGCTCCACAGATTGGGAGGAGATGGTGTTCAGGTCTGGAAAGGGGACACCTGAGTGCCTTTTACTGAACAAAGCAATTGGGAAGTGGATCTAAGAGGTACTGTTAGGACACGTGAAATGCTGTTTGCTGGATTATTGCAGGAGAAAAGGAGTGGTAAGAGTCAGTGCTATAAGATGGGGAGATCTGCCATCCCATGCTGCAGTTATGTGGCTGCTATAGGATGCCCTGTGGTTGCCTGTGTAGTGCTATATGTTCAGCTTTGGTGCTTGGCCCAGTCATTGCTCATGCCAGCAGGTTGCTTGCTGTGGTCACCCTTGGGCTGTGCCTTCCCATACTGGTGGGTTCCTTGATGCAGTCCCTTACTGCTCCCCATGCCATCTCTCCTACCGTCACTTTATTAAAAGGTTTTAAAAAAAATAAAAGCCCTCATCAATTCATTCTTGTTTGCTTCCGCTAGGCTGCTCTCTAGGAGGGCAAACTGTCCAAATTTTTTAGCTCCTGCTAATATCATGTTTGAGATGGTGGAACCAGGCTAAAACATGATGATGGTTATTGGAGTATCGCAGTGTCCCGCAGTGGAAGAAGAGAGAGATCCAGCAGGCAGGAATTGTGCAGCAAGATTGATTTATTTAATTATTTTACAAACTCTTTTATAGACTTTTTTCTTCATAGTCTAATTGGTCAAAGGATCAGCCACCCCTTGGGTTGATTGGCTAAAATGCTAAAACATCCATTGTCAGAATTGTCAGAATTGTCAGAATATTTTTCTACTGTACTATAAACAAAGCTCTGCAAGGTCACAGGTGTTCATACTTTATAGAACTCTGCTAATATCTTCCGTGAGAGAGAAAAATATCTCATGGGACTGGAAAAAAGCTAGAAAAATTCTTTCTAGCTGCATATTTGCATCCACATTGGAGGACTCATCTTGTATTGGCTGGTAACTTGTGTTTTCTTCTGCATCTGAACTGGGAGAGTTTTCTGTTTGGCCATGAAGAATTATAGAAATCATACTTGTAGGCACAGCACAAATAGTGATGCTGCAACCATTTGTAAACAAAAGGTCTGCAGTGGGGTTAATTCCATTATTGCTATACAGTGCTGCTTACATCAGCCCATACCATGGGTCTAGGGAGCCCTATCCTTGTTAGAGTGTTGCACTGACCTTGAGCCTGTGTAACCTACAGTTAATAGTTTACTTGTGAGGTAGAGAACTTAAATAACTGTATAAAATTCATGTCAATTTCCTGTCTCTTTATAATATTAAAATATAAATGTGGATTGACTGGATCCCAACAATATTCTGTCTGCTGCATGCTATTAATTTCCAAATATGCTTTTCTCCTGGGATTCTTCTGTGCATAACTGAAAAGAACAGACAACGGCATAAACTAGGCCTTCTCTTACTCCCTTTGAGCTGTTTCTTTCCATCTTTTCTCACATGACTGCAGTCAGTTCAAGCTAAGTATCTTCATAAACTGGTGGTGGGATGGAGTAGGAGAAGAGCCTGGTACTACAGTAGGGGACTTTAAATCATATTTTCTATCATAAAGTCTCCTAACAAGAGCTGCACTGTATTAAGATTGTTAGGGTTACTATAAAAACTATTTAATAATATGGTACCTGAACAACTGAAAGCAATTAAGGTCTTTAAAACATGGCAGCAAAAGTGTCCTGTGCAGTAGCATGTTAAGCAGTGTGGCAGCTGGTGTGGGGTCTGTAGCTCAGACCCAGGAAGCTGTGACTGGTCCGGAGAGATGGTCCCGCGAGGAACTGTCTTCCAAGGACCATGCAGCTTTCCCTCAGCCGCTGGAGTGCCTTTGCAGAGAGGTGCCTGTTTCAGCAGGCTAACAGCTCTTTAGTGATTTTCAGCTAGTGATTTCAGCTCTTGCTCTGTGAAGGCAATCTCCAGGCCAGACCAGGAAAGAGAGACGAGAGGCCCGTATGGCATTCCTGCATAGGTGGCTTTATTGTCCTGCACCCACGAAAGGTGGCCAGTGACAGGTTCGCTCTCCCGACTGAGCTAGCCGGGCTTCTTTTATGGGGATACAAAGGTGGGTGTGAGACGGTAAAAGCCAGTGGGTTACAAAGGATCTACATAGGGTCTCCCAGAGGATCATGGTTCTTGTTTTCTCTCACCCTCACCGAAAAGTGCTGCCTTTTCCAAGGGGATTCTGCTGGGAGGCTGTGCAATCTCCTTATCAGCAGGCCTCCCTCCAGGGCAGGGGCTGGGCATACCCCACAAAGCAGGACTGGTGTCTGAAGCGCTCTCCCACTATGCACCAGTTCAAAGGGAGCAGGGCTTGTTCGAAAGATGATGGTTGCTATCAGAAGAGCTCGAGCAGAGATGCCTGCAGATAGCACAGGCAGGGCTGAGGTGAAATGATTAAAGAAGAATGCTTGTATTTTATTTCACCATGAACTTTTTCTCACCACGCATGCTAATTATACTCATTAATGAGAGAAAAGTTTTCTTTAGTGGTATCTCCATTGCACTCAGACAAAGAAAAAGATATCTGCTGGAAAGATCTTCTTTTTTGTCCTATCTGTTGAGCAGAATGTTTCAAAGTGCAGAATGCTGTCTGTGCTCATGTCACACAGTCTCTCCATCACTGCTGTCCCCTTTCAGAGAAAGAATTGGGATGTTTGTCCATCTTTGTTTGTGCAGAAAAGACTCAAGGTGAGTGAGAGAACAAATCCTGTAAGGCAATTCTGTCACTCACCTCATCTTCATAATCTTCCCTTAGCTCCCTCTGCCTTCTAACCCTGCTATTGATCGTGTCATAGGCTACAGTAGTCCAAGGCAGGGGGCTGAAAACCTTTCCGAACAGCAGTTGCCAGTCTGCCTGTTGCAGCTTGAAGAAGAAAAGCATGCTGTGAAAACAATCAGTGCATTTGCTTTAGATCTAAGTGATTCCAACTAGGTCGATGCTTCATGCTGATGTGTTGAAAACATTTAAAAAATTTCTCAGAGTTTGATTTCAACTGAAACATTTCATCATGTGTCTGACTCTCAGAAGTTGTTACTTCTCACTAATGCAGTACATAAAAGGTTTTTTTTCCACCCTAGCAAAAAGCAGTAGGGAAACTGGGCCTTTTGTCCAGGTAGGTTTTATTTGAATGATTTTATGGGAGGGGGAGGTTGGTTGGGTTTTTTATAAGCTAACACTCTCGCAAATTGACTTTAAAGGAGTACCAGTTTATTTCAGGAAAGGAAAAAGAGGTAATCACAGCTTTACAGAGTGCAAATGAGAGTATAGCTTTATTTAAACTTCTTTTTCCCCGTACTTGAATTTTCCTTCAAAGGCAGGATAGTTCATTCATAAATACATGAAGACTATTTTATTTTCTTTAAAGCACATGATACTTTTTTATAATGAGTTTGCCCTCAATATAATTGGCCTGATTCTCTCTTGGTTTGAGATGACAGCAAATGAAACATTGCAAAAGGAAACTATTCTCATCCAAGTTATCATTCATTCAGTTTCAGGAGTGGCATGAACCCAGGACAACATTTTTCTGTGGCAGAAGGTGGCACAATTGGTTTCCAAACTTACTGAAAAAGAACATAGAAAACCAGAATTTGCTATAGACTGTCTTACTATTTGGTTTGGTTTGCACATCCTCTGCAGCCACTAGAGTCTATAGGAAGCTAAACTGAGCAAAACCCACAGGACTGCAGTCCTAGTTTGGAGCTGCCTGTTCAGTGGTTTTGCTTGGGAGCCAATCAGTAGGACCTCACTTCTGATTCTGCTCCACTGCACTTTCAAGCATACTCTTGTTTTATGTGCTTTTTCAATAACAAATACTTATCAGTGCCTGTTGGTCTCTTTGGGATACCTTTTTAATTATACAGCATATAAATATATATTAAATATATGTTGGAATTTCTTTTCCCCCAAGGAAGTGAAGTCACCTCTGCGCTGTTGCCATCTTTGCTGCTTTCTTCAAATAACACAAAGAACATTTTTGTGCTGCTTCAACAGGAAATAGTGAGCAAGTACTTGCCTTGAGGTATTTCACTGAGTTTCAGAATACCAGCAGATAGAGATGTTGCAAAAAAATAGATATTTTGTTGGAAGAAAATAATAATAATAATAATAATAATAATAATAATAATAATAATAATAAAAACCTTTGAAAGCTGTATTTATCTGTGGAGAAGAATTTCCACCCCCCCTGAACTAAGCCTTTGCAAATGCAGTGTAGAGTATACATGGCACTAATGGATTTCATACTTCAGCATTTATTTCACCAAATATCATGCAGGGAACAATAGTTGTCATTTAAGCAGCTGTAGTTTGCAACTGTGTAAGTCCTAGACATTAAAACTAGATAAGCCAGTGTAGAAGTGTGTGTGAGAAATTCTGTAGTCTTAGTGGCATTCTTTCATTCATTCATTTTTAAAATTATCCATCAGGGTGTTGCAAAAGTGCAAGTTATGATTTAAACATACTACTAGGAATCCTGTTTATAAAGAGTATATGCACTTAATTTATATATTCAAGATCATGGTCTAATTAGATACTTGATTTTTTCTCCCCAGAGGAGTGGGTAGAATCTAGACAAGGATAAACTTCGATTTGGTTTAAGAACCTTATACCTGACAAAAATGTAGTTAGATCAGACTCTTCTGCTGTGATCTACCATGGCTGCTGAGCAATGATGAAAATTTTCTTTCCAATAATAGGCTCTCCTTCTGGGATTTGTTCCACTGGACCATATATTTGAAAGCAGGGAGGAGGGTTGTTTCAATAATGAGTTCTCAGTGGTCCAAACGAGTTGCCTTTTACTGGCATGGATTTATATTTTTAAGTTGCAGTGGTTCCCATAACATTGGAACTGGTTAGGAATTCATTACAGTGTCAGTTTGTAATATAACGCCTGTTCAAGCAGAGGCCATTGATGCTGAAATGCTCAATTCCTCCATGGAATTCAGAGAATGTGAATTAATTTGTGCTTGGGTTAGTCTCTTTGGTGGATTAGTGAGGAAGTAGTTAAGGGTGATTTAAAAATGATTTTATAAATTCTACTGTTCCTCTGCCTCTTACAAAGACTTCTCCAAACCACTTTCAGTGTAAACTTTTCACCCTCCCTCAACTGTAAACAAAAATAGCATTCAAAATCTCTACCCCAAAAGGAATTCAACCCAAAATCATGGTGTTTCCCACATACATTGTAACTTTCCCCCTACTTTTCTTGATATAGCTTTTTAAGCCTAGGGTTTTACACAGCATTAGCCATAATTGGAATTGACACCAGAAAACTACAGAAGGCAATTCACTTAATCTAAGTTTATTGTGAAACTGAAAACAGAGTTCTGCCTGAATTCTCTGTAGATTTCCTGGCAGGAAGCATTCTGTCATTTTCAGGTGAAATTTATTCACAAGGACCTTAAAGAAAAGGGTCTTGCTTTGATCTGACTCTTACAGAAGTCAGTGAAAGAGACTCCACTGATTATAACGACCATAGGGAAACTGTCCTATCCAGAGCTACATGTAGACCTCTGTTTCTGGACAATTGCTTTTCCTCAGTAACAGTCCAAGGAGAGATTGATGTAACTACACAGGGAAGACAGACAGTGGTGAAAAAGAGGGAACTCATCCCAAAGAGCAACTGAACGAAGAGGGAATGGAACATGAGAATTGCTATGCTTTGTTATTGCTCATGTGCTGAACTGATAGGTTCAAGGAAGTCACCCATATACTGACTTAGAAGAAAGAGGCAAATGGAGAACAGACCTGTTAGATACAGCTAGCTGTAGGGCTCATCTTTCTGTAATATTTGTGTATTTAAATGTTGTTTGTGTTCAGATGCTTTTACTACTATAAAAATAGTATATCAGTTTTTCCAAGGGAGACAAAAAGCTTGCCTATCACTGTCCAACAATTACCTGTACCTCTACCCTGTTACTTTCTTCCAATAGTCTACTTTGTGTAATGGTAATACAGTTTAAATTGCTTCAAATCTTTTATGTACTAAGGTCCAAATACTAATGACATGTATCCCATAAATTTTAGATTATTTCAACAGGGTTGTCTAGCTACACTGTCAGCCAGACCATGTACCTATGTCAGTTTCTCCATTACAGAAATTCCACAGTGTAGTCCTGAGTGATAATTGAATCAGATGGATATTAAACAACAAGACGACCTTATATTTAGATTTGGCTCCACTAGCTTTCAGATTTAACTAGGTTGCTTGCAACTATCATGAGGGTTATTACCTCAGTCAAGGACATTGCACCCAAAATGGTAGCCACCAGTCCCTCAAAACCCTAGGCTAACAAGTACATAGGTCTTCTGTGATGTCTAAACAAAAAATTAAAATTAAAAATGTAACAGGGACCCGTGGTTAAGAGGCTGTTCCAATTGTGAGTGTGGGGGCAGTAGAGCAATGGAAAGGAAGGCATTAGTAGAGTGGTTTTATGCTTGCCACCCTTGCAGACACAAATTGAAAAGCTCTGACTTGGGTGTCTGACTGTGAAAAACTCTCTTGGGCACAAATCCACTCTTCCCATGCACTTAAAATATATATACTGAGACCTTTAACTCCAGTGACTCCAGGCTATCAAGCAGACTAGTTAGTGCATGGTCAAAAAGTTTTTATGCCCCCAATACACTAGAGTCAATACTGCAAAACTGCCTTAGCAGGATTAGCAGCTACACTCTACTTCCCACTCCCCCAAACCCCCAACTTGTCTCTGCTTTTCTTTTTCCACCCAGCCTGCCAAGCTGCAGGTTTCTTTTTCTGAAACATATATTTCTTTGGAAAAAGTTGATATAAAGGGGGAAAATAATTTTCTTTATCCTTTAATCCTTTATTCTCTTTGCTTTTAGAAGTTTATTTACTTCCTACAGTTGGCCATCTTGAGCTTCTGCTCCTCTGCTGTGTCAAGACTTGCTTAAGCTTGAAGGTTTTTTAGGCTTGACCAAGCATTGACAGCACTATCACAGGAGCTAATGCTAGAATCTGCCAGTTTGATGGATTAAGTAAACTTATTGAAATCTTTTTTCTTTAACACTAAAAGATGCCAAGGGCTGTTTCTGTTCTTGTACTTTGTGTGAAACACCCACTGACATTAATGGGAGTCCCATGTGTAGAACTAGAGTAGAATACCGCCCTTAATATTTAAAAAACTTGTCAATGTTGTGCATGAAGTAATCTGGAGGTGTGTTCTGATGTTGCTTTGCTCAAAGGCCATTCTCCTTACACATTCCCTGCCTTTTACAGACACTTGCATGAACTTCATGGCTGATAGCACCAGCTTTACATAACTTTTTCCCTTTCTAAAAATATTTTAACACATGCAGTTCCTTATTTATGTGATCTGCCTGCTTTGCTCAGTCAATAAAATATACTTGATCTGTTTCAATATGGTTTATAAACAGTCTTGTTTTCTGATTTTGCCATGCTGTTACTCTCTGAAGGAAGAGGAAGAAAGAAAAATCTTAACAGAGAAGCCATTTCCAATGACCTATACATTCTTTTTAGTGTTTGTAAAAATGTCTAATCTTTCATTCTCCTCTTGTTCTTGAGTACCTTGCTCTAATGCAGTGGTGGTATGCAAGGTAGCTAAAGAAAGTTAAATTATGTTACCAAAATAGTTCACCACCACTCTCATTCCTATTTCAAATGTACACCATGCTTATTTTGTTAAAACTAGGACTGTAGCTCAGTAGGGCCACCAAATTGTCACAGATGGCCTTGGTAGGTTAATGCTTTCTGCTTAGAGAGCCAGCTGCAAAGGGGGTTTCCTTGTCTTCCCATAAAGGCTTTCTCTCCCCAACCTCTTGCTCTTCCTCAGTCATGGCTCTTGAAATTCTTCATCTTTACTTGGAAATGACCGTTTCTGCCCACAAAGTTCTTTGGTGGCTTTTTGGCAGGGAGGGTGGAGCTGGTGACATAATTACAAACAGTTTCTGAAGATTTTGGTTATAATGCTAGAAGACTAGGGAAGAAATGAAGGGAGCTGGGGAAAGAAGGGACTAGGTAACTCCTGTGTTTTGAAGATAATTTGGATAATCAACTAAACAAGACAAAGACGGTGACTTCCAGTATAAAATGCTTATGAATATGGTATTCATTTAACATCATCTTAGCCTTTCACAAATGTGACTAGCAAGTTCGCTTATTGTGAAGTATTGTGGAAGCTCTGACAGTATTTGTACTAAAATAAGAATGTTACTTCTTGTGAAAAAATCCTAAGGATGCTGTCCAAATCTGCATATAGGGTACAGTAAAATTGCTTATACTTATGTCAGTGACCTGGATCATGACCTAGATGTTCACATGCACTCAATGTTCCTGCAGAAGTCTACTGAAATTAATACGAATAGCTTTTGTGCTTTACAATGTTGTGGCCTGCTTTGCAAAAATGCACTGACATCTACAGTTTTGAGGGATTTTTAAAGGTGTGTTACCAAAGGACCTGCCTCCTGTGCTATTTCTTAATTTTTACATTTCTGGTATTTCTAAACCAGATCACCTGTGTAAGCAACTGAGAGAAGGGTGAAGTACATCCACTTAAAATGGTATGTGGTTCTGAAAGCATATATGGGCTTCAGTATTATGACATTTTCTTGGTATATTTACTGCTTTACTATGTTAATAGTTAATTAATCAATCCTGAGGGTGACTACAGAAGGCAGATGATATAAACGAGTGACAGCAGCATTTAACAGTGCAGAATTGCCAGAAACTGATGGAAACCGATGTCTCCTTCCCAGACTCTTCACCTTAAAATTGTTCTTCACATTTACAGAAATTACTGCAGTAAGGTGACAGTAACACTGCACTGAAAACTGTTGGGTAATTTTAATTTTTTCTTTATTATGAATGAAAGACTGGAAGGTCATCTAAAGCAGACTTTGTCCTGCAGATTTCAAGATGTCCATTTGCAAAATGTATAATGAAAGAACATGGAAATGACATTTCTCCATTCTTACTCTGCTTCACTGTGGTCACAGCTGAAATTAGTTCTCTTCACGACAGGTCCTCTCTTTTCCTCTGTTCTTCCTTCTGTATCCTCCTAAACACAGCTTAGCTGTGTGAGGCTTATTTTCCTCATCTGTTGCCCTATTTGGCTCCCCCATGCAGCATTTTTAGTTTCTTCTTCTGTTAGATAAGGCACAGGAAAACTTGAAGCCCAATGAAACAAGGTAAATTTACTTTACTAGTCTTTAGGTAAAGATAGTTCTTTTTGTTATTCTTTCCTTCCCTTGCTACTGTCCAACGGGGAAGAAAAATATTAAAAATTCACAAAATCAGAGGGGCTGAGGCTGGAAGGGGCCTCTGGAGGTCATCTAGTCCATACCTCCTGCTCAAGGAGGACCACCTAGACCTAGTTGTGTAGGACCATGTCCAAATGGCTATTGAATATCTCCAAGGAAAGAGACTGCACAGCTTTTTTGGGCAACCTGTGCCAGTGCTTCGTCATTGAAAAAATATTTCCTGATGTTCAGAGGGAACCTTCTGTATTTCAGTGCATGGTCCTTGTCCAGTCACTGGGCCCTACTGAAAAGAGCCTCGCTCTGCCTTTTTTTGCTGCAAGGACACATTGATTGCTCACATTCAACTTGGTGTCCATCAGAACTCCAGGTCCTTTTCTGCCAACTTACTTTCCAGATGACTGGCCACGAGGAAATAGTCATGCACAGGATTGTTACTTCCCAGGTGCAAGACTTTACACATCTCCTTGTTGAACTTCATGAGTCAGCCCATTTCTCCATCCTGTCAAGGTCCCTCTGGATAACTGTTTTTCTACAGGGCAGAAAAAACAAGTTAGACTAGGTTAATTTTCAAAACCGTTTATATATTTTTTTTAATCTTCTCAGAAAACGCTTTACTCTATGATGAGCTGTGTTTCTCTCTGAAATGACGTGAAATTTTATGGGAGTAAGAGGAGAAGTAAGCTTCAGCTTTTCTACAGGGTTACTTCATAATTTATTTTGAAAATTCACGTTGTCTAGTTGTATGAGAGTAGTGTGCCTTTGAATAGAAATGCAATTTTTAGCTTGTGACATAGAGCTCCTTTTTGAATTTTTCTAAGAGTATGTTATAGGTTTATATTCTGGAATTTTGCACATGATGCACATTTTGCAGATATGTGTGCATATAATATTCATATTAGGGTTAAGAAAGTATAATTCAATTAATGAATCTCTTTGACATGATTTGTGTGGGACAATGAGTCAAAAATACTACTTTAAGATGTAGTTGGAAGAAAATTTTCAGTATTATGCAAAGCATATCTTAAGGAGCATAGGGTAAGATTAATTTTATTGTGTTGCATCACTGGTGCAATTTGTTCTGGGCAAAAAAATCCTGGCCCTCAGACACTATGTTTCCATGGGCCTCTCCTTGATGAAAGCCCATCTGGATTTCCTGGATGGGGTCTCCCCTCTTTGAAAACACTGAGAATTTTTTATTTTGGTGGATGCAGGATTTGGTCCTTTGTGAAATTACAGTCATTGGTCTTTGAAGATGTATGTGTGCTTTGGTGTTTAGGCATTTTAGGCAGTATCTCTAAACAGAGTTCCATACTATTTAACATCTGTTTTTCTTCATGTCAGAAATAGATAGGTAGTCTCAAATGGGTAAGTATAGACACCCATGATTTGTTTTGGTTGCAGTCATGCAGACATGCAGATCAATTGTGGGCAGCATCCATTCCAGGAGTAGACACAGGGATTTTGTATTCATGTCTGAATATGAGAAAAATAAAGGAGATGAAAAACAAAGCAAACCAGACCAACCAACCAATCAACCAAAAATTTATTAATCCCTTTCCTGACCCAAATAGCTCTTGTCCAGCAACAACAAATCCAGCTTGGGTAGGCAGACAGTGAGCTGTACGTGTTATTTCCCCATGAGGAAATTATTATCAAATTTCAGATATAGTATTTAATCCTAAATTCAATGTTGTCCTAATCTGTGATATTAGAAAACACTAGGAAATCAAAAGTGGGTTTCCTTGTTTGTTTTTTTGCAGTTTGGTTGGTTGGTTTTTGGCTTTATTTTTCCTAAGCAAATGGTATTACCTGCAGTCCGGGACAATCATGTTGCTGAACAAAACAAAAGAAGACAACCTTTATGTAAATAATAGAGGAAGCCAAACACCTAGAGGTGCTGGGTGTGCAGGTTAGAGAAGGGTCTGAATAAATGATACTACTACATAATAAACTATGGAAGGGGGCTTCGGTGAATTGATGCTGTGTTTGTTCCTACTGGGTCCCTCGTGGGGACGCTTAGGCGGCACTCTCCTGGCACCTACCCATGCACACAATCTCACCTTTGCAGGTGGTTGCAAACAGCCGCTCACACACAGTCTATGCACAAACTGGAGACAAAGAGGTGAGAGGGGTTCTCTGCATGCAGTTCTGAGGTATTTAATGACAACACACCTGAGGGGAACAGAGGCAAGAAGAACCCAAAACCGAAAGCCCTTGCCAGTATTATCCTGAAAGCTCCCAAAGGCAGGCAGAGCATCCAAAACCAATAGTCTGAGGGCTAGGGAGCAGAGGCAAGGTTGAATGACATAACAGGGGCCAACGGGAAAAGGGATGGGAGGGGGGAGAGGGCCAGCAGAATCTAGACAAAGGGAGAACTTTCTAGCACAGTGTTGTAAGGAGACACCACTTTTAGGGCAACTTGGGGAGTGTAAAGGGGACTTAGCCACCACAACATCTCCTCCTAACTTACTCTAAAAGAAGGGCCCCCCCCACAATTACTTGGAGCTAACTAAGGTGGGAACTGTTCTTCCCCTTTCTATGACCGGGGAAAGGGTATTTTGATTTTAACACTGAAGGTCTAGGGTTGTGGCAGTATTTCAAACAATGAATGGATGGCAGAACAACCAGAAACACCCGCAAAGCCTCTGGAGGGAGGCAACCTCTCCCCCGAGTTCCCAATGTCCCACCCAGTCCCGAGTTCCTTCAACGGTGCTGGGTGCGGTGGACCTTTCTGGGCTACCAAAGCTTCTATTTCCATGCTCTTATCAGCCACAGCATCCATAGCCACAGCAGTGTCTCTTTGTACTTGCTCGGGTTAGGAGACAGCAGGGTGACAGGTGCCAGGTTCCATGGGGAAGCTGGGGCCCGTGTCTCTTGTAAGGGTCTCAAATAAAGTTGCTAAGGATCATGGCAAGATTATTGAAAGGCCGAATCACTCGAGAATACCTGAAACTGGAAATGTTCATTCTCCCTTTATCAATTTCCCTTTTCCATCCTCCCTTTTCAAAAAAAGAAGGTAGGTATGGGGTAAAGGAATGGTAAGGGATTATTCGGGCGGGGAAACCATGAGGGAAGGTCAGAGGGGTTCAGGGGGATTTTAAACAGAAACAGTCTGGAGGGGGCGCAAATCAGATGTTCACGTGGCTTGTCATTTTGCGTTGACGTCACCTCCAGGTGGCACTAGTCTCGTCTTTGTCTGATTCAGCATCAGGGTTATCTTTGTTTTTTCTTATGTTCTCAGGAGCTGTTGTTGGTGGTCCAAGGTAGGGCTTGATATTCTTTCCCGGCACCCATTTCAAACCTGCTGGAGTGGAAACACAAGCATATCCCCTTCCCCAGGTGATGCATGGAAAGGCTCCCTGAATTTGACAGCTTTCTGGATCCTTGACCAACACCGGTGGCTGTTCTTTTAATTTGGCCTGTGTTGAATTGGTAAAGTGTCAGAATACAGGGGGGGTGGGTTCTGAGAAGGAGTTGTTTAAGAAATTGATGGTAAAGAGAGCTTTGCAGAGTCACACAACAGGAGAATTAGCCTCTGCACCTCCGCATTGTTGGCCAAGGACCCTCTTGAGAGTTTGGTAGGTCCTTTCAACAATAGACTGTCCTGTGGGGGAGTGGGGTATGCCAGTGGAGTGCTGGATACCCCACTGACTAAAGAAATCTTGCAATTTGTTAGAAACATAGGCAGGTCCATTGTCCATTTTCACTTCTTTGGGCACTCCCAGGGTGGAAAAGGCAAGGAGAAAGTGTTTTATCACATCTGTTGCCTTTTCTCCCGCATGGGCAGATGCAAAGACGGCTCCAGAGAAAGTGTCTACTGACATATTTCAGCCTCCCAAATTGGGGGACATGGGTGACATCTGTCTGCCACAATTGGCAGCTGCTGAGGCCGCGGGGGTTTACCCCTGTGCCTAAAGATGGTACCTGATACTGTTGACAGCTAGGGCATGTAGCTACAATTGCCCTTGCTTGATCTCTGTGAATGTTAAACATTCTAATGAGGGCAGGAACATTTTGGTGGAAAAACTGGTGGCTTGGCTTGTGCAAAGGTGTCAGGTTAAGTTGGGACTTGGCACAGCCATTGCCGGGGTTCCCTCTGCGATGGGTCCTGGCAGATCTGTGTAGGACCTTATATGCATCACATGATAAGGCTGCTCTTGGTGAGAGAGAAGGTAGACCGGTTCTGAGAGCAGTTGGTATAATTGGGGATTTGCTACTTCTTTTAACAGGGCATGTTCTGCTCTGGTGGTCACGCCAGCTACATAGGCCAAATCTGTGACTAAATTGAATGGTTCTTGAAATCTTTCAAATGCTCTAACCACGGCCGCCAATTCAGCAATTTGTGGGGATCCCTCTACCACCTGGACATGAGATTCCCACATCCATGTCTTGGGGTCCCTCCAAGTCGTCACAGAATTGTGTGAGCTTGAACCATCTGTAAAGACTGTTAGAGCCTGGAGAGGGGTTCAACTTAGCAGTGATTTTGGCACCAGATTGAATGCTGTCTTAAACAGCTTATGTTTGGGCTTGTGGACTGAAATTTGGCCTGTGTAGCTGTCCAGAGCATACTGGAGATGTTTGTTTGTCTGGAGCAAACACTCCAAGTTACCAACTGTTAATGGCAAATGTATGCATGAGAAATCACACCCAGCGAGGGTTCAGAGGTGAGCCCTGGCCCTCATGATTAACTGGGCCATTCGTTCCTGTGGTGTTGTGATGCTTTTGGGTAGCTGATGCAACAGAAAGATCCACTCTATAATGATTAGAGGGTCCTTCTGCGCTGTGTCCCACTGAAAGACCAGGCCATGAAATCTGGGTGCGTTACCTAGAAAAATGAAACGGAAAGGCTGGTGTGGAAGGGTCCGATATGCCTGTCGAGAAGGCAGGGCGAGCTCCACCTTACTCATGGCTTCTTGGGCCTCTGCGGTGATGGCATGTGATGAGTGCAGGTCCTCACAACCCTTGATAAGGTCAAACAGGAGCGAGAGGTCTTCCGCTGTAATACCCAGCAGAGGACATACCCAGTTGATGGACCCACAAAGCTGATGCAAGTTCCGAAGGGTCTTTGGCTCCTCTTGGATGGTGAGCTGCTGGGGTACAATGGTCCATTCACTAATGTGGAGTCCAAGGTAAGTCCACGGGCAGCTATGCTGGATCTTCTCGATTTGGATCTCACACCCTGCTTTCTCGATGGCTCGGAGAGTCTCTTTGAGGGTCAAGTCCAGGTAGTTGTCGTCAGGTGTGCACATCAAGATGTCATCCATACAGTGTAGTAGAACAGCTCTGGGGAACTCTTTCCTGATAGGGGACAGGATGTGTCTGACATACCACTGGCAGATTGTTGGGGAATTTTTCATACCCTGGGGTAAAACTTGCCAATGGTATCTGTGCAAGGGGCCTGCCGTTTCAGGGATGGCACGGAGAAGGCAAACCGAGGGTGTAAGCAGATGGCAAAGAAGTAGTCTTTAATGTCTATGACAGCAAGCTTCCACTGTTGGGGGAGCATCGAGGGTGAGGGCAGATCAGGCTGCAGGGGACCCATTCATTAATTCTCCAGAGGTCCTGAAGAAGCCTCCACCTGTCTTTGCCTGGCTTTTTTAGAACAAAGACAGGGGAGTTCCAAGGGCTGTTGGAAGGAACAAGGTGGCCTTTGGCCAGCTGTTCCTCTACAAGGGACTCAAGCGCGCACAGCTTTTCAGCCGATAGGGGCCGCTGCTTGCTCCAGATAGCTTTGTCTGTCTTCCAGGTAAGAGCTGGAGTGGCACACTTTCCAGTGGCCTCAACTAAAAGTCCTGAGATGGAGGTGGGATTACCAGCTGAGTTTCCCATTGGTTAAGGAGGTCCCTGCCCCATAAGGTGAATTCTGATGGGATAACAAATGGCCTGATGGATGCATAGTGTCCGTCTGGGCCCTCAATAACGATGTTATTTGTACTCCTCATAGATGCTGCAGAACCTCCAATCCCTGTAACCACCCCAGCAGCTGGCTTAAGTTTCCACTGCTGTGGCCACTCTGCTTCAGATATGATGGTGATATCAGCCCCTGTATCTACCACGCCCCCCCCAGTGTGGCTGTGGATTTCCCATTGGGCACTTTGCAATGAAGGTTGGTTTGTCCCATCCCGCTACTTGTGCCCACCATATGGACGGCGTCCTGTAGTGCCTGAGGAAGTCCTCGGGTAGGATGATAGCCTGTGCTACCACTTGACCCTTTCGTAGAAACCAAGGGGTATTAGCACAGGAGACAGCAATCTGTACTTGTCCACTGGGGTCTACCATGTGCACCTCAGGTGAAATAGAGGGCTCAGGTGGACCCCGCAAGGTGTCTCCGATTACTAAAACATCTACTATTTTATCCAAAAGTTTTTCAAAACCTGCGTATATGAGTTGCTGAGTTCTGTCATGGAAAAGGTGTGCACAGGTAGTCACAAGAAAAAGTCTTTTGCCTGCTTCCCACTGCGGCAAGGAGTCACTATCCATGGCATGGGTGGCAGGGCAGGGAGAGACAGCCAATGGTGTCGTTGCGTGGGGCCAGGCCGCGCTTCACTGCCCATTTCCTGGCTGGTGCTTGCAGGTAGAACAGTCTGTAATAACGGGCTTTCTTTTCCCATTAAGATATCTTGGGAAGTGTTGAAAACTTCCACAGTTGTAACACCGGGGCCTTTCATTATCATCCTTTCCTGCTGTTATGGCACCCACCACCCCTTGTTGGAAGCTTGGGTTAACGGTGGATTCTTCCCCTACTAGTTTGGTGCACACTTCCACCATTTGGTTGAGGGTGGGGGCAGGGTCCACGGGGAGGGCTCTTATGACACTCTGGCATCTTGCATTTGCATTATCTCTCACCAAAGTTCTAAGCAGCTCTCTCTGAGCTGCTATGCTTTCGACCTGGATCTCTATTGCCCCTTTTAACCAGTCTACAAATTTGATGACGCTCTCCTCTTGTTCCTGCTTTATACTGGAGTAGCTGGCAGGAGGGGTAGAGCTGGCGGGGGTAAGAGACAATGCCCTCTCTGCAGCCCACTTCAAGTCACCCAGGACCAGCTCCAGGAGAGTCCGGGCCAGATCTAAAGGCTTTTCTAGGTTGCCTTTGCCACATAGCTGCTCTAAGGTTAAATTTGATCTGTTGGGATCTCTCTGGTAACTCACGTGGAGGTCCTGGAGCAGCCTTTTCCATGTCCTCTCCCACAACAGACATTCAGTTGGGGAGAGCTGGACATCATTCTCTTAATATCATGCGGCACTAGAATGCTTTCAGCGAAAGTAGCCTGAACTAGCCTTTTGAAATAAGGGGATTCCCGCCCAAAATCATTTGCAGTCTTACACAGTTCCTTTAAATTGGCAAATGGGAATGGTTCCCACTGCGGTTTCTGTCCCTGTCTATTGTATGTAACATGGGCAGCTATAAACTCCCAGTCTCTGTTTACTTCCAGGTTTGTGGGACCACGGGAGCCAAAGGGGTAGGCGGGGTTAGGGAAGGGGCTGCCAAAGAAAGGGGCGAGGGTGTGGGCGGAGCCTGAGACCCAAAAGGGATGTCCTGCAGGGGCGGGGTCTGCCTCACAGAAGGGATTCCCGGTGACATAGGAGGGTCCCAGCACGGTAACACCCATCAACGTAGGGGAAGGGCCCAGCATGATGATGCATGTGGGAGCAGGTGGGGGATGGGGACCATGTGATTGTGAAATGCCTGCCATGTGGTTTCCGCCATTTTGAGGAGCTGCTGCTGACATGTGGCTTCCATTGTTCGGGGCAGGGGCGGGAGACCCTGTAGCAGGGGGGGGAGGGGGAGGGGGGAGAGGCGCCGGATCTGGCCATGTGGCTTGAGCCATGTTTGTGGCGCGGTGACAGGGCCAGGGCTGGGGTGCTCGAACTTGGAACCGGGGAAGGTGCTGTGGTGGGGCAGGCTAGGCTGCTGCCACTACTCAGTGGACTTGGTTGGGGGGACATGCCCCGGCACGGCAGCAGCCACGAGTGGCCGTGCCGTCCACAGGCAGGGAGTGCCGCGTGGCAGGGAGGAGTGTCTCCTGCCTGGGACTTTGCATTCTCAGGAATCGCAGCCTCCTGTTCTGATTCCAAGACCGGTTTATAAACTAAAACTGCTGAGGGGAAAAACTTCTTAACTGCCTCGTCCCCGCCTTGCCTCAGAAAAGCCAGCCTCTTGATAACCCGGTCCCAGAATGTGCGGTTCTTAACAGATTCTATTGTAACATTAGGGAAATAATAAAAAACCCACTGCATAAAGTGTTCTAAAAGTCTCTTAGAAAAATGGATTTTCCTCACTTTTAGGGTATTTTTAACTTGGAGAAAAGCCTCTTGTTGGGAAATTGAGAATTTTGCACCCATCTTTCCCCAAAAACCTCACCCAGCCACCGAGAGAAAAAAAAGCTAGTAAAAGAAAAGATGAAAAGGGATCCGAACGAATTCTCCTTGGCTTCACTCACCCCGAGTTTCGCCGGCTTTCACCGATTCCGAGGTCACTCTGCTGAGCCCTTGCTGTGGCGTCCCTGCTCGCGCCGCTTATCCGGCACCGAGCCACGCCAAGCCCTCTGGCTCCCAGCTCCTGGGTAAAAGAAGAAATCTCGGTGGATGGTTCTCCATTTGTCAGCCAGCTCTCTCATGCTGAGAGAGTTATTGGCTGTCCTTCCAGGCAGGTCTAATAGAATTTAGATCTCTTGTTGGGTTTGTGGCCTCTCTGAATGGTGACTCCTCGGGGCTTTCACTCCCCGGGGGACACTCTTCCAAAGACTTCAGCCAAGTCACTGTTCAATGCGCCAGGTATGGAAGAGGGCTTCAGTGGATTGACGCTGTGTTTGTTCCTACTGGGTCCCTCGTGGAGACGCTTAGGCGGCACTCTCCTGGCACCTACCCATGCACACAATCTCACCTTTGCAGGTGGTTGCAAACAGCCGCTCACACACAGTCTATGCACAAACCGGAGATAGAGAGGCGAGAGGGGTTCTCTGCATGCAGTTCTGAGGTGTTTAATGGCAACACACCTGAGGGGAACAGAGGCAAGAAGAACCCAAAACCGAAAGCCCTTGCCAGTATTATCCTGAAAACTCCCAAAGGCAGGCAAAGCATCCAAAACCAATAGTCTGAGGGCTAGGGAGCAGAGGCAAGGTTGAATGACATAACAGGGGCCAATGGGAAAAGGGATGGGAGGGGGGAGAGGGCCAGTGGCCAGCAGAATCTAGACAAAGGGAGAACTTTCTAGCACAGTGTTGTAAGGAGACACCACTTTTAGGGAATTTGGGGAGTGTAAAGGGGACTTAGCCATTGCAACAGTAAACCAGATGATTTGTGCTACTCTGGCTTAGTTCGTTGCTGGGCACAAGTCTGAACTATGATTTCAGGAGGGGCTATCCTCAGAAGTAATGCAAGATACATAATGTTATAAGAGAGAGCAGGATTTATTCAGCATCTAACGCAACCGGGGGCTTCTAACCACAAGCCTCGGCGTGCCCTTGGGCAGAAGGGACGCAGCGTTAGCCTCCACAACGTCCTCGCTGGACGGCTCGGTGGAAATGGCATGGGATGGGTGCATGCACTGGCTCCTCCTCAGAGGAAGCACGTCGGGCGGCCAATGGATTAGGCTCGCGTTAGCCCGGAGGCAAAGAAGGCGGGAGGGGCTTCTGGTGTGAGTTCCAACAGGTTTATTTGCAGGAGGGTCCAGGGACCAGAACAGCCTCGAGAAGATGCGGGCTTGCCCCTTTATCAGGGGGTGGAGCAAGGCAGGGAGAGAGAAAACAACCAATGGAGTACAAGCAGAGGGGAGGATACAATTTTTCAGAACAAATGGGGGAAACAGGGAGGCAGGAGTCATAACAGGGAACCAATTAGTAACTAAAAAAGGGAGAACTTTCTGGAACAGGGGGAGGTAATTTAGGATTGGGAGCCACCCAGGGGGAGACAACCTAGATCTTAGTGATCTCTTCTGGTGACTGACATTTGATGGTTTCAGCCCGAGAGCAGGCTGAGCCACCCCAACAAGCATCATGTAAAACCTGGTGTGGCGGATCATGAGCTGTGACCTTAGCAAGACATGTTCTTTTATGGATGGGGCACCAGCATGTTTCCTTGCAAGTAGTGTTAGGCCCCTGGCATTTTTTGTTTCTTACTTGTGTTGCTGCAGGGATATTGAATATTCCATGGGTTTTTTTCAATTAAGATACCCTTTTCCAAAATCTATGGTAAAAGAAGACAACTGCATGTTTCTCTGAGATACCCAAAATTGTTTGGGGATTCTGTGATAGAAGAGAGCATGTATGTTATTTGTGTATATTTTTGTATCTACATGGGCCAGAGTTCCCCTTTGATGGAAGCTGGCCATGGGCTGCCACTGACTAGATATGTCTTTCTGACTTTCTAGTGTTTCCATGGGTTCCCAAATAAGGGAAGCACTAATCTGACTAATCTGGTTTCCTGGATGGCTTTCACCTAGGTACAGGTGACCTAGCACAGATGAGGCACCCAGCTTTTAAACTGTTGATGCTGCCTCACTGTGATACCCAGTGTGTATCCACATGTATATACACGTGTGGGCCTTATTTCTTTTCTTTGACATGCAGTGAGGAGGTGTGATGATGGGCTAATCATCTGAATTGGCCAAGTACTTTGAGACACTCCTCCAAAACAGGCCAAAAACCACAAGTTTAAGGAAAATCTGCAGCAAACTCCTGAAGATGCTTTACTATGCTGTACTAGGGTAAAAATGAGATTTGTCAGTCCAAGACTACTTAATTTTATCCTTTCATCCCTCATGGCAATGATATGAGGTGACTTTATTGGGAATTGATTGTACCACATTTGTTGCTCTCCTTTATGTATTTCTGTCACTGTAAGTCTGGTTACTCCAATCTCATTTGCTCTGGTGGACTCAAGGATAGTAGAGATAATAGAGAGGGAAAAGACACAACTTTTAACTATGTTCTCCCATGAAACAGTGCCATTTAAAGTACAGAGCCTGTTTAAGTATATTTGATCAGTTCTGATCAGCTTCTGCTCAGCTAGAACCTCGGGACCTAGGACCTGTTCTCAAGCACTCTTGTTTATGTTGTCCTGTTTATAAAAACAAAACAGTCCCCACAAAAAACCAAAAGACAAGCTTAAAGGATTTAGGGAATTGTGCAAGCAGGTTCCTTGAACTACATAAGTATAAAAAGCATTGGATCTTCTGACTACAAAATTGATGGCTTCTGCCATCATTCCACCATATGAAAAAAACCAGAGAAACTTATTCAGCTGCTTTGGTTTTCAGGGTGTCACTAGCTATGTTAAGAGTCCTGCATCTTAAAACATTCAGAACTGCAAATAGGCTTGAAACGCCCTGTCTTTTGGGGGTGCTCTGTCAAACACGGGGCAGTTTCAGATTTTTGAACTCAAAATTTTCCTGCCTGTGCCTTCCTGTCATATTTAGTTTCTTATGTTATTGGTGTTTGTACCAAAGCCTACTTGCAAGAGAGAGCCTGGTCTCAAGACTGTCGATTTCTCTGGGCAGCAGAGGCTGCCTCCTCTCCTTTCAGGTGTCACAGCATTCAGAAGAGGGACAAAGTTTTTCCTCTCCTCATACATCCCCTCAAAGATTACCACCCAGAATACTTGTGTGCTGGGAGCGCCAGGAATAGAAATGCAACCCAGCACGTGAAGTTTCATACAGGCACTGGCATTTAGAATTGGAATGGACATTTATGTGCCCACACTGTGCATATTACCACTGCTGCAGAAACAACATTACAGACACTTCTGGTGGGATCCTCTTACTCTCTCTGCAGCAGGAAAAAGAGATTGTGTAAAACAGAGAAATAAATTCCTCTGCTTGCGTGCATAGCCCACTTCTCATTTGGCAATATATTTTGACTGCTCTCTGTAAACCATATTATCATGCTGTCTTCAGGCAAATGCTACTTTTGCTTCTATGTAAAAATCACATATTTAAGTGCAACATGACTATACGATTTGTTAGTGTAAATGCCAGATGGCATATGCTACTGCAGTAATTGGATGGACACCTTTCAGGTCTGTGACATGCCTAGTGGAGTTGCAGTTGCTATATATGTAATAATTAACTCTCAGTGCTGAAAAAGTACCTATATAGGCACACATACAAAAAAATCACATAGATTTACTACACAATATAGTAAATATTAGTGTGTATGTGTAGATACATACATACAAAGTACAGAATATTTGTGTAGGTACAGAGAGATATAGTAACAAACATATATGTGTGCATGGTTGTAATGACATTTCCTCATATCACATCTATCAGGTTACAAGCAGGTAATAATTTTCGTCTTCTACTCACAGCCGAGCATAATAGCATACACTCATAAATCAACATCAACATGGAACATTGCTTAGCAAATATAAATGTATGTGCATTGCAGAATGATCAGAGATTACGAAAATATATCAGAAGTCAAAAGTAGCTGCTGGAGAAATGCTATGTCTTTAGTTTATTGAGATTGTTTGGAGGATCCTAATGTACTGTCACTGAAAGAATAATTTTTCCTTTACAATCTACTTAGCAAAGATTTATTGATCCTTTTCCCCTTCATAGAGAATTACTGATCCATTTTAGAAAATCAGATTTTCACACCTTTCATGAGAATGTGCACAGCACAGTTCTCTAGGGATTGCCAAGGAAGTTGACTTTGACATGAAATCCCTAGGTACTGGCACACAACAGCCTATAGTCTCATCACTGATTTGTTGCACAGGGTGGTAAAATACTTTTATACATTTATAGAGAAATGATTGCACTGCAAGGACTTATTTTTCCATGCTAGTGGATGTATTCAAGGTCCTGTTATTTGTGTAAACAGCATTTTTCAGGGGGGTTGGTTCTTCTCATCTCTGATGTTATGAACAGTAAGGTAAGATAAAAGTTGTTGAAATTCATGTTGCAAAGCAGTACGGTACTGTAGAATTTTTCAGTGTGTGTAAATAACTTTCTTCAAGATATGTCTACTCTCTGTCCTCATTATTGTAGTATCCCAGGTAGCTAAGCATTAGGCATGTTATATTGAAGTATGCATCATAATGAAGGTGATTTATTATAATTAAAACAGCATGGAGAGCAGCTTTTATTAGACATATTGTTTCACAGGAGAGCTTAATAAAGAGCATTATTATTAGTTATAGATCTGTGTGAAGGATGTTGTTTACTGAGAGTTATGTGAGTATTAGTCAAAATCTGAAGTTGCTCATTTGAGCTGTCCACTGGAGGAGGAAAAAACAAACCAAAAAACATTCAGCATAGCAAAGAGAAGAATTTTAAGATTGGAGGGGAGAGAGAGAGACAGAGACAGAGACAGAGAAAAGGAAATGCCAAGTGCATGAAGTGTTCTCTGCAGGAGCAGTTCTAGAATACTTTATTACATATCTACGGAGACAATGGCATGGACTGTAAGTAGCTCCTGTCTCTCAATATAATAATGCACATAAAGTCGGGGTCAGATTGGGTTCGCTCTGGGCTTTGATGCTGTAGAAGGTCACCAAGGGGATCGATGGACAAAAATGAGACCCGAGTTTCATGCAATCAATGAGATTTTTCTATTTAAAGTGGACACTGGGTGTGAGTCTCGGAGCTTCAAATGTGCTTTTGCTCAGCTTGAGCAGATTGAGAGAAAGATGTACTATAAATGTGTTGTTTGTTTTAATAACTGCTGGCACAAGGACTGCATATCTAAACAGTTTAGTCTGACGAACTCTATTATGAAGTTGCATGAGCTGTGAATAAATGGACAAATTAGCAGCTACTTTGGATGTTAATTACACTGAGTTTTTATTCTGTTTCTGTAGAGTTGTAATTGCCTGGCATTTAGATAACCCTTAAAATATGATTAGAGAACTACTAAATCGTTTGGTTCAAAATCATGTGGGATTTATCTGTTCTACAAAAAATACTTTCTACTATTAATTTCCTAGTCTTCTATACTCATTATAGCCAATTCATTAATTTCTTTAGAAATTGTTCACATTTCCACATATTAAAACAAGTTCTTATCTGCCTTTGGTTAAGAAGCTTCCTTCTTCTGAGTAGCAAATGGATACTTGGTACAGGATTGCTTTGATAATTTTCTTCTTAAAGTTTCCCGGCAGGTGAAAGATCATACATTGTTTTGCCTTTATTGTAAACAGTTATCTCTGTAGGAAGAGGGAAGCAATCAGGAAGAATGTGATCAGTGAGTTTGACATAGCTCTAACACTGGTGACAGCAAGTAATTGACTGATATGGAGGAGGTTTATCTCTGTCTTGAAATTTTTAAGAAATTAAAGCAAATTATAGACCAATTTCTAATCACTGATGTATATGATTTTAACTACTTTGCAGTTAATGGAGTTGTTCCAAATTTACACTGCCCTAACAGATGCAGGTCCTGACACTGTTTTCAATTTCAAGTCAGCTATTGGACTGCACTTTGTAAATGAGAAAACCACTTGAATCTGGGATTTAAAGGATCTGATTGTATGGTTTTAAAAGCTAAAATAGCTAAATACTCTTCTCCCCCACTCCCTCAGCTGTTCTCTTTCAGTAGATTTCAGAGAAATAAAGTATCCTATGTTTTCTGAGCTTCCATTTCACAAAGTGTTCAGATATTGAAGACTGTTTATCCCACATCACTGCATAAGTAAATGTCCACCAGTGTCTATGAGGGAGGAAAGGGGGAAGAAGCAAACCCAAACCACTGCATTTTTCAATCTATTATTAAAAATTTCCTTTTGATGACAGTTAATACATCAAATTTATTCCATCAACACAATCCCCAGACAATCCCAAACCAAAGAAACAAACCAAGGCCTTGACAGACTTTTTCATTTAAATATCTTAAATACAGAGTAATTGCAGTTTTATGAGAAGATCATTGGAAATCATAGATTGTCTACAGTTCAGGTCTAAATTTGTTTGCTAGATTCTGAAAAATGCTCCAAAGAAGAGTAGGTGTACAGAAGAGAACCTAAGCTTCTGCCTTAATCTAATTTCTGCTAGAAGGGTCATTTACAACTCAAGCAGAACTTATGTTCATCTGAAATGATATTTTTGTATTTTCATGGATGCCTCGAGTAAGAACATTTCAGTTTATATTATTCTCATTAAAATTAAAAGCAAAACATCCTCCACCTCAGCTTCCTCTTTTAATGGTCCTTAGTGTTGCATTCTAGGATGTGTTAAACATTTTCTAGTTAAGTATTTTTGATAAAACATAGAAGTTAATGAATTAGCTGAATTTTTAAAAATTAAAATATTGACAATAAAAGCCCATTGCAGTAAGCACATTCCACTGGAAAACAGGGCTGTGCCAGTTAATGGAAAGAGTAAGCAATTGCAGGTGGCTTATATAAAACTCAAACAATAGCACAATGAGCCAACCTATGATAAATTGGAAGGTCATATGGAAAAGGGTTGCAGGGTGGAAAGAAATTATCACAACATTTGTAATATTTTTCTCTGGGCACACCTGAGTCCAGTATTTCTCTCTTTGCTTTAGCTGCAAATATAGGAAGGTGATAAACCATGGCACAAACAAATTCAATTGTTAATTTGTAGAACAACTGCTTTTATTTAGCAAATATTGAGGTGTGTGCCTTTTTTGGACAACAGGTCTGGCATGATTCTCACTGACGAGTCACTGAGAGTTAACTTATGTGTTTTGCAGTAGACACGACTGCTGCCCTTTAGGGTACTTTCTTTGAGCTAAGTGTATGCAGCCTCTTTTGACCTCCTCAGAGACATCAGCTGATTTTTACAGCCACCCCCAACAGGGTTAAGTTCTCAAGCATTCACTCATCAAAATGTTTTTGAACTTTATAGTGAAATTCCTCCTTGCAGAATAAGGAGCAGAGGCAACTGGGTTTCTATGGAAAGATTTTTGCAGAATTAGGTGGTGAATTAGGGCATGCTTCCCTTACATACGACCTTACATATGAAGCTAACAAAAAGATGGTTGTCCGATTCTCTGGTTTAAATGTACTGTATATTTCATTTTACTTTATCTTTCTGAGTGTTTTAGAAAAGGTTGGACGATGAACTGCACATATAACAGCAAGAGCATATGGACCACAAGGAAAAGAAATACAAATAATCCAAAACTGAGGAAACAGATGAATTCAAATGAAAAATTTTGCACACTCGGAAAATATTTAATGTTGTTTATAAGGACTTCACCTTAATATTCATATTTAATATACTTTCCTTTTTACACTAACTAATGAACCATCCTTAAAAGCAATTTTTTACAATTTCCTCTCCTACCCATTTAAAAATACTGGAAAACAGACATGTAAATTAAAGCTTCCCATGGACATTTTTAACTTCTGCAACCTGCTTATTCAACATTTCATCCTAGGTCTCGCTGATCTTAGCAGCATTACAAGGATCATATTTTCACACAGATGAACCATTCATGGCGATTTTTCCAATAGATTTGACACAAACATTCTTTTCTTTGATATTGGAGATATAAGCTTTCTATTTTTGACCTATTTTTTCTCCTGACCGACATATTTATTGAGGCTATTGCGAGGAAAATCCCACTTTCCATTAATATTTCACTTCTCTGTTTCTTTCTTTTGCAGAATTTCAGGTTGATAGAGCAGTAAGAGAGTCTTGGTTGATGTCAGCTTACGTATGGGCATACATCAATAAAAACAAAACTCAAAGTTTTATTTAGAATTACTATTTAAATAAATACACATGCAGTAGTTAATATGTGTATATGTATCATTTTGATGCTGTCTTCATGATTCAACTGTTGTAGATCAACATGTAGCATTTATTGATCCGTTCTAAAGGCAGATCTAGTTCCAGAGAAGATTTTGATTGATTGTCCTCATCCAGAGTGAATTCTTTCTCCATCTCTCTAGAGTCTTCTGTGGCATTGGCTGTGGATAGCAAGCAGACAAAAGATTTCTTTTTGAGGAAAGGATGTAATTGTATATATGTATCGTATATGTATAGGTATATGTTATCATGTTTGAATTCCAAATAATTATTCAGTGCCCTTTGCTTTTTCCATCTGAGCAACTTGATACACCACTTATGCTAAGAGTCTATAAACTATTGGTAGTAGTACAGATATCTCATGTCAATCTTCCATTCTACAGAATGAGATGATTGCAACTAATGCACTGCATAAAGTAGGAATGTCCTCTGTGACTTGTGTTGTTTCATCAGATAAATATTCATCCCCTATAACCTTTTAAATTAAAGGTTTCAGTTCTAAGAATTCTGTGCACGCAAATCTCTATTAAGAAAGTAGGAAAATTATTAAATACTTTGCATTTTTTGATTTTTAATATAAAACTGTAAGATACCTTACTGCATATCTCAACACCAGATGTTCATTGCAATAGCTCTCTATTCTCAGTTTAGATCAAGAGGTAAAAATGCACTTGCATTCATCTGGATAAATAAGCTATATATCCACCCCTCACTTACTCATGCCAGATGCAAACACAGAATATATTGTACAGGTCAGGTTTTTGGACCACAGTCAAGAACCGAGCATCAGTTCACTTTCCTTATGCGGTCTAATTTCTACCTCCTCCTGTGGTCTAAATGGTCACTCACATTTCATCTGTAAGTTCCTTCTACTTGCTGAATAAGGTAAAAGGAAAGAGATGCAGTCCTCCATCTTTTGTCTTCCCTTTATAAACTGAAATGTTCACCACAGAAACCTGAAAAGGAAAGGTATGAATGCCAATCTTATTTCTTGGCATTCTCCATTAACTAGATCTCTTGGTTAGCCTCAGTGAGATGCCCACATCTCTCAGGTCACTGTCCAAAAAAATCTCAGACTGTCTTGAACACTTTAATAAAAGCCATCTCCCTGCTTGTTTCCATGCTATTAGTTGGTTTGGGGTTTTTTTTAGACCAACAATAATTCTCCCCAACAAAGCTTTGTGTGCATGCCTTTAACCATCCTGAAGAATGAGACTGCTGGTACAGAGTTAATTCCCTTTTCTGACAATCTGTACTAGAAAAACATGCTTGGAGGTTATTCTACCACAAATGCGTGCTTGGAATAGTGGATAAACCTCAGGCCCTTGCAGAATTCAACTGCCACATCACTTGTGTGACTCCCTGAGAACTGAAGTCTGCAATGTTGACTAAAGGGAGGTCTTTGCTTCCTGCCAATTCAAGACAACTTCACTTAGTTTTGAGCTGCAGTCTACCTCTACGGTCACTGTGAAAAAGTCAGAGCTCCTCCAGTTTTCTCTTAGGCAGTACAAATCTGGCAAATTTGTTGTCTTCACTCACTCCATTGGTGTGGTTTGCCTTTACCTCAAGCTTTCACAATTTGACACAAGTCAAGTCTCTAGGTTGGAGTCTATTGTTTTCAAGGTTTTCTGTCCTTTCCTCCAAGTGAGTCATCAGTTACAGTTGTTCAGCATTTTGAGAAGCTTCTTTCTAATTGGGTTTTATTACAGTACCTGATCTGAATGCTCTCCAAAAGTTGTTGAGAATGTAAAGTAGGAACTCCTCTCAGACTAGCTATACCCAGTTATAATGTTATTTACTCACAGTTTATTTCTTTTGGTAGACTTAAGCTCTAGCATGTTAAATATTTTCACATTATGTAAGGATTTTCAGTGTTGGTAGTAAGTTTTCTTAAGCTACAAGGAAACTGGAGGCATATTAGTCATAAGTGAAAAAACTCAGAGTACATTCTTTTTACCCGTGCCGTTGTGAGTTGCAAACAGGAATTGCCTGACAAATTTTCCCCAAGTTTAGTTTAAGTTTTTCTCTTTGGTATTTAGAATGTATCTGGTTTGTTAATTTTTTTTCTTGCAAATAAATTGTGCAAGCTAAAGCAATGGGATTTGAAGCAGTACAGGGAGATAAAAATGTGACTTTGTTGTGAAATTATATGATTGTTGAAATTGTTTTCTAGGTAAGATCTATACACATTATAGTTTTTTGCTAAAAGTATCATATTAGTGTAAACCTGTGCAGAGCATGCATACTAAGCAAAGTCAGATTTTACTATTGTATCTATGACAGCAACTGGGATACTAAAAAGGACTCAGCTGTGCATTGTCATCAATGTTATAAACTGTGTTCCACTTTCTAGTCTGCCTTTTCAATCTCATTGCCATAAATGAAGTGCTGAATTACACTTGAAGAACCTTAGTGAAGGCAGAAGGATTAGAATAGGTGTTACCGAGGTCATAACTTATTAATGATGTTAATGTCATACACCAGGCAGGAGAGAACCCCCTTTGATAGTGAGATCCTAGGTTTGAGTCTGTATAGACATTTAGAGGGAAAACCAGGAAATTTTTGAAATACTTTTGGAGAGGAAAATAAACACAAACCCATATGTTCTTTAACTTTTATATTCATTGTCAGTGCAGTGTTTTAAATTTTTTCACTGAATTATAGTGCAAAAAGTATTTATCAGGCTCAGAGCAAATTTGAGGTGAAAGACTTTTGGTGATATAGACTAGAAGACACCACAACTGTGCACAGCTGTGTATTCCTGTGTTACGTATTTTTCTCTCTTGTAGATCTTCGAATGTCACAAACAGAAATGCTTCTTCTACTTATCTTTTCAGAAGATTGTAATGTAAGCACTTGTGTTTCTGGGGTCCCCCTCTCCCCCCAATGCCCATCATATGCATTTCAATGTCATTTTCATCTTTTTCTTCCTACATAACTTTGCAGCTAACTTTGAGCAATTTGCCCACACTGCTGCATTCCAGTCTCACAAAACCTGATCTCACAAAATCCCATTGATTTCAGTATGTATAATTAGTCCAAGGTTACATGCTTGAAGAACCAGTTTATACCCTTCAGATATAAATAAATGACTACAATATCTTAAAGCCACAATTTAACCACAGTATAAATATGGCTTTGTTTTCATCACAGCAGTTCAGTTACTCTGTCATAACACATTTAACATATCTGGTTGGGCTTCTCTTAGTGCTTTTCAGTACATTGTCATCTTTTCTTTAAAGACCCCTAGGGACGCGTACAAATACTGGTTCCGTTGGGAGAAAAAACTGTACAGATGGAGTGACATGAGTCACATGGGGTGACCTCTAAACATTGGGGTTTGAAGCCCAGCATAAATGTTCACCTGTGTTGTCACTTCCCCATGTGATACCTCTTCTTCTTTTGTGGTCTTCCAGATCACTTTGATATCAAAGAATATGTGTGTCTTTCAAAAGCTTTACCTTACTCGTGATAGTAGTTGTGTGAGAGGTGGATACTAATGCCTTTTCATTTAACCATTTCTCTTCATAAGTGTAATAAATGGTTAAAAGGGTTTTTTTTTTTTTTTGTTAAAAGGAAGTTAATAGTTACTTGTTATACACAGTTAATAAGTTGATTATTATTGTGACTGTACGGGTGTAATGCTGCTATGTGATCGCTAGATGGTGGCACCAATGGGGGAAGAGTGGTGGGTCTATAGAAAAGGGGAGAACGTTCTGGAATGTTCTTGACTTAATGGTTTATGATGTAAACATCTTGAGGAATTATTGGTTAGAGGGCAAACCAATCACTCGACGCCCCAGAGATTGATGGAGCTGAACGCCAATGAGAACCCTAGCAACGAGCCATCAGAGGGAGGATCGGAGCTCCACCAATCATAACATCAGAGAGACTATAAAAGGGCCCAGGGGGCTCAGCCCCCGCGGGGGGGCCTTCCTGAGGAAGTTGAGTCTGAAGGAACGCCCTGTGCGTCTCACAGTTGTTTTTTTCTGGGTTGCTGAGTGGGACTCGGGCTTATCTCGAGTCTCCGCTCCTGGTTTTTCTTTTTAAATAAACGAGCAGACTTTTATCTCACCCAAAAAGTCCAGGCTCCGTTTATAACAATAAGTGCACATTAATTCACTTTTCCTTCTTTTCTGATGTTTGTAAAAACAAAATAAAAAGTAGTGGAAGTCTGCAGCTAGAACTCTTCTTCAGAAAACAAGCCCAGTTGAACAATTTGTTCAACTGTTTGAGTGGTTAGATTGTCTGTCCTCCTCCAACTCAATTGCTCTGCTGGAATCAGACAGGTTGGGAAATTATGTAGAGTTGGGGACACTTCTCTGAGTGAAGCTTTGTGCATGTGGCCTTGTCAGACTTCTAAAATTATAAATGCTTTAAACTACTAGATAAGGCTGATTTTGATGTGATAAAGTCCAGGGAATTGCTGCTTAAGCATGCAATTCATGTTAATGCACCCCGATCCCTGGTGAGTTGCTGATTAATCTGAGTGGGTTATATCATAGCCTCTCAGTAGCTTTCCTTTAACTGATACATGGAACAGAATTCAATGTTTCTTCACGCTGAATGTATGACCTTAGAAAACTGAAAAGGAGTCCAGCTTTTTTTTTTTTTTTTTTTTTTTTTTCTGATTATTGTGGCTTTAGATTTTTCCTTCCTTTATTAACTTCTGTTCCATACAACATTTGGCCTTGAAATATGATGAGATTGATATTCAATGCTTAATACTCACAGTCCTCTAAAACTGGAATTATTTACCTGTCCCTTTCCTCTCTCTCCCCCCATCCCCCTTCCCCTTGCCTCCCAAAGTATTCCCTTTGGAGTTCAAAGCTTATGAATTTCTTGTCTTCCCACATGAAGAGGTACTTTTGAGCCCAACAGAAATTTTGTTGTGTGTGTTAGGATTTGAAGCTGAAAGATGAGCAGAGGCAAGTTTGAAAACTTCTGGTAGAATTGTACAAGTAGTGTTACTTATGTGGAGACTAGTTTCTCTTTTCTGCTGGACTTTGGCAATAGGGAGTATCTGTGCACATATCTTGGTGCTACAAAACTGATCTCATATCCTAGCTAAGTATCAAGTCTGAGAACATTTAATGGTTTTGCTGTTTTGACTGCACAAGTGAATCAATTTTTTGTAGAAGTGTTTTGATTCCATGTAGGAGTTGCTGGTTATCTTTTACTAGTAATTCTCTATGTAGGCCTGTGGGTGTACTACTTCACATTCTCTTGGAAACAAGCAAATACTTCGTGATAGTCACTTAAGTGGCCTTATTGTGCTCCCTACGAAGATGCCCTACTTGTGAGTGCAAAATTGGTAGCATGTGCTTATTGGGGAAAAAAAGCTTTTTCCAAAACCATTGCTGCTGCTATTGCAGTAATGGGATATCAAACAGGCAAAATTGTATGTGTTGTCACTGTCTGCAATATAATTTCATTGACTTACAATGTTTAAAGTGAAGGCATGATGGTAAGCTTATATAAGGTGTCACATTGAAGTAATCACCCACCAACTTGATTTTATGGCAAAAGAGAACATTTTAATATACGCATGAATTCTGAGGACACTCCAGCTTGCATGAAAACAGAGGTCAAAGTATGTGATTAAGCATTCAGATACCGTAGTGCTGAGAAACACTTAAATAACCCAACAAATAAATGGATGAAGTAAATGTGGGTAAAAGCAAATATGAAAGTTGATTTTAATCTATGAATAAGAGTTTGGTGTAAAACAAAAATAAAAGGGCAAAAAGAGGGGATGGTTTAATTTTACTTACCCCACACGTGGCCACCTGTATTTATTTGGTGCTTGTGGTGGCCAGTGAGACTGTGGTACAAGGGACAAAGAAAGTCCACTGGTGACACAGTCCCTAGTACCAAAGATTCCTCCCCAGGTTAGGGTGAACAAAAAAAGCTTCCCCCAGCATGCTTTGCCCTGTTATGTCACTGTACCCTAGTTCTGCTTCCCTGGTTGGCCGTTGGCCTCCCTGCCCCCTTGTTACCTTATATGTCCCTGCCCTAGAAGATTCTCTACTTCAGGTTCCTCCCATTGGCCCTTGCCCCTCACCACTCCCCCAGAGTTTTCCCATTGGCTCCCATTCCGTAGTCGCGCCTTTGTACCGCCCCCGTTCCCTCAGATCGTTGGTCCCTGATGGCTCGATCCGCTCCTGTACTTAAACCTGAACCTTCCATTGTTCTTTTTCTTCGTGCCTGGAACCGTTCACGAGTGTGGCTGCAATAAACCTCCTCCTGTGGAACCCCATATGAAGATCCTTCCTGGCTCTTTGCTGTCGACCCGTTTACTGGAGCTGTCCGTGCATGCGTGCGTACGCGTGTGTGAGTGGGTGGTGGTCCTGCCGAGCGGCTTCACTAAGGAGACGCTTTTAGGAAGGTCGCGGCACCTCGTGCTCCAGCACTGACAAGCCGCATGGTCCATGACAGGTGCTTGCCTAAGTCTCTTTGCTTATGCTTTTATTTTGCCAAGATTTCTCTTCAGCAATCTTCAGAATAACGTTTTAGGTTGGAATCAAATGATAAAAAGGATCATGTGTTTGAATGCAGAAGAAGCACATGAGCTGAGACTGTCAGGCCTGTGAGTTGAGCAGAGCTATATGTCTCTGTGAAGAGGGAGCTCAAGGAAGGCCCCAGATGTATGGGTGCTCCGCTCATTTTCCTAAGTTGTAGATCTGAATCATTGTACTGGGGCTGGCTGGCTGGAGGCAAATTGCTTTATAGCAGCACATCTGATGCTGTGTTTTGGATTTGTGACTAAAACAGTATGGATGACACCCCAGTGTTTTGGCTATCTCAAAACAGTGCTTGCACAGTGTCTGAGACAGGTAAGAAGCTGGGAAAGGACAGTCTTTCCGTAAAGCTTCCCTGGAGAAAGACTATTTACAAGAGCATGTAGTGATAGGACAAGGGGGAATGACTTCAAACTGAAGGAGAATAGGCTTAGATTAGATTAGATAGTAGGAAAAAATTCTTTCCTGTGGGAGTGGTGAGGCATCAGAACAGGTTGCACAGAGAGGTTGCGGATACCCCATCTCTGGAAATGTTTAAGGCCAGGTTATCTGGAGCTCTGAGCAACCTGGTCTGGATGATATTAGCATCCCTTGAAACCCAAATTGTTCGATTCTATGGTAGTGTTGGGATGTCTGACCCCAACTGACCAAAAGGTTATTCCATACATATGATGTAGCGTTGAGCATTAAAATAGGGGGAAAGAAGGAGGAATTGGGATTATTTGTGTCTATGATGTTCATCTTCTCATGTAACTGTTACGCACAGTGAGGGTTCACTGCCCTGGAATTGGCTTGTCAATGAGAAGTACTGCTAAAAATTCCTTATTTTGGTTTGCTTGCATATGTATCTTATGATTCCCTTATCAAACTGTCTTTCTATTGATCCATAAGCCATGTCTTCCTCTGTTTGTTTTCTCCTCAGCCTGTGGGAGGGGGGAGTGAGTGAGTAGTTGTGTGGGTGCTTGTCTGCTAGACATAATAGCTCACTAAAACAGTGCAGATCTTAAAGAGGGAGCAACTGCTGTAGCCACAAGCAGGAATAAATGTCTTGGAGGAAAATTTCAGTAGGTTTAAAAAACAAGAACCACCTACTGGGACTTTAAGGGTAGTCATATTGATAACTGCTTGGAAAGGGAATATTCCTGAGGAAAGTACAGTGGTAGGAAGAAAAGAAAAAGTAACATAACAGGATAGGTCTGATAACAGCAGACATGAGCTCCTGTTTTACAGCGTTTTATTTTTCTGCTGTTCTCTGCAATTAAGATCTGCTTTCCTAATTCTTCTTGAGCTCCTTAGGCTGGGAGAATGGAGGGCACGCATTGTAACAGTCTGAGTACAGAGAGCAAGGAGAAAGCATCTTTTGCTCCTATAAGACCCTTTGAAGTTGTCCCAGGGTTGAGTTTGACAGGTACAATCAAGACCTGCAGCAGCTCTGTGAAACGTATCAGAAGTGCCACCAGGTTAAGAAATGAGAGATGGATTTTTCTTGATGTAAGGAATAAATTGGTTAAGTATGCATTAGCTAGACTATTTGCTCAACACATGAGAAAATGGGTATCTGTGGATATTGAAAGCAGGTAAATCATTAAAGGACTAGGTTAACAAAAGGAATAAATGGATAAAATTATTAATGGTCCACTTAAATATAGTGAAAATTGTCTTAGCAGTAAATACAATCAAAATTTTGTGAGTGTGGTTTAAGGAAAGTTAGTTTTTATGAAACTCTAAGTTAGATATTATTAAACCTTAGAAAAGCATAGACCAAGAAAGAGTTCAGTAAAGACTCTGTGGGGATAGATTACTTATGCAAATTTTCACAGGAAGGCTTAAAAGTTGCAATAGACACCCTTACCCAGCTCTCTCCTTCGCAAATTGGTTAAACAATGTATAGGGATTAGGTGACTTGCCTGGCAATGCAAACAACTTCAGTGGCAAAACTGAGCCTCTAAGGTGCCAGCCTTCCTATTATAAGCATTTAGTGTCAAACTTCCTCTCCCACAAAGGAAAGACTATTTTTTGTTAAAAGAGGACTAAGAGAAAGGTCAAAGATGGTTTGAACACTGTATGATCTCACAGCTGTGCTAGTATACTCAGGCTTGCTGCAGGAAACCCAAGTGGCTCTTTGGCTTTGCATATGCAAACTATAAATACATGTAGTCTCTAGGTTGAGAAAACTAATCATAAATATGGACATAGGAATGAACTTTTCCTTAAAGTAAAAAGCAATGATGCTATCTTCAAATATATATGCCAAACAGACAGTATCAATTTCCATTTGTACTGACACATGAAAATAACTTATAATGAACAAATTTGAGATTGTGATTAAAACTCGTATTCTGCATTTTATTGCTCTATTTTTGTATTTTTAATCACTCTGAAGTTATTAATAGCTTTTTAATATTCATTTTTGGGATGCTAATGTTACCAAAGCAGTTATTGTAATGATCTGCATATTTGTGCATGGGTTGTGCATGCAAAAAAAAGAAAAAGAAAAAAAAAGTGCAAATTATGCTATGTCCTTAAGTAATATTAATAATTTGAAGAAAACTTTTATTTTAAACACCCATACTTATTAGTTGTTTTTAAAAAAATAACATGAAGCTTGTAATAGGTTAAAAAGTAGGTTAAAAGTAATTTGAGACCAATAGTACTACGAGATTATGTTGACCTGTGTTTTTTTGAAACAACTAAACTACATTTAGGGATACCTATTGATATCTTGTTATCGATTTCAATGACAAGAAGAACAGTGCCCTTACATAGATCTCAGTGATTTTTCACGAGGAGAACTGAGTATGTGTTTTTCCCTGTTGAAGCAGATGGCAGCAGTCCAAAAGGCTTCATTTAGAACGCATCAGGCTTGCTAAAAACTTTTTTATATATGTAATATTTGCATACACACATGTGCATACATTAGATATACATGTCATAAGAAATAATAGGATCTTTGGAAATATTTTTCTTCCATTGAAACATAAGGAAATCAACAGCACTTGTGACTGCTCTCTGAGCAGAGCAGTGGTAGTTACTCTTCTAGGGTGTAACTGAGCAACCCAGTGATGTCAGCCAGTTTACAAAAACCAGGTACTCACAGGAATGTGTTGGTACAGTTGCATGTTTTGTTTTACTCTCTGATCTGATTTTTCCTTCCTTAAAATATTGTTTGTCTTAAAGGAGTTTCCTCGAGAAACAATAGGGAGCCAATTGCAAATCATTGTACGGCAAACTTTTTTTATTAGAAGAAACAACAAACCCTCCAAAAATCCCTCAGCCAAACAGTATCTAATAAAGAACAGAACTGTTCATGTAGGAAAATATCAGCATACTTGAGAAATGCTTCATTCATTGTTTATTGATAATCCAGTTACTGTAATTGCTGCTAAAATGATTGGTAAATGTTCTGCTGTTTTCCTGTTGTAAAGCATTAAACAGAAAAACTGCTTTGTATTGAAGAGATCCTTCTGTATGTCCAACACATAATACTGTTGCTGTGTGTGGTGTGTGACACATCTTACCCTAGCATAAAGAGCAAAACACTGGGAGTTTGTAAGTATACCTGCAACTTCCAGCAGATTAAGGCTATTGATGAAAAGGCCAAGCACCCTTTGGGCTTCAAGTTCTTAAACCCTCATGTAAATTGCATTAGAAATGTAAAGTTGTGTGATAGTTGAAGGCATGTTGATTTTGGAATACATTTAATTAGAAATTAATATGTTGTGCTCTACAACATGAAAAGAAAGATGTGGTACCCAGGTGTTGATGAAGACCTGGTATGAAGAAAAGTAACCCTGAAGATCTTCTGTGTAATGATTAAAAAAACAATTGCACTCATTCATCAATGGGAAAGGCTTGGGAAATATAAAAAGCCTTGCATTATTGATCTGCAGTATTTATGGCATTATTAACTATGTTTAGCAGTTGTAGCAGCAGATTTTGCTGTCAGATGATCTCAGCATAGAAGAAGGATAGGAAAACGATTTGGGATTCTTCCTCTTAAACTGGAAGCTGCAGTGCATCTTCTAGTATCTGGAAAAAGAAAATAACATTTTATTTTCTGTGAGCCTCAGATCAGGAGAGGCTTTCAATTGCTTCAAAAGATGGGCATTATTGCTTTTTTATTCTATGTTTAGAGCAGATAAAAAGCAGAAAGTCCACCTCTATAAAGTATGATATGAGTAGAAATGCCAGAAAAGAAATGATTTCCCATACTTGTCACTGAAATTCAAGTGTGCTGTATTATGGGAAGCTCCATGAACAGCTGACTAACTTGTTAACCACATAATACATAAAATTAAGGTGGTTGAGCTATCCTAAGTTTGGATTCAGATTTTGGAAGACTTTGGCCTTGTTTAGGAAGAGGAAGTCAAGGCAGACTTCATCGCTTGCTTCAAGATAAAAAAGAACAATTTTGGATTGAAGACTTTTAATGAATCATTGACTGTGATATTCTGGTGAAATCATGATTTGCCTGGTGTAATTTGTTTAAGTGTTTAACTCTATTTGTAAAGGATTTTAAAAGATTCGCAATAAATAGATACCAAACTTCCAAACTGGTATAGGTTATTACCATATATTGTATTATAAATTACAACTGTTTTTGAAAGTGGCATTCAATTCAAAACCTGGATGAAACTGGAGTTAAAGAAATATTACTTTAAAATTCTTCAGGAAAAAAGAGTTTTCACTAGAAAATGTTGCTTCATTGCACTATAAGGGATTTGTACCCATTTCAACAAATTTTCTTTGAAAGTGTTACACTGTGAGTGTTAGAATTTCTGGTGAGAGCTAGGGAAGAGATCCATCCTGAAATAGGAAGTGACTTTCCTGATATGGCTGAGTCCATGGCTGACTACATATGGATCTTGATTTGTGTTTTCCTAGACCAAATGCAAGTAATTGAATTAACCTCTGAGCTGGGTTAGTATTTAACCCATGCTCTGATCATCAAAAATTCAAGTTAATGGTTTCTTTGTTTTGCATCATGAAAATCCTGACGTGTTATGTAAAATTAAGTTTTTGTTTAACTAAAAGGAGAGCTTCTTTCAATTGCTCTGAGTCCTTTCTATGCAGCCTGGTCAAGTTTGTATCTCATACCCGATCAACATTCAAAAGCCATTGTAAGTTTGGTTTTGGTGTGATTCTAGACGTGCTGATTTCTAAAAGAAAGGAATTTTAGCTGAATTCTGGGTTTGATATTTTTTCACCCAAAGTAATCTATAGTGTCTGCATGGTTGACAAAGCCTGACAAATGCAAATACAGAGAAACGGCATGTAATACCATATTTAAATTTCTGGTTAGGCCAAATTATTCTCATCTGACTGCTTTGTGGTGGAAAACCTAGTAAGAAATCTTACACCTAGGAAAGACTAACTCAAGTATGGAGTATTTTATAGTGTTTCTTAATTCCAAAGAGGTTGTTTATGGCCTCTTCTTGTCATGGAGAGCAGAAGGATTATGCTGATAAGAGCATACTGTAGGTTCTAGAAGGATCTTCTAACACATGTAGCATGATCATCTGGAAAGACAGGCGTTGTGTTTAAGGGCTATTCAAAATAGAAATTGAGCGAATATTAAACAAGAAAAAAGGCAAGTTATGAAGCTGGCAGGCTTGTGAAAAAGCACTTGTGATTTGGTAAACAGGATCATGTCTTCTCAGGTGGTCATTGTGGAGACTAAAACACATGAAATAATTTTCAGGGTGAACAAGAAGGCTGGGGTTTTTCTAAAGCAGGGATCTGTTAGACAGCTAATGTATTACATTAGGGTAGAATGGTAATTTTCCCATAAAGGTAATAAATACATTTATAGAAATGCTTTTGCTTTTTTTTTTTTTTTTTTTTTTTTTTTTTTTTTTTTTTTTATGGAAGACAGTGCTTTCCTCTTCATACTGGATTTTTTCCCAAGCCTTCCAGTAAGTTGGCCCCACAGTCTTAAAATTTTAGTTATTCTTTCAGGCTTGAAATTTTCTGGATGTTTTCTTATGTTTGACATGACTCCTTCAGAATAGAACTGACAGAGCATTGGGAATCATCCATTACTCCTATGAAAAAAATGTGTCAAAGTCTTACTCTTGATAGGACCATCTTCTAATTTCAGATTTAATTGCTTTCTTAAAGCATCTCCTTTTTTCAAGAAACCAGATGAAAAAGAGTAGGAAATGTCTTGGTTTGATGATCTTAAAGGTCTTTTTCCAACCTAAATGATTCTATGAAATGTGTGGGAAAGTCTGTTGAAGGCTTACCCACCATGTTGGTCCCAGTCAAAAATGCCTGTTTTGCCTTTTCCCTGTCCTGGTCTCTAGGGCCTGATTGTCTGCTTTCACAAAAATGGGTCAAGTTTTGTGTGACTCCAAGAATCTTTAACTAGAAGAAGGCTGATTTCTCTCACCACTCTCAGGACTTGCTATTTCTACTAGTGGCTGTATGCTATTGTCTATTGTGTTTTGAGGAGCATGGTAGCTTCTCAGAATAGTAGCTTCTTGTGTCTCTTGACCTGTGTATGCATACAAAGTTTTGCTACATGTCCACAGAGAGACAAGCTCCTTTCCAGTAAGGCAGTATGTAATTTAAATGGGGAATCATTATAATCAGACCATGGCCAAAATTAAAGCTCTTGTTACCTAATTAATAAAAGAAAGTTTTGAATAGCTTCATCCTGGATCTGGTACAAAACTCTAAACAAGGGTTCTTGGAACAAGAAGAGCAATATGATCTTTAAATCAGACTAATAATTGTATCAGAAGCATTAAGGTCAAATCTAAGACTTGAAAGCAACATTTAGAGTAAAGCTTCTGTGCTGTGTGTACTCTGGCATTAGTGATCCCTAAGTGTCATGTGTGTCAGGAAAAACACAAAGTATGGATTCATTAGTGCACATATTTCTTTGCCAGCAGGATTAAGAAATGGCTTTTCTGGACCAAAGGTGCAGAAGTCTCCTGCAATGAATTATTTTTCCTTACTTTTTCTATGGTGAAACCAGCATTCTTTGCCTTTCTTTCTGTTTTGAAGATTGCAGCATGACTGCCAGGGTACATTTAGAGCAATAAACCCAAACTGATTATAAAATAAATGGTGACCTAGCTACTTACTACTGTGCAGCTTCTGTGTGCCTATTCCCTGCAGCCTCTAGCTAGCCTGATTAGCAAATTGAACTTCTCTTGTGAACCTTTCAGCTTGCTCTTAATAGGTGTAAGAAATATGTGCCACGATATCATTAGGGAAAATAGTGAATAAATGTAGTGAGGGATTTTTTGGTATGACTTGAAAACAGATTGTAGTACCTCAATCTCAAGGCACAGCAATTCAAGGGACATTGTCACTTAAAATATAGTTTAAGAAGAAATAAAATTAATTCTATTTTAAGATTCCTAAAGCAACAATTAAAAGCTCTGTAATTTCTGTAAACTTTATTTTTTTGGTCAGATCTGCATTATTCTAATAAGCAGTAACCATTTCAATTTCCTCAGAACTTAAAATTAAGTAAATAAATGAAGAAGACAATCCTATCATTACTGCTTAACTTGAGAAGAATATTTCTGTGAAAGAAATCACCATGGGCAGTGATAGTTTTTCTGACTTTCGAAATTAAATTGTTATAGTTCAGTACTATTAATAAAATGAGTATAACTAAGCACTGATTTCTTAGTTAGCTACATTATTTTAAATGATAAAACTCTTTTTAAACTGCATCCTGGACACTCCATGTGAAAATAAGTATCACTGGAAAAATAAAATGTTCAAAGCCACACTAGTATTGAGAAAAGGGAGAAAAGAAGAACTTTGTTTTTCTGCTACAGAGAATTTAATGAGGAGAATAAATACAATTCTAGCTGGAGAAAAGCAGAGACTGTTTTGGGTGATAATATTCATATTGAGTGAGATGAGCTGTTGATATAGCAGCTTTTTGCTGTAAGGGAGAGGTAATACAGAAGATTTTAGTAAGTTGAATATGAGTAATATAGGTAAGAGACATAAATACGTAAATAGATGTTCAAGGTCAGAGTAGTGATGAGAGATCAATGACCATGTATCAGCAGTCTTGTTTGTTTTGTGTATAAACATCCATCCAAAGGTGGTGGCAGAAGCGGCTGTGAAGAAAATGAGATTTTTCTCTGTAACTTTTCCAGGGAAATAACAGCCAGCAGGTAGAAATGGTCAGAGGCTAGCAGGGGACAAAAGGTTGATTCAAAGTAGTTTGCATAAACCAGTCTATGGATAGATTGGGATGGAAATATCAGCACATTAGTGACAGCAGATCAAACAATGTTAAAAGAATAAAGAATCAAAGAAGGTTGTCAGTAAGAGATCTTTATTTATGGGAAAAAAATGAATACCTCTAGAAGCAGTAAGATGAAGGAAGAAAACTTTTTCATAAGAAGAAGACCAAGGGAGAAGGTAAGCCTAAATTCCACCGGTATTTAACCAAAAAATTAAATCCAATCCTTTTCCAGTAGAGTCTTTTTAATGTATTCCTCACACAAAAACTAAGCTAAGGCACATCTTAGAATAGCTTTATCCAAATTTGTGATCATGCTCTATCTTGATTAAAAAATTTAAAAAGATACAATTCAAATAAATTTTTAGTGCAGTCATGGGAATAATAAGTCATTATGAAGTGTATATTTTATGTTTACTAGTAGAATTGTTGTGTTTGCTCTCAAACAAATTCATTGTATATGTCCCAAACAGAAGTCTGTGTAATATCATGATTGGGGGGGTGGGGGTTTGGGCAAGATTTATTTCATATTTTGAAGAAAAGCAGAAAATTGTTTTCTAGTACTTCTAAGTTAGGGGGGAAAAAAGTCTGTTCAAATTAACTTCAAACTAAGGGCAAAATAAAAAATCTTACTTTTTCTCTGAACTAGAATTTAGAAAGTAATTACATTCAGAGCAACAATGTTTATAGTGCAGTAAGTACAAAATTTAGACCAGTGGCTAAATCAGTACATGAAGCCTTTATAAAGCTCTATTATCACCCAAGTCCTACATTAAAGAAGAAAGTAATTCATTTTTAGACTTCTGCCTAGGGCATGTTTGACACAAACCCTACACAGTTTCTTTTAAAAGCTGTCTTTGATTACTAAATAGTTTTGCTTAGAAACTGCACCTTTACCCTTAAAGTGCAAAGGCAAAGCTTTTAACACGTTGATAAATGTTCTCCTGTACTTCGTAGAGTTAAGAAAAAGGTAAAGGTTTTAGCTTTTAGAAGAGGGTGTGTTACCACAACTGTAATTTGCATTTGCAAATCCACAGGACTTTTACTATTGAATTAAGCCCAACAGCCAGTTTAAGCCATCAGGGAGTCGTAGAGCTGAAGGGTGGTGTAGCAGATACTGTAAGTGAATTACAGGAGGTATAACCCAACCCTTAAGGGAGACACACAGCAGGGAGGACCACTTGCAGCACAAAGCTGTCAGGGAAATCTCATAGGAAACAGGCAAGTCTGGAAGTACTACTGCTAGTTGGACAAGAAATAGATGACAAGTTATGTGAGTATCTGCAAGAGATGTGTGTATAATTTGTCACTACATGTGTGGTATATACTGTTATATTTTGAATAAGGGGATTGTGATTCCTTAGTTCTCTCATAACTAGAAGTCTGAAATTCTGAAGCATTATATGCCCTTGCCTCTTACTTAAAGCATTTAAACCCTTTTGACAAAGTTCATCTTGCTGGTTTTATGCATTCTTAGACTTTTCAATTTTGTATATGAAAAGCTGAAACTTTTGTGTGGCTGTCAGTGAACAGGAGAGCCTGTGTTACAGTGCAAAGTGTAATCTGACCTATAGCACCTTCCAGAAAGCAAATGCTGAGTGTCAAGCCCACAGACATCCAGTGCAGAAGAACAGATCCTGACCATATTACCTACTAAAGATGCATATGCAATTCTTTGCCTCAGTGCATCCTCTCCAATGCCATGGGTCCTTTCTGGGATGGACTTGCAGGTGGGCAGAAGAAGAGAAGGCTGCTGGGCCTGCTGTCATAGCAACTACTCCCGAATTTTTCTTAGGGAGGCCATTAGGAAATACAGGAGCACCCCTTTGATCACCAAGGGATTTTGTAGACTAGGCCACTTGCTGTGCACTGGAATTACAATTTATTATGTGTTTTGCAAAACCAGTAGTTTTTAATCATGCATAATTCACTGCAGAACAGACACGTTTTTAAGCACAGAAAGCAACTGAAGGCCTGGAGATAACCTGAAGTTTAAAAATGTCTAATTTTTTATATGTTTTTCAAGGAAACAAACCTTTCCTTAACCCATCGTTTAAGTGATTTATTTAGTCTTCATGTAGACTAGAAATTTGGACAGTATCTAATCTGTTTGCTTACAGAGAAAGTTGTCGTTCATTTACCCCCTGACAGAGAGAGCTACCCTGGGGGTTAACTACAGGTTCTTATGCTGTCTGAGGGAGGGGGCAGCAATTTGTGTTATTTCACTTTTTATAGTCCTGCCTGTGTGTTTGCAAAGCTGTTTTAAATTCACTGCTAAGAGTATGCCCAGCCATGCGAGTGACTGTGTTGATGTTTACTGCGGTTCAGGTCTCAGTGATACCTTGCAGCAATGAGTTCCACAGGTTTTCCACCACCTACTGTTTGGAAAAGTATAATTTATTATTATTAGATTTATGACTTTTTCCCATTTCAGTGGAGACACCTTTTCTCCTCAGATGAGTTAGGGTGAATAGTTTCTGATCTACATTTTCTCTCTGCTGTTTATTATCTTGTATCCTTTGATCATGCTTATTCTTAGTCACACTCTTCCATAAGCACTCAGTCCTTTCGATCAGTTCATCATTCTTACTGTACCTTTTTCTGATGTATCTTTTTTAGATGGGCTCACCAGAAATGAACAAAGTACTCCAGATGAGGCCAAATTATTGATATACATAACAAATAAAATCCTGGCTCTGTTGAAGTTGCTGTGAATTCACTGTCATCGAAGGGCTGACATTTTTCCCAGTGCTGTCACATTTCCCACATTATTCTTCCTACCACTTTTCATATATTCAACTTCAGAATGTGGCAACTTAGACTTAATCTAGAATCCTACAGATTCCATTAATCCATTAAATTGCTGTTAGTCCTCAGATCAAGAGTTTTTCTCTGTGAACATGATTACTTCCCTCCCCAAACTACTTTGATGAAAAGGGTCAAATTTTGTCCTCATTCACATTTGTTATGGATGTTAGTAACAAATCTTGAGGTTAGTTTTGAATAGCTGAAACTAAGAGAAGCAGCACAGACTGAAACAATGCTGTTTGTGTTCACAATGACCTTTAGCTGCAAAATCCGCTAAAATACATTATTTAGTATATGAAAGCAAACAAATTTTTTGCCTCAGTAAATGACTGTCCATAGAGCAATATGAGTGTGAGGCAAAACAAGCCAGAGTTTTTTCACAGTGTCTGCAAAAGAAATCTGTTGGTTTCTGTTTCCTCTCCAGAAACCTCTAAGAAATGTTCAGATTGTTGCTGCCTAATAAATACAGTAAATGAAATGTTAATAAATTGCCAACAATTTAGCCTGACAATAACATGGATTGACCACATTGATTAAATTGATTATGTTTCATATATTTACAATATGTAGACACAAGCCTAATTTATTTTCTGAAGAGTTCAAGGTAGATATCACCGGTTTTAAAAAAGGCAAAACAAAACAATGGAGTAATGTTTGTGGTTGCTATCTGCAATAATCTAATGCTGACAGAGAGCAGTATTTTATTTAGTAATTAACAGTGTAAAGGGGAGAGAAGCTGTCATGTTGGTTCTTAAGCTGGGGAATGTGATGAAAGATGATATCTGCGATCTCATCCTTTCCACTTGTTTAGGATTGTCAGAATGAGAAATGTCAGCATTATGAAAGCTCAGCTCTGCTCTTGATATGATAAAACCCTTCAAAAGCCAGTCTTTCTTTCCCTCTCCCCCTCCTTTCTCCCGCTCCTGCTTGCACTTGCTTTTTTTATTTATCCTGTTTTGTTAGATGGCAGAAATATAATTCTTTTCTTTCTTCCTATTATAAGCCACCATTTTTGTTTTATTATATGTTTCACAACCCCTAATGCCCCACTGAAAATTACCTTGTTAAATGACAGTGTTTCAAAGCCATGAATCCTTTCCACCATTCCCTCAGAGGTTTGAAACAGTCAACAGACTGTAAAGAATAAATAATAAAAAAGTATTGATTATTTTGATGACTGTGAGATTCAATTAAGTATTAATTTTGCCCTCCAGTGGACCTATCAAGGTATTCAAAAGGGAGGATTCGGCTCAACTAAATGCGTGCTGAGTGCTTCAGCCTTAAATAGGGAGAAAATGTGTTTACCTACAGTATTTGAAGAGGAGTGCATTGATGCACAGAGTCCAATATTTAAGTGCTGTGCAAATTAAGCCCTGGTGACAGTGACATTGTTTTCGGCACTATGAGTATTGACTAAAGAAGTGCATTTGATGACAGCTTAAACTATTTGTATTGATTAACATTTTCATAGATTATCATGTGTCATATCAAATTCACTTTCCAGACATGAATACATTAAAAAACCCATAGGCAAACATCAACCAATGTGAGGACGGGACAGAGGGAACATGCTAGCCAACCTACTTGCTCGCTGGTCACCTGTTCTCTGCATAAGAGCCATTTAGGCATGAACTTTGCAATAAATAGCTGCTAGAGAGAGCAACAAGGTCACTTTTTCTTTTTTTTGTTTTTTTTTTTTAAATTCTGCTTTCTGTGCTGTCATGATATTATGCTTATTAGTTTGCAAACGGAGTAACCAGTGTGCTTGGAAATAATGCCTGCCACCCAAACGTCCTCAATAAGCAGAAGATAAAACAGATTCTAATAATCAAGAAAAAATTTAGATGTGTATATATATGTGTAATCTTTTGTGGGGGATATAATGTTGCAAACACAAGAATAATTGCAAACTGTATGTGTAAGTATCTTCCCTAATTTTATCTTTTAGAAAATGGTTTCTGTGTTTTTTATTTTCGAAAGAAAAATGTGTGCTTGTGTCTTTATGGACTTTTGGAGCATAGTATCCCAATGGCAGGAGCAATTAGAAGAAAACAGTATTTCTGTTAAAAGTATGTAATGAAATGGCTATTTGATGCTGTGTATTTTCATAGAAATGCTGTAATGCTAGAAACTGTGTATTTGATTTTGTTAATGTTGTACAGCTGAGGATGCCTCTTTAAATCACTATGGAGCACTCACAGGGGGGTCCTCTTCTGGGGTATCAGAGCATATAGGAATTTCTTTTCTTACTATGCTAAGGACAGGGTGAGGTGTAAAAACATACACACAAAAAAAGCACATCCCACAATTAAAGCTGTGTTGGTTATGTTGCTTTCATAGAAGTTTTTCTCCAAAGCATCCTGAATCTCTCACATGCTAGTTGAGCTTTAATAGGGTGGGGAGTAATGGAAAACTCATTGGATCTGTAATAGCTCTTCACTTGACTGCAGCCAGCAATAACAGCAGGAGCAGCCAGAGATAAGAGAGAGAGAGAGAGTGTGTGTGTGTGTATGTGTGTGTGTGTGTGTGAGAGAGAGGGAGTGGAAGAGAGAGTATACGCACACCAAAGCTGCCACTTTTTTTCCCCCTCACTCTTTTTTTCCCCCCATCCTAGGATCCAATGATAGCTGGACAAGTCAGTAAGCCCTTGCTGTCACTGCGGAGTGAAATGAATGCAGAGTTGAGAGGTGAGGACAAGGCAGCTACTTCAGACAACGAGCTGAATGAGCCCTTGCTTGCGCCTGTGGAATCAAATGACAGCGAGGACACTCCCAGCAAGCTCTTCGGTAAGTCTGTCTAGGTATTTCATTTCACTGCTACCATGTTGTCCGGAAGAGCAATCTCCCCCTGTTCTTTTTCTTTTTTTTTTTTTTTTTTTTTTTTTTTTTGTTCGCTCGCTCGCTCAATTTTCTTGTAAGTAGGGAAGAGTAGCTTGGAGCATGCAGGCACACAGTCCTCTGCTCTCATTGCAACTGGTTACCAGAATGACAGGATCAGTGCTGAAAACTTTTGTTAACAAAGAACGTATTTACTGCAAGTTGCAAATGTGTAATAGTTTTTTCAGAACCATGGACTCTAACATAAAATAATGTGTGTGTGTGTGTGTTTATAATTTTCTTGGAGTACTTTAACAATTATTGTGGCAGGTGCTGGTGTGTCGCACATGCTACCAGGTTTTTTTGAGGCTTGATTAAACTGAAAAGTTATAATTTTTTTAATGGTAAAAATAAATCTGGCTGAAGAGAACTGAAAGATTCTTACAGAAAACACTTCATACTGAGTAAACAAAGCCTAGCAAGGGTATTGCACGTGGAGCTAATGTTTTTGGAATTTAAATTAGAAATGAAATATTTCTCGTCAAGCCTGTGGAAAGAGGAATTACCTTTTGGATTTTTATTCATTTTGGAATAGTCTAAATTGGGCCAGATATGTGTAACACTTCACAATCAAAACAAAAGCAGTGAGAGTGGCACTCCAACACAGACATCTGTCATTCAAATGGATGACACCCTGTAAGCCAACTCAAGCAACTCTGATCTCTAATCAGAAAAGGGAGCAGAGCTGTTGAGGCGCGTGCTTGAGTGATAGATGTTGATAGGTGTCTGAGCTGTAGCAGCACTGTATGCTACATTGTGACATTTTGGGTTTAGAGGGACTGCACTCCTGAAGAAGTCCCTTTTAATTATTTCTGTTTGTGAGCTGAGACAAACCTTAATAAAAATGGACCATTTACCTATTTTTCATTATTCTGTAGGTAGAAGTCAAAGGGAAAAAGGTCTTGTTCAAAGGGAATGCAGCTTTAAGGGAGAGAGGGTGAGAGCCCATTTTCCAAGATTCAACTTTTTGATTTTATAATCTCTGCGGAAATCTGTAGCAGTGGTCAGATTTCAGTATTCCACCTACAATAAGAGCTGCAAGATTTTTTAAAAAACAAAAGAACACATGCAATTTTATATTATAATATTCCTTACACATTACTGAAAGATACAGCACAGAATGTTTTACTAAATAACTTCACTACAGATACAGAAAAAATAATAATGAAACCCCCCCAAAATTTAATTTCTGTATTGCAGTAATGTCCGTTACTGAATATCACATCCATTTTTAAGCACCCTTTTAGTAATCTTTGTTTCCATGGAAAGCATAATTTCCATTAGCAGTTTGAATGTTCACAAAGCATATAATAATTATTTTAGCCCATTTCATCCAGGAAAGAATTATGATGTGTAAAATTCAAAGGACTATTAGTTATCTAGTGTAAGATAAATATCTTCTGCTGTGTTTATATGTTTTATTTGCTCAAATGTTTAGGGTGTATCTATTAAATAGAGCAAGGCATATACAAAGCAAAAAATGAACTTTTATTTGAGGATAGTGAAATGTCTGTCTGTTTGTTTTTAGATCAGGCAAGTCTTCTAATAAAAGGCAGGATATTTTTTGAGCCATTGTCATTTGGATGTTCTACAGTGGTAGTGAAATACACAGACACTTTCATTAGAGTTGTCGTATGTGATATAGAAATGACATGTAACCATATCTTGTCTCCTTCTGAGCTGAAAATATAATTTATCTCACTAAAAGCACTAGTGAAAAAGCTAAAAATTCATATACTGTGCTTTTTCTATTGGTCAGCATAAGGTGTTTGCTAGCCTGATCCTTACACTGCTGAAAAGATGTTCCCAAGTAAACAAAAGTAGGTGAAATAGTCCAACTGCCTCAGTATGAACTTATGTACCATTTATTGAGGTTTTGTTACAATTATGACAGATGCTACAGATCTATTAGCAACAGCTCTTGTCAACTAATTTTAGTAACTTTGATAATAAAAAAGTAAATTATAATGGGGCAATTTTATTACGTTTGAGTATCAAACTGACCAAATGTAAAATAAAGATGATTAGATGTTATGTCACAGATGCATCCCTTAAGATAGATTTTCAGTAAACACTAAGAATTTTTAAGTGTGTTTGTGTTTAAAGCTCTGATACATAAATATGGAACATCACCACCCTATAGTTTTTTCTCTTTGTTTAATGTTATGAATAGCATGTTAGGAATGCATACTTTGTACTTTTCTTTGCAGTGTCTGAAGTTAAATTGTTGTGAACTTATTGACAGGTGTTGGCATAGAGAATGACAACTTTCTCCTTCAACCTTCTTTCATGTAATCAGTGATAATAAATATCTTTTTAAAATATACATTTAATACATGCTGTGTGAAAATTTTCCCAAATCTGTTAAGCAGGTGAGGGAGGAGCATTTTAGAAAGTCGAGAGGAGACGGATCCCTAGAGAACAAAGTTTTTCTACACTGCTACTTTTCATTTTTTTAAGGATTTGTGAAAATCATGTACTGATTTAGTTGGAATGAATGACCAGCATTTGTGTGTCTTGTTGTTAGCAATACTTCACGAGTCTTATTTTCATATAGATGAATAGAGTTGACTGATGAGATGCGAAGAGCTTCTTTTCTTTTACCGGACACTTTCTGCTTAGCTTCTTTTGATGGATGAGTTTATTTCTGCAAAGGCCTGCCTTGCTCACCTGTACCTTTTCCTAAAATCCACCTCCTTATTCTCAAATTTCCTTGTTTTGGTATTTCACTGCATGCCATAGAAACAGTGGATATTTGTTTTTTGTTACCTGTCAAAATGGTACCTCTTCAGTAACAGTCCCTGCTGCCAGTGAGGAAAGGGCAGGAGCACAATTAATGGGGCTTATTTTTTAAGAGATGCACTAAACTTTTGTTTCTTGTATGGGTGCTTTGCTATCGGTGACAAAACAGATGAATGCTGCAGCATTTTGAGTCTCAGAAATACCGGCATTAAGTAGGGATAAGCTCCTGACAATCTGAAATAGCTTCCATCTGAAACTGGTGTACAGGTGTCTGGGAAGATGCACTTTGTCACTGTGGTGCAGCTGTTCCCTGTGAGTAATGACAGGAGCAGCTGTGATTAGAGGGGTTGTGCCTTATTGTTGTTTGCTGGCTTGTTTTCTCCTAGTGGTGGTGATTTTTGTTTGGTTTTTTTTTTTTTAATTTTTAAAATTTGTTTCTTTTTGATAGAAAATGCTGTCCCATAGTCCAGGAGTCTGTAATCCTCTACTTGTGCTTTTATACCAGTGGACTTTTTTGAATTTGCATACCTGCATGCAAGACTTTTGATGCTGAAGTCATATGGAACCAGAAAAGAGTAGAAAAAGTGGTCAAAAATTAGGTGCAAAATGTTGGTAAAGGACTCTGTTACTAATGACCCTGAAGCTCATTACCTCAAAAATACAGTTTTGAAATGTGGGCTGGCACAGCTGCAGTGTTTTGGATACAGAAATCCCAGTTTTGCTGTACAGTATGAGGTGAAGTTGCTTTGTAAGAGATCTTGTGGTGAGTTATTTACTTTTAAAAATATTTGTGAAGTAATATCTCCTGCTTTAACCACAGAATGTAATTAAGTAACATAGAAACTGAGTATAGCTCTTGACTTTTCTGGCAGTGTCATTTTCAGATCAACTTGTCTTACTCTGCAATATGCTTCAAAATAGTAGCTCAGGCTAAATGCCACCACTCTTACTAGAGAAAGCTTTTGTTAATGTTAAGTAGCAGTTTCACTTGAATAAACACATTGGGATTTGATCCTAACTTAACTAATCCTAGCTGTCATTTTTTACTATATTTTCAAACAATTCTAGTATAAGTTATGAAGTGTTGCTCTGAAAAAAATCTTAGAAGAAAAGAAGAACCCTTGATGTTTAGCTGTGTAATAAACTGTTGAGATTCAAAAGTTGGTATAGACACCAGGGGTATTTCATATATAAAATTCCCTGTACAGTAAAAATCCCAAGAACGAAGTGACTGATCCAAGCATCAAAACCCCCTGTGGACTGGGGCTGGTTTTCCTGGAGTTAGATCCAGTCCTTAATTAATGCTTAATTGAAGGCAATTTGTGACATAATTAGATGATGGTAAAAAAAAGCTGGGAGTGCATGCACTTGCATATTAAGGTAATTTTACTGTATAATAAAAAGTTATTATTTGAGATTCAGTCTTTAGTTCTACAAACCAAAAAATAAATAAAGCTGTAAGTACATAGCGAGGGCAATACCAAGCCTATAATTGTGGAGCACAAGTGTTTCCTATTTAATTATTGCAGGACAGAAAAAAAATTGATTGCTAACCTTTTTTTTTTTTTTTTTCTGGCAAGGTTTTGTTCCAGTGAAATTAAATCTTAAGTTTATTGTGCTGGATCTGATGACTATGATTTTCTTTGGTTCATTAGTGGGCTTTTGATCTTTTCATAATGCTGTGTATGCTTGAAACATGGAGTGGGGATATGGGAGTTAAATGAATCTGCACACATTTAAATAAACAAGATTTTATTTTCAAACCTCTGCATTGGCTTTGGAATTTTATTTTCCTTTCCCATGTTGTTACCCGTGTTTCAGAACTGTGTGCATACTTATATATAACCATACATATAAATGCTGCAGAGAAATAAGGTAGAAGTTGTTTCTAGTTGATTATGTTTTGCTCGTAGATCCCTTGTATTACTCTTTAAAGAAACACATGTTATATATCTATATATATATTTTTTTTTTTTTAATTGGAGTTGCCTTGATTAGAATTTATGGCACTGGAATAATTTCAGTTACAAAGGATAAAGGACTAAATTGTCTTTTACCTCTTGAGACAGTGGTCTCTGCAGGTCAGAGCAGAGGTCATTGCCAGGTTGCTGTGAGGAAGCTCACATTATCATCCTTAACAGTATATCTAGCCTGTGGGGGCCTTCAGACTATGAGCTTTTCTTTCATCAGTGTATTTAAGGATGATTCTCAGTGGTTTGGTTATATCCTCAAATTTTAAAGGCCTATAAGATCTCTGCCCGTCAGGAACACTTTGCTAAGGTTTGGTAATTTCAATGGAAGAAAGCAATGTGTATTTGTTGCTCTTGATGCATTTTGAAGCTCTAGTGAATATTTCTATTCTGATGGGGAGGTTCATGGCCCAAACGGTCTCTATATTAAAATCAGAGCCTTCTTTTAGATGGTGCAGACATAACATTTGAAATATGTTTGACCTGCTTATAAAGATTCTTGTCTCTTCACATAATTTTATTCAGTAATTTCCAGGTTGTGAATGCTTTGTTCTTAGATGCTATCAGTTATCCATGGCATAGGACTGATCCTGCTAGTGCTTGAATGTGTGATACTTTCCTTAAAGCAAATAATCTGTGGATTAGGAACCCTATTTAATTGCAAAGACTGTATGAGAAATATTAATGGGTGGCATGTTTACAGGACTGAGTAATCATACAGGCTTGTAAATCCATTTTCTAAAATGTAGTGATGTCTTGCTTAAATAATGAGTAAGCTCTTAAAGAACCCAGAGATCTGGCTATGTGATTGATTGTTACTTCTGAAGGATGTATTTGACACGAGCATTTTTAAATAGGCATTTGCAAACAGTTAGGGACTTGAATTACTCTGAGTAATGCCGTTGTCTGAGATCTTGGCAGAGTTCTTACTCTGTCAGTGGGGCTTGCACTTGTGAATGGGGACTAAATGTCCATTAAAACCTAAACAGATGTTATGACTATTTAAACACAAAGCACGATGCAATGGTAATATGGAAGATCCATACCTGAAGGTACTTCAGGTAGCTCAGGTAGTGGTGGTATTGGTGCTAGCACATATATTCCAACTCTGAGGAGACCAGAGTTTTAGTCCCTTAACCTTTGATGAAAGCAATATTGGGCTGATGAAGGACAGGTGTTGCAGCCCCACTAATAAATGCTCCTGCTTGTATGGAAATAAAAAGGACTCTTGTAGCTGTCCCTGAATTGTGACAAAGACAGACTATTTTAAAAAAAAGCAAAGAAAAAGCAAAAGGTGGCTTGAGTCTAAGTTAATAGTGTTGGGTTTTTTTTAAGTGTATGCTATGTATTTCTTAAATGTGGCTTGAAGTCTGACTTTCTGTATTTATACACAGAACAACTAACATTAGAGAGGGAAGGAAAAAAAAAAAGAATTAAATCCTAGTATGTAATTGGTATGACTGAACGACAAATGGTTCATTTTTAATTAATCTTTCTTCTCTCTGTCTTAGAAGTTATAAAAATAGCAACAAACTTGTTTAAAAGCAACATAAATGGCTGGCTGTTTCAAAGGGGACTTGCTGGCTACTACAGAGTAAACAGGTAATTTGTGAAAGAACTGTTAGATTCTTTGATTGAGATCCTTGCCAGTAGATTAATAATAGATCAGACACTTGCACATTTGAAAAGGAAGCAAATGTAAAATGGAAGGAGAATTGTATGTTTCTATTGGACTTCACGTGATTAATCAAGTTCTTCCTGGGAATGTGCAGGGGAGGCAGATGGAGACAAAGTTAGATTTATCCAAATGTACACACGGCACCACTTAACACCTCTCTTGATTTCCTTATGCTAAACAAAGAGGCAGCAAGTGCTTACACCAAACTGGCACCCTGTCAGGGGGCAATCTGTATAAAGTTTCCTGCTGTCAGGTTAATAAATTTTTTAAAAATATCCAAAGGCAGAGGTAGCTGTAGGAAGCTCATAGTAACAGTTGCCATTCTCCTGCGGATCATTTTTCTCTTTAATATCCTGTGTAGCACTTAGTTTTCCTTGTGTTGTCTTCCTGGGTTTTGTTCCTTCTGTCATTTGTAGGTTATTCCTTGTTTTAGTTCTTTTTCCTTGTGAAATGGTTTCTTCTGTTGGATCCATCATTTGTGGTCCCTTTTTAAAGGGAGAGATGGTCAAAGGGTGGGAACATCAGCTTTTTATACTTTGATTTAATTGTATATTCAATATATTAAGGTTTCTTCCACTAATGGTTTATTTTCTGACTTTTTACATGACTACCACTAGTACTACCATTAGTACTAACAAAATAACATTATTTTACGACTTACAAAATAATTTTGTACAAAGTCAGAGGTAGCAGCTACATTCAAATGATGAAATGAGAAAATTAATGCTAAACAGGGACAAAACCAGAATAAAATTAATTGTGTCGTAATTTGTAGGTTTCAACAGAAATATTATTTTTTCATGTAAATGGCTTGATGTTTTTTAACATGAAGTCTTACTTTTGTCTTTTTCCACCATCTAAAAATCAAAGTCAATATCGGTATGAAATAAAGGAAGATTTGTATTGTGACATGTCCTGTTTTATGTTGTGATACTGCTTTGATGCTCTCAGAAGCCCTTTTACTTTGAAAGCAGAGGTCATCTAGAGAAGAATAGTACCTCATTCTGTTCGGCTAAGTAGAATCTGCCATTTTCAGAGAGACTAAAACTGGGTTTGTTCTCTAGATTTCAGGTATATCTATATCTACCAAATCAATGGACAATGCACACCCCTGCACTCTAAAGCATGTTTTTTAACACTAAACTACTGCTTGTCTATGCCTAGAAGAAATTTGGATTTCTATTTTTATTTTAGAATACACAAGAAGGGTTGTTGGGAAAGTGGGAGTTTTGTTTTTCTTCTCAGATGTCCTTTTTTTTTTTTTTCAGAAAGGTAAACCATCATTTTAATTTCTGAACAGTTCGAAGTCATCTTAAAGAAATGTTATGTTTCACAAAACAGAGTAATCACACTACTTGAAAGTGATTACAAAAGTTAAATACATATATATATTTGTAATATATATAAATTAACAGCCAGTGTGACTGAAATATGACATCCATTATTTTAAAACAATAAAAAAACTCAAGAGTCCTAAAACAATTTCATGTTACACTGAAGATTTGAATGTTACACAAGTAAGTAATAAAGACTTTTTTGCATTAAGAACAGCATTTTCTACAGCAGTCTATCATTAGATTCCTTCTTTCAAAACTAGCATGGACTTTACAGAACGCCAGTGACACTAACTTTTATAATACTGGCTTTTAGGAACATCTTTGTGATTTTCAGTTCAGATGGTGGTCATATGGTTTGGTGGCCATTAAAGATTCTATTAAACCATTTTCATTTTCTAGCTCAGTCTCCTATCTGACAAAGTCCCACATTTTAAAATCTTGGTTTTAAGTTGTTGAATAAAGAATTACTAGCAGTCAGTTGCCTTCCAGAAGACTATAAAGGAAGTCCTCTCCCAGAGCACACTGGACACACAGCCTAGCTTGTTACTCTCACCACAAACACCAAAGTTTGTAAAGTAGAATATCAGTAAAAACAAAAGTGCCATCTTTCCTGTCTTCCCTTCTCCTTCCTTACAGCCAGGCTTGGAGCTGTTCCCATTTCTTCTGCTCCTTGGTGTGTGCACACAGCTGGAAACACATACAGCTGTGTCATGGGCTCATGGATTTTGCTTCCCTCTGTCAAGGTATTTAGGCTTCTGTGATTTGTTTGAAGCGTAATGTTTGGGGGAGTTTGCTCCTTGAAGACGATGATCAAAAACCTGTGTTTAATCAAGAAGCCAGAATTGCTTTTCCGTTAATATACCTTAAGGCATACTTTAATATATTGTACTATTAAGTATGTGTAATTATTTCTTGAGATAGCACAGTATTAACTGGAGAGGAAGAAAAATAATTTGAATTCAGTCTAATCTCTTGAGCAAATATGATATGGGGTAGTTTTTGTATTTTCTTTTGCATACATTTAGGATTTTTTCACGTGGTGTAGAGATGTTATGTTTCCTCAGTGATTTGAATAAGCATGAGGCCAGATTCTGGCTGGTCTCAGGTGACTGTCCATTACATACACAAGAAGACCATCGATTTCAAGAGGATATTCACCCTACCAGTACTTGCAAGCCAGTTTGGGGCCTCCACATGTCTTAGTCACTACTCTACAGCGGTTTCTTATGTTGTGGAGCTAAAATTAGCCAAGGAAACATACTGACAGAAAGGAGCAACCACTATAATTATGCTGCATTCATATTTAACAAATGATGAATTATGGAACCAGTCCTGGGGTTACTTTAGGTTTCTGCTTTGCTGTGCAGGTATATTCCATGAGTATTGCTAAGGTTCTGTGACTTCACCTCTGCTGCCACGGGGAGGTCAGTTTTGGAATGTAAGTAAAGCTTCCATTAAGGTGGAAAAGTTTTTAAGTAGAGTGGATTATCGTAATTTAAAAAATAATAAGGAACATAAATGGTAATTATTACTAAAACAAAACCAACCAGAGAAATCAGCAGAGATTAAAGGGAGGGGAAGGAAATTAGGTAGATATATATGAGTTCAACTGTGATTGTAAAGGTAAAGGCTTTATATTTCTCCTCCTTTCTTATACCTCCTTGCCTGCAGTCATAAATATTTGGACTGCAAGTCACAGATCTTTATGAAGAAAAATTGGAATTTACAGCTGAAAGAAAACAGGAAATGAAAATACTTAAAAAATATTTTTGCTACTAATTGAATATACTTTACTGTCATAAGCGCAGTAAACTTAGTGATAATATCCAGAAAGAAAAGCATCTGCATAAGTTGTTCGAGTTGATGTGGTTTTTTCTTCCTGAAAAGAGGAAGAGTGTGAGGGGAAATTCTTCTGTGGCTCTGTTGCTGGGGTTTGATGCATTGTTTTCAGAGTCTTCTCATTTTAACTGTGTGGATATAGCACAGTGAACCTTCTCATAACAGTTGCTGACAAGAAAAAAAAATCTTTCAATCAGCTGGTCCAGCTTGCTCCTGCTCTCCCCAGCCCCCACACCTCTTTGCTTTTATGAAGCAATGAATAAAAGAGGGACCAGATGATGCAAAGGTTTACTCAGATGAGATGTGCTACTCAATGAGCAACTTTGGATTTGCAGGACTCAGGCTTGTGACCATGAACCTCAAAGGGATTGAGTTTGGGGGTCATGCTTTTCACACATTGCCATTGTCTCATTTGTGTAAAATGATGCTGGTGTATTTTGACTTTCACAAATTTCAGGCTTCCATGTGTCAGCAGATCCTGACTGGTATAAAGGCTGGTGTGCTAGAATACAGGGGCATTCTCCCAGGAGTGGCAGTGGGCCTGTCTGGGGCTCTATTGGAAGGGAGATGAAGGAGAGTTTTGCTTTATACTCTGTCTGAAAACTCAAGCGTGAAACATTCATCATAAGAGGCAAAATCAGGCCCTTCCCTGCAAAAAGAAAAAAAAAAAATCTCTAGGCTCTGGTCAGATTTTTGGTCATTTATTTTTAATAAAACATTCTGATTTTGTGTTTTTCTTTCTGTGGGTTCGTGTAACTGCTGTATTTCAAACCAGCTTAAAACAGTTAAAAAAAAAAAAAAAAAAAGGTTCCCTAAAAGACAGAATACTGCTGACTGTTTTATTTTGTTTATATCTGATATTTCTTATGGTATTCAGATGGTTGTAATAGACTAGCACAAGAGCTGCATGTCTTGTCATCTCTACTATATCAGTATGTTTTTATAATGATACAATAACCTGAACCCTGTAACAGTTTATGATCCATTTGAGAATTCTTATGGATTCTCAGAGTGACGGAGGCCTGAAAAAAGAACTTGACTGCTTTCGCAACACTGGTGCTGTGACAGGAAAAACTAGTGTGCCTGTGATTTAGTTGCTAAGGAATCATATTGATCTGATTCGTCATTAAACTTTTAAGTTGGAAAAAAAAAGAAAGAAAAAAGTCAAGCTGCTTGAAGGTGGAAAAACAGTGATGTGATTGTGAGGGTCTGCAATACAGGTAAACCGTGCCATACAGCTACTAATATTGATTTGTTATGATTAATAAATATGATTTTATGCATTACCTCTGTACTTTCTCTATGATAGGTTTTTTTTTAGCGCAGAAGAAAATTGCCTCTTGCTCTTTATTTTTCATTGACTATTTTTAGTCAATGATAAATAAAGAACTTTAACAGCAGTCTGATTACAGAAAAGACAGGACTTTAAAACAGAAACGTAGCCGTAATGAATAACCACGCAGCAAGCTACACACATGCAGCCATTTTAACATTTGTAATGGTGCTAATTTCCTGGCTTTTTAAAATATGCTTCCACATGAGCTCTCAAAAGACATAAAAGCTTGGCATGTAAAGTAAATTGTTTGTCACTTGCTGACGACCTGCCATATTTATTGTCAGGAGAAATGGACATTAGTTGGAAAAGCAGTTGTTAAAGGCCAAACAATTTTTAAAGATGGCAAAGATGTGCAAGGGCTTTCCTTTTTCTAACAATGAGCCACCCCTTCAGACATCAAAAGACAAGATAATAAGACACTTCAAGCACAATTCAAGATTATATTCAACATCTAAAGGCTCATCTCCTGTCAGTTTGCATTTACTCTCCCAGGGATGTGATGCTTCTATCATCATTCTGTCAAGAGGAGTCTGGCAGAAACGATGAGGGCCCCTTATTTCACACACTTAGTGTTTTTTATGAAATAGCCCATGCTCATTCTCATTCAGCCAAAATGGAGGGATAATTTGAAGAAGGTCATGCACAAGTACAAAAATCTTGTGCTGATTTGTGTGATTAGAAGGCATTAAAATTGCACGTTTATATTAGTTCTGAGATGTTTTGTCAGTTTATTTAGTAATACACTGTTGAAGCATTAGAAATATTTTTTAAAGCAAAAAAGGAGGTTTGCTTAAAGCAATACACACTATTATTTAGCAAACATTTTGAACAGTGATCTATTCTAAGTGGCATTATTTTAAAATAACCTTAAAATGCATTCACCTCCTTTCCTCTTTGAGAGTGGAATATTCAAGAGCTCCAGGGGTGAAACCTTGGCCCACTCATACTCATTAGGATTTCACTTACTGGTCATTTCATTTTTGGAAGTTTTATTTGGATAAAGATTTAGGATTATGAATTCAGCATATCAATGTAAAGAGAATAATTTTAACACCTGGATCTCTCCACCTCTTGTCTTGTCATTACACACCTCTTTTTGGTAACAAGGAATGGGAGGATCTGACAGGGTACAGAAAGGGATGATGGGGTAAAACTGTTTTCCTCATTTCTGAATTCTTTGATTTAAGCACTAAAAATAAAAAGACTGGATAGTGCTGTCAGTGTACCTTGTACATGAAACTGCCTCCAGTATACAAACCATATATGGACCATGTAACATGAAGGAGCCAGGCCTCTCCATCTCCCATTGAAACCAATGGGATGTGAGGCAGTTTAACCCCTCTTAAAAGGGAGTCACAGCTAAGGGACTTGGCTGTAGCTGCTCTGAATCTTGAATCAGGAATTTATCAGCTGTTATAGGAAGAAACTGTGAAGGAATGTGCATTTGGCCTTGTGGAAAAAAACCCTCTGCTCTGTGGCTTGCCTTTGCACAATACAGAAAAAAAGGTAACCTGCAATCACGGTGCATTCCAAGGGGTTTCACTGGACAAGAAACCGCAAGGGAATTGGGAAGCTGTGAACAAATTGTCAAAAAGACGGATGGAATTGCTGACTGACCTACTGGTAAGAAACCCTAACAACTTCCACCTCAGTGGTACAGTATTTATGCTGCAATGGAGAGTGACTTCTCAAAGGAATTTGCTTTTCTACACATGTAAATGCCTTCATGTATATATCAATGTAGTGTGCAGTATTTCTAGGGAAATTATTAGGTGCATTTAAACAGCTGTGAATGTTTAAACTGACTGTTATGCCCAGAATCAAAAGCATTTTTTTTTTCTAATTGAAAATGCTTTCCTGCTTTATTCATAAGGCCAATATATTCAGAAATTTCTATTCTTTCTGCTGAATTATTTTGGAGGAGAACTTACGGCTGTTTCCACATCAGTGTGATTCTCTGTGCATCCAGTTTTGGTCTGCCCCACACTGTCCAGTGGAAAACCAGAATCCTCTGAGACTATGCAGGGAGACAAGTAGATTCATTCTCAAAACTAAGGAGTGACTAAGATTGAAGGGCAAATATGACCAAAGGGCAGCATGAATGTAGTTGTGCAAGATCCATAGTACCACCAGAGAGAGCAAGGGCTTGTATTCTGAACAGAATTTGGTTTCTAATAGGACAGGATGTATTTGGTAAGTGTTTACCATGTCTATGGACAAGCTCAGGCCTGCTTCATTATCATCTTTTTTTTCAATAGAAGCATATAGGCTTATATCAACTGTGGTTGCTATGTGTGTATCACTGTCTTAGTGAAGTTGTTCCCCAGTATTACTGTTCATTGAAGGTCAGATCCTGAAATGCTGTAGTACATGGGGAGGGGAGAAAAGAGTGACTGCAAGTAGAAATTCAGCTATGCTTGAATCTATCCTAGCTTGCTCAGTGCCTTCCTAGGTGCTCTAGGAGGCTTTCTTCCCTCTGCCTGGGTATACTCTCCTGGCAGTCCACTTCTCAAATATGAATGTGCCGAAAAGAGACACTAACAACAAGTGCTGTTAAAGGTCTGTAAATTGTTTTCCAATTGCTCTTAGATCCCAAACTGTGGATGTAGGGATACATGCAGGGAAACTAATGCAGGTGCTCAGTGCCAGGGAATAAACCAAGTGTCCCCACATTGAGCAAAAACTGTGTTTAAGAAATACTTAAACTGTAGCTGTTGTGCAGTGAAGCATTCACAGTAGGATCCAGGAAATGAAAATAAATTCCCATAAATGAAGATAGAGGAGCCATTATATTTAAGGCATTATGGATGTGTTTTATCTTTCTACCTATCCTCCTGTAAATAACGGGGATAGGTAGTAGCTTCTGCTGAAGTTAATATATGATTTGCTCTGTGCTGTGCACCTGGTTGCTTTCTGTACCACTGTCTAAGCTGTTCTGAAAAAAACTGCCTGGTGCTTTAGAGAAAGAGTCATTGTGATAAAAAATTCTCATGTAAAGATGTGAAAAGCAGGACTGCAGTTGCTGTGCATGAGTATACTGTTTCTAAAGCACAAGTAGTACAAGCAGAAGTTTTGTTAATTTCAAAGACAAACTGAAAAAGCTGGAGTGGCAAATTTGACATCAGCTGTACATTTTCATTGTACATGAAAGCTCTTCCCCAAAGCTTGCGCTAATATGCAGAGAGGCTGGGAGGAGCATGCACTTAGGAAAATCAAGTGTCTATTTAGGCTCTTGCACAATGTCACTGAGTAATTCTGTATGCTTCGGGGTTAGTGCTTACATGAGTTGACTGTGCATTGTTTCATGGGTAAGTGGAAGTGAACAAGCATGTGTAAATGTGTTTCTGAAGATACAATTGAATCTTTTTGTGTTACCATTCAACAGTTTTTCTTTTCAAACTCTGTCTTTGATTGTGGTATTTCCTCTTAGAAAATTCCTGCCCAACAAACAGCTCATTAAATCAGTGTTAAGATTCTGTTAAACAAACACTGGATAACATAGGATATCAGTCCTTGACAAGCACATGCACAAAACATTGCACTTACTGGTTTTTTGAATGCTTTTGTGGGTTTTCTTCTGAGTGGAGCTGTTGTTCAGGGCTAGAATTATTGGATGAGCTACTAAATAAATACTGAAAACCCGTAGCTATGAAATAAAACTTTTGCATTTTTAAAAATCATTACCATATTTCTTAAGTGTATCTCACTCTCTCCCCCAAAAAGATTTTCACCAGCTCTTGTCTCAGAGGCAGTACACACAGCACTAAGCTAAAAAAAGAAACAGGAGTTATTTTTGCAAATCGTTCTGCCATTGCATCCTTTGCTTGCTAAAAGCCAGGCTCTGACAGAAGAATTTAAGCTATAAAATCCTGAAAAACACAGGCACTGAACTGTTCAGTTTCCCTGAGGAAGCTTAACAGCTCTGAATGTAGGAAAAAGTGCTGATATTAGTCAGGAAAAATGCAAATTGTGAGTTATTTCAGTGAATGCTGGAATTACTTAATAATATTGAATTTCTGCTACACTCTTGTGTGCAGGAAGTCATATCACAATTTCTAGAAGATGGGAAAGGTGCTTTTTTGGTGGTGGCCAGTCCATTTTGAATATGTGATATTTGAATATGTGAATATTCAGTGTGATAGAGCCTATGGATCTGAAGTGTGTAATCCAATACAGAAGTGACTACAGAGAGCATCCTACCTCCTTAAATGTTTAAGAATATGTTAAAATAAAGTTGGTTAAAATTCAATAAAAACAAGTGACACCAGGTATAGGAAGCAAAGGCTTATGAGGTAGCTGGAATTGGTCAGACAAAACAAACTTCTTTAACATGGTTACAGCTGTTTCTCCAATTGTTTTTGAATGGTCTTTTTGGTTCCAACATGAATTAGTGGGAGATGTGATAGACTAGAGACTGGCTGTCTCTCACCTACAATGAAGCTCAGGTGCTGGTATAAAATAATGGGATAATGGAATTTGGGGCTTTTTGAATGTAGGTATTTCTCAAGTCAGATGTAGGGAGGAGGAGGTTTTAGTACTGTCTGTTTGATTCCTTTAATTGCAAAATAAATTATGTATAAAGGCAAAACCAGCAAAGACTGGATATTTGTCAGTTGTCCAGAAAGACAAATTGGTTGAACTACTTGGTATGTCATAAAATACACAGAATATATGGGGAAATCAGTTGCAACACTGGAAGCATGTTCAGTAGTCTTTCTTATTCACATGCTGTGTGATGTTGGTTCTCTAATAACTTTCCCAAACCTGCCTATTCTTAGAGACAATTGTCATGTAAGTTCAGACAAGAGCCAAATCTGCTTGTTTAATGAGATGTGGAAAATGACAGTGGATTCTGATAGAACATATATAACTTATAAATGCAGTACTCTAAACCAGTCTATTTTTTCCTGGAATGCTACTGTCCAAAGAGGAGACTTCTGAGATGCACCTTAGCTGCTGCCAATGTTGCATATTTTGACCACAAGAAGCATGGTGGTTTGCATGAACCATGCTTGTTTACTCTGCTTTATTTTTCTATAATGTAATTTTAATTGAAATAATGTTCATTCATTTTAGACAAAGCAAAGAGCAAAAAGCACCATCAAAATATCTCAACTTAATCGTCATACCCATGCCATGCTGCATTACAAAAAATTTAAAAATAGAATCTTAAGCAATAAAATCAAACCTAAGTAACATGAAATGCTGAAACACTTGTATTTCAATCATGGAAACTTCTAGTCTGGGCTGTATGATGGGGACAAAATGCCTGCAAGTTGATAGAGAGGAGTTTTGCTGTCAGGATATGATGAACTGTCAAGGGATATTAAGAGAGGCTTGCCTAGGACTGTGGCAATATATAATGACTCCAGGAGAAGTGTTGTGATAATCCTTTCAGGCCCTGATCTGGGCACCAAGCAGCCCCTTCAGATATGCTGGGATGACAGAGCTGAATTAAACCCGCACAAGGATTTGCATATCTGGAGACTGTGTGTCTAGTAAAGCACAGTGAATGTACAGCTGAAGAAGTATTTACAACTTTCAAAGACATTCTGTTCTTTGGAGTGTGATCCTTCTCTCCTTGGGGAAGACTGGGATGAAGAAGATTTCAATGAAGACCTGGGGGGTGATTCTTCTCTGCTGTTCACTCATTTACCCATATAGGATAGAACTAGTTCCTACTGCCAGAAGGAATATTTATTTTATTAATTCAATAAAGACCATATATATATGGCCTGTATTCCTATGACACAAGACCTGATTTCTTCCTAACCTTTAAGGTCATTTACACCCAAACTCAGTACACGTAAAATGCTATCTCGGCAGAATGGGAATGTGTTATGCCTATTTAACACAGATCTACCCATGGTGCAAGGCAGGAAAGAATTTTCTACTTTTGGATTATATTTTTATCTCAAATGCAGCACAGAAATATGAAACCATTTATTTTTTATAGTGATGTACTGCTGTAAGTCACAGTTTCAGCTGACAATCTTTACTCTCTATTGACCTGTTTTGTGAGATTTTGTAAACTAGCTAATAAACCTTTGCTCTTGCTACTGTTGAGTTTAATACAGTTCATTACATTCACTGCTGAAATAAAAACTACAGTTTAGTAAATTAAAAATTATTCAAAATGTCTTAACAATAAACACTTTGATATTTGTTTGCAAATATACTTTCATATTACATGCTACTCAGCACAGAAAATTTTCTCTGATTCATCTTCCAAGTCACCTTTTAAAGAACATATTTCTGAGTTTGGATTTAATTCATATGCTTCAAGAAGTGTCAAATGCATAACTAGAGAATTAAAAAGCATATGTTGTGACAGTAGCCTGGTCTGTAGGAGCTGTATTGGAGTCTAGGGCAGTGGGGGCTGCTTCAGGAAGTACTGAGTGCAGCAGATGCTGTTGTCCTACTTGTTTGTTGTCTCCGGAGTGTAAGTTGGCAATTTAGAATTGTTGGACTTGGTGAGCGTTATAAGGCTTTTTGCTAACCCAGACAGTGGCATGACTCTACTGGTGATGTTCAGTCCAGTGCAGATCAGTAAAAGGTTCTGTCCACCACTTTGTTGGGTATCTGTTGGATGAGAAAAGCCTCTACTGTGGATGAATGGTCTCATGTTTGGAGTAATGGTATGTGATGTCTATGATGGTGGGAAGGTTGGTTGTAGTACAACAGTGGGGTAGAGATGTTAGTTCAGTATTGAGTTTTAGGCTTCCTGCTGGAGTCTTCTACTTCAGACAGGCTAGAAAGAACAATTTGTGAGGACAAGAGATCTGTCTCAGGACTATTCAGTGTCTGTCTTCCTGTCAGGGAGCAGTGAGGCTTGCTGTTTCCTAAGAGGAGGTGAGCCAGAAGTGGAAGATGACCTCCAGTGATGGGAACAGGGTACAGAGGGGTCTGAAACAGATCCAAGGCCTACCCAGGGATCTCAGATGGGAATATCTGGAAATGGTGTCAAAGACAGGACTAGAGACAAGCCTACAACATATGTGCAAGAGTTTAGCTCAGAGGACAAGCTACCTGCAGTGTAAATCCAAGGCTGATCCAGGAGGCAGGGCAAGAGACAAGGGATGGAGGCTGGTGTGACTGAAATGTAGCTTCAGTAAGGGTTGAATGCTAAGGACTCCCTGTCCCTTGGGCAGGGCATGTAGGAGAAGGCCCCAAATCATCAGACTCAGGATGTTAAGACCTGTTGGTGCACTCATGCCTCTATACAGCACCGTATTCTCCTTGGCAGCTAGAGCTGAATTCTGAAGTGTATTTGTAACTCAGCAAAAAGCAACTTAACAGGAGCCTTGTTATGAAGTGTATGTGGTAGGTAGATAAAACACAAGTGTGGCAGGTTTTATTGGTCTACTCAGACCAGTGATGCTCAGTAGCTAGGTATATATGAAGTATATTCTAGCGAGGGATGATGCTATTTTCACAATTTGTGTGACCAAGTTTTAAGGGAAGATGCTCTGTGAACTTCTCCATAGTGGTTGATTCTATGAAGTTTGATGAGTGGGAGGTTTTTTTCTCCCCACAACCTTAAGCAGTGGGGAAAGCCATCTTCTCAGATCCTCCTTCCTCAGCTTTATGAGCCTGTGAAGACTGATTGCATTGTATGTGCTGGGACCTTTTATAAAAAACAGGTCTTATAGATGTAAATGAAGGCTTCCTAGCTTCTGTAATTAGCAGGGTTTTACTCTGGCAAAACTTTCTAATGTTTATTTTCAGTGAAATAAGAATGAACTGCAAACAGGAAGTACACTTTCCCTCACAAAATTAAGTATGATCTTCATACTCTATGAGTTCTCCTTGGAGTTTTTTTGGAAGGCCATTTGAGCTTATCTCAGAAGAAAATTTTCAATATACATCTTTCAAATGCAGGTCCAACTCTCCAAGAATCTCTGCTGGTGGTGGCTGTGGGACACCACACTGCTACTTTTGATTACTTCTGTGCATTAAACCTGGGTTGTCTTGTACAGGTACTGTCCTTTAAACTAAGGTAGTTATGAAAACATGTTCCATTTGTAGCATGTACAGGTTGATACCACCCTGGTGATAACTGACTATAGGAAGTTAGTGGTGACTGTCAAAGGAATGAATTTTATGCCTGAGGAATATTAATGTGAAGTGCTCATGCATAAAAAAAGAAGTTAGTTGAAATTTGCATAATACTTGCTGCACCTGCTTGAATGAACTGTTAGATTATTGTACCAGGCTGCCTCAGTTCAAACACTTCAGCTTTGCCATTCTCAATGGATTAGTAAAAATAATCGTGTGGTTTAACAGAGGAATTTATATTGTGTTTGAGAGTCTTTGAGCAAACACCAGAGAGTGAAAAATACATTATAGACCTAGTGAGCCGTGCTGTGGGAAATGTAAACTAAAGCAGTGATATATCTTTAGGAGCTGCATCTATTTTGCTACTTGTGAAACACCTATTTTAATCAATTGTGAATGAACAAGATCTGTGGCATAAACTGATGAATGAAATTTATTAAACTGTAACTATCATACAATATTTACAGAAGAATAAGGGAAATAATTACATTTTCCAAGGGTGAAGTTAAACTTGATCTCTGAGGACATGCCTGAAAGACAGCTTCTGACTCAAATGCTTAAGTTTTAAAGAAGAGTGCACTGTTTTCTCCTTGCACGTGTTTACATGGCTCCTCTCACTTTGTGATGAGAGAGAAAAGTTGCCCTTTATTTATTAAGATGGAGATAGTAAAGTATTCTAGTCTCCTCATGGACTTATCTCCTTGGGCTTCTTCCTTCTGATTAAGAATGCAGTAGGTATTGATATCATAGGTGTTGACTGCATAGATTCCCACAGCTGCACTAAGTGTAATAGGAGTTGAAACAGAGTTATTATAATATATGCACTCAAGGGTCATATGGAAGAGAGAACAAAATGAGATGGTAAGGGTAAAGCACTCTAGATTTTTTTACATTTAAAAAAAGGAAAACCAAAAGTGTCACACAGCTTGGAGGTCAGATCCAGGTAGTACTCCGAAGAGAATAACAGAGAAAACAGACTTGTGGTTTAAAGTGCAGCTGTAAACTTGCTAGCTGAGGTTATCACAGAGGGCTGTCTGGTCCAACCTCCCTGTGCAGAGTCATCCTAGAGCACATGATACAGGATTGTGTTCAGATTGTTCTTGATTATCTCCAGTGAGTGAGACTCCACAACTTCTCCAGTGCTCAGTCACCCTCACAGTGAAGTTCTTTCTTATATTCAGGTGGAACTTCCAGTGCATCAGTCTCTGCCTGTTGCCCCTTGTCCTATTGCTTGGCACCACTGAGAAGAGCCTGGCTCCATCCTCTTGGCACCCCCCCTTTAGATACTTATACACATTAATGAAGTCCCCTCTCAGTTGCGTCTTCTCAAGGCTGAACAGGCCCAGCTCTCTCAGCCTTTCCTTGTAAGAGATCCTCCAGTCCCCTGATCATCTTTGTTGCCCTTTGCTGAACCCCCTCCAGGAGCTCCATGTCGCTCTTGTACTGAAAAGCCCAGAACTGGACACAGCACTCCAGATGTGGCCTCCCCAGGGCTGAGTAGAGGGGCAGGATCACCTCTCTCCACCTGCTGGCAATGCCCTTCCTAAAGCACCTGAGGATACCATTGGCCTTCTTGACCACAAGGGCTCACTGCTGGCTCATGGACAGCTTGTTGTCCACCAGGATCCCATAGGTCCTTCCCTGCAGAGCTGCTTTCCAGCAGTTTGGCCCCCAGCCTGTACTGGTGCAGGGAATTATTCTTCCCCAGACACAGGACTCTTCAATTGCTGTTGTTGGACTTCAGACAGTTCTTTCTGCCCGTCTCTCCAACCTGCTGAGGTCCTTCTGAAGGGCTGCACAGCCCTCTGTGGTATCAGCCACTCCTCCCAGCTTTGTGCCATCAGTGAACTTGCTGAGGAGGCATCTGCCCCTCCCCACAAGTCACTGATGAATGAGTTAAACAATACTGGACCCAATATTGACCCTTGGCAGGCATCACTAGTGACAGGCCTCCAGCTAGACCCTGATCTACTGGATGATCCCTCTGGGATGTGCCATTCAGCCAGGTCTCAGTCCACCTTGCTGTCCACTTATCCAGTCCACGCTTCCTGACTTTGCCTATGAGGATATTGTGAGAGGCAGTGTCAAAAGCCTTGTTGAAGTTGAGGTAGGCAAAACACACTGCTCTCCCCTCATCCATCCAGGTAGTTGTCTCATCATGGAAGGTCATCAGATTGGTCAAGCATGATTTGCGATTTGTGAATCCATACTGACTACTCCTGATCCCCTTCTTGTCATCCACGTGGATAGAGATGGCCTCCAGAATGAGGCACTCCATCACCTTTCCAGGGATTGAGTTAGGCTGACTGGCTGGTATTTCCCTGGGTCCTCCTTGCCCCTTTTGAAGACTGAGGTGACATTTACTCTCTTCCAGTGCTCAGGCACCTCTCCTGATCTCTGCAACATTTCAAAGATGACCATTAATGGCCCTGCTGTGGTGTCCGTCAGCTCTCTCAGTACTCATGGGTGCATCCCATCAGGACCCATGGACCTGCACACATCAAAGCTGCCTATGTGTTCTCTAAAGCAATCCTTGAGCAAGGGAAGGTCTTCTTTCCAATGTTCCTTTACCCTTGTCCCCTGGGTCAAAGATTCCCGAGGGTTGGCCATGTCAGTGAAGACATGAAGGCATCCAGTTACTCTGCCTTCTCTGCATCCTTTTTTTAACAGGGTCCACCCTCCATTTAGTAACGTGCCCACATTTTCCTTTGTTTTCTGTTTGTTATTGATGCATTTGAAGAAACCTTTCTTTTTGTCCTTGACATTCTTGGCCAGGTTTAATTCCAGATGGGCTTTGACCTTCCTTATCTCATTTCTACTTACACTGACAACCTCTCTATATTCATCCCAAGTGACCTGACCCTGTTTCCATCTCCTGTGTATTTTCTGCTTCTGCTTGAGTATTGACAGGAGTTCCTTATTCATACATGAAGATCTCTTTGTCAACTTTGCCCAATTTCTTGCTCATTGGGATGCATTGTTCTTGAGCCTGGAGGATGTGATCCTTGAATATCAACCAGCTCTTGGATTTCTCTTCCCTCGTGTCATACATGAAATCCCTATTTGTGCTTGGTCTTTGCATATTAAGTGCTTTAAGTAATTAATTTTGAGTTAATTATTTTTAAATTGAATGTTACAATTAACCCAACAGCCCAGGTACAAAAGTCCAGTTCCATTATCAGTGTTTCCATTTGTTTAAAGTTTATTAATAGAGTTGCACCCTTCCCAGTTAAAATTTTCCCAGTTAAAAATCACAAACTTGCCCCTTCTCAAAATTCAAACCACTGGTACACCATAAGAGTTACCTTTCCTGTGTTTACTGTATACTTTTACAAGTGTTTTGAGGTGTGTTGGATGTATTTTAATACTTTTTGTAAGTGTTTCACTTGCATTTTGATTCCAAGGCCAAAACCCCACCCAGTCTTAATAGCCAGCAATTATTTTTAACCACAGCCATTACTCTGCAGGCAAGTTCCATCGCAACCTGAATACCTGAATTTTAATGAAGGCATTGTATTCCCTTATCTCTAACTGATACCACCCCCCTTGACAACGATGAGCCATTGGTGGACAGAGATGATCCATCAAAAGGAAAGCACCAATCGCCTTGGAGCGAAGGGGCGGGCTGTGGGCAGACTGGGGGCGGAGCAAAAACTATAAAAAGGACGAAGCTGAGAGGCGGGCTCTCTTCTCTTTTCCCCTCTTGCTGTCTCCAGACTAGCTGTGGGAGACGTCGGTGCTGGGCATTAAAAGCCTTACCCCTTTTAAGGGGCTTTTAGTAATTTTTTAAAGTCAGCCCAGCACTGCAAGTTTTTTTTCTCTACCTGAGGTCTAGTGCTGTCTCAGCCAGAAGATCTCATATCCCTGCGCTCCTGGGGCATACCATCTACTGAGCCATAGGATCCCAAATTTTTATATTTTTCTGATTTCTGTAATTTTTCAATTTTTCTGTTTTCAATAAATTAATCTTTTTAAGAGTTGTCTCATTTCTCACACCTCAGGACCAGTTCCAATTGGATTCTTCCAAGAAAATCCCTTAAGTGTCTAAAATTAGCTCTCCTAACATCTGTGGTTACAATCTTATTTGCTGCCGTGCTTCCTCCTTGCCTCCTTCCTTGATACTGAGCTCCACAGTCTCATGGTCACTAGAGCCAAGGCTGCTCCCAACCTTCACATCTCCAGCAAGGCCTTCCCTGTTTGTTAGTATGAGGTCAGACAGCACATCATTCCTTCTGGGGTTCTCACTACCTGCGTCCGGAAATTGTCATCAGTGCTTTCCAGGAACCTTCTGGGCTGTTTGTACTTCACTGTGTTGTTTCTCCAGCAGATGTCAGGGTAGTTAAAGGCCCCCATAGGAACCAATGCCTGTGACTTTGAGACTGCTTCAAGCTGCCTGTAGGCATCATACACTTTCTCCTCCTGCTCAGGCTACCTGTAGCAAGCACCCACATCGTCACCCTTACTAGTCTGCTGTTTATCCTAATCCATAAGCTCTTGATTTACTTGTCCTCCACCCCAAGAAAGAGCCTGATACATTCCAAGGGTTGCCTCACATAGAGAGCAACTCTACCACTGCACTTTCCTGGTCTGTCTTTCCTACACTATGTAGCCCTTCAGGACTATCTCATCTTGAGGCAAAATGATTTTTTTTTTACTTTTGTGCTGTCACATATGTATATACATATTGGTTTACCTGCTAATCCTCACCTGGAAACATCATTCCAAACCTTGTACTGTGGTAGTTAGGAACCCTTCTAATTATCAGCTAGAAACATTCATGTCCAGTTTGTACCCATCTGTTTTTGTTTCATTATCATCCCCAACTATCAGGGAAAAAAATTATACTTGGACTGAGTAATCACATCTTCCCTAGGTCCTTGCTTTTGAAATTTAAAGAAGAATAGATTTCCATACCTTTTATTGAAAATAGGTACCATGTTTTCTTGGGTTCTTGGGGCTGTCCTGTGCAGGGATGGAAGGTGGACTTCATAGAATTATAGAATAGTTTGTGTTGGAAGAGACCTTAAAAATCATCTAGTTTCAACCCTGTAGTGGGTTGAGTTCGAAACCAGGCAGAAACACCAATTAAATGTAGTGGTTTTGGTTCAAAATATTCATTACTTACTTATTTTCCTTCTGTGAGATAAGAATTAGGAGAAAAGCAAAGCAGGCACAAACCTTAAACAGTTGCAGTACAATGGAAGAGTTTTATTACTAATAGAATTAAAAGTAAAGAGAAAATAACAAAAAAAAATTGAAGCAAATCCCCCCCCCCCTTTCCAGCACTTCTCTCTCTTTTTATAAACCCAGCTCACACAAGGATAACAGAACATGGGATGTTAGTCAGTGTTCCAGTTCTTGAAAAGTCTCTCTCTTATGCTTAAGGAAAAAAGGGTTTTCCTTCAGTTGCACGTGGTTCCCAAACTGCTACTAACAGCAGACCCGCCCGGAAACAAACAATCTGCTGTGTGTAGAACATCTCTCCCATGAAAAATCTCACAGTTCCTTTACACTGCAAAACATGGGCGATCACATGGGGTTATTAATCTTTTTAAGGATAAGTTCTTTTGGCCTGCAAGGCTTTTCTTCACCACAAGTCTCTAACAGCCTCTCACTACTTCTATATAGCCTGGCATAGGCACTCTTCACAATATTCACAGGCCACACGAGGATTCTCCATCCCCCCATGTTCTTCAAATGGATTAAAGAGACAAACAGTTTGTAGTATTACAGTTTCTTACCACGGCATGCAAGGAGGTTTTTTCTCCCGTCGCCATGCTCAGCTCTGTCTCACGTGACTCACTTTCTCCCTGACTCTGACGCCGCCATGCTGAAGAGTGTTCTTGTTCAGGCTTTACGGTGGGGAAAGCCTCGCTCCCTTTGTGCTGCTGGCTGCGTGGTGTCTTCTTCAGTTCAGCACGAAGTGTGCTGGCTGCAGACAGGAGGCTCTGCCAGCTCCCGTTGACTCCGCCAGCTCCGCATGGAGAGGAGAAGAACCCGCCTGTCCCCAGAAGCCGCGCTGGATGGGTTTAGCTGTGAGCAGTCCATGGCTGGTTTGAGCTGCCTGTGGCTCTGGGACAGTCCCCCCCCCCAGCCACCCAGGGTCCATGCCGCAGTGTTGGGAAAGGGGGGGAGGGGCAGTGGCCCCGGCCCGGCCCGGCCCGGCAGGGCCTGGAGGCTCGGAGCCCCCCCACCTTCCAGCAGGCGAGCTCCGACAAAAAAAAGGGAAGTCCCGCCTTTCCGTGAAGTTTAAATATGTAAATTGTGAGAAGCGTCATTGGTCTCAAAGACTGTCCATCAACTCAGGGTCAACCCAATACAAACCCCCCTGCCAAGGGCAGGGACACCTTCCACGAGACCAGATTTCTCAGAGCTTCATCCAGCCTGGCCTTGAACACCTCATGTGATGCAGCATCCACAGCTGCTCTGAGCAACCTGTTCCAGTGCTTCACCACCCTCATTGAAAGAGTTTTTTCCTAGTAGCTAATACAAACCTACTTTCTTCTATTTTAAATCCATTCCCACTGTCCTGTCACTACGTGCTCTTGTAAAAAGCCCTTCTGCATTGTGAGGAGCCAATCTAATTTTGATTTCAGTCTCAATACTGGTTGTGGGGGAGGAGTTGCATATGTGCAACTTGCAGGAGGCAACTAGGAGAAGATGGGTGAAAGCCTTGTCTCTGGGGTGACTTTGCCTGGCAACCATTTCACACCTCACATGGGACAGGCAGTCAGCAGGAGACCATCAAAGACACTGTACCCTTCAGAGAGGTTCTCCAATCAGATGGCAAAACATCTCCACCAATGGACTGCTATGGAATGTTGGACTGCGCCAATGGTCTCCTGTCAGCAGGCAGACTTTGGGAGGAGCCAGGGGGTATAAAAGTAACTGCATCACAAGCTCTTGGGGCTTTCTGAGTCAGGGGCTTTTGGGTATTGTATTTTTGGTTTGGCTCTAGCCAGTGGGGCTTTTGGCCTTGTTTTTTGGGGTCTGGTCTTTTGGTCTTCTTGGTTTTTGCCCTCTCTCTAGCCTTTATTTTGTCCTCTTTGCCCTGGCTCCAGCCTGCCTTTTCGCTCTCCTACTCTCGTTGGCCCTTGCTCTCCCTCATGTACTCGCCCTCCCTCTTGCTGGGTGCTTGGCGAGACATCAGTTGACCTCCAAGCCTCATGTGTAGCCTGTGTCCTGCCCTGCTGTCACAGCCGCCACCTGTCCTGCCTCCCTCTGTTTCTGATGCCCTGCCTGCTTTGTCCCTGCATTCCTGCCTGCCTCTGACCTTGCTTTGCCGATCCAGCCCACTGCCATGATACCCACCACGACCCTCTCCAGAGTTCTGGACCTCCTGCCTGAGCACCCACTCACTCAGCTACTGTCCAGCTGCCCATCACCATGGGAGCTGTTCTTATAGAGCCATATGTCTCTGAGAGCTGTGCAGGCTCCCCCACAGGCAGTGTGCACACACCTCCTGCCACGTGGATGTTGATGGCACTCCCTGACCTTCTGGTGGTAATGCCCACTTTTTCTCTCTGTCTCTCTTCTCTCTCTCTCCCCCCATTCTTTCTTCATTTTCCGTCCTCCTTTTCTGTCTTTTCTAGTCCTCTTTAGTAGGGCAACTCTCTTTTTTTTAACTAATAAATGGTTCTCAGATACAATATTGTCTCGTGTGACTTAATTTCGTCCTAGACCATCTGTTTTAAAAGAACTCCTCACAGTTTCCCATAGTGGAATGCAACATCCATCTTTCTTGTAGGTTCCCTTCAGGTACTGGAAGGTAGCATTTACATCATCCAGAAGCCTCCTCTTCTCCAATTCAGAACAATCTCAATTCTGTCAGCCTTTCCCTGTAGGAGAGGTGTTCCTACCCTCTGATAAACTTGCTGGCCTCCTCTGGACTTGTTCCAACAGGTTGATGTCCTTTTTGTGCTACAGACCTCAGAGTTGGATGCAGCACTCCAGGTGGGGTCTCACCAGAGGGGAGCAGAGGGGAAGAACCACTTGCCTTGACCTGCTGACAATGCTGTTTTTATGGTTGGCTCTCTAGGCTGTGAGTGCACATTGCTGGGTCATGTCCAGCCTCTCATCCACTAGCATCTCCAAGTCCTTCTCAGCAGGGCTGCTCTCAATCTGTTAATCCCTCAGCCTGTCTTGATACCAGGGTTTGCCCCAACCCAGGTGCAGCACCTTGCACTCGGTCTTGTTAAACTTTATAAGATTCCCATGGGCCCACCTGAACTTGCCCAGGTCCCTCTGGATGGCATTCCATCCTTCAGGTGTGGCAACTGCACCACTCATCTTGGTGTCATTGGCAAATTGCTGAGGGTGCACTCAATCCCTTTGTCTGTGTCATTAATGAACATTGGTCCCAATACAGACCCCTGATGGACACCACTTGTCACTGATGTCCATTGGAACTCTGAGCCACTGACCACTATCCTCTGGATGTGACCATCCAAACAATTTCTTGTTCATATAATAGTCCATTCATCAAACCACCTTTCTCTCCAATTTAGAGAGAAGGATGTGACAGTGTCAGAGGCTTTACACAAGTCCAGATAATGGTATCTGTAGCCCTTCCCTTGTCCACTGATGCAGTCACTCCATCATAGAAAGTCACTAGGTTGGACAGGCAGGACTTGCCCTTGGTAAAGCTGTCCTAGCTGTCCCAAATCCCATGGCCAGTCCTCCATGTGCCATAGCATGGCTTCTAGGAGGATCTCTTCCATGACCTTCCCAGGCACTGAGGTGAGATTGACAGTTCAGTAATTCCCAGGGTCCTCCTTTCTACCTGTTTTAAAGATGGGTACAATGTTTCCACTTTTTCAGTCACCTGAGACTTCATTTGACTACCATGACTCTTCAAATATCATGGAGAGTCGCTTGGCAACTACATCAGCCAATTCCCTTAGGACTCTGGGATGCATCTCATGGGGTCCCATAGACTTATGTTCATTCAGGTTCCTCACGTGGTCATGAACCTGATCTTCTCTTACAGTAAGAGGAGCTTTGCTCTCCCAGTCTCTATCCTGCTCTCCATCCTCTCGAGAGGCGTGGAAAGAGAGGTTGTCATTGAAGAGTGAGGCAAAAAAAATTGTTGACTACCTCAACTTTCTCCTCATCCTTTGTTACCAGTTTTCCATCACTGTTCATCAGAGGGTGTACACCCTCTTTGACCTTCCTTTTCTGGTTAACAGAAGCCCTTCCTGTTATTCTTTGCATCTCTTGCTAGGTTCAGTTCCATCTTCACCCTTGCCTTTCTCCTCCCGTCACTACACAGCCATGCTTTGTCTCTATACTCTCTGTGGGTCACCTGTCCTAGCCTCAACTGTCCATGCATTTGCTTCTTTCCCTTTAATTTGACCAGCAGTCTCTTGGTCTCTTGCCTTCTTTGCCTGACTTCTTGCTCCTGGGGATTGCTAGCTCTTGCATTCCATGGGAGGCTTCCGTAAAGATCTGCCAGCTCTGTTCCACTCCCTTGTCCCTGAGGGCAGTCTCCCACGGGATCCCACTATCTCTCTGGAAGGCTGGAATTCTGCTTTCCTAAAGTTCAGGAGCCTAATTTTACTCCTTACCTGACCCATATTCCTCAGGACTGTGAACTCTACCAGTGCATGATCACTGCAGCCCAGGCTTCTTCAAATTTTGACATCCCCAATAAACTCACTTGTGTTGGTGACCAGCAGATCCAGTAACACATCTCTTGTACGGCTTTCTATTATCTGGGTCAAGAAATTATCCTTCATGCATTCTAGGAGTTTGCTGGATTGCCTACAGCTTGCCATGCTACTTTTCCAGCAGATGTCAGGATGGTTGAAGTCCTCTAGAAGGGCAAGAGCCTTCAAGTATGATGCCTCCTGTAGATGGAGAAAGAAGACTCCATCAATAGGATCACCTTGATCAGATGGGCTGTTGTAGACACCAACCGCAAGGTTCCCTTTGTTTCCTCTATTTCTGATTCTTACCCACAGGCTTTCAACCTGCTTGTGGCTGTTCTTCAAAGATGGCTCTTCACACTCAATCTACCTCTTGTGGTGGACACCTCCACCTCTCCTTTCTCCCCTCTCTCCTGAACAGCCTGTAGCCGTCAACAGCCTCACCCAGTCATGACTGCGATGATCATTGTGGGTTCCTTCCAACTCAGGATATTCTATAATTCTATGATGCCAGTCATGTGAGCTATCCTACTATGTCTCTAACTGCAGTGAGATCAAAGTCCTGTGAGTGCACACAGACTTGTAGTTCCTCCTGGGTTTTCCCCATACTGCATGTGTTGGTGTGCAGGCATCTTATGACTGAGTCAATATCCAAGTCGGGATGAGAAGGACTGCCCCATAGTCCTATCTTGTGGTCATTTCTTGGGATGTTTGTTCTTGCTGGAGATACCCCTTTTTGAGCTTTCTTTTGCTATTTGGGTGGTTGCAATAGTCCTCCATGCAGTGTTGGGCCAGAGCAGTACATCTCATGAGCTGCAACCCACAAGCTTGGTAAATATTCGTCAAGTAACTCTATTCTGCACTATTCTGCACTATTCTGAGCTTCTTATGAGGCAGTGGTGGTGGGAGAAAGGTGATGTATTTTTATTTTTTTCAGGTAGGGTAGACGATGCTGATACGTGGTTCTTGGTTCCAGCCAAATTCATTGTCAGCATCTGACCTTTTTGTAGACCTCAGCTGCCAGATGGAGCCAGAGGCTAACATGCAATGGATCCTGTGCTTCTGAGAGATAGTAGCTTTTGGCTCACAGCTTCCCACCGAGCATGAATGCAGGAGAACTGGATCCTGTGGTTTCCTTTGTCCTGGTGGGTTCTGTACCCTATACCCTGATAAAATACCCTGTGGCAAAGTTAAAATGCACTAAGGATTAGTCTCTGAGCTCCTTCAGGTTCAACTGAAGCTCCAAGTGTTGTGAGGACTCTCAGTTTGTGAAGTTCAAGTCCCTGGGCTGTATCCGGAGATCAAAATTCTCACTGGTCTTCTGTGATACTTACAGGTATTTAGCCCAAGTCCTGATACCATGTGCTACAGAACTGTCACTGGCTGAGCTTAAGGAAAGTAATTATTTAGCCTTCAGTGGGTCTTCAAAAAGCCTCATGCTGCAAAGTGTGCACAGTTGCTGCTTTAATAAATTCTTTTCTGATTTAAGATTAGGGGTTTGTAAATTAGTTATTAGATTATGCTGCCCTCTTAAAAAATGAGATTGCTTAATAAAAGTCTACTTTCCAGTTGCCTTTGCAGCATCTGAAATTTACCTTCTTATGAGAGCAGTGTTAAAAAATGTACAGGGAGACAGAGAGTGAAATACTATAGCAGCTTTATGGCTATGTAAACAAACCACCTTTGTCAGAATTCAGTCATCTTTAACAGCTAGGAGGTGATGCTTCTAGTGATGGTGATCACCTTCCAGTTGATAGTAAGTACTTATCCATCTCACAGTAATTTAAAGAGGAGTCACAGCTCACCCATCTTTTTCTAAGAGTTACAATGAATATATTTGACTGTAAGAATTTAGCATTTACCCTTCATGGGTCAGTGGATGGGTTAGTCTTAAAGCATCTTTAGGGAGAGATTATTCTAATAAAGCCTTTGTACACACAATATACTGTATTAGTATTTCATGCTTCTTTTTTATAAAAAGAAACCAAGCAGCAGGCTACATTTCCTAATCAGTCATGTTTCAGACATAGCATCCCCATATGTTGGGGATGATGTGGACTTTCAGACAGAATAGATTAATGGCAATATTTCATTTAAATCCTTTTTGGAGAACTAGATATCCTTAACAGGCTAACCAGAAGGCGCTTTGATTATTGTTTTGAGACAGTGTTCTAGGAGTATCTTAAAAGCAACCTTTTTTATATTCTTTATATTGCTGCCTCCTCATTTAATCTCAGTTTCATTAATTCATTAATTGTATGCAGAATGTTTTACCTTAAAATTTGCAAGCCATGCAAGCATAGAGTGAGATCGTAATTTAGTGTTTCTTATTTTCAATGTCAGTCATGTTTTACAGACACTGAATTTTTCACCATGAAGTACAATTGTTGTACATTTTCATGTAGGTTGCACACTTTTCTTGCCCGATTTACATCTACAACACTCACTGTGGTCCGTAGTTCACGATTTTAGAAAGTGGCTCAGCACAGGGACTGAAAAACATCATGTTTAGTTAAAAGTGGAACAGGATTTTAGTTGACAGTGTAAATATGAGGGCAGCTTTGCTTATCACATTTCCTTGCTCTGTCATTAGAAAGAAAAGCATTCTTTCTTCCCTATGTTAAGAAACCAATGGAAAAATCTACATGTAAAATTCTGTGCTTTTGCATTTGAAAATACTGGGGTAAGCACTGAGGAAGGGCTTAGGGTTTTTTCCTTGACTTTTAATACTTACTAAAACTGCTGTGTCGTTAGGAGTGTTTGGCCTCCTATTAGTGTTTTTCTCAGTGAATAACAGGTCTGAGCTTCTATAAAGTATTAAAAAGTGAAAGACCTTAGCCTCTCCTAGACCTAAAGCAAACCTTTAACCTAAACAGAGAATACCACAATGCACTGACATCTACCTAAGGTCTGTGAATCTGCATAGTCTCAACTACAGGATGTGGAATTGGCTCACTTTGAGATAATCTTTGAATCTTGATGATGATACTGAAATTACAAGAGAACCAGCAAGCGTATTTTGGGGTATTTTTGGCACTTCCTTTGGAATACAACAGAGTTGAGACTCCTGTTTCAGAACTTGGACCAAGCAGGCTCAGCTAGGGAGGAAGCCATATTATCTAAGGTAAAACAGCAAGTTATTTATAAAGACAAGGTATAAGCTAGTAATTAGCATAAATCCTTTAATTTTTAATATGGGAAAAATCATTATTTCACTTGAATGCAAAGTAAAGTTCCAAAGACAGCAGCAGTCAGCTAACCAGAAATTAGTATAAAGAGTGGTTTTGGAAGAGGAATGAATGTGTGAGCTCCCAGATTTTGGGAGTTGCTTTGGTGAAGAGAATTAATTTGTGTCAGATAACAGAGAAAAAAGATGGTGCCTCAAGAAGATTTTTCTGAAGGATTCAAGATGGATGGTTCAAATTGCAGCTGCTTCTCACTTTTCATACTTCTTGTGACACCACTGGGTATAGCCTAAATTTTACAGGTATTAGAACACTGCCCTTTTGGGCATGGCAAGATCTCAGGTGGTTTTTTTGGGAGAGCATTAGGTCCAGGTTATTCAAGTGTGAGAGCCAGGTATTTAAACACCTTTAAAAATCTGGTCCATGGAATTTTGAAGATTATCTTCCCTTCATTTCCACTCTTATAGGCACTGTTTATGGTAGTCACTTTTGAAAATGGCTATAGAACAAGAGGCTCTCAAAATAGCTCAGGAGCATCAAATAAAAGAGGAGGAATATAAACTAAGGCAGGTTGATGTGTTTATATGGACTTTCTCCTGAGAGTTTTTCTCCAAGCACCTATACTTAATGCTAGACTCTAAGCACCTAAAAAATGTGCCTTACCTTTGCTTCACCCAGGTTCCCTCTGTATAAAGTAGGGATAATAGCTTGGCCCTGTCTCACAGTGATAAAAACATTAAAAGATTGCGAGATTTTTTTCCAGTACCATAGTAATGGGGGTTATATAAACATCTTAGATAGTCGAAAGGTAAGTTGAACTGGCAAAGCAGAGGTCATGAGCAACTAGAGATGAGATGTAGAAGGGGGCAAAGTTACGCAAGGCCTGGAAGGCCTGGTAATAACTTTATATACTGTATTATGTCTAGGAGAGAGACTTTCAGCTTTCACTGACCTTTATTTTCAGCTTTTTTCTTCTCTATTTTATTTACAATTACATGTACTGACATTTGTACAATTTCACATTTGTCAAAGACAAAAATCTGACAATTTTCTCTTTCAGACTTTGTTTTGAATTGTGAGTGTGGGTGCATGTATGAAATTAGCCTCTCATTAACTACCACGGCATGCAATTAGAATTTGCAGCATGGGTACAAAATTCTTCTTGTTAAAGTAATGGGTGTAGAGATAGCCTTGTGTTTGATCTGAACAGAAAATTTACCTAAGAGACGTCCTGAAACATTTTTTTATGTCATAAGAAGTGGAAGAAACTCATATACCTAGGTTTGCCTCATATTTTCCAGTGTGTTTGCAGACATGTATGATTTTATTAAGCTCCAGTCTTTTTAAACTTCAGACTAAAATTTTTTTGTGTTATATGATTTCTGAGAGTAAGTTTTGCCTGAAACAGTGATGACTCAACCATTTCCTGAACTAACAGTAGGAAAATACTTATTGCTTATTGTTAGTTTATTTATGCTTTGTCTCGCATATACTGGAACAAAATTTGGCAGGGTGATGTTTTCTCACAGCCTCCAAATTTGGCTCTTCTTTCATTTTTAAGAAATCACCTTTTTCACACTCAGCCTTGTTAATCACTGGCAGCTAAGTTACTGGAGGAGACCAGCTTGTACCTGCTCGTGAGACTAGTCTCAGGTGTACCAGAATTGAACAGGACAATTGCCACTGCTCATCCGTGATTCTGGATCTAGACTTTTGCAAAGAAGTGCTCTGTCTAAAGAGCAAGTTTGGAGAGGGATATGGGTTGAGATAACAAGTTACTGAAAGCCAAAAGCAACAGGAAAAGAAATACACAGTAACAGCAGCAATATTAATAACAAGAGTATATAAAAAGAGAAGGTGCTTTCCACACAGAAACGTGTTCACCATCTCAAGTTAGTTCTCTGTGGCCACCGGGACAAAGACAAGATGGCAGGCGCTCCCTGCAGTGCTCTCCCTGTCCCCAAGCCCGAGACAATGGAAAAAATGATGGACAAACTCCCAAAAGCTGGATTGTCAGTGTTGTGCCATGCTGCCACTTTGTTCACCATGGCTGCTTCCTGCATTGGCGCCATTGCTATTGACCACTCTGCTCCACTGGGGCTTGGTTCTCTACACTTTTGACCACTCTGCTCCTCTCCACTGGGCTCAGCTGTGTTCTCTGCCCAGAGCCACACCATCCCGAGGGATGAGAAGGGATAGGCAGCGGCAAGAGAAGGCAGGGTCTGTGCAGCTGGCCCCAGCAACCACTCTGTGGAAGAGAGGGAAACAAAAATGGGAAACTTCTGGGATGCACTCACCTTCTCTTGCTCCCGAAGCCATCAGTGCTATGGAATAGCTTAGCAATGCCTACATAGCTCTAAGCTCTGCCCCTTCCCAGCTCCCAGGCCACCACTGAAGAAAATTACTTTCTTCAGTTCAGAATCTACTCTGGGGAATAAATAATTTCAAAATCCACTAGAAAAATGTGTCTTACCCACATGGTAGTGACTGGATGTGCAGAGGATCCCTGCTGCCTTCTCACTTGACCTGCATGTGTAAGAAGTCCCAGTCTCACTGCAGTCTCTTTTGGGAGCCATAGCTGTGCTGTGTGATTTCACCTCCATTACCTTAGTCTGTTTTAGTTGGTTTTTTTGTGTTAGGACATTAAAATCCCAGCTTTGATCACTTCAAGGTTATGGGATGGCACCCCTAAGATCTAGACAAACTAATACTAGTAAGTCCTTGACTACAATCTCAGTTTTCTTTTGACCTAGTGATCTGAGTCAGATTGTGGCTCTTCACTTTGCTTGAGCACATGAGACACTAAACATGTTTTCAGGAGACATATGAAGAAGGAGAATCACCTTAGCCCCAGGGTTGTCTGTAAATTTCATCATTTCATCTCCTGTAGTCAGTGGTCGTCGTTAGGAAAGCCTATATGTTGGATACAAAACAGATGGCCTGATCCTGCTCCTGATGGAATAGTGGGATTTCCCATTACTGAGACACATACAGGGGACAGGCCTAGAAGCATCTGAAGTAAGAGGCTGGAGAAAATTAGCTTTCAGGCCTTTTCATAATTTTAAACGTGTTTACTGATTAATCCACTTCTTCCTTGCCTCATTTTTACATTGAGTTATCTGGATAAAAACCAATCTTGGAAAAGACTCTTCCAAAGGTGATCCTGCCAGAAGGTGTCTGCTTCTTTAGCAGTGCAGAGCCCTCTCACCACCAGGGAAAAGGGTTGTGTATTGAAGATATTTGCCTCTCAGCACTTTGCAGCATTTTACCTAATATGCCTCATCTTGCAAGTATGTCAGATCTGCCACTGTCATGAGGCATGTGTGCGGGATTAGCTCCACCTTTTGCACTTTACAAACCAGTTCTCTAGCAATGACAACAATTTGTGCATGTATGTGTAGATGTGTATATATGTAATATTTATAGCTATACACATATATTTGCATATATACACATTTGTAATGTATGTATATGTAATATATGCATAGATACATACATACACACAAACCAGGTATGCATAGGCTGACTGATCTGTATTACATTAGATAGCAACACAGTTTACTGTTTTCTGCTTAGCATGGAACTTTCAAAGAAAGTATGTAGACTGTAGTATATATGCGTACATGTATACATACATACAGATGCATGTGCACAAATATTCCCATCATCTATGGTGCATTAAAAAGCAAGAAATTTTAGTTTGTTCTCCTGATGGAACTGGTTAAAAATGTGTGTTAGTGTATCAGTTCCTGTATTTCAGAAGAAAGCAGTGCAGAGACATTCAATCCAAAGTTCCTTGGTATTTTTAAGCTGAAATTAGATTCATTGCTTTGATTATTCCATTGTGGGTCTCAAGTTATATTTTAGTGTCCTTCACCCTTTTCTCCTTTATTATTTATAACCCACACTCTTTGAGCAATGACCAGGACTAATCTGTAACCTTCTGTCCTTCTGCCTGATTCGTTCTCTTTTGAAACACAGAGATTGAAGCAAATATTCTCAGACTCTGTTAAAATACAGATAGATAGCTGGATAGATACTTCTCTTCTATGTCTTATACTGAAATAAGAATTTAATGGAGGTTTTGCTTTTCTAATTCAGTCTCAGTGGATCTACTTCAAAGGAAAATAGTAAAGGACTGGGAAATACGTATTTGGTATTCATTGTATTATAATGTATCTACTGCACACACATCTACATAGGTACTCTATAGGCCTCCACCAAATTGCTTGTGTGGCCATCTTGATTGCTAGATTAATGCCTCCATGTTTCATGGGGCTTTCCTCCCCTAGATGTTTTTTGTTTCCCCTGCAATGTTAGCTGCACCTAAATAAATAAATTAAATAGTAATTCATTTGTGCTCACTCTGCATCACAAAGAAGTGGGGCATAAAACAGCATTAGCAGAGAATCCCCCGAGGAGCAAAGAACCTCACAGGGGGCTGGTCCTCTGAATGGTCTCTGTCACTCCTCAGTAGCTAATGACTGAAACAGGATCCATTGCCACTGGGAGCTTTTAATTTCCTTGCATTGTACAGATTGCCCTGATCCAATGCAAAGTGACAGCTACCATTTTGGTACAGCTCATTAACAGCTTGTGCAAAAGCCAGCATGCACTGTGTCTTCATGTCTGCTCTATTGCCGTGATCTGTGTTCATGCAAGCTAGAATTCAGCCTTTGGAGAAGTTCTAAAATAAAATAGTTGCAGGCATAATAAATGCAGTGTCTTAGATACCTGGGGAAAACAGACAGTATATTTAAACTTACCTTGGGGCAGAACCATTCATGTCCATACTTCAGAATAACTTGAGAAAACTCAAGGATTTATTTGTTTGGTGAAAGCCCAGCAATAATTTATTCAAGAGCAGGGAGCACATAACAAGGGAATTTTCCCAGGAAATTTAGGAAATACCAGGATTGCTAACAGGGGATGAGCAGAAAATTGGAAAATTAAGGGAAAGTTCTCGAGTTCTTCAAGGCATGTGGAACAACAGAACGGTTAAGTCTATCAAGAATAGGCAAGAAAACTAGAATAACTTTAGTTGTGTTAGGTTGGATTCGTGTATGTGTACTTTTGTAAGCACTACTAAATTGTAGCCAGCTGTGGTATCTTCAAAATCAGTGGAAAAGTCTTGCTTCAATTTGTACTGGAGTATTTATTTTTCCAGCATGGGTTAGCAGTCCTGAAAACAACTTTTTAATTTTTATTTCATTTTTTAAAAATAATTTTTATTAGAAAAAAAAATCCACTGAAAAAGAAAGAAGAGCTTGGATTTTCCATTTCCAGATGGAGCATTTGTGTTGAGTAGGAGAACAGCAGAATAGGTTCAGAGTGTACTGGTGTTTCTCATCACTCAAACCTTTGAGAGGGGCAAAAACTAGAACTGTCCAAGAGTGATCTAGTAATTCTAACATAGTTATTCTATTCTAGTAACTATGTTAGAATTACTAGATCACTCTTCTATAGAATACATAGAATTACCTGGAAGGGTGTCCCAAATTAGAAAAAATATTGATGTCTGTGTTGTGATGAGTTTGTGGGAACATATCTGTGGTGCTTCCATCTCTTCCATATCTTCCATCTTGGATCTGAGCATATCAGGGTAGGTTCAAAGACTAACAAAAGTATACCATTACAGTGGACTCAGAGGCCATCTCTGAGTAATTTGTAAGGGTGGTTTTTATCCACCCTTCTTCAGCTCAGTGAAGCTGAAACTACTCAACACCTTCAGTGGTTATAAAGAAAAAGCTTCCTTGGAACTGAGAGTATAAAATATTCTGTGGGTATTTGCTGAAGGCAGAATGAAAAGTTTGGAAGGTCCAATGGAAAACAGGTCACCCTTCAGTATAAAGTCCTGATTATGAAAGATGCAAAACCTCAGAGATGGAGTGTTAAGTGTGCCTTTCTCAGTAAAGACAGCCAAGTTGCAAGTAGTTGTCATTTAGTTGTCATTTCCCTAGTTTCGCTTCTGACTGTTTGTGAGACTGATTGGAGTGCAATTGCCATGGGAAGTTTTTATTAGTGCATGAAGGAAATAGCACCAGATATGGGTAACATAATGAGAAAAACTGTGATACATTTATGTTTAGAGCTTGCAGTCTAAGTGCATGAGTTAATGAAAAGGTGTAGGATGTGACACAATTATTTTAAGATGCAAGGTTCTATTTTGATGAAATTTTCAATTCTTTTTTTCCTCTTTTTAATGTGGAAGTCGAGATGAGTGCAAATCATGGGCCTGCAAAGTAGATGAGTTGAAACAATGTCACTGACAGCGTAGCAGCATAGAGCTGGGTGACTTGTAGTGACAAGAAGTAGTGAAGCTCTCTAATATCCTTCAGGACTTGTAGCAGGCAGAGAGACAAACCCAGAATCTTGTGGGTTTAGGGCAGTACAGAACAGGATCACTGAGGAAGTATTGAAGTGTGTTAAGGTTCTCCAATTCACATAGCAAAGATATGGTTTAGTGTTCAGTAAAAAGAGCCAATATATTGTCAGTATAACAATGTATTTTAGAAGAAAACTGTATTTGGAAACATGTAAAACATTGTGCAAAACACCTTGTTGTTTCTATTTGCAGTGCTCCTTTGACACCTCTTGTTTCTCACTCATTTTTCTCTCGTTATGAAACATGTCAACATGTAAAAAGAGTACACGTATATACATTTAATAAATAATGCAAGCTTTGTTTTTAAAACAAGAGTGGATATAGGTCCATGATATTATGCTTAGGGAAACAGATAAGATTATATATAATTATAAATATGACCACATGGGGAAAAGATAATTGACTATATATAAACCAGAGTATCAGTAACAGTGTGTTTTAAAAATAATTTTGCATCAAATGTATATATAATTTCATTAAATGTGTGTGTATCAGAAATATGCTGTGTTAAGATGGGATAAGAGTAAGCAACTATTGATGCATTCAATGGACAGAAGATATGGTGTATCCTCGTTAACCCAAACAACTTTGAAAGTCTGTATCTTAGTAAAAGTATGTGTTTCTAAAGGGAGCAAGCTGCTAGTGTGAGTACATAGACTTGGATTAAGCCTTGTCGCAAATAATTAGTGTTTTCACCTTGTAAAAATGTCACACTAAACATAATGTTCTCTCTGAAAACAGCAATGGGTGGAGTAGGAGAATGGCTCAGCATTAGCTGAGGCAGCTATTTTACAGAGCTCTAGAGCAGCCAGCATCTTCTCTAGCTAACAACTTGACACCAATGGCTTATCGGGACTCCCTGCTTTGAGAACGTGTCCTTATTGCAGTCACTGACCTCTTGCCAGGGAGCTGCTGCCTCCTAATAGCAAGTTGCCTAAGGGCTTGCCTGAGTGTGGGATTGTGCATGTCCCACTTCTAGCACAGCTTTGAAAAGTTTCTGTAGCTGAACTAGTGCAGAGGGCCAAATTAACCCTTTGGGTGGGGGTTATTCAGAGTTATTTGGTCATATTCACCCATCAGCAAAGGAGAAAAATTTAAACTAAATTTAAATAAGCCGGTTAAGCCAGTTATGATTAAAGAAGTTAGAATTGCATATGCATGCAGAGTGCATTTGTATGCATTTTAAAATGCAGTTGGTATCACATATATTCCCCACCCATCACATGTTGCTTCAATCAGGAACATCACTAGTAGCAGGAGAAGCACACCAGCACTGTATTTGGTGATATAGCTCTAATCATAATTTACCACTGTTTGGTTGGAAAAACTCAGTTTTACACAGCTGCATGGTGTTTATACAGTACGTTGTGCTCAAGGGTAAGGCAAGAAAGCACTCAGCATCTCTGATTGAATGCATAGGCAGCCTGAGTACTTAAGCTCTAAATATCATGTTATGCTGTCTGTCTGTGACCCTCAGAAAAAATCTACAAATCAGATGTCTCAAAATTAATTAAAATTATGGATTAATATTATTTCATGATGCTTAGAAAATTTTATTTTTACCTCTGAATTCTCTGTAAGGTGGAAAAACTAAGTGACTACTAAGGACCTACCAAAAGTCCTGTCCTATGGCCTTTTTTGCACATTGTTCCCCAAAGTGCAATGGCAGTTTTTCAAGTGGAAAGGTTATATGTGTGAGTTAAATTGCAGGGTCAGATGCTGCTCTTAGATGTGCATGAAGAATCCAGTTGATGATGATAGATGAATCAGGCCTTAGATGGTGAAATTGGGGTATTTTGCTCCTTAAGTTGAGCTAGAAAATGTGTGGCCACGTTTTCAGAAATACATAGTAGCTGTGTACCCTTAAAAAAATACTCAGAAATAACTTTATTGGTTCTCATGAGCAGGATGTTTACAGCTGAATCACTTTGGGAACATCAGATCCCAAAATCATGAATATAAAAATCATAGGGTTTTGATTTTTTTAAATGGTATTTTCCTGCTTCTTGGGTTTTGAGGCTTCATGGTCCTTGTATTCATGTTTCTATTCTTGAAAACCATGAAAAGATGAGATTTTTTTTTTGGTGTGGATGAAGGACGGGGAAGAGAGAAACCCAATCTGTATTCACTTGACTCCCACAACAAGACCTTTAGAAAAGCATTAAATACCTAAAATCTCAGTCAAGCAAAGTGACTGTCAAGGCTACATGTGGTCACTAAACACTAAACAGAGGACCTTGTAAAAAATTATCACACATGTTGGTTCCTATTTTGTTATTGGGGCTATAACTGCTAGGATTAATAAAGAAGCAGACTTTGTGAGTCCTCAAAAAGTGTGAGACTTGTGATGAAAGGTGTATCCTGGGATGGGACATAGTCGTGTATTTCCATTTAGAGCTGAGTTCCTTGCTGACCTCTGTCAAGAGACAACCAATACAGATACAAGGTGAGCTTTGGGGAGTTATTTAGCTTGGCACCAGGAACTGCAGGAGGATGGCTGTGGTGAGCCTGTGGAGTGAATGTACTTCTGTTGGGCTGAACTTCCAGAAAATAGTGTGTGGTGACAATTTTTAATCCTGCAAAGAAAGGAGGTGTTGCTGCATGGGGTCATCCCACTTGGTTTCCTTTTACAAATAGCACAGGGGAACTGGGGTAAAAAACCTTTTTGACAAAGAGGAAATGAAACAGAAAAGCTTTCGACTCTGAATAAAAGGATAGTTTCTTTATTAGGGTGCAGGTTTGAGCTCCTTTTATTTTTTTGTTTTTCAGAGAGTGAACTCTGTTGGTTTTACAAGTCTAAATCTTTATCTCAGCTGGTGTCCCCCCACCCCACATTTGAAGGACTTGGGTGTAGGCAAAGGAGTGAGTGTGTCTGGGAACAGGTTATTCTAGCTGCAAGAAAGAGGAAATGATATTTAAAAAACCCATTTAATTAAATGACAACACTTGGGATTTCATTTAATTCACATTACAGGAGGAATTTAGACTTCCGCTGCTACCACCTGCTGCCAGGCTGAGCTGCGAGCCTTGTTCCTGCATCTCACCGATGCAGGTGAACTTACTGCTGAACCACTTTCACAGTCCAGAAAGCATGACATTCCTTGTTACCAGTGGGAGGAAAGGCTAATTGAGAAGTGTGTATAAAAGCTGTAATGAGTAGCATTTACATGTATTGATTAGAAGTAGGGCCACAGTCTCTCATTTATCACCACCAGCAGCTGTGAAATTTTCCCCACGTCGATTGGCATGGCTCATATTCCTGCTCCTCTGGTTCTTTATTGCATTTTTCTTCCCCCACCCGCCCTGAACCAGAGTGCTGATCCACCAGCTGGAATGGGCTGGTAATTACTCCGGCTTCTCCACCAGCTGCCACAATTGCCAAACCGCTGGAGTGAAAAATTCCATCCTGCATTTCCGATTTTTTACATTACCACTGCATAATCATATTTGACGAATAATTAACCGGGGTTAATACTTCAGGGAGCCATTTGCAAGTAAATTGATAAGTTGAATGCTGTAAAGGTGCACAAGGGCTAAAGGCTTTAGGAAGCTGCTCAAAACAGCCCACTGACTGTGCTATTTTAATATGCACACACCTCTTGACCATCTTAATTAAGAGTGGACAGTAGGCACTGTCCTCCAGCCTCCTTAAACACAGTGCAGATCAGGAGGAGAGAAGATGAGAAACACTCAAATTAAACTCTCATGGCAGTGGTGCAATGGATGTGAATAAGTGCACTTTTCCTCACTTTTAGATTTAGAAAAAGACACTGTTAGATCAGAAACTTGTTAAACAGGGTTGAAATCAATGAAAAATTTCCCTGCCAACTCATTGAAGGGTAAGGTTGGAGAGCTGTTTCCCCTGCCTTTAACAATAGCATGCAGGTCAGTGAGAGAGCAGAGTCCTTTTGGAATCCTATGTATCTGTATTTTTTTTTCAATTAAGGCAGCTGTGTTTTAAATGCATGCCTTTTCTTTAGGATTGATCCTGGATTTCTAAGATAAGTGAATTCTGTGATTTATAAATCTACTCTTTCTTCAGCTTCCATTTTTAGTGTGTTTGGCATAATCTTATATGGAGCAGGATTGCAGCAAATAATAGGTGATTTTAAAAAATATTTTTGGTTTGTTCTGCACTTCTAAAAAGTAAAAAAATCCCAGAGAACCAATGAAGTTCTGTTGTGTTGATTTTTCTGGCACAGTTACTGTTAACCAGGCAAATATTTCTTCCTCAAGGTGGCCAGTAAATGCCATATAAATGTTCTGTTGCATAGTTTTGACACTACTTAGAGTTAAATGAGAGTAACATTATTGCAGATCTTAACTGGGGTTTGCTTTGGTTTTTTTTTTTTTTTTTGCTATGTAGCAACATTACTTAGATTCAGAAAAAAATTCATAAGGATATTACAGTATGTTTATATTTCTGGGGAGACATGACAGAAAACAGTGACTAAATTTTGTGAAAAAAATAAAAGAATTGATCACTTAGTATTTTCATATAAACTCTGTGATTTGTTATCTCCCCAAGACTTCCAGCCTAACTCTTGGTCTTTGGGAACATCTGTTTTGACAGTCTTGGTGGCAGCCCTAAGATGTGCCATGCACATGCAAAGCTGTAAATCAAGAGAACAATTAATGGATTTCTATATCACACACTTGCCAGCATTGCCTAAGCAGAATACCATTGAGACACCATTAGCAGTGGAGTTACAGAGCAGCCCCCAGCCCGGACCCCTGCCTGGCTGAAATCCCTGTGCAAAGCCCTGTGAGCTCCTCATGGAGCCTCAGCACGTCCCATCACCTGTGTACCAGGAATACTTCTGAAGATGGTGAATGGGAATGTGGAAGTTACAAAAGCCATTTAAGGTATTTTTTTTTTACATGAAAAAAGAAAAATAGTTAAATAAAAACATAGGTATTAGGGTTTAAGAGTTCAAAGCAGTCTTGTTAATCACTAAGATGACTCAGGAGAGAGATGCAGATGGGATTATTTAAAATTAAGCATTGTCACTATGTTCCTATGAAGAGCAAGGCCTTCTCTTACACAGCTCACTCTTGCAAGTGTGCTGATCATGGGAGCAGGTTTAGGTAGGCTACCATGAAATTATAAGCTGGGTACCTAAACACAACATCATTTTTTCTTGTAAGGAGCAATATTTCTTTAAGAAGCAGAAACCTTAATCATGTGGAATATTATTTCTCTGTTATGTAATTTGTTTTAAATAATAGGGGTTTATCAAAATAACTTAAGAATTGTCTTACCTTATATATAGTGGTTTACCCTATTGCTAGTGAGAACCTAAGGATTTCTGGGTTATTTGTCATTTGAAATCTCTGTAGTTTCAGAGAATTTCAAGAGGAACAATAACACTTCAAAATATGAGGGTTTTATGATTTTTAGTGATTTTATTATTTTTTGCAAATAAACTTAGTTTAATAAGTATTTTCTAAATAACATTCACTATCAGGATAAAGGATAGCCAATCCTGAATTTCTTCTTTAAACCACAGTCTGACCCCTGGATCTCTTGTGGCAGATATATGAATGCTGTATAAATCCCTACTAGAAATTTCGTGCAGAGGGTTTTCATTGCAAACATGATACACTGAAGACCACTGTTGTGAGATCATTGCTGTTCAAAACTCTCATGCCCGATGTGCATTTGCCTTACCAAATGTTTCTAGAAACTGAGGTAGGCATTTCAGGGTGTGGCCCAGTCACAGTAAATATGAAAGGAATTAGTCTTTTCAGTTTTGTTTTCTTTGACTGTGACGCTTTCCAGGTCTGCCTTATCATTTTTATGTGGACAAATTGTCATCTGTCTTATTGTCTACTCAGCTGTTTCTGTAAACAACCTCTTTCAAACCTAAATAGAATTGCATGGCATGGCCTGGCAATTTGGAAAATAAATAAAGAATAACACTTATATGACTATCCTGCTGTATTCCCCCAGCATTTAAGTGGTCAGAGCTTCTGTGCATGCCATACTGAAAGTCAGCGCTGGGCATTTGTCACCGTGTGTGGTAATGCAGGGGAAAGCAGTTCCTTTCACAGCTCAACTGTAGCACTAAGTGAAATCAATGCCCAAACAATCTAACACAATTGGTCACATATTGATAGAATTAAACACCGCTGTTAACGTGACTTGTCATTGATCTGACAAAAACAGAGTCCAGGGTAAAAGTCGCCTGAAGCCTTTCGAGTGTGTTTACATAGCAAAGGTTGGGAAATTTTTCGCTCCATCTGCTTCTAACGTTTTTGTTTTTTTTTTCCTCACAATACTCCTCACTCTAGAAAACACTTGCAGAACTTTAACCTCTTCCTTGTCGGAAACCTGACACATTGACACACACAGAGCCCCACCCACCGTGCAAATTCTCTCTTGGATCAGACTACTGATCTTTTCCCAATCCATACAAAGGGGAATGTTTACAAAAGTTACTCCAAGAACTGAGAAGCTTCCGCAGGTCAGGGACATGGTCATCGGGATCAGCTACAGGCAGTGTTGCCAGCAGGCAGACACAAATGGTGGAATACAGAACATTACTGCTTTTAAAACTGGGTATGTATCTGGAAAGCAGAATTAGGCCCATCTCTTCTGGTGCACAACATATCTGGATTGTGGAGCATATAGCCTATATTCAGGTAGTGGTTCAGAGGGTAAAAATACCAATAGACAGCAATTAAGAGGTTCTTTGCTAATATCACTTGAAAATAGTCTGCATTTCAGGAATAAGTTTTATTGAGCTCAAGCTTTGCATCTGTAGTTCAGCTGTTGGCCTTTTCTTGGTGTGTCAGAAACCAAAAGATTTTGCATTATGTAATCTTCAGCTAGGTGGAATAATTGCCATACACGCTGGAAACAAATTTCTAATGAGCACCTGAAAGATCTGAGCAAATTGCTCCAGAGTATTTGCAGGGGAAACATGTTCTTATAATACTCCTGACTTCTCCGATCTGACCTACAGTCATGCTTTGCTTTTAGGCTGATTGCGAACCTGATAATGTTTTCTAAACTACCTTGAGAGGAAGGAGCCTGGGTTTGTAAAAAGCATGTCTTAATGGTAACTCCTAGTCACAACATGTCGGCCCTGCATTTCTGCACTATTCACCGTGTCAGGATAGGCATTCTTACCTGTTCCACTCTCACAATCACTTCTCTCCTCCTCTCCTATAGCTCCTTGCCTCTTAGACACCTATTTTGTTTGCTGTAATCTTTGTGCTGTGCTAGAGGTTATAGATACTTGACACTTTGATAGTGGGTATTGCTTCTTTGTTTATCTGCTGGCTGCTGAGTCCATGCATTGCCAGCAATGGTGTTGGCAGGCTGTGCTCCTGCATATGCTGTCATGGCATGCAGCGTTCCTGGACAGCCCAAGCACCCCAGGGTGACCAGCAGCAAACGGCTGCCTCACATCTTGATTCTGGGGGAGAGAAAGGAGTAGCTGTGTTCGTGGGGCTTTTGTTCACTTTTTTCCTGATGTTACAATTGTATAATAAAAGCTTTCCAACCAAGCTCGGTGCAGATATTGCTGGTGGATTGTTGTTGCCTGTGGCAGCTGTGATGGCAAGATTTGCTGTGCTGTATGCAGCCTAGGGACTCTGAGGCAGGTTATCACACCTCCACGGCTCCTTCCTTTAATTCACAAGCCTTGCAAAGATGTAGTGAGTGAGGGAGGGAGGGAGGGAGGGAGGGAGAAAAAACTTAAATGTACACAGTAACATAGTCACAGTAGGGAGAGAGTCAGAAAAGACTTAGGCTGCTTACTTGCACTTCTTGCAGCATTACAGAAGCAGACGGGTTTCTTCTGAGTGGAATATTATTTTTCCAAGATTATTAGTAGAAAGACATTCCGCCAGCAGAAAAGGAGCAAAGATACCTGTGCACAGGATTTGCATTCTCGCAGTCTGAAGGTCTATGGAACACGGTGGTGGTGCTAACTGACCTTCTGCACATCATAATCATGAAGTACTAGTGCATCAATAGTATATAATCTGAACTGGAAATGCGAAATGCTTAGAAAATATTACCCTATACTGAAGTCGGAAGCTAATTGCCCATCATGACCATTCCTGTTAGACTCATACATTTGAAGTCTCAGTGTGAACACTAAAAGCTCATTCCAGGGGTTAAAGAACCTTACTGATAGATGGGATGTCAGGAGAGAGACATAATTGCACTACAGAAGGGGTAACCTGTATGTCTTGGGAAAAGAATAGGACACAGCTCCTGTATCTTGAAAGAAATAGCTCTGGCTAGATCTTTGAACTCTATCAGAAAAGATCACACTACCAAGCAGGCAGCAATGTGATGTGGCCTTCCTTCATACAAATACTGTCTTCATCCTTCTCTCTCACCCCTTCCCTTTGCTTAAAGTGATCTAAAAGACCTACAGCTTGGTGATAGTTTCATGAAATGCCCTGATGAAGGATGTAAAGAGTGTGTCAATGTCAAACATCATACTGCCGTATGATGGCAACAGAAAGAGAGTGCACACACAAAGGCTTTCTTCCTCGTCTTTCTAGGCAGTGGTTTGAATAACTTTTATGAAAGTTCTTCAGCAATTGTGCATGTTTGGTTTGGATGCTTATAGGACCTTCAAAATCTGTTGAAACAAGAAAAAATTATGTGAATTGAATTTCTGTCATTTCAGACTGGAACCACATCTGAATAGTGCGTGCAATTTTAGAGAGACTGTGTTGGGGTCTCCTCCCCTGCCATGTAGCCCTGGGAGAGGGGCGCTGAGGGCCCAGACACGGGGTTTCCCTGCCCCTGCTCAGCCTCATTCCCCATTGGTTGGTTTGTGTTCCCTGCGCGGGCAGAAGGACCCTTGGTCCCGTGACTGGAACAGTTCCTGGGCAGAGCTCCAGCCATGCGGCTGGAGAAATAAACATCTCTCTGAAACAGCTATCAAGAATCTGTCTGTCCATATATATTTCCTTTCCACGGGACTCCTGGTTTGATATATGCATGTTGCAGTATCCCCACTGCAACATAATGGTGGAGAATTGTGAGCAGAACGATCCCCGATCCCTAAGCGACTGATTTGTGTGAGTAAACCCTGGAAACTTTGGATTCCTCTTCTTGGTTTTGCTTTGCTATTCCATATCTAAACTATGGAGGAACTGTGGGAAGACTCTTGGCTCTCAGAGCCACATATGGACATTTATCTTAAACTTAAAATGATTCTTGAACAACGATTTGTAAATTTTAGCTTGATTCAAGCTCAAAAAGAACTGAAACACTTCCTGGCATGGTTGTTCAAGAACTTTTTCTATGTTTCTTGGGATTTAATTCTTACCGAGGGCTTTTGGAAAACCGTTTGGACACAGTTAATACTGGAGTCAAAATATATGCCGATGGAAGAATATTTTCGTGAGTATTATTTAGTTACTGAGACTGTTGAGCAATGTCAGCTGTGTCTTGGCGAAGGGAAGCCTGGATCAGGGACCGTGCGGCCCAGGCCACGTGCACCGAGCGCTCTGCGAGCAGCAGCGAGGCAGTTCCCGCGTGCGGGCGGAGCCAAGCGAGCCGCAGTGTCGGTGGCGGAGCGAGGAGCGGCGGGACCCGGCAGTGCCCACACGGCCGCGTGCAGCGCGTGGTGGAGCGAGCCCTGTGAACACCCGACTGAGAGGTGTGGTGCGCAGGCAGCGGCTGGCGGCGATGGCGGTAGAATGGAGCCGCGCCAAGCCAAAACGCGCGCTGGAGCAGGGCGCGGGGGAGTCGTCGCTCGGGGGCCCGGCCGAAACGTGGGTACAGCGCCTGGCATCGGCAGCGAAGCTGCGACCAGAGGAGGCGACGCACGGAGAACTGAGCGGCGCGGCCCGGCCCGGCCCGCGCAGCCCCGAACGCGACCCCGGGAAGAGCGCGCAGGCACGAGCGGCTCCGACAATTCCAACACGGGAGCGACCGAAAGAGAGAGCAAAGACGCAGCGAGAGACAGAAAACAGCAGCCACTCGGAAAAAGGAAAAGATCATAGTAACTAAGATCTTAGGGATAGTAAAATGGTATAATGTTAAGCAAAATTATGGTTTTATAACAAGGTGTGACAACCAGCAAGACATATTCGTGCATAGAACTGCTATTAAAAAGAAAACCCTGAAAAATGCATCCCAGGCTTGGGAGATGGAGAGGTGGTGGAATTCAAAATTATACAAGGTAGAAAAGGGTTACAAGCATCGCAGGTCACTGGGCCTGATGGTGTTCCTGTAAAAGGCAGTATATATGCAAAAAATCGTAGTCATGTTAGACAATATCTCCATTGTAAGCTCCCCCTACAGTCTCCCTTTCCTAATCCCACCTTTCCCTTTTACCCTATGTCCTATTACCTCCAATGTATTCCTAATCAGTTTTTTCATCCATGGTTTCCCTCACAAAACCATGCTTTTGCCAATTGTTTCCCCAAAAATCCCTTTCCAATGCCGAGTGGGGGATGAAAAGGGGGAGGGAAGAAATTAAACCCTCTCCTGCCTCAGTTTCCCCACAAAGCATGCTCAGAGAGTTCTGTCTCCCTTCTGTCAGCCCTAAGATGTTCCACAGAATCTGTTTAGACATTTAAAGGCTCAGGAGGGGGGCTTGTTTTGTTTTGAAACTGTTCTTGTTATGTTTATCCAGTTGTTTTCATTCTCCTTTTATTAAAATAAAACGGGTGAGGTATTGGGGTCTCCTCTCCCCACTGTGTAGCCCTGGGAGAGGGGCCCTGAGGGGACAGACACGGGGTCTCCCTGCCCCTGCTCAGCCTCATTCCCCATTGGTTGGTTTGTGTTCCCCTGCGCGGGCAGAAGGACCCTTGGTCCAGTGACTGGAACAGTTCCTGGGCAGAGCCCCGGCCATGCGGCTGGAGAAATAAACATCTCTGAAACAGCTACCAAGAATCTGTCTGTCCATATATATTTCCTTTCCACGGGACTCCTGGTTTGATATATGCATGTTGCAGTATCCCCACTGCAACAAGACTGCATTTACTTGAAGTAGGGAATTTGTGGTATTTTTATCAGACATAGATTTGAATTTTTTTTTCTGTAAGAAGCCTTACCTCTAATGTGATTTTTAACCAAAAGAAATTTAGAACTATTTAAGCTGAGTAGACTTACATGTATTTATCTCAGTATAATTTTCATACTGCCTTATTAGAGAAAACTCAGAAATTATTATGTTATTTCATCATTCATTGCAAATAAAGTGGATAAAAAAATATGAAGCTCTTAATGCTTACTTGACAGTCCTTTGTGTTTAGAAGATAAAGTTTAAGGACTTCAGTTACCTTTTATCTTCTAAATTCCAATGGACCAGAGATTTTTGTTGAAATCCCCAAATCTAGTCCTTAGAACTGCAAGTCTGTATTTGCTATGCTTCACTTCGAAATTTTTAATCATCAGCAAATAGAAATTCTCTCTAACAGATGCTCAATATTTGTGTCAATTAACCTTTTTTTAGGCTTCATAGGACACAGAAACAATGGCGAACTATACCCTGAATGTGTTCCTATTCACTAGAACATGGTACTTAATTTTAAATGAGGAGCTAGTTAAATAACTACATGTGACCTTCACATTAAGATTAGTTCATCGCTTTCATTACTGTTTAACACTCTAACAGAGCATCAAAACTAAATATCCTCAATAGACTTGCAGTGATGTTTTGTGGTCACTGGAGATATTTTAAACAGTGCAGCCAGCTGAGTAAGGTTTCTGTGCTGTCTTTATCTCTTTGTGTCCATGAAGTGTTCAGTTCTTATTACAGCTTACTTTTGCAACCTACGATTGAATTTTTTTCCCTTAACTTAGACAATTGGCTGTTAGAGGACAGCTCCTTAAGTGGGGTTCAGATATCTGTAATAAGTTATCAAAAACCTGTGAAGCCAGTTTCATAATAAATTAAGAGAAGTCCCATGCAGACCCCAGCATGCAATTGGAATTCATGGGAGCCTAGCCTGACATGTCTCAGGGAAAAGTCTTAATCCTTCAAGTGAAAGTCTGAGGAACTTTGCATGACAGACTGTATAAGATAAAGATATGATGACCTACCAGGACTAGTTTAGAAATTTTGTGCTTAATTGTGTCAGCTGTATTTCTCACTTATATTGTTCTTTGTCCAGTGGGTCTTTAAATATATCGATATAGTAAAATATAGATGGGCCAATTGGACTGGTGGATTTTTAATTATCCATATGCCACAGTGTTTGTTCAGTGAATACCATAACTTCTTGGTTTGATAAATATTTCTGTGTGTCCATAACCTTACTGATGTGAGTAATTTCACTGATGGGAGGAGAACTCCCCTGCCCTGGTTCATGGAAGTGCAGGGACACAGTGGCAGGGAAGTGAGGTTTTCCTGGCACTTGCATCACATAAGGTGTGAACAATCCCTAGTTGGGCCTGGTGCCTCCTTACCACTGTGCAATGCCTCCATCCACTGTATCAGTTCCAGGATAAAAGAGAGTACATGCAAATGTACCTGCAGGATCAGAACTGGTGGCTACTCAGCATTTGTTTTGCTGCAGTTGTTTTTTTGATTGTCAGGTGTATTTGGATCAACCTGAACTGAACAAGGCTTAGAGGGATCCATAAAATCTTCTGGAAAAAATAAGAAAGCCACTTAAAATAGCTTTTCACTACATAAAATTATAATGACATTGAAGAGTTTTCAGTGGAGACTTTCTAAATGTGCTGCTTTGGGAAGCCAAGACTTTCCCTTTTAGAATTACATTCTGTAATTTTTTAAATAAGAGTGTGGTGAAAGGCTTTCACTTTAAGCCTACCATTAAATCAAGATACTAATTTCTATATCCTGAACTAATTTAACTTTTGATAGAAGCTTCATGTTTTTGCAGAATGATAAAAGAGAACATGTGTCTGGAGCAGAGAGACTAGAATCAAATAATTACCCATTGAGTCAGTCAGCTAATCAGGGGATTAAAGGTTAAAAAAAAATCCATGTGAGATGCATTAAGGAGATACTTGTATGTGACACGGCAAGGTCTGAATGACAGATGCATGTCATGTCTTGCAATATCATACGGATAAAGTATCCACCTAGATTTTGTAGTTCTATATTATCTGTAATGCAGTGTTTTCTAAAAAACCCAAGAAGGATTGCATATTATTTTACAGTGTGTTTATAAGCATTGGAAAGCTGGTCAGAAAAGCGAAGAAAATATGTATCATGATGACTTCAATAAATCCAAGGAAAGAACAATGAAAGCAAACTTAGGGGAATGGCAGGTTATATGTTGTGTATTTCATGGCCTATCCATGGGACATGTATGACTTCATATAGGAGTGGCAGCAGCTCTGCCTGCACATGCAGCATAAAAGAGAGCATTCATGTCCTGATAAAGATATTTTGGTGTATGTCCAGGAGTTAGTCTGCCCAGTGATTAATATTAGTGCTATTCTTCCCTTTTTATTGAAATCTCTTTGGAGGGAAAGGCAACCTCCAGCATCAGATTATTAATTTTACTAACATACAGAGGAACTGTTAGCCAGGTCCCAAATAGGTAACCACAGTACGCTATTCCTCCGGAAAGATGTTCAGAACCCCACACAATACAGTGTTCCCTGACTGTGAACCTGCAAGGCACTTATGTCCGGTTTTAAGAGCAGGGATGATGCACTGGATCAGTCCTAGAGGCCACATGATCCGTTATCCCTGCAGCGACCCTGTGCTGCCCTGTCCGCAGACCTTGGGGGGTAGTGGACAAAGAATTAGGTTTCCTTCTGCTGAAGATATGGGAAAAATCCCTTTCTTGATATAAACATTTCACAGGACTAGATAACTGATGGTGAAAGAAATTTCATTATGTAAAAATAATATTTCTCTGAAATAGTTATATATTTACCCAATTTTTTTATGCATAGTGTAAAATCAGTAGTTTTTGAAGAACTAGCATGTAGGTGTTTGACATTATTAACAGTGTTGAAAACTTACATATTTCTCAATTTCTTGCATTTCCTGAGTAAAACCAATGCCAGTTAATTTTCACAATTAAATGCTACGTTTTGATTGCTTGAGTGTTTTTTTTTTTAAATAGAAGCAATATGGAAGGGTGATCCTGATTCATCCTGGTCCTGTTTTGTCTACATGTGAACCACATCTAGCCTTACGTGAGACCAAGCAATCAGGTCCTTTCCACTGCAGTAAAAATTGGGCCTGTATTTCTGAGTTCTTCAGTATGTGCCTTGTGCACTGACACTGTGTTCACAATGCTGGAACATAGATAGATCAAGTCTGTATGTGCTGGCACTAGGCTCTGAAAGGGCTGAAGGCTACTGAGGCTGACCCAGATGTGAATCCTACTTCACTAAAACACCTAATGTTTGTGCCTGGCTTTCTTCCAGTTGTGGAAAGGCAATGGAGCTATTTCACTAAAAGAAGATGTAGAGGAACATGTGTCTTAGAGAACACAAGGGTGCAGTGTCGTGGGGTGTTATCTTGGGAGAGACTCATTTTTGTGTCCTGAATCAGATCTTAGTGCCTCCAGACTCGATCAAGTGTGGAAAGCACTGGGGCACTGTCTGTTCTTAGGAAGCCTGGTCCGTTTCTTTCCCCCTCCAGTTCTGGTTGCAGTCTGAAATTGTATTCCTGATGTTAGAAATGAATGTTCTGCTATAAATTGAGTGTACTCTTCCTCTTATGAAAATGGAGTTTTGGTGAAATTCAGGTAACTGGTTTTAGCTATTTTGACATTTTCCAATAAAAATAAAATAGCATAGAATCAGAAATTTTCTACCTAGGTCTACAGGTCAAATTATTCCCATCTTGAGACATAGGCTTTTCAGCAGTCCCTATTGCTGAGTAGGGAAAATTAAATAAGCAAAATTCTGGTGTCTTAAAAAAATACATAATTTTGGAAATTTAATTTTAATTAGTTTGTGCAGTATTGGGAATTAAATAACATAGGAGGATGACTTTTTTTTTTAATAGAAAAACAATTACATGTTGCTAGTCCACTCCTTTTGGTAAAATTTAGGAATGTTGACTATTGTATTATCTCTTCATAATTCCTTGTTTTGTTCAAAGGATTTCATGGCATTAGGTGCTGTAAAAATACAGGACAAAAGGATGGAACTATACCCAGAAATTACAGAATTTTTGGAAAATAGGAAAAATATAAGGAGGCTGAGAATATTAAATTAAATTGTGGAAATGAAAGGTAAAGAATTTTGGGCACTGTTTCTAGTAGGCCTTTATTAATTCCAAGATGTGCCAAAATGTTCCCAATTTTCATAAACTACAATATAACTCAGCATCTGGTGGGATGGAACCCTATAATGCTGAAGCAATCCTGATATGCGTGAGAGGAAGTTGTTGAAGCCTTTTCTTCATTTTCTTTATTCTTATAGAAATGAAAAGAGCAGAGTAGAGTATACAACAGCAAGAAATATAGCATGTGTTTTGCATACATAAAACCAAACAAAATAGAAATAGCAAGGCATTGATACACATGAGAAATACTGCATCAATATTTTAGTCATACATCAGCTTATGAGTACTGTATTGATCTGTTTTTCTTCTAACATCAAGATAAGATTAGTGTTACATGCATGAAGCTTCCTTAGCTATTGCATGCAGGGATTACTGATTGGAGCAGAGACTGGTAGTCAAGAAATCCTGATTCAAGAGATGGACAAAGCACTCCTGACTTTTTTTTCTTGCTTTCCCTACCTGATACTGTAACCAGAGAAATACTTTGTACTTTGCCTGTATTACAGATCTGGTGTCATGTACGTACCGGACAATTTGAGTGATTTTAAAATTTTGCATGTTCAGAAAAGCTGCTGTCCCTGTTATTCTGGTCCATGGGTATCCCTTTCAGACTGTCGCATTTCTGTGCTTTGTAGCAGTTGTACCATTGGGGCAGCTAGAGGCCAAAGCTGAGCGTTGTTTCAGGCACTGCACAAGTGTGTCACAGGCGACAGTGCCTGTGGTGTCTGCTCTGCAGATCGAGCCTAGGTGCCACTGCTTGCAGGTTGCTCCCTTTGCATTCCCAGACACCTTTTGCCTCCTCCTGACAGAGGCAGCTTTGTGTCCTCTGCCTCTCTGCCAAGTAATGTGCCCTCTCGTTCAGAGCTTGCTGTGTGTCTCTGTATCTCAGAGATCTGAGAGAGACTTCTGGTGATATATCTTATTGAAGACAATAGTGGAAATAATAAAAGGAATCGGTTCCTTAGGAAAATGGAATTTCCCAAGTATCAAGTCGTAATCCAAGTTTTCTCCCTCCTTCCTTGTGTTTTTTGTAGGAGAGAGAGTAAATAGGAAAAACAAGTCTTGTAGCTGCACATCATGACAATAGATAATAGTAAGAAGTTTTAGTGGTCTTTCCTGCCTTAGTACTGCCACTGTCTCTGACAATTTGGGCATGGTGACTAAGAAGGATAGAAAGGAGAACTGAGCCTGTACAAAGGAAATACCGTGAACTGTACTTTAAGAAATTTAGATTAGACCCTTCCGGAGGAAAATGTTTTTATGAACCAGCTTTGCTTTACAGCTCTAAAAAGCTATAGTTTTCCTTGTCATGTCTGGACTACATTAGTGTCAAGAAAGTGCTTCTCAAGTAAAGTATGCTTTTCAGTTTATAAGACGTGGGGTTTGATATGGTTCCTAGTGATGTCTGTTAGAGCTTCTCTACCTGGCCTTGTTGGAAATTAGTTCAAGCATGATAGTAATGGGAAGGACCTGTTTGCTTTTGTATTCTGACTTAAAATCTTCTTGCAGTATTATGAGTAACCTGCTTTCCCTGCTAATTACCATTTTTAGGTACAAATCCATCACTAAAGACCCAGGTCTGTGCTAGCATGGGACTTGACGAGGCCTTGATAGAAAGCTAGGCTATTGCAAGCCAAAGACGTAGCCATAGAACTCTTACATGTTTGATGAGCCCCTGAGCTCTGGTAGTCTCAGGTTTGCCTTCTAACTTCAAATCTACTTTTTTTGTTTGGGGGTGAGGAGGAAGTGAGAGAGAAAGAAATATGAAGAAATCAGACAGGTAAACAGGCTTTGCAAAGGGATTTTTAACACACCACTGCTTTTATTTAAAGCATGCTGTTGGTTCTATTTAGCAACTCTGCTGCCAAGCTCTAAACCCAATCTAGTTCAAGCTTCCCTTGGGAGTTGCATTTACTGAATCTGTGGTGAGTCAGAAAGAATTACTACCTGCCTCATTGTGCTCCTGGGAAAAGAGGAGCTGAAGAGAAGAAGCTCTTTTGCCTTTTTGTATTGGGTTCTGATTTGATTTGCTCCCATCAGCCAAACAGATACTCTTTTGGGGGTGACTTTACTTCTGTGGCTGCCTCTATGACAAGCTGGCATTCCTCAACAGGAGCCAATTGCCTGTTTCATAGCAAATAGGTCAAAGACTTTCCTTTCCTGGCTCAGGTTTGTGTACTTTCAGTCTGCAGCTGAATTCACAATTCATCATGCCCCTAAACCAGGGCTATCTGTCTGCTTGCTGGCCCCTTCTCCAAGCTCTGTGAGTCCATACTTGCTAGCAGGGTGTATTGCATATGTGCAGAAAAACAGTGCAGATGCTCTCCTGAAAGCTGCGGTAATACTAAATGCTAATTTTTCAGTGACAAAAGGAAATGCAGTGCTTATTGATAAGACTTTCATTTTTTTTTTACAGGCTTTCCGTGCAATGGCAAAATCAACCCACATGCATTTCACCTCTTTGTGTTAGTGATAGATGTGATTCTCCTTATTCTAAATATTCTTTCTCTGCATCTCATCCATCCAGAACATGTATATTGAAAACGCATTGATTTGTGGTGAAATTCTGAAAATCTTTTCTTTTCCCACCACAGATACAGATCTATTTTAGCATTAGATTTTAAAAGACGTAGTGGAAAAATGATGGATACACCAAAATAAAAGGAGAGAGAGTTGCTACTCAGGCCTATTCCTTATTTATCAGATGGTAGAAAAAATCATTCAAGTAATATAACTGCAACTCCATCATCAATTTATTTCTTGAATCTGTCTTGAATCTGAACCTGCAAATGTTTCATGTTCTTGAGGTGACTGATAAAAATGAATGCAAAAAAACGTAAATAGGTATTTAAAACAATCTATTGATGTAGTTTGAGTGCTTCAACTTACCTTTACTTACTGGTATATATAACTACTGCAAATTTCAGATGCAAAATTTTTCTTAAAGATGAGACAGTGGAGGGGATTGACTTTCAGAAGAATTTCTTTTGTAATTCTTTATCATTCTGAATGATACTGAAGAATAAACTCATACTTTGAAGAATAATACTAAAACTAACAAAATAAGAGAAGAAGGAGGGAAATTGTATTTCTACTTGTGTAGGCATCAGCCTGCTTGTATTTATGTCTGGTGATCTGAGGATAGTTCTACTCAAAAAGGAGAGGAGGGGTTCAATATGTATGTATACACACATACGTAGTACTTTAAGTTATTTTAAAAAATTATTGAATAATAAAAAATTTATTGAATAAAACTTGTAAAAAGCATCCAACCTACTTCCAATGGTTTTTGCTATATGCAGAAAGATAGTATTGAGCAACAAAATAAATTGTATTCCTTTTGCATTAAGATTGCATTAATATGTTGTTTTCTTCTGATATTTTGATTGTCACATCCATTTTGGTTTGCTTCTTTCTCTGATTGTTTTGAGTGGGCTTTCAGCTGGTGCAAATGTGCTGTTGCAGTGGGGATTTCTGCAACATGTATAGACAGTGAGGCCCGTGGAAAAGAAATAGGGACCGATTCTTGATAGATGTTTTTCAGAGATCTTTATTCTCCAGCCACATGGCTGGGGGACTGCCGAAGAACCCTCTCAATCACGGGACAAGCCGGGTCCTTCCCGGGCAGGGGAAGGCAAAACAACCAATGGGGAACAGGATTAGGGTACATGTGATCAGGGGGCAGGGAAACCCCGTGCCTCTACCCCAGGGTCCCCTCTCCCAGGACCCCATGGAAGGGGGGAGGAACCCCAACAATGTGCAGTGTTTCCCCGCTGTTCATGTTTTAGCTGGGTATGGACCTATTGAAGAGAAAGTGTAGTTAAATTTAGTTGACTGCATTTTCCCCTTATCTTTCCATTTCTGATTATTTTTTACCATGCTAATGTTTTAAAGATGGCAGGTAAATCTTTTTGTTATGAACCTGTACTTCCTTGTCCAGCAATCATCTTTCAAACCAATGTGAGTCTTTCCATTCACCATGCCCAGCTCTTCTGTCATTGGGGGGTTTATGTGTTTCAAGTGCTTTGCCAGACTGAGGCTTAAGCAATCAAAGTAGCACACCAAGGGCAAGACATTGTTCCATCTCATGCCCTCTGCAGCCACTCTTGTCAAGTCTGTTTCCTCCTGTTCTTCCCAAAACAATCATGCTGTATCTTGTGGGTTGTTCTGACACTAGAATATACTGAGTGATGTAGGACTGGGCTTCCTGTGTTTAAAATTATCTTCCATTTATTCTGTCATTGCAGTTCTTAGGGTAATAACCAGACACCTTCTTTGCCCATGATGTGATGTCCACTTGGTAGGAGCAAGTTGTTGTGAGGCTTTGTTCCAGGATGAAGATGGCTCCAGATGATCTCTTTGATGCCTTACACAGCTTGCCAAAGCTTTTATGTTCTTAAAAAGTTTAAAGTAATGTTGCAAGACTGTGCTCAACTCTGGAGACCCGTGCTGAAGTAGAGCTGGTACTTCTGATGGCTGGCTTTGGTTGTGAAGTCCCATACTGGTTTTGACACCACAGTATTATGCATGATCAGTGCTGAATGTAGGGGAAGGCTACAGGAGAACTGAACAGTCCTAATATCTAATAGCCCTAATCTTAAATTTTATTTTTGGTATCTTATAAAACTTTATGAAGGTGTCAGCGGTGGCTGAGAGCAGCATTTTAAGACACAGACATGCCATTGTTGGCACATGGTTATAGAACCATAGAGAAAAAGAAACAACTTTCTCTGTTCCTTTTTTGATATTAGAAGTTATTTCAGGTCCTCTTTTATTGAGATACTGAACTCCCGTTTGGTAAAGACTTTTATAAATATGTTGTTTGAAGGCCCTGAACAAAGATCTTTTCAACAGCCATGAACTAGGGTTTCCCCTCCTGCCCACCTTCCCCTCTCTCCCCCCCAAACCTTTCTTGACTTTTTAAAAGGGCAACAAATTTTGAAATACTATTATTAACAATTTATTGTTAAACAAAATAAAACTTTAGCATTTTTTAGATTTACTGTTGGAAATGAAAGCAAATAAAGGTACACACACTTTTTGCTTGGTTTTGATTTCTTTGTGTTGACAGAGTATTGACTTGAAAATGTGCAGGTGAATGTTTATTAGTTTGTATCATTAATTGCTACCATGTTAATCCTACAAACTAAAATATGAACCTATTTTTTAGATAGAAATCCTACTGATATCTGGGTACGCATTGGATGAAAAATACTTTTGTTTGTATGAATGGACCTACTCACAAGAATAAAGTCCCCTTGTAAAGTAGGAGTAGGTTGGATTGGGGCTGTGGTATCAGCCTAGTTATTTGCAGAGGCACAGAGACACAGTGGGAAGCAGAAGCAATTTCTTTTATATTGTGCATGAAAATCCATTCAGATTTCTAGAAGAGTCTGCTTTATTTCCACTTTATTAAATGTAGTCTTGCTTATCCTTATACCAATTGTGTGTGTGTGTGTGTGTTTTCTGAATGTATCTACCTTTATTTATTGTAATATGGGAATATTGTATTTTGCAGTCTGTAAATTAGATATTTGATTCAATGCAGTGGCAGAACACAGGAGTGTTAAAAATGTCCAATTCGAGCAGGTGGAGCCAAGGGATGTTTAAAGCTTGGTGCATATAATGTTTATATTACATTAAGTACTGTGTTATTGCACAGGATGCTTATTGTTAGTGTCTGTAGGGAGAATCAGTTCCAAAGATTTCAATTTCAATAAACTGATTATGCAGTTCCACCACATGCAATTAGGATGGTAGTAATGAAATGGTTATGAAGTCCCTTGGCATTCTGTAGTTATTTTTTTTTTAATTTTGTGAATAACATCAGGAGCATTCTGGAGGGAAGTGTTTATGTATTTATTTATTATTGATCTAAAAAACCAAATTTAACATTACTAGTTATTACAACTCCAGTCTCAACAACAGGAAGGAGCTAAGTTTTTTCCACATTATTAAATGCAGGATGCCTTGGGAATCGAGGAGATTTATCCTTTATATTAAATATTAATGAATAGCAATTACAAAAATTAATTTATAGATGCATTTAATTTTCTAATAACCTCTCATTGCTTTATTCCTTTGTTGCAAACAATGCATATTAAAATACAGAACCTTAACAAATACCTTGGAAGACGGAATGATCTTATCCACTGATCATGTACTTCACTGGATGAGGAGAGAGAGAGGATAAAGTGAAAAGAATGTGAATCCAATCAATGCTCTATGGCTCAAGAGGAGAGGCATCTCACGTCTTCTGAGGGGGAGAACAGGGGCAACACAGGGAGGATTCAAAAAACTTATGAAGATTTCTGTCTCTTACTACAGGTTACACTTGGCCCTTTTGGGATACACTATTAATAGCACCTCTTTTGAAAAGCCTAAAAATATCTTGTTTGCAGTTTCTCATCAATTTGTGTGGAATGTTTTGAGTTTTTACAGCTTGATATTCTTTAGGTGCTTGGGAAGAATGCCTGCATTTATCTCATGTACAACTTTTTGTCTCCATGGTTTTCTACCTTTCCAGGCACCAGAAACATTTATTGTTATTTTGTGGTTGATTTTTCCTTTCATTTGAGCTCACGTCCAGGCACAAAACAGCTCCCGAGGAAAGGCCAATTCCAATTCCCACTTGGATTTGTACCATCATCTTGGACAGGTCAATCTTGGGCAAGATCACAGTCAATCTATTACCTGTGCCTGAGTTTCTCCATCAATGAAATAGGTGGGGGACATATTTTCTTCTCCTTTTTACTGGTCTAAACAATTAGATGCAGGGAGAGAAAATTTTCTGTTGTTTCAGGTTGCTAGAACTAAGTCTTTGGAAAATAAGTTGGATGTGAACTGTATCTTACTCTGTCACTGCAGATCTTCTGGACTTCCAAAATGTTTATGGACCCCTTTTTTGTCCTTCTTTTTACCCCTCTTTTTTAATGTAAATTACAGGGGGGGGGGAAAGCATCTATATGAAAGATAAGAGAAAAGAGAGGAAACAGTTCTGCTATATGTACTTAATCTTTTTTCTGTTCAAGCTTTGCCTGGCTTTTCTTGGGAATAAGACAAATGGATGAGTCTAAATATGAGGGCCACCAGAGATCTGTGAGGAATTTCCATAGTTCTTAAATAGCCAAAAAAAAAAAAGGTTTTGTGTCCTTTTCTTTCCCTGAGCATAGTTATAATTGGGTTATTACTCTCTAAGAGGACGACTTTTTATTTTCCGGAAGTGGGTTTTCAGTGATTGACTAGATTTGCAAGATTAAGTGTCCCTGAAAACTTCACAAGCAATAAATGCCTCCTCCTGTTAGCAAGACAGTTAAGGGAGATTTGGGGAAGAAAACAGAGGGGAAAAAAGACAGCCATGGATTGTTGCCTTCAGAAGACATGAGTACCAATTTCCACCAGCTCAGGCATGCAACAGAAATCACAACAAATTTTCCAAACAGGATGTCAAAGAATGTTGTTATACCAGGGTGGCAGAAGGGATCTGTACACAGTTTGATAATGCCGGTCACTTCAGTTACTTTGTTGAGTTATTCTCACTGTAGCTAACGGTGGTGGGGAATTATATTCATTATCTTCTTCATGTTAGGTTGATTGCATGTAAACAGTGGTGGTTTCTCTCATTTGAATTGTCTGCTAGTGCCTGGTACAGATCTGAAAATCAAGACACTTTTAAACGCATGATAAATTTATGATAAGAAGGATTTGCTTGGTTCCAAGTATGATGAGACCATGTCTAAAGAAATATTTAAGTCAGATGTGGGACTTGGATCCCTCTTGGGGGAGGCAAAGGGAGTGGTTCAGCATTTTCTGGGGCCTTGGCGAACAGCGCTGTTTTCAAATGTTCCTCCTGGTCTTTATTAGAAGGTGTCATGATGTTGACATACTGTGTCAAACCTATGGAAATCAATTAATGTCTTCGTATTGAAATCGGTTAACTTTGTGTCACAACATGCAACAGTAAGTTCACTGCCCATATAGAGTGTCCCTGGCCACAAGGATGGAGCAAATATCTAGAGAGGGCAATTTCCATTTGCAGAGTAGATCTATCTAATTCAGGATCAAAACTGCAATCTGACCAAAGAGGCATGTGTTAAATAATCTAGATCCTATTTTATTTATTTACTTTTAATCAGCAGAGTTTGAAGAGTCTAAAAATTGTTAACCACTCAGAACCACGAAAACTTCCTTGGGAATTCACACTGAGAATAGTGAATGTGTTGGCCAACATGGAGTTGAGCAACATACCAACAGAGTGACAGGGAGGATTGCAGGGAGTCTGTTATTTTGAGCATCAGTTCAGACATAGTTTAGTATACAAAGTGCTACCCTGAATCTTATCTCCTGGCCTGCTGCCAGGCTCATTTCCAATCTCAATGTTTCGTGCTGCCAGCTTGAGTAATCCATGTTTTTGTGTGCCTGGACATACCAGCTCTGCTTGCTGTTGATGCAAGGCACGCTCTCCTCCATGTGAGAAGTCAGACAACCCCTCTGCACAACTTGCTGTGTGATTTAGAAGCAAGCAATATTCCTTGAGAAGAGGAATTCTTGTATAACGCTTCCATTGTCAACCTGTCCTACCTTCTGGAATGAATATATGAGAAACCAAAGGTGCTGGACAATGGTGTTTCAACTGTATTATATTGTACCTGTCCAAAAATTTGAAAACAAGGTCCTCAATATGGTTTGCTGCTTGAAGGTTTTTCCAGTTCTTTCTGCCAGAGCACAGTCTCATAAGATTGAGTTTTGGGGTCAGGATCCAATTTTGGGTCCAATTACAGGATTTTGGGGTCCAATAGAACTGTACGTCACTTTATGTGTTTGAACTGTTCACAGGAGTTGATGCCCAAAGATTAATGCTTTCTGAAATAGCCATTAACACCTTCAGTTTAAGCTGAAGGTGAGCTGTTTAAGCTCCCCTCACTCCACACTGACCCTGCTCTACCCTCTGAACTCATATGGTGACCCAGATCAGGGAGCCCATCCTGCTGATAAGAATATTTCTCTTGTGTTCTCCCTAATCCAGCTGTTAATGCTTACCCCATCTGAGGCACTGCACAGGTGCAATGAAAGGGATGCCAGCACATCATGATGAAGTAGATGCAAAAACACATGCAGAAATATATGCTATTGTATCTTCATGTTCTTTGGAGAGGACATGATGTCTAAGCACAAAAACATGCATGCAGAAGGGGTTTTGTTTAGCTTAATCCCTGTGCTTGTACATGTTGGCAGTGTGACTGCTTATACTGAAATTAAACAGAAATGTGTATGCTTAAAAGTGATCACTAAAAGATGTTGATGCATGCCTGCCTAATATAATGCACGTCAAGATGAGATCTATAAACTCCCAGCAGAGCCGGAGGACAGTCAGACCTTCATAGGATTCATGTTTTTGAGTGATCCCCTGGAACTCTCCTGTATTCAGCTGAACTGCATGAATGTCAGAGGGCAGAATCTGGCCAAGTGGATGTAAATTTGGGAAGAAATCTACTACCCCTGGACTTGGCCTTTAAAAAAGAAAAAAGAAAAACAACCCCAAATATTTACTGAGAACTTTGATGAGAGAAAAAATAGTTGGAGGGGTGTTTGCCTATTCTGTAATACATATTGACATAGTGAGGTAATAATTATGTACTGTTTACAGGGGAAACAGCTACACAAAGTTCTCCAAGAATTTAGACCATAGTAAGTAAATGACTGGAAACTCTTCACTGAGCACCATCATTGCTGCTGGAATGACTGACAGTGTAGCGGGTTGAGTTCGAAACCGGGCAGAAAACACCAATTAAATGTAGTGGTTTTGGTTCAAAATATTCATTACTTACTTATTTTCCTTCTGTGAGATAAGAATTAGGAGAAAAGCAAAGCAGGCACAAACCTTAAACAGTTGCAGTACAATGAAAGAGTTTTATTACTAATAGAATTAAAAGTAAAGAGACAATAACAAAACAAAATTGAAGCAAATCCCCCCCCCCCCCCCCCAGCACTTCTCTCCTTTTACCTAGCTCACACAAGGGATAACAGAACATGGGATGTTAGTCAGCGTTCCAGTTCTTGAAAAGTCTCTCTCTTATGCTTAAGGGAAAAAAGGGTTTTTCCTTCAGTTGCACGTGGTTCCCAAACTGCCACCAACAGCAGATCCGCCCGGAAACAAACAATCTGCTGTGTGTAGAACATCTCTCCCATGAAAAATCTCACAGTTCCTTCACACTGCAAAACATGGGCCATCACATGGGGTTATTCATCTTTTTAAGGATAAGTTCTTTTGGCCTGCACACAAAGGCTCTTCTTTGCCACAAGTCTCTAGCAGCCTCTTACTACTATGTAGCCTGGCATCGGCATTCTTCACAATCTTCACAGGCACACGAAGATACTCCATCCCCCCATGTTCTTCAAATGGATTAAAGAGACAAACAGTTTGTAGTATTACAGTTTCTTACCACGGCATGCAAGAAGGTTTCTTTTAAGCTGCGCGCCAGAATCGCGGCACCGCCCTCTTTTCTCCCGTCGCCATTTCCAGCTCCGTCCCACGGGACTCACTTCTCTTTCTCTCTGACTCTGACGCCGCCATGTTGAAGGGTGTTCTTGTTCAGCCTTTACGGTGGGGAAAGCCTCGCTCCCTTTGTGCTGCTGGCTGCGTGGTGTCTTCTTCAGTTCAGCACGAAGTGTGCTGGCTGCAGACAGGAGGCTCCGCCAGCTCCCGTTGACTCCGCCGGCTCCGCATGGAGAGGAGAGGGACCCGCCGGTCCCCAGAAGCCGCGCTGGATGGGTTTAGCTGTGAGCAGTCCATGGCTGGTTTGAGCTGTGAGCAGTCCATGGCTGGTTTTAGCTGCCTGCGGCTCTGAGGCAGTCCCCCCCAGCCACCCAGGGTCCGTGCCACAGCGTTGGGAAAGGGGGAAAGGGGCAGTGGCCCCGCTGCCCCCACCTCCCAGCAAGCGAGCTCTGACCAAAAAGGGGAAGTCCCGCCTTTCTGTGCGGTTTAAATATGTAAATTGTGAGAAGCGTAATTGGTCTTAAAGACTGTCCATCAACTCAGGGTCAACCCAATACAGACAGCTATAATCATAATTTGCTAATCATATTTGTTCTAATAAATGTTGGGTTTTGTCATTTTTATTCATGGCTTATTGGGCAGAAAATAATTCAAACCAATGACTCTAAAGGTACCCAGTCCCACATAATCTTGGGTCTTCTGTGCAAATAGGCCCTTATAGCTTGACAGAGTCATGAACTTTTGAGTGAAAGTAGATGGTTGCCTGGTGACACAGGGGTATTGGCTGAAATAGTTATGAGTCTGTATAAATGGTAGGGTATGCCAAAGAAATGAATTTAGGGAAAATGCCATGCAAAGTAGTTTTGTAGAAGCTTTTGAGCCTAAGGGACTTTGCACTGTTGAAGCGTACTTACTATGGTGACAATGAGATCTAAAAAAATCCCAGTATCACCTGGGAGCATTGCTACAGTTCTGCCAGATGAGGGTGTGGACTATGGAAAATCCTCGCCAGAAGGGTTGCTTTGGTGCATCCCCCTGTTCAGTATTCACTGCTTTAGTCTAATCTGTAGAGGTTAGGAGATTGATACAAAACTGACTGTGGAGCTGGGCTGTTTGAAACAGTCCTTGTTAGCTGGAAAGATGATGGCTGTCACTTCTGGTGTGTTCTCATGTGTTTGCCTCTGTGGTAGCACATGGGAAGGAAGAAGACTGTACAGGTCTGTCACATAAATGAGTCCTTTTCAAAAATCCTGAATGTGGGTTGTGTTTGACTTAGTTTGGGATGTGAATTCACTCCTGGCCTTTATTATCTCTGGGAAATTGTCCCTCAAGGTAAATGGAGAAGAAAAAAATTCATATTAATAGTGCTGTCAGCTGCTATTACCACATCATTAGTATTTCTTGTCATTTATTAAAAGAGTGATAATTTCTTGATATTCATTGGCATTACAGTAGTAATGTCCTGCAGTTTTGTGTTCCATCATCAGTAAAATGTATCAAATGAGTTCAGGAAAATGAATGGACCCAGAACCTGTGAATTTTCTAAAGGAGGTAGGAAAGGAGTGTTAGCCTCCAGTTTGTGCATTTGAGGACACATGAAAAACAAGTTATTATACTTAGGCTGAGATTGTATAAATGAATCCATATCTGCTCCAGAAAAGATTGGGGATTCAGAAACCAAAAAGCCTGGTACATGAGGACCTAGAGATGATTAAGCATGCTCTGATATATGTCTTGGTATATGGCACTGCTGTCATATTTTTCCACTTTCAACTATGCCCCTTGAGAATAACACCAAACTGGAGCATATTAATGAAACAGAAAGTTGTTTGAATTCAGGTATTGTTTAGACCAAGTTGTCTGTTAAACAGTGGGGTAGAAATGTGGTGGAAACTCTATTTGGTTCTTGGTGCAGAACAATTCAGTGAGATATGGCTTCCAAATACAAACCCTCAGTTTTGGCCCTCTCCTCTCCTCTCCTCTCCTCTCCTCTCCTCTCCTCTCCTCTCCTCTCCTCTCCTCTCCTCTCCTCTCCTCTCCTCTCCTCTCCTCTCCTCTCCTCTCCTCTCCTCTCCTCTCCTCTCCTCTCCTCTCCTCTCCTCTCCTCTCCTCTCCTCTCCTCTCCTCTCCTCTCCTCTCCTCTCCTCTCCTCTCCTCTCCTCTCCTCTCCTCTCCTCTCCTCTCCTCTCCTCTCCTCTCCTCTCCTCTCCTCTCCTCTCCTCTCCTCTCCTCTCCTCTCCTCTCCTCTCCTCTCCTCTCCTCTCCTCTCCTCTCCTCTCCTCTCCTCTCCTCTCCTCTCCTCTCCTCTCCTCTCCTCTCCTCTCCTCTCCTCTCCTCTCCTCTCCTCTCCTCTCCTCTCCTCTCCTCTCCTCTCCTCTCCTCTCCTCTCCTCTCCTCTCCTCTCCTCTCCTCTCCTCTCCTCTCCTCTCCTCTCCTCTCCTCTCCTCTCCCTCTCCTCTCCTCTCCCTCTCCTCTCCTCTCCTCTCCTCTCCTCTCCCTCTCCTCTCCCTTCTAATTAAATTTAAAAAATATAAAACTATATTAAAACAGAAAATTATGACAACATTTTTAATTACCTGCATTATTCCCATAAATTGTATAAAATTTAAATGGCTGTCTCTGGATTTTTTTTCACCATGACTTTCAGCCTTGCTCAGAGGCAATAAAATGAGATGACACTGGGAAGAAAAGTACCTCACCAGAGCATGTAGTTATTGTTGTTTTGAATGCTTATGCAGTTGCTCCACTGCAGTTGCTCCACTGGAGCCAGATTGATCCATTCCTCAGCAATGAGCATTATATATCATTTCATACAGCAAATGCAATGCTTTTCTTTTAAGTTGTCCTTTCTGATATATGTTATTATGCTGAATCTTATTGCATTATATTATAGTTCTGAAAAATTTAAGTATTTATGTCATTGGTTAGTAGAAGAGTAGAATGTGAATATGATACTGGGTGTGAAAATATTTGTCTTTGCAGGGTAGGAAAGTACTCTGGGAAGATGAGCTGCTCCTAATAGGGAAATTCTACTTACTCTTCCAGCATGAGAGGGTGAATTTTATGGTGCCTCCAGGATGCCCTGATGTGTTTTAACCCCTTGTGTTATTAGCAGGATCTGTCACCATCTAGTCTGACTTCCTCCACTGTTCCCATTTTAATGAAAATTATTTTTTTATTCCTAACACAAAGTAATTATCATTTAAAAAATAGTGTTTCAAATTGCCTTATATTCTCAAAAATTTGAGATTTTTTTTTCTAAGAGCCGCCCTGCCTTTAAAAACATAAGTAATAAACCTATATATTTTTAATATTCTTGAAGCCACTGTTTCAGGGGTTTTGTCCAAGGATACTCACAAAGAGGACGAAAGCAGCATAGAAAAAGGGGAAACTGAGCAGGAAAGAGAAGCCAACCCTTTAGAACTCTGTACTTCAAAAGGAAATGAATGAAAATTAAAACAGCACCCCCTTTACCTAGATATGAGACATAAATGTCAGTATTCTTTGCAGTGACTAAACCACTTTTTTTTCCTACTCCCTGAGTTCTGTCTCCTATAGTGGGTCAGTCTGATGTTCAAGAACAGGAGCACACTCCTCATGCTGCCCAATGTTGTAGGTAGCCAGTGCTGCCATGCCTGCACTTTCCAAAGGCTGGGCCCTGCTCCTGTGGGTACAGTGTGTAGCATGCTCACACAAATCATCAGTGACTCTGCCTTGCTTGATGGTGGCCTAATATTTTGGGGAGCTATCCCTAGAAAGCCTGATATAGAAACATCAATGCCTACTAAAACCAGCAAGCACTGACAGACATGCTGCTAGATGAACTCACATTCACCATGTTGTTCTCCATCTTCCTCTAAGTCGCTGCTCATGGCTTAGGAGAACTGATATTTGTGCTGCTTGATCCCTTGCCTGGCACTTTGTGTGCTGCCAAGCAGCACTGCAGCACTCTCCTGATTAGCCCGCTGGTATTTCAGAACAGCTGAACTACCAGAACTGCTGCTAGGTTGTCCCAGCATGGAAGTATAGGTAAGGACTGTACTTTGAGACCCCAGCTGCAGTGCAGGTTCCCCTGAGAATGCACAGCATTCCTGCTTGCAGACAACTGTGATAACCTCCAGCCTCAGCATATGACACAACACAACACAACCATTATGCCATTCTGAAAGGTCAGGATGCATGCACTCTCATGTAACACCCAGTGCTTAAGATCCCAAACTTCGCAAAAGTCAGAATATTTTAAGGAAACCTTCTTTAATATAAAACAGCAAGCCTGTGTCTTACTGCCACAATTTGTCTCAGTGTTGCTATATGACATAAAATGAAACTTATGGAGAAGAAAGTAACTTCCATGAAAGGAATTTTCATGCTGTTCACAACAGATATCACTTGGTATTAACTATGTGCAGCTGCCAAGCCAGATTTTTCGATACCAAACAAAATTGTGTAAACTAATAGAAAATATTTAAATTCTTATGAAGCCTTGTGAAGCCTTGCAAAGCCTTGCAACCTCTCTAAGACCTGAGTAGTACCACACTACTATCCACAGGGGTGTCTTACCCAGGAGCATAAAGAAGTGTCATGAGTGCTTCATGCTCATGTTTATTTTAGTAGGCTGCTCACAAGTGTAGGTTAACAAAGAGTAGGAATGTGTTGCTACTCTCTGCTGTTTTGGGCAAACTCTGTCTGTGGTCATTTTTCAAAAAGAAAGGTTTCAGAGGATGCTGTTGTAAAACATGCACCTCCTGTGTTTCTCTGCAGGTAATCTATAGGCTGCTGGAGCCATGCAGAAAGAGTTTGCATTTGTCCTCCATCCAGTGCTTCACAGAAATCTCATCCAGAAGCCAAACAAAGAGTTAGGATATATTTCAGCAGTGAACCAAGAGAGCAGCATCAGACCAGGAAAATTTTTGTTGATAACAGATCATGTGCTCAGCTAGCTAAGGAGAATGAAAGAAAAAGATACTGTATCTATAAGTCTAAGTAAGCCTGTGGGTGTGCATTAAGGACTTAACTCAATTTGAAAAATGCTGCCCAAATTTGTTTCTACTGTGTGTAAAGTGTTTCTAAACCTCAGATGAGCCATTATATTTATCCAGCATGACATCTGTTAAAATATTTTTGAATAAGGAGCCTGTATGGAGCATACATAATAAGATAGCTTTTGTGAGCATATTTGTATTCCTGATAGATGAGAATGGCTCATTTGGAGCCCTCCCAGTTTTGCACTGTTTAGAAGGTGTGCTAGATCCCAGATGAAAACCCACAAGAAAATGTAATTAGTGGAACAAAATTTAATGCATTTGCCCCATGGCTACTTTTTACATTGCAGCAGTTTTGCTGTTAATTTTTCTTCTTTGAAGTACTAAAAACAAGGGATTTTTGAGTTAGGGACCTAATCACATACAAAATCAAGCTTTCCCAGTCCTTCCATATATTTTCTTTTCTTTAAAGAATATTTTTAAAAGGACCTGATCCACTTTTCATCAAGAAAATAAAACAAACAGACTCATAAACATTGAACTTGACTTGTAATCTGGCAGAACCCAGCTAATGGAAAGACTCTGACTGAAATAGAATGGACAACTTCCTTGAGTAAAGATTTGTAGAATTGTACTTCTGGTTCACCAAGTTTCAGGCCAAAGCAAATTTTACAGCCAAGTTATAAATATTTGAAAAATGTGAAGCAAAATGCTGACATAACCTTAAACACACAGGCATAAGCAGCTCAATGTTATAATCTGGCAGTTCTGTTTTGAAAATGGTAATACGATAATGTAATCCAGGACTGGAGAAATTTTAGCTAAATGTATCAGTATTAAAATAATTTACTTAGACATTAATATAAGCATTCACATTAGAAATCTATAGTACTCTGATGTATAGATCAAGACAGTTTCTTTCTCCCTGATTTATACCGGTGAGATATATGTTACAGTACATAATAAATAGGAACAGTATCAAATTGCTAAGGTGGTGTTTCTTCAGACTTCCGATCACTATTTACTGAACAGTATCACAAGAGCAATATATCCTTCAGAGTGTTAATATGTAACCAGAACAAACAGAGGACATAGGAAAGGTGGAGAAAAGTTAGATATATAAGCAAGAAAAAGTGAGTTATTGATTTTATTGACTGGTTTGTTAACTTCTGACATTGCAATAAAGCCTTATTTATTTGTATACAGAAGACTCAATTACATAGATACATATTATTTAAACAACTGGGTTATTTACAGGAGAATTGCAGTTTCATAAATAATATAGACCTGCATTTCTCAAGCTGATGTTTACCCATTGTTACCACTTAGGGAGTTGTGGTATCCACAAATGCTCTTTGGAGGAAAGTCATTAGAATAATGTTAAGTAAAACCCCTGCTGTTGTAACAATGCATGTCCAAAGTATACACTGGCATATATAAACTGTGTTCTTCACAGTGACTGAAGTACATATTATTGCATCCTGCTTTCTATGACTGGAGGAAGCAGCATGCTGGACAATACTTGCTGATGCAGCCACTCCAATTGACATGCTCCTTTGGTCCAGGATTTCTCTATGCTCTGACAGCGCAACAACACTCTGCATGTGAGATTAAAAGAGCTGGTGAAGGTCCCACAGGAGATGGTTGGGCATGAGCCTAAATCTTCCTTTTGCCAGATTAACACCTGATTTTTCTTTTCCATTATGACAGCTGTAAGGAACAGACAGTGGAAGTGTTGGCTATTTCATACCAGCTCTGGCTGTCTTTTGCATATCCTCAAAGCTGGGCACACTGAAAGAAATTAGGAAGGCAACAGCAATCCAATTCATAAAGCACATCAGGTGTGGTAAACCATCTTTTGGCTACTGAAGGATCTGTCTCGTAGGAAAGGTGGACCCAGGGTTCTCTTTGCTCCAGGTTCTCTGTGCTCCATTTGTAGCCAGACATAAGACAGCTTCTCTGGGCAGAGAAGCAACACAGCTGTGTTAGAGAGACACACAGCATGCATTTGTAGAGCACCATGTGATTGCAACTGTGTGGCTTCCATACCAAGACTGGCTTCTGTCAGTTCAGTTTGGAGTATGGACAAAGAAGTTCAAATCTGTTTGTCTGTATGTACCTTTAAATGTTATCTTTAAATTTTGTAAATATATCTAGGTTCTTCCAAAGGGCTGGATGGGTCTAAGTCAGATGCCAGAGCTCATACAGAACAGTTACAGAATCTTTTCTTTAGAAGCATTTTTAGAAGGAATCAGTGATTACTTTTTGCCCAACTCCAAATTATGTTTAGTAGGCACATACACATAGTCTGAGATCTGACATAATCCTTAAAATAAGAAATATGACAAATGGAAGCTGATGCTGCTTTTATGTTGTTGTGTAATGGAGTTAGAATAATGACAGGACAATAATATAATAGAATTCTGCAAAGCCCTCACTCAACTTTAAGTGGAAGTAAAATCATGGAAATTAGGAGGACAATAAAATAATGCTTTGTAAAAAGGATAAAGAAAGAGTGTTACCGAAGTCTATTAGTGACATAACACACTATGAATGCATTTAAGTTAATATCATCTTTTACCAGTAGTTATTTTTCAATTACTGTAATGCTGAAAAAATAAACAGAACGATAAAATAAAAATGAAAGTGATGTAGGAAACTGATTTGTTTAAATTATGTATCTAAAGAGAGAGAGGCATATGTATATATATGAAGACAAGCATTCGCATGGATTAGAAACATTATATTCCATAAAATTTAATCCTGTTAGGATGTGTCACAGTGCTCTCTTTGAAGCAAGTTGCCTGCCACTTGCTATTTTGGCAAAGCTCAGTTGTGCGTCTTCTTTTTGCTCATTTGCTTCCTTCATGGCATGTTGTTACAAAGACGTCTTGCCATGACAAGACATTACTAACCAGGAGATCTTTCATGCAATTCAGCTGTGCTGGAATGTATGCCTCTTAAAAAAGCTTAGAAGCTTTTTTAATCTGTGCTGTATTCTTAAAACTTTCCTAGAAAACTAATCCAACATATTTATAATCCAGTGGGAGTTTGACTCATATAAAGCCAAGATCAACATGCTGCAGGAACAGTGTCCAAATGTTTGTCAACCACTTAGTTATTTCTATGCAGATCTATTTTAGGGTATTTTCAGTATAGAAAAGACTATTTTAGTGGCTGCTGCAGCATGGTTTATTATCATTGACTGGCAAATAGCTCCTCAAAACCAGACACCATGATAATGCTGGCTACTAGTTTTTTAGCTACTTTTAATATTTTTAGCTTTTGATCTGTGGAGGAGGGAAGGATTGAAGGGGTGGGAAGGGGTGCAACCAAAAGCTCTTGCTATGTGGCTTAAACTTGGTTTAGTGATGGTAAGGCTTGACATACTTTGTAAGACCTGGCTGGAAGACTGAATGCTCTTTAAAAACATAAAGTGTTTAGGAACTCCTGGCAAAAGCTCATTGTAAACAGCCTCTACAACCAATTTCAGACAATAATAAAGAGAAGGAAGTTAATTCAGTTCAGGATTTACAAGATCTGGAGGCATACATACCATAAATTTCTGCAGATTCTAGCCAACAGTTTCATTTGAAATAATGTCTCACCCTGCTGAGCCACTGCCATGAGAACTTGCTGCACATATCAAATGGCACCAGTTGCCTTTGAAAGGCTGTTGTATTTTTGTAGCTGGGAATTTCTGAAGATACATGTGCAGCTAAATAGGCTTAAAATGAAGACTTACCAGTTTTGGATCTAGGAGAGTGATATCCTGCATACAGAGTTGCTGCCACTGTTAAGGTTTCCTCCTGGATCTCAACTGGACTCCTACACTATGCCACTCTGTGGGATGGCTCTTTCAAGAGTCTCAATAAAGTCTGAACAGCTGAACAACCTGTAATGAGACACTTGATGGAGCTGCCCCACAGGGCTGTGTAAAGACCACAGCAGAGAGTATAAAATTGTTAAAGACACCACAGGGATGAAACCAGTGAGCTCAGTGGCAACGGTGATAAACCACTGTTGATTTACCATACTTCCTGGTCAGATTGCTTCAGCAGGAGTTTACATATATTATGGGGTGCATTTTGCTGAAAACTGACTCTGCTGTGAGGTGCTTTTACTAGGTTTAATTGGATGCTTCCTTTTTTAACTGGATATTCTCCTCTCACCAAACTAGGTGATTTGAATTTTTAAACAGGCTCTCATAGGACTGATTGAATACTAGGTTCATCTGCTTCCCACCTTACAGCTTTTTCTTTCCAGTCCCTTGTCAAAGCTGTGAGTAGAATTTCTGTCATCAGCCACCTACTTGTGCCCTCTCTGTTGAAGTTAGTCTACCAATGTAACTTGTAAAAAGCAAAATATGTCAGACATACTATGCTTTTCTTTCACCCAAAAGCCTGAAATACTGTGCACCAGAGATCGTCCACATGTATTGCCTGGCTTTCAGTAGCCTGTAGTGCCCACAGCCGAACACATATTAAGTAACTGTGCAGGGTTCCCCAGGCAAACAGCAATATATATCTTTACAAAATATCTTCATAATCTGGTTCATTTGGGGGAAGGGTACAGAAGTCAGCTGGGGAGGGTGAATGTTGGCAAGTTGGGCTTTTGATGGAAAGCTTGCCCTCTTCCCTATTAGGAACAAAACCAATATGCATTGATAAACACTGTAAAAAATCATAAAGAAATCTAAGATAGCTATAAAGATGGCAAACTGTAACAGTTTCAAAAATAGATGTTCCAAAATATATGTTCTTTAACGTGCTCACTCTTTGGCATTTAGTAAACTTCCAGGGATGGAATGAAAGGAAAGTTTAATTTAGAGAAGCCTCCTGCCCTTCTTAGCTAGGGATCAGCTGCCCAACATGAAATAATAATGCATTCAACTGTCCATCTTCTGGTAAGCAACCTTTATCATCATTGCATTCACCAGCAGTAACAGCAAACAGTGAGTATGAAATGTTGTATGAATTCAGAGAAGACTGATAGGGTCTTTGTGGCCTTAATATTTGTGCTAATGCATACAGTATAAAAGGAGCTAGAACTCTCAATATGAAGGGTCCAACTCATAAAAAATGTATGTACCACTAACAAGGGATTTTTATGCACTGTACTTAGTGGTTGAAGAAAAGTAGAATGAGTCTATTTTGAATAAAGAACATACTTTTGCAATTATATCCCTTCACCTTTCCTGCAGTAGCAATACTTCTTTTCTCCCATGAGCTGTCTGAAGTGGAAGAATATTCATATAGGTACCAATAACAACAACAAAAAAATCACTTACAGGAAAAAGGAAAAGATGAGACCATGAAAGAGACAAAAATGAAGATGGGAAAGAAGAAAACTTAAGGCTCTTGGGAGAACAGGGATTTTGAGTTATTTGTGATTTTGTGCCTTGGTATAGTAGATTTTTGTTAGGTAGTAAATATAACTCATGGTTGCCCAGGAGAAGTCCTCTGTAACATGAATCACTTTAATAGTCTGATTTTCGTTATAAAGAGTCATGGAGTTTTAATGTTATCAGTCCTAATCCAGAAAGATGCAGGTGCATAAATTCAAACCAATCTCTGTGCATAGGGATAATGAGGACAGTGATTTCAGCTACTTTGTGCCTTGTAGGTGAAGAGGCTTTAGGAGGAAATATACCCAGGTACCAGACAAAGATGGCATTCTATACTCTGCTGGCAGAATGACTTTGAGCTCTCCAGGTGATTTTAGTAGTTTTGCAATAGCAACTGCAGGGCAATTTCAGATAAGTATAAAACAGTGGTATTTTACTTACTTAAGTACTGAATGATACACTCAGTAAAGCAAATCTTCTCTATTCATACTGCTGTCTAATTCAATCCATTTTCAATGTAGGATTTTTAGCTCTTCAGTATAGGATATTGCATTGACATATATGTCAATACTGGTAAATCAATATACCATTTTGTTATCATACCACAAATATTTTCAAAGCTAAACTAGAAAGGCTTTGTACATAGGAAGGAGAAAATTAAGAATGAGAGTTATGTAAATTGACACAATCTGACATTGTGGAAGATGTGCACAGTATTTGTATTTTGTGCTGAAATGATTAAACAGTAAAATAATAACATCAACGTTTCAATTTTATTAGGTTTCAGAGTTAACAGGTGCTGGTAGTAATTTTACATTGGTAGTAATACCAATGTAAAATAGAATCAGCATAAAATCTCCATTTTGTCTCCTGAAAATATTGTAAAATTTAGGTGTGTTTGTGAAATACTGTGCAACAATCTGATAACTAATGTTTTACAATGTGGTAGTTTGTGAACTCTTCCTCCCTATATGTCCAAACTCTGATGCAACAGGAAGTTGAAAATAGTGAAATTAAGAGCCAAAATATGGTGGTTTGTGGCAGAAAGAAGATTGTTTGGAGATAATTTTATATTTTTTTCATTATCAGTTGAATTTTTTCTTTCAGCTATTGGATTTTGTTCACAAGATTGCTCTTGGTATAATTGCTGAAAGTTAAGGTTTCATTTAGTGAAGAGCTGAGTTACTTTAATCAGAGATGATAGACTTTCACACACCATACCTGATAATTTGTATATTATCAGTTGGCCTATTTAATTTCCTATAAAAGTTTTTTTTTCTCTTGATTATGATCTAAATGCAGCTATATATTGCTCAGACTGTTTATTTTAATAGTTTATTAGTTTTAAAAATGTAAGACTTTTTTCCCACAGGCAGTATTTTTACTTTAATGATTTAATTCTCATAGCTATATCTTTAATGTGAGTTGTCTCAGTGAGTAAGAAAAAAGTCCACTTTTGATTTCTTATCGTTATGGTTACTGAGAGATAAGTACAAGTAATTGAATGTCACATTGTGGAACTAGCTAAAGATTTAATATGAACGGTTGCTTGAAACGTGTTCTTTTATTAATGTTAATGCATTTGAAATATTTGCTTAAATCTCAGAAGAATGTACATATTCTTTTAATTACTGAAAATCTAGTATTATTGAATTGATCTGGCTTATTTTTCAAACCATTGAGTGCTAAAGAGAGGTGGTTCAGCAGGTCCCTTGTTTTGATACAAATGTGAGACATATTAAATGCATTCATGAAAACCATGAGGAAGTCGTTCATACCCAGATCATCTGTTGAGACTAGTCCTGTGCTTTGGTATGAGCACTGGCTTTGTGTGAGCTTTGGTGCAGAGTTTGAGAAGAGATGCGAGGGTTCATCATGCCTTTGAGCAGGCACAAGCACACGTGCACAGAAAGGCCAGGATAGAACTGGACATACAAGTTTAATGCACTCCATCATCTCTCCTGTGATGCTGTTCAGCATAGTTCCATTTTCCAGTCAGCTGCAGGTTCCTTGCAAGCATCGGAGACCAGGTGAGACAAGGGCTGCTGGGACATGCATTGCATCCAAGTGAGGGTGCTGGGGAGCATGTGCAGGTTCACCTTGTCAGAACTGCTGTACCCCTGAAGCAGCCAAGGAGTAGCAGAGCAGTTTTGTGTTTTGACCCATGCCTCCCTGAACAGTGGAACTACAGCTGAGGAGATCAGCTAAATTGTGCTTATTTGAGAATCCATACTGGAGTCTCCTTTCCCCATTAGTTGAAAAGAGGGGAATAGAGCATTCTCACCTTCAGAGGGCACTGGGAGACACTAAGAACTGAATTACCTGTTGTGTTGCTGAAAATGTGTAAGAAACAAAATAGTAGCAAACTGTGGAAAGCCTTTTATAACCAGTACATTTACAGCTGTAATTTTGTATGAGGCTTGGTGGCCTTGAGATGTGGTATTTCTTTTTTTCTTCTGACGTTTCTCTTGTTGTTTTCTCTTTTTAAAACCAGATATTGTACAACATGGCTTTTCACTTGGTTTGTGGAATTTTTTTGTTTGTTTTGATAGGGGGAGAAGGAGGTTGCCTTTGTTTTACTTAGCTTTATTTTAAATAATATTTTATTTTAAGAAGGCTATTTTACCGTGTTTACAGTGCACTTCAATTTTTTATTGTGTCATGTTCTTCCAGTCCCTTGGTGGGATGAGAGGTGAATGTATGTATTATATAATTTATAATTAATTTATGATGAATCACATATGATGAATACTGCTTATTAAATATTAAAGCCTTGTCTACAGTCATGGCAGTGGCACTCCAGTCTGTTCATATGGTACTATTGAGCAAACTCATTGACTTAGGCTGTGTTGTCAGCACTCAGTTAGTTGTAAGAGCCCTGCCTAGGCAAACAGTGTTAAGAATTGGCCCTCTTTTCAGAGTAGTAGCCCTGCCACTGCCTTCCCCCTGCCCCTTGTGCGCCAGCAGATGGGGATGTAATGAGAACAGAATCTCTACAAAACATAGTTGCAGAGAAGGTGCTGCTGGTAGTTCCCTAACCCCACAGGGATTGTTGCAAGTCCTGGTTCCTTGCTGACAGAGCTCTCACTGATAGAAGGCTGAGCAGAGTTGGAGAATAACCTAACAGGAGGTAATGGCCTGGATCTGGACAAGTGGAAAATCTAGGCTAGATTTTGACAGTCCATTTTTATTAGTGAGGACTGGAATTTGGACAGGGAATAATTTACCTGCATAGGTCGTTCCAGCATCTGGAACTAATCAACTCCCAAATAAACACAGTGAAACAGAGGGGAGAAATAGTGTAGAGGATTGTGTGCTGCCAATTTAGGGCAGTTGGTCTTAATGAAGGTATTTTTCCAAATTCATAGCAGTGAATCTCTGAAGCAGAAATAGTAGAGAAATCAGAAATAGACAGAGGTCTCTGACTCCTCTGAAATCAGGAGAATCCCGCCAGTAAGAAATATATTTTTATAAGGCAGAAGAGGAAAAGTAGCCTTCTAATGATATTTTGTGCTCTGCCTTGCCTTCCTTGGAGTGTTGACCTATGTGTGTCAGTGAATGCAGCGTACAGCAAGGAAAAAATGCTGTCACTGTGTGATGCAACAGACCTTAACCCTGAAATCCTTGCTTCACTATATTTAGTGCCAGCCCAACAGACAGATTTTCTTGTACATTTTCTTGACTCTTGAATGTCTGTTATAGCAGGTAGATTAGAAAGGGCAGGAGACATCTGAGAATTTCAGTCAGAGAATACAGGATTGATAATTTTATATAGGATCACATGAAAGTGGGTGCTGTTTTCCTGAGATGACCTCATCCTATGGGAACTAAACTAGAAGCAGCAGGCAGAGAATTTAAGCACTGAAATTTAAAAAAATTATCTGTGGTGAGTAACTGTGTGATAGGAATGTAATCCTAAGTGGTTCCAATTAGTACAATGAAAAAGGAAAGGAGTGTAATTAATTTTGGTTTGATGGTCTGTTATAACCAACTTGTGCTACATAAGGATTATGTGATCAAATACTGAAAAGTCCTTATGGTACAGATAACAGAAATCAGTGGTTCTTTGGATGGCTGCACCATGGAAAAAAAGAATACTAAAACACAGGCATATTACTTCAGAACTTCTTACATATTTTCTGAGAGCTCAAGGTATAAAAACTGCAATAAAATCTAATTCTAATGAATATTTGACTTTGGTTTTGTTCTTTCCCAAAGATTTCATAGGAAAATTTAATGACATGACAGATTAGCAGGAGCTTGTTTTAATATTAATTAAATCACACACAAAGACAAAATTCTCAGCCCTTAAAATTACATAAACAAAATCGACTTATAAGATTTGATCTTAATGGGAACTAATATCTTCATTGGTATTGAGCCTTTGATCTAATATCACTTTATATATACAGTTGTAAAGATTAAAAAAAAAGACCATAACAGTATGTGGAAATTACCAAAGGAAAAATTATGTTTAGTAACATTGTGCTTTATTTTGTTTAGGAGAAAATCATACTGGGGAAACCCTATCTTTAGTCTTAGGGATGGCAGCAGCACTACGATTGTTATGCATTTGAAAGAAACAGTTTTCACTGAATCTCACATATCTAGTTACATTTTTCTCTTTTCATTTAACTTGAATGAGTAAATTGCAGATAAAAAATTTAGTGACTGTGTCTCTTTTTGCATGTTGCAATTGTTGGAATCCTCACTGATTATTGTAGGTCAGCTTGTTCTCATTATTAAATGACAGTGGTCATTAAAATGGCAAACATATTTCTGTAGATCAGCAAGTTTGTATGTTTTTATTAGTTCCAAATCAGATATTTCAATAGACCACTTGTAAGTATTCTCAGAGCAATGTCCATTTCTGAATTTTTGAGACCACAAAAGATATTACAAATTAATCAGATTTTCAGATTTCCGCATAATAACTCTGCACATTTATTGTTTAATCCAATTCTTAAATGCTGTTATGATTGACAACTTGCTGTAGAGATAAAAGTCAATTGAATAATATGTAGCAGTCAATTTTATTTGAACCTTAATGTGGTGAAGGTGGGTTTTTTCATATTTCCATTATTTATAAGTTATTCCCCTTGGAGAATATATAAAAGAATTTGTTTTAAATGAGCTGATAATACCCTCTTTAAAATTTATGACAGAATCATATCCTTTTTCCTTACAGCACAAGGGTGTGCCAAGAAACTGTTTTAGAACTATCTCGCTATTCATAGGATAAACACTGGAAAAGAGCATCTTCTTAAGGTTTACTTAGAATGGAATTTCAACTACTCATCAGAAAAAGAATAAGAAAACAGGAGGTATCCTACCAACCAGGAAACCTGGTGCCATTGCCAGGGTTTTCTTTATAAGAGACCACAGTACTCTTGCAGCTACATTTGATACTTGCTGTCATTCTTACAATGTCAAAATTCAATGTGGATTTGATCATGCCATCAGCACTGAAAATTTGTGAATCAGTTGAGTCCTTCACCCAGAGGAAATCGGGGATGGGGATATAGTTTTGAAAATATATTGGTACTTTCTTACAACTGATAGGATGTTTTTATTTTTTTTTCCTCCCTTTCAAATCTGTATTGCAGACTTCAGCAAAATCTAATAGGGCTGGACTGTGTTCTGTGCTTAGCAACTCATTAGTGCCCAGCGTATAATTCGATTGTTGGATATTGATCATCTCAATAAATGCTGGAAATCCTTGGTTTTGCAGAATTTTGCTCATCCTCCACATGCAGTTTTAAAAAACAAGCTGTCATTTGGAAGCATACCAGTTTTCAGTTTTCATAGTACCTTTTTATTGTGCATAGTAGAGCTTTTGCTGCCTCAGTAACTGACAAAAGAAAATACTTTATTCAGATAGAAAGTAAATGTGACTTGATTGTTTTTCAGATAATTTTTGCTTTCAGAAATTGCAATGGCTGATGCTCACCTATGCGTAAAAAAATGCAGTTCCCACATGCACGGAGTGCTCATGTACTGTATGTAAATTGCTGTATAATGCAACCCACATTAGCTGGGTTGATGATAGCTTCAGTTTCACTGCTGTCAGATTTCTGTAACTCTTTGAATGAGTTGGCTGGTCTGAATGAACGTTAGCATAATTTATGCAGCTGATAAGCGATTTGAGTGCTTGAGTTATTGATAAAGCACTTTAACATATCATTTTCAGCTTCATGTTATGTGACATCAGAGTAGAAGGTAATGTGGCAGTCCCCAGGCTTGATATTAAAGTCAATCTGTTCTCTGGATTTCAGAGGCCAGGGGAAACACAGTGCTGCCTGATACAAGCCCAGCAGACCAGCACCAACCCAGTCAGTCCCATCCTGCATTCCCTGTTGGGCCTCAGGTCAGTATCTTTCCTTTTGACTAATCAAGATGTGCAATTTGATGAAAAATAAATAACTGTGATTGATCATCTTTGATTTGTGTAATGCAGAAAATGTGATTCTCTCTGGCTGCATTCAGTGTTACAAAAAAGGAACATGTATGTATTGTGTATATTTTAAAAGTCAAATTTAGCAAGATTAGATTTTGTATGTTTTTCTAAAATAAAACTTAAGAAGTTTTACATATTTAGGAGGGTAAAATATTTTAATTTATTGTGTAAATGACTTCTGAAATTAATATAATAATATTAAAGAGCTTGTACAATTTTAATGCAGAATTATTGTCTCTGACAGTTATGTCTGTCACACAGAGCTCCTGCATTAGTAAAGGTATTTCATTATCTTTTATGCCAGATATTTATTTTCTTTAGAGCATAGTAGTATGGCACTTTATAAGACTTTAAAATATTTCCCATCTCACTTCACAATTTTATCCAACTTCAGCCATACTCTTAAGAAGATACTCAATATTCTTCCACTTCCCAGGACAGTCTTGGTCCACAAAAATTCTGGTAGTTGTTGGTGTAGTGTTTTCTGCTGTTATCAATCAGTATACAACCAGGAATTTCTTGGAAATGTTGGCATTTAGGTACTTGTAGACCAAGTTGAGTTAGGTCTTCTTTTGCTCGTAAATTATCTTTCGTGCATGTGTAATGAATTTTCCAGTCTAGATTCAGCTGGGATCACTACTATGCTATGTGACAGTTTCAGACTGTCATGTTTGTCAAACCTTTCTGTGTTGGTGAAAATGTATGCTTTAAGATACCGGAAGCAGTGCATGTCTGTAATGGCACATGAAAAGATCTCAAGCCAGAAGAGTTGTGTGTAATACTGAGCTATACACAGTAAAATAGGTTTGTGTCTGTGGTTTCTTACAGCCACTACTGACAGCCCAACAGTTAGCCTCAGCAGTAGCAGGGGTGATGCCAGGAGGCACTCCAGCCCTGAATCAACCAATCCTTATTCCTTTCAACATGGCTGGGCAGCTGGGGGGCCAGCAAGGACTCGTCCTAACTCTACCTACAGCAAATCTCACCAACATCCAAGGACTGGTAGCAGCAGCTGCAGCAGGAGGCATCATGACTTTGCCATTGCAAAATCTACAAGGTAAGTCGTTGATAATTTTTCTAACAGGTTCTTTCACCTGTTTTCCACCATCTCTTTCTTTTACACTGAGTGATCTCTTTTTCAAATTAGATGTTGCTCTTCATGAATACTTACAAGTAATACCTGGATTGTTTTTGAATGCTTGGGAGATACTTAGGGGCTATTTGTCTTTATGAAAACATATTGGAGGTTGGGTCTTACATTCTATGGGTCAGTAATGTAAACCACTTGAATGACTCATTAGGTTTTTCTGTCATCAGTGATAATGTTCTCTACTCACAGATCACTTTAAAATTTCAAATCAAAGAATAATAGACTCGTAGAATATTAAGGGTTTGGAATGGACTTCAAATATCATCTATTCCCAACCCCACCTGTCATGGGCAGGGCCACCTCCCCCTAGACCAGGTTGTGCAATGCCTTATCCAACCTGGCTTTGAACACTGCCAATGTTGGGGCATCCACAACCTCCCTGGGCAACCTGTTCCACTGTGTTATCACCCCCACAGTGAAAAATTTCTTCTTAATATCTAACCTAAATCTTCCCTCTTTCAATTTATACCCATTATTCCTTGTCCTGTCACTGCAGTTCCTGATGAGAAATCCCTCTCCAGCTCCCCTGTAGGCCCCCTTCAGATACTGGAAGTTTGCCATGAGGTCTCCATGCAACCTTCTCTTCTCCAGGCTGAACAGCCTCAGCTTTCTCAGCCTGTGTTCATAGAGGAGGTGCTCCAATCCTCTTACAAACTTCATGGCCCTCCTCTGGACTTGCTCCAACAGTTCCAGGTCTTTCTTATAGTGGGGACACCAGAACTGTGCACAGTACTCCAGGTGGGATCTCATGTGAGCAGAGCAGAGGGGCTTTTACCTGCTGGCCACACTCCTTGTGATGCAGCCCAGGATTTGATTGGCTTTCTGGGCTGTGAGCACACACAGCTGGCTCATGTCGAGTTTTTCATCACCTGTCAGCTCCAAGTCTTTCTCCTAAGGGCTGCTCTCAATCACTTCTCTGCCCAACCCATTGGTGTGTCTGGGATTGCCGTGACCCGGATGTAGGACCTTGCGCTTTGTTTTGTTGAACTTCACGAGATTTGCTTCAGTCCACAAGCCTGTCAAGGTCCCTCTGGATGCCATTATCCCTTCCTTCCAAGCAAGTTGACTGCAACACACCACTTATTTCACCACTGCTGTTTAAAGCAGCTGTATGAATAGCAACGACTAAAAATACAGTATTGCATGAAAATAACTTTTTTTTTAAACTTTTACAGTCAAATCAGAGTTTTCTCATCTGTCATCCATGCCCCAGATACATGTTTTTGTTCTTGCTGTGGGAGGTCTGCTTTATCAATAAGGTTCTGCCATCCTCTTTCAAGTTATTGAGAAAGTTGCATGACTCCAAAGTAACTAGGAAAAAGTTAATCTCTGTATGTATCTTCTCTATTGTCTGAGCTGTACCATGTTTCCAACAGTTCTACCCTGAGGGATCTGCTATGTTTTCCCTGTGGTCTAAAATCAGACTGAACGCAGATTCTATAAGAGCCCTTTTCTTTCCTAGTATTCTCTTCTGTTCAATCAATGTGTCTAACACTGTTAGGAACAGTACTCAATCCAAGTACATATGATATAAAATTCATATGTATTTATTTACTATTCCTATGTTGATGGTTCTCAGAATGCACTTGCTACTGAACAGAATGGAACAAAATACAGCAAGATAAGTGTTAGCCGGTATCTTACAACAGAATTGCATAGTTTTAATGGAAGAGGGCAGTAAAGGAAGTGATTGTCCAGTGTGAAAGTGACAAAGGTATGACCAGGAAGTGTAAAAAGAAAGGTTTAACTCTTTAGATTTATTTATTAATTTATTTATTGTTATTTCTTTCCAGTGTAAATGGTACAAAAAATTTTCCACCAACAAAATGGTAATTTTTAAAAATTAATCCTCTGCACTGTGGCCTAAATACCTGTTAGTCACCAAACTCTGGTGGCTGCTGATGCATTGTTTGAAGCACCAGATCCTACAGGTTGTCAAACAGAGAAAACAAAGAGACAGACCTTGTGTTGAACAAGCTCCCTTACAAAGCGCATGCATAGGACTCTCACCTGTTGGAGCAATTACTTGCCTTTACCTTCTGCATGTTTTAAAGTTTAATGTCAACAGACCTCTCTTATCATAGTTGTAAATGGTTTTCACTTTAATGTTTAAAATAATGTCTCTCTCATACCATTAAGCTGCACCAAAGAACCTGTCATTCATAAATGATAGATGAAAAGGACACACTAATGCACAAATTTTGCTTGTTTAAAATTTGAGAGTGCATGTAAAGTAGGAATGGGAGATTAAAAAAATAATGCAAGAACAGGAGCGGGTAAAAGCAGATATAACAAAGTGAAGGGGAAGTAGCTTTTTAGCGTAGGTGGATGATGAAATCTTAATGAAGAAACAGGCATTATAAAAATGTATCCTTCCACTCTGGAGTGCTCCAGGTTAGAGTTGCTGGGTATGTAGTATTATAAATAAACATAAGCTTGTGCAGTTCTTACGTCATTTATTCACCCCGTATTGAAAAGCTGCAAGGTAGGGATTAAGCCAGGCAACCTTTGCTCTTTAGTTTAGCCATGGATATCTAATTGCTAGCTAAAAGATGTAACTCTGCTGCCATATAAATTTTGCAAGCAATGACCTTACCAGATGAAAAGGTTTTCTTTATAATCTTTACTGGTAGATAGGAGCCTGGGATCAAATACGGACTTCCAGGAGCAGCAGGTTCAGTTCCCTGCCTATGAACACAATCACACCTTCCATAATGCATCTGAAAGGAACAGATCTCATGAATTTATTTAGTTGTGTTGCTGTTTGTTTTCTTCTCTACCCTTCCATCCTGATCTTCTAAGCAAGTGCTACTGCCTGCCCTCAGTTTTTGGAAATGAAACTGATACACAAGGCAGCAAAGTAATCTGGTCAAGATAGCTCCTACCATCCTGAATCACAGCTGTAAACTGCCATTGCTTGCTCTGTAGCCCACTGTCCAATGCATGCATGAATGAAGATAGGAATCAGGTGAGAGTGGGGAGTGTTGTGTGGTGTCGTCAGTTCCATTGAACCTGACTGACTTCTGGTCCCTGGTTTTTTTGTGGTTGGTTGAAAATAATCATAGAATGTGTGTTCTGTTTTGTAGACAGCACTTTTATAGGTATGCTCATAAAAGCCCATGCTTGGACACAGTTGGGTAATTCCTGCTCTTTTGGTGAAATCAGACCACAGTCATCAGCTTCCATCTCTGAACCTCACTGTAGCACGATCAAGTTAGATAATGGGAGGACATGTTTTCATGCTGTTTTCCAACCTGTCTTAATATTCCCGTTGTCACATCTGCCGTCCCTGAATTTTCAGTGAGGTCAAGCATAGATGTCCACAGCTCCTGTGGGTGGGGTCTTTTGTCTTTCTTCTCTCGTAAGTAAACTTCTAAAACTCTTCATTTCCAACTACCCCAGCTAAGTAACTCAAAAGACACCCTGAACACTTTTTGAATAATGTATGAATTCAGAAAAGTTCTGATCTGGCAGAGTATTTGAATTCATACTGAATGTTGATCAAGGGAGTAATTCCACTATATTTTTTGTGCTCCACATACATGTTTAATTTATTTTTTTCTCAGGAACTTTCAGGTCTGGTTCCGGGTGATAAATATGAGACCTCAAAGTGCCTAGATAAAACAATGAAAATCCTCATTTGTGAAAAGAGAAAAGAACACTCAATGATAGGAAACACAGAGGAGATATGCTAAGTATTTGAGAGAACATGAGTTTCTTTTAAAATGGAGCAATTAATGATTGCTCACAGAGTATAACTTAATGATATTGCCTATTCTTCACTTGCCAGTTACCTATAAAAAATATTTTTTTTTCCCCAGATGTGTTTGTGTTAAATTGTTCAGTTGCTCTATGGTCCTGATCCACCACTAAGTTGATAGGAATTTCATTGCTGTAAGTGAAAAGAGATTTAGACCAGACCTCTTCCAAAACTTCTTTTCTTCATACATACTTGATTATTTTCTGTTCATTACACCCTGTCATTTGCTATGTACACTGCTATACCGTATCTGTTCCCTGAGCAAATAGATCAAATGTGTGCGAACAGAAGGAAGGGAAGTGAATGTGTAAATTCTTGCTGTGAAATTTAGGAAAATACGTTTTCCCTGGCTTCCAGCAAGCAAATTTCATATGCACAACTAATATGCAAATAATAAAATTTACTGAGATGGAAGAGGGTTGGTGGCAGAATAAAACTATCTACCTTAGTGAAAAACAAAAATCCCTGAACATAACACCCATTCTCCTGTGGAATTTTGACTTTCCACCAACAGTTCTTTGAAGAAAACAGTAAAATCAGCAACAATAACTTTTTAGTGTAATCCACTAAAAGCACTGAAGATAAAAGTTTAAAAACTATCCATGAAAGATATCATCCCAATAAACTTACACACCTGTTTTCCCCTCACCATTTCTTAGAAATACAGGTGGAACATAGCCATGCTTTCCTAAAATTTTGCAGGTGTCACAATAAGAATGGTGAGGTCATGAGAAGTGAAAAAGTGAGGCAGGTACCCTACAAGACAGTGTGTTTCCTGTCTTCTGCTCTTAGTCCATTGCTTCTTGGCCTGTATTTATGGACTTCATGCAGAAAGTAGTCTGACAGCCTCCCTCTTAATCATCCAAACTGGTGCTCACAAATACTCATCCTCCTGCCTTCAGGAAACTTTTCTATGGGCTGAATAGTTTCAGTTTTTGCATCTCTTTTTCCAGGTCAGATTTCTCTAGGCTTTGGGAGGAGTATGTTCTTTTTTTTAATTTTAGTTATCCTTCTCAAGAGACTCTCCAAGGGACTAGTTGCTTAATCTCAGAGTATTCAGTAATGCCTGGGAGCTGATATTCATGAAAAGACATTCTCTCCTTAAGCCCATCTGATTTTTATGTCTCAGTGTAATATTTCTGTATAGCTGAAACAAGAAACTTTTTGGGTGGGGGGGCTGAATTTGTTCTGACTTGTTTTCTCTATGTAATTTTAACCCTGTGAATTTCCTGTTGAAATAACTGAAAAATGGGAAGGCATTCCAGTCCTGGGGAGTTGTTAACAGCTGTCCTCTCTTTTTGGTTTCTTTTCCATGACAACCAAAGCAGTTTTAGCTAAGAAATTAACGTATTTTAGCTATTCTTTTAGTATAGTATATGTGTTTTGAAATTAGAAAATGGCAGTGTTTTCTGTCAGCTCACTGCTGGCCACTCACCATGGGTAACAGTCTGGGAGTATCTCTGCAAAGGGCTGGTCCAAATATATTTTATCACATAGCAATGGCAAAACAGTGTTCTAGATATATGTGCCAATATGGAGAGAGAATTACACTGGAACCTTGAAAGAAATCAACAAGCTGGAGACTGTAGCCTCATGGCACTGAAACTTTGTGTATTTTATTTCCACTACCCATTGTACTGCTCCTAAAGTGGATGTCAATAATTTATTTACAAGTCAAAGTTTCTCAGTCTTGAGTCATGAAAGAAATGAGAACAAACTATCTCTCTAAATCACTAGTGAAAGCCTTCAGTGCTGAAAGGAAGTCTTGCATGGCTGAAAATGTGAAATCATTAAATTACATTATTTAAACAGCAGCAGGTCATATTTTAGCAGCAATACAATGGAAGGGGAAATGTATTAAACATCTTGAGAGATAGGAGACAGCCATTAAAATGCACTGATATGGGTTACAGTTGACACAGATAATGGTAAAAAAAATTAAGAAGGCTTTTTTTATATAGAGATCAGTCAAAAAGAATGTTAGGTAAAGACAAGAGTAACAAAAAGAAAAAAACCCTATTGTTTACATTTATTAGATCTTGTTTCCTGTGAACAGAGATTTGTATCATTAATTGTACAACAGATAAAGTAAACATGCTCTGTCTCCATTCCTCCGTGTACACACACCTTAAAAATCAGAAATCAGAGAGAGATGAAAAACAAGAAAGAGACAGAAAAGAAGTAAACTAAAAACCTCAATTGCTTACTGATCTACAGTCCAAATTCCAGTTCCTTAGAACATTTTTCCCTTTTAACTAAAGTGATACAGTCCCTATTCATTTGTATTCCCCTTCAAGTAACATGAAATAGCTTTCAGAGTCTACAGAAAGGCAGTGTTTCACTTATGTATTTTAATGAGCACCAATGTCAGTAATAATCAAAATGATGTTTCACTTAGAGGAATAGTTTATTCCCAGGTACTTTTGCAGTGTACTAACATAACCAGAACAAGAATGACAAGAACCAAGAGGAAGAGCTGCACTCGTAACAATTTCTGTGAAGCCCTCAAACCAAATATACCTTCCCTTATCACTGTATAAATGCTGCTCAAAATGCAGTCACTGTGAAGGGCTCACCTACACAAAGAAGGGGATAGCCAACCCCAAAGACAAACGTCCCTAGCTTACTACATGGAAAGAAGTAAGAGAGATGTGAGCATCCATAAGCACACTGTGGCATGCACAGTGTCTATGGATTAGCAGCCACTACAGCAGGTTTCCTCAGGCTATCAGCTGTATCCCATCCAAACTGTTGTAGGATAACTGAACTAATATGCAGAGATTGCTGAAGATGGGATGAGTTATCTCTGTGTGGTCTCCCAGGAAATGTACTTTTTTGGAAGACCTAGCATTTGCTTTTGGAAGAAAGGGCAAAATCTCCTTTTCTGTAGGTAGTATAGCAAGAATCTTACTGGGTTGTTTGTTTATTTGTTCGGGTTTTTCCCCATAATACAAGGCTTCTCCTGTGCGAATGCATTGGCCCCATGTTAATTGCTCATCCTGTTCAGTGGCAAATTGCTGCCTTCACAGAGGGAATGTGAATGGTTCAGGTCTGTATTAGTTACTAGTTGTTTATTGATTACTCCCAGAGTGTTAGCTATTTGTTGTTTGGTTTCTCTGCCCCATGAGTTAAAGGCCTACCATCAGAGGCATTAAAATGCAGTAGCCTTAATGCTTGTGTGCTCTGTTGTTGACCTCCACCCAAAACAGACCTCAGACATGCCTATATTTTTGCTACTGATGGTTATGGAACAACATTGGTGAGAAGTAATGATGTGATGTAGATCAAGTTCTGAAACCAAAGTGTTCACACCTACTTAAACGTTGCAGGCCAAGTACTGACAAAGTCTAAATTTCCAGACTTCTATGCCAGGAAGCAGATGGGAAAGAAGTAGTCTGCACCTCCCCAGCCTCCCTGAACTTTCCACCAAAACCCTATTGGTTAACTATCCTCTAGCAGGCATGACCACTAAGCTAGGAGTTGTGGCATGACTGGTATGTGAGGCCTGGTCATTTGGGGGAATGTGCACCTTTATTGAGCCCTGACTCAGACTGATACTGCTCCTGGCAGGAATATTCTGCATGCAAGATTATAAATGAAATTTCCATCAACCAGAACATGGATGCATTTTAATGCTGCTTTTAAGGTGTATCTTTGCACCTGTTTTGAGAGGCCTTTAATCTTCTTCTTGAATTTAGACTGTCACGATTTAAATTAATGTAGAGAAAACTCATTCCAATAATGTGAAGCACTCAACTTACTGTAATCTTACAAAAGCCAAGAAATTTCAAATGCTAGTGAAAAACCTAGCTAGTGTTTGTCACTCTGTTCTTCACCTCTGCATTTTCACACACATGCTACATGCAATAGTGGATCACATGCAAATAGCTAGGTATGTCTAGATCACATACCAACAGTTGGGTACATCTATATGGTATATAGATGTATAACATGCTGGTTCTCATGCTGGTCCAAGACTCTCTACTGCAGTAGAGAGAGTTGTACAAAGATTACCAGGATGGATTTGCAGCCTTCACTCTTAATTTCCTTGCCTTAGTGGATTTAAGTCAGACATTTATAGTATTTGTGGTTTAATTTCCTTTGTTTTTCCATGGTCTTTGTATTAATAAAATCCCTATGATTCATGTTTTAAAAACTCCCTGGATACAGACTTCTGTTCCTGATTCACCAGTGAGATTCTAATCAAGGACATATATATTTAGGGACTCATATAAACAACAAAGTCTTTATTGACCAACTGGGTTTACAGACATTTTTAATAGTGTGAATTTTGAATGCATGGAACATACAAATTAAATGCCTAAGAGCCAATTTTTTAAATGAAATTTCTTTAATGTCTATGTGATTCTGTACCACAGAACCATACACTTCTGCTTTATGGAGACCTCCAATTCTTTCTTCTTTTTTTTTTTTTTTTTGTCATGGAAATTTCTGAGTGTATCATTAAAATCTTAAAGTTTATGCATATTGAAACATTATATAGAATTTTCTTTTCTCCTTTTTAATTTGAGAAAAAAAAATATCTCTGCCACTGAGACTGCCCCATAAATGGGAACAGAATCTATCCATCAGAACATCAGAAATTATAAAAGTGAAACTTCTTTCAGTTTTCTCATCCCCAGACCTCTATGCAATCTTACATCCTCTGGGTAGAAAGTTGTACTCATGGAGATCTTCAGGCTTCCACTTCATTTTCCTGAAACTGCCTTCATTCCTTGTCTGTTTCATCTTTGCAAGCTTGTTACTCTGACAGATGTAGCAGACCTGAGACCTGTGTTCTTGCTCTGCACTTTGACCCAGGTGTTCCATATAATGGAAGACAATTCGTGCACATTTTTTGCAAGTCTTCCCACCTGTAAACAAATGTGTAGATAATTAGCAGTTATTCTTTCCTACAAAGTGGCTTAAATCACTACTGTTAGATGCCTTGAGTTCCTCGAACACAGCTAGATCTTTGCTAAATGTTCTAAATTCCTAAGTCTTGTTCCGGTCCATAGATGTAAAATACTCTAAACTCTTTTTTTCAGTAGCTGCAAAAATCAAGTGAATTATTTCCTTATTTTTTGGACCTACAGTCATGTTTTCCAGCTCACAGAAGGACTGGAGGTTTCCACCAAGGTCAATAAGATCCAGCACCATATGGGCTCTTAGATAATTGCCTGCTATAGTTTTTTTTCTTATTTATTTTTACATAAATATTGCTTTTAAACTTAATCATCTGTAGACTCAACATATGTTACAGCGGGGATTACTGTAACACGCATGTATCAAACCAGGAGTCCCGTGGAAAGGAAATATATATGGACAGATCCTCGGTAGATGTTTCAGAGATGTTTATTTCTCCAGCCGCATGGCCGGGGCTCACCTGAGGAACTCCCCCAGTCACGGACCCGAGGGTCCTTGGCCACACAGGGAAACACAAACCAACCAATCCGGAATGAGGTTGACCAGGGGCAGGGAAACCCTGTGCCTCCCCCCCAGGGCCCCTCTCCCAGGGCTACATGGCAGGGGGGAGGGACCCCAATAGACATATATTAACAGACCCTTTTTTCACTTAGTTGTGTTTTAATATGATAAATTATGCAATGTTAAAAATGAATCTTCATCATAAAAACAAGGTACTCGTCTCATTTCCAATGGTTAATTCTATTCAAGTAAATGGTGATGCTTCAGATTTACCGTATCTTTTCCTTTCTGTTTCTCAGATCCCATTTCAGTCTCTTGTGCCTTTCCTCATCCAGAGCTGATTCTATCCATCCTTTATATTTCAACTTGGTTTCTTAAGCTATTCACAACCCAAATATTCCTGAATGTATTCTGTACTGTGTAGCTGATTTCCTATTGTGTCAGCAGTAATAACTGAAGAAGAGGTGATAAAACTGTTGTAATTTTACCGTTATATTGGATTTCTGTATTTTAGAAAATGTAGTTGTAACAGGACATGAATCCTGTTTAAAAAGCAAAGAAATGATAGTAGGACATTTTGAGGAAATTCACTTATTGGGACCCTGAAAGTTGTTTCTTTTATCTTTCTTATTTTTAAAAGGATAAAACCTCTCAAGAACAAACTCTGAACCTGTTTTCTGAAAACAGTCTAAAATCTGAACAGAGCAATCACTTAGATTCTCTTTTCAAGATTTTAGCTTTTCTTTTCCCAAAGCAGTGCTTGTGAATTGTGAAAGAAGACTGTTGTTCCCCCCATCCCCCAACACTGCAGCATCTTTAGAAAATATTCAGTTCTCCAACCCCCTGAGCTTTCATTTTACTGGTAACCAAATCAATTCTTTGAATATTTGTTTTACTCTGCTTTAGCAAGAGCGGTTGCTCATGTTGCATTTATCTAATATGAGCACCTTGGCCAGTTGTAAGCAAAATTAAAAACATATATTATTTGCTCCATTTCTCAAAAGAATATTATTGGTTCTAAGTGTAAGACTTATTAAGTATATCTTTATGCATTTATGTTCCCATGAGTGCCATTATTTAAAAAAATTTTAGCGATATTTATATATATTCAATGTTCAACATCAGATAATTTGAGTTTCCTGTGTTTTTAAGGTAACTCACAAGGGAGAAAGTTGTATTAAATAAATAATACAGATAAATTTTATACTTCCATATATTTCAAAGCTAATGCAGCTAACTTTCAGTGGAATGGTAACATAAGACGCAGTGCTATAATATGATTGATTTGTTTTGACAGCAGCCAAATAATTGAGAGTGAAAGGTGTCAGCACAGATGAAATATTGTATAAGCCACATTCAGAAGGCAACCCCAGCAGCAATAGCAACTGGAGTTTTATTTCCTTTGATATCGCACTGTTACTCACTTCCAGTTTATTATAAAACCATGTAAGGTACGCAACTTTATGTGTGATGGAGGCTTTTATGGAGGGGATAGAAACAGAAGTTTGTCAGGTACTTGAACAATAGATACTGACAATGCGATGTATGATGGATACAATATACAAGGGTAAATTATCTTAATCTTTCCCACTAGTTTTTTCTCTTCTTTTAAACACTTTTTTTCAGGCTACTGCTTATCTGGCGTCTTACCTCTAGCTTGGAGGGTAAGTGATTCCCTCCAGAGCAACCAGTCTATGGATTGCCTGGCAGGGGATTGCTGCAAAAACATTGCTGCCGTTACCCTCCCCAGCAGTGAAACTTAGTTTTAGTTCACCTCTTCTGCACTGCAAACTATACAGCTATACACTTTCTGGCTAACTGAGACAGGGTAAGGCTTGTATGTTTGCATCATGACATCCTACTGCACTACAAGGATTACAAAGAAATATAGCATGTGTCTAGGAGACTGCAAGTGTATGAGTAACCTACTATAGAAGGTAGCCAAATAGACCAGCTGAAATAATACCTGAACATGTAACATGATATGAAAATCACTTCTGGGCTTTCTTAAAAGTACATTGAACAAGAAACTATGGCATGTTTGTAAGAACCCAAGGTATAAAGCTTTCCTTGTCCTGAAGTGCCATTGATTTCAGTGGGAGCCAGACTCCAAGGTACAGATTGAATTGAAATTTATATGTCCTGCCATTCATTTCAAAAATGCTCCATTAAGAAGACACAATCTGATGTGAATGACAAGGGTTCTCAGTAATGAGCTCTTGCTCATGCAAAACAAAACAAACTATGACAACCATCGTGTTAACAAGATCAAGAACCCTTGTGGCTTTGTAAAGTAGCATCTAATCTATATCTATATCTATATCTATACCTATACCTATACAAATACAATTATTTTACTTGAAGAAAAGTAAATAACAGAATGGGATGAGATTTCCAATACAGATCAATTTATACACAGTCCCATTGCGCTTGCATTCTTTTTGTCTTCTGATCTGGTAATTTCATAAATGGCATGGTGGAGATTAGAAACCAAGGCTGAGAAACCTAAACCTACTGTTACTAATACAGGAAAAGTTTTCATTGAAGTGATGTAGGAAGGCAGGAAGTAAAATATATCTTACTGTAGAGAAGGCTGTATCTACTGAAGTATCTTCTTTAAAACAGGTAGAGCAGACTTGAGTTTTCAGCATTTTCTTCATGTTTGACCTGTGCAGACAATATTTTTTCTGGAGAAAACTAAACTCAAAATTCCACTACAAGTGCATACCTACTACATTCCAGAGCCAAGTGGATATACAAAGGACCAAACCAACAACTGACCCTTTGGATAGCTTCAAGACCCATACAATCAGTGCAAACCAGAGTAAATATAGTCCAAAGTAGAAACCCTGAATTGCAAGTAGAGGGAGTGAAAGGGACTTGGAACCAACTGCTTCTATCTAGTCATCTCATACTGCAGCATATTACTTGCTAACATTGATGTAGACATGTTTCAGGAAGAAGTAATTTGTGACTATTGTATGTGCAATGAAAACAAATCCTCATTGCTTATAGTTCAGAGCAATATAATCTAGGTAGAGGCTTCTCTTAGAGCACTGAGTGCCCAAGTTGCAGGACTGTGTGTCTTATGTAATAAATAGTTCTCTGCCATCAGCACCTGCAGTTAAAATTAGTTTGGTAGGTCTGATTTTAGCCAGCAGCAGCTGTAGCATTCTCTTTAGCAATTGAAGAGAGAATGCTGAACATGGAATGTCTTCATGTTTGTGTGTGCATAAAGCTATTGATAGGCATTGAAATGGGAACAATGAAAGCATAGACTTTCCAAGTGTCGTGTTTTCTGTACAGATGTTAGTCTCCTCATCAACAAGTATTACAGGACTACATGAAAACATGGATGGGTAACAAGACTCTTGGGAGAGTGCATAGTAGTCATGAAAAATATCTGCTTTCCTTGCCTTTCTTATATGACTTCAGATATTTTCTTTTCCATGTCCCAGCTTGTACCTATGAGCATATATGTACACTTCTACCTTTCATTTTAGGCTTCAACTAGCTCCTTCATCCAGGAGCCTCTGTCCAGTAGGCTGAGGAGTACAAATTCTTCCTGAGAAGAATTTCGCGAAGTAGTGTATAGAGGTAGAAGGTCTAGTTAATAGAAAGATGCTCAAGTGTCTAACATGTTTCCTGGCCACTGTAATTGGGATTCCTCTTTGGTTGTTCACCTCTTGACTATTAGAGGCATTTCTCAATCCATTGCTGATGGAACAAAAAGCCACTGAAAGAAATAGGAGTGAAAAAATCAAAAAAGAGACAAGTGAGGTAAAAGCCAAGAAGCACAGCTTTCTGGCCCTTAGCTGGCTAGGCAAATGGAAGAGAAAAAAAAGTAAGCTAGCCACTCAAATGAACCAGCTCGCAGACATTTCCCACATGTTTTTGTGGACATTTTTCTGATTGGTCCCATAACCCAAACAACTTCTTATTTAGTTGAAGATAAAGTAGTTAGCTTTGAAAGTTGAAAGACCAGACAGGTTGTCTTCATAGTAATCCCTACTCCATAAAGATTCCAGTGACTATTAACAGATGGGATTTTGCAGACTTCAGCATTGTGAATAGTTTCCTTCTTAGACGATAGGTTTTCACTAATCAGGAACTAAAGTAAACAATTTTCTCAACACACCTCTTCTTCTGAAGTGATTCCACATCATTGTTACAAGTAAATAGTCAGCTCTAAGTGGTAATTGTGATACGCCAGCACAGAGCCAAATCCAGAGGCCCTCAACTCTCAGTTTTAGTGAGGCAGATTCATTTTAGATGTGATGCTTGAGGCCCTGTTGACATTTGAGGGTTTGGGTTTTAAAAATCCCTATGTGAAAACCCTCAAGGTTTGGCTGACTATAACCCGCAAATGGTTTGACAGGACCCTATTTACAGAGACTGCTCAAGAGCCTTTCCCTTCCCCCATTTGAGTGGTCAGCACTGACATACTCCATTATGAGGAAGCCCCACTTAATGTGGAACTACTTTGAATTGTCATGAGCACTCAGCTTTATTTAAACTGACACCCTTTCCATTGCCCCCAAGCTAGAATCCCAATGTCAGAGTGCTTCAAGAACTTCGGATTCAAAGCCATACTGCATACTGTCTGGCAAAGAGCTGTGATAGAGTGGTTCTAAACTGCACAGAAGTGAGCTTCTGAGATGGAAGGACCATCCCAAAGGTGAAGGGAGACATGGTAAATGGATATGCTAGGTAAGCAGAGGAAAAGAGAGCAAAGGGAAGGCTTGCCTGTAGGTTCAGAGCGGAAAAGAGACTTGGAGGACCCATGCTTCTCTCTTCCCTTGCTCTTAATCAGTTCATTAAACTTCAGTGATCTGGGGTCGTGCTGTTGGAAAGGGTTACAATTCCTTTGAGTTCCAAGAGCTTCCTTCTCCCACCACAGCAGGTTGCTCAAGAACCAAGAACATGCATAAACAATCTGAGATTAAACAGCATGGAAATATTCATGCTCTATTCATACAGAGGAAATACAGTCTATCTGTAAAAAACAGTTAAGTGACCACTAGATCACTCCTGTTTCTTAATATTAAGCAAATGCTAATGCATGTGCTAGTTCATTGAAGTGGTCCTGTTTAATATGGAAAAAAAGTCATTTTAATGATCCTCTGTTTACTAATAGAGAAACTAAGTCACAGAGTAATGAAGTGACTGCCCTATATTTCCCAGCAGAACAATAGCAAAACTAGCCATAGAAACTATGTTTCCAAAGTCCAGTCTGCAAATGTATATTTACAAATTTGTAGGGGAAGAACATTCTTTTTAAATTAGTGTAAGAAAAGAGTATTTAAAGAGAATACTGTTACAGGATATTTTCTGGGTGCTCCTATAAAACATTTATTATAGATTGTTTTAAAGGCTGAATCCTGATTGTCTCAAAGATATCTTCCTTTGGCTTTAGGGTGGCTGCTTCCATAAGTAAAATTAACAATATTCAGTTGCATATTTTAGCCTAAACAAAGAGAAAAAAGAAGAATGGCTCTAATAAAACACAGCCAGTGTCTGAACTGTGAATGGTTTCCTCCTTTTCTCTCTTCTTTCCACTGGAGAAGTACACTATCGCAGTAGTGGTTTGGGATTCAGTAATCATCTCTGCTTTCTGCAAATCTAGAGCAGTTTATGGTTTTGTCTGAGTTCTTGTTTTAAGATCAAATGCCATTGTTATGGAAGACTTTTTTCTCAACATACAGCTACATTTCAAAAATATACCTGAAATTTAGAAGTGGAGGGAAGGAGAGGGAAGGGAGGAATATCACTACTTGGGTTTCATGCCAGATTTTAATGTAAAATTAATTCTTCTAAAAAGATTTTTAAAAAACCACAACATTTTTCTAATGTGCATTAAGAATGTTGGAGAGCTCACTGAAGCATATACTTTGAGTTTTCAGGAGCAATCTGTAGTCAGGCATTTTAAATGAAAATTGATTTGTGATTTACATGGTCAGTGGAAAGAAAATTAACTTATGGAAGGTTGTAATGAAATATTAGACAAGTAAAAAAGTAGATGGTGATCTAGTGGAACTAAAAGTCCCATCTGGAAGAATTCTGTGACATTTTTACATTTATCTGTGTTCTGCATGAGTTGTAATGTTAGTGGTAATTTTATGGGACTGAACTGAAATGAAAAGGGTGTTATCACAGATTGCCTACAATATAGGATTGTGTTCAGTGGAGAGTCCTGTACCCTTTTCTCCATTTTCCTGTAATATGACTCATTGCACTTTTTTCAGCTACTGTTGTTGAATTCATTCAGCCTTTTACTTGAGGTTATTAAAGAGGAACATCAAATGCACACAAAAACAATCTAGCAGCACATTAAAAATCAACACGGCTGCTTCCACTTACTCCTGCATAGGTGAGGCCCTATCCAGGAGACCCTTTAAAATATATGCTAAACTTGCACGTTATCATTCTTAAACACAGGCTAATAACACAGATTTTAAAATACATTCTCTTTCAATTTATGACTCATCAGCATAGCAGGAGCAAAGAATTAAAGCTTTTCCAGAAAACATACTGCCCTATTTCTGTTCCTCTGTTCATTTTGAACTCTGATATTCACTGTATGACATCCCTGATTGCTCTTGCTGTCAGTTTCTCGGAGAATGAAGAAAGAGAGACGTGTCAGAATAACATGATGCCATACTCGCTGCATTCTTCTCCTGCTTTTGTACTAGAAAATCTTTCTCTTGTTTCAACAACACAGAATTTACTGGTAATGGAAATAGGAACTCTTGTACTAACTTCTACTACATAATCTTCTTTATTCTGTAGACTCCATGTATGGCAACCACTAATTTATCGTAACTTTACACAGTTTGAAATATATGACTCTAACTTGGCAGAAGATTAGTATTCTTTGGAACCAGTAAGATTTATTAATGTCTTTGTCAAAATTAATCCCATTGTGGATTTGGAAAGTTCTCAAATTTTCAAAATCTAGAGAAAAATCTTCCCATCAAAGGCTTGCTTCCTTCTGTTATTAAATGAATTAGTTCTATGTCCTATCAAAGTCTTGTTTGTTGAGGACATCTAATCTTCCTTTTCACAGGAGAAAATATCTTTATGCCATTTCTTCCTCTCTGTTCCTTTAGGAAATACATAGGTGTCATATGAATGCATGCTAAGCATTCTAGTTTCTTTGCACTGCACAGGTTTTCAACATGGCTCAGCAGCATGTAGGGTTTGGACACTCTTGAGCAAACATGGGCTGTAGACTTGTCCCTCTTCTCATGTTATTTTTTTCTAATCAAAACTGGAGGATCAGGTTTGAAATTATACCAAGTCCATATTACTGTTAGCTAAAGTCAAATTAAAACCAGATTGTACAACTAATATGTGCAGTGTTTTCGGCCGAACAAGTGCAATACAGAAGAGTATAGTTTGAAACATACCATATTATTTCTCCAGGAAATTTATTTTAGAAGCATATTTGAAAGAGGGGAAATATCACAAATCCTTCACAAATAGTAATATGATTTTCAAGAGAATGATGTGGCTAATCACAGGATACCGTAGAGGTCAATATTAGGTATTGGCTTTCCATCCTATCCATCTGAAACAATATACCATAGTGAATGTAATCAGTAAATGGGGGCAAATGAGCCTATTAGAAACATTAGCATTGCAAAATGACAAGTTTTGAGTAATAAATGTTAAGTGGATCCTGCAGCTGGTAATTGTCATCCTGGGAATAATTACACTAATTAATAGTTGCTAACCCCAGACCCTTGTGCCTGTAACTTTGAATGAGTTAATGATTGCCGCTTTTGAGACTCTATTGCTGGTAGATTTTCACTAAGTGTCAGTAGAGTAAAAAGGCCCCAGGGGAGAGACTGACTCTGATGATCTTTAGGGTCCCATTTTTACAAACCACAAGTACATCTCTGAATGATCAGATAGCATCTCCACAGACCACAAAGTAGTCGGAGATTGTCTAATGAAGAGATCCATTTCATTATAAAGTTACTGATTTGTAAAGTTAATATTAAGTTCATGTAACCTCAGATGCATAGCACTTGCCATCAGAAGGTTTTACTTTTGAGGCTGTGCTTTAAATGAACCACAAACCCCAATTTTTATCATTGTCTTTCCTCTTGACCCTAGTTATGTGGACTCTATTTCTCCTGAAATTAATTTAAAATGCTACCAAATCTTTATCAGCAAAATTTAATTTCTGTAGGCTTTTAAAGACTGGGAAGCTTATTTTACAGAGTGGGTCTGTATTCCTTTGCAAGACCCATGCAAGTGGGTCTAATTCCTTTGACTATTCTGTCCTCTTTCTCTGTCTCTCTTTCATCCCTCCTACTCCCCAATAAATAACTATATGAGTCCTGTAATATCCATAAATTTGGGACATATAATCTAGCTGACTTCCAAGAGTGAATATTAGGGATAATTTTGTATTGTTAAAATAAATAGTTGACTGATGTCAAGATGGCAAGAGAAGAATTCCAGTAAAATCAAGATTATGTTCATCAAGGACAATGAAAAATGTAAGGAGAGCTGTATTTCTCTTAGTCTTGCAGTCTGTGAATGAAAGGGTTATTAATATACTTTTGGAAATTAGTCCATGGTCTTTGATCAGATGGAATGATAAAACAGATTGAGTGCTGCCCCATGTTGGAGCCCATTTTTGTCGAATCAAAGAAAACAACTATGTAGTACTACAATATCGTAAGTCCAAGTTACTTACAGTAGTACACTATTAGTTGATGATTCCTCATAATATCTTCAGGGAGTTAGAAAATATCATAAAAATAGATCTTTTCTTAACTGCATTTGCTGCTTCTGATGTTTTCCCATGGCTGTCCACACAGACAAGAGAGCTCTTTAAGGTCAGTGTGAGTTTTCCTGTCCTGAGCCATAAAGCTGCTAGTTGCAAAGATCACATCTTTTGTTCTGTTGGAAAGGAGAACTGCTTATAGAAAAATCTGTGAAAGTTTCAAAAAATTGTAAATGTTGGTACTTCAATGTTGCTTTGAACATAGAACGTGGAATATAAACCTAGTATCTGTACAGCATGTAGAAGCAGGATTAAATATGGCAGTTGTATGGGCAGTTTATTAATTTCTACAGTCTGCAACAAAGAACTGATTTGTAAACTTTCTTCTTGTTTTTCCAGCACTTATTTCTCATAGGCATGTGCCATTTTTTATTTGCTTTGTTTTGTTTACTAATTATGTCCATAAGATAAGTGTACATAGTGCCAAAGGAAGATAAGAATGGTGACATAATTTTTAAGGAAGAAAGCAGCATGAATTTTAGGAGCCACATAAGTACTAGGTGGCTCCTTTAGAGACCACAGTGCCATGTAGACAGAGGAAAGTGTCCCCAAGCTTTTGAAACCAGATACAGAAGCTAAATCATTGCTATCTCCCTTAATTAAGATTCTGTGTTTCTCCACATGAAAATTTATGGAATAGTATGTTTTATAGTGGTAAGTTTCAGAAGGAACAATCTGTTAGGAATGTATTGACGTAGCAGAGCTAAATGGTACAAAATAAAGAAACGTATTACTATATCAACTAGCATCAACAGTCCTTACAAGTCTTCCAAAAGATTTGATACCTGACATTATGTTAAAAAATTGAAATATTTTAAGAAGTTTATGTTGCATTTTCCATGGCAGCAGTGATGAAGTTCAGTTGTCTTTATCTTCATTCACATACCTGAGAAGGGTGGCAAATAAAAAAGATATTAGGCTAACTGCTGGTCTGCTTGTGCTCTGTAAAACAAGAAGAAAATGAATGAGACCAATATTTTCCTGAATTTATACAGAATGTACCAAGGATGCTATAAGTTAAATGTTATAAGTTAAACAAAAGAATACCAGAATATTATGGAACAAGAAAACAATCACGAGAAAAGGAGGGGAGGAAAGAACAGAAACTGGGTGGAAGATAATGTTCATGGAAGCTGCAATCCATCCAACAAGGCAAGGAGAAACAAATAGCACTGAAAATATGCCAGTTGTCCAAAAAGATAGATATTATATACAGCAAGAAATGAATAGAGAAATAATGGTAAAGAAACTACCCATTGAATAAATGCGAGGGCCCGGCTTTCAGAACTAGAGTGGCTTTCAGGCACTACAGTACCTCAATTTTTGAACTTGGACAGTGGCAAAACCAGCTGGCATAGGAAATATTGGCACTCTGAAAATGGTCACAGAGCCCATGTGGTCTCCTTATGTCAGTGATGACAGAGAGCTCGCCCCTGGAAGACAACAGTCATTACTTAGTGACAAAGTTAACCAGACGGTGTATAAACCCTTGTCATTTGACATCAACCATGCAGATTAAGTCTTTTGTCCCAGACATTGCAAAGATCATGAGACCTGTGAGAGAGAGAAAAGGACACAAACTGGAGGCTTACAGTGAGTGGTCTCATTTTCCTCTGAGCTGCAAAACTAATTAATTTTACTTTGAGAGTTACTCCTTAGACTGCTGTTGTTGAAACTGGTCATTTAGTACTAAATTTCCAGAGGTCTGTGGCTAGACAGAGTCTAGTCTTGTGTACTACAGAGAGCATGGACTTCATTGAATTTTACCTATTTAAACCACAAATAGCTCTCATGGCCTTTTGTATGTGTATTTTTAGACTTTGATTCACTGCGCTTCAAAAAACAGCCGTCTGTCTAAGCAGGAAAATTTTGATTCTGAGTTAGTATTATAAAGATAAAAGGTTAGAGAAAATCACAAACCAAAAACTAAATCTGGATTTGAGATGAACAGAGAACATTAAATCCCATAGGGTGTAAGGCACAATAGGCAGTGAGGCACAAAAATATTCATAAAGCCAAAGAACATAAATGATTAAAGGCTGGAATTAAGCAAAAATGTGAAGACATGTCCTGGGCCTATTTGATGGATTAGAATTTCCTTTGATACCAGTCTGGTCAAAATTTTGCCATTGTGGGGATAAAACAGAAGGCCTAAACACAGGGAATGAACAATGAAGCCAGTCTGGGAATGTGAGACATACTGTCTCTGGAGGCATGGTGTATCACAGAGTCTGTTTTGTTCTCCAGTTAAAATCCTTGGTTAAGTAGCATCAGTGCTGCCACTAGGAAAGGCTGTAGAGCTTAAAGAATGAACACAGCAAATTTATGTCTGGAAGAGGGGATAATTCTTGTTTGTTAAAGAAATATTACTCATTTTTGTGTTTCTCTTTGTGGCTTTTTGTCACTAACATCTTTGGAATAGTGTGGTGATAGATCAGTTCGTGGAAACAAGATGTCCATCCCAAAGTACGTTGGCAAGGAATAGAACGTTTATGAAATAAATATTTGAGTGTAACTATAAATGTATTTTACTATTGTTTTCAGTGCGGTGTTGGAGAAGGATTGCTAATTGGAAGCAAGATGGAGAAAGATATGAGAGAGAGGGACTTTTCTGGTTAAAAAAAAAAAAAAAGTGATAGACATTATGGCCCAAACTATGTTCTGCTGGTTTTAAAATTACGGTACACAGTAAAAGTAAATCAGCAAAATCTCTCCAGAGGTGTATTTTATCTGGTAAGGCCATAAAGAGCAGGATCTACTACTCAGTTTACAAAATTGTTTCAGCATTTAAATACAGCCTCTACCATAATACATAGACAAAAGCAATGTCATTATTCTAGATTTCTTGCAGTGCAGCAATTAAATTTCAAGACATTTCAGAAGCTTCTTTAAGATAGAATTGCAGAACCTGACCACATTTTCCAAGGCTCATCTCTCTTCAGTGAGGCTGTACAGCTGGTAACCATAAAAACAGACATTTTCAATATATTTTTAGCCATGTTTCCATCTACCACCAGAATGCCAAGAAGTTTCTCCTTGGTATTTGGTGTACCTTTTTTCAAGAAGACAGGAGTATTTATAATTTGTTAGGATTCTATGGTTATATGTCAGAAATTCTTATTATGAAATGTTTTTGTAAACAAACTAAATTCCACTGGGAAATATACAGACACTGTTGCTTTTTTTTTTTCCTGGGTTTTTTATTATTATTTTTAATTAGTGCTCTCCACAGAGTGTTGAAGGTTATGATAAATATTTCCTGGAGCAGATTTTCAGCCTGTAACTTTGAGGAAGAAATATGCATTTAAAGATGTTGTTTTATATTTTGACTCTGAAGGGGATTACAAAAATTACTTTCGGTAGATTACTCTTTTTAAAGTTTCTTTTCTCAAAAGAATTTATAGGATATCTAATGAAGGAAATTTATTCTAGCATTAAAACTGAGCTAAATTTGCATGGATGTTTTTATTATTTTCTAAAATACATGACTTCAAACAGTTAAAGCACCATGCTCAGCCAATATGGAAATACAGCTGAATTTGAAATTTACTATATGCTGTTTCTGCTTCTCATTTTTTGCCATTTCACACCTTGTCCGCATCCCGAGCAGGCTTGTAAGTTTCCAGCGCATACATTTCTTGTGATGATATATTGTCCTGGTGGAAAATTTCATTTACTGGCTGTGCCCTTTGCTGAACCTGTTGCTAGTCAAGGAACATGATAAGCGTATAAGTAGCATGCTACTTCATTTATCATACATCGTTTTAGACACTCAAATATCTCATATACAATTCTGCATTCTGCACCAAGGGAAACTACTAAACTTGCGGGAAAAAAAATCTACAAATAAATCATCAGTTTATAATATATAAATGTATCCTCCTAATAAAAATTAATCATAGTTTATACTAAGACTGTAAGTGCCCTTTATTTTTTTTATGGCCTCAGTAACCACATCCTATCAAACTCTAATAGAAAATATCTGGCTTTTGTGATTTTGTGTATAGCAGAATTGAAAGATATAAAAATACTGTCTATTTTTAATAATTGAATTACATTGCAAATAAATCACAGCCTTGAAAGATCCGGCATTGCTAAGGACCTTCTGCTCTTCTAACATTTCTCTCTGGTTTATACTTTCATCATATCCTGTATAAAACAAAATTTGATTTAAGAAACAACCAGAACAGCAACACCAATAAAATCCTTTAGCATTTAAGGAATTTAGAACTCACCAGAAAGAAAACATTTGCAAGAAATTTAAGGTCAAATAAAACAAAGTCCATCTGATGTACTAGCTGTTCCTAGAAGAGTAGGTCAGGCCTCTCTAATTTCAGTTATATATCATCTATTGATTTCAAAGCTTCTTCAGACCATCATCACAATATTTTACTACAAGCAGCTTTTTATTCCAACATAAAACAATCTACATCCTCCCAAGATGTTGCATTTAAAATGCTGAATGCAAAACTCTCATTTATGTTAAGCCATGCTTACATTAATTAACCTTTCACTAAAATATTGGACTATGAAAAAGTATGTCTTACATTTATATAGCACCTTTTATCCTGCATGTTTTAACAACTGTACATAGAAGAGTCACTTCAACCACCTCTCATGTATATCCATTTCTAGGGAGGAGTAGAAACATTGAATGGCTCACAGTGACATTGTGTTCTAGCTTTGAACTAGAACTGAAGAAGAATTTGTTAAACAGAGTTTAATGACATGATCTGTAATTTGACTAGGTTATCAGAGCTGATAGAAATCTGTCTGGGGAGAACAGAGGAGGGAGGCAGAGAAGAATGAAAAAGCAAAACAAACTCAGATGTTATGCCATCTCATTGGGGATAGGGAAGAAATCTGCAGACAGGGTTAGGGGGTTTTGTACTTTTTGAGAACATCATCTTTTCTAAAGATGCCAGGTAAGGTGATAGAATGGAATCGCCAAAATAGGTTTCCTTCAGCTGAGAGGTTTTCCACCAGAGTCCCCATCTGAACTCATAGTCATGGTGTATGAAATACAAAATGTTGATATGTAATTGATCTGAATAGGAAACATATTGTTGTATTGCAGTCATAATTCACCTAGGTGAAGAGAATTAAAACATCTGAAACCAAGCAATTTCCTCATGTAATCAGGACATACTGTAAACAATGGGTGGGAAAGGAAGGAAGTAAAACTGGTGCTCTACAAATGATGTAGCTAGTCTAAAACATAATGTCAAGACAATTTTTAACATCATTCACATCTATATCACTTCATAGGAACAAATAGGTCACAATTTCAGTATGACCCATCAGCTCTACATTTGAAACTAATAGCCATGATTGGCTTATAAGAAGTTTGCAAGGTTTATTTAAAAACATAAACAGTATTTTTTCCTCTTAAAACTCAGTGATGAAGAGATTGAAACTCAGATTTAGGAATTGCAAATTGTTCTCTAGAATTGTTCATGTAGATTCATTTACAGTTGCCAAGATACTGCAGGGGCAGACGCTCTGAAGTTTGTGGTATAGAACTGGATGATTTGCTGAGCTTCAATGGAATGCTGAAATCAAAACTTTTTAAGTAGTTTATGCTTATCTCTATAAGCAGGTTGCATATACTAATTTAGTTGTTGTTTATGATTACATTTTGTTCTTTCAGCTCATGGATGAAAAAAAATACTGGATAAAGGGGTCATTATATATTGGTTGTACATCTCTAGAGTTTTATGAGGTACTTCTCTAGTGTTTTTATTATGGCATTTGGTGATGGAATCCATTTTATACAAGAACTTTGCACAAGAACAGGTAGTCTCACAATTAAAAAAATATCACTTGGTTTTCTTCATGACCAGGTACTTCAGGTCAATACAAGAAGACAAATATTCACTGCATTTAGTTTTCAGGAAGCAATATGATGCAAAGTGATTAATAAAAAAATTCAGGTCATTCTGGAACCAACTAGAGTGGAGGACACACGTACTGCTTTAGAATCATTTGAAATGGAAACAGCCATGGCTTTTCCAACACCAAACAGATGAGTTCAGCGCAATGATGGATCAACACAGAATAGAACTAATTTCTTCTCAGGTTGAACATGCCTCATTTCTTCGCCTTGCCAGCTTTTTTCATATGCTGTTAACGTGGTAAAAGATGCTCATTCACTTTGCTTTTTTCGAGCTGCTGATAAAACACATCGTATTTAATATGAGTATAGAAGACAGGAAGAAACTCATATGTTTTATGGGAGAAAGACTGGCAAGATACTTTAGTCAGTGATGTTCTCATTTGTTCTCCTGAAAGATATCCAGGCCTAATTAATAGAACAGTTGATTTCATTGTGGTGGGTTTGTAGATTTGAAGATAAGTCTTCGAAGGAAATCTGTGCATGGCTACATGAAGAAAAAAAAAATTAAAAAAGCAGGCAACAATGGCTTTTTTGTGTAGAAATAGTGGCCATGATTTGTCTCTTGCCATCTAAACATGCACTAACACCAATAATGTCACTATTACATACTGTTATATACATTTAATTGCTGAGGAAATTAAGATGCTGAGAAGTCAGAGAGCAAGAGAACCCAAGATCTGCCTCCAAACCATTTCCTCTGAAGTGATCCCCTTCCTTTCCACTCAGTATTTTCTTCCCTTTCATGCTCAGAGTCTAAAAACACTTATAGAAAGGAAACATCCTGGGAAAGAATGGAGATTGCAGGATCAACAGTTGTTTATTAAAAAACATAAACTTCCATTAAAGAAGACACAGACTTCTCATTCTGTGTCATGTATTCCTTACCACCACCTTAATTTTAGTTGCTGTAGCCTTGATTTATGTTTCTGGAGACAAATATTTTGTGTTGATGCCCTAGATTTGAAGTACTTCAAGTTCAGAAAAAGTTCTGAACAAGGAGGAAGACTAAAAGAACTGTTATACTCTTGCTGCAGAGCTCCTTGGCAAAAGCAGAGCAATAGGTTGCAGTCCCAGCAGAAGGATTCAGGGGGAGAACCACCTTTGTTTACAGGCAGTTGTGTTCCCTTGTGCTTTCTGAGAAGCTGAGGACACAAAAAAAGAGAAACATGGTGCACCAACAGTCCTAACTTTACGTGATTCAACATATTTTATAGCAATTTTGCTCAAGGTTTTGGTTTAGGAAAAAGGTTTCCTTTGACTTCTGAAAGCAGCTATTAAACTTAAAAGGTAAGGTATTAAACTTGTTAAATAGCTGCCTTAAAAGGTAGCTATTAAACTTACTAAGGTATTAAAGAGTTTTCAACATCTCTTTATTATTCTGTTTCCACAAAGCAGTGAGGCAGAGCTTGCCCTCAACTTGTTCTTGGTCTAGGTAGACTTCCTAGAGAGGAGTGTGTCTGCAAAAGATTTGGTTATTTTGTTTGGTTGCTTGTTTATAATTTGTTTTATAGGTGCCTAATGAACAAACTGAGATCCCATCATGCTGTCCACAAAAAAAAACGGAACTAGAAGGCCTCCCAGAGATGCATGTAATACAGAAGAGCACAAATTAATGTCGTCAGATAGGGACTACAAAAACCAGTAAAGCAGTAGTGGTCAGTGTAGCCTTAATATACGCTGTCCGTCCTTGAACAATAAATGAGAAATAATGAGAGAAGAGGAAGGGCAGAGGTGGGCAATACAAATCCTTGAAAATGAAAATAAGTAGCTTCTATTTGATGTGATGCAAAAAGGTTAAGTGAACCACATGATATGAAGAGACATCTCAAACAGTAGCCTTGGAGAACCAGCAACAACTCTAAAAGAGTAAAAGGAGAACGAGTTCTTTTCTTGGGCAGAAAAAGGATGTTGTCATAAGAGTCTGGACAAGAGTTTCGGTTGTGCAAGTAGTTAGGGAGAATCTTAGAACCGGCTATGTGTAAAGAAACTGACTGACAGGCAGATTTGTTTGTTCTCAGCATATAGACAGAATTGATGTCCTTGAGATTAATCAGATAAAATATTATGAGGGCCAGAAATGGGTTCTGAAGAAACTGTTACTGAAAGCTAGAAGAGGGATTAGAAGGATCTTCTGCAAGGAATGTCAATGAAGCATGAGATGTGAAGTGCTCTGGGACAGAGCACTGAATCTGAACAAGTTCTCTTGAGTGCAAATGATGGGAGACAGGTTGTAAAGGTATATGGTGAAATTAGTAAACAACTTTATGCTATGATTGTGAGTATATGTTTAATTATTAATTAACTGAAGACAACAGCTGGAGCATTAGTTGTAGTGTCATGTGAGGACAAAGATTAAGTTAAGGCTGATATATTTATATATATATGTTTATTTTTCTAAAAATAAAGCAAATTAGTATTTTAAAAAGGAAGACCTATCAGACCATGAAAGATGATGAACAAATGGCAATGAAGATATCTCCAACGAGGAGAGAGGATCTAGTTAATGGGACAAGTGGCACAACCAATAAGAAACTGATGGTTGGAAAGACAGAAAGTTGTAACTACATTATAGTTTGTCAGCTTTCCCTTGGAATACATCAGAGCAATACTATGTGTAAAGAGGAGGCAAGAAAGCAGAATATGAGGAGGAAGCTGGTGGCTTCCTCATAAAGTGTTTGGGATAGTGTGATACATCAACAATAGGGATGAGAAGGGAGAGAAGACTAAGGTTCAGGATTGTTGAAAGGAAAAGCACGAGCTAAAAAATGGTGCAGTGATTTGAAGTATGGGGCATCCTGTTCTGCTCACAAGCTAATTGGAGTCAGGTAATGACAGGATAGGACAGACTTCTGCATGGGATGGTTTTCAAAGTGGCAGTAGCACAGTGGCACCCAACTGCCAACAAGACACAAATCCTTCTGATCACCTCAGAAATGCTCTATATATCCCAGAAACTGTTGAAGAGGAGAAAGCCAAGAGAGTAATCACTTTAATTTTCTCTCTGAAATGTAGTATTTAAAATTATGCCCAAAAAAATCTGAATAAATGCTCAACATTAACAAATTACTGTACTGCTGAATGCAAATCTGAAAAAAATTACAGCTTTAGGGTTTTTTGCCAACCACCTCTTATTTGTAACTTATTTCTAGGAGAAAACATTTTCAAACTTGTTGAGATTTATTGATTTTCAAAAGCAAATGGCTTTTCAAGAGTGTCACAGTAGCTCCACTGTCTCTTTTCAACTACAAAAGAAGTGAAAGTTACAGGGATAATGACTTTCCACATCTGTTGACTTAAATTCTTGATTCAACTAATTATCAGTGTATTTTATTGCACAGCCATTCAAACTTGTTTCCACTTGTTCATGCTCAATCCATGTAGACCAACAAACATACATCCCTGTAAATACGTGGATTATGTTTCTGAACTATGAATTTAATAGAAAAAATGCTATTAGTTTTGCGAACATTCAACAATGATTTCAGATGCATGAAATGCATACATTCAGAAGGTGATGCCCTTAAATTAGAGGGGGAATCCAACTTTTCCTCCAGCTGCAAGATCCTTGTTTTTATAACTGTATGTTTTTCTCCTTTCTCAGTTAATCTTGTAATGTATTAGATTATATTAGTTCACAGGTATTGAGGTGAGGGAGGCTTTTGATGCCTCTATTACCTGTTGAGTATTCCTGCTCTAGAATACATTGTGTTTACTATGTGGAGTTGTATTTTAATGTATAATATTATTATCCCCCTGATTTTTTTGTGGTACTGCTCAGCATAATTAAGGTTGGCAGTCTAATAGGACTCCACACAAGAAATTTACATGAGGGAACCATGTTGTAAGGTATGTTTTCCAGCTGAGTACTTTGTCAGTGGCTATTGTCTAGTAAACATTTTTTCAATTAATTTCTTAAGCAGGACAACAAGACAAAGTAAACCTATGGTTAAGCTCATGCAGAATAGTAAGGTGGTTTCATTCACTCAGTAGAAACAGAATTATAGCAGAGGGAATAGGTAAATAGGAGAGAAAGTAAAAAGGAACCCTCTCACATCTCTTACTATTCACACACACAAACATCCCTTTTTAACTGTACAAAATACATTTGTACTAATAGTAACATAGCCTGTTCAACTGTTTCTCACTGAATTTCCTTCAAACCTGATGTTATAAACAATAAATATACCATGTTTTTTCAGGGAAGAATATCAACACACAAACTGTGCTTCTTTGAGGTAATGAAACTATTGTTCTTACAAAGATAACATTAAATACTCCCTAATTATTACATTTATTTATTTGTTTGTTTATTTGAAAGCTATGCTGATTTCAACATATCTTTGTCATAGCTTCACTTGAGAGTCTCCACAGTGGTGACTTATGGGTGTATCCATCTTCCCCTGACTTACCCAAAGCTGTCTTGGATTGTCTTTCTGACATTTTGTTTTTTCAGAGATGTCTCAGCTTTCACCACTGTCTGTCACTTCTGATAACATTCCCTTCATTAGTCGGTCATTTAACCTGTCTTTAACTTCTCTATTTCTTCCCTTGTATCCAAAACTTGCTATAGTTGCTCTCTACCATTAGTAAAACTCTTTTGCATCATCTTTCTTATTTTGGTAATTTTTCTTCTCCTTTCCTAACACACCCTGTTAAAGCTCCATGTCCTTTCTGAGCTCAGTTGCTAGGATATATACTTTTCAGTCTGGTCTCCTGAGAAACCTTGCACCACTACCAATCTTTTGTAAATGTTTGTGTTCCATGTCATTAATGGTCTGCTCACTCCCTATAAGTTTGCTCATATCTTCTTCCTTCTTTTGGTCAATCTGTTGATATAGAATGAAAATACCTCTGTAAAAAATACTGAGCATCTTCTGAATTAGCAGTCACATGCATGGATATACTACTCTTGCCTTCACTCTTAGGTCACCCACTTACTCATGTCTATTCTATGGACATATTAGCAATGATTATTAATAGTGGCAGATATGCATATTAACCTCAGCTACCTTTAAGTTTCATGTGTGTATATGCATACATTTAAATATTTTCCAGAAGTTTTCAGGTTTGTCATTTAACAGGCTGAAATACACCATATATGTAATTTCTTTTTTCCTTTATATGCTTTCTTCCTGCTATAGGTTTGCACTTTCACAGTTTTTAAGTCTTGGTTTTTTCTTTGTATATTTATAGTACCTTTCACATTAGGTAATGTTTAACTGTTTGACTAGATCTGGTAGTGCTAGGGTTTATTCGTACCCCACTAGTACTTAGTGACACTGATCAAAGACCTCACATGCTAGAACCTTCACAAATGCACATTAAAACAACTGTTCTTGTCTTGGGCAGCTCCCAGTTCTAGCTGTGTGCATGAGAGCAGCTCACAATGGAAGAAAAGCAAGCTGCTGTGTAATAAGCCAAGTTGTCAGTTCACCATCTATGTGGCCAAAGTTTGCTAGTAAACCATTATAAATGTGAGGACAATGGAATAGGTTTGTGGATACTGGCATACACCTTTTCCATATCTATGGGTGAGGAGATACTTTCTCAGTAAACTGTAAGATACTTGAAGAAAAACCTGTGTATCTTGTGATGCACTGAACACATTAGTACTTAAAAAGTAACCTTTATTTAGTTGCTGTTACTTTTCAGTAATCAAGTGCTAAGACATTTCTTATAGTATGTTTTTAATGTGGCATTTTTGTAAGATCATTTGTTTTGAGGAGAGAAGACTAGGAGACAGTACTTCTGGTTTTAAGCAGAGATGATCATAGCTATTTCTTTAGTGGGGGTAGTGAATGGGTTTTGATACAGGACAAATGAAGAAATGACCACACTGTAGAAACAGCCATCCGTGTTTTCTCCTCAGTTACCTTGGACCCTGAAGTTTGGACTCCCTTCAGGGGGACTTTTGCTAGTTTGGTTCTGTCATCTTCCTTAAGTAAAATCTTGTAAGTTGGCGAGGAACCTACGGGTGAAGAAACTGCAGCCAGAGGAGTGGTTTCTGTAGGAAAGGGTGAAAACAGAGCTATTGATTTTCATCTCAGCATCTGTCTGATGGTGGGACACCCTCAACTTATGAGGATGTTCTGTACACAGACTTTGTTCTTTAATTTTGCATGCCTGATGAGGCATGAAAACTAAAAAAGATGAATATACTAATTTTTAAATCGGATGGTGTTGATTCCTTCCAGCAAGAGTCATCTGTGAGCCTGAAATCAGTCTTCTTTCTCAGTCCTCTCATTCTTCCACTCAGAGCTAAAATGGCTGTTTTCACAGCTGTTGTGCTGTTTTATTTCTAGTCAAGATTACCTATCCACACTGTTAATCATTTAGGCTAAGTGAAAAGAGACATCAAAAGAAACAGTATATTTTATCATTTTATCTGTGATCTTTCCTCTTCTTTTTGTTTCTTCTTTTAAATCATCTACTGGAGAGGTGTCTCATTACTCAGAAAAAAAAAAAAAAAAAGACAGAAAAAAAAGGCAGAAAACAGAGAACCTAGTTTACTGGAAGACATCCTCAAACTGAGGCCTTTTTCTGTGCTGTTGGTTGCAACTTCTGTAGGTAGAAGCAATGCATTGCCCCCCGTATTTCTCTGTCCTGCTAGATGTATGCATAACCTCTCCCCATGGTGATAGAAAAAATGGGCAAACTAGGGATTTATATGACACCATCCGTACTCTAAGGTGTCAGTGTCTGTGTTCCCTGTAGGGTTTTTTCCCAATCAGCAGGAGGAAGTTGGTTTCAGCATTTGTACAGAGACACTGTAGGCTTGACAGACTCCTATGGAGCTACAATATGACTCTACAGTGACTAATTCCTAACAGGTGTCAATCAGCTATCTACTCTCAGAGTCAGCCTTCCTTCTTCCTTCCATCTTGTCACAGCAAGCAGAGGAAAATTCTTCCTTTCACCAAAAGGAATTCACTGAGTCTCCTTTCCACTGCCCGTGTAGGTTTGTTGCAGTCTTTACAGGACCAGCCCAGTACCTGTCCCTTCTGTACTCCAGGAGGGCCCAAATCAACGCAGTCATTCCACAGACAAACTTTCTACTCATTTCAGGTAGGGGATTAGTGTGACCAAAAACCAGAATGTGGGACCTTGATCTGAGGGAAGTTGGCCATGTCAGCATTTTTAATGGAGTCACTGAAAGCAGATGGTCTCATGTCTTGGAAGTGGTGCCTGGATGACACATGAATGGGGCTTCAGAGCTGGTTTATAGCTGTGCCAGTCCAGCTTCTGTGGATGGCGGCTGTTTCTTGGGGGTTCTGAACTCAAAAGGGTCATGAACCCCCACAACATACCCACATACCCCCACAAAAATACAGAAACTTGATGGCAAATTTTATTTTAAGTTCACAAGCCCTAGTAGCAGAAATTTTTGCTGTAGAAGAGGGGTAATCAGGGCACTCAGTTGTACAGCACTATTTAGCTATTAGACACAACTTTGTGAAACTTTTTTGGGGGAAAAATAGTCTGTACTTAGCTGCTTGCAGGTGGCATTAGCTCTGCTACAGGAGCTGCAGAGGTAGTAATTTTTAATTTGTAAGAATTCAACTTGATAGTATTAACTGTGTTTCTATAGCATAAAAACACCAGTGCATTGCAAGGCAGCTGGCATGTTTTATTTTCATTAATTTTTCTTTAGTTTATGGCTAGAAAGGGCCATATCTTTTACCCACATCAGTGCACAGTGTCAAAAAGCTAAATATGTGAGTGAAATGTATTTTGTAATAACATAATTACTATTACTATGGAATTCAAGGATTTCTAAACCTACTAGCAATGTATTCCTTAATCCTTTCTTATAATTGGTGTTAATCATTTTGCTCATTATTTATGAGTTATAATGAAAGGAGAAGACATTGCTGACCAGCTTGTAATGCCACCTAATAAAATATCTCGGTGTGTTTACAGTGACAAAATTCTGACATAAGGTATTTTTTGATTGAAGGAATATATGCAATTTAAGTAGATTACAAAAGTTTGTTTCTTATTTCAAACATTAATTTTGTCCATTTTCTGATACCCACTTTTATGTCCAATTCCTTGAGTCATTATGGCAGGATGTTCACTCTAACATTAAACTACATCTTGAAAATGCTTTTCTAAAAAGCCTCTGAGTGCATAGATTTTGTTTCTTTTCTTTTGTTAAACTCCATCTTTGTGGACCATATCCATCCATGTTTAATAGGCAGTATTAGCATTTTGAACTACAACAGTCTGCATGATCTGTGCAATATCCCTGGCTTGTGTTGTACTTCCATATAAAAACAGCTTCTGTGTATGTCTTTTTTAAGACTTACAACACACATTGCATTTTACTCTTTTTAAAATAACATCAGGGAAACTGTGAAGCTTCTTTTGAAGGATTACATTACAGCTTTGATTTTTATTTATAAAACATAAAGGACTAATATATATCAGTTAGGACATTTTGCTTCCAAAGTGCATTGTAACAAAATAATTGGAAGGCAGTTGTGGTGTGAAATATATGACAGCTTTACAGGACATAAAAAGCAGCTTTTTCTTTGTAATAGTGTAATTGCCTTAAACCCCACAATCATAATTGTTATCAAAAAATAATCCCAAGGAAAGGCTAATATAAGGTGAGCAGACTATTATAAGAGCTCTAATACACTCAATTCCTTGAACGGCAAATGCAGCCCCTCAATCTCCCAGTGCTTTTAGTGTCAGTCAGAGAGCACTCAGTCATTTCTGTGCATCAAGCCTGCAGTATTGATTTTTCCACTGACTGAAACAGCCATATAAGCATAAATTTTGCATGAGGCTTTCACTTTGTAGACTCTCCTTTGGTCAGATGACACATGATGTGAACATGAAGACTGTATAATAACAATGCATGGTCAACCTGCAGGCATTAAAGCGTGGTCTCTCACAGCTTTGAAGGACAAACGCTGGAATGGTGCATCTCTGGTGTGATAGAAAACAAATATCATTTCCATCTTGGCAGCCTGCATTCAATTTTATACTCTCTCTCCCCCTACACTTTCACAGTCCCCTTTTAGGGAGGAAATGCACACGCACACACAAACACGTATAGACATAAAGTATACTTATCCGTGATATCCAGTACAGATAAAAATCAACTCTGTGGGAAAGCAGAGCTGTGATAATAACTGTGCATCAAACCTGAACCCTTTGCTGCACTTGCTTTCCACTTTTCTTTGGTGGCGGAGTGTTGTTTTGTTTTATAGTTGATGCCATTTCTTTTAAGTCAGCCCTTGAGACTAAATATTGTACAACAGCATTTGATAACATCTTGTATCATGTTGAAAAACCCTTATCTAAAGATTCGGCCTTGTGATAGACAGGCAGGAGTGAAGACATTCCTTAATAGCAATGTTGCTTTCATCTCATTGCTGTCCTCATGAAGTTCCTCTGCTCATTAATATTCTTGCATCCACTCTCTCTCTCTCTCTGTCTCTCTCTCCGTTTATTGTTTAAATGTTTAGTGTAAAATACATTCATCCTGTTATGGGATCATGGCGATGGGAGGAGACAGAGGAGTAATCCTAACCCGTGTGAGTCTGAAATAATAGCACAAGGAGTAATTTGTCACTAAGAACTGCAGCAGTGCATTAACTATTCCTTAAAGTGCATTGAACTCCAGGCAGTTGATGTAATTAATTTATAATATAATGCAATGCAACCTCTTAAAATTAAGTCGGACTGATCCAGAGGAAAATTTATCTGTAAGCAAAAAGCTCACTGATAAGCCAGTTTTAGTCAGTGAAAATGAGAGAGCTGTTTCATCTTAAGTAACAATCACAGGAGGAGAGCGAGCCCTACTGTAATGAATAATTGCGAATGAATGCTGTTTTCATTTTGTAAAAGGATCCCAACATAATAATTGCACAGCAGCATGATTATTCCAGCAATGACAGATGTTAGAAGCACTGCTTCTGTTTCTATTTATGCAGGTTACAAATAAATGTTTAATATTTATATAGGAGTTAGTCTGTTGTACAGGCAGATTAGTGTTCAGTGCATTAAGAGAAGAGACTCACATTTTTTCATTTAAAAATGCTCTGCTGGGGATAAAAGAGCTCTGACCTCCATGGTCAGGGGAGTATTTTAGATTTGTTTTCTTCTTCCTCACCCAAATTTTCCTGTCTCCTCTCTTGAGGGTATAATAACGTATTGATCTGAATACAGTGACTGTGTAAGTGCTACCTTTCCCTCATAGTTAGAGTTGTGAAATTACTTTTATTTCAAGTTGAGCGTATTTTAGAATAAGAGGGAGGGATGCACTTTTGTCCTGGTTTTGGTTTTTTTTAGTTAGTTAGTTTGTTTTTTAATCAAAGGAATTACAGTACCACAGTGAATTTTTTTTCTTTTAAATGAGGTTTTTTCTAGAATGACAGTGAGCATGACACTTGCATACATGGGCTTCACTACAGACATTTGTAAAATAGTGAACAACTGCATACACATTTTTAAATTTGTAACATTAATCACTAGCTAAAATAGGTAAATATAATAGCTACTTCCTAGGTTCATTTCACACAAATATTTTAATGATTTAATAATATTTATAGCTTTACATATTCCTATACCTGTACCTAGAGAGTTATGTCTCCCTGTATAGATGTACTCACACACTCTTAATGATGCATACACTTCCATAAGTACCTAATATTAAGGACAGAGACACTTCTATTGAGTCATGCTGAGAAAACATATCTATAGGGTCTGGGATAAAATGGTTTTCTGAATTACTTAAATACAGTTAAGTAGTAATGGAGGGAATGGAGAGAATTACATGTCAGTGACTGACATTAGAATAGCCAAAAAACCCCAAGCCTATTGTTGAACTGTTTCAGAAACAAAGGGTCATTGTTGAAGTATTGTAACTATTTTTTCCTTTTTTCTCCTATCTGATACGAAATTACTAATGAATTTACAGGAATCTTATATGTGCCGTGTGTTTCTGAGCACTATTAATTTTTATAAACTTTTCATTTTGATGTAGCAGAAGTAGACTGCAGTCCTCAATGGAGATAATTCTTTGAAATTACATGTTGGCCATACTACCTGTAAAATGGAAAAAAAAAAATACCGTGTAAAATTTTCCTGCTGAGGAGGAGCAACAAGTGGCAAGGTTTCTCTGAAAATGCAGGTGATAGGACTTGTGAAAAAAAATCAAATTATTTTTAATAATAAATTTTGACAGGAAAATACTCTGTATGAGATGAAAAACTGCTTGGGGAATGAAGGAAAAATGTGTAGGGGTGAGATGGCAATGAGGAGAAGAGATGATTGTACATGTTTAAGAAACACAGCATGGACTAGCAAAAATCACTTTTAAGAAAGTAGTTCAAGTTGAAGTGCACTTATATACCTTTATCCTGCTCTGCATTTCTCCGAAGAAAGATCTTTCCCATCTTGCTTCACAGAAGTGGTGACAGATCTGGCAGAGTACTCTCGGATAATTTATGCAAATAATGTTTGAACATGTCAATAATTTGTGCTTCTGCTCAACTGTTTGCAGTTTATGAACATGAAATTAGGATACCTAATTTATTAATTTATTTTGTCCAGTGTTAAGAAAGTGTCTTTTAGCATTTGGCTGCTTCTGTTTGAGTAGCTGATTTAAAGATGATCCTTAGCCTAGAACAGTGGTTAACACAGAAATCAACCAAGTCTTTGAAACAACAGTAGAGGGAACAGGTTTCAGAAAAGGTAGGCTAGAGGAATGCTGTAAGACCAAATGAAAGCCTATTGAATCAAAGAGAAATTAAATCAGATTTGTAATTTAGAGGGTAGGACCTCATCTCATATAAATTGGTTCCTTGTAACAACTGAAAGCCTCATATGCAGATATTTAGTATCAAGAAAAACCTATAGATTAATTATTATATGATGAATTTCATAGTTTGATCCAAAGCATAACAATATCCTCAAGAATACCTATATACAGATATAGGCAAGACTGTGCTCACAAGTGTAAATCCTCAACAGCTCCATTGATTTCAGCAGCACTCCTGTGCCTTGGAGCAATGTGAGTTAGAAGAGGTTTTGTCCAATACCTGAGCAAATAAGCAGAAAGGTCATAGCACTCATCTCCTAGCCACAGAAAATGTTATAAAGTTCACAAATAGTCAGGAATTTATGTCAAAGGCATAATTTTACTGAAACAGGAATTGGGACATTCCAGGTATACAGGTATAGCGAGTACCTGAGAAGTCTAATAAATCACCAACCTCAAAACTCAAATGTACTGTCCAAACAGAATAAACAGTGTTGTATTTCTTACTTGGTGTATAAGATAAGGACCTCTTAAAAATAATATTTTTTTTTTGAAGCTCCATGAAGGTAAAGAAGGGTGAAAAGTAATAGAGAGAGATGCAATTAAATTAAAAGTCTAGAATTATAGAATTCCTCATCAAATCTTCTTCTGACTCTAATGAATCATTCAATTCCTTTTCTTTAGTCTTTTCTAGTTCTCTCCTCTGGGCATTTAAAATTGCTTTGCATCGTCATAGTCATAAAAATGAAATTTATGCCCCTCAGAAAGGATATGCAGTTTTGCAGGAAGTAATATAGACATGTCCAATTTCAGATCAGCATAGTCCACCTTCAAAGAAATAAGTCTTTTCCAGGAAGCATGAGTGACTTTAGCAATATCTGGGTGAGTAGTTATATGCTCAAACAGAGCCTCTTTCCCCTGAGCCAGGTTTAAAATTCATCTTCTCACCTCACATGAGAGGGAATACCTGACTGAGGTGCAAGAGGGAATTCTCGAGGTGCTTTTCTCATTTGCTAGGAGTGCTCAGAACAGGGAAATGCCAGATCTAAAACTGGAGATGAACATCGCATCTAGTCTCTAGTAAAGCCTTGACTCAGGATGCCTGGAGACAGCTCCTCCAGAAAGGCTCATAACCCCGCAGCTGGTGTCACTGCAGCCAGTTCCTGGGTTGAAAAGTGTAGCAGCCTTGCATTGTCTGTTGAAAGAGAGTTGGAATTTCCAAGTGAGTTTACACAATACAAATGTTTCAGTTCTTCCCAATTAACTTACCTGAGATGTGTACTTTGGGAACATGATTCCCCTAAGTGCCCGTGTCATCTGGAGTTAGTACACATGGAGAGGCACCCGGAGTAACTGGCATAAGCTGACTGAGGTGTGACTGATTTGTAAGAAATGCCTGTCATTTCCCACTGGCTACCAATGGCATCGAAGATGAATTGAGGTGCAGAGATTTAGATGTGTGAATTTGGCCTCAGGTGTCAACATGTATTTTAGAAATATTTTTACTGAGTGCAAAGATAGCCACTCCTTTCATGCAAAAGATTTTCCTCCCAAAATTGTCAGAGGTCTTCGGACATAGGAAAACAAAGATGCTGAAATAAAAGCCACTACTTCCAAATGTGTCCATTTTAGGTGACCAGTTTGTGATATGCCTTGACTTGCAAGTACATCTAAAATATCTGTGGTCATAGATGTATACTCTCCTTAAATTGAGAGTATAATTTCAGGTCCAAATTCTATGCTCTAATCTGGACCACTGGTGCTTCTTTTAATGGGTTATTTTTCTATTCCAAGTGAGCAGCAGGGAGAGCTATACAAGTAAACTAGGTATGTATTTACAGATATATCCTTCTGAGTGCTTAGAAGCCTGAAAGAAGTAATGTGATTGGGTTAATTTCACCACTGTAGTCTGAATTTTCAAGGAATTGGAGGTTGTTGTATAGGGTCCTGTACCACCATGAGTTTATGTCTGCTTGACAAAGGTAGTGTGCTGCCTTCACAGATCTTAACTAAGGTGTGGTTTTCATCTCTTGTCACTTTGGGCGACTGTGCAGAAGTGTCTGTACTTATTGCTGATACTGATTTTTATCTCCTGCTTCTCCTGCTTACCTCAGCCACCTGCTACTTCACAGCAGTTTCTGTGAGTTAGCTTTGTTTCAATGTGCCTTCTTGGAGAGGAAAAACTTAATTGTTTCACACACTGAAATAACAAGATATCCCTAAGCAGAGAATGAATGGTACAGCACTGCCTTAATGTGCATAGACCAGTAGGTACAATAACAATTTGCTTGACTGCTTCCAATCTTTTAATTTCTCATACTTAATTTGGTCACCAGCCAGCCTGTAAATAATGCAGAAAATCGTACACAATCCAAAAGCCTCTTGATACTGGGGTTTTTTGACTCTTCAGCAGACTTGTAGCATAATTGAGATCCAATCATCTGATAAAAATACATCTAGCCACACACATGAAAAAAAGTCCAATCTCACATGCATATGAGTGCCTCAAAAAGTCCAGTGAATGCAATTTTAATGAAAGATTTATTTGGTTTTCAGGAAGGGGGAAAAGGTGATTTTCATCAACATGAAATAATAGTAACTCTTTATTCAAAAGTATGTTTAATCTTTAACATTTATTTTCACTTGAGCACATTGCTAATGACCACTCATTTCTTCATAAAAAGCTACTCCACTATATCTTACAGAATCTTTATTTAAAAAGGCATTGATAAATTGAAGGGCGTTCAAGGAAGGGAATCAAAAATGATTAAGTGCTGCAAGTATTGACTTATGACTGAAGATTAAAATAATTGATTATGTGTGTGTAGGTATGCTAAACATTTCATACAACTTTGTTCTCAAAAAGGTAGGTGTTTCATTCTTTTTAATTCAAGTTTGAAAATTGAGAATATTCTCAGGAAGAATGATCTAATTGGTAAAGTAGATACACTTTTCAACTTAAAGACTCCCAAGTTTTTTTCTTGTATAGCTACCTATCTTGAAAAATTCTTACTTCCCAAATTCATTGCTGCCAATGAACTATTTTCAGGATAAAAAACTACATAACTTTAGTAAGCATGACAGAAATTAATATATTAAAAGTAAGCTTTGAAGAAATTACTGAATTCCCCATTTTTTGTGTGTGAAAATAAAGATTCAGTTGACCAGATTAAGACAGTGATTTGTACTGAGAAATAGGTCATGTTTGGATGTTCTGTTCTGAATCTGCTACTTTGTTGATAAAAAAAAAAAAAAGGAGAAAGACATCATATTATGCTCCTGTAGCACTAACAGAGAAAAGTAGACAAGAGCAAACCATCTGCAAACAAAATCCTGTTTATTGTTTCCCTATTTTGCTCCTTCAGTTCTCTGTCATGAAGCCACTATCATGTGAAGACCAAGAAGAAATCTCAGGAAAGAGATTTATGGGTTTCAGCCCTGAATAAGAGCCCTGTTTGACTGATCATAACATTTCTGGAGATGCCTCTTAAGGTAGTAGAAAAGACACCCAAAATTACCTCAATGGCTAAAGTAGTCCTTCATCTCACCACATCCCAGGATATGTAAAAGTTAAATATGTAGAAGAGATTTGTAATGGCCATGATGAGTTTTGCAGTGAAATGGGAAATCAGAATCAGATTGTTAGGAATGACCACTAAAATGTTAACAATTATTAGAAAGAAATGGAGAAAGCAAAAGCAAAGAGCATCATGTTGCTACTTTTCACATATGCAGTTTGCTCACATGCTGGGTTTCCCCATTTGGTTACTAATGCAGACGGAGGATGTAATAGAACTAGGAAGACCCAGAGAAGTGTGACCAAGATGTTCACAAGTGAATGCCAGGCTTTAGACAAGGGCAAATATAACAGAAATGTCTTTTGTGCTTTTTAAAGAATGAAGAAAGAGTAGGATGTAGAAATTTGTAAGTCATGAATTGCACAGAGCAACAAAACAAGTAACATGGACTTCCCCTTGAAATTGTTGGAGAATAGCTTCAAAACAAGCAAAAGGACATACTTCTTCTCATAGTGCGTAATTTAATTGTGGAACTTGTAACCACAGGGGAGCTGTGGAAGCAAAAAGTATAAATGAGTTCAAAACAGGACTAGATAAATTAATTTAAGGATTGGCTTGGTGTTATTTCATAATAATTAAATTCAATGGTTTACTCATGACCTCAGGCTGAGGAAGTCTCTTGACTGCTGATTTCTGAATCCTGGGATGAGGCACTGAGGGAAGGATCACTCTAACAGTGCCCTTAAACATTGGAAAAGTCTGCCAACAGCCATGGTTGGAGACCGTATGGCATGTTAAATAGGCCTGATGCCAGAAAATAAAATTTAGGCTCTTGTGAAACAAAGACCCTAACTCCTTTTTCCTGACTCCCATCCACACGTGATTTATTCCTCACATGAATATCTGGAGGGACCCAGATTCAGTGCCACACCTTAGAGAAGGAACTTTGTATCAGCAATAGTGATATAAATACATCTAATTTAGACTGTAAGCACCTCAGGGTCTTGTCATTCTAGGTCTCTGTAAAGCACCAGGTTCATCTGTGATGATGTATAAATAGTAGCAACAAAAAAATTAATGTTGAGCCACATCATTCAAATGGGAAAGGTGTCAAAATGGATCTAAGAAAGGACTTCTTGATTAATAAAGTGCTACAGTCCTGTGCCAGCTAGCACAATGTCCCAGGCACTGGGTAATCTTCTGCCTGCCTTGATCAAGGACGGACAGAGACCAACCGTGGTGGGGGAGGGCTGGTGAAGCACCTGCTTGGGTTTGCCTTGCCCACCAGTATCGAAGGCACGCAAGGAGGTAGGAAAAAAGCAGAGGGACTTCTTCGTGGAGGAACGAGCTTATTGCAGGGAAAAATCCACAGAGAGAAGCTGAAGCCGCATGGCTTCAGGGAGTCTTGTACTTCTATGGTCTGGGCGTGGACAACACACAGTAACCAACGGAACACAACAATCAGCCAGGGGGTGTTACCGAGGCGGGGAGAAGGAATTACAGCAAATGGGAGAAGGGCTAGGTGGGGAGGAATAACAAGGGCCAATTAACAACCGAAGAACATAGAACTCTGGAAATACAACCAAATATGAGAAATAAGGGGAGGGGAGGGCTGCAGCCAGGGGTAAGGCACGGATTTATGTATTTTTCACAGCCTTATGAATGCTCAGGGCTTTTGGGCTGTGGCAGCATCAAACCAATGGACCTTTGGGTCCACTTGATCCGGCTGACCCTGGCTTTGGCTATGGTTCACCACAACAATAAAGCACATTTCTTGTTTGCATTCCTGGTAACCTTGTGGAAAAAAAGATGCATACCTGAATAAACAGAAGTATTTTGTTGGGACTTGATTTTGCTTGTTTTGTTGGGATTTTTTAAAATTTGTTTGGATTTTAAGACATAATAATTGATGTGTTTGGGAAAACTTCAGAGCCTGAGGCTTCTTACTGTAGGACTAAATTGTCCTACTTATCCATCAAGATGTTATCATAGATAAAATAATAGAAAATCAATACTGTAAATAACTGAAGCATGAGAACTAATTTTTTTGAAATAGCACTTTTTTAGTGGAAGATAAATCTCTGGTACTTTGATGAACTTTAGTCAACGGAAAGAATATGTCAATGGGATAGGTGTGGCTTTGATGTCCTGCTGGAAGAGGTGCATTTTTATTAGTGAGACCACAAAGATGCAGTGACTGATGCTCTGTAATGTCCTGGTGGACAACAGACTCTGCATGTTATGTCTGCTCCCTAAGCCAGGTCATACGTGGCTGGGGAGTACTGAATTGACTTGCTGTCAGTGCAGTCAAGACTGTGTTCCCCTGTCTGCACAAAAATGCAGTTGCTAATTCATATTAGTGCTCTAACAGTAAAACAAACACAGAAACAAACAACTTCCCCCCCCCCCCAAGAAAAAAAAAACCCACAACAAAACAACTAGGAGCAAAAACACAGTCTCAAATTAGCGTTGTATCATTTAAATTTGCATTGTGCAACATTGTTGTTTAAATGATTAATACTGCCCAAGATCAAGGCTGAGCATGTGTCGTACTGAATGGTGAAATGTGAACTAAAAGCTTATTGGGAACAGCTAAATTAATCTGAACCATTTTTACTGCCTTAAAACTGATGAGTGGAACTATTTCTACGTGCAGACAGAAGAAGGGAGTTTGTATCACTGTTTATAGCACTACTAGGATCCTAACAGAAACAGTTGCACACTTCTGATAGATATCATAGAAATGGTTTCATTGGCAAAGGTGTAGGAAAGCAGTTAAAAAATGGTTGGGGAGCTGAAAAGTTTGCTTTACATTGCGAAATTTAAAAAGTCTGATAGTTCCTAGCTGTAAAAAGTAAACTGACCACAGCCTACAATTACCTGATAAGGAAAACTTATGTGCTTCCAGTAAATCAGTCTAACAGGCAGACATATAGCTTTGGATGACGCATAGCTGAGGTTACATGGTGAACAGATGCATTTAGATAAAGGCCATGGTAATTAACCATTGAATGATCAGGACCATGGTAAACCTCTCTGTTCTTGAAGTCTTTAAAAAGTACTCTGACACCTCTCATGCATCTGGAAATTGGGCTGTTCGGGTGAGTAACAAAATGCCTGTCGTGTATGTATGTGTAGTGCCTTTGTGCTCACAAGGGTTATTTAAGGCCTTTAAGTTAAAGACACGCCAGACTATTTGCAGGGTCAATATTAAGAGCTGTATGTCTCCTCCTCCCTGCTTCAGTTACCTTTTGTGAGTGTTTTGTAAGTTGAAGCCCCACCTCACACAATACAAGTTTGATTAGCTTCTTCAATGCTCCCTCTTGTCTCCAGAAGAGCTGCATGTCTCTTGTTATTTACTTTATGCATTAAATGCTTACAGTGCTTGGGGCTGTACCAGACATAAATATAAAGGGAGTCCATGCCCTGTAGGACTTACTCTGTGGAAGGCAGAAAGAGTAATAGCTTGGGTGTTGGTACTGGCTGTTGTTCAGAAATCATGCATTATTGTTTCAGGAATGGGTTGATGCTTGAGTCCAGGAGCATGGATTTGGGGAATCGGCTGGGATGAAGATGAGGTAACCAAGGCTTGAACAACAGATGACATGTTGGGGACAGGATGTAGAAAGTTAGGGAGTAGAAGTGAGAGGATGAAAGGGACATAAAGTGCCACACAGTGACAAGAATTAAGATGTGAATTGCCTCAAGGACACAGTTATACTGATCCTGAAAGTGAAGGAGTTGCTTAAACTTGAAACAAGCATGAAAGAACCACAAATTGCTAAATTCAGCAGAGAGGAGAAGGCAAGAAAAGTCTCTCCTGGTAGAAGATTCCCAATCTTTAGTATGTTTTATAGAGGAAGTTGACTAAAAGATCTTAAATAGCCTGCATATGAATGGCATCAAGAGCTAGCTGGAGAGGGACTAGCCATCAAATATTTATATTTATGATTTCCTTGATGACCCGGGATGTCTGTTGTCTGACTTTATTCCAAGTCCTTGCTCTCTTCAGGATAATCATGTTTGTCCTATAGTAAATCTTTTGCCTTCCATTTATGAATTGTACATAATAAACACCACCATCAATTTATTTAATGGTCATTTCAGCTGCTGGAAATATTTTATATCACAGGTCACTCTGATTTCCCACACAATCTGAATCAGTAGCACTCTGACTGATGGTTAATTCTTTCATCTCAACTTTAGGATTACAAGGAGGCTCTGAGCTCAAATTATGTTAAACAGCTTTTAACATTTTCGATGTAAAAGTCATGAATAGCTGTAAATTGTTTTCTAGATGATTTGTGTGTCTGTACTTCGGGTAGAGAAGAAGAAATCTTTATTGTCATAAAATAGCCCAGGTGTGCAGAAAGCCACAGTGACAGGTGTAACCACCTTGCTATGGATTTCACATGCATCATGAAACAACGTACCAAAGAAAGGGACTGAAAAATAGTTCTGCTACTTAAAGTAATATCATTATTCATAGAAAAGTAGTTTATAATATTTGTAGCTATTCAGAAAATACAAACTTACTCCTTCTTGACCTAATTCCAACACTCTGTTCAACCCCAAATTTGTTTTATATATTTTCATTGTGTTGAAGGAGAAACTCATTCCTCACATAAAGTGCTCCAGTGCTACAAGACTCATGTAACTTTTTTAATCATCATAGTTACTTGATACCATTATCTAGTAATCACTTTATCAAACTCTGATGATCACCCACAAGCAGCTTTGAGCAGGGTTGTTGAGAAGAGTATGGATTGATGAAGATAGAACTGTTTGATATTAGTCACTGAGCTCTATGGCTTGTGGGCAGCAAATGCCACTGCTTTTCACATTTGAAACATAAAAGATATATTCACTTCAGTATAACACTGTGTTACATCTTCTGAAAAGGGACACTCTCCTGCAGTCCATAACTCGTCTTGTTCTCTGAAATAAAAAGTAAAGATATTTTGCACTTATTTCAGTGATGTGATGGCCTCACTGTAGTTATAACTGGAGCTTGCATTCTATCACAAGCCTGTCACATTAGGAAGAAGCAGTACATTTTCTATTAGTAATCAGTCACTTTTATTCTCATGCAAAAAATGTCACCTTATTTCACACTAACGTAAGCTCTGTGAGTAAGTTTGGATATAAACTAACATATTCAGCACAAATATAGGTACAGAAATAGAGTAGGAGTGTGATACAGTAGGATTCAATCTCAAAAGACCCCCTAAAAGAAATGCAGATAAATTCACTGAAATTGGCATCTTATCTATGTTCTTACAAGTGTCCTGAGGATGACATGCAGGGATTTCACTTAGGTAATGTGCTTAATGCTGCCAGACCAGACATTCAGGGCTCTCAGAATTTAGGAAAAAATTTCCAGTATAGGTGCAAACTGGACAGACTTGGGTAGCACTGAGGTGCTACTGTTCTATGTGGAGAAACAGGCTTTTGATCCTGAACATGGATGTGTGTACCAGGAATGCTTCCATTAAGACTCCTTTAAGGGGAGCATGTGTGCAGTAACTGAATGCAGCAATATATTGTTTACTGAGGGCCTGAAAGGTTTTGAAAGACTTCAGTGTCAGAGTGTCCTTTGGTACGGCCTCATAGCAAATGTTTGTGACCAATGGCCAGGTGAACATGGAGGCCTTGGAGTGCTTCGTAAACAAAAGATGACAGTGCTTCCCCAGTGGTCCTGGTGCAAGATGGGCTAAGGTCCATGTGCCATCTGCTGCCCTTGAAAGCTCCTTCGTCACAGAGGCTTGGATTTTCCAGCATCTTGCCCTGGTCCAATAGCGTAAAAGTGTGGGAACTGCATTGGCATTGCTCACAGTACAGGGGAACTGAGCACACGGAACAAGAATGGGGAAACTGCACCAATCATCTGACCTGATGGAAATTGGGGCCACTAAAACTGTCTCTCTTTTTGGAATGCAAATTGGTTTTGATAGTCAAAATATTCTTGCATCCTTAAAATAATTCTGCATCAGTGGAAGAGAAGCCTGCAATAAGGCCCCAAATGGATGGGACAGAATTTGTGTGATCTCCAGTGTTGCCAGTAGAGCACAGTGAATAATTACACCAAATTCAACAAGCAGAGAAAATTATCATTAAGCAACTGTTCAGACAGCTGTTTGACCTTTTGAGGAATTTTTGTTTTATGTCAGTGGGTGAAAATATTGATTGTGATTAAGTTCCTGGTATAAATATTAGATATGGTGACATATCTTACAAAAATAAGAAAGGTAAATACAGAAAGTGCAAGTTATGTCCTTCTTATATTTTGCAACTTCTTTCTTGTTTTTTGCTTGTAGATTCTTTCCTGTCTTGGAGAATCAAACAGCTTTCTTGAGGGTTTTTTTTTGTGTATTATAAGCCGCAGTGAATAACATATACTTAACAAAATTACACACTGCATTTGCTCTGAGCAGCACCCCAGTTCCTTTTCACTCCTGACAAGAAGAACACAATCACCAAGAAAATCACCGACCTCCATTTCCACCTCACTTTTATTTGGCAGCAAACAGTCGAGTTTGTCATTGGCTTCCTCTAGTATTGTTCAGCTCATATGGTATGAGATCACATTAAAGAAGACTGTTGCAATTTGTCTCATCTTGTGATAGCACATGCTGTCCCTATGCACTCAAGCCATACTTTAAGTATGAGTGATTGAGTGGACCTAAGGAATGCTGAGTAAATATGTTGCTGCAATTAGGGCTTGAGAAAAAAATCCAGTATTTTCCATTCCTTTACCATTTGTGTATAAAAGGTATACATGATCTTTCCCCGGTACTCACAATATTTCGGAGATAAAATAGCCTGGAAAATGTTATCATATTGAGAGCTGTTTCCTGTACTGTTTACTTGCAGAGCAACTGCTGCCTGTAAAACGAAAGAGAATCTGGCCTTGTAAATATTAAAAGACTGTCATTTCTAAAGTAACCTAGTAAAACTTATTTTTCTTTGTATTTAGTGCACAACACAGGGAGGTCTGAAACACATTATTCTAGAAAAGGGTGCTGCAAGATAGGAATCTCTTCTCCATGGCATGCAGTGGTTTGATTTTGCATTTAAATAACATCTTTCACCCAAGATCTTGCAAGTTTTTAAAGCTATTAATTTAGCCTCACAACAGCCCTGTAAAGAAGTTACAAATGAACAGTAGATACCAGCAGATGTAATAGTAGATAACTTAATAATAGGTTTATCTTTCTTCCGTGGTCACAGAGACCAACACAAAGCCCTGTTTTATGTTCTATATGAATATTAGTTTGTGATGCTTGTGGTTTTTGAATGGAAAACTAAGAGACCTTGGGTTTCATGTTCAGAGAAAGTGAACATCTGAAATTGCTCTTCATTTCAGCTAAAATTCTGAGTGCTTAGAGAGAAAGTCAAGTCTGTGTAGTCTCAAATTATTTTCCCATAAACAGGGACTCTGTGGTCAATGAGCTACTTCAGAAAACATTACCTGAGGTATTTTGTCTTATGTTACACAGTTTGTGTCTAGCCACATAGATAGGATAGACTCAAGCTCCTCTATCTTTGCTTTGAAATGACCAGGTATGAGATAGTCGAAGTGTGGAAGCAGAATGCATAAAGTTAATGGCCTGCAGAGGATTGGTTGAATTTCCAGTCTTCTGCTGGAAATAAAATAAATGGCACTCTTTCCTCTTAAATGGCTTCAAAGGTGACTCCAAGCTCTATATTTTTTACCAAAGTCTGTATTTTGTTTTAAATGCCATTATTATAACTGTTTGTTTGCAGAAGACCGACATTAAAGTCATGGTATTTAAGCAGCAGTAACACCATTATCTTACTGATGCTTTAATTGCTGAACAGCAATTGAACAATGCTCTAGTATTTTGGGAATAGCTCCTCACAAGCATGTTGCCCTTTGACAATGAGAAGTACAACCAGTGTGCTGGCTGCATTGAGATTTTAATGGAGGAAAACACTGCTCTTGGCATTCACCCTTGTTGACTTTACATTGAAGCCAACAGGACCTTTGTTGACTGAGTTCAGGATCAAGTCCTAATACCTAACAGATATGTATGTTACTGCATAGAGAGATCTACTTTAGATTTGTTTCCAGAGTACCAGCATTCAGGAGGACCAAAAACTATTTTTAAAATGCCAAGACTAGGTTGGTGATTAATGAGGAATTTATTTTATTTTGCAGTGTCTCTTATTTAACTGGATGCCTTTGGAGACATGCTTTAAACAGCAAGGCACTATCTTAGACTGGTATGGTAGATTTTCATCTCACGTTGACTCCATTAAAGTAAGCTTCTATAAACAGACATCAATTACAACCAGTTTAAAGGGTTTTAAAATGTAATCCAGCAGTGCTGCTTAACTAAATGAATCCTGAGAACTGATCTCCAGTGAATTAATAGAGCAGTGTGTGGAGAGCTCACTATGAATCTGAGTTAATGACTGGAGAAGATCAAATTAATTACAATTGTCTCTGAGGACGTGCAGGGAAGAAGTCCCTCACATCAGCTAAGGTTTGATTAACTCTTCAGGTACCAAATAGAGATTTTCTACAAGTTATTTTTTAAGTAATTGCTAGTAAGACAATGGAATGAATCAGCTTGGCATTTCTCAGGTGGCATGCTAGTACTGTAAGAAGTGACAGTGCTGAATTTTACTGCAAATTCCAGATTTTTTTTTACTCTCTGTTTAATTGAGGATTTTTTTATGAAATATGAATGCTAATACCATACTACATTATAACAAAGTTACTACATAGCATTTTCTCTGCGTGCTAATATAGAAACCATTGGGATGATAGGTTCACATTTTGGATAAACATCCAAGACTATGCCACTAAGTTCCCTCTGATTTTTTGCACTTCTTATTATTATTATTACTAGTACTGTTATTCTCTAAACAATTTTATTTGATCTTATAGTGTCAAAGAAGGTGTGATTACTGAATTAAGTAATTAGCAAAATAAGAAGATACAACTGCTGGTTTAATGCAAGGCTATCCTGATATGGTTATGAGGCCAGGAAGGCACACTAGTTGGTGACAAAAGAAACTGGTGAAGTTCTGAGAAAATAGATATTGAAGTTACCAAAAAAAAAATCCAAGTCATAACTGAAGAAGTGTGTATGGGCATTGATCTAAACTTCCATCTTCTCAGAGACAAACTCCTTTCACTTCTTATCCCCATTCCACACCTGATACAGCAAACATTTCACTTTGTAGAACTGTAAAGTCAGTACTCATTGTGAGAGGCAGACCAACTCAAAGTGTCACCAGAGTTGGCCAGGACACACTAATATTGAATATATTCTGGAATCACAGAATCACAGAATGGGTGAGGTTGGAAGGCACCACAGTGCCGTCATCTGGTCTAGCCTGCTGGCTCAAGCAGGGTAATCCTAGAGCACAGAATTCCACAGAATTGCACCCAGACCGTTCTTGAGTATCTGCAGTGAGGGAGACTGCACACCCTCTCTGGGCAATCTATTCTAGTGCTCAGTCACCTGCACAGTGAAGAACTTCTTCCTCGTATTCAGGTGGAACTTCCTGTACATTAATCTCTGTCCATTGCCTCTCGTCCTGCTGCTTGGCACCACCAAGAGCCTGGAAACATCTTTTTGGCACCCTCCTTTCAGATACTTAGAGACATTGGTGAGGTCCCCTCTCAGTTTTCTCTTCTCAAGACTGAGCAGGCTCAGCTCAGTCTGGGACAGTAACTGGCTGCTGCAGAATTAAATTCATTCTCTCTCCATGCTTTCGAATTACTCAAAGCTTTAAAGAGTATGCTCTGTGTTTTTATATTCAGCAACTCTTCAGTTCTTGGGGTTTTTTTTCTCCTCAGAACTGCAACAATAAAATTCTGCAATGCTTTCACCTTTACAGTACATTAGGAGGGTAATGGGGGTGCTGTCAAGCAGGAGAGCAAGGAAGGCTAAAGAACAGATAATTATCATGAGCCTACAGAGGAGATATTTTCACAAAGAAGGAAGGTGCTAAACTGCTCCTAAACTGTTAGGCAGTATTTATAGTAGGAATAAGCAATACAAGCAGTTCTTTCTTCCTCTATCCAATAACTGCCTCTATCCAACAGAAGCTCCAGAGGGAGTTCAGAGAAAAAGAAGTCATGTGCTAGGTTTCAGCAGTTTTCAAAGCACTTTATAAGCATGGAAAATTAGGCATATGATAACATGATGGTTGCTCTGAAATCACTGGAAAAACCTCTTTCCTATAAAGTGAATACAGTGATTCATAAATGAGAACTGCAAAACAGCCTCAACGCCCCAATGTTCACAAACTGACATCAATATTCTTCCCTTTGTATTTAATATCTTCCACAAAATCTATACAACAAAGAGGAAATCCCTAATGTTGGAGTTTGGAGATATTTGGTTTTTTCTACTCTAAAATGTTGCTTGTATTGCATTTTGTCATTGTGTGTGTATAACTTATACTTTCTTAGCCAGAAAGTATATTTACACACTTTGTTTTATATTTTCAGCTGTTTAGAACTATAGAGCTGTTTTTTTGTCCAAAGTATTATTTCTCATCTAGCAGACTCTGGAGTTAAGGTGGCATATTTCTTCCAGAAAGGTGTACAGTCACGCACTTGAATTCAGAACAATGGAAAAGACTCTGCTTTTCAGTGATATTTTGGGGGGCGTGGCAGTGGCCTTCATTACTTAAAATCTTCTTTATTTCCTGCATGTATATACATAGAATTCAGCTTCTTAAGCCTTCTTCAAGGATTTTTTTTACTGAAGCACAAAGACCTCACTCACTATTTGCTTGGTTTTGTTTCAAATTAAAGTCAACGTGTACTTTCTCTAACAATTTTAACAGTTCTTTCTCACATTTCTTCAAATTTTCAAGAACTTTAAAAAAACTTATTTTCTTTGGTCACTGGAACTTAATATAGTGCTCCAGTACCTGTCTCATCAGTTGCTGCAACACAACAGTAATGTTACTCTTCTCCTCTTGCACATGATGTTTCTGCTTCCAGGAGTTCTTCGGGAAACGGCTCTGCTCTGGAAGCTCTGTAATGCAGCAAAATAAGCAGCTTTAGCTTGCAACAGGCTGTTGTTCTTTTGAAGATATGCCTTCTTACCTTGTTCATTGGTGTATCATTGTACATTTTGTGCTGTGTTAAAATGGATTTAGACCCAGCTTGCTTGGTGAGTCAGGTTACCTTTCATTACTGCCCAATATTTGCCATTATGCTGTTGTGCTTATATATTTTCCTGTTAGATAACAATATTAATTATGAGGGGAAAATGTAAACTTCTTTGGGCATTGCAGTGGTCCTATTCTTCTGTGTCTACTTTTGATCCATGCAGAGAGTGTTAAAAATACCCCTTTCAGAGAATTATGCCCAAGTGTCAAACTGTCAGTTACCTAGTTCTTAATCCATTTGACATGTACTATATTGTTATGGTATATGCCTGGTTTTATAAAAAGAAATCTGAGAAGTTCATGTCATCACAATTTCTTCGTACAACAAACTGGTAGCTCTCTTGAAGACCATAGTCATGCTTGTCCATCTAAGCCTGGTTTTCATAAAGCCGCATTGATTGGTGCTGTTTATTTTCCTGTTTCTTAATTAAGATAATCCAATACCGTATTTTTCTTTACTTTTATTGGGCTTGAAGTCTGTTTAGCATCTTAGTTACAAAACAATTCTTAATTATGCCTGTTTGCTAACAAATTATGATTGTCGTCATATTTTTCCTATATGTTTTTCTCTCCTAGTCAGGGTTTGTTCTTATTTTAGCTTTTTAAATTTCTGTTTTGAAATTTATGTGGATATTAGTAAGAGTTCAGTTCTTTATATGACATCAGGAACCTGATGAACCTAATCCTCATCACTCACCAGCATGATGTTCAGATGTTAATTCATCTTCACCTCTTATTAGGAGGTCCAAATTAGGGTTGCTGCTTTTTATATACAATATATTTTTAGTTTTAAAGAATTGTTGGTGTGTTTTAGAAACTCTGATTGATTGATTGTTCTGTTGTGGGTTGGTTTTTTTCCACTACTTAACTATAAAAATTTATCTCATATTTTGTCACCTCTTCCATCTGTCCCCTCCCCCACTTCATATATTAAATGCAAATACATCTGACAAAAGCATCCTGCCCTGACTGCTTGGTTTTTAATAGACTCCTCACGGGGCTTTTATAATGAGCAAATAATCCACATTTTACAGAAATTAAAGATACGAGGAAATTATAACTGAAATTAACCACTTTCTGAAGCATTCTACCATTTATGTTGCATCCTTTGATGTAATTCAGCACTTCTTGGTGTTTGACTGGGATTTAGGCTTCAGTATCCCTTGACTGTGGATTTAATTATGTGTTTCTCTAATGACAGCACAGTTGTGATGAAGACTACTACTATTTAAATATGAAGTTTCCACAGTGTATTTTTCCGAAGTCCAAGTACATTGCTTACCTTTTGCTTGTCATTATTAGTTGTGTTACACTGCATTGTTTTGTGAAATACTTTGCAACCTTTACACCACACCAAAGAGCAGGGATTGAGATTCCATAAACTGAAAGGAAGAGGCATCTTAACTGTTTTGAAACCATAGCAACTTTAGCAGCCTCAGAAAAAAAACCCACAAATGTGTACAGTACAGTTCTTATGGCAGTTGCAGTAAGTGGTTGACCTTTGCAGAGGATTAGAGAAGGAAGGATACTGAGTGAGGTATGGACCATCTGAGTGAGGAGTATTTAGGACTTCCAGACTGAAAGCAGGAAGCCTGGTGGACATCACTGGGTAACTGATCCAATACCAAGGTAGGTGACTAGAAGGTGAGAAGCCAGAACTAGGATGGAAGAAGGGGTAAAAAAAAGAGATTTTTAGATGGCAAGAGTTGAATACATGATATTTCAGAAAAATAATTTTAATATTATAGTCAAGCACAATGAGATTTGGAAAATAATGAGAGAGACAGATGTGCTTGGTGTGGAAGTAGACAGGTGAAGTGAGATTATTCATGTGAGGGGAGAGTAATAGTTGCTGATTTTGGAGCATCCTTCTGCAAGGCTGAAGCAGTCCCACAAATAGCTATGAATAGTCAGAAAGGCAGACATGAGAAAGGTGGTTTTTCCCAGTGAGGAACAAAGCAAATTTTTAAGGTCAGTCATAAACAAAGTCTTCTTGCAAAATATCAATTAGAGATTACCTTGGAAGCCTCAGGAGAAGGGATTGAGGTGATGATGTCAATCTTGACAGAAAAAGAGGAGAATTAGGGAAGAGAATAAAGTAATTTTTACAATGTAAATTCCTCATGAAAGAAATTTGTCTATCTTATTTTCCTGCAAAACATCAGGCATGTTTATGACTCTGAATCAATCATGTTCTGTGGACAATAAGCCTTTAGTTGCAAATATAGTCCAAAAAGGAGGGAAGATGGAACAGATTAAATGGGACAGAAGGGTAGAAAAAATTTCTTTGGGACTGTTGCTGAAGGTGTAACAGCAAATGCAAATATCCTGAAAGGGCATGGTAAAAAAAAAAAAAAAAAAAAAAAAAAAGAAAGAAAAAAAAAGAAAAAGTGTTAGGAGAAGAAAGAAAAACAATATGTATGGAAAGCAGCAAGTAATTAAGGTGGTATCTCTGTACCACAATGCAAGAATGCAGTATTCTCCTGCTGGGCAATTAACATAGGTCCCCAACCACATCTCTGACTTCTGCCTAGGAAGGAAACTGGAAACAGAAAGTGATAGTAAGACAAGGAAGGTTGTGTGGAAAAAGAGAAAATTAGCAGCTATGTCAAGTAGGTGCAGTAAATCAACATCTCAGAGTTTTTAGTTTAGTACCAGTCTGAGCCACAATACAGCAGCCATCAGGCATCCAGCATCTGTTAACCCACAAAAATATGATTAATGTAGCAAGTGCTACCACAAGTCGCTACTTCATTACTAGGTTGGGTTGTAACCAAAAGACCAAATAGTCTCAGGATTTGAAGGGTCAATTCCAATGTGCCATGCAAAACAACATGCCATCTTCCACCTGCCAAGCACTTAATGTGTCTCAGTGCTAGCTGTGTGATAGATCATTTGTGTTAGTCTGTACAGACAGGTCGAAGGGAATTCACCTGCCTGGATTGAAGAGCTAGGATCATTTGCTTTGTGTTCAGCTGGTGCCATGAATATTTTCCTATATCCGGGGAATGATTTCATAGCCATGAAATTATATGAAAAGCAACAGTTCTTAATATTCTGCCAGCGAAGTGAATGCTGCAGGTGCAGCTCCATAGGTGACTCTGTATTATCACAGTTGCATGGTCACTGTGCTCTTTTCTTGCTGAGAAGCATTCCTGTCAATATAATATCCATGTTCTCAGCGAGAACAGTACTGCACTGGGAAGTGTTCACATGGGGAATAATTTTCCCATGGACTAATTTTCAGTAATACTGGAAGGAAGGTATCTATTAACTGTATGTTACTGGGCTTTTCTTGGAGTATAACTATCCTCCCGTGTGCTAGAAATGTATTTTTGTTACTTTTAAGCTGAAAAAGGACAACTATAAACTGATCGCTCCTTAACATGAAGTTGTTCCGTACCATGAAAGGGAGTCATAAAGCCATTTAATGACTATGCAGCTGACCAAGTCAATGTACCATAACTGTGCCCACATATTATCTCTACAATTCCTGTTGTTTGAATTGTCAGAACCATAGGGACAAAAGAGAAAGAAGTCACAGACTCCCATCTGGGACAGCTTCCTGGCTGTCCTTTTTACATCAGCAACCAAGGACTGATGAGGCAGGGACCAGGCCTACCATAATTCTTGTTAAGTGCACACCAAAGTGTGTTAGGTGTGTGGTATACTAAAGTAATTTCAGTCACATGCAAAAAGACAACTCCCATAAGTTCTGCTGTGGCAGCAAAGCACCATTCCAGCTGAAAAGTGAGTCATTCTGAGAGTCTAAGGATACAGAAATTGCCATATTGCATTGGATCAGGAATCTATCTACCTTAATGTCCAGTCTTCAGCATTGGCCTCCTTCAGAAAATTATGTCTGACAGTAATCTCACTGATAAATTTTTCATGCAAGAACTGACTGCTGGATAGGGCCCTAAACACAGGATGTACAAATGGATGAAGCTGTGTAAATGGCTGTAACAGAGAGGAATAGTGGAATTGCTCAGGAATGTCTTGTTGTCATGAGTGGACAGGCTTAACTTCAAGATGTATCTTTATTAGCAAATTCTTTGTGTTTCTGACATATGACAACAACCCAGAACATACAGTAAGGGAGGAACACTGCAGAGGCAGAGTCAAGGGTAAGTTTCATAGCAGACCCAGTTGCCCAGTTGAGGGTATAGAGAAAAGACCAAGAAGGAAAAATCACAGGAACCAGTAAGTGCTGTAAACAGAAAGAACAGAAGCAAGACAAAAACAAACATCTGAGATACACAAGTCTGTTGCTCCTATATGCAGAAAGCAATATCAGATCCTGCAGATAGCCTCTGGGCTAGTGTTTAAGTAGAAGCATCAGTTGCTTTGCAGTAATTTGCAACATCTGTTTAAACTGTTTTGTAGGCTGTAACCCTCTCCCCAGCAACAACTGCCACAGGAGTGGGCAGTTCTTTTCATTAAGTTTATATAAGTGAGCTTTCCATTTAATCCAGTGGCTGCATCAAGAAGAACAAAATATTGAAAAGCAAGACAAAACAATTGTTTTATGAAGGTTTGATGCCTTCCATTCAGTCTAGGGTAGCAGCAGCAGGGTAAATGAGTTTATGGTTTGGATAACACATGAGATATGCAACACAGTGAATACTATAACATGACAAAGCCAGAAAGCTCATCAATACCAAGTATCTTGTAGCCTGCCAGAATAATTATTAACATGGTTCTGTTCCTTCACTTTGTCCTGATTATAGAGGAACTATTGATACTTCTTCTTTTAATTATGTAAGCATTTTATTTCACTGTCTCTTGCCATGGCCTATTATTGTTCTGATAGCTGTCTTGCATATATGGATATTGTTCTGATCAACAGGTACATACTGTACAGAAATCTGTGTGCTAACAATACCTAGTTGGAGAACCCCCTTAATTAAAAGTTTTATATTGAATAAGGTCAGTCCTAAAAAGAACAAAACAAACCTAAACAATATTAAAAGCTTTGTAAACTATTGCATTAAAACTTGCTTGTTTTTGCTAATATTTAATCAAGTTTTTTTCTTCTCTTACTGAATTTGCTAAGGACTTTATATTTATGTAATTGTGAAGATGATAATAACAGTTATATTTTAGAGGTTTGCATTCAGAATACACTCAAAGCAGGTAATTGTTGCAAGAGATTTTTTTTTTTACTCCTTGCCCCATCCCTGCCCAGAACTGTATAACTGAGCAGTACACCAGAGGATAAAATTCACTGTAGTTAAATACAAGATAATAAACTTAAGATATAAATACAAATATATACAAATGATAAAACATTCTAAATTAAATGTAACATGAAAATGTTTAGAAATCACCCCAGGTAACTTAAAGAATATGTACTTAAAGCAAAGTACAAGGAAAAAAATAGGAATAAAAGAAGGACCATTTAACCAAAGGAACAGGAATTTTTATATAACATGTTGAGAATGAAGTGTGGCTTCAATAGAAACAAAGATCCTTTTTTTTCATAATTGGAGTCTTTAGGGATCCATCCAGAATGTTACTTAACATCCATAATTTAGAAGTAGTCTGTTTAAACTCAGTGGAGATGTGGGAGGGTCGTATGTTCTTATATCCAGGATATGTGTTTAGTAACTTTACCAATAACCTTAGTAAATTAGAGACAGAGTAGCCAAATTTGTACTTGGCAATGTGGATTGACTAGCTGGTGTCCTGAGAGAACACAGCTCTTAATTCTGGAGGCATTTAACTATGGGGCTGGAATCAAGAAGAGCCTTTTTTCCCCCATAAACTTCCTTTTGGAGTTAGAGAGAAATATCCTTGCCTGAACTTGGCTTTATGTAACTGTCCATGCACATTTAGCTGGTTTCCTAACTGTCGTCAATGCATCTCCCTCAGTGGCTGTTTCAAGTTGGATTTGTTTGGGATTTTTAAAGCAAGGCATAGAAAGGAATGCACTCAGCTTGAAACTCCTAAATGCTCAGTTTAAATACTTTTTGCAGAGGCACTGCCCAGGCAAAAGTAAGTTCTCATCATTTTTGTTGAATTGGAAGCAAGTAATCTTTAATTTGCTAGTATGAGAGGGGATGCTTGTTAGGCAGCGATACTGGGGTCACCTTCCTTGGGCTTGCCTTGGCCACAGCATGAATACTGCCTTTGAAATAAGGCATCAGCAGACCTGCTGTGTGACTGTCTTAATCCACTTTGTGTAATGGACTGGGTAAACAGAGGCAATTCTTCCTCTCAAAGGTAAGCATAAATCACATGAATTAGTCAGTGTGCCTGTGTGTGAGAAAAGTATTCTTTTCTAATATCTCAGCAAGTGACGTCTCACGGCAGAATATTCAAAGTGTTCAAAGCTGAATGCTTTCACTCCCATTTTCTGTATTTCTTAAGCCAGTAAGAGGGGAATGCTCTGTTTTCATGAGTGAACATTGCACTTTAGATTGTTGCTGACCTTGCTGGTGCTGTGACCCTGCCAGGAGGGACAAGTAGCACTAGGAATGACTGACTGATGGATAATATTTGAGATTTCAGTACTCTGCTAGGTGAATCGTGGAAGGACTCAGGCCTGAAAACCATTCTGCTTGCTGAGATTAAACAGCAAGAGCAGGGTGGTGGGCCTGATCCTACAAAAAGTAGCTTTCTGCAGAGCGGGGAAGAGCAGATCTGAAGGGGAGAAGAGAACGTGAGGGTGTACAAATCCTGAGGAAGTTGCAGCTACAGTGACAATGCACTGACTGGCAAGCTTTAGGTTGTTGAATCCTGCCTCCCAAAATATTTGGAAAGCCTCTCACTTTCTGTACACTACTGAGTTTGGGTAATACATAGTAACTCCCGTGTCAAAGATGAGTAGTTATTTATTTCTCTAGGGGAGAGATCTAAGCGCAAGAGCAGTCAACTTTCTAATCAATGACTGTATGTTAAGTGCAGTGTTTGGTGAATTCTGAAAAGGAATTCTGGAAATTAAAAAAAAAAGAAGTCCTAAAATCTCACTTAGCACATCAGGACAAAATGAAATGGTTTTTTGGAGGGGTTGGCTGCACCACTTCATGGGAGAAACTGTTCTGCTAGTACATAAGTGAGCTGCTGAACTTGCAAACATTTTTTCCTATGAATGTGCTATGGGAGAGTTTTACTGACAGGTTATTATGACTGCTTTAATGCACATATGTCCCTCTGTCTAGGGGACAGTTAAAATTATAAACTCTTCATAAATTTACTGTCATTGTTGGCAACACTCTTACAGCAGTAAACATTTAATTTGATCTTCATTTCGTAAATTAGCGGTATTGCTAGTACTGCAAAAATGCAAAGTTTCCTGTTGAGGAAATCTATTTCAGGTCTCTGCATATTAGTCCTTCAGCCTTGCTTATGTGCATTTGTGACAAATGAAAGTAGTCATATTAAATCTCCATTTAGTGTGAAAATGAAAGCAAGAAATTCATACAATCCACAGGTTTCTGATCAAAGTTCTTATAAAGCCCTACATCCCAATTCTATGAAATCATATCTGTCCATGATCTTTCTTTAAATGATTTTTTTATGTAGTTGTCTGCCCCAGCTACTCATGATATATGTGAGGCATAAAAAATAATCTTGTAACAAGGGAAGCTTATAAGTGCTTACAGTCCTTACTCAGGCAAATTTCCTTCAGTGAATAGGAATTATGCTCAAGTGATAATTGCATCATCTGGCTCACAGTTTGAGTATTTAGAGACCTTTCAATTCAATGTTACAAATGATCTTAGAATGCAATGAAGTGATATCCAAAGTTCTCTGCCCTGTTGCTCACTTACTCACATTCTGCTTGTTCTCTCACACATAGGTAGCAGTCACTTAATGACGGAAATAAATCTTAGGGGCAGCAGTAAGTTGAAGTGGGAATACTTCCCTTGTGATCTTTTAATTATTATATGCTGATTTTTGCTGTGAAACAGGTGGAAGAACTCTGAGTTCACCAGCTGTTTGTTAGATGTACAGAGGTTTTTCCAAAGTCAGTTTTAGAATTAATCTGTTAAATGCCTCATTTTCAGGGACAATATTGCTATCAAGGTTCATTTTGTTGGGTTTGCCTAATTCTGGCCTCTTTTGATGCCAAACAAATAATACTCCTGTATTTCTTGTTGCTCACAGCACATGTTTGTTTTAATGTTCTCACTATAGCCTTCTAGACCTTTCCCTTCTGTCTTGCAAAGTCCATGCTTGTTGGTTCCTTGATTTTTTTAGAAAATCCAGTTTGGGATTAATTTGCATAATTCATAGCGTAGAGTTTTAGGATTGTCTTGAGGACTCCTAAAGCACAGCCACAGAAGGAAGGGAAAAAGATAAATCATCATGATCAGAACACATATATCATTTCATGCTGTTTTGCCATAAACCTGGAGTTCATCATGGGAGATTAGAGGGTGACATACAGGTAGTATCAGGGCCAGGTAATGACTGGAGAGAGCCGTAAAATTGCTGGAGTGGCAGGTTAATGTAAATTTCATGAAGAAAATGTAAACCTTAAGCAACTGAATACAGTTCAGTTCAGTCAATACATTAAAGTTCAAAACCTCAAAAAAACTGTGAAAGCAGAAATCCACATCATGTGTGAGGTATGAAGCAGGATTGGGGATGAGATGAGATGGCATATGCAGATGGGGTCAAAAGGTACTCAACCACTTAGGAAACAGGCTTGGTGTAAGACTCTAATGACAGGGAAAAGTGATGGTATTTTGTATTACATGAATCTGTGAACTGTAGAATTGACACATAGCTAAGCAGAAGAATGAATTCCGTCAGAGAAGTGTTATTCATGTCACAATAGCAAAGCTCTTATCATGATAATAATACTGCAGAAAACAGCAAAAGAAAGAAATTGGAGGTGAGAGGACAAATTTCTGTGAGGAAAAGTTGGCTTAGAAATGGGTTTAAGTTACATGAACATCAGTATCAAAAATAACATGTAAGAACCAGGCAGGCAGGGAAGGCTGTAGTAGAAATGCCATTAGTGTCTGATTAAAGCAATAGTGAGAAGAAAGTGCTGCTAATACCATATTTAGGGATGGAGCAGCTTACTACTGTTTACTCCTTCTCTACATAATTATACAACAACTGAAAGACCAAAAACCATGGAAGGGTCCCCAGGCAGATGAGAATAAAATTTAGCTCACTGTCTCCCTGTAAAACTGAAGCCTTCAATAACATGGAAAAGAACATAAAATTTTTTTTAAAATTCAACTCAGTGGACAGCTTCCAAACTGCTGTTGCCAAAATTGAGAGGAGTTCAACTGCTTTTCACTTACATTATTCAGTTTTGTGCAATGAGAGTTGTAAAGATGCTGTCTGATGGTCACCACAAATCCATAGAGGGATCCCTGAGGAACCACAGAATGAAAGGAAACAGAGGGGAAAAAGATATAAACAAAAGAAAATTTAAAAGATAATTTTTTGTGAAAGGAAGGAGCAAAGGGGCTAGTTTAGTGTATGAAGAAAGAAGCAAGTTAAAGTGCCATAGGTGAACTAACAGACTTTCAGCAGGTGTGAAGGCTCATGTAGCATCTTGTCTTCTTCACTAAAAATGTAGCATTTGTTATTGTGTTCTGTGCAATTATCAAATGTCCTCTCCTCATTGAGGGGAGCAACACACTTATGGAGCTGAAACTTTGTGTTTCACCAGACCTGGAAGTAGCGCTTGACAACCTGCGTTGCTTCCAGCCTACTGAAGAGAGCAGCTGCCTGCGCTATACCCACAGGGACCTAACCATGCTCTCTGCTCCTGCCTGAGAGATAAAGGACTCACTGCCTCCTCAGTTTCTGTGCTAGATGTAGAAAGAAAAAAAAAAAAATTGTGAGATCTGTGTAATTTCTAAGAGCTATGGGTAGTAGAGGAGCCTGATACTTCTCAGGTGAAAGCATGGCAGTTTTATAACAAACTGCTATGAATTAGTATTTATTGGAGGAAGTAAAGTGTGTTTATGGTGACGGTTCCCAGCACAGTGTCGTGGTTCTGTTGTACTGTATATCTAAATGTCATCTATTAATATTTCAGTGAACAAGGCCCTATGCAAAACCCAGCTGGTTTAATATAATCAGTCATTTTACATAATAAACACAGGCTCTCCTAGACACATCCCAACGCTGTTTTACAATTACTTTTATCTACGCTCTGGGACTGATCCTTTAGTTCTGCTTCCCACATTAGTCATGTAGAGTACTCCATGCTTCAAACCAAGGCACTGCAGCACACATGCAGAAGGATGTCCAAGTTGCAATATGGCTAGACAAGCAATGTACAGTCAAACACGGTGCTCTAAGCAAAATTATTTTAATGACAAGCCTTCTATTCAAATTCTAATTATTGCCATTCTCATCTGACCTCGAACTTAAAAAGTCAAATTTTGTTGCTGCTGGAACTTTGGAGTGAAAAAACATCCTGAAGGAAAACTTAACTTTGTATAAGAATGTTTTTTCTCTTTATTTCCCTTCAATGCCCTTCCTTTATCTTGTTGAAATTTCCTCTAATTTCATCAAAACTGAGTTGTTCTGGCTAACATTTTGAAAGCACATCATATTTTGCATGCCCTGAAAACCCAGTCAGGTCAAAAAATACCAGAAGTTCCTAAAATTGATCTGTTTTAAACATCACCATTGGCTTTCAAATATCACAGGCACTCTCAGGGTTTGGATTAGCTAATTACTTTCAGCTTGTAAAATCTTGCACCTATTTTAAATAGTTATGTGATTCACTACTCTGTGAGCTGAATTCTGTACACTTAAAATGGGTATTATCCTCCGTCTGTGGCTGGAAGCAAGCAGAGACTAGCTTGTGCTCTTGCAAGAGCCAGGCCTTGAGATAGCTCTCCCAAGTTTCAGATGGAGAGTACACAAAGCATTTTGAAACCTTTTCTTTTGTTTTGAGCTAGTGTTTATTTTTATCTGCTCTTCACAGTTAAAACTGATCTTTTTCATGAAACATTTTGAATTCCCTGTCTGAGATGCCATTCATGGAGATAGTTTCACTGAAGTCACCACATTTGCTTGTGCAGGGAAATTAGACTTGTGTGAAATGTTACTCTATGCCAATTTAGCATAGAATTTCAGGATGTTTTTGCCCATGTGATTATAAATATTTTAAAAGGTCATTTTTCTAGCTAAAAGGAGATATTATGTCAATCAGCCAACATACTTAAACAATCCTGTTCAGCAATGTGTTTAATGAAAATTAATTTAGTAAATCCTCTCATTCTGTCACCAAATGGTTTCTGATTCTGTTCCTGTGAACACAGGGGTAGTTCTCATAGGGATAGTCTTTAGAGGAGGTTTAATTATTTTTGTAATCTGCCCTGAGATCCCTTTGTGGAAAGCACTGAATAAACACATGAGTATTGCCTTTATATAAATCCACAAGAGGATAATTCCACCTAAACTTACCTTCAACACAAAATGGTTTTATTTGAGGAAGCATCCTGTGGGTGGCATCCTGTTTCAAGCCACCTGAAACTTTACAACATAGGTATAATTTAACTTCAATTAATTTAGATGTTTAATTTTTTTAAAGGGAATTAGGTGCTATATTTTTACCTGAATTAGGCATATATAAATCATATTCACAGTAAATTGATGGATAATTTCAGTATTAATGTTATTCCAGTGGTGCATAGCCAGTAATTATAACAAAAATGGGTGGTGGTGGGGGGTTTGATTAATTGTTTCAAAATATTATATTGTGGGGTTTTTTAAGGATTCCATATGAGTTGCAGAGATTTAACCATGATTCAATTACATCATTGTGTAGGCTTTGACTTGCTATGACTTAGTTACATTTTTGCTCATTCAGACATTTATACTGCATGTATGTTTTCAAATCATTCTCACTGTAGCAGCAATTTTCCAACTACTCTCTGTGAGAAAGCAATCTTTAAAATTTTCCTCAGTCTGTAGTACCTAAGAAAGGGAAGAATTACATGAAGAAGAACCTCAAAGATGAAGGCCAGGCTTGAAGCACAATTTCATTAATACTGGATGACAGGAAGGGACCCAAGTCCTAGATAATGAGGAAGGAGTTGCAATTTTTTTTAAAGCTGTCTGGTGACAGGGAAAACAAAAATGTCATTCAGCTGACGAATGAGCAGAGTTTGACCTAGCCTTTTGACCCTTGACAATCAATCTTACCTGCTACTTCATAAAGAATTATGGCTGTGCCACTCACATTTGACTCTGGATCTTTACTATTCCTTCCTTCCTTCCTTCCTTCCTTCCTTCCTTCCTTCCTTCCTTCCTTCCTTCCTTCCTTCCTTCCGAATTCCTTCCTTCCTTCCTTCCTTCCTTCCTTCCTTCCTTCCTTCCTTCCTTCCTTCCTTCCGAATTCCTTCCTTCCTTCCTTCCTTCCTTCCTTCCTTCTTTCCTTCCTTCCTTCCTTCCTTCCTTCCTTCCTTCCTTCCTTCCTTCCTTCCTTCCGAATTCCTTCCTTCCTTCCTTCCGAATTCCTTCCTTCCGAATTCCTTCCTTCCTTCCTTCCTTCCTTCCTTCCTTCCTTCCTTCCTTCCTTCCTTCCTTCCTTCCTTCCTTCCTTCCTTCCTTCCTTCCTTCCTTCCTTCCTTCCTTCCTTCCGAATTCCTTCCTTCCTTCCTTCCTTCCTTCCTTCCTTCCTTCCTTCCTTCCTTCCTTCCTTCCTTCCTTCCTTCCTTCCTTCCTTCCTTCCTTCCGAATTCCTTCCGAATTCCTTCCGAATTCCTTCCGAATTCCTTCCGAATTCCTTCCTTCCTTCCTTCCTTCCTTCCTTCCTTCCTTCCTTCCTTCCTTCCTTCCTTCCTTCCTTCCTTCCTTCCTTCCTTCCTTCCGAATTCCTTCCAAATTCCTTCCAAATTCCTTCCTTCCTTCCGAATTCCTTCCTTCCTTCTGAATTCCTTCCTTCCGAATTCCTTCCTTCCTTCCTTCCGAATTCCTTCCTTCCGAATTCCTTCCTTCCTTCCTTCCTTCCTTTTTTTGAGTGCACAGTCCAAGCATGCGCATCCTCCTCCTGTAAGTGTTCTGTGCACTGTGCAGTGTCCCTGACACAAAGAGGCATATGAAACAGCTGGTGGTGGTACCTAATGCGCCACAGGGCCATTTTGGAATGTCAGTCAAGTCGGTCACTGAACTGTGCAAGACAGAACAGATTGGGTCGGTCTGAGAACACTCAGCAGGCTCCTAATGTCCTTATGTAGTGTGGAAAAGAAAACAATGAAATTGTTAAATATAAGCTGCCTTTGCTTAATAAGAGTGACAACACAATAAAGGTGATATTTGATCCCATGTAGGAGCTATGAAAAAAGCAGGAAGAAACCAAGATTCTTGGACTTGTTATAGTATTTAATTTAGGTTTGGTTTTTACTGTTTTATTTGAGGTTTTATTGCTGTGTACATTACTAAGAATTTGCATACCTTCTCTATTGGAAAGGACAGTAATTCTAGACAGTGGATGTCTGCTGTGTTATCTATTAAGGGTGGCAAAGCAAGTGCTGAGCAGCATTAGTGGCACAACTGAAGCAAAGAGAAAGTCATATCCAAAAGACATAGAGCTCTTATTTTTTCAGAAGTGCAAATTCCTCATTTTTTCAGAAGTGCAAATTCCATGTCACTGTCCTCATTGGTCTTTGAAACCTGGAGAAGATTTTGGTCTTACTGTCCTCATTATCCATGTTGATTTGTATATTTTTATTTGCAGCATTTTTGTTTTGAGATACTAAAGGTAAGGCTACTCTGCAAGGACATCTGTAATGTAATCCACCAGCTGCAAGAGGTGACCATTGGAGGTTTTTAAGGGTAAGAGGATGTCTGTGGGAAAAGAAGGCATCTATCTATGAGGGTTTGGATTCTGGTACTTTTTTTTTCCCAGTGCCAGTGATTTATGTGGAGATACTAGAAGGAAATAATGGTTCATCTTTTTTTTGAGTTGCACACTGTAAAATTTTAAAGGCACATCCTTGGTACACACTTACATTATTGAACACTCGAAGCTGTAGGCAGCTGATGGGCAAGCCTTTGCTGTTTTTAATGGTGTGAATGCATTTTTGCCCTGTCATGTGTAAAGACAAAAAGGCTGCCTTGATTTGTCTTGTGCCTCTTTAGACTGGGAAGAAAATGATGCAAAATATGGACAGGACAAATCACAGGCCTGCCTTTCTCTGGATTTTTCATGATCATGAGTGGCTGTAGTCAGCTGGGCTGAACCTTGTCTCGGCTGCCTTTGTATACTTTGCTCTTCAAAAGTAAGTGCTAAGAGTAGTTGTTTTCTCCTATTTTGTGCTCCAATAAGGAGAGCTTTTGCGTACACAGCTTGCGTAGTCTTTGTGTTAGGAGTGAATTTCCAAAACACCTTTGTGGCTGCTCTCTCTTAGGCCCTCTGACACTTGCTATGTATTCTCTTAGGTCAAAATGGCTGAATATTGCCTGCACAGGCTTTATAGGTCTTTCTGGCATGTATAAATGTCATACCTTATATGTGAACATCATAAAATCTACTCATATTTCTTGGTTTATTACTATGATTACTTGTAATATATTCAGAAACCAAGCAAGTCTTAGCATCACTGGTCCTGAGAGCCTGAAAAATATTTTACAAGGGTTTAGGAAGAGGGAAAGAAGGGACTGTTGCACAAAACAGGGAGAGGAGTCTCCATTTCCCATTTGTTCTTCTGTAATTTGGGAGGCACTAATCATTGGTGTAGGAAGGAAGGAGGCTCACACAATGGCTCAAATTTCATAAGCATCATAAAAGTCTGGGCACAAAGCAGCACAGTCTTATTAGCAGAGGAAGTGAGGTCAGTAGTCTTCAGCTTCTTAACAAGATGATAGAATTTATGAAGCATCACAGCAGCAGGATGTGGTTGTCTTCATATAACAAGCCCACCAGGGTCCTATAGTTATCACCCTTGAATTTGTTTTCCTTTCTTTATTTTCTTTTGTCATCCTCCTGTTTCTCTGGCCTAGCTTCCTGCACTGGAGGAATCACTTTATTATCTTCGATATCTTGTTGGTGACATTTTCCTTTGGGTTTTTTTATTGCTATTATCATTAACTAGTTTAGTTTAGCTAGTTCCATTAGTGTGTCTCTGATTATAGAGATGCTCATAGAGTTGTGCAATGAAATCTAAGTGTTAATCTTCCAGAAAATCTGGGATTGGTGTTCATTATGAGGTATCATTTCAAGCCAGTGTGAGATAAGTGCCTAAAATATGCCTAAACTGAGAGTTCATCTTAAAAGACACGTTGTTGTAGATCCCAAAAAGTTCTATGAGCTGCTGGGAATAAAAGCATTACCCAGACAATATCAAAAAATAAGAAAAAACAATGAGTGCTTTTAAATCATCTATCTCTCATTAACACCATATAGGTGGTAGCTCTACAACAATCTTTTCCATGGGGAAATAAAATTTTGTGTATCTTTGACCCTCTTCTTTTTGAGGATTTTAGCACAGCTTGCTGTACTTCACTAATTTAGCTTCCTGTGGTGGGGGAAGTGAAGTTTATTATCCCTCTTTTTTTTTCTATAAAACAGGAAAGTGAGGCAATGAGATTAACTGCTGTGCCCAAGGTGGTGCAGGTCTGGTATGCTCAGAAATAGGAAGTGGATTCGCAGGTGCTGATCTTCACATATAAGACAGTCAGTCCTAACTCCCTGTTCCTGATCTGACTTGTTCTGTCATACAGGATGTTTTTTAAAATTTTTTTTCCTAATTAGGAAAGCTGTGCTTTACATCTTGGAAGCACAGCATCCAGATGGGAATAGTATGTGTCAGTACAGCATATTTAATTATTTATAACTGCATTCTTTGTTTGATGGTTTGATTGTTATTTATTTTATTTTTCTACCTGAAGATTTGATCACTTAAACAGCCTGGAATCAAACATTTGGGAGTGTTTACAAATTACGAAAGTGGTTTCTGATTAAAGTGTTCTGTGGGAAAATTAAAGTTGCAGATCAGTATGTAAGCCAATTACACTCTTCTGAATTTCAGCAGGAGAGAGCTGCTCTGTGGCATGTGCTCTGTAGTCATACCCATGCTGACACAGGATGCAGGTGGTATCTTGCACATTTTCCCTGTGGTCTTCTCAGGGCTATTGACAGGGGGAACACTGAACCCTCTCAGTCAAGTGAGATGCGGGTCTGCAAGGCACCCATTAGACAGTACACAACAAAAAGGCCACTCCCAGTTGCAGGTGAAAAAAGTGACAGAATCATGCAGACATCTAAAGCTTATCTATTTTGCAGATAAATTATGATCAAATCTGAAAATCATTGTGACATCAGTTAAACCAACACTGTTCCTACCTGAAGCTATTTTGCATGAAGTCAGATGTCATTTCACTGTGCAAGATGATTAAGAGGTGCTAGAATTAATCTATTTAAGAACACTGCTGCATAAAAAAAAAAGGGAAATTACTTCTGGTTGTGTGTACTGATCTGTGGACCAGTGTTGATTCACAAATATCAGAGGTCTTATGTTCTTGGCTCACACTCTAAATTTTCCAGTGTAAATTTTTAAAACAGAAGATGCTTTCCTGGCATTAACTTCTTTATGAGTTGAAAATCCATGTGATCCATAATCCGTATACATAAAATAGTCACCAGTGTATGCTGCAAACCTCTTAATAAAATCTTTTGCACTGGATGGTTGCTTACAGAACACTAGCCTTCACTTATGGGTCTTACCTTTTTAACTATTTCCTGATGCAGTTATCAAAAGCTCTAATGACTGAGTAGCTATTGGCAAAAAAAAAATCCCTAAACATTCCTGAAAAAATAAAGGCAGGAATTTACACAACTTTTACACGGCTTTTTCTCACAATCCCATGAATAATACTATTTTTTGACAACAACATTTAGCCACAGTTGCATTTGCTTCAGTTCCCTATTTAAAGGTGAGGATTGCTGGAGTGCCATCAAAGTTCCATAAGCTATAAAGAAGTAAATGTGTCTACAGCTGGTACAGAAGAGAAGCTGTTGGGGCCATATGTGCACAAAGAGAAGGTTCTGTATGAGAAGAACAGTGGTTGAATCACTGGAGATGATGGCCATAGGAGTTGCCATAGCCTACAGAAAGCTGGAGGACCTCTGTAGAGCTGGTCTTTCCAAGCAGACTTTACACGAGACCAAAACTGTCCATATTTTTTAAGACTGTGGGAGAGAGGGGAGGAAAGGAGTTGTGTTGTGGTCATGTGATGCTGCACCTGGCTCTGCCTCAAGGATGGAGATGAAAAAATAATTTGCCCCATGCTCCCTGGCACTTGGATGGAAAATCAAAGGGACGCATATTCATTTCGGCTTCATTGAAGACACACATTAGAAAAAACATTCATAGTTGGCAAATGGAAAAGTTTTAAACTGATGATGGAAGAAACATTCATTTGCAAGCTTCTGAGCGAGCTATTAAAATCAACAGAGTAAAAACAAAATCCCTGGCACTGAAAATGAAAGGAACAGTCTTTGTATCTACTTAGTTTAAACTTGGCAAAACAAATCTAAAGTAGTGGTTTCACATTTCCGTGTGCATTAACTGTGCCAACTTTTGTTCTCAGGGTTGCCATGACAGAAAGTTCATCCCACTTGTTCAGTGCTTTTTCCACTAACTTTTTAAATTAGAAGTTAATTTAAGCAAAAGGTAGATCTTGTATGGGCATTGAAATGTATTTCTTTGTTTTGTACTGTTGAATGGTCCAGGCTTTTCATTAAAATACACTTTTTTGAAACAAGCTCATCTCCATTTAATTGGCATTGGAGTTAGTGCAGTAAATATAGTGATGATGTTTGCCCAGTATTGGTGTAGTATTTTTGCCTACACTTGTCAGTGGGCTTTCTCAAGAGGATGACAAATTTGCTAAATTCAAAAGCAGGAAATTTGTGAACAGCAAATTCTCTCCTCTTGCCCTCCACCCCCAAATATCATTATCTATGGCTATACATTAGCAATCAATTTCACATTATGACCAATATTTTCATTAGCATCAAAATTTTCTTAATTCTCTACAGTTTAAAGGTAGCTTTTGCATTGTTTTATTAAAAGATGAAATAGAAGAAAATTTTAAAAGAAAATTGTAGCTGTTGTTTGGAAACTTCACACAACCCAGATACATCACTGCCAGCATGTTTTTGTAGGATGAATAAAAGATGCCTGTTGGGATACATTCTCTTATGAATTTTCTGTATTTTTAGAGCAAATTCTGGAGGATTCTTCTAAAATTCTTATAAGGATGTCATTAATAGCAGGTGTATTTAATATGTATAACAGCTTTAATGCGTTGTTAATGTTTTGTAGTATCATTCAGATTTGGTATAGCTAACATGCAGCCAATGAGACACAAACTCTTATTTAAAATATTTCATTATTCTGAATATTAAAATTAGGGCAATGTTGCCTAAAGGAAGGCAAAGACTAGCTTCTTGTTAGTTTTTTTGGAGAATCACTGATTAGAACCAAATTCAGCTTTTCTTCCTTACCTGGTCTGGAAAAACAAGTATTTTCATTGATAAGGGTAATAAGGCATTAGTTAGTTACTGCATCAAAAGGGCACCAATATTCTGTTTGGACTGAATATGTACATAAATAGTGAATTATTTTTGAGTACATTTTTTGCCAGTTGCAAATTCATCCTTTAAATCCTTTGGATTTGTTCTCCTCCTATAACTGGGGACTCCTGCTCCATGTAAATAAACACATTATTTAAGTGGAAGTTCATTTATTCATTTCTGTGTGGTCCTTTCAAATTAAAAATAATTAACCTTGAAGAAGCAACTTAAGAGCCAAAGTAAGATCTAGATGGAGTTTGGTTTGCACTGCTACTTTTCAGTGGACAAAAAGGTATGAATTATCAAACAGCATGGGGTTTCCTATATGCTTTTGGAAGCCATGAAGTGGACAGTGCATTGACTGGGCAGTGCAATGCAGCTGCTTTTCTGGACTCCCCAGTCCTTCTCTTCAGCTGTGCATGGGGCTCATCCTAACACAGAAGTGTGACGGTCTTCACAGACTCTGAATGGGGATTGACTATAAAATCTTCTCCCTAAATCTCCCACCCAAATTCTTTCCTGATGAGCAGTTTATCTATGTGAATAACCAGGTTGTTTATTTAATCAGTGAGCAGGAAATTAGGTAGATGGGAGCACATGAGCACCCAAAGAGCAGCTAATTCACTGTTGTTGCACAAAGGTGATGCCAAGCACAGCCAAACTAGGACTAGCATCTGAAGCAACAACGTTTGGCTGATGAGCTGTATAGACAGGAAAGAAATCTGATATTCAGCCACCCTCATTTTACTGCAAACTGAAACTGAGCAGTCAGTCCATCTGTGTCAAATACCAACTGCACAGCCTAGAACCATTGTTTCCCTACTGTTTAACTTTGTTTTGAATCTCTCCGCAAGTAAAAATAAACTAGAAAAAGGGATATAGGCAGATTGCCTCAAACTGACCTGTAGTCAGTTTAAATATTAAAAAGAAAACAGCTACAGATGCTATGGTATGTTTTGAAATGCACATAACTAAACGCAATGTTCTTAATTATGCACGGCATATAATAAAAATAATGGAAAATTCTTAAAGACAGCAAAATAGGGCTACTGTGAGTCATCAGTAGGCAAACATCAGGTACCTGGTGGTACATACATTCAGGAATAACTTGTGGTGTGACAGATTACCAAATTAAAGTTCAACTCCCAGCTCTTCTATAATTTCTAGGTTGGAGGTAGTTGCATAGTCTAGAGAAACACTGATCCCTCATCTAAAGAAAGAACACCTCAATCTTCTGCTCACATAATGATGTTACAGCACCTAGCACAGCACTTCCTCACCAACCTGTGCTCAAGATTGTTTCTGGACCACAGGTATTAAAGCAATGCCCCTTGTGACTTAGACAAAGTTTTTTAGTCCATTTTTATTCTTCCATGACTGATGAAGAATACCACATTCAACATGGTACTGCATTTGTGTCCCAGCTGGTGAGGAGTGGCGTTCAGTCTCTGCACAGGGACTGGGAGCATCGCAGCCATGTGTTTTGTTTTGCTTTGTGTTCTTCCCCATCTTTTTCACTCTGTTACTACTATTTTTAATTTTTCATGTCTTGGTAAAAGCAGAAGTTCAAGGCTATATTGAGAAAAACAGGGCCTGTTAACAAGGTTGAAGCTCAAGTCATTGCTACAGCAGAGAATATGTATACAGCAAGGTAGAACTGCCATTTTTGCACCTGGTTCTTGTACTTGCTGTTGTAGTTATATTGACTGTGAAGAGAAGTGGGCTGAGCTGCATTTTTTTTCCCTTTCTTCTTATAGTGTATATGTTGCTATTTTCTGAGTCATTCCATGGCCTCCTCTCACTGCTGTACAGCTAACTTCTCTGTCTGGAATTCATACACAGGGAACAGAATTTACAGGTGCTTGACTCTTGGAGTTCTTAATAGAAAACAGAGTTTAAAGTCTACCAGCTTTCAGAAAAGACTGGAAGTGAAAATTGATAGAAACATGGTTATAATGAGCCTCAGACATGAAAGCAAGCACTCACTCATACCAAGTCACCTGCTGAACACTATTGCTTCGTTTGGTTGAGGCTGGGAGAATCTGACATTATCCTTTCCCATTCCCAGGACACTTTCACAAATTCAGCATTCAGACCAACCTTTTAAACCACAAACACTTTGATCCACTATTCGATTGCATTGTTAAAAAAAACCCACGCAAACACATACATGTACAACATACATGGTACATTTCAGTTACAATAATTTCACTTTTAGTTAAGGAAACATCACTCACTTCAAAGACTCATTGAAGAGACTTCTTGTAATTCCCGATCTTCAAAGAACCACCGCTAAAGCTATACCTGGACACATATTTCTTTGTCCAAACAGCCATTTACCAATAAACAATTATAGAAGATGCAACTGCAGATCTATTATCTGAAAGAATGCAAAATCTCTCTGAAGACACCAGGCCGTCAACAAGCTCCTCTTGACGAGACTTTGTCCCAAAGCCTCACATAGGCACACTGCCAGGAGAAATGGCAGGATACTTGGTGGACTGGGGACATGTGACTCTCTGAAGTGCAGGACAGGATTCTGTACAACCTCTTCCAAGGCTTCTGTGGCTGTATGTTGTTGCACTTTTTTTTTCTACAAGTATTGCTACTTTGAGTACGTCAAACAGTCTGCATAAGTGCTATTGGAATTATGGTTCCCATCAATGTTAGAGCATCTGAAAGAGTCAAGGAGAGCAAAAATAAGCTGCACTTCCTATCATCAAAGGTTGTATGTGCAGAGAATGCCCAGATTTTGTCTTATGTGCATTATAAATCATAGTCATTGTTCTCCGAGTCAGCAGACTGTTGTTTCAAAGTTAATTTCTTTGTCATTAATCCATTCCCTGTCATATCCCTCAGCTGTGAAATCTTGCATTGGGTTTTGTTGGTCTTTAGATGATAATCTTTTCACAGCCAATTAGTTTCTTTCTAAGGAGTCCAGAAGAATTTTTCCCACAAATTTGGCGGTTATCTTTGATTCTGGTCCACAGGAACATCCTTATGGGCTCAGTATGGTCTGGAAATCCACTCTGTAGGAATACTATGCCACTCAAATTGATTTACTATTCTGTTCTTAGACAATCTGGGACTGGATCTGCACTCTGTAGTTAGAAAACTGCTTTTATATGGCATAAGGACTTAATAGTAAGATCCTACCCCTGATCTGTGAGAGAGCCATGTTTTCACAAAAAAAAAAAAAAAAAAAAAAAAAAAAAAAAAAAAAAAAAAAAGACTGGTAAAATTTAGGAATTTACCAGACCTAGATATTACTTGTTTGACACACAGACTTTGGAGTTCAAACACTTACAGTGTTGTCGTTCTATGTTTAATTGCCTGTCTTTAAATGAGAGTCCCAAGACAAGTCGTCCTGATTGATCCCCTGTGTCTTGATGATACTCTGGCTCCAGTTAGTGTTTCAGCCATTTGTACAATATGAGACCTAAGGTCCCATTTGAACTGAGAAAGCAAATGGCTAATTAAAGTCTAATTTTCCAGCTTGTTCTTGCCTTTGGGCATTTTAAAGAGGTTAATGCAATTTTTAAAATACACTCAGGGAACCTTACTCACAGTGTGTTGTCATAAACTAGAGGAAAATAGCCCCTAGATCATCTTAAAATAGGAATTATTCCAAATATAACTTTTCCTGATACTTAGCCAAGCTCTCTACCTTAGAACAACTTTTTCTGCTTTTTTTTTTTCTTAAGATTTTAGTGGATTGTTGCACATTTTAAAGTTTGATATGGAAAAAAAAGTCAGATTTATTTAATGCAGTGGATCATTTTTCAGGGAAGTTTCAGTATTCATCAAAATGTAGAGACACCACAGGCACCATATAAATTATGATGGTTTACTTCTCAATACTTCCTTTTTACTGCCTACATTCTTTAAAGTGAATTTAGTGCTCATGAACGATGCTGGATATGACAACACTAGAAAGTAAAGTCCTCTGTTTATCTGCAGAATTGGTACAGAGGACTATTGGCAATGCAAGTTTCTCCCCATAACCCCATCTGTGTTTTGCAGCTGTAAACTTGAGGGATCACCTTTAGGAACAAGGACATGGCTTGGTATGTGTACTCTTTCCATCCCTAGACTCTCTGCTGAAAGTGCAAATAAATATGTCAATTGATGCCTTTCAAGACCATAGCCTTTTTGATCTTCCTCATTAGATGTTGTGAGACCATCAATTTATTACCTTGACTGTGTGGCAAACTTCTTCCAATGCAGGCAGGCTCTCTGTGGATATCTGTGTGTGAACACGACTTCTATACGTTTAATACATCCCCTATAAGGTAGAAAAAATGCAAAAGCACCATTAAAGTTCACTGAATTTTGTTCCCTATATTGACCTAGTCTGAATTTGAACCAGGGATTTAGAAATAATATGCTCTGTATCCCATTACTAATCTCTTCAGCCACAAGTTCAACCCTTTAGGGGTTTTTGTTTTCACAAAGAGGATGCTAACATATTTAAAAGAACTCACATTTTACTTTCAAAAAGAAAATTCGAGCATATGGAAAAACATGAGTATTTGGCTAACCTACCCCTCATTACCCAGGAGGGAGAGAATGTAAATGCGGGCTTGCATTAGATTGTTCAGTGTGCATATTCAGTCTTTAGAAATCTGTTTCAAAGAGAGGAAAGGCATAAACCTCATTAGAAGAGAAACAACAGGGTGGAAAAAAAAGCGGACCATGTCAGTTCAAACGCAAGCCCAGATGCTTAAGTTAGTTACACTTTTCAGTTTAAGGCAATGCAAATCCATTCTCCGTTACTGGGGAAGTGGAAAAAGGCATTAAGCCCTTGAAATGGCAGGAGTCAAGTTCTGTGCTCAGTCAAATAGGAAAAGGTTTAATGTATTATTTTCTTCTTTTTAGTCCATTGTACATTGTATCAAGGCACTGAAGAACAACTATGCAATTATGTAAATAGGAGGATAGAAGCTAGAGTAGCACAATTGTTTGTAAGCTAAAATTGTTTCTTATTCCTCCTACCCCTCCTTCCTCTTTACACAGAAACAAACATGCACAAAACATTAATAAAATAAATCAGACATTATGTGAAGTTTATCCACAAGAACAGATTCTGGATACAATTTGAATCCCTGAATATAAATTTGATCTTCTCCCAAGCACTGTAGAGGTCTTAAGAATCCGAGTTTATATTGTGAAGGGAAGGTGAAAAAGGAGTCCTAATTTTAAATTGTTTTCATTATATAAACATTTGTAGGCACACTTACGTTCCTTGCTTTTTGGGGAATCATGATTAAACTTTAAAATGTATGTTTTAACTTAAAATATAACCAGGGATATTCCCCTACTTATGCCACAATATGTTAGCCAGAGGCAGCAGACAATTGCTACTATTTTCAGGGAAAATAGGTTTTTTGGAAATATTTTGGGAAATGAAGACAAAGCCTCTTCAGTTTGCCCACTAAGACAAAGCTTCAGTCACCCCCTCGTCATGAATCAGACTGCATCTTTCAGCATGGTTGCATCAGAGGTGAATTTCCCCCATTGTAATACTACTTGGCAGAAGGGCATTTTCATTTCATTTCAGTTTCCTGTGCAGGTAACCAGCAAAGGAATAGAATATGAAATGACACATTTTGTGTGAATATTGTAAATGCATGGCAACACTATGCCTAAGGTATCCCCCAAAGAAAGTCAAGGAAGAGTATGTACCTTAGGTCATAACTTTCTCCAATCCACAAAGTAGTCTGAGGTCTGTGACAAGTATTGCAGTAGATGAATTAGGAGGTCAGAAAGTTTGCTTTCACTGTCTCTTGACCATCGATTTGAACCACCTAACTCCATGCCTCTTATTCTAATGTAAATGCTTTGATACTATGAGTAAGCATAATCTGATTAAAGTAGGATCATAAACCATGGGGTGATCTCATGGAAACACCACAGCAAGCACATAGGTTTTAAAACTCCTTGCACCATTGTTTCTTCACAGATATTAGTTACATTTACTGTCTTCTGGGATCCCTGGTATATATTCAATGTGGGTTTTTTTAGGAAGAGTTGAAATGTGACATAGCTTTTGTGGCTTTTCCTCACAGTTTTTCATGGCTTGCATGCATTTTTAGTTGTGTCTCTCTTTTAAAGTTATGTACTTTATGTTGACTTTTTTAACCATAGAAAGAACTTTCTGCAATTCTTTGCAAGCCTTTTTAATTCTTGAAAGTAATTGTGAAAGTAGAACTTTTCACTAAAATATGTCAAAGTTTTACCCAGCTGTTAGCCAGTAAGTCATAAAAAAGATTCCTGTATGGTAGGCAGTGCATGTTATCTTTTATACATGCAGACATAGCACTGTTGTATCACCTGAAATTCCATCAGGCTCCAAGCTCTGCAGAAAGTGACAAATGCTAGACAGGTATACAATTTATAATGGATGAGCTATGCAAGAAAGCTCTGGGAGTTGGATTGGATTTGATTGCAAACAATAATATGACACAACCCCTGCTGTGGATAGTACACACATTGTGAGAGGCGGTGCAATCTGGCAGCATGAACACCAGACTGCAGGCATGATCCAGAGCCCTAAATCCACCTCCACAGTACACCTACTGTGTGGCTTTCGGAACACCTTTTCTGATCTAACAGTCCATCTTCCAATTCCTTATCTCTTTGTTTAGCAACAGCATGTTAAACAATCATACCTCTCTAAGCCACTTCAATGCAATGGGCTTCAGAGAAGCTTTTTAAAGGAATTACATGAAAATACAAGAAGATATTTGAGTAATTTTGTGCAGTTGCTGGCAATAAACTTGGAAACTTTTCCATGAAGTAACTATTCTCCATTAATAAGACTATCCTTCAAGGAATATCTTGCACCCTAGCAAGAATATTTTCATTTCCAGTACAAAAAATGTTTGGTAGAGATATTGATCTTCCTGCATTCACCAACATTCAAGTATTAAGCAGTATTGAAAGCAAAGCTTTTCTAGTCCTAGATGAGAAGGTTTTGTCTCCTCCTGTCCAATTGTGCACATACAACATAAAACAGTTCCTCATTCCTCTCCATGAGCCATGTGGATTAGAAGTTATGCTTCTGTGCGATGCCATTTAATTCATTTCTATATTGGAGCCTGTAACTCCCTTCCCTCTCTTCAATTCACAGCTACCTCATCCCTGAACTCCCAGCTTCAACAGCTTCAGCATCTTCAGCAGCTCCAGCATCAACAGCAGCAGCAGCAGCAAAGCCAGCAGCAGCAGCAAGCTCAGCAGGCACAGACTCCACAGCCAACACAGCAGACCCAGCAATCACAGCCACAGCCATCAGCACCACCACAGCAGAGCCAAACACAGTCCCAGAGCCAGAGCCAACCACCTCTAGCCCCACAGTCCTCCAGCTCCCCTCAGAAACCCAGCCAGTCACCAGGGCATGGCCTTCCATCTCCTCTTACTTCGCCAAATCCATTGCAGGTAGGATGCTACATACAAATCTCTAATGGTCTAACAACAGCAAGTGTATTCTCTCTCACTGCAAGGATGCCACGGTTAATGCCATTCATAGATGCTCCCTCCAATGACATGGCTATTTTTTAGTGGACCAACAGCTACCACATCCATACTGATGCTCAGCTCTTGCCCATCTTAGAAGTCCTGGGCAGAAACAGGAGAGCCCTGATCCAGTGGTCCTGTGTTCTTAGAATTGGGTGTTCTTGCACTATATGTGTCATGCTACATTCACATTGTGCAAGAACAGGTTTGACTGTACCCATAAGTAGTGTGTTTCTGAACACTGGGGTAGTTTGTGTAGTGAGTGGAGTCTCATTCACTCGGCAGTGAAACTGCATTTAGAAACCAGAAAAGTCTCTATCAACTTTATTCTCTAAATTTTGAGACACCACTTAAAATGTTTTATCCACACTGATGGATTTGGATCCATTTCCTGAAGAAATAAAACTGCATTAGCTTAATAATTAAACAATCCTTTTTTAGACAATTAAGGGAATTGGTTTACTAGAAGCTTTTCATGCATGTGGCCAGTTAAACCTGCATTAATCTGAGCTTCAATTAAATTGCATCAAATCTGATTTTTTTTAATGGTTTAGATAATAGACTTAAAAGTCTGCAAGAGATGTGTCCTTGCTTGCTGAACTTTTTCTTAGAGTAGAGAATAATGTTTCTAAAACTTCTTCTTGTATTGTCTTAAGGACTACTTATGCATCACTTAGTGCCCAATCTATCATATTAGTGAGTGCTTTGGGGCTCTTTTGTATGCAGATTATTGACATACAGAGACACAAATATTTTCAGGGGATCTTCTGTTATATTTTATTGTCTTGGTACAGCTGTAATGTATGCACACTAACTGTGTACACTATATTTTCTAAAACTGCCTGCTAAATATTGTGTTTCAAAAATCATTAAGTTCTACAAACAAAGCAAATGCACACATGAATTAGAGTTGGGGTAGGGAGAAAGTCGGATTATCTTAGACAACATACCTCAAGAGGGTTTTACTAACACTGAATCTGAGGTCTTTACTCTCGTATAGCGTTTGGTCCCAATGTAAATCTCAGCTGAATCTGAGTATTTCCAGTCTCATCTGTGATCTATGGGCACTTTCAACTGTTAGCTTCCCCAGGTCACCTCTCATTGCAGAAGCACAATAAAAGTAAGTAAAACCTTTCCTGGTAGATGCCAATGACAATGCTTCTACATAGATACCTTGGCATATCTCTCTCTTTAGCATCCCTATGCTCACAAATACCCATCTGAAGGCAGTCTGGATGTGGCAGACTCAACAGAAGTGGAAGAAGGGAACCAAGTACACTGAGGTGTTTTTAGTCCAAACGCTATCCCTTAAACATTTTAGGAATTGGGATTACAGTTAATGAAAGACAGCAGTGTGAGAGGTCTGGCATTTCCCCTGGGCTGAGCTGAGCCAGTGCTGCCAAGACAGTTGCGTGACTGGGACGCTTTCAGAATAGTAGTGAAGGAATTAGAAGTCATTAGGTGTTAGTTCTGGCTCAGCATTAAAAACTTGCTGATAAATTGTGGGATAAGTAGTTTTAATGGTCTTTCCTCTCCTGTTGTCACCATTTAAATAGGCATGAAATCCCAAAGTTTGTTCACAGACACAAATATGCTGCATACTGACAATCAGAAGAGAAGCCAGAACTGAGCACACTACTTCAGCCCTCGCCTTAAGTGATGTGTGTAGGGTCATTACTTAGGCCTTCTAGCCATCTCTACAGCATTTCTACAGCAAGTGTAATACTGCTCAAGCTTCCCTAGAATAATTAAAACTTGAAGCATGCTCTGTCTTATTGTCAAGAATGATGAGACACTTCTATATGCAAACAAGTGACACTCAGAAATATTTCCAGAGGAACTGATGTACTTTGTATATGGTTGTTTGGGTACTTTTCTAAATCAGAGCAGTGGTAAGATCTTCTCCATGAAATTTTTCTTTCCATTCTAAATCCTGCAGAGAAAGGCTACTTTACCCTTGTGCATCCATCTTGATGACTGGATGTGAAATTGTTTTCTTTCACACAGGCAGCTTAAAAAAAAAAAAAAAAAAAGGTGGGAGCACAGGTTTGGCAGTAGTTCTTCATAATAGCTGCTTAGAATGTGGATTTTTTTAATGTTCAGTGCTCCACTTTAAAATCAACCTAAACCAAAATTCAGAGGTATTATGTCCTCTAGGGTAATGTTCTTTATGAACTAGAGTGAAATGGATTTTGTTTGAAGAATATTAAGGGAATAAAGAACAGCTAAGTTAAAGTTTGACAGCTAAAATTTCATTTCTGAATTCTTGACTTTTTTCATGTGGGCTTTATCGTCTTACATTATTCAGAATCTGTCTGAAAGATATTAGTTTAAAAAAATGCAACCTCAAAAAATTGTCGTGGAAAGTCAGTAATTCGGGAGGATGATTGTGTTTGTTTCAAAAAACTGAGGGATAACAGCAATTACATCTCAAAATGTACAGATGCTGTCATGTCCTTCAGAAGGCAAATTAAATGAAAGTGACTTGCTTAGGTATACCTGGGTGAGGTACTTTGCTAGCTGATCAGAAATTAATAATGCCTGCACAGTGTACACCAGCTGAAAGTCTCAGAATTATTCTTGTCAGATTATTCTGTAACCCTCTGCTCTGATTTTATCACTACTCTTTACATGATTCAGCAGGCTGGATTGTAGTTACAAAACTACTTTTTATGGGGTCTTTTAATGATTGTGTAGAAAGATGTAAAACATCACTTTAGGTTCCAGGACCTGAATTTTTTGCTAACATTAGTGATGATGCTCCAGATTTACACAGGTAAAAGCAAAACACTGCAGAGCCAGGGTCATTTGCAATAGACAACAACCAGAAAAGAATTTTTTAAAGCTGAGCTCTTTCAGGAAGTGGTGGGTCAGGCAGATGACAGAAGACTTTCATCCCTCCCTTCTAAAATGGTGAAATACCTTATAATCATAGTCTGATGTCTATTTTTGTTGCGTCAATTGAGTGAGACAAAGGAATCCAGAAGTGAAAGACAACCCATCTCATGTTGTGAGTTGAGGACTTCAAAACCTTTACTTCTGGGAAAATATACTTCTCCAAATATGCTTATCCTGTGAATGCTTAGTGTTACTACATGCAAAACATATGGGTTCTTGAACAGTCAGCATGTTGCAGCTTCAAAGGATAGTTACCACATCTGACAGAGTTTCCATGCCATTAAAATTTTGGAGTCATAAGAACTGGATTATATGCTGTATAAAATCAGATGAGAATAGTACTAAGTAGCTAATTATTCTGCTTGACTACCAGAAAAAGGCACTTTCTCCCAGCAAAATATATTTAGCTGGCTCCAAAAAAAAAAAGGTTAGCTTCTGGTGCTGACACTCACTGTATATTTTAGAGATATGGATAACATGAATGTACACATAGCCAGACCTGCAAAGGGAGAGCTACACTGTAGGAATAGAAGAATTCTCAATGATTCTACTGTTCTGTTTGTGTGTGAATAGGAACAGACAAACAGGAAATCCCCCAGAGATTTTCTTACTGTAAAATTATTCTGACTGTTTTCAGAACTCTTTCCTAAAGAGTCTCTTTTGTCATAGAAGTCTACCTACAGTAACTGCAGCTGATGGAAAATGATGAGTGAGAAAAAAATAACAATAAAAATAGGGAAGAAGGGAAGTGAGGAGATGACAACAGCACAAAAATCTTCCAAGTAATTGCAAACTCTAGGATACCAAAACCAGAACCTCCTTCAGATTAAATTTTCATACTAATCTTAAATAATGTATTTGGAAGCTCAACACTTTTATAACAAAGGAAGAAAGAAAAGCAGAAAGGCTGAAATATTCAGCTGAAAATGAGGGAGAATATGCACACAGATGTCTGAGGCTCTGATAGTCACAAAAATAAAGTGTCCCTTCCCTTTCCACCAAGTCTCATTCACTGGTTATCTTCTCATTAAGGAAAAATCAGCTTTGAAGAAATCTCCATGTTTTCTGAGACTTTGACATATTTACATATGTTTAAGATACAGAAGTCACAACCAAGTCTCTGTTAGCTTGATAAAGGCCAATTTTTCAAGGATTATGTTCATGGTCTGTCTTCATGATCGTGTTCACATCCAAGACCTGTTGTATTTTTCTCATGCTTTTTGAATCCTGGGATTAAGAAAATTTGATTGAGATTATGACACCAGTAATCCCACTGAGTTTGGTGGGTTGCTTTGTTTTGCTAAAATTATCTAGCCTCTCCTGCATAAGATACTGTGCAATGTATGACTGATTGAATCTGTTCCTAAGTTGCTTAGTAATCAATTTGACAAAGAAATATTTAATAAATGGTGAGTAAATGCAGTGCTTTGGATCCATTGGCCAAAATCTTCTAATTTTTGGTATCAATAGGGAGTGAGATAATCCACGTCACAGGCGACAGGTGATATAGACAAGTACAGAAGACATTTATTCAAGAAGGTTCATGCCCATCGCCTGATGAGAGAGTGAGATGGTCGAAGTGCTGATATTGGGTGTATCTCCAGGAGATACTGGCAAGACCTAGGTCTCAGGTCTAAACTAGTGGCATGGAAAGTCCCCTGCAGTCAGCTAAATTGAGTTAAATTTTGTGATCTGTTGAGAATATTTTGTTTATTTCATCTCCTGTTTATTTCAAACAGAAATATTTGAACACCTTGTTCTACTAACAGTTTTTGATTTCTATGAATTCCTATAGTACTGTAAATATTTTTGTGGGTTGATACATGTGATTTCATGGGCAGAACAAGCAAGTACTTAGGTAAAAATTTCCTCTAGCTAGGAAATCATGGTACTCATGTACCACACACACACACACAGTTATTACCCACTGCAAATGCTGTTGTGATTCAGGCACTCTGGTTTTGGTTTTGTGCTCTTCTTTTTGCCACTGTAGTAGTTCTGTGAACCACACAGACATTACTGTTCACAAACTTGAACTTTGCTTGAGAAAAGCAACCCGATCTCCTTTTATGACCAAGTGACCCACTTGGTGGATGCAGGAAAGGCTGTGGATGTTGTCTATTTGGACTTCAGCAAGGCCTTTGATACTGTCTCCCACAGCATAATCCTGGAAAAGCTGGCAGCCCATGGCTTGGACAGGTACACTCTTTGCTTGGTTAAGAACTGGCTGGATGGCCGGGCCCAGAGAGTGGTGGTGAATGGTGCTGCCTCCAGATGGTGGCCAGTCACTAGTGGTGTCCTTCAGGCATCTGTGTTGGGGGCAGTTCTGTTCAATATTTTTTTGACGACATGGATGAGGGTATTTAGTCTACTGTTAGTAAATTTGCGGACGACACTAAACTGGGAGTGTGTGTCAATCTGTTGGAAGGTAGGAGAGCTCTGCAGAGAGACCTGGAACAGTTCAATAGGATGAAGTTAAGTAAGTCCAAGTGCCGAGTCCTGCATTTTGGCCACAATAACCCCCTGCAATGTTATAGGCTGGGGGTGGTGTGGCTGGACAGTGGCCAGGCAGAAAGGGACCTGGGGATACTGGTCGACAGCCAACTGAACATGAGCCAGCAGTGTGCCCACATGTCCAAGAAGGCCAATGGCATCCTGACCTGTATCAGGAATAGTGTGGCCAGCCGGACCAGGGAAGTGATTCTTCCCCTGTACTCAGCACTGGTGAGGCCGCACCTTGAGTACTGTGTCCAGTTCTGGGCCTCTCAATTTAGGAAGGATGTTGAGATGCTTGAACATGCCCAAAGGAGAGCAACAAAGGCTGGTGAGGGGCTTGGAACACAAGCCCTATGAGGAACAATTGAGGGAGCTGGGGTTGTTTAGCCTGGAGAAAAGAAGACTCAGAAGTGACCTTATCACTCTCTACAATTTCCTGCAGGGTGGTTATAGTCAGGTGGGAGTTGGTCTCTTCCTCCAGGCAGTGACTGACAGAATGAGAGGACGCAGTCTTAAGCTGTGCCAAGGGAAATTTAGGTTGGATGTTAGGAAAAAGTTTTTTACTGAAAGAGTGATAAAGTTCTGGAATCATTTGCCTGGGGAGGTGGTGGAGTCACCATCGCTGGATGTGTTTAAAAAAAGATTGGATGTGGCACTCAGTGCCATGGTTTAGTTGAGGTGTTAGGGCATGGGTTGGACTCAGTGGTCTTGAAGGTCTCTTCCAACCTGGTGATTTTGTGATTCTGTGAAATTGTTGGGTTTGAGTTTCAGTGCCTCCAGGGCCTCCTTTCTTCTTTTCCTCTTACCTCTTCTGGCACTTCTATGGTCATACTCATCCTTTCTGGGTCTTCCACCAGCTGGGCTCCTCTGACATGGTAATGTGACAGTTTGTACTGGCTGGACACTCAGGAGCCTCTGAACTGTGCTGTACCCTGGCCCTGGTGCACAGTGCAGAGACATGCCAGCTGATTTCCTGCTATGGCTAGCTTGTTTGAGGGCTGCTAGTATTCATGCCTCCCTGGAGATTCATGGGTGTCATTTCCACAGAAAATCTAGTTTCAGTTGTGTGTAAGACTTGTATCCAACCACACAGTGATCAGAATTCCAGATCTTCTTCTCAGCAGTCTTCCTTCTCCCAGTAGTTCACTGCTTTTTGGGGTCTTTAAGGCATTGGGATTTCCCCCTGTAAAGCTGTTTAATACTGCATTTAAATAGAGCAGAGATGTTTAAATATTCTCAAACAGACTTTATAAGCAAGTCTTCTCATTTCCTGAGGAAACCTTCTCTCAAGTGGAGCACTGGCTGTCTGGTCCATCCAAATATATTCTGCAGCTGTTGCTATTTTCAGAAGCACAGGGAGGACTGGTGTCTGACTCAACATTTAAAGCAAAGGAAATTAATCTTTGAGCAGAACAACTGGCATTATTAGCACCCAAGGGGCAGATGCTGAGGCTAATAATGGAAACCATTTGCTAGAGAATTCTCTGAAGGAGAGGAAAGTGGAGCTGTTTGCCCAGCAAACAGCTTGCTCTAGCTTATGAAATGGGAGCATTTAATAAACTCCCTAAAGCAACTGAAGTATTTAATAAATGGGAAAATAAATAAATAACATCCTCCAAGGTCAAATTTGGGAAAGGATACATATCCCATAAGGTCTTCTATTTCCAAAGCCTCTCTAGGCAGAGAGTAGGATCCTTGGGGATCTTAAGGACAGAAAAAGTTGACACAGCCCCTCAGATACTCTTATAAATCAAGTGGATCTGTTCTGTTAGCCTTCATTTCTCTTAATTTATTTTTTCACTTATGTTTCCAAAAATTTTTAAGGAAAGTAGAGAATATTCTAAAGCATTGCTTTATTTTCCCCTATTTTTCATATCCCACATCTGTGCATTTTAGAAAAAAAAATGCAAGTCTTCGAAGGTTTCTAGTTCTGCAGGAAAATAATTTTTCTACTTGGAAGCAAGTGGACTGAGTGAACATTGAGAACCTGGTGGGCTTGGGTCTTATTGAATCTGAGGAGCAGTATTTTGTAAGTGGTATAGCCTTGATGTTATATCATTAAGGCTCATTGTGCGAAAAAGCACCTGAAAGAGGTTGCTCAGCTCCTAGATACTGCTAGGGGGAAAAAAAAAAAAAAAGCCACTCTAGACTGTGTTTTAAATTTTAAAATTAAGCTTTTTTGGCAGTATTGCTGAGATCTATCAGAGTGTCCACTTGTGGATTCTGTTGGTGGCTTTAGCAGATGCAGGTGTTTAAAAAAAGTAATACTTTCTCCTTCTTACTTGTAGCCAGAATGTTTTGAGAGAGTAACTAAGCAGAGGCCTGGAGATTACGAAATTTGCTTAAGTGTTAATGGGTTGATTGCTGAGTTACAGTCTGCCGTCTTTACTGGAAATTGATTGACTAGTGCTGCAGGTCTTCACACTTGACGCTCGGATTTGACTCGAAAATTCTGCCAAGTCTTTTACTCTGAAATTTATCTTAATTAGATCTGAAAGACCTGCCACAGCAGAATAGTCACACCGATTAAAATGAAAAACAGGAGAAATTACTGATCAAATTAATCATAATGTCGGGTTACAGCTGTAGGTCTGATGTAATTTGCCACTCCAGTGAGTTACATCGGCCCAGGCAGAGGAAAGAGAGCTGGTTTTACGCTGATCCGTAACACCAGGCAGCTTTAGGCAGCCCATCAGGATGCTTGTTCCATTCATTCTCTTGGCTTATTCTGACCTTAGAGGTGCAACTAGAAACAATTTAGGCTAAAGAAAAAATATCCTTTTATTGAAGGGGTTACACTGGAAACATGAGCTTTCTAAATCCTTCTTGTTTCATTTTTTGCCTTTCTCCACCAACCATCTACTTTTGTTTGAAGTAATTAACAATTAATTATGTGGAAACTGGAAAATTAGTAAGTCAGATGTTACCACCTCAGACACAGTAAGAAAATGTGTCTTTCTAAGAACTCCTTGTGGGTTAGGATATGAGGAAATTAGGATCATTTACACAAATGGGCATTTAGCAGTACATGTCCTTCTGCCATGGTTTGACACTGGCCAAACGCCAGGCAACCACAAAAGCTTCTCAGTCATCCTCCCCAACCACATCTGGACAGAGGAGAGAAAAAAATTCAACAAAGGCTTAATGAGTTGAGATAAGGACCAGGAGAAAACACTCCAAGGGCAAAGCAGGCTCAACTGAGAAGTACAAAGTGAATTTATTACTGACAAAGTTAGAGGAGGATAATGAGAAGTAAAATAAGCCCATAAAACACCTTTTTCCCCCAACCTCTCCCTCCCTCCCACCGACAGCACAGGAAGACAGGGGTATGGGGTATTGGTCAGTTTGTCACCTGAGATCTTCTTCTACTACTCAGGGAGAGATGTCCTTCCTCTGTTACGCCGTGGAGTCCCTTCCCATGGGAGACAGTTCTCCATGAACTTCTCCAATGTGGTTCCAATCTCACAACAGCAGTCCCCCCAAAACTGCTGTGGTGTGGGTCAGTCTTCCACGGGGTGCAGTCCTCCAAGGAGAGGCTGCTCCAGCCTGGAAGCAGGGCCCCCTCTCTCCACTGGGTCTTCCACTGGATCACAGCCTCCTTCAGGCATCCACCCACTCTGGCGTGAGCATCTCCCTCATGGGCTGTGGGTGAATCTCTGCATCCCCCATGGACCTCCATGGGCTGCAGGGGGACAGCTGCTTCACCATGGTCATCACCACAGCCTGCAGAGGAATCTCAGCTCCAGCACCTGGAGCTCCTCCTGCCCCTCCTTCTCCACTGACCCTGGTGTCTCCATGTTGTTTCCCTTACATGTTCTCACCTCTTCTCTGGCTAGAAAAATCTGTGCTCCACTTTGTTTTGATTTTTTTCTTAAATATGTTATCACAGAGGCGTTACCATCATCTCTAATTGGCCCAGCCTTGCCCAGCAGCATGTCCATCCAGAGCCATCAGAGACTGGCTTTGCCAGGCATGATGGAAGCTTCCAGCAGCTTCTCACAGAAGCCACCTCTGTGGCCCCCTGTTACCAAAAACCAGGCCATGCAAAACCAACAGATCCTCCTAGCAAGTAGGAAATCAACCGTGAGACTTGATAATTTGCAGATAGGATGATCCTGAAAGTTATTTTGAAATTTTGTACTCATCATATATTCTACTATGTATTATAACATTTTTGTTTGTAATATACAAATCACCAAGTGAATCCATGTTAATAGGTGATGGGTTGTGGGTCTTAAGGGGCCCCAGCATATCACTTTCATCTGGAAAAGAAGCCTTCAACAATTCTTCTAGTATTTGTTCCACCATCAAGGTTTGAAAGGTTTTTAGGACAAGTTGTCTTGTAGCACCACTGTAATTTTTGCTGCTGATCCAGGACAAAGACGAGAAATAAAGAAGTTTGCCACTGGCTGAGAAAGGAAATGAAGTAAAGAGAGCAAGAAAGGATAGATGGCTACTATGAGTCTCAGAAAAAAAGAAAGTCTTACCTCATACACACAATTTTTATTTTGATACTGTAATACCTTAGGCTACTCATGAATTTTCTAAGTGGTTTTTCTTTTCCAACAAAGATGTAATTCTATGAAGTTGGTTTCTCCCCTGCCCAAAATTTCATTTTAATTTTCTATTTTAGGCCTGGTAAATTGAAATAACTAAGGCTTTAAATTTAATGCCTTTTGTTTAAAATCAGCTTAATATATATATAAAAAATTATTATACTGAATTGCCTAAAAATATTGGCTAAGCAAAAGAAATTGAAAATATTTTAATTCATGGTGATGACTTGAAATCTGATAGAATACTTAATCATTTTCAAATGTTTTTTGCTGAGACATTTCAATATTCCATCTTTCATCTTCATTTGCATCAGAAATTGTATGGTAAATTGCGATAATTTCAGCTAATTTCCCACAGGAGAGGAACTTGACTTATTTTGGATAGCTTAGACATGACCTAATATCCTGTGAGGATTCCAGTTGGCGAACCAAGTTAGGTTATGTTTGTGAAAGAGACTGGAAGGCAAAGCTGACTTTCCAGAAGACAAACACTGACATATGGAACAGCATTTCATATATTGCTAGGATTATCCTTTTACTAAAGGAATCATGACAGTGCATTTTGGTTTTTAAAGGAGATGAGGTTTTTTTAAAGCAGCAATCACATCTGCAATGTCTTTGTATAAGTATTAAGAAATACTTACATGCTTGTAATAAGCATTGGGGAAGCACTCAGATTTGGGAGGATCCTAGTGTTTTAGCAAAAATACTGATGCTGTGAAGAAAACTCTAAAATATAGGCCCAGTCACATTACAGAAGGGTGCTCTTTGCTAAAGATGGCCAGTAATTTGGTATCAAAAGATGATTCTGAATGAATGTGATAATAAGTGGTATAAAAATTGTTAGTTGCTAATGCACTCATGATTTTCATCACAGTAACCCTATAACTCTGTTTTCAACCTTCTAGAGAGCCAAATCCAGGTGGAGTGCTGTCTTTGTCTCTTACTGCTCTTGTCCCAGTTTGGGTATCCTTGTGGACTGGTGGCTCCAGCTGGAACAGGACAGAAAATTGTAGAGGGCCGATCTCCTCTTGGCGTTTTCCCGGGAACCGGGGGACACCTCACAGAGTGACAAGTAGAGCTGCCAATGAGGGTGCTTCATGCGCTATGAGGCAGGTGGGGCAGATGATGAGGACTAACGCTGTACTGGGATCAAGATCCAGGAAGGGTCAAGTAAGGAGAAGTCAGTCTCATTCCCAGGATTCATCTGAGGGTGCAGTTTCCATCAGTGTAGAATTCCTCAAGGATAGGGCCTGATCTTAGGGAAGAAAAGGAAAATGTTGGGAGGAGGAGAAGGGAAAAAAAATGTCTTTGTTACTCATAGTGCCTTTATTCCTACTGGCATATTCTACTGGGAAAGAGAGGAAAAAAAACCAAACCAGTATTGGCATTGTAAGAGACTGAAATTTTATCACTGATCACCATTCTGGAATAAGATGCTGTGTGCATTTCCATCCTACCTTTGTGTCTGCAACTTTTTGCTTTATAACAAGACCTAACTCCACTATGAGGGAAGTAGGCAGAAGCTTTCTCACAGCACTCAAATGAGACAGGAGCAAGCTCAACATGCTATTATGAAGGTTTCCTGCTCTTCTGCCTCCCCAACTTTATGGAATTGCAGCTGCCTTGTTTGGGTTTTTTAGCTGTTTTCTGACTCTGAAACATGTTCTCCATGCAATCAAAATGTGTCTGACAGAATTTTCAGTTCATGTAAAACAAATACAAAAATAAACAGATCTTGAGAAAACCAAGCCATTCTAAAAATCCTTGATGTTTTCCCCATAGACATTCAAAGAGTATGTCTAGGGGGAAATCACTGGTACTTCAAATGTAAAAGCAGCTATAGAGATAACATATGTCAATCCTGTAGACCCAAGCTTGGCAGTCCATGCTCTCATGAGCGAAAACTGCAGGAAAAGAAGGGGAGGGAATTCTTTTACTGCCATATAAAATCTGCATATTTATCTCTAATCTCATTATCAAATTACATCTTTGCTTACTGAATTCACTTTTGACAAATAATTTGTATCAGGAAGCAAAGTGCTCTAGTAAATATGTTGGAGTCAGGAGCATGAGACTGCAGTCCCAGGTCTGTCACTGTCTGGGATATCACTTCACCTTTCTGTTCCTTTCCTGATCCTCCCACCACTGTTTGATCACTTTATACTAAAAACCTTAACAGTTTTTGGTATAATGCAATGAGGCTTTGATCTTGCATTGGGCTTCTGGGTACTGCTGCAACATTAATACTACAAAAGCAAGGAATATTCAAAGGAGGAATTGCATAGCCCCCATCACTCTCTTGCTTAGAGTAGTGAATTCAGAGTAGTGTTGCCGTTGACTTCAGAGGACATAGAATTGGAATCCATTTTGGTTTTGAGTATATTGAATATTTTGAAGTTTCTGTCAGCTGCTCAGTGTGCTGTCAAATGCACTAATGAAAGGTTTTCCTAAAGTTAATTTTCCTACTCGTAATACAATACCCAAATTTGCTTTAACACTTGAAAAAATCCATCCATACTAAAGAGAATCAGTTGCTTAATCCTAAAATTAAAGGTTATTGCATGCAAGAGAAAATAATTACATGCTCAAAGTATGGAAAAAAGAAAACTTTTTTAATATGTAGGTATTTGTATAATTAAAGACTAATCAAGCATGAAGGCTGCTGACTAAACCAGAAAATGAGATTGTTGGCAAGCAATATTGTAATGTAAATGCCATTTTTGTTTAAGTACTAAGGAGCTGGAGGAATGATATCCTGAACAGATTAAAAGCAAACAGCATTGATAATAAATATTTATCAGATTTTATCAGAAATGAAACACACAGAGATTTTTATATTTTACATGCAAAATATATTAGCATTGAAGTATTCAGTCACTTTTCAAAGGTTTGTTCACATCTTCACTTTAAAATGTTGAGAACAAGCACTCAGTAGTGATAGAAACAGCTTTAAAACTCAGTCTTAATCTGTAGCAACATCAGTAATGTGTAGGCAATGGAAAAAGCTAAGAGGTGCTAACACAGTTAACTACAGATGTATAAGAACAACTCCTGGGGCTGAATAGTCATAATTTGAGTGGTCTGTAGGTGTTCTACTTTCTTTCCCTTTTTTCCAAAATGTGTACATTAATTTTTCAAAAACAGAGAGAAGCTTCTGAAGCTTAAATCCATGCCATGAAACAAATATTTAGTCAAGTATTTATGGAAGGCTTATGTATATACAGAAATTAATCCAACATAACCACCACTTTGGTGTAGAGAACTGATTTAATTAAAGGTCTGTATCATCTTGGTGCAGTGTTTTAAGTTTGTAGTAAACTATTGCACTGGTTAAGCATGCTCATCATACACCTTTGAGTTATTGTAGCCTTAATCTTGTTTAGAAGTGGATATAAAGATATTTGGCTACATCAAGGGTTCAGAAGAATAAGGAAATGCTAGAACACTGAATGTGTTCCTATTCCCATTAATTTTCTTTTCATTACACTGTTCCCAAAGTTGGCACTATTCATCATGCTGAGGTCCAACAGAAACCATCTCTTAATCAAATCTGATCACGCAACAATTTAAGCTAATTTAAAACATCCTTTGAAATCTGTGAAAAGAGGCCTAAAACCAGTGGTTATGATAGTGATCCAGTTAATACCTTTGCCTTAGTACATGTGCTGTGGGCTGTTGCATCCTTTGTGTTGATCTGTACCTCCTGTTGTTTCCTCACGCGTTTACTTTTTGGAATAATCTTCATTTCACTTGATTATGACTGAGACATACAATAGTATGTCACTGACAGAGTTATTGAGGGAAAGTGACAAAAGGGATTTTTGAATGTAAGGCTGCCTACAACATTATCTAATTTTTCCTATCCTAGTGTCATTATATTCTATTTGCCTTTGGACTAAAGAAGTGTAGACAAGTTAAAATTAAATAATACCGTGAAAAAGTCTAATGCTAGTCTCTTGAATAAGCATTGATCTAATTTCAGAAGGGCTGAGTCACTACCATTAATATGAACTGTAGAAATTATTATTTAGCCTTCAAAGGAATAAAGATACAGATTTCAACCTCTGCATTTCTTAGAAAAGCCTTGCTTGTGTCTATAGGTTTTATCACAGGAAACTGACAATTTTCAAATGCCAAAATTCAGACTAAGGTCAGCCCAAGCCATCCTGGTTCATGCCATCCTGTGTTATACCTGAGTTACTGATGTCTTAAATGTATTACTTCATAGGTGGGTATATTAATATATCAGCATTAAGGAACTTTATAATAAGGACTTTGTAAGTCCTTTAAGCAATTAGTATTTACATTAGTTTAATGACACTGAGGATTATGTTGGTAAAAACACACTAAGGAAAATAGCAGGAAAACCACAAAATTTTGTGTGTAGACAGTCTACAGTGGTCCAACAAGAGGAAAGTAGAAGAGGAAGTAAAGCACATTTAGATCAAAGCTATGCAACTGATGATCTCTGAGCCAGATCTGACATGTAGGAAGTTTCTATCAAGACACCAGGTGAGCAACTAAAAGAAAAATAAAAAGCTTTGAAGGCAACTGCACATTTGCTTTGCCCTGGGGTGTGTAATTGCTTGTGGGTCATGAGAGCAGCCCAAATACCTAAGAGAGGTGGAGAGATGAAAAATCTGCCTTTTGATATTTGTTTGCTTGTTTGTTTGCTTATTTGTTTTTCATACATAGCTGGCTGAACCATAGTAATAAGTTTTATCTTGCCTGTTAGCAAAAGAGCCTGATTCTTTTCTACTACAGAGATAACTGTGTCTCCCAAAGATTAGTGATCCTATCAAGCAGGTATTGCTTTTTTGTTTGTTTATTTTCAAATGTAGTGTTGTATAAAGTGTAAGCTACAAGAACAGTTTATCTGTTATTTCTAGAAGGGACATTTACCACCGTTTTCTGATGAAAACACAAAATGGTGTAAATTATTTAAAGGCTGAAACAGATGCTTTCACAAATCATTAAACTACCTTGTGTCTTGGAACACAGAGAGGATATCCCTGGGATATTTATCTGAGGGGTCTGCGGGTTGAAAGGGGAATGGAGTCAGCAGAAAAAGAAGCAGTCCCATACAGAAAGAGCAATTATTCACAAAATAAAAATGAGGATAATGGTTAGAAATGTCAGCATATATATCTGAAATGTCTTTGGTGTGGCTATTACTTACGAAAAAGTCATTACTGCCATTTTGCACGAAGTACCATGCACTTATTTCATTGTAACCATGACTTGTATAGCGTTCATATATATGGAAAACTTACAGAGAAACCTCAAACCACCTAGTGAAATGTGGCATGTCTCCCAGCTCTCTGGCTTTATATTCCTTGACAACCATCAGCCTAAGCAGGGTTTAAAAATGCTCAACACTAGTGTACATCATCTCCATTTACCTGCATGAATCAGTAAGGACACGCAAGCCTCGTCTTCAGTGTGTGGTTTTGAAAGTCTTAATGTGATTCTGTAGACTAACAATATCCTTTACTCCAAACAATAAAATGTAAGATCAGAGTCCAGGTTATAGCCTCACTTGGAAGTTTGAAGGTCAACCAGATGCTGCTCTTCTTGCCAGGACTGTCCAAAAAAGTTGCCTTCTTTTCAGAGAGAATCTCTGCAACAGATATTGAAATCTGTGGATGTTTTTCTGGACATGCTCAATTTGATTTTGCAATTTCTTCGCAGGAGAAAGTCTTATTGCAAGGATTAGGCAAAAATCAGACCCAGGAATATTCCATCATCTCCACAAATACTTCAAACCAGAAAAGGAAAACAATAAAAGCCGGGCAACTGAGAATTTGCATGGATAAAATAAAACTGTTAAATCTGCTTTCCTTCATTTTGGTTTTTCATATGCACATGAACCCCATGCCATTTGAGAAATTTGATTCAAAACAAAGAATTTAAAACAGGGAAATTTCAATACCAAAACACTTTCTTTGGGAAGTTATGGAAGGAGACACTTACTAAACGCAATCAAAATGCCCACCATTTTTTAAAAAGTTTCAATTCCAATGGAAAGAATAATAGTGTAATAAATTTTTCCACCACATATTTTAAAGCCTGTTTGAAAAACCAATTGTAACAAAATATTGTAAATTAATCCAAGTATAAAATATAGGCTTCACATTAGGGTGCTGTTTTAAAATTTCCATGGGGTGCTTCAGCACTTCAAGAAACGGCATAATGACCTGAGGAGGAGAAAGAAAAGATCAGTACACCTCCCACTTCTGACAGATATGGGTTTTCCCTATGAAATAAGGTCAGTCATGCCAGTAAGATGGTCCTGCACTGAGCAAATGAGATTTACCTAAAGAGATGAGGTTTATAATCATCCGGGAAATAACCATTCTCATTTTCCTATAACTTGTTCCTTTGCAAAGTTTCCAGAATTCTTTTAACAGCTGGACAACTCAATACCTCTTTTTCATTATTTTTTGTTGAGAACTGTAGATCCACTGAAAAGCAAATCTTTTCATGGCATCTAGTTAAATCATCTCATAAAATAGTATCTTAGCCTCAGGTTCAAGCTTTTCACTGCACCTGATTCAGACATGAGGCTTGAACTAGGGTCTCCACGTGCTTGTGAATGCCCTGATTTGGCAGAATAATACATGCTTGAGGGCTTTTACTTTTCCATCTTGAAATATAAATAGTTCTCTGTTCATCAGGCCAGAAAGAGAACTTATCCTCCTATTTGTCCCAGTGTGCATGGTAACTTTACTAAGGAAACAATTCTAAACAGCGGCAGAGAAGTGTTACAAGACTGTAACTTACTATGTATAACATCTTTTCTGTTTGAGAATTGTCTGCTGCAAATTTTAATGAAAAATGTCTATCAGTGCTAGGCAAGCCCACAAGGAGCTGGGTAAATACTCCAGATATAAACTAGGACTGGTTTGTCTTTATTCTCTCTTGGGAGAAGAGGAGCTGATTGTATAGGTTACAAAATATTCTATCCATTGCTTGGATGGGAGAGTTGCCACTTTAGCATAACATGAGCACTATTTTTCCTGTGATGACTACCTGGTGTTTGGACTTCATCTGGCTGATTTTCATTTTATAATCATGAAAACTGAAAAGATATTTCCTAAGCTACTTGAAGGGGGTAAGAGGTTTGATTCAGAAAGATAAGATACAAAGGGAGCATATATATGATTCAGATTGACTGGAATTTTTAAAAAATAATTGGTATCTTCCAAGCAAAAGGAATAATCTTCAATGTAGGTAATAAGTGACTTTCTATCACTCAACATTAATTGTAATACAAAGAAATATTGAAATTCTTCCAGAAAGTACAGATAAAATAAATCCCTAAATATCAAAATGTTAGCTCCAATAGGATTGAAACTTTATGAGCAAAATTTGACTTCTAATGATATTAGGCCAATACAGACTTTAAAATAAGAGGAATTACAGGTTCTGAAAATAAAGTATTAGCCTTATTGTTTTGATAAAGATCCATGACCCCTGGCCCTTTAAAAATTGAATTTAGGCTGTAAAAATATCACTTCTTATTGATCACACGGTTATTAAAGTCATTCAAATGCTCAATTTATATGTCAACCACTTGTAATATTTCCTGTAAATATTAGAACAAAAGAAGAATGTGATAATATTTTGTTCAGTTGCATTAGATTTATTCAGCTTTTCATCACTAAGAAATAATAAAAGTGGCACTAAATAATGCATTAAATATGCCAAGCATTTATGAAAGCTAAATAAATTTACAGCTGCATCATGTATGTGGTGTTTGCACACAGTAGTTCATGTATATGAAGGCTGGAACATACCCATCCGTGTAACTGAGTGTGACAGTATAAATAGACCATGGGTTCTCATTCTCTCAGTACACCTTCCTACTCCCTGCCACATACTTGCAACCTTTAGAAGGTGTGGCTTATTTGTTGAACCTCAAGGAGAATGAAGAAACATGGTAAGTCAACAGACATTAATTAAATGTTAAAGGCAGGTTTTAAAGTACCTTCAGTATATGTGGCTTCTAATGACATTCAAGTGCACTTACAAGGGAGGTCAGGGGGAAGATCTTTAGATCCCCCAGGCTCCCCCAGCCTTTCCATAACCAAATGCTTTCATATGAGTAATCGAAAGAAACCTTTAGTCAACCACTGGGGAGTCTTTACAGCCTGGCTTCGATTGGAGTCTGAGTGTGACTGTGAGCAGGACGTGTTTGTAAGCATTTCTAATGGCATTTTGATGTACATGTGCAAAATTGATGTCGGAAGGATCATTGTAAACTCCCAAACAGTGGAATATTGAGGACATTTTCAGGTGGCAGTCAGATTCTGGCTGGGTGAGCCCGGTATATTTTCTCATGTCACAGCTGATTAGGTTCACAGGGAAGTGGAAAGAGTAAAAAATTCTCTTATTACTGCAGCAATGCCGTATCAGCCTCTTTTCCCTTTGAATGCAACATTAGTTTTTGTCCAGAACTCTAACTACTTTCTACAGTTTGGGGAATTGTAAAGCAGAAACAGTTTTCCCAGCTAGGCTGACCTTCACAGTAATGAGAAATTACTGGAATTTCTCTCTATTTCTCTAACATTTGGTGAGGGGGAATAGGAGGTATGTGTTTGTTTTACCTGATATTATGTTGTGGGCATCTATTTGGCACTTTGAGCCTAATTTTTTTCCATTCAGGAGATTACATGGACTGCTGCACCATCTGACCCAGTAGCCAGCCCTTAAGTGTATAGAGAAGTGACAGTAATGCACTTTAAAACCTTCTGTTATCACAGCAGTGATGGCATTTTGTTTCAGCCATTAAATGATTTCATTTTTCAATGGATGGCTATTTTCGTTTTTTCTTCAGTACCTGTTCAGGTGATGAGCAATGATCTTGAGAAAATTTAAGATTCATTACCAGCCAGGTAGATAGGGTATTCTCAAAGTGAACATACATCTGCACACTGCTTTCCTTGTGAGTTTGGTGCTATAGAACTACAATGCTGATCATCTCTTGCAGATGGGATAAGAAAATTCTGCAATTATGTGCAAAGCAACACATCTGTCAAGAAATAGGAGTTTCTTCCTTCTTTTCAGATGCTTCAGAATAAACCTCTTTCCCTGTGGAATCTCAGACCTCTAGCAATGCAAGGTGGTCCAGGCTTGGTCTGCCCTGCAGATGCAGAAGTAGAACTGCAGAGGTGTTGATATGACAAGGCAAGGATTCATGGAGCAAGCTTTAGTGCCAGGAACAGTGAAGGCACTATGGCAGGGCATTAAAGGCGGTGAGCCACCCAAGTAAACATGCAGGATCTCAGGCACAACTTACACTGAAGACCGTACTGCTGCATCTTCATGGTGGCATCGGCATGAACTTGAAGGGCTTGGATAGGACTCCACCTGCTCCTGATTACAGTGTAGACCTCTCCACCACTGGCATCTGTGCTAGTAAAATATCTAGAATTCCTGGAAATGGGCACAGGTGAAAGCATTTCAAACAGAAGACAAATTGAATCAAATCTCTGGCTGAAAATCACTCACATATGAAAGCTGAGTGGTAGTTTCAGGGAATTCATAAGTTTCAAGTGTTTTACCTTAATTCTGGCTTTATTGTAGCTAGAACAGGCTATGGAAATGAGAAAATATCATGGAGGAGGCAGGTTTTCACCTCCTTTTACTGTGGAGGAATAAATGGTTTCATGTTATTTCTAGAAGAAGAAGGTTGTGTACTACTCTGTAAACTTTCAAGAGTTTGTACTCCTCCACTCTTGCTGTATCTGAAAGGCCTGAAATAGTGGACATATTCCATTGGGTTGGACTGCCATATTCCTAGTTAATATTTGTGTGTTATAGCCATGATGTTAGGACACTGCTTTGATTCCCTGTTAATAGCCCATAATATGGGGAGCAAAGTCAAGGAATATTAAATTCCATGATCATGCTCTAACACTAAGAGTGCAAAATCTCATTGATTGCAATTAGTGGGGCCACCAGACCCTCCATTTGAATTTTTTTAAGACATCAATGTTAGTGGCATGCTATTGTGCCAACAGGAGATTTTTTTCTGATATGCTCCATCATTCAGAAATACCTGTATGTCTGCAGTTCATCAATTACGAACAAGGTCAATAGGGGGGAAAAATCCTTGAAATTGCAAGGAAAATTTCCCTTGTATTGATGCATAGCATTATAGTAAGCTTAATTTAGATGCTTTTTTTCTAATTTTATATTAAACTATTTGGTACTCATGCTTGCACTTCTCTTCTGATCTTTTAAGGCGGATATTTCTTGAAGCTCTCAACAGACTATTTCTTAGCCAGTGGTGCATTCTCTGTGTATTCCCTTTGCTCTGTACTTGATTATCATGTGTAAAAAAACATTGGATTCATGTGGCCCCTAAAATGAACAGAAATAAATTAAAGCAAAATCTGAGTGGATCAAGACAGATCTCCTGTCTCTTACTTTCTAGGAAATGAGAACACACAGGAGGAAGGAGCAAAGTGTCAAGACTGTCTGCACACTTGGATTTAAGTTTTTTTCAGGAAACCCTCTTTCTTAGTCTTCAAATAAGACTGGACAAATATTTTATATCCTAGGAACACTATAAGGTCTAAGAATGAGGTTACAGAGTGTTACGATAGAGAAAACCAGAGATCTCAAACAATGCTTGATAAAACAGAGCTCAGCTAATGCCTTTGCTTAAATTAGTTGCAGGAAATAGATTGATAGTTTGAAGCACTTCTTTCTTTTTCTAATAATTAGCAATGCCCTGCTTTGTGCACTATTTGCAGTGTCCTGATGTTTGATTCATACTTCCATTTATACTTAACTTTTATGAAGGCCTCATAAAAGGACAGCACATTAATTAAATATGTTAAATATTCATCAGTATTCATTGCAAAGTGATTGCAAATGTGTGATCTTCCTTTTTCCACTGATAACATTAGTCATATTTTTGTCTAGTCCTGAATCAAACACTAAGTCTAATGCATCATGCTAGGGTAAATCAGATCCCACCCTGTAGAAGGTCAAGTGCAATACATAGTACAAAAGCAGTGTAAATGAGATTGATCTTAGTGACTGTGAATTTTGGGAAGTTTGTCTTCATAGCACAACTAGAACTTTATGACTGTGGCTTGTTTTCATCCTTGAGTTTCTCTTAAACACTCTGCACATGAGAAACATCAGTAGAGCTCTTGGCACAGCATCACATTCAGAGCCTTCCCTGCCAGGTGACATTGAGAAGCCTTTCACACAGTAAGGCAAGATTTGACCCTGGAAACACAAAAGCGTTTCCATGACTGGTAAATCAACATCAGTAGAGCTCTTGGCACAGCATCACATTCAGAGCCTTCCCTGCCAGGTGACATTGAGAAGCCTTTCACACAGTAAGGCAAGATTTGACCCTGGAAACACAAAAGCGTTTCCATGACTGGTAAATCAGTGTCTGGCACTGGCAGGCCTTACTGAAAGAGACACTCCCTCAAGCATTTCTTATTTGACCAGAGAAGGAAAGTGTACATTTGTATTAAATTGGGCACGCAAGACAAGATACACTCCAACTTTAAAAACAGCATTAGTGTCTCCTTGGAACTTGGATTATATGCTTGGCAGTTTTGTATTTGTTTTTCTCTCTTAGGTAGCAGTGACAAATCACTGGCTGAACACACCCCTGTAAGAATAAAGGTTGTTCTACCTCCTGATGTCTCTCCCTGGTGTATTATGAAGGAACACTGGTACTTCAGTATATAACAGTCTAAATGTGGGAAAACTGATCAACCAGTCTCAAAGCAGTGGGCTTACTAAGAAAGAGAGAAAAGCATCTAAGATGTGTTGAGAAGTTGCTTGCAGCTACTAGGGTACATCAATTATCTATGTCATGGTCAGCTTGGGGCCATCTTCTTCAAAATGGTAACGCTTATGGATAGGCTGTTGTAATGAGAAATGTGTATGTGGGGTCCCAAATACATGAATGGCACAAAGGGGCTGTGTTTGTCTTGTCTGCCACTGGCAAGTGGTGGAAGCTAAATCTCACCAGGTTGCCAAACTGAGCATGAGTATTGAATCCTGCATCCCATCAGGCCCCACAGACTGAATCCACACACTCCCTGTGGCTGCTAGGAATGCATTCAAATTCTAGAGATTGGCTGCAGGAGCAGTTAGGGAAACTAAGACCAGTATCTAAATATAGGAGAAATAAAAGCATTATATAAATATTGAAAACAATGCTCATTCCTGGTTCTAGCCTGCAGGAAGCGGTTGAGTGCTGCCGGTAACTGTGGAGAGCCAGGACTTCACTGCTCTTGCTCTACGTGTCTACAGGAAACCTCAGCATAACCTGTAGCATGCAATCTCCTAAATGCAAATAATGTCCATAGCAATTATTTTAAGGTTTTTTCTCCCTTCTACTGCTGACCAGAATTAATGACACGGCAGCAGAACAAGCAAGTACTACAAAGAAGTGCCCAAGCATGTGTGCCGTAGATACATAGTGCCAGCTTGTACCTCACCCTGCCATAATTTCGCAAGCAGAATACCCTTGTAGAGCTAAAACCCACCCCTCACCTTTTTGTTAAGAGGGTCCCATTCTCAGTACATTTCCTCCACCACAATTTTCTTTACATCCACCCAAGCTGGATGGAGGTCCAGTCCTCCACCCTCTGGACTCTCATACTGGGCCTAGCTGATATACCAGTAATTCTCCTTGCTTTTTCTTCATTAATTCCTTCAGGAGAGCCTAGGACCATGAAGCCACTGGGCCAGGGCAGCAAGAGGAAGTAAAGCCTTTCCAGAAAACAATGGGGTACCAGTCTGAAATGGGGATTTATAGGATTCTTAGCTTTGGTGAAAAGGACTAAAGTATAAAGCATGGGGTAGCATTACTTGCTGCTGTTCATCAAAAGCCGGACTTGCTCACAGTCCCCCACTCTACTTGTAGCAGCATTTGGAGATTTCTGAATCTCTAGTGAAACCAACAGCACTTATTCCTCTTCCAGCTGTCAAGGAAGCTTTATTGTTTGCTGCCTTTACCATTCTGCCATTAATGTAGTCTTTTTGAAATATGCATAGTTCCTTTTTACCAATATAGACAACACTGAAAATAAAAATACATTAGATAAATCTGTTAAGCCTGAATTATTGTCTGAACTTGGCTGAGCATGCTTTAAAGTAATACTGATTTAAAAAACTAAGGAAAGGACAGCTTTAAAAACTACCTTTTTCAAAGATGTTTCCGTATCCAGGCTTCTCTAACACCTTAGTCTGTATTTTAGCACAGTAATTTTGCCTACTCTCCATGACATAGTGCCTTACTGGAGTGTCAGAATTTAATCACAGCGATCAGCAGTTGGACTGGCTGTTCACTTTTACCATCCTAGAGCAGTTCAGAGCTCCCTCTGCTCCTGCAAAACAAAGATGAAATTGATAAAAAAGATGCAGAGTAGGAGTGGGTGTTAGGAAAGGATCTAGAAGGACAGGCTAAGGCCACTGGGCTGCATGAAGTATGACCACAGTCTGTAACATTTCCTATTCCCAAACACATTGTCTTAGCAGACAAGCAAGACAAAGGAATTACGATTATCTCCACTTTACAGATGGAGAAATGAGTTAGCAAGAGATTAACTAGCTTGTCCAAGGTCACTTAGGGAGCCTGACAGGCACAGAACTAGGACCAAGATTTTCTGAGTTCCTAAGGAAGGATCAATCTCTGAGAAATAGTGTCCTAAGCTGTGGTTCTTAATAGAATAATCTCGTATTAAAACATTACAAAAGTAAAAATGCAATTTCTTTACCTTTCAGTTTGATTAATGGATTTTTCACAACTCTACAATAAAGCAAATTCCTTTTCTAATATAGAGTATTTGAATTTTTTTTTTTTTTTTAAAGAAAGTAATGATGGGGGAAAAAATCCCCTTTTTTTGATTAATTGCAGGAGGATGTTGTTTCCTTTTCTGGCCAATAATTTCTAGCTATCAAATAGATGTACTTTAAAGTGCTAGGATTTGGCATGATGATGAGCCAACTAGCAAGAGACCACCCTTTATAGATAATATATTAGTTGAAAAAATTGAGTTTCTGGACCTTAATCTTCTAAGAAAAGCTGAAACCTTAGGGGAAAACTTCCACTGTGTTAGTCAGTTGGTTCACCCTATTTGATTGCTGGTCAGTACATGAACCCTATTTTAGAAGTGATGTGATTTCTTTCTAAAATAAGCTGTTTACAATGTTCTACAGGCTATTATGGTTCGAATGCTAAAGTTCTTGAAAGGATTCTACAGCAAAGCAGCATTCAAAAGATTACAGGATTATTTTGTATTCTCTCTGAAATGGAATTTGATCTGCATCAGCTGATTTATATGAATTAATTTTGTTGGTTTGTTTTTGAGCATTTTATGAACTCACAGAGAGATTATTGACCCTTTAAAAGTTTTTGATAAGAAGATATAGCAATTGTCATCCTATGGTTAGTAATAATTACCATAATAGGTATAAATTCTTTTTAGGAGATGAATTCTTTTCGTAAGTAAAACTTAAAAGCCAAGGCAAAGTGAGTTAGGTGGTGTCCACATCAGGACTTCTTGTGACTTCTCTTGCAGTGTAGTATTGCAAAATACAACAGCTGTGAAAATAGGATGTTGTGATTTAACTCCAGCCCCATGCAGCCACTCACTCGAACGCCACAGTGGAATGGGGGAAATAAATGAAGAGTAAAGGTGAAAAAGCTTGTGGGTTGAAATAAAGACCCTTTAATAGGTAAAGCAAAACCTGTGAGCACAAGCAAGGCAAAACAAACAATTAATTCACTGCTTCCCATGGACAGGGAGATGCTCAGTTATCCCCAGGAAAGCAGGACTCCATCACATGTAACAGTGACTTGGGGAAGACAAACATCATCACTCTGGATATCCCCTCTTTCTTCTTCCCACACCTTTTGTTGCTGAGCATGATGCCATAGGGTACTGGGATATCCCTTTGGTCAGCTGCAGTCCTAGCTGTGTGCCCCCCCAGCTTCTTGTGCACTCCTGGTCTCCTCCCTGGTGAGGCAGTGTGAGACAGACAAAAGACCTTGGCTCTGTGCAAGCACTGCTCAGCAATAACTAAAACATCCCTGTGTTATCAACAGTGTTTCAGCACAAATCCAAAACACAGTCCCATGCTATCTGCTGTGAAGAAAATTAACTTAATCCCAGACAAAACTCACAGATGGGATCACAACCAACCAGGGATACTCAGTGAAGAACAATGACTAAGGAAAAATCTAAGGGTCAATTTTTAATTATTTTATTAGAGGTTGATGTAGTCTTTTGTTAAAAGCAGTTAAAATTTGTTAAAATTATTAACACTTCCTTGTAAATGGATTACTTTTGGGACAGCACCTTTATTGTTCATGAGAAATGAGCATGTGGTTAAAGGGAAGCATAATTTAAGCAGAGCAGTGCATTTTCTGTACCTTAGCTCTTGGGCTTACCCTGTATGATACAGAACTGTGTGGCAGTACTGAAGCTGGGGCAGAGGTCTGTGTTCCTTATTGCTGTACTCAGGATAACTAGAGTGAATAAAAACTAGGGAGAAGGGGAACACCATGTTAGCACAGCCAATACTTTTTGTAGCCTGTGCAAGCATTTCTGCATTGCTGCTCTTTACAGTTTGCTTTCATTACAAGGAGTCAGTGTACATGCTCAGAGACTTGTCACAGGTTCCCAAAGATAAGAGCTGCAAGGTCCTGAATCTATCATTCTGCTTTAGATGCAGAGATAGTTATGCTGTCATTTAACTTAATGATCACTTGACTTAAACGTGTCATTTGGGACCTACACTGTACAGTCCCATATAGTTAACATTCAGAGGTAGGCCCTTGCAGGTTTCTTACCTCTCTCCGCTCAACTCTAAATCTCTAAGTGTATAGACATACCCAAAGACAGGCAGTGGGATTTGGTGTGCAGTGTGTCCAAAAACCAGTAAAGCTGCAAAACTCCATTTGCAATGTGTTCTTGTACAAGATGCATGCCTTTATGTGCCTTTGGTACATGCCACCCAACCAAGGCCACTTAAATGTATCTTCAGATGCCTTCCATGGTCAGTGAAAAAAGAGTCCTTCCTGGAAGACAGCTCAGAAAAGGGTCTTCTTTTGTAAAGTCTGGATTACCCCCAAAACCATCTGTTTCCCGTTACCACCTGTAGAGTGATGAAAGCTTTGTAACTTCAGTGTCAGATTGTAGGTATTTTGTATTCCCCAAACAGACAGGAAGCAGACAAAAGTGTGGCTGCAGCATGGGCTAACTGTGTTATGGCACAGGCTATTTTTACAGGTTTGTGTCAGAATATGGGCTTGAGAGGAGCATTACTGCAAGTGTTATTCTCCTAAACTAATGTAAGTTATATCAGAATTGTTGTGACACTGTTTTGTAAACTAAAAAGAACACTTGTCAAAAAGACTGCGTGTTTTGAAGATCGTCACAAGTAGATTAAAGGCTCATCTCTCGTGCAGTGACTTATATATGCCTATCATCTCTTCTCCTAGATCTTCTGCACAGCAGGACTGCTGTATAGGCTTCATGAGATGCAGAAAAGATGTCAGAAATACATAAGTGTTTTGATTTACCTATAGTCTTCTCTCTTCTGTTCCTAATCTAGAATTTAGGGGGTTTATGATGTGTTGTGTGTCATGTGTCTGATTTAATATCATTATTTCAATAGTCATTCTTGTGATTCCAGTGTTTATGTTTCAGAACTCTTGTGTTGATATACTAGAATTAGTTATTTCTTTTATTACCTCAACAGTGCATTGCTTCTGTAAATAAAATTAAAGACCTTTAATTTTCTTTATCCTTGGTGCAATTAACCTCTATACACATTTTTTTAATTGTGTTCTGCTTGGGCAATGAGAACATTCCAGAATGTATACATGACATATTTCTTGGTTTTCCTTTGATATAGCCTACCACCTAAATTAGCTGGTAGTCCATAGTAGACTGCTATTTGTTCATTAAAATTTATGGAGCAATTTGTATTTCATGCATTTTTTTCTTGCATATATACAGTAAAACGCATGCACATACACTCAGAGTCATGGACTTCCAGGTCTCTGAAAAGCATACTGAAGGCAACTGACTCACCTGCGATTGCTTTTCAGTTTCTTTTTTATATTCTTTTTTCCTTTTATGCCTGTTGTCTTTTGTAATTTGACTTCAAGGAGGTTTTTCGTACAGGTTTGGCAAATACAGGTGTTCCATGTACCACATTGCCATGGCATTCCTTTCTTTTTATTACTGCATTTTTGTTCTGTAATACTGTAATTTGATTAGTTGCCCATCTATTTTTACTTTAAGTTTCCAAATTTATAGTGTTAGCGTTTGACTTTTACATTTCTTACACTGGTGTAAGCAAAGACCAGGCCCCCAGCTCCATAGTGCTGCCCACAGTATCATCAACCCTTCTTTTCCACAGCAGCCACTTGTACAGATGAGTCAATGAGGCCTTGCATCCATGGCTACTCATCTCTATCCACCAACTGGGGGCCCGTTAGTGCTAATCATAAACAAGGGGCCTGTAGTACTCTGTAGTACAGCTCTTGTAGTTCGACATACAGTTTTCTTCCCTGATTTTGTTATGTTTAACAGCTAGAGATGACGGTAATTTATACAAGTGAGTAATTTTTTCTGCTTAATAAGATAAACTGTTAGGTCTAGAGCTCAGGTTAGCATTATTTGAGTTACTGTCATTCATTTTAAAATAGGAGTTGATAAAAACAAGATATCATATGTGACATTTACTACAAGACTGTGAATAAACAGAAAACCAGAAGGGATGTTAGGATGCTGTCTTGGGGTGTTTTTATGATAATACTGTGTTCCCCTGTCGTCTGCTTCTTGCCCAGAAATGGGTCCTGCAGCTTTAAGCTGGGTCCAGAAGAGAGGGGAGAGAAGCCAGGAGAATACTTCAGCGCAGTTTGTGTTCAAGGACTCACACACACTCCCCTGTGTTCTCACCGCTGCAGAGCTGAGGGAACACCCTCCTACTTTTAGCTAGCCTCTTAGCTGAGGCAAGAAATTTTCCCAAACTGGCATACCAAAATCCCCTGGTAACTTCTTCCTCTTCTGGAGCTGTTCGGCCTGGCTGTGATCTGAGAACCAAATCATCAGACCCTGTGGACCAGCAGGGAGGCTGCAGGGATGCTGCATCCCGGCCTCGGACCTCAGGAGGGGCTGAGCCAGCTACAGAGGGAACTCTAAATCCACCAGCTTTCTCTGCAGAGAGGATGTTTATTATCTAACATTACTCAATTGTTTCCTGTGCCCTGTGATGGCACTCTGCTTGTTAAATAAATAGTTTTTTTCACTTTGATCCAAGAAATTCCTTTTGTATCGGTGGGGGGAGGGAGTGCTGAAACCTGTCTTCTGCGGAGGAGACATCCCTTCCAGGGCATTTCCCACTAAATTTGTCTCAAACTGAGACTGATGCATTGGGAATTTCCCCACAACTGCGGTGTCAAGCTTTGTAATTGGTTTATCTTACGAAAAGTGTCTGGAACATTAATGATAAATTAGTGCTTTCTAAATAATATATATGTTATCAGATCACAACTGCAGAGCTAAGACAAGGCTTTCTTTTATGCAGGGTGCTCCGATAATGTAAACCAACAAACTTGAACCAGTTAACTTATAAAGAGCAGCAAATCCAGACTTATACAGTATGCTCTCCTGGATTTACCATTTTCCTATGTAAAATCAGTCTTCACTTTGAAATAGCCTCTTGTCGTTATTTTTACCATTTACTTGCTTCTTAGATAAAAACCTACATTTTGTGAACAGCTTTGCTAGTAACTTACATGTTCATTCATTTCTGTACCTCAGAGGAATTTTTTTGGCCTTCATTAATATTACCTGGATATATATTATGGTAGTGGCTAAAAATACTAGGTAAATACATAAATCACTACGTACTGTGTAGTAAACAGAAAAATGTATTCCATATGCAGATTTAACCTGAAATAAGAAAATTTGTTTTATCTTTGATCTTGCCTTAGTTTGGCACAGGTACATATATAATCCAGTCTTGATGGGCTTTCAGATGTATTATCTAATGAGAAAACAAGCAAACATTGTGAAAGAAAGAGAATTTTATTATTTATTTTATTTTTCAAACAGGAAATTAAAAAAATGGAAATACGTGAAAGAATTGGACCCCTGGTGAGGTTTTTAGATCTCTACCCTGTGACCCTAATCACAAGACTTCCTTCCTTCTCAAACATAATTATTACTATTTCCATCACATATACTTTGGAAAGTTTTTCTTGTTTCCACATGAAATACTTATTTTCTAACCCTGAACTTTCCTTTTAAGCAAAATCAATGAAAAGCTATTGTTGCTTTTACAGATGCCAGGGAGAATTATCACCATCATAGGCAGCAATAAAAGATATATTTTTGCCCTTGGCAGATTGAATTACTGAGAAATAACTTTATAATTACTGTATAAAACACCCTGTTTTAACACTGTTTTTAATATCCATAAAGTTTCTGATTTATTTTTCACATGCCAGCGTCAATGCACTAAATTCTACCTTGGTCTAAACTGGTGCAATTACACTGACGTCTGTGGGACTCCACCTGTTGCACTGATGGCTCTTAAGAGCAATGTTATTTTTGGATAAATATTAGGAACAAAGAGAGAGATGTGATTTCACAGACATTGATTTAAATAAGGAATATAATTTTCTTGAAATAAAAGGAAATATTTTGATGTTCTAGCCATATATCAGGTAAATCTGCTTTAAATTAGGTCTTTGCCAGACCAGTGGGGAAAAAAAGCCTTCTGATATTCCCTAGTATGGGATTCACAACTGGAAATGCCAGGGAAACCTTGAGTATGGGTGAACATGGCGAATGGACCTTTGTCCCTCTCTCCCTGAAGATCTTGGTTCAGATGTCTTAGCAACCTGCAATTCTCAATGGTCTCATAGTCTTCAGGAAAAAGAAAGGAAATTCCTGTTTAGCACACTCAGATTGCGTTCTTGCAGCTACAACTGAAAAACCTGGTTCCTTGACTCCTGCAAAAGTAGCAATTTCTGGTTTTGTTTAGATTATTAAGCTTGTTTGCCTCTTCTACATGGCTGATGATCACGAGGTCTTCTCCAGGTCATAGTCTCTTTGAGGTGAAACTGGGAGGATTTTTACCTGCCTGCTGATTTCCATTATTGAAAGAGGACACAATTCAACACAGAATAAGTGCACCCTTGTTTCATGTTCAGTTAATACATGCTTAAAACTAGGCCATCCCTTTTCTGCTCACCTTTCTTCCCCTGACATGGTTTATAATATGTGAGTGCCTTCTGTGAAATTTCTTTTTCAAGGGGATATATTCAGCTTTAAGTTTGGAAAGCAAACAGCTCATACCTCGTATTTTGAAAGTAGTATTTGCTTTATCGCCTGTATAAGTATTACGAATATGATAGGCATAGTGAAAGAGTTCTGCCTTAGTTGCACTTGGGCTGAGTTCATCACAGTTTCTGACATGTTGGAGGTACATTAGAACAGCAGCACTGTCTGACTAGGTTGTCTGCAAAAACATTTCTGACCCTTGACTTTTACTGACACACTACCAGTGACTGCAAAGAGGTCTGCATACTTCACCATTTCCAAAGGTATGTTTTGGCAGATAGTTAGGTAGATGTATATGTTCCTCCCAACCCAAAATGGATGAGATTAAGAAAAGGCATATAAGAATGATTTTTTGAAGACAAGTATTTCCACTCAATTTATGTAACACCCATCTGTGAGGGTGATCCATTTTACATTTCCTTTCAAGAAACCATTTTGGTCTGAACTAAATGTTTCAAGTGGCCTGAAATTTATTTATTTTCCATTTTTTTCCACTTCAGGTCTGCTTGGACTGTGTTTTGTTATTGGGTTTTTTCACTTGTTTGTTTGTTTTTAAGGGGGTGAATAGGGTGTTTAAGGGAAATTTTTCAGTCTGCAAAGAGAAAAATCCATTAGTTTCACAGCTGTAGGTGTAAACGTTTTGACTTCTGACTTCAATGCTTCCCTAGTTTATAGAGGCATAAATACAAAAAAAAAAAAAAGGAAAATAAAAAGAAAAAAAACCCCAGGCCTTTGGTGAGACTGTTTGATTTAAACAAAATATCAGTGTAATTAGCTAACACTAGTATTTCAAGTGAAAGAATCATTCCTGCTCATTGCAGACTTGAAGCCCATAAGAAATTGAAGGGACTGAATCTCACAGGAGTTTCTCTATTTTAACTAATTGCAACTCTGCTGACCTCATTAAAATTAGATCAGATTTATATTCTGGTAGAGAGAAACCAGAGTCAGACCAAGAACTGGAACTTACGTTATTTTTAGCACCAAAATAATCTCTTGTTTTGTAAAGCACAAGAATTGCTACAGGGCCCATAAATATTTTGTGAATTTGGTCAACAGATAAAAGTAGAAAATGCTTAGAACATGAAGAAATTCATCTCTCTGTCTATTGACAGTGCCTTATGGAAGAACAAGAGTCTAGGTACAATAAGGCAATAATGAATTTAATGAAAAAGCTACAGACATTCAGGTTGTAAGCTGAGCTGCTGTTGAAAGATAGTACATATTTTTGCCCATATAGCAGAATTCCTTGGCTGAATGTCTGTGAGTAGATTTCCATCGATAATAAATATGGGGGAAATTATTTACTGTAAATGATAATTAGACTTTTCCCAGGCTATGCATCCAGCCACTAGATATTGAGTAATAACCTAGGCATTATTTTTGACATTCTGTCTCCATGAAAAAAAGAAAAAGAGAGAGGATTATAGGAGCTAAACTTTGCTATGCCTTTTGTTTAAAATACAGTAATATCACCATAGGCATAAGTTAATATTTGTGTGTGATTTTATGTAATGACATGCATAATGTGGAGTATAAGATCACACCCCAACTTTATCTATGAAATAGAAAAATCACAGTCACGAGAACACACTAGCACAAACTCTCTCAAATTTACCCAGGACTGCATTAAGATTACATGCAGGCTAACCAAGCCATCTGCAGGATTTCTGCATCAGGTTTTAACAAATTTGGAACTGATCCTTGCAGAAAAAAAAAAAAAATTATGCCGTTTATACTTGCAGTCATCACCCACATTCATCTGAGAGTTCTTCTGTTACCTTAAGCAATATGGAGCTATGCTTTTATTATAAGAGGATCTTGGTTTCATATACCCTCTTGCCATTAATTTATAGTGCCTAGCACAGTGACAATTGCAAAGACCTCAGAAACAATACATTCCTAGCCTATACGTTTTAAATTATATTTTCAAGTTTCATTTGCTCTTGGCAACTTGACATTATTTTGATTTTGCTGAGGTGAAATATATGCGTTTCAAATATGGATTTGAAATTGATTAGGAATTAATATGGCAGCATTACAGATACAGTAGATATACTGCTTCTTTTGCCGCTCAGTGTGAACTCCCATACGGAAAACCCATTGTGACCAGATTCAGAGTGACATGAGCAAAGTAGCTGATACTGGAGATAAGAGAAAAGGAGTCAAATAGGTAAAAGCAGAAAGGGGGTCTATGGAAGCAAAAAAAATTATACCCACTCCAAAAAAGAAAAACCCACGGAGGAATCACAGGAAAGGTGAGACATGGATGGATTATGAAAATAAAGCAAAAAAGCAAAAACTGAACAAACAAATTTAAAAAGCCTTCAAGGCAGTTGGTACATTTAAAACACTCTCTATACCTCTTAGAAGAACATAAACAAAATTAAATCTGGAATCGCCCAGCTGATGCTGAGCACAGCCCAGCCCCACACATCAGGCTGTGCTACTTCTGGAGCAGGACTTACACTTCATTTTTGGGAGCAGGTTTCTTGATGACAACAATTGAGATGGAAGGGCCTGGGAGGAGACAATGTTCTCTGTGGGAAAGTTACACGTGGCTCCATTTGTAACATATGTTAGATATGTGGCTGCATATTAACCCTTCTCCCTTTCTGCTTCTATAGGAGTTGCATTGAGGGCACAATTTGCATCATATTAAATACACAACTTTATCTACATGTAACTTTATCTACAGAGCAGGACTGCTGGTGAAAAAGGACAAGACTGGGTGTATGTATGTATTATAAGCAGTGGCTTTAAATTGCAGTAGTCAGTCTTGTGCTATCTAGCGTCTTCCAGTATGTTTACCCTCAAAGTAAGCTATCCAAATATGAATGTGGCAGAGGGTTCTACCATCTGAGATGCAGTATGCTCACACAGTGGTCATGCGAGGAGGCTCAGAGGTGTTCATTGCTCTATTTTAGAAAAGGTGTAGCAGCAGTAACCTTCCCATTGACAGACAGAAAAGAGTCAAACAAAGTCACACTTCCAGTCCATCACTGGGCATTCAGAACTGTACTAAAGTAAAAAAGCAGTGTTCAAGGAAAATACTAATAGTATCCTACTGAGGGATCCCCAACATCCTTTTTTACATGCTTTTTTCTCTTTCATAGACTTTGATTCAGCTTACTTATTTCAATGGCTATCACTCACACCTCATACCTATTTTATTTGAAATGTTGTTTGACGTGAAGGTTTTCAAACTGAATGTTTTTTTCAACTTTATTCATACTTCTCAAATCTCATTTTATATACTGAGATTTCAGCAAAACTCAAATGTCTAATTAAAAATCAGTGTCTCAACTGATTTGGTATCTCATATATTCTCCATGAAACCTGGAAAACAGAGAGAGAACTTCTCAAACACATGATATCAATTATGATGTTTATGTCATTTTGACTTTGAGGTCAACTGACGTAAACACAGAATTAAATCCTTCCAGCTTTCTAGATACCTGTATTAAGAACCAGATTCAGACTTTGGACTAACTCGTGTCTTTGACAGGAATCTTTCTATCGCACTCAGGAGCTGTTTGTATTGTTCTTCAATTTTGCATCATATCAGTGCATCTAGAGTAAGGTCCAGTTTGGAGCTGAAAGTAGTGAAAAGAAAAATATTTCACATAGCTGCAGTTTTAGATCTGATTTGTTCATATTCAAGTCAATGAAAATTCATGGCAAGCACCTAGCTTACATGAAAGCAAAATTATTTGGTGATGCTATGACATTACAAATAAACCAAAGTATCCAGATGTATTTCCAGCTTCAAAAATTAGGATCTTTGCAGAGCTGCTGACACAGAATTTTTAAAGAAGCTTTATATATATTCTCAGTTAACAGTGTCCCTAAGTATTAAGTAGGATTTATTCTTCTAAGGGCAAAAGAGAAGGTATGTACACAGAAGTTTGATTTTTAATATGAGCATTTGAATAAACAGTTCCAGGCATACATACTAAGACTGCAGATTGTATTGTATTGTATTGTATTGTATTGTAGAACAAGACTTTCAGAAATATTTTCTCAAATACTTAACATGAAGCGTCATATTAACATGGTGTGACCTCACATTGCATTTTTAACATTTATATATGCAAATAGTCATATTTACATGTGCACATGCCATTCATAAATTCAAATTAAAGGCAAATAAATGTTTTAGATTAAGGAGATTAATTTGGTGTGTCTCACGGTTGACACACTTTCTACAGAGGCCAGATCACTGAGACCCAAGTCCTGGGCTGTTATCCGAGAAGACAGATGGCAATTTCCTTTTGATAAGAGTTCAGGTTTTTAGCAGCGAGGGAGCCCTGAAGTAACCATTTTTCTTATAGGGAAAGAATCTTTCAGAAGCCAGATAAATCATTCTAAAATAGACAAACACAGGAACAAAGAAACTAATCAATGTGAAATGAACTGTGTTTCAGCCCCTTTCAAAAAGTTTAGAAGGTGCTTTTTTTCTTTCATTCTTGCAACACGTGGCTACTACTTCAGAAAATTAGAGAATAAAGATAACTTTTTCAGTATTTGTTCCTCTTTTATGAGTACCAATACAATTCATGATTATTAGAGATGCCAAATTTAAGTTAGATGATGTTTGTTTACAGCATATGCATCATGCATGAAGTAAACAGTTTTAGATATTTTAAAGACTATGTAAACATAAAAGTAACTCAGACAAAATCAGACAAAACCAAGTAAATCGGACAAAACCAAGATGCCTCTGTTTAACTGAAATCGTGTTCAGTGTGTGCCAGCTTAAATAGATCTAGAATATTTCAAACTTTTAAGTTATATATGTGGACAGTCAGGAACCTAAAGGACAGGAGTCTAGGGTCAGTCTGTAAGTACTGACCTGCTGCTAAAGGGGTCAGTCATCTGCATTTTATAGTTATTTGTATTTAAAGATATTAAATATATTTAAATATATTTACTCTTTCTTCTTGTAAACATATAAGACCCAGCCTCAGACATGTTGACAACTTCAATTTAGTTTATCTTGTAGGATTAGACCCAACAAGCATCCCTTTCTTTTAGTTTCCTCTCCTCTCTTTTCTATTTGTCACTAACAGAGCAAAAAAGGAAAGTAGCTGGGGTGGTGTCTGCTCACTCTTAGCCTGTGCCCTGATGTTCTTCATTATTCATGTCTCCAGTAGTTTGGTCCAAGAGACCTGGGAATGATGTCTGCTCTTTATTTGCTTTGCCATGGCTCTATAAGAAATACACCCCTTTTATTTTGCAAATTGTTATTGTAGTTTTTCAGACTGGTTCAAATTTGACCAGCAGCACCTTGTTTACAAAGATATTGTGAGAAATTTTGTGCATTCTCTTCTATCCATGTCATATCAAGGCTTACATGAGCACTGCATACTTCCAATCACCTCAGGTCACGTCGCTTTGCATTGAATCAAGTCATGTCGCATCAGTGATACCACTATCAGTACTTACTTCTGATAGAAAATTCAGCATAGATTTAGACAGCAAATAGCTCAACCACAATAAATGCATATAATGAGCAGACTAAGTATCTGTGAGAACCAGATATTTTAAGTGTCTCTGTCAAGTCGATGCCTTCAGATATTTCAATATCCTTGTCTCTACACTGTATGTTGTACATACATTTCTGATATATGTGCATATACTAAAATATCTGTCTAAGCAGCCTACTTGGAACTCCTACCATCTACAACCATTTGCAAATATAGACCTGTGCAGTTTTGAAACAACCAGGCGATGTTGGATGGGTCTGGATAGTATAACTGCATTGTATATTCTGTAGGTTGATCATATCACAACAGTGTACAAAAACAAAATGGTGACAGATTCAATTTTTTTTTCATAATTTGAGATTTGCCTGCTGGACATGTTTTCAAATAGTTATGCATGATTAGGCTCTATGACAGCCATTTTATTAGACATTTTACCCTGACATTCATTTACAAATGTTAAATGTTGTAATTATCCTATTATGTAAACAAAAAAGGAGGGAGAGAGGCAGGGGAAGATCAATGTTAAAAAAAAAATTCCAACTGATAAGTACAAAACCAGACGGAGTTTCCAAAATGCTTGCTCACAGCACCTCTTTGGATTAAATTAACATCTTTTGGTTTATGTTACCTGTGTATTCTCTCTTGACTTTCTTGGGATCTGCATGTTCACAGGATGTTTCAAAATTTGACTTATTTTTACTTAAAAGCCTAAAAATAAATTAAATTGACAGAGCTCAGTCACCCACAACTCTATATAAGTGCTAAGTGGTGATCTTGTTGATTATTATGAACATTTGTTTGGTACTTACTGCTGTTGTATCTAGGTGCTTTCACAGGATTCAATTCAAGCAGTCTTCCCAGTGTCTTTTTTTTTTAATTCCTTCAAGGGACTCTGAGATTTTATGTAAGTTCAGGGAGCTATCAACTGATACTAAGCATATATGCATATTGAAAACAATTAGGAATAGAAGCATTAGTACTATGTAAAGAATTTGCCAGAAGAGCTAATGGGGACCCTCAGGGAAACCACACTTCTGTATCAATTCACTCATGTTTAGAAACCAAGCATATGGGTATCTAGGTTGGAATGCTCTGCTTCTATGTCATCAAGGTATTGAAAACATGTGAGTATTGTTGTTGCTAGGTACAGTTTCCAGTTACTGTCATGCAGTGGTGTGGTTGGTTAGCAACGCCCACCCAGCCATTCACTCACTGCCTCAGTGGGAGGGAGAAGGAAGCAAGGTGAGAAAGTTCATGGATCAAGATGGACTGCTTACCAATCAGTCTTGAGGGCAAAACAGATTCAGCTTGGGAATAATTAATATAGTGCCAATTAAGTGAGAAACAAAGACAAATATTAAAACAGCTTTTCTCCCCACTCTCCCAGACTTAATTTCACTCCTTCACTCCTGACTCCTCTACCCACCCTCAGTGAGGAGCTATAGTCAGTCCTTAATAGTTCCCTTCTCTTGCTCCTTTCTCTTCACACTTTTCCCCTGATCCTGCTTGGTCTCTCCATGGATCACAGTTCTCATCAAGAAATATCCATTTGCCTACTCTAGGGTCCTCAAAGGGCTGCAGTGGAGACACATTCACTGCTGTGGAACACCTCCTTCTTCTTTTTCTGACCTTGCTGTTCCCTTTGTTTTGTCCACTCCAGTTTTTTTATCCTCCTCCTCTGCAGCTCCTCCACTACCAAAACCTTTCCATCTGCACCCAATACAGGTGATACTAGTCACAATAACAAAGAAGTTATCAGAATATCCTCAGGAGCCTGTGCTCAGTATGAAACACTCTTTTTCCTTAAGGTCCAGTGACTACTACCCAGAATCTGTCTCATGAGCCACTGAGAAAAAATGGGAATAAATCCCACTATATTTTAACCTGCAATTCTCTCATCAGCTAAACACAATAAAATTCAGATAGATTCTCATCTAAAAATTCCTACAAAAACACATGCCATGCTGATAAAAATTTCATTTCAGTGATCAATTTTCACTCATTATGGATAGAAAAGAAAAATGTCATGTTTTTCTGACTGAGAGCCATTGCTGAATTCTTCTCAACTGTTAGACATATTTGTTTTCCCTTGAAAAGCATTGGTTTAAGCAAATACTCACAGCAGCTAATCTAGTAGTGTGATGCTCCCTACAGAAGAGTTTGTCGGAGAACATAAGAGACTGAGGATCTGTTGGTCCCTAATCAAATGTAATATTTTTCTACACTAATTTCATCTCTAGGAGATATCCAGAAATGTGATTTTTCTAGCAGTCTTTCTGAAAAATACTATTTTGTAAAATGAAGTTATGCCTGAACTTACTCTGCAATAAGTCCTTCCATTCTCCATGGCTGCATTCAGATAGCAGCACGTCTTTACTCAGCCTCCTCCACAAATGCTTTAGAAAACACACAAGACGTATATACTGGCACTGCATAAAGTGACTTTACCTTTCAGTTTATAGGCCCATTTTTTCATGTGATGCTCTGGCATCCTGAAATACCTTGACTTTTCACTAGTAAAACTGTTTGGTTTTTTTCTTTATATTTGTTGACTGCATGATATTGTAATGAGTAAAACTGGCTCTTTGATTTCCAGACTAGGAGACTGAAAGTTCAGTAGGACTTGCCTTTTCAGAGGAAAGTGAAATTACTGTGTAGGTTATCAAATCTGATCTTGTATTCAATGATAGATGAATGCTTGATCAGTTTCTTACAGCAAGTTCAATGAAATACTAAGTTAGTTTTCAAAATAAAGAGGAAGATGGTATTCTTCCAAAAGATAAAAGTATTTGTGGCTCTCAAGAAAGCTGCTTGCAGCATTGACTCTAACACACTTTTCTTCAGATTGGTTTTTTTTCAGATATTGGTTTTCTTAACCATAGAAACTCTCACTTCGTATGCCACAGTTTTAGGATCTTGTAAGTCTTTCATCCACCTTAATTTCTCAGATTAGTTTTACTTGCGTGAATTCTGTCTGCTGCACTGGAATGTCTTCTGCTTTTACTGACTTAAAGTAGACAATTTTCATATGCTTTGCCTTTAAAAGATCAGCTTTGGGAATTCAGAAAAATGTACTAAACCTACTCAGTTATTAGAATATTCTTCTTCATAAAGTTTGTTTCCTCATATAGTCATGTCATTAGTGGAGGTGTCATTGAGAGGGCTGGCCTGTCACTTTAAACAAAGATTACTATTACCAACTGTTATGGCTGGTATTTTGAGTGGGAGAAGAGATTTGGGGACTGGAATTGACAGCTCCAAATATCTCAGCCTTCCAAATTAAATCATTATTTAAATACAGAAACAAAATGGGAAGAGTCCTTTGTGGGATTTTTCACAATATATTTCTAATATTTCCAACATGTATTCTTAGGGATTCAAGCTTCACTGAGAAATTGATAAACCTCTCAAGTTAGAGATTTTATTTTTGAATAAAAGGAAGATTCAATGTGTTATCTTGGTGTCCAGACGTAATGAAAAGAGATGTGTTTCTCCATCCCCAGTTTACACACAATATAAAAAGGGTCAATTGAATAGAGCGTAACTTGCAGTCAACAGCTCCCCAACACACTCAAAGAAAAATGCATCCTCTCCTTTTTAATCGGACTTATGAATAGATAGGGATGGTTTCATATGCACTTTGAAGTCTCTTACCCTGTGATTTGGCCCATTCACTGTATTTTTTCCTGGAACCACTCACTGTATTTTTCCCTGGAACATGATACTATGCAGGGTACCTATGCATATCACAGCCTCTGCCATCATTTTTAATAAGTAGCTTATCTCTGTGATGCAACTAAAAGCAATCCTGAGTGTCTCCAGGGTTTGTTGTAATTAAATTTTATTGTTGTATTTGAAAATGTATATTTTTTGAAAACTGGTGCAAGAAAAATGGAAAAGAGATTCTAGAAGGTGATAGTCTGATTTTTAGAAAGTTTTAACCCTTTTTAGTTTCCAGATTCACAAGCTTATTTATGCTGCCCTAGCAGCTGTTCTTACATGCCTCCAAAGCCCTGAATATAGCAGCGAGTGTAGTTTATTAGCTGATGTAGGGTAACTGTTCAAAGATTATCATTTGTACCTGCAGTGAGATGCTGTGGGATCAGAGGTTCACTAGGTTGCTAATAAGACTGTAAAAGGCCTTTTCTGAAAGTCTTACACTCTTGCTGCTGCCTCCTTCCTCTCCAAGTATTTACAGCTATAAGGGAATTACTTCCAAGTCCCAGTACTGCCAATGAAGTGCTGTGAAAAAAAGGCAGGGTTTGCCAGCTTCTGATTGGGACAATAAAGAAATGTCACGGTTTTGAACAGAAAACCAACCAGTTTATGTATATTGTTCTCTGGCATTACACTGCCATGCTCAGGCACCACCCAAATCACTGAAGAGTGCATCAGCTACCTTTGCACTCACACCTTTGTGCAGTCAGTGGAATTTCTTGTAGTCTTGCATTCAGGGACTGAGCTTTGCCTTGCTTATTGTGCTGGTCCAGTTCTCTTCACAGCTTAGCTCGTAAGAACTGCTAATCAAGCATGCATTGCAGTTTTCCCCTTTTGTCTTTTATTCCTGCTTGATTTTCTTGCCATGGGGTGCTGCGAAGCGCTTTTAGAGATTCATATAACAATTTTTCCCAAATCAAAATATTTCCTCCAAACAATGTCATTTTTTTCTGTCTGGCATTGCTACTAATCTTTATTTAGTTATTTACTTTACAATTTCTAGAGGGATTGGATGTGCTCAAGGCACCCCTTTAAGCAACACTTTATATCAAGGTTGCATTTATAAATACTTCATGAGGGGCTAATGAATGATTAATAGATGTTTTAATGTATGACCAATCAATTGTAGGTTTTGCAATGTCTAACAGACAAGTAGGTTTCTTATAAGCATAGATTATAACCATATCAGACATCTTCTATTGATGGGCTTCTAAACGTCTATAACATACACACTACTCATATCTGTAACATGCTTAAAACATCTACTAATCACTGATTAATTTTTTATAACCTATTTTGAAGCAGAGCCTGTCTATGGAGTACATTCCTTACTGCTGCTTCTGAGTCTCCATTTCTAAAGGATTGATAACTTACTCATCATCTAAGGACTTAGAACTCCTACTAATATCAGCTCAAACATAAAGCTTTACTCAGATAGCTCTAGCATTTTCATGTCAGTCTAAGAAAAAATGTCCCTAGACTGTTTTGTCCCTCAAACTTCTGGCTGCTCTACCCTGCTAATGTGTATTTTGCAAGTTCTGCTATAAAGCAATGATTCTTAGGAAGCAAAGCCACTCTAAAATGTATTTTCAGCCTCTTGAACTCAGTTTGATTGCTCTGAAGACAACTGTCCTAGTGGTGATGGTTCCCAGCGTTTTTTTTTTTACACTGTCATCCCTGTGTGCTTGGTTCAAAGTTTGTCCTTTCTCAGAAAAAGATAAGAAAATAGAAACTTCACAATAATCCAGTGGAAAAGCCATGTCCAAGATGACTTTTGATTCTGACAGAGGAACACACATTTCATATGCTTGATAATCACAAGACTTGATAGGAGTGTTCCTCTGTGGGATTCCCCTAGTCTCCTAAGGTGAAAGCCATGACCGTGCTCTATGCTTTCTATCAAGCACTTAGGTAGAGTTGACTAAAGCAGGCAGTACAATTTATTTCCTGAAAATTTATGAGTCCTGGAACTAATCATTCACATTTGAGAAGGCGCATAGTGCTTAGTATTGTACTTTGCAAATGAATTTTGAAATTTTAGTTGATATCAACTGACCTTACTTACAAGGTTGAGTAAGGTTGAGTATTGTAATTTATTTAGATATTGAGACCAATTGTTTAATGACAAAAACTGAAAGGATTTGCAGATTTTTCTTGGGTTTGGGGTCATCAGTGAAATAGTCTCTGTTCTGAATATCCCCAAGTAAACATTCCACTCCCAGTCACATCAGGTGCTAATCTGTCACTGATTGCTATTTACAGCAGTACTAGGCTGCTACACCTGTGGCATTAGCACACTGAGCCTAAAGAAACACATCAAGCATAACTCGATTTAAAAAAAAGAAAAGGGGAGAGAAGGTAGGGTTAAAAAAGAGAATTTTATTCTTCGACATTAACATGGAGTTTCCTCTTCCTTTTTTAAAACTATTCATTTTCAAAGCCCCAGAAGTAAGAACCTCTCAAAACTTGAGCTCTTGGAGGAGCAGACATTTTTTTACGTGCAATTCAGTGGATAAAAAACATTAAAATAACATAAACATTACTGTGCTATCACTTTTATATTATCCAGTTAGCATTATATGTTTATAATGGGTGTTATCATGATATTTTATTTCTCTTTTTTCAGCTGGTTAATAGTCCACTAGCAAGTCAAGCAGCAGCAGCTGCAGCAGCAGCAGCCATGGGCTCAATAGCAAACTCCCAAGCCTTTGGAAACGCCCTCTCCAGTCTTCAGGGGGTGACAGGCCAGCTCGTCACTAATGCACAAGGACAGGTGAGTAGAAGATGGAGCAAACAGTGAATTCTGATGGCAGGCTGATCTTGGGACAAAAATGAGTTCCGCTTGTATGACAGCAATTTAAAAGTGCACATGTTGAAGATAAATAAATATTGATTTCCCAGACAAGGTAAGAAATGGAAAGTCTGAGAAACAGGAGGAAGTTAGGCACTCTTAGAAAGAGTTTTCAAGCTAGAAAATGCTAAGGGCTTGTTTTATTTTGTTTCAGTCCTTTAAAAATATCGCAGTAGTGCAATACCATGGTATTTTAAAAGTCCAGCAACCCTGTGATTCTTAACAAGCATACCAGCTCTCTTCTTCCACTTACATATGCCTAATAACACACACCTTTACTGAAGTGGTACTGTGCTTCACTTTTTTGCATTTCTCTGGCATTTCTGTATTACTTAATTTCTTAAAAGGCATTAAATGTTTTAAGTAAAAGAAAACAAATTGTAATGAAGTATCGAGGGCGGATTTATCTGGGTGGCTTATGCATTTGTTTATTAACTATGTTAAACAATTTGCAATGAATATGCCAGCTTTTAAATGCAAATTTGGGAGATTATTTTGGTTTAAAGAAAATTTTACAAACAGAAACTTGAACATTGCTTTAGAGTTAGTCTATCTAAGAGAGAGATTGTGCATTACCTACATTTTGGAGCTCTTTATTTGTTCAAACTATTTCAGTTTCAGTCTTAGTATGATGCAGAAAGATATGCATCTGAATCCATATATGTAAAAATAATTCCTTTGATACAGCATATTTAAGTGCCTTTCAGATTGTGACCACTGTCATTCTTTATTGCATTTATTAGGACTAAAAGTAACACAATGTCTTGTTTCTCTGCAACAAATCTGTCAATATAACTGGTAACTGAGTAATTTGAATGTCATTATTCTAAATGCTACAAATTGGGCATATGGTGATATCCACAGTGTTTATTTGGATGTTAGGCCCTGAAAAACATTTATTGAAATGATTCAGCTTGGATGATATGTGAATCTAAAGTTTAGTTTCTACTCTTACTGTTTACCAGTGAGGAGAAAAAAAAGGAAGAGCTGCTTTTCTCCCGGTAATTTTGCTTTACCTAACTGGAACAAGAGTGAGATTTTTTTTATTTTGGCCCATTAAAAAATAAAAGTCACCACTTTATAGGACCCCCCCTGGGTTTTTTAACAGGACACATAAACAAAGATGCTTCCTGAGCTTCACTATCACCATCCAAGTCCCAGGAAAAAAAAATGCTGACCTTGTTATATTTACTGGGCGGGTGCAGAATTGTTCCATCACTACCCCAAGGGTTGAACGATGGAGCTTGTCAAAGTGAGGCCTTATCTAATGAATCATCTTATCGCAAGTGCACACCACACATATTAAAGGAGGATTGTATGAACAATGTGCCCTCTACCATAACCTTTCAATGTCTACTTTAACCCTTGTTTCAATCCCTTTTCATCAAAGGATCATTTTATGCAGCCAGTTTTAAATGGAGGCTCTCAAAAGCCTATTAAGATTTCTGGAGGGATGGGGTATTGGTTTGGAAGAAAAGTTGGTTATAATACCTATAACTCATAGTCAGATCAGCTCTAACCTAGAAGCCTGCTTGTTTTTATCTCCTCTGTGCTCCAGAAATGGTTCACAGTCGGCACTCATGAGGCACTTGACACCAAAGATGTTCATCGTAAGAGCTGAAGTTTTAAATATAGGCTAATTGTTTTATAGTTTTTCCTTTACATGTTCTCCACAGAAAACATAATCTATGTGTGACCATTCACTGTATCTTTAAAAAAATACTATTATGAAGATATTGCTGAATGAAAGTTTCCCTCAGGCTGAGTCTTGTTTATTCCAGACATAATGTAAAGTCCAATAATTCCACAGGTTGCAGAGAAAGAGAAAAGAAAGGAAGAATTTTCTCAACTGTTGGATAAGATTGCAGCATCTAGCTATCTTCCTAGCTCATTTAAATAAGGGTTGTCTTTTTATTACTTGTTTTTGTAAATGTTCCTTAGTTTATAATCAGTATTGCAGAACTTGCCACAATACAGATAAATATTGATAGTAAGCATGTAATATAACACACAGTTTTATAATATTCAGCATAAACTCATATTACTTAGAGTCCACTTCTTAGGCTAACTGTCTTAAAACAGGAATATTTAGTGTAATTTAACAACAATCCATAAATTAAATTACATTCTTTTCAAATTAATGGAATTATAGCGCCTAACCAAGAACCAAAAGATGTTTCTTCAAAATTGGGAGCATAAATGAAAAGTAATTTGAAATGCTCCATTTCTGAATAATGTTCTTGGTCATTAAAGAGCCAGATTTGCACCATATGTTAAGAATTTGCCCTTTGAAAATTGCCTCTTTCAAGGAATCACAAGCATGATACCCAAAACTCACTCCTGAAAATATGAAGCTGGATGAATTACTAGAATGTTTGTATGTGCAATCTTTGTAATTACATGCTGTTTCTGTTACAGAAATTCAGGGCTTGTAAATGTCCATCTGTCTAGCTAAATATATGGTGATCAGTAATCCCTGGAGACATTAAGCTACAGGTCAAATCCAAGATCCTAGGGCAAATTTAAGGGAAATGATCCTTTAAATGACATATGGCATGGCCTTAATTCCCAATAGTCTTGGAGTTCTTACAATTGCAATAACAAAATCATATATATTAACAATAATTTTTATAATATATTTGTTATTTATTTAATTATTGAACTCACAGTTATGGCATGTTAATTTATTTTTCTTCTTTTGCTTTGGATGGCAATATGAACTGTAGTAGCAGAGCTTCCCATGACCTAGCCAAGAGCTCTAATCCCTTGAAATAATATGATTAGTTCACCTGATTAATTTGATATAGTACAGGTAGAGGACTCTAAATCAAATTTTCATTTTCAGAGGCATATTATGAAGAGCTATTGGCCCATGTAACACTGCTTACATTCTGTCTGCCCTCAGCACTTTCCCGGAAGTGTTTGCAGCACTGGGCTTTCATATCTTAAATTTAAAGGCCAGGGCAGCAGGTTTGCCAGATTGCACCCTGTCAGTAGATTTCAAAGAGAGGCTGTCTACCTATTTAGCTTCAGCCTGCCCTTACAGTAGGACCCTAGTGCCATTGCTGCCCTTGGATTCTTCAGAGGTTTAACAACCCAATATATCTCTTTTTTATGCTGGTTTTGCAAATGAAAGAAAAAGTCAGGAGTTTTGTGTTGGTTTTACTATGTTTATTAAGCATGTGAAATGTGTGCTTTGGCTGTTTTCATGATATTTGTAAGGAAATGAGCCCCAGAAATATGAAAGCAAGGTTGATGAATATGGTTTCTTAATTATCATCAGTTGCATTCATATATGTCTCTTGACTTCAGCAGGATCAAATACATTTTAACTGTGGGTACTGAGCAAGTTTAGTTTCTCTTTTGGAAAGATGGGAGTTGTCTAACAAGAGAAAAATACTACTTAATTCAGCAGTTGCAAAATAAAATTTTGTCATAAAAGAAAAGGGTAGCATGATAAGGGTTGGCATAATAAACTGCCTTATGGATAAAGAGGGCAATAGTCTGTTTCCTGGGAGATTAAAAGGAAAATCTAAGTATGTATAGTGTAATTGTATTGTCCACACTTTAATTGAACAGTGAATTAATTGAGATGGCTTCATTATAACCTAAGAATGCCCCTGAAGGAACTTGGGCTTCCTTGTGCCCATGCCTTGGTCTTTAGACATGAAAACCTTCTGTATAAGAAAAATCTTACGCACAGGTCCACCGTGGTACTTAACAAAAAAATAACTAATTTTTGAGTGCTGTAGTCCACAAGTAGCTCAGGAAACTAAACGGAGAGAGAGGCATTGTTGATCCAGTTAGATAATAGGAGTACTTTGGTTCTCATTATTCTGATGAGAGGGTACACATTTGCTCTTTGAGCTTCTTGATGGTAAACGGTGCTAATGAGGCCTGATGGATTCCCTGCTCCTAACAAGCCTCTCAGCAGTGCAAGTGATTACAATGGAGATAGATTTGATGGGATGCACTCCCTTTTGTAGTGTCTCAGCTGCTGACACTCTGCGACATAATCAGGTCACAGAGCCGGTCACAGCCATCAGCAAAAGCCATAGCTCTATTCCTCATTATTAAAGTGCATTATTCAGTTCCAGGCCTTCACAATACTGCCAAAGGCCTTTTTTTCCTCTCCTTTTTTTGTTAAGCATCAGTTCTCAAATACAAGAGTTAATAAAATCATCAGCTAAAGAACTAGTAAATTAAAGAAATGGAAATAAAGTGCTCCCTTTCAAATTCATTGAAGGATCACAATTAAATAAGCAGGGAATTTCTCATCACCACACACTGTACAGTACAATGTAATATGTCATGTGCAATAACAACAGGGATAGGATTTTTAAAAATAACGTTGTCCTCATTTTGGACAGGCTTGGAAAGTGCTAAAGTATCTTTTATGGTGAAGGAAATTTCGGTCTTCTCAAATATTACATGTGTACCTGTAGGTACTATTATTTTCACTGTTTTCTGTAACTACATTTTTTCTGAAGTGAGAACAGTTATTTGCAAACTAAGTTTATGATTCTAAGCAGAACAGCTGTCTTGTCTAAGTTTAAATGGCCAAGGCCACAATCTGGAAAATATACAATAGGCCACAGTACTAGGACCTCTTTGTTCCCATAGACAACACCATTACCTTCTTTTGGAGAGTGAGGTAATTATAAAATGGTGTGGAAAGAGGTGTTTTAGCATTTTCTTTCTATTCTGATGATGTTCAGTTGGGGCTATCCCCATTCCAAAAGAAAATCTCTTTTAAAATCTAAGGCAGATTTTAATGTAGGTTAGTTAAACAGGTGAGAAAAAAAATAGTGGAAAGCCTGCATTTATTAGTTAATTAGTTATTAGCTTTTTGTTTCAGTTTTGTTTCAGGTAAATAAAAATAAGATATTCTAATACTGAAATTATACCTTTACAGGGATTTAAACCATTTCTGTTAAATCCCTTTAGTATGTATTTAGTGACAACAGTATAATTTTGTGCATAGATAAAACCAAAGAGATTAATACATTGCAGGGCAGGGGGGTGGGGAGGGGTTGTTGGTGTTTGGGGGTTTTTTGTTTGGTTTTTTTGGCTTTTGGGGGGTTTTTTTGCTGTGTGTCTTGTTCAACTCCACAATTTTTCCTCCTTTTTCTTTCTGGTAGAGTATGCTATGGTAGCAAATGAGTATGTATACACAAAGTTGCTTCTAAGTCTTTCAATTCTCTAGAACCACAGACGTAAGAACTTTTCAATATCCACAGGTTAAAGTTCAGAGTTAGTACTGTGGAATTAGCAGTCATCTCCAAGAAATGTGTAGAGACTGCTATGTGACCTAGTTTTCTTTTTAATACTAGCCAAGAAAATTGGTGGCTACCACTGGGAATGCAAGTTGTGACCACTCATACACTTTAAAGGAGGATGTTGATTGTTTGTTGGGGGATTTTTGTTGTTCACAGTTTTTTAGTTCTTCCAGAAGTTCTAGGAGGCTCAAAATCCTATAATGTGTAAGACTATTAGAGGCCTTCTGAATATGTGCAATTCATACTGTTCTTCAGGTGTTCAGTGTCCATTAGTCTTATCTCTTAACTTACTTTTCTCTTTCTTGTTATCATTTCTACATCTCTTTCAGCTATGCAGCTTTAATACATGGTAACCGCTAATATTTTATCCCTCACAACATTTGTATGTTCATAAAATTCTTAACAATAATTGCTTAAGTAGTGACTGCTAACAATATCTTCCTAGGCCTGAGACCTACAGAAATCTGAGCTGGTGGTATCAGAATGGCATATATTAAGGATATTTCATTAAAAGCCTGGAAAATTAAAAGGGACACATTTTGAGGGAGAAGATAGAGCGAAGGATTGTAACAGTCTAATAATACTAGCGTTTAAGAACATTCCTTGGAAAACCCTTTACCAGGAGAATCTGTTTTGACAGGCCTTCATATTAATATATTGAATTTCTGCTGGGTGAAGTCTGACTCTCTATTTTCCCCCTCAAAATTTCACTGTGCTGAATACATGTGGTTTTGCAGTTTGCAGGAAGAAAAGGGAAAAGAAAAAAGATCAGTTGTAAGGGAAGATTTTTTTTTCCATTGGTTTCCTTCCCCACAGCTATACATGAAGGAGGGTGTTTGTCTAATTACCTCCCATGTGAATTTGAATCAAAAGACAAATAATTCTTTTAACATATTTTTGCTGACTGTGTCTTTATTTTGCTGCATTATTTATCTAATATCAGTTGTATCCACAGTAGCATAAATGTAAAAATGCATGGACCAAGCTGTTCGGTCATGCAGATTGATAGTTTCATGAAGCAGAAATGGACTGAGGCAGAATGAGTCTAACTTAAACCAAGAGCTGACTAGCCTGTTTTGTCTATTTTAGGCAGTGATCACTGCAAAATGGAAAGGATAATTGTGTAATGAAACTTCTATCAGGCTTGGAAATGATCCGCATCTATCCAGAAAAGCCACTGAAATTTCTTTTATCTAACTTGTAGCAAATCTTACTTTTGGTACTAAACTTCACACTTCAGACTGTAGCCTCTTGCCTGGGTTTCTGCCTAAGGTACTGTGTCTTGGACATAGATCTTTTCAGAGGTGCCCAAGTCTTATTTTCAAAAGCAACTTTCATACCTGTAAAAGTCTGAGTTTCCTTCAATCAGAGTTACGAGTCTGAGTGCTTGAAGGCATGTCTATGCACTGTAACAGAGCATTGCAAGCAAATTGCCAGAGACAGTTCATTTATATGTCTCAGTGCTGTACTAGCACGGATTGATGAAGCCAAAACTCTCGGTAGTATGCTATTATGGCTGGACTAATTAATTCTGCTTCTCAACAAGGTGACACAGGATCTAGTTCATTAGTTATTAGCTCTGGGGTCTTGCTAACACACTATATTATGTGGAGTAAATATACTTACTTTGAAGAGACCCGTAAAAGCCTGAAGCATTTAGGCACTTTTGAAAATGTTACTATTCCACATTAATTATTTCAAGTCAAAAGTACTGGAAATATCTGTCCTTTTGTCATTGCATTCTTAATCACTTTTGCAAAGAGGAGAAAACCGAACTTACTACTAGTTCAACCGTAATACCATTTTCATGAAAGCTAACCAATAACAAAAAGAAGAACCTACCACTCCTATAATCTGTTCATTTTAGCATGAGGTGGTTATAAGCATGAAAAATTTTCGTTGTTATCACCAGTGACATACATCACAGTGAATGAAATCTTTCTGCTCTACAGAGGTTCTTACACTGCTCTCCTTATCATCATATCTTATCACCTTCCAGTAAAGCATTAAGAAACATGACTAGTGATAGTCACAAATTGGTCTTCCTCTCAGCAGAAACTTTGTAGAATAGCGCATCGCGTGTTTGATAAGGGCGTTTAGCTTTGTCTGTCTTTGTTGCAAATTTTTTTGTTTGCTTGACTTCAAGTTTTGGTTTTGTTTGGATTTTAAAATCTTTATGAAGGGGTTTCTTAGAAATGCATATTGCTTATATTTGCATCAGAGAAAGGCAGACAACAGAAATGTATTAGCTTTTGCAGCAGAATGTGGTGAAGCCAAAGATGATAAACCCATGAATGTTCCTCAACTGCTGTTGGAATCCATTCCAAGTCCTTGACCTTCCCCTTAAAGCAAACTTTGCTGTGCACAGAGAAAGTTTGACTGTTGTTATCCCGGAAGACTGAATTTGGTAATTATAAATTTCATCCACAAGCTTTAGCTAGCCATTTAGATTCCTGGAAAGCAAACCACAGAAGAATTTGAAGGCAAAGACCGAAATTTTCCTAAGTACATTGAAAATTCTTTAAGATGACATAAGCAAAGCAGTGGAGAGAGTTGATGCATGTAGGTGGTACCAAGAAAAGGGCTTTCTATGTTACTGATGTTTCCCAAACAGTGGAAATGTCATGCTTGGGAATTTGCATCACTTCAGGAGCTGACAAAGCTGAGAAAAATTTGAGGCCACATCATTGTCTGAACAGAGATGATGGAAATCCTCCTGTATGAGACTTGCATCAGAATGGAATCTAAGAGTACTCTTAATTTTGGACTTCTTCTTATGAGGTGTAGTGGTTTGGTCTAAAATACTCATTACTGCTTATCTTCTGTGAGATAAGAATTAGGAGAAATGCAAAGCAGGCATCAAACTTGAAAGAATGCAAAGAAGTTTATTAACAGACCTAAAAGAAGAAAAAAAAATTATACCACACCTTCAGAACTCTTCTCCTCCCCGCACCTTTCTCCCTTCTCCTAGTGACAATGTAAAAAGACAACCCTTGATATGTTCAGTGTGTTTACCACTTCCATAATAACCTTGTTCAGTCCATTTAGGAAGAGGAGTCTCTCTTGTCCATGCTATGAAAACAGTATCACAATGAGACAGCTGCCTGGGTTGGTTCTCTGCTCACATGTGAGTCCCTTCCCCAACTTGCAGCTTTTCCCACAACTGCTTTCGAGCGTCCACTCTTGAAGTTTTTTTGGGGTGCAATTTTAAGGTTGAGCTGTTCAGAAATAAAAGTTCTCTTCACCCATCTCTGGGAGCATTTCATCTCTAAGAACAGAGGCCCTTCTCCTTCCCTGGGAGCAAAGGGTCTTCCTCATCTTCATCTTTAGGACTGTCTCTGGGAGCATCTGTAGGAACTGAGGTTTTCTCCTTTCCCATTTGGAGCAAAAGTCCTCATCGCTTCCATCTCCTCCCTGTTCAAACTTCTCATGAAATTACAGCTGCATCAGCATCTGCCTATTTCACGCAGGTGCTTTTGCTCACAAGTTGAACGCTCCACCCCCCATGCCTTCATGAACTTACAATGGGTACTCTGATATATCATAGCTTTACACCAGAATTTCAGCTTTAAGCATCTCCTCTTTCTTCTCCCTCAGGTTTTCAGCTCTTCACAGCACTAAAAAGGTTAATCTCACCTAGGCCTTGCAGCTGGAATGAAGCTTATCACTGTCGGTCACATGATCTCTGCCGGACAACAGTGCAGCTTTTAACTGAATCTTGGCCAAACTGGAGAGGGGGGAGAGCCGAGCCGCTCTGGCTGCCCACAGCCCTGCTGGGGGGAGGAGGGGCGGATCCACGGGTGGAACGGAGCCCATTGGCTCCAGGATGGCCATGGCCCCACCTGGCCTGGGCCAGGCCCGAGCAGGGCCTGGGCCAGGCCCGCTGGCCCCCACATGGGGCCCGCAGCCACCAGAAATGAGACAGAGAGACTCTGCCTCAGGATTTTCTATTCTTAAGTGTGGATCACAGAGGCAGTCACAACTGTAAGTGGCTTAAAGAATTGTCCATATTCAAACTGGCCAGCTGATAGGTTCTGTGAGGTCATAGAGGAAGCTGTAAGCACCCCTTTGCAAGAACATAACTTCCGGGACTATGCTTGCTAACCCATGACATGAGGGAATATGCACAGCGGATTATAGAGAGGCTGTAGGAAAGCGGAGGCAATAGTGGACTAAGTCTGAGAATTTGTTGTCTTTCTAAATGTGCCTCATAATTTCTGAAAAAACTCAGATCATTGTTCTTTGTGTAACATGGTGCTTAGTCTTATTTAGATTTTATCTAAATTATCCTGTATATAATATGTGCTTTATCCTAGTGTCAGAATTTTACAATCTGCTCAATTGGCATTGATCATCAAAATAAACAAAACCAAAAGTGCTTGTTTGGGCAAAGGGGAAAAGAAGCCAGATCGCTCTGTCAAAAGTGCAATTTAATGTCAAATGCTAAATCTTTTTGGTCCTTGATTCACTGATAGAGCGCTCCTGCTATTTTGGTGAGGTTTGGAATTTCTTAAAAGTTACAAGTCTTCATGCATAAATGAAGGCCATTGTCTCTTATTGAGCTACAGTCTCAACATTTGTATGTGTATGTCTTAGAGATACAGGTGAGGAAAGATTTGGCATTCCCATGTTTGCGGTGCAATCAGTATTTGTTTGAAATCTGAAAGGATGAGGAGTCCAGATAGTTTACCAATATCTTCTGAAGAATTTGAAAATGAAGAAATATGTCTTCCCCAAGCAGTGTTCACATAATGAGGAGAAAATTGCAGAAATACTTGGTTGATTCATTTGGTAGTAACCTAACCACTGAAATATGTTCATGCAGCATTCATAGTAGTAACCAGCTAGATGCAGACCCATAGCTTCTGCATGTAGATCCACAAGCTTCCAAATAGCACACTGTACTGGAATGTCCTTTAAGAGGAAGGATTCTCTGTCTTCTGATTTGAATCTAGAGTATTGCAAAGAATTTTGTTATATCTTCTCATATGTGTTGATCTGTGAACAGTGACAGCAAAAGTTCAAGCAGAAAAAAATCACAGTCTTAACCATGCATGGACACTTGATCTATTTTTCCCAAAGTATATCTCAGTTTGTCATTTTTTTCAGAGGTTGACAGTGGTAGGCTTCAGTGCGTATGTATGCAAATGGCCCAGATATCAAAAAGAAAAAAGGACTTTGAAATATCTATGCCAGTGTATTAAATATATATGATTTTAAAAGTACCTTTTCCACTTAAACTTCCTTCTTTGCACATTAATTAAATATTATCTCTAGGATAAGTATCTCTCATAGAAGATTAATGTATTATTGTCACATAATAATGGAAGAGAATGACAGAATCTCTTTCCTTAAGCGCAAAGATTAATTTATTAATATAAAGAAAACACGCATGGCCCTTTAGCAACTCTGTTTCTCCTTCATAGAGAACCTTTTCTAGACTCCTGTCATGTCTAGCTTCGTGATAGAGATTCAAGGAAGCAATACATATATCCTGCCAGTTTAAAAATCAGTCTTCTTTTCAGGGGATAATTTAATATCAAGACATGATGTACTCAATATCCAAATATACATTCATTTTCATGTTTGATGCATCAAATGCTCTGACATAGCCAAGTTTCAAAATAAATGGTTTGTTTTAGAGGTTGGATATGTCATATTAGCATTCACCCAGCAGATAGAGAGATAGATCAGAGAGTGATCAGGACATAAGGGAGACAGTTTAGAGAGAGATGAGAGAGGCCAGGTACACCTTGTAATGTTAAAAAAAGCTAGCTAGCTAGCAAGAAAGAAATTGTATAAATAGGTCACTGCAGCCCAACTGAAAAAGAAGTGTAATTTTAACTTGTTAGTCATCATCTCCAGGGGCCTAATCCATTCCCTTCTTTGAGGGCTGTTCATTTGGCTGAGATATGTCTTATTTGATAGCACAAATACACAGCCTCAAAGAAAAAACATATCAGACTCATGCAGTGTACTAGCATTAAGGGGGAATCAGCACCACATGCCATGCTAAAATTTCCCTCTTCTTTCCTTCTCAATTCTTCCTATTAGCCTTAATTTGTTCTCATTTGTTCTGGTTTTGCTCTTTTGGTTTCTTCCATAAGTGGAAGCATAAACCCATGTGGAAACAAGAGTACAGGTGAACAGGTATCTAGTGCCAATGTCAGTGACACATCCTCAGACACTCCAAGGTATTCAACTCTCTAGTTTCAGTTCTACTTCCCCTGTCTCTACCATTTTCTTCTCCTGACAGTTGTTCTTCGCCTCACTCTGTATCTGGGATTCAGTTAGTTAAACATAGGTCTTTTGTCCCATTTTGGACATGGCAAAATACTCCTTTAGGCATCCCATGGCCAATCCAGAAAAATGTTCTTTCCTCTGTGTCTTATTGCCATATTCTGACAAAATCCTAAAACAGTTCAAATAGAGCAGATACCCACATTCTTTTCAGCTGAATTGCTTCCCACTGATGTGAACACATGCATGTGTGCATGTATACACATACTTAGGTGAATGTATGCTTGCCTGGAAATCCGTGTTCATCTCCTCAGAAGAGATACAAGTACCCACAGGGAAATGAAATAATAAATATTTTAATTACCCCTTGAGTCATAATTCTGTCTTTGGGGTCAGTTGAATCTTTATTCTGGTGACAAATGAAAATAAACTAAACCTTCTCATCTTGGCATGGAAGATGATGTGCTGCTCTGTTTCAGCTCAGATCTGTCTCGAGCATAATTTTAGATGTGTGTAATCATGACTGTGCACAGGCCATAACTGTCTGCCTTCTATTAATTAAATCCCCATATTAATATGAGGAATAAAACTAGGTCCGTATTTTTCTAGGGGTTTGATTTCCCACAAAAAATATAAGTACTATTGAATGACTGCAAAATGAGAGTTAAAAGATATCGGATGTTAACACGCTACCCTTTCACTACTAGCAGGTACTATGTAGACTGGTACTATTGCTAGCTCTGCACAAGAGATCAGAATGAAGTAATTAGAAGTTCAAGAAAATTGAGGTTTGTTAGTAGAACTGCGGAGAAAATATTTCCCAACATGTTCCCACAGGATGGCATGGTCTGCGTGTTGTGATAGACATTGGACATGTCTATTATGTTGATGATCACCTCCACAGACCCCTCCAAAGTGCTGGGAGGTGGCTTCCATTTTTAGGTATTTAAATAACACCTTTTGGAATCTGCACTATAGATCTCTTAATTTTAATCGTACAGACACTGATGTATGGGTTTTGTATTTACAGTCTCTTACAATTATTATTAGCAACTAGAGTGCACCACTCTGTACGCTGAAATCCATATGTTGCTCTCCTAGATAGTCTATTTATACCCAGGAGAATGTCTCTCATTTCTCTGATGCACCAAAATGTCCCAGCTGTCATACCTATTGTTCAGGTACAGACACCTGTAGGAGACAGTCACCTATCTTTGATGTCAAGTAGACACATGAATTTGAAAACAGTTGTTGTTTATGTTCATTGTTGAAAGATACTCCTTTAGCTAAAGCAGAAAGTTTAAGAACCAATGCACACAGAGGTTAGATAAATTATAAAGTCAACACCTTTGAATAACGTTAGCATGTAATTGATATTAGCAAAAAGTACCACATTCTTCTCTACCACAGATGAGAATTTTTGCCACAACAGCCAAGACAAAAATCTGCCCAGAGACCGAGATGAAATTTAATGACTGCTTGGAAAAAATAAGAGTTTGAATTTAAATTTTTGTTCATGAAGGTCCAAAGAGAGTAAAACTACCTGATTCTCAGTTCACCAGATACAGAAAGGCATAGTAAGCCCTGATTCTCATCTGCAAAGTCTAAGAGCTGATTGAATATGTTCTGAAATTGCAGTCACAAACTGTGTTTTTATAAGAGTATAAGGGGGATATTGGAAATGAGTACAGAACAAAATCTTGACTAGCTTTTTACCAGCTTCTCAGGGTAATTATTTACAACCTTAACATTAGACTACTGACCTATAAATACTGTTAGTAATATACAGAAGCATTTGTCTGTTCAGATAGGGTCATGCTTCTGTATATACAGTGATGGATAATTAGACCTTTGCTTACATGGAAGTCCTTAAACAACAATGTATTACACCCCGTATATTGAGAACAAAATGTCACAAGTAAATATGCTGCAACAAAAGGCTTCTTTTCTGAATACAAATAAAAATATATATGTTAAATATTACTGAGCCGAGCTCAAATTCTCATAACCTGATCCATCAATGGAAAGGGCCCCTCCTAAGAAGCACTTACTGAGGCAAGTTGTACCCTTGGCTCTCTCTTGCCTTTTATTTCTCCTTAAAATCATATGCAGTGAAAAGAGGGAACAAACATGAATGATGCATTCCTGATTCACTAAATCACTGTGGTCTCTGGCAACAGCACAAATGTAGAAATGTTTAAATCGGCCTCATACTAGCCAACAAATGATGCAAAAGGAGACCTCAAAGAACACAGAGTGGGGGGAGATAAATGAGTACCATGTCAAGAAAGCAATTTCTCACTGAGTTTGCACAGAATGGAAATTTTACTTCCAAGGGATGGTTAGGGAATCTTTCTAATAAATCTTTAGTCCATAGTCATTGCTGTGTCCTTTTCTTAAACTTACTTTTCAAGAGCTGTGTAAGTTATACCCTCCCCAGTGAAATGTGTCAAGATATTACCAGTCAAGTTGAAGGAATTTAAGTGAATAATCTCTATCTCTGTGTTTATATTTGTAATAGACAAGGATGGTCAAATAGATTTCATTTTGTGCATGTGTTGCACATCTTTTCAAACAGCGAGGTCTTCTCAAAGCCTTGTTTTATATTAATAGTAACTCACAAAAGAAAATATAAAGAAAAGTTCAGTGTCATTCCCAGAAAAAGTCTGTGTGGTTTTATTTTAGTTTTTAGGGTGTTTTCAAAATTATTTTACCCTTCTTTTATGTACCGCTGAGATTCAGATGGTCAGTAAAAAGAGAACTTGTTTTTCCAAATGACCTAGAGGCTGTAGGTCAATATTAGAATTGACTGCTCAGGAGAGTCCTACGTCTCTTTAGACTCCTGAATTGAATTCCTTTTCCCTAATTTTAACTACATGAAAGGCAACTTAGGCTGCATCCAATCTAAGCTAGTTGTAATTGTTTCCTGTCATCACTGAAACAAATAGACACTCTCAAAAAATAAAACATAGGACCGATCTAAGGCAGGCATTTTAAGCTTCGATAAATTATCTTGCAGAGATTTTTTACTCTCTACATTGAATAGAGAGAGTTTTGAATGGCAGTCTACGACTGGATTTCTAATGCTAGGTGTTTAACATTAAATTAAATCAATTCCATGCTTACAATACCACACAGTGGTTCTTTTTAATGATACTTGAGTCCTTTTGGTAATGTTGTCCTTAAGCTCACCATGGCAGTCACAGTAGTTTTAACTCAGTTCCTGGTAGCAGCTGAGGAAGGACATGCAGAACTTATCACTGGCTGACCTGCCTTATTTTTTGAATGAGTCTAGAGGCATTCTTCATTTTTTTTTTTTGGTGAAAATTGTGTTCCTGTTTTGCTTGCTTGCTTCTTTGTGTTTCCCAAATAAATAGACACCAAGGTAATAGTATCTATCTGAATTATTTAAAGTGTACTTAACTTTACTGATAATACAACTAAGTGATGGTTTGCAATGTGAAGGGGAGGGTCTTTTCTGTTGAGTGTCTTTTCTTTCAAGTAAGATTAAGTATTCCATCTGCAGGATGATGTTATTTAAAAATCTCTTGTGCATAATTGAAGACTTTACATCTCTGAGGTTCTCCTGGTTTAAAAAAACCTTTTGAACCTGTAGAAGGGGGGAAAATGTCTCTCCTTTTGACAGATTGCTTTTTACATTTCTCTGGCCATTTACCCTGTTGTTTTGCTTAGAACAGAAAAGGGGTACACTAATTCTTCAGACCACAGCTCCAACCATCAGATGTCACAAATGTCATGAAAGAGTCTTATAATGTAAGAATTTCTGTCCTGTACACCATCATAATTATTGTCACTTTTACCAAATATTTGTTTTTACTCCTAGATATTATGTATGCTTAGAAGGGGAGGCATATCTTCTAATTTGATTTCAAATGTTCTGCATTTGTTTAGAAATGAACCTTGAATGTTGTTCATGGAATTCTCCTGTTTTCTTACCATCAAAGAGTGTGCCTTATTCTGTATTGTGGACGGGGTCATACTATCAAAGAAACCCCATAAGAAAAAAGTGTCCTTTCTACCTGGGGCTTGACCCACTGGACTTCAACATCTCCCGCAGGATTTACACTGAGCCTATAGGATACAACATAAGGTTTTCTCTACAACAGTTAATAGCAACTCAGAGAAAGAAGTTGCCATCTTCACTTTCCACCTCTCCAGCCACTGTTTTGCATGACAGCTGTACCATCTTGTCAATTAACTCTCTTAATTAGTTTCTGTTTCATCTCTAACTATGACCTTTTGGCCTTACCTGATGCACAGCATTGTTGATTCAAAGCATTTGGTTTATATGAACTTTCTATCAAAATCATCCCCTTGGAAGGGAAGATATGTGATAAGGAGTTTCAATACTTGTGCTTTTTTTTCTATGTTATCTCTTGTGGCTCACAGTAGAACCTGAATCATCATAAAATTGCACCAAAAGTTTGTGTTTTGTATGATGAACTTTAAAAGAAGAAAAAAAAGACAGACCACTGTCAGATACTTGACTGTTTCTTTAAAAAAAAGAAAACAAACAAAAAAAAAACCCCCAACAACCCAAAACCCATGATTGTCATGGATAAGAACAAACTGTTCATCTCAAAAAAAAAAAAAAAAAAAGTTGGTGCAAAATTTTAGGTATAAACTCATAAACATAATTCTAAAGCATTATGGTCTTTGTTGTTAGAAATGAGAAATCCTGTGGTCTCCCCCTAAAGAACATTAAAAAAACATTACTGACAGGAAATTGAAAAAGTAATATATGTCTGAGTGAATACGACAACTTTTTTCTGATAGAGCAGATAGATAAATGTCACATACAAGTTTCAAAATACATTTAATTTTGCCACCACAATGGATATTCTCTTCATAAAATATATATGAATAAGGTTGGAATCATAAAACTTGACTGTGATAAACAAATGCATATTTGATAACTTTCTTCTTTTTTTTTTTTTTTTTTTTTTTGAGATGCTAATTCCTTTTTTGAGGTTATTTGTTGTTTACACTTCTTTACATTTTCCTTTCTGAGTGAAGCAGCCTGGGTGACAAATCTCGCGCACATTTAGCCGGGATAAACTTTCTTTTTAATCTGAGAAACGGATTTTGGGTTTGGTTTTTGGTTTTGTTTGGAAGGGAGGGATGGGATTTGTTTGGTTGGATTTGGGTTTTTTGCTGTGGGGTGGGGTTCTTTTAGTTGGTTTTTTGTTGTTGCTATGATTTGGTTTGTTTTGGTTTGGTTTTTTTGTGAGGTGATGGCAGAGGGGTGAAAATGAGGGAAAAAGGAGAAGCTGGTAGACTCACCAATTCAATTATCATCACAGAATCAGAGAATATGCTGAGTTGGGTGGGACCCACAAGGATCATCAACTCCAAGTCCTGGCCCTGTACAGGACAGCTCCAAGGCTTACACCATGTTCCCAAGAGCATTGTCCAAATGCTTCTTGTACTCTGTCAGGCTTGGTGCTGTGACAGCTTCCGTGGGCAGCCTGTTCCAGTGCCCAACCACCCTCTGGGGGAAGAACCTTTTTCTAATATGTAACCTAAACCTCCCCTTACACAGCTTCAGGCCATTCCCTCGGATTCTGTCACTAGTCACCACAGAGAAGAGATCAGTGCCTGCCCCTCCTCATGAGGAAGTTGTAACTGCAATGAGGTCTCCCCTCAGTCTCCTCCAGGCTGAAAAGACAAGTGACCTCAGCCACTCCTCATTCAGCTTCCCCTCCAGCCCCTTCACCATCTTGGTTGCCCTTCTTTGGATGTTTTCTAACAGCTTTGTATCTTTCTTATATTGTGGCACCCAAACTGCACACAGGACTCAAGGTAAGGCTGCACCAGTGCAGAGCAGAGCAGGACAATCCCCTTCCTTGCCTGGCTGCCGATGCTGTGCCTGATGCACCCAGGACACGGGTGGTCCTTGTGGCTGCCAGGGCACTGCATATATCCAACTTGCCATTGACCAGGAACCCCAGGTCCCTTTCCATGGCATTGCTTTCCAGCATCTCATTTCCCAGTATCGTGCTAGACATCACTGAGGGTTTTGAGCATCATTCAGGATAAGGTGATGAATGAGAAATCCATGCAAGTCTTTTCAGAACATGGACTGGAGGAAGAATGACAGTAGACAGGGCACTGTCTTTTACATTTTCCCCCACTCTGCAGCAACTCAACCTAGAGGCCAGATTGCCCATGTCCCAAGATGTTAAAAAAGGCTTCCTGTTAAAAGCTACAGAATAAATGGAAGTTTTATGCTCTCAACAAATGTATATAGTTTGGGGAGAGAGAGAGTTAAGAAAGGAGTGTTCTCTTCCTTTTTTTTTTTTCCCGCACATATTCACTGGGAATGCAGGACTTTATTCTGTTCCATTGGAATATGGCAGCACATTACCTGTCCTAACAGCAAAAGGGCTTTCTCTGCCTTTTAAAAGCAGGGTCTACTTCAACCTTTACTTTCTCCAGTACATAGCACACCAGGTTTCAACCCCATAGCTGAGGTCCTGGAGTCTTCCCTAGTGCAAGTGCTCTTGGAGACCTTATCAGCAATGAAATCAGTGAGCTTTGAGGAAATCTATTATGTATCTAGAACCACCCCTCAGAATTCTAGTGTGACATTTGAATTTATGTTAAAGACTGAATTATAATTACATTTTACAACCTCATTTAACTATCTTTTACTATAAACTCCTGCAGCACTATGAGCAGAACTGAATGATATTTTTTTCATCACTGACTTCTGATGGAAAAATGGCATTGAATCTAAATATAAAATGTGTCATTTTGACAAATTTGTTCAGTAAAAATTTAAAGTACAGTGTCTGGATAAGATTTAAGTGTGTTATTTTTACATTTTCTGTTTGACAATTTAGTGGTGCTTTTTTCTAGTTTAACCTAGAAAGGTTAAAAAGAATATTAAAGATTTCAGATTAGAGAAGAATGGCTCCATCTACCCTGAACATTTTTTTCAGAGTTTTATTTAATTTTAAATTGAAATTTAGTTTAAGTACCATTTTGAAGTGAAAACAAAAATGGACATAATTTCTCGCTTTCCTTTCAAAATTACTCATGTGTCATCCACTTGGTTTGCTTGGGGCTCCACTAGGCAAAAATGTGTGAAGGTTCTCGACCCCCACATGTCCTCCCCAGATGGGGAGAAAGTCCTTGCCAGGAATAAGAGACAAACGGGTCTTTTGAATTTCCCCGTCTTCGGATTGTTTATTTTATCATATCAGTAATTTACATGCCGACAGCATAGCATGAAGCAGAGCAAATACAAACGGCAAATGCAGGAAAACTCAGGGCTTTTTAAAGGTAAACTAACCAATGGTCACAAAAAGCATACATTATTTTTACTTTTCTACCAATGCCTAATGAACTATCTATTCACGTAGCCTATACTGCGGCATTTTCTAACATATCATTCTGTACTACCAACACTGCAGAAAATGGAGTAGGTCAAGAAGAAGGAAGAGACCTGAAAAACTACAAGGATCCTCCATCTTGCTTTCATCTACTTTCTATACTAATAAACCTAAAAACTCTAAATTTTTCACTCTGTAACAAACTATATATTATACTACCACCTAACTCACACCCTTGTAGATTTTAATTCATCCCAGAGCCTTGGCAGCTTTCTCCACGGATGAAGGTCAAAAGCAGTGTTTTCCAGGCAGGATGGGTCCTTCAGAACAGGCAGAGAAACATTCCCTGCACTTTGGATTCCAACAAAAATGGATTCTATATGAACAGTGAAAAGGAGGAAGAACCCCTACAGTTTTCTAGTTTCAGCTGAAACCAAAGCTTGAGATAACCAGTCAAGGCCAGACCTAGGCTGCTCAGGGTACAAGTTAGCCTGACGCAATTCATAATTTTAAAAGAACTACAGGCTTCATCTGGACCCAGACACCAGTCTGTTCCATGTTTAAGTCCTGGGGGCCATTGCATTCAGGTCAGTAGATTACTTTTGATTTTTATAGGCAAAAGTCAAGTCAGAGCCTGATAGTGTTATGTAAACATAGCTCCAAACTAAAATGGAGTCCAGAGATAATTGGCATCATCAATAAACAAGAAGTCAATAGATTAAATCTTCCTAGAAAATATCACCTGGCAATTGGCAGCAGAGCCATGGCAAACCATTGAGTGCAGCCAAACCACTGGACTATTGAAAGAATCTCAATGGCTCTTGTAAATGACTTCTGGGATTCTGGTTATTCAGTCTGCTCCTGGCTCATAAGATCTACACTGTGATATAATCCAGATGCTTTTCTTTCCCTAATATTGGGGGCTGAAATGATAGAGCTATCGTGTATGTCAAGATCAAATCTGTTTTCATACTAATGACTTCACCTGAATGAAGTGGAGAAAAAAGGGGATAGAACTATGAACAATAAGTATTGCTGTAGTCCTTAGTACACTCAGTGCCACTATTTTGGGACATTGTGCTATCTTAGCAAACAATATTTCTTTTCTGTCTAGCCTCTTCCTCAAAATGTATTGGCACTGTTCTGGTATCTTTAAGCATGCAAGAGGATCAAAGAGCTTTCATCTTTTAGTGCATTTTACTATGCTGTGCTCTGCTCAGGAAGAAATATTGATATTGTTTCAAGGGCAGTTATTATACTCAATTCTGTCTCAGAAATGAGCACAATTCCTTGACTTAGAAATTTGAAAATCTGCCATTACCTGCAATTAAAATATTCCATATATGAATTGTACTATGGCATTTGCACTTCACTCTTCTCTTCATTCTTCTGCTGTAATTCCCATATGCCAGGAAATCTTTTCCACTATTGCTCCAAGAATAAATAAGAAGTGCTTTTGGAGGTTTCATATTACTGAGACTGAGTTGGTTTTTTAAAAAATGTATTACAAGAACGTTTTTAACTACAATATGCATTTTGACAATATCTAAAACTAAATATTTTTTTGTGATTGCTTTTTTCTCCTGTTCACATCTGCTTTGTTCTCCTTATAGAAGATTCCACCATTTTTCGTTCTATTTAATATCTTGCTCTTTGGGTTGTTAACAGGGAGACTACTTAAGGTAAAGCCTGAGTGAAAGAAGCAACATCTGATGATCCTTACACTTTCATATGTTAAACATATCTGTGGCTAGATTCTCTGGTTCTTGAAAGCACTGAGGATATTACATCACTCCATGAAGAATCTTCTTGTTTCATTTCAATCTTTTCCACACTTAGGCATTACATACCAGGAGAGAGAGGTTGAATTAAGCTGGTGGACTTGGCAGTGTTAGGTTTATGGCTGGATTTGATGATCTCAAAGGTCTTTTCCAACCAGCATGATTCTGTGACTTTTAAGTGTGGATTGGCAAAGCTGAGCTGTTTAAGTGCTCTGAATGATAATGTGGAGGAACATCTGGGGTTCCTTACAAGAGGGCTGTAGCTGTAACTGTGAATTATGTCTTCTGAACTTCGTAAGGACCACTTTATTTAGTGCAAGTCATTGAGGTCCACTGACACCCCAGCTGCCACAGCTGCAGGAGTAATGTAGAAAACAATAGCTCTAGGGAAACATTTGAAATAAATTGTAAGCATAAGAGTCAGTTCTAGACTACCACTGCATTTTTCCCCCAACCGTTTGCTATGATTTTCAACATTTTACACCGTGTTTAAAATGGCGTTAATGTGTTTTTCTTTGGTAAAGGAAACATTTCAGTACTGATGAAGGTAAAGTAGCACCCCCTTTGTTCTTCCCTCAGGAGCCTGTAAACCAGTAAAAATTATCAGAAAGTGCAGCAGTAGCATCCCACTTGAAAGTCTTGATAGAGTGCATCACAGTCGTCAGTCATCTTAACTAAGGAAATGTGAGACTATTACGTAATATAACAATTTAATTCTGTAATGAAAAATAGGATTGTTGTTATTTATTTTCTACAGCACCCCCATAATCATTAATGGAATGCATAATCACAGCGGAACACAGTGCTAAGGTCTTATTCTAACATATCAAAAAACAACGGCTTGCGCAAAGTAACTGAAAATGTAAGTGTAAGACAAATGACAACTACACAGATGGAGAAGGGATTCTGAAAACAGCTGATTATCTGCTCTTATCCTTCCCTTTCTTTAGAGTCAAAAAAGTAATGGAGCTCCTCACCTTTGGTGCTCTGCAGATCACAGTTGAAAAGGAAATCCTTTTAGGACTGCTACAGAGACAGTATGCAAGAGTAGAACATTGTCTGTGATCTGCCTTCCACAGAACAGACTTCATGGATATGGGCTCTGCTGACAGCAGAGTAGTTTGAATAAAGTAGTTTGAATTCATATAAAAATATATAAACAAATTTCAGTTTGCCTGTCTGTATCAGGAACATGTTGCTTCCACACAGTAGCAATGTAGGTGTTGAAGATGGGATTACCTCAGGGCCACTGCTGCTTTAAATAAGAAAATCATAGTTATTTAACTCCCTTAAGCAGACCTATGGACCAGGCCTGAATGAAACTGGTAATTAAGCTGTATGTTCTCATCACAGGTTCATAAACACAGTCTCTTCCTATGTCTTCCCTACATTTGAGAATCATTTAGTTAGATTTAACTGTAATTTTTAAGTATTTGTTTCAGTAGGAACATCTTGAATGTACAAAAGTTAGTTGGTAGCTCTGAGAAGGACTCAAATGGCCAATGGAAAGTGAGCAGTGACTGAATTCTGGATATTCATCTCCAGACCCACAGGCAGCTACCTCCTGAGTTAAGTGCCATTGCATCAGGAGAATGTTTTGTTCTGAGACAGATGTTAAGACTAGTCATTCGTGGTAGATACTAAGTTCTGTATTACAGAACTTAAAACCGTAATTCCTATAGGGTGGTGTTCAAAGTGGACAAATTTAAGCCAAGCTGTAAGATGTGAGCAGAGCAGCTTTCTTTCCTTTCCGACTGTCAGGTCAGGTGAAGTACATTAATGATGCATTTGATAATATGAGATAATGTGGTCACTATGCTTTCGAGCACTGAAGCATACAGTCCCGCTACTAATATTCAAGAAGAAAACCAGATGAGTGTATTTTCACCTTCAACATAAAAATACCCTACTTTTTTTGATATCTCTTCTTCATAACTCTTGGGTAGCCTTATGGAAATTACTTAATGCCTGTACAAGTACTGGTGGGGAGATAAATAGTATTTATACAGTACATATTACAGGTGATTGAATGGAGGCCTGTAATTTAACAAACTTTTCAAAGGTGAGCTGATTGGCAGAGCAGTGTGCTGAACCAGGAGCCAGAACAAATTTCACAAGGTAAGAAGGACTAAGGCCTGGCTTGTATTTGGCTGGCAAATTTTCAATGGTACTTAAAAGAGTAATCACCTCTGTGATGAATGGGTGACAAAAGGAAGCTATATGTGATCTTAGGAAGGATTTTTATTCCTAGACATTCAGATCTAGAAACTTGGAGTCATGACTATTTTCCATTCAAGAATTTACATGCGATCTATCTAAGTTTCTTCACCTTCTTTCGGTGAAATCAGTTTTTTCTTCTTGTCTTTAACTCCCACATAATTGTGGTGCATTATAGCAAAATTCCACTTTATAGGCTGGAACATTTGTTTCCACAGTGATATCCACTATAGTAGAGAGATAATCCAGGATGGTTTGTTCCACCATAGTCATGCTGTGATAAGCATTGTGCCTTGTTCTCAGTAGTCAGAAAGCCACTTGTGGAAGAAATGCGTGTCCTGCAAAACTGAAAAGTGTTTCAGTTGCACATTTGTGTACTACTGCACAGTTACTCATCTCAGCCTTGCCCTGAGCTTTCATACGCTATCACAGTAAAAGTTACAAGTCTTAATTAATAAGACCAACAGTTCTATATTTTATTTAGCTAAAGTCTAGGTCATCTAAAATTATAGAAACCTCATCTGAAGTAGGGCATGACTTTGTTTTTAGACAAATGTTGTCTTGTACAGTGCTATGTTGAAGTTATGGGTTGAGAGACAACTACCATATCATTCACAGTCATGGCATCTGTGCAGCAAGCTCAAGATCTATAACAGTATTTGGAGAAATGTGATTGTCTAACAACAGTGCTGAGTATCATTGATACTGGTTGATTACAATATATATTAACCTTCTTGCAATGAATTTTGGCTAAATCTGAAATGATTGAGTAAATCAGCATACGCAATTAATTTCACCCTTAAGAATTACAGACTGAGAAATCCAATGATCTCTGATAAATATTTTATATAGTGTAGATAATTTTATAGTCAGAAGATGAGAGTAGATTGTTCAAGAATATATTGATGGCCTAGAACTTCTTTGACCTGTAATCTAATTAAAGAACTCTGGTCCTAAAGATTACATCTGAAGATTATTTAATGGTTAGTGATTTCAGTCCAGTTTCTCCTCGAGTACCTAAGAAAACATCCATTGGTATTCTAAACAGATAAGTCAAGGATAGAATAAAACATCATTAGGCCTTCAAAGCCATTTTTCCAAAATATACTTCTGTTTCCTCAGAAAATTTCATCAATGAAAATGAAAAAGAAATCTAAGTCTTTGAGGTTGCCAAATTTAGCATACATTTGCAAGACCATAGCACTTCTAGTAGAATAACTTTTCAGGAATGGCATCACAAGATAAACCAGTGACAGTGGTGACCACCCGCTCAAGGCAGTGAAGAGCATGCCATCTCCTTAATTGTCTATGCAAAACAAGTTGAAAGGAACAATCAAGGGAAAGAAATAAAAATATAACACCAGAAATAATCCTTCTCATCCAGACACAGACGTTGCCAGTAGTGTGCCACATCCCTTTTAAAAAAGGGTAATATTACATTTTGAAAAATTAAACCCACACTATTTCGGTGAGAACTGTTTGGCAGTAGAGGACATTATCTCATTCATATCTGTGCAGGGCTATGTCTCAACAGCAGTTCTTATGTAAAAACCACAGGATCACAGAGCAATCACTAAACCCTGCCTCACTCTGGCTCCTCACCTCTCCATAGCATCTCTGCAGCAGGCCAGTACAGTGCAGTACAGCAAAGGTAGTTCCAAACAAGATGGTAATGTCACCATAGCGTGGAAGCAACCTAATCACATTGTACACCTTGTGCTGGGCCTAGTTAGGCTTGCTGAGAAATGGGAAATTGTTCCCCAAGCTATCCTTGAATGTCTCAGCATGGCTACATTGTGATGTGTGTCCAGTATGTTAGATTCTGATATGTCTGGAAGCAAGTCCACTCTTTATGCTCTGAGAGACAAGTAGCAGGAAGTAATGTTATCACTGAAAAGAGACAATCTTTGTTCTAAAGGAATCTAAATCCAGTTTTTATTCTAAAGACAGAAATTAATGGTTGGCTTAGGAGTTGCAGCCCAGATACAAAGCTTGAAAAGTTGAGAAATTTTGTTTCAGAGCAGGGATTTCTTGCCTCTCAAACTTTGATACTTAGTTGATATTGGAATCTTCAGAGAAGCCAAACAGCAATGATACTTCTGTAGGCAACTATGAAAATTACAGCCTCATGAAAAGGAAGTAGGGATGAATGAATATTTACCAAAATATTTTCATTGTATTTTATTCTAGAAATTCACACTGCTGGTCCAGTTGCTGTGTATTTAATTACTGAGAAAATGAATACCATTACTTTTTGTCAAGAGGATTTACCAAAAAAAAAAAAAAAAAAAAAAAACCAAAACAAAACCACACATACAAAAGTGTGTTTGCTTGTACACACCCTAGAAGGATCTGCACAGCAGTCAGGAAAGCTATTTGTGGCTTGAGAGACAAGCAGTAAAATACTAAAAACAGTTAGTTGTGAAATCTTTTTGTGATAATCAAATATTATTAGAAATTAAGACTGTTTTGTCATAACAAATATTATAGTATTGGCTGTTCTGTCATAACATATCGTGGATCTCTTGTCAAAACAAACAAAAATATTGTTAAAATATTTTATACTATACATCCATCAAATAATTTTAAATAATAAATATTTTCATAAGAATCTCACTAGCTTATTTTCAGAAATGCTTAGGACCTGCAAATCTAATTAAAAACAACAGCTGCTTTGCTATACTCAGAAAACTATGACCTCTAAGGATCCTGATGCCTGATTTAATTCTTGTTTTTTAAAGGAAGTTAAATCTGATAAGCATATTGCTTAGAAGGAACAATTCAGCAGACACTCAACATAATTTTTAATCTTTAATTTGATAATTATATATCTTTAGATTTTTCTGAGAAAATATTGTGTTATTCAGAATGTTTGATAAAAAAGACATCCTTATTTATGACAGTACACATGCTCCTACTACCAGAACATAATAGTATTTGCTTACGAAAGGTTTCACCATGTAATTCCTACAGTGTTGACAGATAAACTCCTGTATGGTTTGATGTTAATACACAAACATTATTTTCTAAAAATAAAGCACTGAGAGAATCAGGCAGAATGGTGGACTCAATATTCCATTATGATACTTACAATCAATTATCTATCCAATACATTGAACAATATATGAACAATACTTAACCTTGAAAATTACAATTCCTTTAATTAAATGGTGACCCAGGAGTACAGTTTCATAGGTGCCTGTTTCTAGTATCACTGTTTGATACCTTTTTCTCCTAATAGCATTTTGTTGTGCCATTTTTTTGAGTTGTCATTAGGAAATAAAATGCAGCAAAGGAAATTTTCAAGCTTTGCATGAATTAATACCACTTCTAATTTGAAAGACACAGTCAGCCTTACTCTCATCCTGTATGGGGTTCAACAATCATACTGTCATTACTCCAAAGAATGAGATGGAATAGCATTTTTTTCAAAAGAAGTCTGCAAATTGTATTCCTTGTATTCATGATACCAATTTTTCAGTTTGTAGATTGGCAGCAGATTGCATATATGCAGTATAGTGCATATAACTAGCTGGGTTTATTGATATTGGTAGATAATAAATCATATGTACTTTTAAAAATATCTGTGTCTATGTGTTTATAATTTATATAGATACTGTATATATATATACATATACATGTATGTGATTAAGAAAGGGGCAGAGAAATCTGCGCAGAGGCTAAAGAATCCTGTGCAGATTCACATTAGTATATCTTTTCCTCAGTCATTTTCTCCTTAGATTATCTCCTTAAAGTAACTCATGCTGATAGTGACCATGCAACATGTCTGAACAGAAGCAGCTTCTGAATAAAGTTAGCAAAACTGTAGAAAATCATGGAATCATAGCATGATTTGGGTTGGAAGAGACCTTAAAGATATCTAGTTCCAACCCCCTGCCATGGCAGAGTCAGCTCTCACTAGACCGGGTTGCTTGAAGCCCCATTCAGCTGGCCTTGAACACTTTGAGGGATGGGGCATCCACAACTTCCCTGGGCAACTTACTCTCACCACCCTCACAGTGAAAAATTTCTTCCTAACATCTCATCTAAACCTCCCCTCCCTACTTTGAAGCCATTACCTCTTGTCCTATCATGGATCCCTTGTCCTACATGCCCTTGTAAAACAGTCCCTGGCCAGTGTTTAGGCCACCTTTATGTACTGGGAGGCTGCTGTAAATTGTCCCCAGAACTTTCTGTTCCTGAGACTGAACAGCCCCAACTCTCTCAGTGTGCCTTCATAGGAGAGATGCTCCAGCCCTCTGATCATCCTTGTGGCCTCATCTGGACCTGCTAGGTCCCTGTCTTTCTTGTGCTGAAGACTACAGAGCTGGAGTCAGCACTCCATGTGGGCTTGTTGAGGGCAGAGTAGAGGGAGACAAACACTTTCCCCAAACTCTTCTGATACAGCTCAGGATGCAGCCGCCTTTGGGGCTACAAGAACATGTTGCCAGGTCATCTGCTTATCCACCAACACCCTCATTTGTCTATGTGTATGTGATGGTTTGTCTCATTTGGCTGAACAATTTTTATGTTGCTTCTTACACTTTTCCCCTGTTTTTCTGTTTTCTTTTTATGTTGTTGTTCTGTTGTTCAAAACTGAATAATTAACCTTCAATATGTAAAGAGTTATAACATTGATCAAATTGAAGAGATGTTCATTTTGATGGTACTACTAAAAGTATTTAATATTTCCTTTTTACAGTTAAAGACATTTTTCAGATGAAATGTCACCATTTGCTTTATGTCAGCCCTGGCTGGCAGTAGAAACAAACTAGTGTAGTTGGTCTTTGATTTTACTTATACTTCAGAGCAGAAACAAAGGCAGCTGTTGAACCATCGATTTGGCTACAGTTTGTAATATTCCTTTGGTTGTGCTAGGAAAACAATGAAGCAGGGCGCCATCCCTGTTTCTGATGAGCGGAGAGGGAGAAGAACTTAATACAAAACAGTGGTATGCTTCATTTTAGAGTATCATGGCAGCTTCACCTAATGTCAAGACACAGTAGGTTTATTAGGAGCCACAAGGAAAGACTCACTACTAGGAAATCATCTATTAGTCTGTCACAGAGTTATGCAAAATCTGGTTTTGTATCTGCAGTGCTGCAGTTAGACATTTATCCCCAGAAGTTATGAGCAATCACTCATTTCTCCACGGTTTCAGCCTGTGTGTTACAGCAAAGTAAACCACAAAGGCAATTAAATATGAAAGAAGGATAAGAATGGATTTTTTTTAATGTTATTAATTCTTAAGAATCATTTGCTCAAAGGATCAGATTTTTAAGAGATCAGATGTTTCTATTTCATTTTTAAGAGGAAACCTTATTGAGCAAGGCCGAAATCTATTTAAAGGTACAATACTGACTAAACTTCAGTTAATCAGTGTTAGGACATTACTCTGCCATTGGGGGTAATATTCACAGAAATTATTGATATACTGAGGATTTGGGGGTTTTCCCCTCCATAGACAGCTCCATTGCTTGGGATTTTACCTTCACTTTAATTGTGTGCTATTTCTTCATTGCAGATAAATTTACAGTTTGCAGGACTATGGAGGCAAAGACTACTGAGCCCATACCTGGTATGTAGGTGTAGGTCGACAAATTAATTTCATGTGCAAGCCAATCCTTACAACTTTATTGCAGACATCATCTTGGCAATGGTAGGTTCAAGTTGTAAGATCTGAGAGATCTGATGTCAGGTATCTTGAAACCCTAGGGTGCTAAAATCACACTAATAGATTAATCAGTAGAAAATATTCAGATGCTGTTAAAAATCACCCCAAATTTCTTTTGAAGTTAGAAACAAACAACTGACTTTTAAAATTTAGTTGAATTTGGGAAGCAGAAAAATACTAAGTTAAGTTCTGTATAAGCTGCTCTCTAAGCAGCTCAACACAATTGATGTATCCATTTATCCATGAACAAAAAGGAAAGAAACATACTGAATACTTGAAGTGATAATCTAAGTCCACCAAGGATTCTGGCAACACTGTCACTTGAACAGGGCCAGAATTGCAGTCTTTCTTTGTGCTTAGTAGAGGAGGACCAAAGCCCTGTCTCTATAAAGAAAGTTGAAGTCTGAATTTACATTAAATATCTCAGTACAGTTTCCACCTGCACTGCATTTTGTACCTATATGAGGAACCTGTACCTCAGATAGATACAACCTGGTGTAATTTATTTTAATCGACAGTGCTATGCAGATTACTGTGTCTGACTCCCTTAGAGAAGGATTGAAAAGGGAGTCCCTTGAGTTAACCCCTGGGCTTTCAAAACTGGTTGTTGTTTTGCATACAACACCTGTTTTGCAGCTCCTTTTGAACAGTGCTTGCTTTCTGTTGTATGATGTATAAAAAGGACTTGTGAAAGACACACAAAAAACCCCAGAACTTTTAAGATTGTATTTTTGTAGCATGAGAACTTTTAGAGATTTGGGGGCTTTTTTCCTCAAGTACATCTTTGACAAGCAGGATTGTTTAGGAATTTGAGTCCAAACACTAGCAGAGTAAGAAGCCTATTCTGCTGTGTCTCAGAGAAGGCATAGCATTGTGGATGTCTCACTGTGGAAGTGCTCAAGGCCAGGTTGGATGGGGCTTTAAGCAACATGGTCTAGTGAAATATATCACTGCTCACGGCTGAGGAGTTGAACTAGATGGTCTTTAAGAGGCCTTTTCCAACTTGTACTTTCTGTACGACTCTGTAAGTATTTTGTGGGATGAGTCCCTGTCACATGTTATTCCTGAACCATCTTTGAATGTAATCTGAAGGAGCAGCATTTCCTAGAAAGGAGCAATGCCTCCCGACTGGGGAAATCACTGGCAATTAAATAGTCTCTACTGTGGCATGCCAGTGCTTCAAGCCTGTGGCATGGCCTTGTTTTATTTCTTGACAAAATTCAAATGTATCAAACCCATTAATTGTCTTCAAATTTTACGATAATTTAAGAAGACAGATTAGCAAGACCCAGGGTGAAATTTCATACCAAAATTAGAAGAAAGAGGGATCTGGCTCAGCATCACGACAGTCACATGAGGTTTAAGGAAGGAATCCAGTTGTAGCACTTCTTATGTGTGAATCAGTGAGCAATTAAGATATTTAGGAGAGGGTACTTGGACAAGGGGGAACTTGAAAGGGGAAACCTGATTCTGATTTAGCCATACCAAAGCTGCATGCAATAAAGAGTAGCCTTGTTTTTTAAATAAGAGACAAGTGGATATCTTTTTCTTAACCAGACAAGAATTTGTTTTGGTAAAAAAGAAAATAAAATCTTCTGAAATCTCAGTAAGTTTCTGTTTCCCATTAAGATTTACCCTTGGGTCCTATGTTAACACCCCTGAGGGCATTTGTTCATTTGTCCTTCTGGAACACTTCTCCCATCTGTGTTTTCCCTGCTCCATTTCTGGCTGTGTGCATGTACAGCATGCCATGTACAGTATGGTGTGTGACACACATTAATACATATAGATAGCCTTCTGCTTCTGACCTTACAAACTGTCCACTTCAGCATTGTCATTCTGTGAAATGTCCAACTGCAGTCCAAGAAATGCATTTTAAATGTGAATGCAAACATTTCTATTACTGATAACACCAACGCAGCATTTTTTGCTTTGCTGGGATTAGGACCTTGATAGTTAAAGTTACATTGGAGCAATGACAGTCCAAGGTTGTGTCCTTTACAGACATGGCAAAGGGAGGGGAGGCCTTTGATATGTCTCTGCTGATAAAATTAAGAAGGATTATTTCTTGTGTTGGGTGAGATTATATTAAAAGTGAAAGAATATATTTGTTACCTATAAATATGTTAGGTCACAGAAACTGGGAGATATTTACATGTTGCACTGCATTGCAGTTGTATTTCATTCATGTTGAAAGTTTGATTTTAGAAAACAATTTCAAATCTGATAATGATGAAAATAAATGCCTGTCTCCTCAGTGAACAGCCATCTTCTCACATGAACAGGAAAACAGTTGCCATTCAGCTAGGGATACCTTAAAAAAACCACAAAAAATAAAAGCGTTGTGATCTGCCAAGAGAACCTCTCAGGAAATTTCAGCTTAGAAGGCTAACTGAATATGCTTCACTGTGCTTCACTTTCATGCTCTGTAAAATGGGGGTAATAATCTTTATTGATCTGTCTACCTTTTAGCAATGCATTAAGAACTTAAATTGTATCTTTACAGTCTTTTGAACAGTCTTGATATATGCAGCTCTTACAATACAGCTTAGTAGCTGGGCTTGCCTTTTTATCAGGTTCTCCCACAGGAGAGCTGTCCTGCTTTCCTTTACAGTTCTCTGGCCTTCCCATGCTAAGTCCTTCTAACTGGGCAAGTTTGGTAAATCAATGATAACTTCAGCACCTACCACTTGTTACCTGAGCTGCCATAGCTAACCAAGTGCACTCTTCTTGCTCCAGGAGTCAGTTTAGGTTGCCACCTAGTACTTCATGGTTGAGCTTACCTCGAGGCACATCATTGGGTGTGACTGCTGAAGGAGCAGTCACTCATTAGGACCCTGTCACTCAATAGAGTCATATCTTAGCCTAATAATGGAGAGGGTGACAACAGCCACCTGCCCCTCCATCTATGCCTGAATTATTTGGATATCTTTGCATGATGCTTTTTTAAGAATTAATTTTCTGGGGTTGTTGTGTATCACCTCTGATGATTTCAGTAGGCAGATATCTTCACATATCTCTGTTACTCTTCACCACACACTTCACACCTGTGTTCATTTTATATCCATAGCAAGAGATTCTGTGTTGTTCTACTTCGCACTTGCACAAAGCAACTTAGTCGTCTGCCCAAAAAGCTAACTGATGTTTTCACTAAACAATTATTTTAGAGCTATTTTTACACTGTATTGTATGGGTTCCATTGATATAATATAAATTAATTGTTGAAATCAATAGAAATGTTATGTGTTTTGTTTTATAAGTTTGTTTGGGGAACAAACTTGCTTTTGAGTTTCAAATAGGAACACTTCAGCCTATTTTCATGAGGAAACTAGTCTGTGACTAGTACTATGTATACTTCTCTTTCTCTTTCCATCCATCCAGCCCTCCATACCTACTTAATGTCTTTGAATCAGCTGATTAATTTCTATAAAATTTTTCAGAAACAAAGATGTCTAAAAATAATAAGCTCCTAAATTGAATGAGAACCAGCAGACAGACTAAGGAAAACTACCCTGTTTCTATCTCCACTGAGGAAAAAGAAGGAAAACTCAGTCATAACCCACCCTCTTTCTCAGCAGCCCAGTAGGTCAATATGTGGTCGGGTACACAGGACAATTGGGATCATACTGATGGGAGTCAAAAGGGACAATGCAGTGGGGTGAATGCTGAGGATAAAGAGGAAGAAGCAAGGTTTCTGGAAAGGGAAGACTGGAAGTCTTATGATAGGGTAGATATTTTCTGGGAGGCTGTGATAAAGAGAGGGGAGATACGGTAAAGGAAATAGAGATGTGCTATGCTTTTTTACTTTTATTTTTCCTGTTGCAGCAGTCCTATGACTCCAGCTTCGTATGTTGCCGTTTGGAAAAAAAAGAAAAAGTTTGGGTTTAGGCCCAAGTTTCATCAGAAGTTTATTTCAGATTCTCTAATACTTGTAAAAAGAATCTTACAACAGCATAACTTTTCAGCCTAGCAGCTTGTTGACTGACAAGCTTTCTTACGACATCTGTTTGACATTCATCCTAATATTAGTTTTACAGGCACATTCACACTCTAGGAAATCACTGTATTCTCAAGTCTGAGATGTCACAAGTGTCTCTTTCTGAAACTACTTGCCCCAGAAATGTTAGCTAATATATTTTATCTAACGTCAGCCCCCTGTTGTGTCGTACTTCATAGCTGTCATCCAAAACCAGCTGCATTTTTATGGACGTATCTTAATAAGACATTCCCTGAAAGGTACCAGTATCCCTTTGTATCTTCCTGAGATCTCATGGGAGTAATAGGTGGTCATCTAGAGTACCAGGTATCAGAAGATCAAGTAAAATTACACGAGCACCCCTAGTAACATTATATATGGATGATGTAGAAATCAAGACAAAAACACTGATACTTTATCTATTTCACGGTGTGTTAAAATGAATAGTGGAAACAAACTGTGATCCACGGCCCAGAGTGTGGCCCAGCACTTGTTTCATACGCTCTTAAGCCACAGCAGATTTGTTGCAGATGACCGTGGACAGTGGTAAAATGTACAGGTGATATGTGACATGGCAAATGAATTGGAAAGTCCTCATCACCCCAGTAGAGGAATTACTGTTTCCCACCCTCAGCCTGTCTTACCTGTCTCTCTGTGCTATTTTTACGTAAGTTTGATTCAACATGCAGCATACAAGGCAAGTATATGTGGCGTGCATGCATTCTCCCTGTGTTGTTTCTTCCAGATTATTGGAACAATCCCACTGATGCCTAATCCAGTCCCGTCCAACCAGGCGGCAGGTGGAGCTCAGGGACTTCAGGTGCAGCCGATCACTCCACAGTTATTGACCAATGCCCAGGGTCAGATCATCGCCACTGTCATCGGCAACCAGATACTCCCAGTGATCAATACCCAGGGAATAACACTATCGCCGCTCAAACCAGGCCAGCAGGTAAAGTGTCCGTAGCCTGAATGATTATCAAAACAGGTACACAGAAATTTTCTGCTCCTCACAGACACTCTCATGGCCTCTCTAAATACCCCCACTTCTTTACCATTTTTAATAACAAAAATTAACTCAGTCCTGCCTGGTGTATTACTGCATACAATATATGTAGTAATTAATAATGTTGTATTACATAATTTATTTATACATTCAAGGATTATCCAGTTATTCTTTTTCTTTTCTTTTCAAGGTCAGTATAAGACCAACTGAGATGTTTTCTGCAGTGAAAATGCGATAGGAATATGAGCCAGAGGAGACCCATCTGGCCTACGTTCAGTCCCTTAGTGGTCACCTAGTGAACTGGGGCTTGAAATTATTTGGAACATGCAGGGAAAACAAGGAAAAATAGAAAATCCTATTAGATTTCCTCACTGGAAAATCAGATATGATTGTGTATAATTGGGTAGACAGAAGGGAAATAATTTCTGGGGAATTTATTACTCAGTATAAGGTAGCAGGTAGCTGACAGACTTAAGGATGGATCCAGTGAGGTCCAAAAACACTTCTGTAGTTCTTGTTATACTACTCTAGAGCCAAATCCATTAGTTTTGCCTACATCTGTAGAGCAAGAAACTGTAGTCCCACCTTTTTTCTCTGAAAGAGGGAAAACTGAGGGCAGAAAATACATCAAATGTGATTACCAAAGAGGTACTTACAAAAATGTCCCTCACTTAAATATTCGGCTTAGCATTCCTTCTGCTGGTAGTGTTTGTTTGACATTCCTGCTGACTCCTCCAGGCACAGGGAGCAGCTTCTTGTATGCTGCTGACAATCCCAGGCCACCTGAACTCCAAACCAATGATTTTATCTTTTTTTTTTTCTTCTTCTTATTTGGAAGTAGAAAATCAATGGATCTCTAAGGTCACTTTTTTTGTTTGTTCTGAAAACATTTCACATCCCATTGGTTACATGCTTTTTTCCCATCCTATCCTCTGTGGTATCTAGCATAGGCATTTTCCAAAGCACTTGTCATTTATCTAACTCTCTTTTCTTTAGTGGGAGTGTACTTGCACTACTGGCAAATGCTTTTGCAATGGTTGCATAAACGTGGTTTCAACAAAGCTGGATGGATCTGAGGGCAGGCTTCATGTTCTCCACCACAGGAAAGCCTCTCAATGGAATATGAAACTCAGCAGTTTACTTTTGGTTTCCTGGGGGTGTGTGGGATGGTGTATTTTTTTGTGCCAGTCCCCTGAAGGGATGGGACCTTTTCCTCCATTATGGGGGAAGCACTCAAAAATCATAGCAACCCTGAGATCCCATTTGAAACTCAAGAAATTTAGACATAAAGAGGAGGATAAGGGACCTGTATTATTGCCTGAGACATTCTCACATGCAGAGCGACACACCTTCTGCGTTCAAAGCAACCTCTTCCAGACAATGTCTGCCAGTAGTGTCAGTGGGCAGAGAGGGCACAGAGGTGTAACATTTTCTGCACAGCTCATGGCACTGGGGTCACATAAAGGGACAAACTCTGAAACCTGCAGCTTGCTGAATGAGCAGGGGTGCAAAGCAGAAAGCACTGTTTAGCAACATTGTACTTGTTCACCCAACTTGTGTACTCATGTGCAGCAATCAGCTGGCAGAAATATCAGTCTGCAGAGAACTGGTTATGTCCAAGAGCCAAAGATGCTCCTCATTAAGCTTGTCTGCCCAGCAGTGCTATGGAGGTAGAAAACATTATTTTGCCAATACTATTTTCACAGGGTTCAGCCTCTGCCTCTTTCTTACACAGAATCCGGAGGTCCTGGGGGTTGCAAGAAGGGCCACCAAACAACACAGTCTTCTTACCTTGGATCAGCCTTTCTTGAAGTTTAATCAAGACAGTATTTTTGATCGGGGGGGGGGGGGGGGGGATGTAGTGCAAATACTATATGAAAAAATAGTACATTTTTATAGCAGCCACAGAAAATTATTTCTATGTATTTGTGCTCCCTCTACTGGCTCTTCTGTTTTTACTGAAAGAAGTCAGAGAAAATTTTGCCATGAATTTCAGTGGGAGAACAAAAGATATATGAGACCTAGATTCTTCATAGGAATAATGCTGATGGACCGTGAAAAACAATTGATCTAGTACTATACAAACTGGTGTATCATTTGAAAATTGAGAAGATTTGCTCGAAGTTTAAGGAGATCCCGGGTTTATTTTATTGCCTGGAGAGAGACTTAGACTAACTGTAGCATTTGGCTAATGATAGCATATTAAGTTATATGGTTTAAAATATCATTTTCAACAGAACTGAGTGAGTGCTTCAAATCAGAGGGCTCAGCAGGAATTCAATATGTTTTTTACAATAGTGTCACACAGCATTTGGTGTCTTATAACTTGATGAAAGAAGCTTCAGCAGGGGGAAAGATTACAACACAAGTTATGGGAAAGATTTTAGCATGACATGAAGAAATAAATGCAGGAAATAAATAATGTAGCAAAAATGTTCCAGTTACAGATAATCCTAGTTTGACTTTCAACTTGTCACTCCCTTGGAAACTAAGTACTTCAGGAGTAAAAGAGGTGATTACAAGCAATGATAGTGAGCTGCTGCTTGTTAGCTGAGTCACAATAATTGAACCTTTGTAAACTGCTCCAGTTGCTAAGTAATGAATGCAAGTGCTTACTTTCTCCCAGATGACTGAAGACTTAAATGCCTCAGATATTATTTTTAGTCAGCTTTACTTATGTAGACTACATGCGTTATTTATTCATACAACTTTTTCAGATTTGGAAGACTAAAACCTCAATGTTTCCTCATGAAAATGAGTTCATAGAATACTTACATGTAGTGTAAAACAGTGCTTCTTTTTCTGCGCTGTAAATAGGTTGCTTTGCAATGTACACAAGTGAGTCTGATGTAGTCCTGTTCTTCCTGTATTTAAGTATAAATAGATGGGTTTTTTATGTTCTTTAAACTACCCACAGTAGGGATTGTTCCTCTCCATATTGAACCAAGTAGGTAAAACTTCAGGTATTTTACTATTTTCCAAGATTTTGCTAATCTAAGCAGCATCTGTGCACACACCAAGAATTCTCCTAGAAATTGCAATGGCTTTCTAAAGCAGGCAGCTGTTTGCACTCCTGTTTTTGTCTGCATCCATTTTATCTCTGCTCATAAACAAGTTTTTCTTTGCCATTAATAACTTTTGCCATTCATCTCCCAGCCATTTTCACACTAATCTCTTCAAGATTTTTTGATCAGAACTGAATGCCATGGTCACAGTGAGGATGTATCCCTGTTTTACAAAACATTATAATATTTTCAGCATTATTTTCTTTCTTTGTCTCAAAACAGCCTAACAGCCTTCTTTTTCTATCTCTGCTCATTGAACAGTTTTACTTAATAAGCAGATGTATCCACCATAATACATCTTCGCTTCCCTGATTATTATTATTATGTGTGTCACTAAAATGGTTCCTTTTGATGTGAATCACTTTGCACTGATCTACTACCTGTCATAATACTTCCCTGGCAGGTTCGAAACAGGATTTGTAGGTTTTTCATGCTATTCTGTACTAACTGAAGAAATTCATGTGTTCTTCCTGCAGATTCCACTTTGCCATTATTCACCCTATTTCCTTGCTGGTTGCTAAAATCATTCAAAAATTTGGTATAAATCCTTTGTTCTCTACCTGTAGTCTCCTTTCTTGAAAAAGAAATAATAAAATTGTTCCCTAATTTTGTGTTTCTTGCTTTATAAGCTCTTTGTGTCCCATAATAGAAGAGTACCTTATAACTTTAACTTCTGCACTTCCTCCATGCCTCTCAAGAGGAATTTTGTCAAAATGTAGGTTGCATGGCTAAAGGGACATTGTTTTTGAGAGCAGATGAATTTGTTGTAAAAGCTTGTTAGCATTATCATTTACTATCAGATTTGAAAAATTTGTTTCAAGGTGTTCTTTCATATCACTAACAACACAACCTTAACACCAGCACAGCTGACAGAAGATCTTGAACCGTGAACTGCAGTCTTACGAAATTTAGGAAAGGGTTCACCTTGCTTAAATTAGTCATAGAGGAGTTAGGTATCCGGTATCACAGAGGAGCTAGTTAACTGGATTTCCTGTATAGACATAGACAAGGAGACATATGCATGTCCAATGGAAAACTCAAGATGTCAAAATAGAAAAAATTTTGGATAGGTTGATCTCTAGTAGGTATCTTAACATATCTATTGTTTCCACTGACATGAGAGAGGGCTAGGATAGCTATTTTAGAATTGTTAATTTGTTCTAAGGTGAGCGAAATTGACCAAGAAGAATCCAGCTGCCAGTGATAACTGGGGTTCGAACACATTCTTCTTTATGAATTCCCTAAACAGCTTTCCTAATAATTGGTGTTTTCATAACTATTTTCTTGTCCATACAGTAGCAACTTCTGGACATTCTATTGTTCTCTGGCGTACCTCATAAAGCAGGTTCCCTTCTCAGTCTTTCCTGGCTCTTTCTTTCTACATACTAGCTTCATTAAATCGGGACTGTAGTCCCAGTTGTCCTTAGTCTTGTTTTATCTACAATGCCTGCCAGAACTTTTCATACTTCATCATGTCATCGAGCACTACCAGCTTTGGGCTTCTGCCAATTCTAACAGAGTAAAATGAGCTACTAGGCAGCATTTTACTACATTTTCAGTTCCCCATCTTTGTTGTCATTGGCTATCATGCTCCGGATTAACTGTTGAAAAGACATAGATAGCTCTCAGATGGGTCTGTGGTGATTCTTGTATATCTGCTTGCCAAATTTCTTGTTAGATGTTCTCTTTCTGCAATCTCAACCTGCCACAAACATCTGTCAGAGACTGAAATATTATGTTTCATGACTTAAACATTTTCTTAAAGGACTTTTTAAACTTTTTAAACTGTATTCCCAAAGCTGCAGAGAAGACTACCGCACCCTGAATGGGGCCCTGACTGAGGCCTTACACTGCTCCCTGATGAACATAAGATAAATAACAACTCAGGGCTGGGGACATTCACAAAGCACAGGCTTAACACCTCCAGGGTGGAGACCACAGCCCCAGGGCTATCAGCTGCCAGGCTCGAACACACCCTCCACCAAAGGGTGGGAGGGAGGAGAGGCTTTGGGTGTGTGTTGGAAACGCCTCTGGTGAGAGGTGCAGAGACTGTCCATCCTCCCCTGTGCAGAGGAGCCCAGCTGAGGGGTCCTCACCAGGGGGGAGGAAGTTTATCCACAGCAGAAGGGGGTGACATGGCCCATCACAGGGCCCCCCTCAAAGCGGTCCCCAGACCCTGCACCAGAGATGATGCAACAGACCCTCAGTGTTGCAAGGGACAGTGTGTCAAGCTGGCCCCTGCAAGAAAGACACGTGGGCATTCCCACCTGGCCCAAAGTGTATATTAATCCACGGAGTTCTGCACTCTTTGGCGTGTGGCGGTGTGTGGTGTGGCAGCATGTAGCGGCGTGGCCACAGTGGTGACGGGGGACCCTCACCACCAGCAGACCAGATGGAGGGGAGCAACGAGACGTCGTTGGGACCCTCGGATGGGTGATATGCTTCCACCTAACCCCTGTCACCTCTCCCTGTTCCCCCACCCCCCACCCACACTTCTTTTTTCTATTTCTTTCTCTCTTTTCTCTTCCCTTCTCTTTACCTCTCTACTATTAAATAAAATACATCAATTTTTGGCAACAACATCTAACCTCGTTTGGTTTTAATCTTGTTTCTGGGGATATTTTGAACCTTCTAAGTTCTTTCCAGTTTATGCTCAGAGACTTGCTTTGCTTTTCTGGGTTTAAATCGAATCGTAACAACACCCTACCATCTTGTTATCACAACTCCTTTGTTATTCTCTCCCATTAAAATCTAACCAGCTCTCAATCATTTCCTCTCTGCAATACTCCTATAGCTTTGATGATGTCTTGCTTTATGAAAAATGCACTCTTCTTTCTCTATGTTTCAATATAGTCACTAAACTGTGTTGTCTCAATCCGACTTTGTTTTTCTTTTGCTTTTTATATGACTTTCAGTGATGAGGGTGACAATTTTTCTCGCTTCTGTCTCTTTTCCTTTCCCATCATCATTGCATAATTCTATGTCATCTATGGATAAATTACTAGATCTTTGAAAGTCAAGATTACTAGACTATTTACTAGTACAAGGGACTACATCAGACTTTCCATGCCACAGCACAACACTTGACTTGTAACTTCTGTCTCTTCCTGACCAGTTTTCTTTGTGGCATCAGCACTTGTAGGAGAAGGATATCTTTTAAAAAGTCCGTATAACTGCACCAAACCTTTGGGAATAGGAAGACATTGCTACATTACCTGTGTCATTCTAAGCAACTGAGGCATAGGAAGCATAAAATGCTGTTCACTGTAGGAATATGCGGGTTACCTTTGAATTATGCACTTACACATTTAAAACTGTTACTATAATACTCTTGTAATATTTACATTATTATTAATATTATTAATTAATAAATAATTTATAATTAGTCATTAATGTATTGTCAATAATACTGTTCTTATATTGACATTATATCCTTCCTGAAAGGGGTAAAAAAAATTACTTCTGTGCCCGATTTGCATATAAAATTATGTCTTTTACATAAGTCTAGTATATTCTCAACCTCATTTAGCAAGTTTAAAGACCTTCAACTACAGTGTGTTTTGAAAGTAGTTGTGGTTCTATAGAAAGGCTTTGAAAGAACTTCAGCAGATGCTGTCAAAGTCCTGCCCCCAGTTATGTCCACAGTACACTCTTCATTTTGGGTGGAGTATGCGCACAGCCAGTGTGAATCTAAGGACCTTTTATATTAGTTTCCAAATGTACCTATTCTGTCAGTCTAAGCAGTGTGTATAGACACATTTTATACTATATGTACTATACTATATTGTACTATACTGAGAAAGAGGATGCTTATTAAGTATCAAATACCTTCCATATTTAGATTCATATATGCACTTACTTGAATTTATTTGAGTAATCTAAATTAGGGTGATGGGATGCAGTATTTGTGAAATACTCTGGCAGAGCTGACTGTGAAAGGGATTTGGCAAGAATGATGGGGATATGTGTATTAACTTGTTCTTTCCATTTGTTAGAAGATTTAAGGAAACCCGTTCGAAGCCCATGCCTGCTTGTGCAGTGTGAGTAGGTTTGAAAACAGACTTCATCTGCCATGGTGCTCTTGAATCCTGCAGTGTCCTCAGCACACCGTTACTCTTTCTCAAAATCAAATGTATTCTAGGAAACATTTTAGGGAATGTATACAGGTTAGAGGACTCCATTCGCAGGAAAAATAGAAGAATGAAACACTTAAACTACTACTACATTGTCATGGAATTTCAAAGTGTTTGGGAGTGTCATTTTATATCAAGATATTTGTTTTTCAGACCTTCCATGGACTTTAATCTTTACTACAGTTAATGTCCGTATTTGCCAGGATGAACTAGCTGACATCCGAAAAAATTGAAAATCTTTATTTATAACATAAAGGGGGTTGCTTAAAATGTATTTCTTGCTCTTTGTACCATTCCTCTTAGTTTCATCTCTTCTGCCCTTTTTGTTATACTTGTCTTTTTCACCTCTGTCTTCTCTAATTTGTTGTGTTTCCTTATTTCTCAGATTTCCTTTTCACTGAATCATAGAAAAATAGGACTGGAAAGGACCTGAAGAGGTCATGTAGTCCATCTCCTCCCCCTAGGCAGGATCAGCTGTCCCTATATCATTCTTGACAGAGGTTTGTCTAGCTTGTTCTTAAAAATCTTCCGTGATGGAGGTTCCCTGACATCCCTAGGCAACCTAGGCCCCTTTCCTTAGCATTCAAAAGGTCTTCCTGATGCCTGACCCTAGCTTCCCTTACTGCAATCTAAGCTCATTATTTTCTTCTCCTTTCCATTAAGTCCATATTTTCCCCTTGCTGTTTGTCCAGACTCTCTGTAAAACCAAGTAGCAGCTCTGTTATGATAGAGGTCAATATTCTGTCAAAAGTTTTCTAGATTTCCTGTTAGTTTCTTTCTCTTCCCTATTTTATGCAAAATACTGTGTTACACTATCACTAATACGCAGCTTTCTGGATGCAGAGAACAACATCTCTGATCTCTTAAGGCCTTTAATACAGAACTCCAGTCAACCATCCCAGGCATAGGAATATCCTACATGTATAATTTAAGAAGAAAATTCAGTCTTACAGACCTAATTCATTCTTTACCTCTGCAATTATCAGTTAATACTACCTTCACCATTGACAGCAACATGTAAATCTCATGTAAAAGAAATATGAATAAGGCCCTTTGCAGTTTTCAGTTTATTCTTATAAAGTATTATGATGCACTTTCCACTTCTCATGTTCACTTCATTCCTCTAACAGCAGCGTGCATACACGTATTGCTGCCAGATACTGATCACTATTGCATACAGTCATCATTCTGGCATTTCTACTATATCCACCTACACAGAATGGCACTTACAGCAACTGCTTCTGTAATTTCTGTGCCTCCTTCTGTCTTTGAATGGAAAATGCACAACAGTTATAAATATAATTCATATCATATATACGTGTCCAAAATTGGGAAAAGTCTGCTATTGCAAGTTCAAATTGATTCTGTCATCTAGAATCTAATTCATAATCTAATCGTTGCCTCTCCTTAAGGCTATTTCTGGAGTAGAAATTATGGTGGATGAAAAGAGAGAGTATTTTGATGCAATTTCATGCCATAGATAACTATAATTGTCTTTTAAGCAGGACATTTACAGCTCAACCATCATGTCTGTAAAGCAGAGGTGGTGCTGGAAATTACGTAGGGAGTTAAAGATGAAATCCTCCCTCAGTCTCTGGTCAGGCCTTAAGGTGACTCTTCTGCCACTTCAACCCCATTGCTCGCTTATCCCTCACAATCAGCGAGTTATAAACCAACCTGTAAATATCCCTTATATGTTGCTGTCACATCTAGGGCTACTGTGAATCCAAACTTCACTAGCCATTTTCCTTCTGCCCAGCTAAATTTTGAGATTTCTTGTATTTGTTTAAATATTTCTGGACCTTCAGCAACAAAGTTGCCAAGCTTCTGGGTATTCCAGTTATTTTAAAAATACATGCATTGTACAAAACATGTGCAGAGACTCAAACACTTCCTAGACCCAACCATCATATTGTGCACGTGATCTATTGTGCTGTCTGAGTGCATGCCTTGCATGCAGAGCTGAAAAATGCAGTGTCTTCTCATTCTAGAGCTTCATGGAGGCTTTAGATTTATTGTGCACATGCTCAGTAGTTGAAATGTTCAGTGACTGTATGTGTAACATAGCTCAAAAATGTTGTATTTGCTATCTCCCTGAGAAATGCTGATGGGAAATGGTGTAGAATCATAAAAAAAATTATGTGTGGAAGGTCAAGGTTCAAGAGATTATCCAGTCTAATCTGTTGGAGTATCTATTCCAGTTTTTAGCTAATTTGGTCCTGACCACACTGTCATAGAAACCCACAGATTCCACCAGTAATCAATGCCAGTGTTTCACTGCCATGTTAGATAGCTTTTCCCAACATCTAATTTGAACCTTCCAGATAACTAGGCCTCATTCTCTCCATTATAAAATGTAAGACAAAATAATTATCTCCTCTTTTCGTTAGCTATGTCTGTATTTAAAGCAGGCATCATATCCCTCTTGGTCATCCCTCCTTTAGATTAAACACGACCAGTTCATTACAGGTGTCATCATAAGCCTCAGTTAACTCCCAAGCCTTCAGCCATTCTAATTATTTAACTCTACTTAGTTAAATAGATTTTTCTGGAGTCTGGAACCTAGCTGTGGACATGGCATCCCCCTCTGCAGAGGTCTTACCAAGGCTCAGTAGAAAAGAAGGTGCACTTCACATGCACTACCAACATCTACTCCCACTCACATGGCTTGGCATGGGAACTGCCTTTACTTTTGCAACACCACAGGATTGCAGACAGCATGTTCAAATGCACAGAAACATTTTGATTCCTAATCCTGTAGTCCAAAACCTGTCAAAATTTCCTCCCAGCATGTCATCAGCACGTAAATTTAGTAAAGATATTCTCTGTTCAATCATCCAGGTCTTTAAGAAAATATTGAGTAGTGCAGAATGAGGACAGACTTCTGTGAAGCACCATGCATGCACACTTCTGTTTCCACAGATATCTCATCCTCAGTTTTGTTCTCCAAATACTTCGCCATTCATTCTGCAGCAATTTCACCTAAACTATGCTTCCTTAGGTTATAAAGAATGTCACATGAGGGAGACACTTGTAAAGTCAAACCACCTACTGCTTTTTCCCTGTCTGCAAGGCCAATTACCCTGTCTTATAGGGAGATCAGATTGGTTTGACACAGTTTGTTCCTAACAATCCATGTTGTCTGTTGCTACCTTGTTTTCTTGTGGGTGCTTACAAATTGTTTGATTATTTTCTTCAGTATTTTTCCACGGTTGAAGTTCAGTTGACTGGACTATAATTTTGCAGATCTTTCTCTTTAAAGATAGCTGCTGTATTTGCTCCTCCATCCTCACAGATAAGCTCTAACATCTCTTAGACTGTTCCAGATAGAGTGAAAGCATCTAACTGATCTAAATACAGTACTTATCTTCCCTTGCCTGTGCTGAAATCTTTAGTTTCACCAGAGATTCCCTCAGAAAACAGACCCAGACCCCAAACACCTGCTTGTTTCTGAAAGCTGCAGTCTGGATGTGATATGAGTATAATGGATGGGTAGGCAGTCCACTTCTGCAGTGCTCAGAAGAGGCCAGCCATCACAGTGGGATGTTTCCCTAGGAGAAGATACTATAAAAGTAGACATTCTGGGTTGGGAATTCTCTGTCGATAAAATTCAGCCCTTAGAGAATTTTTTTAAAGATTCTCACTGCTTTCATGAGTCTGAAAACTGGAAGCCTTTTAATCAGCTTCTCAACTGTTATCCCCTTGATAAAGTGGCATGTTGTATTTTTTAAAATGTACTTGATAAAAAAAATCCTTGATATAAAAAGATGCTTTTTTTTATTAATCCACAAGGAAGTCAGAATACACTAAAAGTGGTCAGATAAATAATTATCATTATTATTATTACAGGTTAAATCAAAGTTTCTTCCTTCATTTTCTGTTACATTATGCCACGTAGAAGGTGGAAAAAGAAGTTGAAATTTTTTCCATTCTTAAACAGGCTCTAAAAGGAATATTGTCATTAAAATAGTTCATACATATTCCACAGAAAGTGTCATCTTGAATCTGAACAGATACCTTTATCTATAGTGTTATACAATTTGTTGTCTACTTAGCATCAGACATGTCTGTGTGTGCTGGGAGGATAATGCATATAATTTGAGTGTTAGTAATGAATGTAGCTCCTTTTTGAAAGTAGTTTTTTCAGTTAGATATCAAAAGAGAAAAATTCATACTCCTTAGCATTCAAGAAGTAGATTTTAATTACCGACTTCAAGCAAGGCCAAATAGGTCTTTATCTTTTCCCCTTGTAGAAAATGCAGATAACAGCTGCAGTGAGGTGAAGCCTTTTTAGAATATTTATACTATCTTTTTTGATCAGTATCAAGAATCAACATAAAATAAAGGTATAATAAGCAGCAGTCACCAGAGCGTATTGGTACTGTATTATTGTATTCTTACGCTCTGAAAAGGCTGTACTGGATTACTAGAACACAATTCAAAACTGTAAAGTCCATTGTGTGCCTTCATTCTGTAGAGAGACTGCCCTTTGAATTTTCTGAGTTTTATGTGAAAATCAGTACCAAAGAATATTCCTAGATTTCAACCCCACAATACCATAGGCAGAAAGGATTCATGGTTCTTTCCACTCCCCTAGTGAAAAAACAAAGAATACACTCTTGTAATATTTGTTTAAAAAACTTTTAGAAAGTCAGATTCATGTATCACAGTGTATCATTTGCATCTACCATACTCACTAGACTTTTTAGACGTGTCTTACTGGATACAATCCTGATGTGAATGGGGCCCAGAAGTTTCCCTGTGTGTTTTAGTATTGGATGACTTATCCATTTGCATGATTCTTGTTTGTTTGCTAGATCTTCATAAAACAAATCATTGCTTCCTGTAGGAAAGGGATTTTGGCTCGGTTTATGTCCTTTTCCCCATTCCCACTCTTCCTGGCCCTGGTCCTTCAGTATGAAAGGATCTCTGTGAAACAATCCTGATTTCTATGAGAATCCATGTAGGGAATAAAAGTCTGGTTTCATGAGTCAGAAAACAGGTAAGGATATGTATTTACTAAATCAGAATCTTGCTGTGAATGTCGTAGGTCTCTTATCACCCATTTCAAAAAAAGTATTTAGCTTCTAATTAGATTAAGTATCCAGTTAAACCGGGTAAAACTGGAAAGAAAATACTCAAAACAGCTCAGATTCCTCCTACTGTAACACTGTAACATGAACAAAGCCCATGGTGTTTAATGCTCCTATGTGATTTGCTCCCCAGAAGTAGATGGGTGAGATGGTGCATTGAAAGTTTTCTATTACTGCTTCACTTTCTAAATACCTATTTTTACATTTTAACATATAGCTCCATCAGCCCTCCCAGACGCAAGTGGGACAAGCAGCCTCACAATCCAATCTCCTGCATTTGGCTCACAGTCAAGCATCTATGTCTCAAAGCCCAGTGCGTCAGGCTTCCTCTTCTTCCTCCTCATCCTCCTCCTCTTCAGCTTTGAGTGTTGGCCAGTTAGTCAGCAGTAAGTATTGCTCCCTGGCTCTCCTTAGTTCTCCCCTCTGTTTGTTCTCCTCACTGCTGAGTTTCCCAATCTGCTCTCCCTCCTTTTGTTTTTTTTATTTATAGTAGATTGTATATTGCTAAATAGACTGACTCTCACCAGTGAGAATTCCTAAGTGCTGTCATGGATGGGGCTTAAGGTAAACATGCCTTTAAAAATCTTAATCGATGCTGAAAATGGTCATTAAAATGCCATTAATTGACTCATGAGGGCAATTATTGTAACTGAAATGTAGTTTACATTTTTTTGAAATTAGACATTTTTGAATCAGTCAGTATAATGAATTACATTTCTCAGAATTTGGTGGGCAAACAGGTACTCCTACTTTTGGTTAAGCTGCTTGTTTGTTTGCTTGGTTGATATAGCAAACCATTTTACAAACCCTAATACTACGCAAATCTAGAGTGAGAGACTTTTCTTGCCAGAAAAAGCTTGCAACATTTAAACAAGAATGAACTGGAACATGTAGGGGAGAAGAGAGAAGCACACTGCAGTGAAATAACTGAGTTCCAGTGTTAGGAATATAACAGCTGACCTGAACAGCCCTTTATCCAGATCTCACTGTTCAGAGTCTTTGCTATTACCTTTTCAGCACTAACTTGGTCTTCACATAGCAAAAACCACAGGTTGACAGTATACATAAGAAGCATTAACAGTTTTTGCACATCTGCAAAAATCCAAGTGATTTGGATGATCTTGTTCTATGATACTCCATGTATATATTCTAAGTAAACAAACACTATAGCTTATGCCATATTGGTAATGTAAAATATGCAACTGATGCAAGCTTATGAAGGGCTTAGAGAAACTGTCATGCAAGGAGAGATGTGAAAAAATCTTGGTTAGATTTTTTCAGAGATCTTTTACATGGGGAAATTACTAGTAGGGCTATAGTGGTAAAATTATGCTGATATAACTCCCAGCGGGAATACTTTTATTCTGGAATGAAAATATATATCTGCATATAGAAACAGATATAATTATAGTGATATAAATATACTGCTATTGCTCTGTCAGTTGTAAATTTTCTTATGTAGACATGCTTGTAGGAGGAAGACAAAGAAGAGGTTTTACATTACAAATACATAAAATTTATCCTAGTCCATGTGGGAAAATTGGGTAACATAGCTGGTGCAGAATGAGTTATTTTTCAATAGCTAGTCCAGAACAGCTCCTCTTGTGGACATTCTAATTTAAAATAAATGCAACATAGAGGAAGCCCTTTTAAGTTTACAGGATAAATCCATCAAAAGTTAGGAGATGCTCGAAAAATAGTTGTTTGTTCAACTGTATGCAAATCCTATTAGAACATGTATTTCATTATACCAATATATTGTTGTGCGTAAAATCAAGCAATCATGATTTTTTTGCTCATCCTTCTTTAAGTGCATTCCCAGTGTAATTGTCCTAGGGATGTATCAGAATTACTAGTGCAACAGGTGGGCTTTTGTCCCAGGGTTTATCTGATTCACTAATCTGTTCCCCAGTTTGCATAACATTTCAGGTAGGAAGCTGTAGAGGAGTGAAGGATGGTCTTGCCTGAGGCAATGGAGGACTGAGGAGTTGAAGCCTTCTGTCTGCTATGTAATTCCAGTGCAACAGCAGGCAAATCACTTAAAAGAGATTTTTCACAAGTGCTCCCTCAATATCCAGCTTGAGAATCTGGACTTTAATTTACAGAAGAATCTGGTAGTCACAGTTGCAATTTTAAGTGCACTTTCATTGTGGAACTGTATCAAGAACCATTTGAAGACACAGTCTAAAAAATCATTTCCTACTTGACCTAGACTGGGTAACCCAAAAATGCTTCTTCCCTTAATATCTGTCTACTTCTCTGTGGATGAGAAGGGGAATACCCTCATCTTGTAGAAACACAAGAAAATAAATTAAGGTTTTTAAAAAACCAGAAGAGCTCAAGAGGAGATGTCTTTAGTGAAGAACTTTAATAGAGGTCTGGGGCCACACACTGAACAAGTAAAAAGGCAATACATCAATCAGTTTGTCTGCAATGAAGGACAGTTCATCCTGTTCACTGAACAAGGCACATGAAAAAGAAATGATAATCCACAGCTCAAAGACTCTGCTACACTGTGTTGTGGGCTGCTGTAATTCCAGCATTTTGTAGCTTCTGAGTGTTAATTTGTGCAGCTCTAAGGATGTTCTTTTAGCCCCTTTTTTTGCTTGGATAAATTTCAAGGTTTTTACAAAAGCAGAATAGTAATGTACATCAGTCATATGGTGAGATAATATTTATGTTCATAGCTAGAAATAGAATATGTGTTGAATGGATGGAAAAGCTGATAGTTTTGTTATCATCTTGTTGGTTCTGCTCTAAAATAAGCATGCTGTGCTTATGGATTTGGCTGAGAGCAGAGCAGTATGAGGCACAGGAATATCAATTTGGGCACAACTGGGAGATACATTAACGAACATACGACTTTTACTTGATCCTCTCAGGCTTGACTCCATCTACTACTTGTCTTGTTCTAGTGCCATTAATTCTTCACACTGTTCTCCACGCAATCCGCTCTCCCTTTGCCTCCATGCTTTTGTTCCTCTAGTTTTCTCCCTGCAGTCCTTTCCTCACAGTCCATCATTACCCAACTTCTCTTTCCATTTCAGTTCTCACTCAGTCACTGTCTCCAGACCATATCTGTACTCTTTTACCAGCCTTTTTATTAGGTAGCTTCTATCCTCCTTTATCTTGTTTTATCACTAGTGCCACCTCTTTTTCCCTATTTTCTTTCCTCTACCACAGTGAGTGGTACTACTCTGCACAGTCAGGCCCTCTCTCCCTCCACTCCAAACTCTGATCCCTGCTCTTTAATAGTCTTCCAGTTTGGTTTTTTCCTTCTATCATCTTTTTCTTAAGACTCAAGATTAATTTTTGCCCCCTCTGAATCCAAATCCTGCTGACGCCACTCCCATGCTTCCCAGAAGCCATCAGAGGAGTGTGAAAAATAATCACAAAGAAGAGCGTCAAGTCAGTCTCCCTGTCCTTACTGCAGTTCTATCATAAAGCAGCCCAGAGCTACAGGCATAGGAAACTTTTCATACAGTCAGACCGACAAAGGAGTTGTACTAGGAAATTAACTCACTGAAATTCAGATCTTAAGAGTATTCCAAAAGAAAATGTTATTGATAGGATTTTCCTGGAAAAAATTACATGTTAAACATAGTTACACATAAATAAAAACTTGTGGAGTTGTTTTGAGTTTATGCTTCTAGCTTCATCCAGTGTCTGGTATTCAAGACTAACAGAATGAGTAGCGTGAGGAGCAGATCAACTCACTTCTGCCATTCATATAGCAACCTTACACAGACAGAAGCAAACCGGTCATCTCAATTATCCTTAAAGATTGTCCAGCATGCTTCTGAGAGCATGTAGCCAACCATAAACTGGAGCTAATACTGCATGCCTAAGCCTGCTTGAGCTGCCACATCAGGGACAATGTTGCAGGGCACAAGAGAGCTACCTTCTGTTTTCTGTTAATGTGGAAAGAGCCTACAAGAAAGAGGAAAATATGGGCAGTTCAGTAAGGAAAGATCAAACCACCTGTGTAATGAAACATGAAAATCAGACAAGATCCTTTATAGCTTTTCCTTCTCGGCAATACTGCTTCACCAAATAGTATTAAATGACCTTCATGAGTTTGACAATTGTTTCATGTGACTGAAAAGCCATATGCACAAAACTGTGGCTGCACATGAGGATATAGACAGAAAGTCATCCTTGTTTTGCTTCTTTACAGAACCTGATCAGTTTCTAGATGCAGATCCCTGAAGGGCAGGAGCGCATCTTTGTCAAGCCTGTGGCCTTCTTAACATCCAGCTCCAACACTGGCTGCAGAACTTTGTATGAAAGGCCTACAATTGAAATCCAGTGTCTGAAAGTCCATTTAAAGTCTTTCAGTGGGATGAGGCGGGAAATGGGTTAGTGTTTCTGAGAGAAATCCTGAGGCATGAGGGCAGCATGAAACAATTTGTGGCCTCCTGAACCTATCTTTGATTTCTTTATCAGGTAGGAATATTCTTTCCTTTTCCTAGTTCCTTACAAAGGAAGTCCAGACCTCTGGCAGAGGTTCTGGAGTTGAGTACCTTGGCAGAGATTTGCTATATTCCAGAAATAATTGCTAAATATAGCAAAGTTCATATAAAACTAGTCAGACTTTTTCAGTTAATCAAATTGCATAGAGCATCCTAACTTCAGCAAATAATTATTTGGGGCAAGCTTCTGCACACTGACTGCAAAGAGACTAACTCTTTTACAAGACATTGCCTCACATCTGAAAAATTAATAAGTACAATGAGAAAGTCATAGGAACTCTCTTTGTTAACTTTAGTGTTCCATGTTCCTTGGGTTTATTCCTTTTACTTTTCATTCTAGTAATATTTTCTGTCTGATTTTGCTTTTTTTTCTTTAATGTGTTTCTTAATTTCAAAAAAGTGCATTTCCTTACTTTTTAATTTCTCTTTCTTTTTTTTTAATTTCCTGTCCTTTTTTTTTCCTTTAGGTTATTGTCTTCTTTATAACTTTTCCCTTTTCTGTCATAATCACCCCTTCATCCCTAACCAGCAACAAGTGCTAATTATTTTAAAGACCAAATGTAACAGCTATTTCCAAATAAAAGATATTTTAAAGTAAGTTCTGTCTAAGCAAGGACTGCAAGATTCATCTCTATTCTTCCTGTCCCTTCTGTATGATTCCTTTGTATTGTCCAATCCTATTTGTATTCTCTTTTGTCTTCTTTGTTTTCTCTTCATTCAATTCTACATCATTATTCCTCCCTTTTTCCATTTCATTTTCCTCTTCTGTAATGCATCGCTCTGCTCATTTCTTTAACTTTTCCGCCGTATGTTCTCTTTGTGGAAATCACTGGCTTCCCCTTGTGCTCTGAGACTTGTGTCCCCATGAAGTTCCTTTCTTCCTTCCAAACTCATTTTACTTTCATCTGTTACTATAAAATTAAAATGCCTCCCATAAACAAATTATTCTTCTTTTTTTTTCCCACTGAGCTCCACTCCATTTTCCATTATCAATGTTTTGTCCTGCCTTTCTTATCCAATTTACTTTCCATTGGACCTCCTCAGCCAGCTATTTCTCCTCCTGTCTGACTGGGGAAATCATCCCCCTGTAATCCCTCCTGTGGCAGAACTCTGTGCAACAGAAATTTGGTTTCTCCTTCAGGGTGCACTGATTTCTCTGCAGCAGCTCTTTCCCCTAACTATTAAAACCACAGCATATTTTCACTCAACAACAAATTCACACAGGATTTTCAGAAGAGTTCAAAAGTGGGAGAAGTATTGCCTTCAGTAGGAAAAAACAGATTTCAATGCAGGAGAGCTTGTGGATTTAATTTCTTCCATACTGCTCATCTACCTTCAACATCCACCAGGACAGCTGGTGGAATTTTAGCTGTCTTCCTTTCTGTTACATGTACCCATATCCTCTGAAATGGTCCCAGAAAACCCTCTTACCTTTCTCCAGTAGTTTCATAGACAGCCATTGTTTTCTCATGCAATAATATAAACTTGGAGTCTTGAAATGCTGTTACTGTAGATCCCAAATACTCAATGGGTTTGGTATTCTCTATTTTCCTGTTTGCACTGGGTGGCCTTCCCTGGGATAGCCACTTAATTTAAAAAGCATAAGCTACTCTTCCTAAAATGTGAAATGCACTATATGTTCAACTGTTCTGAGAGCCCAGAACTTGTTAAAACAAAGTCCATAATCTATTTGAATATGTTTATGTGTGTGCATATATTATACCACACAGTCTAAGACTGTACAGATGGCATTTTAATGCGGTAGAGTAAAACAGACCAATGATGATATCAATAGAGTGGTCTTCATAGCACTATTTGTGTTTTAGGGAGGTGACAGAAAACAAGATCTGTGGATTTCAAAGGGCTTTGAATCACACCCAAAGTAGAAGTGGTTCCAATTTTGTACAAATGCTATTTTCCCTAGAGTTCAAGATAAAACACTTCAGTGTTTCAGTCCATCTGTTAGTACTTTCCTGTTGCCAAAGAAGCTATGAAAGAATGAAGCCTTTTTCTCAACAGATATTCCACTATATACTACATTCTACTCCTGTATTACTGAAGAGCATCACAGTTTTTTCTCCTCTCAAGTAGAGCTCAGCCTAATATTTCCCTCATCCAAGTGCCACAGGCAGGAAAGGTCTTTCCATGGTGTTAACTGTTACAACAGTGCCAGATCATTCTAGATCCAGCAGAACTTGACAGAATTTCTCTATAATCTCTCTAAGATCTCTGCAATTAGTTTTCTTACTTCTCTTTTTATTCCTAACAGGAGTTGGGGAGCATTACAGGTGCCAGGTGCCATAGTTTGCTACTTTTCGAGTTCTCTAGGAACACCTGAATTGTCCTTTGTCACATATCTAACAGCCTTAGTCAGAGGACTTAAGGTAACAGAAGGAAAGAGGTGAGGAAGGCCACAGTTTTAGTGTACTTCACTCAGGGGATTTTTTGAGGCCAGTATCATTTATGATATTTAGTACAGAGACGTAAAGAGTAGATAAGTCTTCAGCTCCCTTCTGTGTCTCTGAAATTCAGAACTGGTATGCTAGATAGACTATATGGCATAAGCAGGAAAATTACATGCTTCTAAAGACAATTACTTTATAAACCTGAGAGGCCACTGTCACAGCACTTAGTCCTAAAGTACACAATATGCACCCTGGCTTTGTACTGGATCAGTGCATAGGTGTACAGATGACCACAAGTACAGCAGTGAGAACAGCAGAGATGTTGTGAGTGTAAAGTATTGTTGAAACAAGGTTCAACCTATGTGCATGTTTATCTGTGCATAGTTCATGTGGTCCCTGGTTGCATACACACAAATTTTAAAAATATTACTGCCATGTGTGTTTCTTACACTCAAGCAACAGATAGATATAGGCTAAATTTATATATCAGAAAACCCTTTTCCCTCTGTCTATTATTGGACAAAAAGATTTTTTCATAGGATATTTCCATGATAAGGAAATTTTAAACCAGGCTTATAAACCCCTGAAAATAAAAGCTTTGCTACTGTAATGCTGATAAGCCCTCACTATAGCCATACTAGCAGGAGCCATTCTAATACAGGGTTCAGAATTGTAATGTAGTCTAACATTGTCCTTGGACAACTGCTTGCATTTACAGAAATTGAGGGGTTATTGTGCTGCAAACTTTTCACCTCAGCGTCTGAGGAATGAGGTGAAGAACAATAGAGATGTCTCACTGGGAGAACGGCTTCACTACATGCAGGATTGCACAACACTTTGAAATCTTCTACCATCCCAGTCCCATGCTGTCTCTGACTTGGCAAACACTTCCATTTAGTCAGGGATCAGTAGCTTGGGAGGGGGGAAAGTTCCATTCTCCAGCTGTTGTGTCATTTCCCTTGATAAGTCCTAAATTGACCAAGTTATCCAGCTCCAAAGGAGCTTTTCTGTGGTAGACATGCTTTATTATGTGCCCTTTCAGGGACAAAGGCTTCTGTGTCAGTAAACTGCTATAGAGAGGAAGGACAGATTTATTCTCACAGCATCATAAGCATTATCTTCTGAGGGGCTAATGTAGAAGTAAAATAACTGTGCAGCATTACCATCCGAAATCAGTGTTGTTGCTCCTTGATTATCGACCTGATGGGAGGCAGAATAAAAAGCTTGAAAGGCTGCTTCTCAGAAGGGAATATTTTAAAAGATTATTTTTAAATTAAGGAGGTTTTAAAGGCAGAATTTTGTTTAGGCTTGTTCATTTGCTGGGTTATTTTGGACATTCATGTGTCAGTTTAAATTGGGTATTGTGTAAAAAGGAAGAAATAGTTGTGAATCTCCTTATTTGGCATTACCTTTAGATAAAGCAGAAAGACTTGATTTCAAGCTAAAAAATCCAAGCAGCTCATACATATATATAGCCCTCCCCACAGGCTGGATATAAATATAGTAACACCAACCTTCTTTCGCTGCATGGTAAGAAGGGAAAACAGGGAACAAGACTTCTCAACCCAGAGAAGACTTTGCAAGGCATAAATGGCAGTGAGGAGCCCAGTCACACCCTCCCTCTGAGGTTAGCTGGCCTTTTTCAGGAGTTCAGCAACAGCATATCTTTGAAAATCTTCCACCAGCACCTGCAGCCCAGTCAGGATCTTAGCAATCTGAACATGCTTCATAACACACCTGACAAGGCCAGTCTGTTTCTGTTTGGGGAAGAAGAGAAAGGGATCAGTATTAAAAAAATTGAACTTGAAAGCCTTGACACTGAAAACAGCTGTAAGCCTGTCCTACCGATACGTGATGCAAAGAACTGACATGTTTAAAAAATATCTCAACAGATCCTCAGACAGCCTCTGGGGAGGTGGATGGGGTAAATCTGGAAGAAATACGAGAATTTGCCAAAGCTTTTAAAATCCGGCGCCTGTCCCTTGGCCTGACACAGACTCAAGTTGGCCAAGCCCTAAGCGCCACCGAAGGCCCAGCCTATAGCCAGTCTGCCATCTGCAGGTAACAAGTTACATCATAAACTCTCCTCTTCTCTCTTTGTTCTTCATAATGATCCAGTTTGTTGTAATGAGCATGCTTGTGTTTGAGTCTCATGACTTCAGAGTATATTATTTAAACTGATGTTTAAATTAGCCAATAATGTTGTTACCTAACATATAAATTGTTTTTATTGTGTATATTTAGAGTGATTTTGGTCTCTTTTTTTCCCCTCCTTTTTTAAACAAGTGAGAAACAATGTTCCTAGTATAGAGGCTTAATTCCATAGATGAGTGGGAAATCCCATACTGGATGAGCACCAGGTGACCCTCTTCATACTGTGCCATTTTCTACAGATAGGGTTACTGAACAAATATTTCATGGCTGCATCCCTGCTAAGTTAAAACCTGTATTACTGTGGTTAGCACTTCACATAGAGGATGTTAATGATGATTTACCTAGGCAACACAGAAGGGAAAAAATAGCCTTCCTGCTATCTTGCAAACCAGCAGCTATTCATCTTTTATCACCCAAATATTTACTGAAAAAAACTGGCAAATCCATGTATGCAAAGCAGCAGCACTCTGTCCTAATCATAAGAAATAATAGTACAGTCTTGACAGAGTTAAAGTATAAGCAAACACCTTATATGCATGTATGTGTGTTACAGTAATCCCATGTTTATGCATGAGGTAACAAACACACTTAGGTAACAGCTTTTTCCTCTTGGGCAATGCCTTATAGTCCTTCTCCATCAGTGAAAGCCAAGAAACCAGCTCTAAGCTCATTTAAGTGGATTTTGTTTTTGGTGATCCATGAAATGCTCTGTCTTTTTATCTGCTCTTTATACTTTTAATGTATTCCCCATAGAACGGAAGTGTACTTTTCCTGCAGTTAAAGACTAAGGTTATAAATAACATCAGTATGGGGTAGTGTGCTTGCAGCTCACATTTTGCTCAATGATTTTCCATAAAACCCATTGATTGTTGTTAAATACAAAAAGCTCCATAGGATCCTCTCACTTCTATGGTCTCCCCTACTGTTTTTTCTTATAAGATACCTCCCTGTAGAAAATAACCTTTATTCAGTCTATACAAGGATACTACTGCTGGGAAATTTGTTTCAAGACTTGTATGTCGTTATACCAAACATGTCCTGCAGTAACAACACTAACAAGCAATGCCAATGATATGAATGCTATTGCTCCCTATTGCTAAGGATTAATTTTGATTTTGTACTTTTTTTTAATTTCTTTGTGGTCAGTTGGTAAAGAATGCCTAAAATGGGTGGAGTTTTTAGCAACTGACAATTTTTTGTAGCCTTAAGTTACTGTTTATCATACTATACTTTAAAGGGACACTTTGCAGTTTCCTTTACTTTTGTCTCATTTGCTGTCTTCTCATTTCCTCCATCTTCCTCACACTTTGAGAAAGCGCTGGGGATGGTGAGACCTTTTACAGAGGGCTCCTGGCAGGGGCAAGTTGCTCAGAACATGAGATTGGGTGCAAGAGCTGGTCCCAAATACTTGCAAGGTTACAGTTTTTTTAGTTTTCTTTGCCCGCCTCAGACAGACACCATTTTGGGCTGTAATTACATGCTATGACTGTGCATGTTTTGTTAAGCACCAAGACAAGCTGCTTCAGTGGCAGCATGTGTTCCTCAGAAATAGTAGATTTAACTTTCTTTTAATTGTAACAAATTTCAGCATGAACTCCAGGTCAATGGAAGGGGCAGTAAGGCAAGCAATTTGAGCAACCAACTTGAAGACAAATGTAGAACCTCCTGATGGCCTGTGCAGGTCATATGAGCAATATACCACCTTGATATGTTCTGCATGCAAATAGCAGCATTTTCTTTAACTTGACACAATACATTCTAAAACATCCTTCAGCCTGAAATATCACTGGACACCAAGGAATGACACCTTGCAGTCAATACCACGTTAAGATGTCAGGCACCAGTTACAAATTCTTTGGAGTATTATTATCTGAAATTATTCTTTGTCTTATTCTTTCTTTGTGAGAAGTGCTTTGTTTCTTGCTGGAATATTTTTTGCTGCCTCCACATGCTGAATAGAGACACTAAAAATGGCCAGCTACGGTCACCAGGTTTCTTTGCACAAAGGCATTGATTCAGTTGGTCTCATCTCCAGAGCACTCTGCGATTAGTGGTGGTGGTGGTGCTTCAGCAGCACCTGGGCTGGAGAACATAGCAGCAACATCCAATAATTGTTGCCTTTCTGCAGCATTAACTACCACAACATGCAGAGTGGACAGAGCAGAGTGGACAGAGCAAAGTGGGAAAATACAAATGGGTGGCACCAGAGATTTGGGTTAAGATTTTTTAATGTGTAGCAAAAGAGGATGAACTCAGTAAATGAAAAAAACAATTACTTATAAAACTTGAAATGTGAACTCAGCTCTTCTGCTTGTTTTTGAAACTATTAAAGCTTTGTGTGGCTGCTTTTCCAGATGTTTTATAATACTTGTAAAATCTGGTTTGGCAAAAGATTTTTGATGGCAAAATGATATATAGAAGACCTCATTTACAGGAAATGATATTCTGGTACAGTTTACAGAAATACCACAATAAACTCAGCTTGGTGCCACAGCATATTAGTAGACTGTTATGCTGGTTTTCATCTGGAAAACACGAGTCTGTCTTTGCACATTGTGGGGACAGCAAGATAATTGCAAAGTGTCCAGCTGTTTCAGCTGAACACTGCCGTGGCTATGGGATTTTTTTTTCCAACCCAGAAAAGTGATATAGCATTAACTTATAAACAGTGAAGATTGCTGAAAAATGGAAAGGAAACCTGATATTCAGAGACTAGTGTTTACCATTGGTTTTTATTATTAAAGCTGTGGTGTTTGGATTGGGAGGGATAACAAAAGGATTAAGCACAAAGACAAGATGATAAAAGCAATTGCCTTGATATCATTTCCTGTAATTAGACTTAGTCTCAAGGGTTTTGAAGATCATCAGAAATATGAAAATGCGATTCTTAACCTGTATTATTTAGTGTACTTAGAATTTTGTTGTAGTGCTCATTTTGTGTTAGCTTAAATATCTAGCTATATATAAATATATATATATCTATATCTATGTATAGATATACTTATAGATATACCTATCTGACAGTTTTCATAATCTATTGTAAATTATCTCTGCCAGTCAATTAGTCAGGCAGGCAGGAAGTCCCACCCTGGCAGAGCATCAGTGTAAGACTCTTCTTTCTCAATTTTCCCTCAGACACACCATCCTGAGAAGCCACTTTTTCCTACCACAGGAAGCCCAAGAGAACACTATAGCTAGCAGTCTGACAGCCAAACTGAACCCTGGCCTTTTGTATCCTGCCAGGTTTGAAAAGCTGGACATCACCCCTAAAAGTGCCCAGAAGATAAAGCCGGTGCTTGAGCGGTGGATGGCTGAGGCTGAGGCCCGCCATCGAGCAGGGATGCAGAACCTTACCGAGTTTATTGGGAGCGAACCATCCAAAAAGCGCAAGAGGCGTACCTCATTCACGCCACAAGCCCTTGAAATCTTGAATGCCCACTTTGAGAAGAACACGCATCCCTCTGGGCAAGAAATGACAGAGATTGCAGAGAAACTGAACTATGACCGGGAAGTAGTTAGAGTTTGGTTCTGCAATAAGAGGCAAGCACTGAAGAACACAATTAAACGTTTGAAACAACACGAGCCCGCGACGGCAGTTCCTATGGAGCCTTTAACAGACTCTCTGGAAGAAAACTCCTAAAAACAAAACAAAACCAAACCAAATCACACAGGAAAAAACCCCACACCAACTGAAACGTGTCCATTTGAACTCTGTGAAAATAACTATTCATCACCCTTGTAAGTAAAAGACTGAGAAAACTACAAGAAGGACAGAACAGTTTATAATTGTCCGTGGGTTTTCCTATTTAAAAAAAAAACAAAAAAAACAAAAAAACAACAACAAAAAAAAAAAAAAACCAAAAACAAAAAAATACACAACACTTAGTGTGTGTGCGGTAGAATTAGTTCCCAAAAAACCCGAAAAAGCCAGTTTTTTTTAATGGACTTCAAGTAAACCAAATAACGGCTTAATTTTTTCTGTATATTATGAAAATATGAACACATTTTAAGGAAAAACAAAACAAACAAAAAAAAGAAAGGAAAAAAGAAAAAAAACTTTTATCTGTTTAAAAGAGAATACAAGCCTGCCACCTGGAGGAGTGATTGTAGCCTTTCAGGTATCAAGTGCTGATTCACTATGAAAACTATTAACCAAAGTCAGAAACATGGCATTGCAAACTAGATTGTTAGTCTACTCTTTTATGAGTGTAAAATTGTGTTACAAATTTTTACATTTGTATTTTGCAAAGAGGAAAACAACAGGATTAATTTCTCTCATCCTTGTTTTCACCCCCTGCAGGTGTGTACAAAGTCATTCCGTAGTTGTCACCTCATTTTCTTTTCTTTTCTTTAACAGTTTTGCAATCTCTTGGTGTTTGGGTGCCAAAAATAATTACTTTTTATTGTGATTTGTGGGGTTTGTTATTTCTCTTCTAAGCGTGTAAGTCTTGGTTGCATTTCTTTTTCTGTTTTTTTTTTCTGATTCTATTTGCTGCCTCCTCCCTTCCATCTCATTCTCCACCCCTTCCCCAACCCCCCCAAACCTAGTACTGTTTAAAGAATTTTAAAAAGAAAGGTGAAATATTTTATGTTGATATGCTGAAATACAATAGAGGACAAAGAAGGATTAGGATTATGTCTGATGGACTGTCAAGCCCACACTGAACATTGTGCTTTTTGTCAAATGTGTAGCTTGAGATTTCTCTGTCCTTTGGCCTGGAGAGGTTACCAAAATTCATTTTGTAGTATAAATATAAACTGCACACTTGGTAGAGTGCTGCATCTATATTTTGGTTCCATTTGAAGCAATTTCTCTCCAAAGTCTGCTAGCCAAAGAAATTTCTTGAGGTTTTGATGAAAACAAATGGACAGGCTGAGAAGTTATGAGGTTGTTTTGATCATCACATCACTATGGACAGGCTGAGACGTTATGAGGATGTTTTGATCATTACATCACTATGGACAATTTTGATGGTAGTGCTCTGTTCCTTCTGGCTTTTTTTATGCCATATTGATGCTTGCCCTGTTGACTTCTTCAGTAGGAGGATGTGCTTCTGCAGGTGTTTGCTGAGGTCACTGTCTAGACTAAGCAATTGGGACATAGGAAAAACCACAGAATATCCCTTGATTATATAAGGTGGGTCACCTGCAATATGATTCAGGTGAACTGATTTTTCTTTAAAGACAGTATATCTCTGTGGCTTCCATTCTGATTGGACAAGCATCTGCTAAAATACTATGGTCATTGGACCTACAAGCACACCAAGGCTCAGAGGGAAAGAAAGGTGTTGCAAGTTCTTGATGGGGTGTGGGCTGACCTGTGAAGGTCATCTGCAATCTTCATCTTCTGCTCAGTTATGCTCAAGCCTTTGGGATTCTGCCCACTGTTAGGGTAGAAGCTGCATCTTGATCAGGTCTTCCCAAAAGATAACATCAGATATTTGGTTCAGCTCACTGTAGAGATGGTAGAGTAAAATTCTGCTGGTGTAACTCCTGATTGCATGCCTTGACCTAAGGATGGTTGTGCTGGATTTTTCGTGATCTACTTAAGATGTGGAAGGAAGTTCCTAACGTGCTGGAGTCTTCAAACAACACCTCTCTTATTAAAAAGTTTTCAAGAACTCCAGGAGATATCCAAAACTTAGTGAAGAAACAGGCTTTCATTGATTTCAGTAGGCTTTGAATCTGGCCCTCAGTATTTTATTAATGGGATTTGCCTTGTAAAGTGGGGTATTTATTGCATGATTAGTGGAGCTTTAAGATTTCAGAGACCATCATCTGGGCCAGAAGCTGCTTCTAAATGTGAGCACTCTCAAAGGTCAGTGTTGGAGCACACTGAGGATCCAGTACTCCAGGATGGGCTCATGTCCAGCAAATGCATTTTAGACTTAAAGCTTCAGCAGGGTATGTTTAAGGATATTTTCAGTATTCCTTTATGAGCATGAGAGTGACAATTGTTATTGACTCTTTGTCTGCTGTTGATATATAAATAACTGCTGATGGGAACAAACGCTTCAGTAACCACAGGCAAATTGTGAGGCACAAAAAGATGTTTTATCCAAGTTGAGCATGTGAAGTAGAGAGTCTCACAGTAACATCTGCCCCTCTGGGTTTTCTTTTTACCCTCTCTCTCCAGAGATACCTATATCCACAAAAATATCTATGTTGTATATAACGAACAGCCCTAAAGTTGTGGCCACAGTTCAGTGTACGTAACGATCAGACCACCTTCCAGAAGCCAACAGGAAAGCAAGGGTGAACAAATCATATTTGGAAGCAGTCATTCCTGAAATCCTACCCATGTCTCCAGAGCACTCCTAATTGCCCAGTCATTAATGCCACATACACAATTACACGTTCAGTCATCCTTAAGGCCATACCTTCCCCCCCACTCCATCCCCACCATTAACAGCCTGGGAACAAAACCATCAACCATTCTTTGCCTAAAAACTAAATTTCCAATTCTCCCAGGGACTGCTCTAAATTCTGTGAAGAAAAATCCCCCAAGAAGAAAAGTTAACTAAACACTGTATGAAAGATACTAAATGTTTAAAAATATGCTGGCAGCAGTTATATAAGCTCTTTTCTGTTCCAAGTACATATCAGAAGGATATAACTAGGACAGTGAAAATGTAAAATGAATATAAATTGCCAGCATGGAAGAAAAAATAATGTTCATCCCACAGTCTTAAAACCAATCATGTGCAGTGTTTTTTTTTACAGTTTTCTAATTTTGTATTATGTTTTGTAAATTATTTATAAAGTGTTGTAATGCTTCTCATATTAATTTTTTTATACACAAATCTTTGCTATGAGGCATAAATGGTGCCTGAACAGATTCTTAGGAAGATAAATTATGTGTGAGCAGTACATCTTTGGAGGGGGCATAAATATTTGGTTTTATTTTGTTACTGGCAACATTTCTGGTTCCCATTTGTAAACAATTTTCATGTATTGATAACATTTGAATACCTTTTAATTTTGCATGTGACTAAAAGATAGATTGCTACCAGCAAATGAAACGAAAGTCTCTTCGGTCATATGTGAAGGTTTAATGGTTTTCCAATTTGTTGATAATTGATTTTAAAAATATATATATATATAAAATATTATTTGAATAATGAACCAAGGGGTTCACTAACTGTTCTGATTTTGTCTTTTTATGTTTTTCACTAAAAAACTATTTTGGACAGTTGAAGAAATCAAATGAATTCAAAGGGTTCCAATTTCTTTACATTATTACTGGAAAAAAAAAAAGCCAAAAAAAAAAAAAAAAAAAGAAAAAAAAGAAAAAAAGAGGGAGAACAAGGAAGCAAAAAGGAGCTAGGAAGGAACAAGTAGAGGCGTATCAAAGAACTCAAGCTATAACCAAAAAGAAATATGTAAAATGCCTTTGCTCGTCTTCTCAATGCTGGACCAAAGCTCAATGTATGTAGGTATATGCACATTGTATAGATATGGCTAAATGTTGCTGACAATCTCGCAATACTAAACTGTTACTATTAAAAAAATACAAAAATAAAACTGTTCATCAGTGTTTTACCTCAGCACTCTACTTGTACCCAGTTATTGACATACATTCAAATAAGAAGATAAGAGAGGAAATTGATTTCCATGTCAATGTTTGACTGTAAAATCTGTTTGGAAAACATTTTGTAATGAGCTTTTTGTCACGTGGTTTGCTTGTTTCCAACTTGAGACTATGTGGGGCACATTTGTTTATTTATCGTTAAAAAGTGATATTATTACTATTATTATTATTAATTATTATTATTACTTTTTTTTTTTTTTTTTTTTTTTTTTTTGTCCTATGTGCTATAATCTACAGAATGGTCACCAGGGTCACTTATGAAGCACTGCAAAGAGATCTGTTTTTCCATGCATGGAGCATGCAGGGGGAAAGATGGCAGTACAAAATGGACTGTATTGTGTTGTTAAAAAATATGAATAAATAAAAAAGGAGTGGATATGGTGGACTTGTGACCAGAAAACAAAGTGGATATTTAAAAGCTCCTTACTACTCTGACTTTGAAACCAAAGCTGATTTATCTGCACAGGTTGCTTAACATGAAAAAAATAAAAAAACTGACAAAAACTGTACTTAATCTAGAGCAATATCTGTATGGTCAGTAAAGCTGCACTTTGTGTATTTCTTAACAGCTTCAGATCTGTCACTTTTAATTTGTACCATAAAAAATAAAGAATTGTTTGACATGAAAAATAAGCTCCTTTCATGTGTTTGTCTTAAATCTCATGCATTATTCACATTATTCAAGCTCATGTAATTTCACATCAGTTCAATACAAAAGCAGTTAAATTCTTGAAAAAAGGAAGAGAGAAAATCCATTTGCACTGTGGAGCATAACTTTATCTGCAAAACTAAACACTGTTTCTGTACCGAGAGTGGGTGCATGCATTGGCGATGTCTTATTTTCTCTACAGGTATTGCAAGGTAGAGGATCTCCCTCAGGAGTACTCTGGAAGCCCCCAGGTGAGTGTGTGTTGTCCCCCAGGCCAGATGGAGCAAAGCACAGATGGACATGAAGGCCAGTGTATCCCCCGTGCTTCCAACCACAGTCCCATAACAAAGCCCTGGTAAGTGATAGGAGTGTGTTAGAGAGGCTGGGCCAGCCATTTAAATTATTTCTCTTGCATTTTTGCAGAGCTCATGGGGTTCATTATTCAATTCTTTCTGTAATTATGATATTAGGTCACAGAAATGCCTGTTTTTCAGGCCGCTTCTCTTGAGTCATATTGAGTTCTGTCAAAATACAGGATTCTGAAATATCAGCATATTTTAGAAATTAATTAGCTGTATTATAAAGGTTTTTTTTGAAAAAAACAGCCTAGAAATAAAAGCTCTGACAATCTTAGAATACTATGTTTGAGACTTGGGAGCAAAATTTTTACAAATACCTTTTTCTTTGATTTTGTTTAATATTGTTTTACTTTTCCAATATCATGTGTTAAATAATCAAAACTAAAACAAAGTATTTATTTGCATGGTAAAGCAGAGACCATTTGGAATATTTATTTATTGTGATTTTTTTTCAGGTCAGAATTTCCCTTTTATATGCAATTTTTCTGTATTTTATGAGGTACATAAGAAAGAGAACAAGAAAGGTAGCTTTTTTGTAGACATAATGATAGAAGTTTCATAAACAAGGCAAAGATTGCATCTTGTCCTCTAGGCACCATGTCTCCATACCATGGTCTAACAGCCACCTCAAGCACATCATTCATCTACTTATACAAGGGTGTGGAGAATGACCCTTTGTGCTGTCATATCAACTACTAAAAGGTGAACACATATTTTTTCATTCCATTGTGATAAAGCAGCAAGCAAACATTGATTAGTCTTTTTCCCCAAGTCTATTTAAAAAAGCAATATTTCCTCTTTTCATCATGCTATATGTATTTTAGCTGCCTCATAGGCACATGACCCTACCTAGCCATTACATATCTAAATAACCTGGATCTATTAAGTTGCAAGACATTCTGACTTTGCAAATTGAATCAATTAAGTTCCTATTGATCACTGAAATCTCAAAATAGATCCTACCTTAGAGCTACTGAATACTAACTATAAGACTTCACACTCCTTACTGACTGCTTAAAAATCAAGTTTCTACAAATTAACTATGACAGGACTTCAGAGCTCCTTAAGTGGATCATAAAGGACAAGGAGTTTTAGAAGCACATTGCTTTCCATGCCTCTCTTTTGTACTTCCAGAAAAAAAAGAGAAAAAACCACAAAACCCCTAAAACACAAAAACCCAAACATATTTGCGATACTCTTCATAAGCAATGAACTCGGTCTGTGTCCTGTCCCTCCCTTAAGACAGGTATCATGGGAGGAAAGCTGGCACTAAGGTCAGAGAACTACGCAGAAGTTGTAGAATACATGTCTTTATGTGGTCTCTTCTCCTGTGTAGCTGCTTTAGGACTGATCACTGCCTAAATCTATACCTGTTAAAAAACCTTTTAGTACTAGCAGGACTTTGATAAGCAAAGATTCTCTTCTACTGGCTTAAATTTCAATCAAACAAGCACTAAGAAGCAAAACAGACTTACCAAGAGGGAAGGTTCCAAGAGGGTATGTTTTTTAATCTGAGAATCCAGATTTAATATTAATCAGTCCCACAGGAGATCGTGACGTTCTTGAAAATATTTGATAACTAAAGACTTGAAAGATTTTTTTTCCTTCTGTCTCGGTTTTGAAAGACAGGTGTCTGCTAAGGAAGGCAGAAGCCCCCCTTGAAGTGGCAGATATAACCCCTTTTCCCTCCAAGTTATTATATTTTGAAATCAAGGGCCTTTAGGCAAAGATGTGGGAAATAGGAATAACAGTTCTTTACTATATATATATATATATATATATATGTATATAACCAGTCAAACAAACAGCAATAACTATGGCAGTAACAGCAAACAATCACAAACCCAGTCCCAGCCTTCTCGGCTGTCAGGCTATTTCCCCTCGGGTGCAGTTCCGCTCGCAGCCGGCAGGGGCGCTGGCGGCTCCCGGTGAGCAGGGCAGGTGCGATGGTTCCCCCGCGGCTGCAGGGGGCGCTCCGGAGCGAGCTCGGGGAGCACGCGGCAATGGCGGCCTGGGATCCCGGGAAGGGATGAAACAAAGGCTTCACAAACCCCTGGGCAGCCGATCCCGGACTCTCAGGAACAGCAGGCTGGAACGGCAGGCTAGAGCGGCAGGCTGGAGCGGCAGGGACGAACGCAAATCCCGGGTGGCAGACGAGATGTATCCAAATGGGAGAACCCCACAGAGGCTCAGGCAGGCAGGGCGAGCAGGGCTACAGCGTAGCGAAAGCTCGAAGCAGCAGCGGGGCAGGGCAGCCACAGCCCGGCCTCCAGCAGGGCAGGGAAAGCGGCTTTTGGGGTCCCGGCGTTGTTTCCAGCAGGAAGAGAAGAACGGCCAAAAAGAAAGAAGCAGCAGCGCCTTTCTCTGCAGCTCCTCTCTCCGGACGCTCAGAGCGAACTGACCCCACACCCAGGTGCAGACAAAGGAGTAGCCAGGCCCGCCCCACTCCCCTTTTTGTCTTTCTTAAGTACAGCTATTTGTCCCCTAGCAACATGCATATGGGAGAAAATTCCTTTAACAGGAAAAAAACTAAGACTAAACTAAAACCCCAACACCTTCTCTCTCCATCTTCTCTACAGACCTGTAGGTGTGGTTTTTATTTCACTCACAGTCCTTTACTGCTGCACTTTGCCACACTATGGACAGACAACAGTGGTCAGGACTGAGACTGGTAGCCCACCAGCCATTACTGTGGTTTTCAATCCAGACCCCAATTGCCCTGGTTTCTCTAAAATGCCAGCAACAGCCTTGTATAATCCACCACAGCAGATGCAGGGAGGGCATGTTGCAGCACAAGTAATAACGAGCCTTTCATTTTATTGGACACTGAACTTCTTCTATAATCAGTGGCCTCATGTCAAAACATTTCTCAGCCCAAGAGCTGTGTGTGTGATCACAGGCACACTCAGTGTGGGTGGGTTGTCGGTCAGGCCACAAACTCATACACAAATCTAGGGACAGCAAAAAATGGATTTCTTTGGTGGTAATAAAACTGTGGTAAGGACTACATGAGTGGGCCAGTCCTAGAAGAACACAAGATTCTGGTTTTGTGGTGTGGCTTAAAATCCAGCCTCCACATCACAGCATCAACCAGCTTGTCAGGGATGGAGTCACTCCCTTCTTTTCAGACATCACATAATGTTGGTGTTCAGCTAATGAGATCCTGGCTTTCAATGAAGAAAAATCCATGCTCCATCCAATTTATCCATCAGTACCACCAACAGGAAGATATCCCACCCTGTATGTTCTCTGTCATTGGTGGCCCCAGAAGAGTTCTTCAAATGGTCCCAGAATACTCAAGGTCTTAGAAGACAGTAAGATGGTGACATTTACAAATCTGAATTGTGTGGCAATTTGCAGTTGATCCTGGCAGAGCCAGAATTGTCCCAGAAGCATGGATTTCCTGGAGGCAGTATGCAACCTCTGCCTCACTTATTTTTAAAATTCACCGAAGAATTGTGCTTACATTCAGTCATTTTGGTTAGTTTTTAGTCATAGAATCATAGAATGGTTTGCATTGGAAGAGACCTTAAAGATATCTAGTTCCAACCCCTTGCCATGGGAAGGATACCTATCGCTAGACCAAATTGCTCGGAGCCTCATCCAGCCTGGGTCTTTTACACTTCCAGGGATGTGGCATCCACAGCTTCTCTGGGCTGTTTGTTCCAGTGCCTCACCACCTTCACAATAAAGAGTTTCTTCCTAATATCTAATCTAACCCTCCTCTCTTTCAATTTAAATCCATTGTCCCCCGTCCTGTAACCACATGCTCTTGTAAAAGGTCCCTCTCCATCTCTCTTTTAGGCTCACTTCAAATACTGGATGGGAGCAATTAAGTCACTCAAAAGCCTTCTCTTCTCCAGGCTAAACAACCCCAGTTGTCTCAGCCTTTCCCCATAGGAGAGGAGCTCCAACACTCTGATAAACTTGTTGGCCTCCTCTGCTCCAACAGGTTGATGTCCTTCCCGTGCTGGGGACATCAGAGCTGGATGCAGCACTCCAGGTGGGGTCTCACTAGAGAGGAGCAGAGGGACAGAACTGCCTCCCTTGACCTGCTGACAATGCTGTTTTTATGGTTGGCTCTCTAGGCTGTGAGTGCACATTGCTGGGTCATGTCCAGCCTCTCATCCACTAGCATCTCCAAGTCCTTCTCAGCAGGGCTGCTCTCAATCTGTTAATCCCTCAGCCTGTGTTGTTACTGGGGGTTGCCCCAACCCAGGTGCAGCAACTGACACTTGGTCTTGTTAAACTTTATAAGATTTCCATGGGCCCACCTGAGCTTGCCCAGGTCCCTCTGGATGGCATTCCATCCTTCAGGTGTGGCAACTGCACCACTCAGCTTGATGTCATTGGCAAATTGCTGAGGGTGCACTCAATCCCTTTGTCTGTGTCATTAATGAAGATATCAAATAACACAGGTCCCAATACCTACTAAAGGACACCACTTGCCACTAATGTCCATTGGGACTCTGAGCCATTGACCACTATGCTCTGGATGTGATCATCCAAGCAATTACTTATTCATATAATAGTCCATTCATCAAACCACCTTTCTCCAGTTTAGAGAAAAGGATGTTGTGAGAGTGTCAGAGGCTTTACACAAGTCCAGATAGATGACATCTGTAACCCTTCCCTTGTCCACTGATGCAGTCACTCCACCATGGAAAGTCACAAGGTTGGTCAGGCAGGACGTGCCCTTGGTGAAGCCATGCTGGCTGTCCTGAATCACCTCCCTGTCCTCCATGTGCCTTAACACAGCTTCCAGGAGGATGTATTCCATGATCTTCCCAGGCACAGAGGTGAGGCTGACAGGTCAGTAGTTACCAGTGTTATCCTTTCTAACCTTTTTAAAGATGGGTACAATGTTTCCTCTTTTCTAGTCACCTGGGACTTCACCTGACTGCCACGACTATTCAAATATCATGGAGAATGGCTTGGGAGCTACATCAGCCATTTCCAAGTAATGCTATTAATTTTTAACACCCTGTGTCTTCATGAACTGTTGATACTTTTCTCTAAAACATATTAACTTGTCTTTTAACTATTAACTGAAATGAAAAGAACACAAAACTCTCAAGATCCTTTAATTTATTTTTGCAAAGAAGGCACTATGGTGTTTTTTTACCATTTTGCCTCTGTCCTTTTGACATTTTCAGCTCAATTATGTGTTCTTAAGCAGAGGAGCCTGAAAACTTTCTCCAAAATTACCGTTCAATTCATTCAGGTTGAAAGCAGCTGAAGAGAAGTGGCTATCTCTTGAACAGCAGCAGCTATTTTCAGTTGTGGAATCTAAAGAGACTGATCCTGAGAGAGTTCATGATGTGCATAACTTTGTTTGCCCAGCTAGTGTTACTGATACTTTGATGCTACCTTCATAGATACATTTAGTGACATGTGTAAGTCTTCACAGGATTGGACCTACCCTCGGCATTTGGGAATCAATACTCTTATTTATCACTTTTTCTGGCTCATTCATCAGTAAATCTTGATGTGCCCTTTATTATTTTGGAAACACAAACAACTCAGAAGGGACTGTATCTCAACAGGAAAGGTATGTGCGTGTTTCTTCTAAAATTAACACATCTGTTTCTGGCTCAGCAATTGACTGCCTAAAACACTGTCGAAGATAATCTGGAGGGGAACTTACTTACAAATACTTACTGCAGCCTTTTTCTCACCTGGGAGTCTGATCTACCTCTTTTTTCTCTAGGCTATTTTCATTAAACCCGTAGTTATCTATCTCCCTTATGTCAGATTTGTTTGAAACTGGCCAATCTTTTAAAGCATTGAGGTTAAAATTGTGTGAAATCTAAGTAGGTAAAGAAAGAAGCATGCAATGAGTTGTTTCTTTATGATACCAAGCTAACATGGCTATGTAAACATTTAAATACCTACGGGTTGCTTACCTGAGACATGATTGGACTAAACAGGTGATGCTGGCTTTGCATATAGGCACATTCATTTTTACATATTAAATAATTACATATAATTAAAATAGAAAAAACTAAATCTGCTCACAAACAATAAATAACTACATTATGTGATTCTTTGAAAATGGACATTACCTTCCTGCCCTCTAAAAACCATGAATGATTGCATATAAAATAATATTTAAATTAGATTTAAGGAAATTATTCCCCTTACTCCAGTAAAACAATCTCAATATTTATCTTTTAAAAAGTGTTAACTTGTTTAGAACAGTCAGGTTTCAATTTTAGTGTGAGATTCAACCCATTTCCAGATATAAATGTAACTTGTCATATTCTGATCTTCAGCTGATATCTAGGGCCACACATGTGCTTTTGATATCACACCTTTAGCCACAGCAGAGGAAAGTGTGTTGTAAATAATACAGACTTCTCAGAACCTTGATGTACAGTGAGTGTATGCTCAGCTGATACCAAGCGATTGATAGGCTTTTACTGCCGTGTATGGCTGTTCCAACATATCTTAGGAAGAGACATGGACTGTCAGTTTTACCTTTTTTTCTTTCCTTTTTTTTTTTTTTTTTTTTAACAAATGAATTAGTGTTTTTTCCTTTTCAGATCTGGTCTTTATTACGTATTACCTGATGAATAATTTCTTTGACGGTATCATGACCTGAAAAGTGCATATGCCGATGTGGATTTTGGATCCCTGCTCTTTGTGTTCTTCACTCTGGATGTATAGACCACCAGGTGAGTTTTGATCCCCAGATGAGCTGATTAAGTCTTAGGGTCAGGTTGCTGATGCACATGCTTAGGATTAGTTATACTTGTGCTGCTGTTTCTCCTTATTAATGGTCAGTATGGAAATTTGTTAGGGCACCTACAGAAGGAATGATCTTAAATGAAGTGAAACAATAGAGAGTATTTCAAAAATAACTAATGTCTCATGCTTTTGCACTTATTCCTCTCAATGTTCCCCTCAATGTTTCCCTCAGTGTTCCCCTCCAGATTATCTTCGACAGTGTTTTAGGCAGTCAATTGCTGAGCCAGAAACAGATGTGTTAATTTTAGAAGAAACACGCACATACCTTTCCTGTTGAGATACAGTCCCTTCTGAGTTGTTTGTGTTTCCAAAATAATAAAGGGCACATCAAGATTTACTGATGAATGAGCCAGAAAAAGTGATAAATAAGAGTATTGATTCCCAAATGCCGAGGGTAGGTCCAATCCTGTGAAGACTTACACATGTCACTAAATGTATCTATGAAGGTAGCATCAAAGTATCAGTAACACTAGCTGGGCAAACAAAGTTATGCACATCATGAACTTGAGTAAGTAACCCTTACTCCACACCAGAGAGAATCGACTTAGACAAGGAGAAAGATAGTCTTTCTAAAAACCCAGCTAGAGGAAGAAATATCACTGAGCTCACAAGCCACCAGGAGATGCATATCCTAGGAAACCAGATTTCATTTGTCTTGGTGCTCAAAGTTCTTCATAATTTTCATATGATTCACAAGAACAGCCACTGACGTCTTGGAACAGGCATACCAGAAAGTACCAGTGTTGGTCTCACATCCTTCCTTTCACAAAGCACACTCCTAAATTTTTCAGAGAAGTTAATTTTGCAGGGGTGCATTTAAATTACAATAAATGGGTACAAAGCTTTTCCCAGCAGAACAGGTATATAGGCTGTGACTTCCTGTAAAACTGTTCCTTACTGTGGAGAGGTACTGTCTTTAAAAAAAAGCAGTCTGTCACTTCAAATTCAAATACAGCAGATATATTATTATAATTCAGGATGAAGAAAATATCTAGCTGAAAAAAGCCCTCCATTCCTCTTGCACTGGGAAGGTGATTAAAAGGAAGGGGGAGAGGATAATAGCATCTCTGTAGATACTGGTTATGAAGTATTGTATTAGAAATTCTATTACTGTGGTTCAGGGTTTAACACAATAAAATAGGCTATTTTTGAACACAGGAGTGAAATAAACACAAGTTTTCACTCATTACTCTAACAAAATCTGTAGCAGGTTTAAGTATATTTGTGTTTCCTACCGTCATCAGGCAGCCTATTTAAACTGGGGGAGATGTGCAAGTGTACAAGAGTATACGTTTACCTTAAGTAGCTTTGTTGCTTACCTGCTGGAGTGTCAATTCCAGAAGTGCAAAGGATTTGGACATTTTTTTTAAAAGTTTTCTGCTTTTTCAAATGCTTATCTGCTTTCAAAGGATCTCTGACGCTCACTGCACCACCTGCGCCATTAAATGGGTTAGAGGAGTCCAGAAAAGTCTATATCCAATTCAGTTTGTTGGAATGAAGGTTGATCGTGCTTGGCAATGAGGCTTACTTCTCTCTGAAAACCCCTCCAAAGAGAAAAAGACATGTCCTACTACAAAACACTGTGCAAGCCAGAAGTTCTGCAAGGCTAAACCACACCAAGCTTAGAGCCATCTCTCTGCACTGGGGGTGCATCTTCAGGGGCTGTCTGGTGATAAATCCTGTGACTGGATAGGACTCCCTGCAATGCACACACCTGAAGCACGTGGTGCCTGTCTCCTGAGGCCTAAGGACATTTCAGGATGCCACCATGGGAGATATGAATAAGGAAGCAAAATCATTGCTCAGCCACAGACACTGAGGAACTGGAAAGTGCTGCAGAGGTGACCTACCAGTCTCCAAAATGGAAAATCTGATGAAAGAGTGGATTTAGCAATACAGCTAATTGGGCAAAAATGTAATCCTGAAGACCTTTTCTTACATAAAACAATTTTTAAGTATAGTCCAGATAATCAACATGTGGTTTTTTCCCCCTCTCTTTAGTCAGTCCTAGTGACTTTCCTTCAGGCTTTCCAGTGTTTCAACCATTGCTTTTCTTTGCCTTTGATGTTTACAGCACAATCTGAACAGAGTCAAAGACTATAAATATAACTGTCAAGTGCAATTTACAGTCTTCCCCAAAATCCTCATATCCAGATCCACTAGGCAGCAAATTTCAGAAGATGATCATCCATAATTTTCTCTTGGCATAGGCAAATGTGCTCAGCGAACAGCAGGATGGCCTGCTATGCCCCTTTTTCATCCCTACCCCCAAGGACTGAAAACTGTCTCTTTGTATCTTCCAGCAGATAATCTCTTCTTATAATTCATTATCTCATTATAGTTGGGACAATCTCAAGAAACACATAGTTTTCAAACTTTTTAAACCAACTCACTTCTCTATGACTGCAACTGGTTAAAAGGCGATCACACAAGCTGCTCCAATGGCAAAGGTGGAAGAAGAATGGAATAAGGAAAAGACTGAGCACAGAAATACTGTGCATGAGCACAGGTGTATCCAAAACCCCTCCACATCCACAAAAAGCAGGTAATTTTTCCACTGCCTCAGAATTTCATCAGGTCCTTTAGAGAGATTTACACCAACTTATGATTGTGCTTTGAATTTTCTGCTTGCTCACACCATCCCAGTAATATTTAATCTTTTTTTTTTCCTCCTTTAGCAACATGAAGAATATACTGTATCTGTTTGGAAGGAAAACTATTTGTTTGAGGACTGACTTGCTGGAAATATCTGTATTTTTGTTAATGAAACTCAGAGAATTTTCCCTTAAATAAGGAATTCTGCAAGGAAAAAGGAACTGAAATGTGCTCTTTTTTTCATATCATTATTGAAGTAGTTTAGGCTTTTTCTTTGTTATTTTTTTAACATTATGACAAGATCAAATGCCTTCTTTGCCTCTCTTAAATTCCAATTTAAGCTGCTGTTGTGGTTAAGAAGAAAAATTACACTTAATTATTCTTATTTCATGAGGTAAGGTAGTGCTAGACGAAAGCATGCCTGAGTAAAGAACCAAGTGCTGACTTCCTAGTATACTCCCTGCTACCATGCTGGGACGAGGTTTATTGCGTGAGAGAAGTATCAGGCTGGTGGAAAAAACCTAGACTCGTCCTTCTCATTGATGCAGTATAGCACATACAACAAGAGAAAAAAAAAATAATCAAGCTCTATACCCCTACATAGACCTTGTCCTTCCTCTTGAGACTCCTGACAGTCAGGACAGAGTGCAAGCTACTACTGATGTAACAACAATTTTCCTGTTACAGATACCACTCTGCTTTGAGCCTGATTCATCATCAAAAATTCACCTCACATAGGACACCAAATGGCGTCCCTCATGTGAAAACAACTTGTAAACTAATAATAAGAGGAAGAGATATTTAATAATTGATAATGAAATGGAGTAAAATCAGTGACCTTGGCAGGAAACATTCTATGTCTTATTAGCAATTGCAAGAGCCAGTCATCCATCCCCCTTAAATCCATTTCCTGAATGTATTGCATCTCTTGAATTTATACTGCTCTGGCATGAAACCATGAACATCACATTTCTGCAGTTCACTGTCTTGCAGTCTAAACCCAGCAGATTTTGCTCCTCCTACCAACACCAGCCTCTTTGTCTATTTTTCCTACATATAGATATGTATGCTTCTCTAACTTTTCACAGAACTATAGCTATAGAAAAATTTGTGGGTTCAATGATTTTATTGATCTTGGTAGCCTCAGGTTGCACAGTGCCTTAGCACAACTGGAGTTTATAGACTACTGGCATGAGGTATATATTTTAGAGTTCTCCTTAGAAGCTTGAGAAAAAATGAGGGCCATATTATTCCTTCTACAGGTTTTATGGTAGAAAAAAGTGCATTGTAGACAATGGTTACACAGTACGTTGTGCAAAAATCATTGCCAAGCACCAAAAAATCACCTCCTATACAGTGTTGTTGGCAGCACAACAAACATTCTACACCAGGCTTTTTATAAGCAATATTAATCTTTCCTGCTGGAGTTACCCACTGTTAATGTACTGTCATAGTAAGGTTATATGTTTAAGTCATTCAGAAGTCCTCATATTTTAAATAAACTATTTTTCAAGTATATTCGGACCAAAAAAAATGCAAGTACATCTCCTTTCTGCATCTTCTAGAGCCTTCTTCAGCCTTTTGGAAGAGATTCAAGATTAACCACATTTACCATGTATGTCCATGTGAATACACAGTCACACAAATGCAAATGTTTATGTGATACATGTATTTCTGTATTTATATATGCACACACAAACGTGCCATAGATATGGATACATATGCATAAAACATTTCAGCTGTGGCTATTGTAGAGACATTTGAAGCCATTGCTGAATGAATGGTTGACCAATTTAATCTTCGTCTAAAGAAATGCCTTGCTATGTTATTTTTGGCTTCAGTTGCATTTTAAAGCACTCACTCCTAAATTAGAACTGGGGAGGTTTCAGGCTTCAGAAAAAGGCTAGCATTTACTTGTCTCCAGAACAAGAGCAGCCTGTTCTCCAAAATAAACTGTCCTAACCATTTTTCTTAATGTGTCTGGGTATTTTAAGGGCTCAGCAGCAGCAGTAGCAGCAGCAGCAGCTGGGGAAAAAGTCAAGTATTTTTGATGATTCCATTCCTTATACCACACAGCTAATTATTTTGGAAGAGGTTTTTTTCTTCTCATCTTTTCATTCCGCACAAATATGGATTGATTTTTTTTTCTCCTGCCATTGCCTGCAGCAAAGTGAAATGCACACATAAAATAACCATATAAAAGTCTAACAACTTTTTTCAAAGTGTTTTCTTACACATCCTCCTGGAAGAAAAATCACAGAGATTTGTTGTCAGGGGTGTGCAGGATGTTGAAAGAGGAGAGGGGATAGGATATTTGTACACCTGCCTAGATTCAGAAGAGTTTTAAATTAATAAATTTTCTTATATTCAATGAGAATAGATTATAAGTAGATTCAATGGTAGGAAACAATGAGTGGGACTTGAATGAAAACTAAGAAAAAGTATTTCTTTGCATATGTGTTGGAACTCATTTGTGAATTTTGTTTAGTGACCTTTCTATGTTTGCTTTCTAAAGACATTTGGGGATTTTTGCTGCAGTGCCATCTTTATTATCCAAGTCTAAAACTCAATCACTTACACTGTCTTCAGTGACAGATGCACTATCTTCACTAGCTGCTTTGAGTATTATGTTACATAAAGCACAAATAAGATAATTAGTGGAAGCATCTTTCTGGGATGTAAAAGAAGCCAGCTGCATATTCAGACTTTGAATTCAGAGGGGTCTGGGTTCCTTTCAGCTGTAGTGTGGAAATCTGCGCTGGTTCTGAATGATACAGACCAATGGCTATTCTCCACTACCCAATACCATCTAAAATAATAGAGCTATTTAAATGAAAGTACATAAATTACTTAGCTCTAGGAACACTGACATTTTTCATCATTTGGAAGGTTGTACAGAAGCATTAAAACTCTTTCTGTTTGCATTTTGGCAGGGTAACCCTGGAGATAAGCCCAGGTACCTGCTCTGCCTTTGCTTCCTAGAAGGGCAGATTGCCCTGTTATCCTTCCTCGAAAGCCTTTACAACAGCTTCCTTGCCACCTCTCTGAAAAGGCCAGTACAGGGCACACCTCTGCAGCACTCACACACCAACCTCCACCCAGAGCACCAGTGACTGCAGCCCCTTCAGATCATCTTGAGGCATTTACAGTTTTCCCCCTCTCTTCCCAAGGGCAGAAGTCACTATAATATTGGGCCAGATGGCTCCTCTTGGCACCATGAATAACATTCAGATGAACACAAAGTGAGCTGGAACAGGTCTTCAGGGGCTGAACGTCTGACAAAACAAAGCATGCATCTACTGATTGTCTTTGTCAGCTCTCAGTAGACAATGTTTTAACATTTACAGGTAACTGAACGCTGCCATTTCTAATACATTTACAGCAAGAATCTCTCTCATCATTAATTCTACAGACTTCTATAGATGTTAAAATGGTGCTGACATTTAAAGCATGTCAACTCTAATATATGCAACCAACATAGATGTCTACATAGTAGAAAATTAAGTTCCACGCTGCTGACAATTACTCTGATATCTTGCAATTAGCATTTGCCTTGGTAAGTAACATGTATGTGTGCACACAGAAAACTGAAGAACCAATTTTAAAGTCACTTTGCCGCAATTTCTGAGTAACAAAGTGTTTTGAAAACCAGTAGCTGTCTCAGGAGGCATAGGTAGAGCAAGGAAGGACCATCCTGGAGAAAACCTATGGGGTTGTCAAAATGGCAGGGGGGTTTAGGCATCGCTGGGCTTTTTCCCTTCAAGGGGGAAAAATTCTTCTCAGCATTTTCAGGGTTTATCAGTTTGATTTGGGGGTTATTTTCTCAAGGATGTGGACTTGTGCAAAGACCAGTATAATTAACGCCCCAACAGCACCAACAGACCTTACCATCCCTGCCTCTGCCTTCAAGAAGTCCATTTCAGCCCAGCTTGGACCATCAGTCCCTGTCTCAGGAGTGCTGACATCCAGCTCCCCACAGTCCTGCCCTGGCCCTGAGCTGGGCAGTGTCCTGGCATGGCCTTATATCTCTTATCATCCTGAACCTGCCAGACAATCTGGTATGAACCCAACTTCCCAGCCTCCCCAAGTCCACCCTGCTCACACCTCCCAGGGATGGTGGGACCAGCTCCTGGCCAGAAAATTCCCCTTCTGATCTCTTAAGAACATGCTATTGCTGTCCCCTGACAGGTGCTATGCAATGTTAGCTTTGCTTTGGGAACCTTGATTTTTCTCTCCCTTGGAGAGAAACAGTCTCCAAATATTTCATCTGGATCTTAGAGACTGGAACAACCTGAATGCTGAGGTACTCATTCTACAGTCAGAACAAGAAAACTTTGCTTTCACAGGCTTGTCATGGCTGTATACTCAGACATACCTGTATTTTTATACCCAGAAACAGGCTTAATAATGCACCACATGCTGACAGAAGGGTAACTTTGGAGTCCATATTCCCAGTCTACTGCAAATATGAAATCAAGATGAGTAGCACAGCCCTCTGTTGTGGAGGTCATGGGCAGACCTCCAGCAGAAGGAATTGCAGCAGCTTAAGATCTTGATTGCCCAAGAGCTGATTCATACCACCTTTTCCTTGCTTTCTCTTTTGTGTTGCACTCACCACACCACCACCAAAGGAAAGAAAAAAGTGTTTCAGCAGTCAAATAGCCCATGACTCTCTCTAAGGCAATAGAAGCTGAGCACCTCTGAGAGCTTACAGCTTATAAAAAGGGCTCACTTCTGCTCCCACCTCTACTGCCTCCAGTACCTTTCCCTGGCTGTTCAGTCCTTCAATCTGTTACCAGCTCTGATGCTCATCTAACTGCACTCCAAACTCACCCAGCTCACTGATACAGGAGAAAATACAATGGATCGAGGGTACCTCAGTCAGTTTTCTGCTGAATTAGTAAATTGAATTTGGCTAACCATGCTACCAGAGAAGTATCACAGACAAAGCACAAAGGAAATGGGACTAGTCTCTTTTTGTAACTTCTAGATAAGCTGCAATACATTGTCTAATTACACATAAAGGTGCCAGACCTACCACTGGTATGACTGAGGGGTAAGTTCATATTATATACTTGTAAGACATAGGAGATGGAAAATAGGCAGCTTGGTGCAATTAACTATTAAAATACCCCAACTGGCTTCATGGGATTTTAGCATACTGTGACCTTTCAATCATGCTAGGATGAAGCTAGTGTATTTTATTCCACCTTTGCTACAAAGTCAGGCCCAAGTCAGCAGTGCTGATGACATACAAGGATTTGTACCTGCATTCCTGAGCCCACAGCTGTGGTGTATTGAGTAAAGATAAGCAATAGTTCTTACTCTGCAGAAAGGAGTCCTCAAGACAAGGGTATGACAGTGGACTGGGTTAATAAAAGAATGAAATGTGAGGTAAAAAGAGAATAGCAGGAGATATGAGAAGGGAGAGTAAATATTTGTAGCTATTTGGCAATATATTTTTTAAATTCTTTGTTTTGCTTACACTGTGAGGACTTACAGATTAGTAACGTTAATTAGCAATCAGAGTTACTAATAAGTTATCTTGAATTACTGGAGTGTGTATGAGTTAGGATAAATTGTAAGGTAATTGTAGACTTATGCCTTTACTAAACTGGCCATGACCACTTCATCTTTCCACAATATTTTCTTTAAATGTATCATGTCAATAATTATTCCATTGTGACTATTTCTTTCAGATAGGATGGCATGCCACAATACTTCAGCAATACTAGAACACCACAGTGCAATTCAGACTGCCTTTTAGCTGCAAGGTGATCTAAACTCATTAAATAGATATTCTTCTAAATAAATTACTCACCTTCAGTGTGACACAAAGCAAGAAAAGAAAATTGAAAGGATGCACACAAAAAAGTGTACACTATTTTTTAATCTTTTCTTTTCCCTAACTGCCTACTGCATGGGATATGCCACATGGTATATGTTGTGCTCTTTGTATCCTTATGTAGAAGTGATTGATAATAAATTAATAATATAGTTTATCAAGTAGATCATCTGAAATTAAGCTCTGAAGTCCAAATGCAGATGTCTTACTGTGGCTTCTATGTGAAAGTGGAAAACACTTGGTCCTTCACTACTCATTTCAAAACGAGTTTTTGGGGACTCAACCTGCTTTTAAAATTAGTTTAAAGCAACAGTCCTAAATGTGATTTAATTTTTTAGAAACACCTTGCTCCCCTTATCATAAAATTGGTGCCAGTTGAACATTCTAGGAGTTGTTCACAATACCCTGAATAAACACGTCTGCTTGAGATAAAGAATATTAGACTACTGACTCTGAGGTGTCAGAACTTTTTCAAAAGTGTCTGTACTCTGCACAGATACATTTCTACTTTTAGATCTGAAAACAAGTAAGAACTCTTCACATAATACCTAATCGTGCCCACACTTCGAAGTACAGCAGCAGGAGGCTAAGAAATTTACAGAGCTAGTCATTCTGTTGAAAAAGAAATAAACTTTTCACGTTAAGCTCTATTTTAAATAGTTAGAGAAGATTTTGCTTTCTAGCTATTGATGGTATAGAGGTCAAGAAATTAGTATTATTAGTCATATTTTGAGAATGGGGAGACTTCCGTTTTGATATTAGCTCTGCCTATAGCTGCAGGATCTCTTCTCTGTCAGCGACATAGACCCTCCTACCATTGCTTCCAAGTTTATGTGGAGGAGACTTTGTCCACATGGAAGCAGCATACACCATCAAGGCCATAGTACAGGCCTACTGTGGAAATTACATTAGGGGCTCATGTATAGCATGTTACCCTATGAAGGCTTCCAGCACTATTGCTACCCTTGTCAGTCAAAGCAAGACAATAACTAGCATATGCTGGTACCACATGGCTGGAGTCCTGACTCAGGCCTCTAGGCAAATGATAATACAAATAAATAATAATGCATGGGCAGCTTCTGAAAAAGCAGACTCACCCTTTAAGGGACAAGAAACCTGTAGAAAACAGGACGTCAAGTCCTGGACAGATATTTAAAATTTTATTAGTATTTTTATGGTTGGGGATATGATTGATTTTTTATTTTATTTGTCCTCTTTCCATTAGCTTTTTATCAAAATGAAATCTAATCACAGTCAGTTACAAGAGCTTGGCTGACAGATGGTAACTTGTTAAGGCATGGTTGTGTGATTGTGTTCATCATTTGCCCCAGTCTGTACCAGAGCCAGTAGCCCTTATCTGGTCTCAAAAGCTTTATTAATGTAACTCAATTTGTCTCAGAAATCACTCTGGCCACTTCTTTACTCCCACTGCAAGACATCATCTTCTTTCAGGTTAAGTTAATAACTGACCAACTAAATATAGGACACTCCTCAAGCCATTTAAGTTTTGTCTTGAAGGATGAAAGATAAATTAGTTTAGAAATAGTTTTGTTACACCGACACTAAGCAAATCACTACACTTATCTGTGTATATAAAGTTTAAGTACATTTGAAGAACTGTCAAGTTACAGTAGTTCAAAATTGTATTGTCCTTCTATCAAGCCACAGCAACAGGCTGAGTGCATGCTCCTGTAAAGTAAAACACAACAGCTTAAATTTCCCTTTGCTACTTAACCTACAGATTAAACTGTTTCATTAAAATGTAAACCACTACGTGTTTCCTTGAAGTCAGACTGACCTAAGACTGACTGTGGTCAGTTGGCACTTCTTAGCTGATGAGTATAATTGGTTAAACCCCTCACTGTTTCAAAGTGGCTTCACATGCTAAGTGCATTAACCATTTCCATATTTTAACCACTTGAAGGTTGAAAGGCATTTCAATTTGAAAATTTCTCATGACTCTAATAAGCTTGATTCTTTTGCAGTCTGTCTAAAAGCACTAGAATTCACCTTTTGGAACAGATGCACAAATGGATGTGTCTTTGATGTGTTTAGAGCTACAAAAGTTTGATGTTTTCAATTAAAACAAGTGCTATTTACTTCTATACTTATGGGTAACAGAGCACTTTTGACTTTTACAAAGTGCGTGTTATTAAAGCACTTTGCTAATGTACAAAGACACTTTCATAAAACAAGGAAGAAAAGAAGCAGTCCTCTTTCAAAATGTCTCTGGAAAATGAGAGGAAAGTAGAAAAAAACTTGCAAGAAAAGAGTTCTTTAACAATGAGAGAGCTATCTTCAACTGTTCCTGTGTATGATTTCAGTCATCATCTTTATGCCTAGAAGCACTTTTATAAACATTTGTAACAATTTAAACATATTCTATCACTGAAAACTTTTCACACAAGGGTTCTTCACCCTAACCTTTTTGATGAGGCCAGAAAACACTTACCTTGTGGTTTCCAAGGTATTCCTGAAATAGTACAATGGAGAAATAATATGTTATTGTTAGTGTTCAGGAACAACTATTACTGATTTGTTACTTAATGTCATTATTGAAACTGTATGTGGAGCTCTTATTTCTGTGTACCTCAGTTTATTTATTTTCAGCGAACATTTCCTGTATTATGCTCTGGAATTCCAGTTTTCAGGAATTTAGGTCCTGATTCAGCCAGGCACAGTCTCTTCCAAAGACATATTCCTCTTCTACACTTTTTGTCCTCTTTTGAATTAAGAACTGACAATGACAGAGATCCATCAATCATAAATTTGCGCAGTCAGATCTGAAACAGATTACTATCTGGAATTAAATGTCTAGAAATGCAATTATTATATTATGGTATTGGTAGCCAAACTGAAGGAAGTGTGTTTTTTCCAAACCTTTCTCTGTTAGGCCAAGAAATGTTTTTATATTTCTTCTATTCAAAGTAAAGCTGAAAGGCTATTTTATAGAGGGCAAAAATTATTTCCCACAAAATACCAATTGTGATTGTCTCTGAAATGGCAAAGAATAAAAAAGTATTATTCTTCAGGTCATATAGTAATGTTTTCATTAATGAAGCATTTCTAATGGAGAAATCATCATCAGAGATGTTATTCTTCTGTAAAGATCTTTGTGCAAGATGCTTAAAATCTCTCCCATTTCAGTTTCAGAATAAGGCAAAAGGATGGGCACCTTACCCACTATCTCTTGAATATATGTATTGCTTCTCATCTCAAATAAGTTTTACCCTGGGAATGATGATTACACTGCATTATTTCACTTCTGCAGTGGTACCTTCAAAAACAAAAATGGCCCATCTTAGTTTTCTGTTAAAAAACAGCGTCTTATGGCTTCTTCACCTCTTGTCCCATCAATCCTCCTGTCTCTAAATGATTTCTCACTTTTCACTGGGTTGTGTATTATCGTTTAATAATGATAGATTTTTCATTTTTTCTTGTTGGTGTAAGTAGTCAAATAAATAGAACAAACAGCTAGAACAGAATTTAGTACAGAGCATTTAGAGAAGCAGTTACAAAGAAGTTTGTCTTGTAGGAGAACTAAACACCAAAGCCTAGCTATTGGCAACTGGATTTCTGAGGCCAGAGTCAAAAAACACCTTTTTAGTAAAGGATGCATTTTTATGATTCTATGTGTGCAAATTTTTTTTTTTTTTTTTTGGTAGAGTAAAATGCTCATAAAAGCATCAGGTGCAATGAGAGATGCTATTATAGTTTTTCTGTTATTAGTATCCAAGAGTGCTGGGGGTGAGAAAAAGGTGCAAGAGCAGCAGGGGACTGTTGCCATAAACAGGATTTCACAGAGTCATGAGTCTTTCAGAGACATCTCCACTTACATTACTTCTAAAGTTAGCATTATTTCTCCATTTGAAATAATCAGAAATAAAACATCAGACAGTAAACACTCCCCCAGTGACTAACTGTGTTGTTTGGGTCTTTTTTTTCCCCCACTCCTCACTCCCCCCACCCTCCACTACTTTGCAGAAAGAAAAGACACTAAAAGTTCCTTCTGTGAGTTGCCAAGGTGCTCCCATCCCATTGTGCAGAATCATTGTCAGATTAAATTAGGGAGTACAGACTCCATGAGTATAAAAAAATCAATACGTGATGGAAGATTGCTCCCCGGAAAATCTGTTTTGATTCCAGGATTAATTCGCGACCAAAGGCTTCTGCAAAATGACATGCCATTAGTCAGAAAATGAACACATTCTACCCTTGAAATTGGATGGAAATATGTCAGGTGATTGACCCATTCATTCTCTTCGCTCTCTGGGCAGAGAGAGTAGGTGTGGTAGCTGTGAATTAGGCCCCCAAACCAGGTCCATTTTCCAAGCAGTAAAAAAAAAAAAAGAGAAAAAATAGTCCAATGTGAATTGCAAGTATTCTCTAGGCCATTGTTGTAAAGCTATTGCAAATGCATTCCGTCAAGGTAAATGCATTTGTCTGGAAGGCCTGACTCTCTTGTGTTTTCTAAATCTCAGAATAAACCATACTAAAAATCTTAAAATAAAGCAGGGATTTTTTTTCTTCTGAAATAAAGGCTTGCAATATTAATGACAGTGCAAATTGTTTGCCATATAGAAAGTAACATTCCACCCCCCTTCTTTGCTTACCAGTTTCTTCCACAAAAACTTTCATGAGGCAAACCCAGTGCTTGAGCCATGCTGGCTAATCTGTGTTCAGGCCTCCTTAACAGTCTCAGTGGCAATCGAAGTGTTCAGCCAGGAGCCATGGAAGTGGCCCCTGCACTGGCTTCCCGGTGCTGTGCAGCCAGTGTGGTTCCTTGTCTCACAAGGTGCCACACTCTAGGACAAAAGGGCATTTTAATCTTTGTATTTATACATTCTAAGCCTGAACTATGTCTGCTTATGCTGTTAAAACATGCTGAATATGTGGAACAGAAAAGTCATGACATGAGATATTTGTATTTATTTATCTGGTGCAGAGTTGCCAAGGTGAATCTAACCTCTTGATAGACAGGGGGTTTCCAGTGGAGAGAGAAGTTATGGCTAGCATCATTAGACCTTGTACTTGGAGCATGGGGAGGTGCTATATCACTCTTGGTGACCTGACTGGAGTACACTGAGATTGGAGAAGTTGCTCCCAAACACATTAATGAATGCAAAATTGCCATGGAGATGAAGCTGTTTTAGAAAGAAGTCACCACCAAAGTTTTATTTTTGTAACCACTCCAAAAAACATCACCAGTATGTACATTGTACTAGGATTCAAGTGATTTGGAGCTTGCTTGAAAATCTAGAAAACCATTTATCAGGAGGAAGTGCATGCCGGGATAGAATGGAAGCAACAAACAAAACCACCAAAAGATATGTTATCACTGACTGAATATTCATGAGCAGCCTAATCCATCAAACTTCCAACTGCTGACATACCAGAGAGCTCATTCTCTAAAATATGGACCCTCTTTGTAATCTCCCACCAAAAATGGCTCTGAAGTAATTTTTGAGAATTTTTTACTTGAAATTCTGCACCTACGATCTTCCATTTTAATTGTGAATCAGTATCTCTTGACTTTTGCATAAAGATCTCACAATAAGGGTTGAACTTACAAAAAGCTGTAATTTTTCTGTCCAGTTCTGGTGTTTCTTTCATTCAAACCTTGAATATAACATATGTTATGTGTATATATAGTAAGACGTTGATGGTCCATGTGTGATTACCCAGGCTGGAGTTAGTGAGTAGGTAATTCTTCTACATGAGGCCAATCTAAGCTTTTCAACATAACCATAACCATTAATATCTACAGGGGAAAAAATGCCTTTTCAAGCAGTATAGCAGGAGTGGCTAGGGATGATGATACCTGGAATGCCCAACTAATCCTTATTTCTCTAATGATTTCACAGTCTAAGCGTCTTCCAAGAAAACCATTTAGAATGCCAACACTGAGTTTAAAATCAGGAGGAGACATTCCTCTTCCCAGATTACCACGATCCTCACTGACAACTGCCACATTTCTATTATAAATGTGCACCAGACCAATACTGTAACCTTCTGGGCAAGCATAGAGGATCCTATCAGGCATGTTACACAGAATTAACAGTTATTTCTACTTGGTGGGAACTCTGGAGATCTAAAAACATCAAAACAGCAAAAGAGAATGATGTCTTATGTTAATATTACAGAATAAGACCAGTTGTTCCCTCCAGAATCTGTGTCCCAACCACACAAGCAGTCTTGTCTTTAATACAAAAGTCCATGTAGACACCACTTCATTTGAAGAAATAATATAATCTGTTTCTTCTGCCTTTTTGTCATTTAAAAGCAATGTGTCATGTTTCCTTGTCTCAGAAAGATAGTAACTTTGCTGAAAAAGTCATACCATGCTAAGACAGGAACAATTAACTGTTTTCCAAAGTTGCTTTCCCCTGCCTATTAGTTTCAGGAGGGGTCTTACAAGATTATCTCAGACTAGATGCCAAAGTGTTACTATTAGATAAAATTAATCCCATTCTTCAAGCCCATATCCACACACCTGCAGAAGAAATATAAAAATGACCATCTCCCAGATAAGACATTGAGAGGTTTTCCTAACTAAAGACAGTGTCCTGTTCTTAGATATAAGAGAAAATGAAAGAGAGTCAAAAGAGCCAAAACTCTGACTTCAGTGGAAACAGGAGTGATCCATTAAGTGCTTTGAGCCCAGTGGATGTTAAACATGATGCAGGTAAAAAATGCCTTGGAGGAAATTTGGTCACAGGTTTAACCTGCAGCAAACAGATTAGATTGGATGTTCTGGGAAAAAAACTTTCAGGGCAAAGCATGTGGACATCTGTACATAAAAGCCTACCTAAGCAATCAGGAATGATTTCAATGCAAATGATTTTGTTTCCAAACAAGAACTGAATTTTTATAATTGTCACAGTTTTGCTACTCTCTTTTGCTCAATGTGGGAGTCGGGGTGTCATCTAGAAATTTACCGTTGCAGAAGATATATCATTACAGGCATAGGAGGTGCACAAGATGATTACGAGTTTCAGTCGTACAAGCTGTAGATGTTATGAAGGTATCATAACTTTTGGGATGTTACTACATTGTGGGTGCATGTTTCCAAACATCTGCTTATACTCCAGGCTCTTAATTACTGTGCTCTTCTTCTCTCTAAAGCCATTTTTGCTTTCTCACTCATTTCCTGCTCTCAGTTCTCTCATCTGTATTGCTGGAATGTTTTACCCATTTGGTATTTTGGACACTTTGGGCATCTAGTCTCAACTCTAAGGACATCTGATATAGGCTGATAATCAACTAGTCTTCATGAACTATTATGTGAATAAAAGGTTGCAGGAATGAGGGGCTTTGCCCAAACATTTTCAAGTTCTTTTGAACTATTCTTCAGTGAACAAAACATAATTTGAGTCCAATGAACTAAGGTTTCATTTTTTCTTATGAGAAGGGGACCATGACTAGGTTGTATATGAAATAAAAAGGGAATAAAAGATTTTCATATGCAGTTCTGTGTCTGCCTGTATTCATCTCCCATGTTAATGTGCCAGTAGAGCAGCTCCTCCTATTTTCAACAGTTGTTAGCCAAGTTTCACACTTAATGGATCTAGAACTTGAGATAAGTTGACAAGTTATTCTAAGACTGTTGGTTGAGTTTGTCCTTCAAACTGAAAATAAAAATTGCTCCTGACATCATGGAAAAAAACATTCAAATTATGAGTCTAAACTGGCCTTGATCGATTATTTGATTAATACAGCAAATTCTGTAAATAAAGCCCTGTAGGTCTCCTAGACCTACAATATTTGAGTACGTACTCTAAAGAACTCTGCACTACCTCATTTTCCTGTGCACCCTAAATTTTGTTAATGGCTTGTGGTCCATCTTTTGATCATTCCTATACGTGGCCACAGCTATATACTCGTAAGTGTGGTCATCAACCCAAATTTCGTGATGTATTGTCATGCTTTAGGAATGGTACTCCCCAATTTAGTGCTCATACTGAGACTCTTCAAACCATGTGCCTCTCACTCACTTCCCTCCCGTCCCTTGCTGAGGGCTGGAGAGGAGAATTGGAGGCACAAGAGTTGAAAAATTATGGACTGAGGTAAGAACAGTTTACTGGAAACAGCACCACTCCACCACTCCCTCTACCAAGCTACCCCGACCAGAAGGAACCCCTTCTCCCTGGAAGAGACTCCCTTCCTCCCATCCTGGCAACGACATGAGGTGGTATAGAATAACCTTTGTGTCCTAGCCAGGCCTGTCCTGGCTATTGCAAAAATTAACCCTGTCCTGGCCAGAACCAAGATATGTACAAATTCAAATAAACACTCCTGTTCTTCCACTGTGAACACCTTTGCTTCTTGTTCTCATATGGATCTGGCATCTTTTCCATAACACAGGAATAACCTTCCCTTAGGATGATTCCTGTCCATTTTAGAGATGTGGTAGCCACCTGCATTTAGTCCTAAATACAAACTCGTCCCCACCAGGCACAATGAGCGGCCCTTCCATCTTCCTCAGCCCGTGTGTCTGCCTTGTGCCTGATCATGAAGTCTTGACTTCTCTGGACAGCTACAGGTGAATATGTGGCAGAATGAAATGTCAATCACAGGAAATTTAAGGGGGAAAAATTTAGCTTTTCTAATGAATAGAACTAAAAAGGGAGGTACAGTGCGATTGAGCCTGTCTAGGTATCACCTTATTAAAATACTGTTAAAGATGCAGACATTTTTTCCAAAAGACTGAAAATAGACCTTGATTCCAGTGATCAACAGAAGAGCAAAAATTCTGTAAAGCCAGAAAATTGACTGTATGGTGCAATCAAGGTTCTTTGTGAAGTTTAAATGCTTTCTTAGAAAAACCCCTATATATTGGTGACTTAACAAGAAAACCTAGAGGAAGTTGAACTCTTGGTATGGCTTCCAATCACAGTTTGCACATATAGTTCATAATAGCTAATGACATTTTTCTTCTCTTCAATTTCACATAAGATGATAAAAAGAAAAACTGTGAGAATTTGTCTATAGCATGATGACTGTGGTCAATATCTTGCTATTTGCTCTGTCAATGCCATCAAAATATTGTTTAATAATTTAGAAGCAACCATGTAATTTTCTTCCCCAGTAGTAGCAAATTAGGCACTTACTAAATAATTGACAAAAATACTTAATTCTAGGGATGCTTTGAGGAACATACTACTAGCTGACAGTTTTTAAAACTTTTCTTTGCATTAGTAATAGTATTTTTAAATTATTTTCATGTCAATTCTTACCATTGTAGGAAACAGCAGAGCTGGATAGTTCAACCTTCTCATTTTTAATAACTAAGAATATTCACTGACAAAAATAGAGAGGGAATCATGCAGAGGATTAATGACATGGGTGTAGAATTCACACAGGTGGGGGTATGTACTCTCAGGCTTCATATCACAATGTATTAAGTTTACATGTCTATTTCTATGAAGATATTTCAAAAATTAGAATTTCAAGGAGAAATTACAACAGTTTAAAATAACGACAAGTACAGTTTTCCAAGCAGCTTGAAAAAGACACTTTTAAATAAGGAAGCAAATGGTACTATTAAAAATCTTTATAAGAAAAGCACGTTCATAGTTTCATAGAGCTGCCTTCTTCAAATACTGGTATCAAAATGCCTTAAAAACACCTGTAACATGGAAATGTAAATTCCACATTTTGAAAAAACCAAAGGACAAATTCCATTATGAAGCAGTATCTGATAATTAAGTGAGAGTGGTTCATGTGGCATTCTTCTTTCAGGAAAGAAAAACATAACATTTAGCTGAATTCAGCTGTGTCCCACCAACAATACTGAAGAATTACCACCTCCTTCCTGTTTGGGTGACTGTTCATTCTGAGCAAACAGCAAGGGAAACTGTATACCATTGCCTAATTGCACCAATGGTAGGTGTTTCAGTGAAAAGACTTGTGTAAATGAGTTAGGAAGAATTGCTCAGAAGTAGAAGGCTCATCAGTTATGTTGGACAAATATTTGATATTTTGCCCTTACTTATTTTTGCAAAAACCTCTAGGAAGACAACTGGAGTAGAGCCTATGAACACTTTAACCGATATCTCTGTAACTGAGCTGATGATTCCCAGTAAGTCCATATTTCTTCCTCCAGGGAAAGAGATGTTGCTGAAGTATTTATTATATGGGCTCTAAGGATTGCCAAGAAGAGCAGCTGCGGTGCTGGCACAATCTGCAATGAAACACTCTAGTGTGGTGCACAGTTTGGGCAGTTTCCCAAACTGGGGAAAACTCAAGAGAGGATGAGAGAGCCACCAGGAGCCCACAGCTTGCATGACAGCAACAGAAATCACCTGAGTGGGGCCAGGAGCAATGGCAGCCAAGCCTCCACACAGCTAAACCTGGCAGCCCTGCTATCCACCCAGCAGAAAGCCATGGTCTCTCTAAGCACCCACCACAGCTGACCCAGCTTCCCAGACAGACTTCAGTGAGAACATGCTGTGACCCAAGTGTCAGCTGCTCTGACAGCAGTACTCTCCAGTAGCAGTGGGCACCTCTGTGGGAGGTGCACCCAGGTAGAGGGACTCCTGCACTTAGTGCAAGAGCTCTGAGAGGAAGTCAGTAAGTTGAGGAGTACCCGGGAACAATAGAGAGACAGATCACTGGAATCACACCCTACCTTCCCTGAGACAGGCTTGACAGCAGATAGGATGCGTGACACAGAGGATTCCCTGTCCTCTTTCCACCCGGCCAAACACAGTGACTGAAGCTATAGGGGCAATGGCAACAAGCTCCTGCCCAGCACAGCAGGCACACCTCCTCTGACTGTCCTGGCATTACAGGCAAGAGGCTCTGCAAGTGCAACCAAACAATAATGAGGACAATGATTCACCAGGCATGGAGGTGTCGCTGAGGTTAAACTGGACTACGTCCTGCATCAAGCTTGCTTCTGTAAAGAAAAACAGCTGGGTCATAGTCATAGAAGGCTCCCTTCTGAAGGGAAGAGAATACCCAACATGCAGAGCAGACTCACTTCTTAGGGGAGTCTGTTGCCTCCCCAGGGACCCAAGGTGAAAGATGAAAAGAGAAAGTTCCGCACCTTGGTACGGCACTCAGGTCATTGCTGACTTTTCAGGTAGGCAGCAATGAAATTGCAGCAAGAAGCCCAAGGGAAATCAAGAGAGGCTTCAGGGCCTTGGGACATCTGGTTAAGGGATCAGGAACACAGGTAACATTCTCGGTTTCAGGGTATGATGAGGGAAGGAATAGGATGATCCAGCAGATCAATGCCTGGCTCTGAGCCTGGTGTCTCCAACAGAATTCTGGGGTTTTAGATCATGGGTCAGTCTACACAACATCAGGGCCTGCTGATGACACATGGATCTCAATGGGGAAACACATCTTTGTGGAGGAGTTAGCAGAGCTCATTGAAAGAGCTTTTAACTGGGTCTGAAGGGGGAGAGGGATAAACCCAGGCTCACTAGAGATAAGCCTGGGGGCAGCACGCCAAAGTTTGAGGGACAGTATGCTAGCAAGGTCCTTCAGTCTGCTGTCTCAGCGGAGGTAGGGTATGGTGATTCATGTAATAGCAAATTCACAAGGGTCACTGATGTATTCAAAACCACAGAAACACATGATAATTGTCACACAGGAATTAGAGTTTCTCCCACAAAAAAGGCAGCTAGCTCAATAGCCGAACTGGACTGCATCTACAACAATGCATGGAGCATGGGCAAAAACCAGGAGCTGAAAGTGCAGCAGGAAAACTATGCAGGGAAGTGGTTGATTCACCATCTGTGAAGGTATTTAAAAGATGTGTGTGTGGTGCTTAGAGACATGTCTTAGTGGTGGACTTGGCAGTGCTGGGTTAATGGCTGGACCCCATGATCTTAAAGGTTTTGTCCTACCTAAATGATTCTATGATTCTATAACTGAACTATTCGCTTGGAAATTATTCATTTTCATTCTCATCATTCCATCATTCTGTTTCATTTTGTTTAGTGCATGTAGAATATTTTTTTTTTCTGGTCAACGAATATGTTTTATTAGAAACTGGTCAGCAGATAAGAAATTAATGTCATAGCTAAAGCCTTACAGTCTCTAGCTTCAAGTTCAAACACTGAAAAATATTTGAGGCAACTTTCTTCATAAAACTTGGCATCCAAGTGCCTTTGAGGATATTGACTGGGTACGCTAATTATTTTTCCTAGTGATTATTTCTAAGCAATCTCTGAAAAGAACTGGTTATCTACTCTGCAGAGACACTAATAGGAAACCCAAAGAATTAGTGCTTGCTCAGAGTGGGAAAAAAACAGAGCAAGAACTCAGTTCCTTCCTGCTCTCAATTTCACCAGATATTTTTCCAGTGTAGCAACTGATTTTAATTCCACAGTGTTGTGGTTTAACTACAGCCAGCAGCCAAGCCCCACACTGCCACTCACTCACTTCCCACTGTTAGGATAAGGGAGAGAATTGGAAGGGTAAAAGCTGGAAAACTCAGAAGCTGAGATAAAGACAGTTTAATAGGGAAATCAAAAGCCATGCACACAAACAAAGTGAAACAAGGAATTAATTCACTGCAGGCAGGTGTTCAGTCATCTCCAGGAGAGCAGGACCCCATCACATGCAACAGCTACTTTGGAAGACAAATGCAATCACTCCAAAGATTCCTCCCTCTTCCTTCTTCCTCCCAGTTTATATACTGAGCACAATGTCATATGGTCTGGAATACCCCTTTGGTCATTTGTGGTCACCTGTCCTGGCTGTGTCTCTTCCCAGCCTCCTATAGACCCCCAACTTCCTCACCAGTGTGGCAGTAAGAGAATCAGAAAAGGCCGTGGCTCTGTGTAAGCCCTGCCCAGCAATAACAAAAACATCTCTGTATTATCAACCTTGTGTTCAGCACAAATCCAAAACACAGTGTCACACTAGCCACTGTGAAGAAAATTAACTCTACCCCAGCCCCAACCAGTACACACAGTACTGAAATTACTTCTCTACTCATGTCACAGAGCTGAGAGTCCTGCCTTACATACAGTATGAAACCCAGCTAACCTGTGAAGCTCTATTGTTGAAAGCTCAGATATTTGTATTTCTTCTGTTCATGGCTTTAGCTGTTCTGACCAACTGTCATAGAAGTGAAGATGTGTTAGCTGTTACTACATTTTTAAAAAAGAAATTCCCTAGGCTTAAAACAATAGTATCTAAGTGGTACAAACTACCAGCCTTGCCATTCACACCTTACTGAGGTAATGAAGTGGAACCAGGGTAAGTTGCCTTCTGCTACAGTTTGGCTCTAGACAGTTTTCTGCAGGACTAAGTTAACTGGTCAGCAGCACACCTGTTTTTCTTGTAATCTGTGATGCCTGTAATTGCCCACTGCAAAAATATAAAAGCATTATTTTAAGATGACAATTGAGAATTTTCAGCAGATTACTGGAGTCAGCGAAAGCTGGCAGGTCATCTCTGAGACAACAATTTCCAAGGCTTCCTTATATTCCACTTCTGATTGGTATCTTGGAAGAACCGAGTGTCCATGTTTCAGTAAGACATTGTGGTCTCAGCCTTATAGGCTGGAGAAAGAAAATTTGTAGTGATTCTACAGCTTAACAGGGATAAGACAGAGGCAGTATTTCTTAGGTTTGTGGTTTTCCAATAGGCTAATTAAAGTGCTGATGTTTGTCACAGCAGAGTTCAGTTTTAGCAGTGCGCTCATAGCAACTTATTATCATAAAACACTCTCAGGAAGAAGTCAGCACTATTTCTAAGATTTAGAAATCTAAGCAGAGTCAGAAGAAATTTTGATTCTTCTGCTTTTAATGTTTTTTTTAAGAAAAGGCTGCACCTTATTAATAAGGCATATTTTCATGTAATGTTTCAAAACCCATCCCTGCTGTAAAAAATTTCTATGGTTATAATAGGGAATTCATTTTGATATAGGATTGGGTTTGGGGGGAATATTTGCTTTTGTTTGCTGGTTTTGCCAGTATGGATCCTGGCAGGGGGAAAATACAGAAAATGAGAGGTTTAAAGTAGTGAATTTGCAGGGGTTTATGAGGTCCTCCTAGAGGGGAGATATTACCTTTCACACTTACAGAATTTTTTTTCCAAAGGTAGGAAATGATCTTTCTCTTCAAAGACAAAATGTGTTTCCAGGAATCTCAGCAATGGCCTGATTTGAACAGGTAAAGCTGAAACTATAAGAAAATTTATACACATTGACAACACAACTTTGCCCTTGTCATCTACATATGTTAGGCATCCACTTTTAGCAAAAAAATAAGTTGGACAAAAGCTGAGAATGAATTATTTCAGTATGGCTGTGTTACTAAAGAAAACATCATATAATAAATAAAATATCTGGTTTTACTCACTGCAAAAAGTATATGCTATACTATTCAGGTATCTGTGACTAATCCCCCTCTCTCAGACAAATATATAAGCAATGTTTGTCTTATTCACTGTAACAACTGAGAACCAAGTAAGTTTGAAAATGGAAATAACTATAACCATTCCCTTAGATGTGTTTCTTATAGGAAAGTAAAATGGGTAGCATATAAGTTTGACTTTCATGTACATGCATGAAAATTGCTATGGGAAGTTAACCTGAGGGGATCAAACCATAGTCATTTTTTATGTCTGCTTTAGACTGGTTTTCACAGGGTAGGTCCAGATGAGGTGTAAATTTCATCTGTCTCATAAGTGGTGGAAATCAGAAATGACAGATCATTGTCTGTCTGGGAAGCAGTGGATCTGTAAGGAAGCCTTTCTTAGAACACTGGGTTGAATAAGAAGGTAAAGCATGTGCTAAGTAAAAATTTTCTCAGTCAAATAAATTATTTAAGAAACTAGTAAAACACTTTTAAAAGACTTTCTATTAAAGTGCCAGTGAAAAGACTTTTCTAAAAAAGTGGGTTTCTTTTGACTTTTTAGAACAATAGCATACCTTTGGAAGGAGGTAATCTGGTTCAATCACCCTGCACATCCCCAAAGCAAGGACAGCTTCTAACTTTAAGAAGCAAAATATACACCATTTTGTGGCATTTTTAGAAGTACATACATGTTGGGGAATAATTTTTGTCTGTAATTTATTATTGCACTGTCTGGTTCTCTTTTTGTCTCCATCCTCCTGACTTCAGTAGTAAAAAAAAAGAAAATGCAGAAAGGGAAAATCTAAGACTCTTCTCATTATAGTAACTGTAAAATTATACTTTTATTATTGTAGCATATGCTTTTAATTTCATATTTTTGTTTTCCTCTGACTTTCTCTATCCCGAGGTTTTGTAGATAACTGAGATAGTGGTGGTTTCAGCTGTTACGGTGCATGGGCTGTAGGTCAAATTATATTGACCATATTGTCACTCCTTGTTTCCATCACTACATTCTCTCACCCCAAAAAATGGTAATAAACAAGATAGAAAAAAATTAAGTCTCCAACCTCTTAGGAATATAGCATGTAGCTTGTTAATTGCAGGGAAGTTATTTCAGAACAGAAGGCTAGAAGGCCTCAGAAGTTCTCCATTATAATAAATCCAGGAAAAGATAAGACCAGTGGCAAAGTCTTCAGGGACACTTGTAACAGATAAGAGAGATGTAGCAGACAGTGAGAGAGACCTTACAAGTATGGTGGAAATAGCTAGATGAATATTATGACACACCAGAAGAAAACCCCAGTAATCTCTACCAAAAGCAGCCAAAATATTTTAGAGGAAAAGATAGACAAAAAGTTTTGGCATTTGGCCACGAGGAAGACCTGAGTGACCATTAGCAAGAACTAGCTCCTATTGGGTGCTGGACTCACAATTTAAAAGACAGCAGTGAGACAAAAAACAGGAAAAATATCAAGGATTTAAGTGACTGATTAAAGAGGAAGGGTTGTCTGAACAAGGCTTGCAAAAACATTGTATACTTTCAGGAAGGTAAAAACACACATTTGTGAGATAGTTTCCGTACCAGAGTTGCCAAACCAGCATTCTTATTTTCCAGCACTAGCTTCCATGGCTCAATGAAAGTAGAGCTTGCAGGACAGGAATTGAATAGAAACCACTAGTTAAAGCAGACGTTAAATGACAAGGGAACAAAAAACTTCTGAGGATTATTTTAAACTTATGTGGAACATACACTGTATCATATATTTTGCAAATAGGCTTGCATGAGTACCACAGAAGGATTTGTTTGACCACAAAAGGGAGAAACAGCACACCCAATTTCTAAGCAGACACCGGTAGCATCAGAAGCCACACAGACTACATCATCTCGTTACAATATAAATCTTTGCCCCCCACCCGCTGATGCTCCTTGTTCCAGTAATCATTTGTAGTGAAATTCCAGGGAGAACAACTAATAGAGTCACAGCAGTACACCTGCATTATAACAGGAGGGGACTGTGATTACTGGAAGAGAATTTAAACAACTCAGGATTATGTGATGTCCTAGCTGTTCTAGTTCACAGAAAGACCTCAGTGGACTTAGGTAATTCTTTCAAAATCACCCACCACCCACAGCAGTCTTCAGTTCTCTGTGTGGAATAATGCACTGTTAGCTCATAAAAAAAAAGGAAAAGGACTGGTACTGTCCCAATTAGAGGGTCTCGCTGTCAGTTTTGCCATCCACTGATATCCAGTATGACAAGAATATCAATATGACTTCAATTGAACTATCACACTGTGTATCTGGACACATTAAGAAGTAATAAGAAGCAGACTGGATGACATCAGGTAGGGTTGTTCTGCCTATGCTTTGGAATATTGGAAGGGGGCAGCTGTTCAATCAATACTTGTTCTTTGCAGAACCTGTTGATCGGGAACGTTGCAAGGGGGATTTATAAAGATATAAAATGTAAGGGCACAAGTGTCTACGCTTGCTACTCTTAATGCCGTGTTATCCATAGTGAAATTTGGACTACTAATGCTGCATATAAATGGATGTTTCCACCTCTTCTCATGAATGTAAACATAGGCTATCTCAGTAGGCTACAACTAAAAATTCCCCTTTTCACCTCTTACAAAAAAAAACCCAAAACACCTCACTGGAATAGAAGATGAGTTGACTAATGTACCTAGCATGAAGACAGACATTAATAGGATTGTTCTCAGTACACTTCCCACAAGATCTGTTGAAATTTTTGTGAAAAACAGAAAATTTTAAAAATATTGCAGATATTCTTTTGAACTGAAACACTATCACCTGCTAATATGAGGTAAAATTGACATATTTATACTCTTGGCTGATTTTATATTTCAGCTTTATTCTTGAGTTCTTGAGTGTATATTAATGGAAAGATCATGACCTAATGCTGATCAATATATATAAAAATTGATTAATGTCTAATGTAAGTCTAGTGCAGTCTAAAAATCAAAGCTGGAGGGCAGAAAAGGGGTTTTTTTTAGGGGCAGAATGCAGAAGTTTAAATTTGTCATAGATAGAGCAAAGTTGTTTGAAAAATGTACCTATAAAGCAATGCGGGCAGAACAATGAGATAGAATTCAGAACAGGCAATACAAGCATACCTTTATTTTCCTTTTAAATTTGATATTGAAATGAATGTACAGCATAATAAGCAAATTCTTGTCATGTCTGACTAGATATACAGCTGTGCCATGCAAATTTTCCTACCAAGTTCTTATCCTGAGTAAGGCAAAGCTGGATTTCTGGCTGCTCGTTTGGTAGCCGTGAAAGGCCTTGACAGATTCCAGCTCCTTCCGAGGCAGTTTTCTGCCAAAAAACAGACAAAGGAAACAAAAGTCAACTGATCCAACTTGCCAAGCCTCATAATTTCTCCATAACATGTAAGACTTTCCAACTCAATGGCTTTATAATTTCTACGTCAAGGACATATCAGCACACTGTCTATACCCTGGCATTTTCTTCCTCCCCAGTAGCTTATCAAGAGCTACTGAAAGATCAATGAAACATTTCTGTGTAGAGCTAAGAATAAAATATGTATATAGAGGTGCCATGGCTTTCCAAATCCTCCAGTCTTTCTGTAGGGCCGTCAGATGAAAGGAGATTTGAAATCACTCCCCTTTAGATCCTTTTTCAAAACATACTTATTGTTATTATTACTGAATTCTTAGCGATTTCCTGCCATTCCCAAAATTTAACATTGTAGTTTCTTAAGTAATACTGTTTTCAGCAGAGATTTGGACCCAAAGGAAAACAGAAGCAAAAATAATACCAATGTTTTCTTCAGGTCAGTCTACTCATAGCTGATCAAAGGAAATTATTATGTGATATACAAGCAGACAAGCCACCATGCAAGAAGAGACTCTTTGGCAGCTCAGGACTGAACTAGATGTTTATGGTTATACAGAGGTTGAAAAAAAACATCCTGGAACTGTTCCCTAGCCATTTTTCTACCCTTTCTCCTCCGTTTCTGTTTATGAAGTTAGGTGTTAGCATTATACATATTAAATGTGCTTTAGTTTGCTATTGACATGATGACAACTGAGAGCTCTTCTCTGATTAGCAAGATGGATTGGGAATGCACTCATGTGGCTGCTCTGTGCTGAAAGTGATAATCTCATTTTGCAAGATCTATTTCTGCGCTGGTGCTGACTTAATTTTTCCAACCCCTACTTAGGGCTCTATGTGTATCTTGCAGATTAGAGGCAATTCTCCCTCCATAATTCAGCATTTCAAGGAATATTTGTAACTTCTTATTTATCTCTCAGAGAGATGTTAGTGATACCTTCAGCTTCATTGTGATCTACATGTACATTTCTTCCACTGTCCAGGATTTAAGTTTTCTTTAGTTTAGTTCTGATTCTCTCTGTGCCTCCAGCTATGTTCAGCTAGTGTTTTTTCCCAGATCAAAACGTCATTCCATTAAACCTTCATGCCTTCCATCCCATCAAAATATTGATGAATTTTCCCAGAAAACACCCTAGGAGCCAAATACATGCCAGTTCTGCTTGCTGTTTTTGCTGGACTGAAACTTTGAGCTCTGCATGACTTTCTGCCTCAAGTAGCTCTTAGTGGTTTGGATTTTGTTATGTCTTCAAGTTCAGAGCACTGACCATCCTCCACAGTATTACTGTGGACTGGTTGATTTTCTTTGCCTGGTGAACTCAAAATGTTTCATGAGGATTTAATTCTGATTTTTTCTGTAGTAGCTCCCAGAATTTTTTATTCTGCTCGCAGACTCACCTCCAGCTGGGAACACGTCTAGTCCTTAAAAATTGCTCTTAGGTCTCAGTTCTGTCACAGACTACTCTCTGGTTTCATCTTCAGTTTGTATTTTTCATTGTTTGTAGCTATGTGGTTACCATACTCTTCAAATTTCCTTGTAACACTTGCAGCATTTCTTTCCTTTTGTCTGAATTACATCGAAATTATTAGGCACATAGAGCACTTCAAAGACAACTATTCTAGAAATAGGGCAACATTCTAAATTATTTCCTCTGTTGCTGGCATCCTAATACAGACGCTTGCAAGCACAGCGTGACAGGCTATTTAAAACTTCCTGTGAGCTTTCCAAATCTCCAGAGAGTTTTGCCTCCAATGAAGCTTTTAGTTACTTTATTCTTTCACTCCAGCTCTTTACTTGTTCCATTTTACAAAGACCAGGAGGTGATCAGCAGTCATTCAGAGCCTACCACTCCCACTAGAATTCTGCTTTATTTGATTGTTCTTGCCAGCTGCTTTGTGCACAGTCAGAGGGAGCAAAGAAGCAAGTACTCTTACCATATGCCATGAAGGAACACACAATTGCTGTCATGAAGGAAGAGGTGCCAAAAAGTTACTGCAAACTCTGAAAGGAAGCAAGCAATGAATGGCAGCTCCCAGTGGGCAATGGAGAGGGCAGGTGCTCAGCTCTGGCTCTGACACGTGCCCTCAAATCACTAAAGCACACAGATCTTGGTGTCTCTTGTTTCATGTACATCAGATCATTCCTTATTTGAAAGACACAAGATTTGCAGTTCATGCTCTCGCCAATCCCAAAAGAGCCAGACATTCAGCTGGCACCATGATGGTCCTGTGGGCTCTAATAGCCCTGATCAGCTACTCCCCACACCCTTTGACCACTGGTCCAGAAGCCTTAGTTCAGTTCAGCTCAGCACACTCACTTCTTGCTTAGACTGACTCACAGGAGTGCCTGTCTCTACTCTTGACTCTGGCTTTGTTTCCTGGATGAAGCTAGGATGTGTGTTGTGGGTAGCTGCCATCTAGCCCCATGTTCTGGATGGACCTGGGACCCTCAGTGCAGCCTTGTTTACAGCCCTATCTACAGTCAGACCCTGGACATGGCTGGTTTCCTCAGTATCCCAGAGGCTGTTGATAGACCCTGTTTCAAATCTCCAGCTTTGCTCCTTTAGTTTGAGCCCTGTGCGATGGTAGCTTGTCAGTGAGATGCTGCCCTACTCTGGGATCAGCCATTGCTCCTGGCTTGGCTCCTGTCATGGTGTAGCCCTGTTCATGTTGTTCCCCGACAGCTACAATCTCTTCTCTCCCTGCAAAGAAGAGCAACCTTACAACATGAAGGCTCCTCATGAAACAGGCTTAAGTTGTACAGGTAAGTCAATGCAAGGAGTTTCATCTCTTATTACATGACTTTATTTGTCCTGGATCTACGCAGGTGCCATTTCATGCAAATTTCATCTGTGCTTTTTCAATAAAAAGATCTAAACTTGCCACATTAAGTGACCCAGAGCCAGACTGGCTGGTCTGTACTTTCCGACAATTATATTGGAGGGGAATAGGTTCTAAACATGTTCAGCTCGAACACTTCCCATGATGTGTACTGAGCTGAGATATAACAAAAATCAAATTAGCAGAGGGCTTATTCAAGGGAATCAGGAAGGCAGGAGAAATTCTTTGACAATTTTCTCAAATCCAAAACTTTAGTCTGAAGTCCCTAGAGAAGACTGTCAAATCTCACTCCACAATCACAGAAAAGGAAGAAAGCAAGCTGTTGTCCCTAATGTAACAGCATCTGCAGAAGCCATGCTAACAGGTGAGAACAGTTGAGAGGAAAGACACATAATACATAATAGGTTCTTCTAAATGTAGTGGGGAACGACTGTAGTCTGCATAGTTGCAGTGTACAGACTTCACCTGTAACAGTGTCGTGCGTAAGGCTCCTGCTGGGATGGGTATTTGCCCAGCAGGGAGAAGTCACAAGCAGTTAAACAGCTGTACAGAAAGCAAGAAAATTATACTTCTCATTTCAAATATCACATCTGAACATTTAGTTACAGAGCTACCAGAAATAACAGCACACATAGTAGCAGTGGAATTCTGCATTTAAACACATAATTTTCTGCTAATAGGGGTCTACAAGGAAGTTTCCTATGACATGTAATTAAAAGCAGTCAGCCAGATAGACTGCTCTTCCAATTAAGAAATCTTACATGAGGTTTACCTCAAAGCCATGTGAAAACCTTCAATGAATGCCAAAGGAATCCATAAAGATTTCCAGTTTCTAATGTAGGAATGTATTTGACTCATTACCTACAATATCATTGCATCAACATAGGGCACAGGAATTTTCACCTGATGATAAAATCTGTTAATATTTCTCTAAATCATTGGTTGATCCAGCCTTTTATCATAAACAACAAAACTTGATCAAAGAATTATATTGGTAAGGGTTTTTTGTGATATTTCTCTGGGCGTTTGTTCTCTAGTTGAGAAGTTTGTGAAATTCGAACTTTTCTGTTTCCTCTCTAAGGTAGTACTCATCTGAAAGAAATTTTTAATTCTGAGTTTGGAAAATAGACATTGAAATTTCTGTGCGTGATTTCTTTTAAGAACAGAATTATAAACAGTCCTGTCTTAGGGCAAAAGCAGTGAAAATTTTGTTGTACCTGTTTTGATTTACTTTTTCAATACAGATAAAACCAGACAAAAAACACCCCAGCCACCACTAAAATAACTCATGGATTACTTTTTTTAGAGTCTACAGATATTAAATAACTGTAATCTATTAACACTGTTAATAGATGGGTCTGTGTTTTACAGTTCTGTTCTTATAGGGAAATAAATGGAAGACAAAGCAGTGTAACTGTTGCACTAACTGAATGCACTTCTGCATTATTCAAGTTGAGTGTGAGGTTTCATGCCTTTCCTTGTCACTGCTTATGCCAATGATCTATTGGGTGCTACTAGCAAAAGAGGAAAACTATTGACTTTTAATAGATATATTTATTGTAAGTTACTACAAAATAGCACTGGCTGATTGGGTGGTTTTGTCCCCTCCACTGCTTGTCCTCATAAAGACTCTCATCCTAATATTTTGGGTATAAATACACCAATTTTAGTATATAAAACTATTTTTATGCATGTCTAAATGGTATTACATCTTTGGCAGTTACTAAAAGCTGCATTTTTTGTTACTGAGGTTTTTCTACACTGTAGTCCACAGAAATAATCTCTGTCTCCTAAAATGTAACACAACATTATTTCACCCCATGTAAAGGCTGAGGGCTAGCTTCATTCCACGGGAACTCAATGAGGAGCTTGACATATGGTCCTCTGAAGTGCAAATGAAAACCTGATTTTTAATGTGGTCACACAAATTAAAAATCAAAGTATTACATTGTTTTGTGAAACTGAGTAAAGTGCAAAATTACACTTTGTATTACACTGGAAATCAGGTGCCTGAAGAGACAGCAAATAAGCTTCGTGCCAACAGTGGTGAAACAGCAATACTTTTTATGCCTGATTTGTTATTCTCCTATGTACCATGGATATAGACAGAAGAACATAAGAGTTAGTGCAGGAGACAGGGAGATCAAAATCCCGGTTGTTTTACACCAGATTTTAAGGCAAGAAACCTCTAATTCTTGTCCACTTCTTTAAGTTTCGATTTCCTAAGTAGAGTTCAGTGATTTTTTTGTTTGTTTGCTTGTTTGTTTTATTTCTTTTTTTTTTTTTTTTGCAGGTTAAAATTCACCTCGCGACTGAGATTACTATTAGCCTCGGAATATCTCTGAGATGAAATTTTAACACAAGCCCAAAATCAGGAAACAGAGGGACCTTCTCTGAATTGGTCTGACCCTGTTACCACATTTTGCTGGGGTATTAAATAGACACATAAATTACTGGTTTAAAACAGCTTAGTATTTCTTCTGGTCTCTGAGTGCAACAATTTCAGTCATAGTCTCTCTATAATCTGAAATTATAGACCTTTCTTATGGAGATAAGAGGAAAAGCTCAGCATGTTTTCCTCACTCTTCAGCAGCAACTGTAGAGAACTGGAGTCAGGAGAGAACTTAATCCCAAGTCTTACAGCATCACCTGCTGTTCAAAAAATATATATCAAAAAAATAAATTTTAGTTTAGTAGGGGGAAAAGCCCATAGTCAAGGCCTGTATGAACAGGATTATTGAGAGGCTGGAGTGCACAAAGTTCAACACTATTGATAGTCCAGGGTTTTGTTCCTTAGGCCAGCCTTTAAGCCATGGTTTGGGTAAGGCTAATGCACTGTGTAAACAAAATTTCTTCATCCCTGAGCTGAAGGAACTGTAGCATCTGGTCTGTTCTCTGCCTCCTCCATCATGTTATTGTGAGGGATGATCGCACTGGGACCTTTCTGTCCATAAAGAAGTACTCAGTGGGACAAGCACTAGTCTAAGTATCAAAGACTTGAGGTGGATTCTACTTGCTGTGGCTGACTGTCCTCTTGACCCAGACAAAAATCTTTGTTTCTTTTTTTTTTTTTTTTGTGTTAATTCTCTCCTCTGTAAAATGTAAAGTAGGCAATGCTTGGACTTGGAAGATCTAAAGTTCCTAGCTCTGTCAGTTACCAGCTGCTTAATTTTGGGCACTGTCTAGTTCCCCAGTTTCCCTACCTGTAAGAAATGACCAACAGCTCCTAGTTTGCTATGAATAATTCAGCTATGCATTGGCCCTTTGCAAACTCTCTAGAAGATATGAGATGTCAAAAAGACCGAGATGCTCAGGTAGCCAGGTCCTGGAGAAATCTACCTGCATTTGATAGAAGAATCTATACAGTTGGTTGGTTGCCTTTCAGCTTTGCCCTCCCTATGCCCAGGATACATGAAAGACCCCAGACTACATTATGATCAGTGGCAGTCAAGGACAATGAACCCATGAGATGGGTGGGAAAGATCTGACCTAATGAACAGTGTTATATGTCACTATAGAGATTCTGTGGAAAATGTTAAATGCAATGGTTCTTATAATGTAATGAATTAATGTGTGTACTTAAGTGAATTTTCTCTTTTTAAGAGACATATAGGATAGATTTAGACAAATAAGAAATGCTATTTTTTCTGCTTTCAAAGGCTTTCTTTGCCCCATGTTACATGAATTATTGTATTTCATTAGGTTTCATTTCTTCATGGCATATTGTCAATGAGATCTTCCCATTAGTATCCCTGTTCAGTGTTTTTTAAAAAGAAAATAAGAGTCTTTGCATTTGTTGTTGTTGTTGTTATGCCACTAACTAGTGGTTAAACTACAAAATTAAATATTCTTGCTGGATCCTGCAAGTTAGTATCAAAAGACCTTAATGTTTTTAGTCTGTAGGTGCTACTTGATGTCAGTACTCTATAGTCAATGCCCTTGAACAGTTGTACAGAATCAAAATGATTATGTCATCCATTTCCTTATGATGTCAGCAGTGCTGCTATTAACTACAGTAAGAACTGCTGGAATGATCTTTGTGTAAGAAAGAAACTGTGAAGTCACTGTCTCTAATATGGCATACTTTCATTCTATACCAGTGTTGGAGGTCAGGTAAATGGTTGCAGAACAACATACTGCATTACTGATTTGAGGAGATGGGACCAAGACAACCTAAGCTACCAAACATCAGGCCTTTATGGGGCATAAAAAAAAGACTAGCCAATGATAGATTAAAGCATCTTATTTATCTTGGTGACCTTTATTTCTGAAACAGTATTCTGCTTTCATGAACACTGAAGGTATCGAATAAGACTATAATTTAGTCATGGCTACTTTAGTCAAAGGGGATTTACTTGAAAAGCTTCCTCACATTGCTTTTTCTTAAGGCCAGCTTATGAAATCCTACTATTGGGTTGTTTGGGGGGTTTTTTGTTGACCCCCTTAAATTTTCACCTTAATACTGCATTTGCTACCATACAAATACAGTTATATAAATATTTTCTTGGGTCTCTAAGTCCTGCATGGTACACTTGCATAGTCAAAGAGTTTAGCATTCTGTCATTGTCCCAAGTCCTTGTTTCTTGATTATCCTTAGTGCACTTGTGTTACATTGTTAAAACACAGGGCAGTCACTACTTCAGGTATATTGAAGGGGTGGGGAAAAAGAAAAAATTATTTTTAATAATCTTACAGCAAATATATTTGGGCTTATGACAAACACTATGTATTGTGGCTGTTCTGCTGGGAAAAGGGACCCCTTGAGGAATGTTGATTCAGGCCACTCTCCTCTGCATGGCAGGCCAGGGATAGACCCCTGAGGCCAGGGCCCTGGGCAATGTAAAGCCACAGAGCTGCAGGTCCCTCTAGGCTACATGGATGAGCCCCATTTAGATACTCTGGGGAGATCGAACTTCTGACATTTGGTGACCTGCAACCAGAGGTCAGCCATTGTCTGTCTAGTCCATTTTTGTGAGATTTAACCAGAACCATGAAAACACACTTCATTTCTTGCAGCTTCACAGACTCCCTGGCATTGTGCCCATGTACCTATTACTGTTTTCTAAGTCATTAAAGCAATCTTTGTTTCCTAAATGACAGCAGACTGATCCTCTCCTTCCACCTGTGCACATAAAAGAACACAAAATAGGCATGATTCTCTTCTTCTCTTGAAAATCATTATCTACAGACAATCACTCTTCAGTCATTCCCCACTCTTAATACAGCACTTGTCTTTATACAATTCAGCACCTGACCCCCAACAGTACAGGATGCAATTTCATATTCCACACAGATTTCTTCCACTCTGCAAGTACATGTGCAGCACACACATGTGGTTCACTGGTGGCTTTGCATCAGGAATCTTCTCTTTTTTCAGCAGAAATGGGTTCAAGCAAGCTCCCAGATCCAAATAACACAAGGTTCTCCTTTTGTCCTCATGAATTTCACCTAGTGTGTTGTTGATTGGAACTTGAATAAAGAAACAGGGAAAACAGAGCCACACACCACCATCATTAAAACAGGCCTGTCCTTTTGCACCTAAAGCAACAAAACTTTATTAGGAATCTGTCAGATATAGACAGACAGATTCAGGAGACAACAGCTTCATAGGTCAGCAGGAGGGAGCAACATTAATAAAGAAGACAGCCGACCTGTGGTACTCCTGATAGTCGCTGCTGTACCAATAGAGGTGCAAGTTTTTGTACCACATCTGGACAGCTGATACCATTGTTCTGAAGGTGTTGCCTGAATGATGAGTGACACCACCCTAGACAATGCACTGTTGGGGTCCCTTCCCCCTGCCATGGAGCCCTGGGAGATGGGCCTTGGGGGGGGAGACACGGGGTTTCCCTGCCCCTGGTCATCTTTGTTTCCCATTGGTTGGTTTGTGTTCCCTGGGATGGCCAAGGACCCTGGGGTCCCGTGACTGGGGAGTTCCTGAGCAGAGCCCCGGCCATGCGGCTGGAGAAATAAACATCTCTGAAACATCTACCACGAATCTGTCCATATATACTTCGTTTCCACAGGACTCCTGGTTTGAAATATACTTGTTGCAGTAATCCCCGCTGCAACAATGCACTGTGGGGCGTAGGTGGGGACAAATGTTCCCTCTAAAGTCTCTCTGTAATACACAGTGCTGCCTCATCCTTTGTGGTCCAGCAGGGACCTTTTTGCTGCTATAACCCTACATGTAAAAAAACATGTTACAGCAAACAATATGCAGTCACTTACTGGTAAGACTGGTCTCTTTCATGCTCAGTTAGAACACTTTTGTTATGCCAAGAGTTCTGAGCGACACACTGTAATCAAAGAGACTTGCAGGAAACTTCTCCTTTAATAATGATCTTGCTTCCTTTTTTCTGCTCTCCTACGATGAAGGAAGTGACATTTTTCCCTAATAAGGAGGACTGGAAGCACTGAACACCACAGTATGCTGCTGCTGTTTCAGTGTAAGCTTTGTCTCATTGACAGTTGCTGTCACAAGCATCAATAATTTAAAGCCACAGAAACTGTGAAGTTGTAAATAATTTAAAAAATGTAATTCATGTCCATCCTTATTGCTGCAGCTCAGTCAAGATCCAAATATTTTTATACCTGTATTTATACTAAGGAGCACACAGAATAGCCAGCTCGCAGCAGCTCTCTCATAACAGCTCCTATTATTTTTATTTAGTTAACATTACAATATTATATACTTGAGAGCAGAAGCTCTGACATACCGTAGCACATTGAAACAGCAGATTCCCCAGAAGAATGGGAATATCGCTAACTCATAGAAAACCCTTAAATAAATAATAATTTTACACATGCATGCCAAAAACCCCACAATAAAAGCAAGCAAGAAAACAAACAAACAAAAAACCAAACCCAGAGTTCTCATTGCTTGCCAGAATGTTATACAAAAATATACCAAGTCAAAGGATGATTGAGATGTGCTGCAACTAATAATTCTTCCTCAAAGAAACATTAAAATAAACAAAACCCAGAAAAACTACCCAAAAAGCCCCAACCCACAAACAACAACAACAAAAATCATTCTAAAGTTACCTGGGACTTGAAAGAGCTATACAGGCTTTTTTTCCTCTTCATAGAATTGAGAAATATTGGTTGCAAAGACACTTTGTAAAATTTTGCTTAAGGAAAACTTCTTGACAAGGACTCTTTTGAACAAATTCAGATTCCTTTCCTGATATGAAGTGTTAATAAATTAGATTCTATTTACTTATCAAAGTGATGGGATTAGGCAAGTCGAAGTGACATGTGCCTCTGAACCACAGGCATTAAAGTATTATTGAGATATATTGAGGGGTTACTTCTTATTTTTAAAAGGAAACATCAGAAATAAGTGCAGTTATACTCATGAGAATAGTCCTGTCACCAATGTAATTTATATGCATTAATACTTTTGCCCATACAGGTAAAGTTACTGAGTAAGGCTGTGAACTTGTTCCTGATACATTTTTTTTCTGAAGAAGATGATGGAAGTCTTATAATGTGAGCCTCATATAGGGTTGGGAAAGGTTTTTCTTGTTTATTTTTTGTTTATTGTTTTCCTTGCCTTTAATAAAAGGAAGAAAAAGTTATGAATTTGTCTAAACATTGATACTATTGCTTTAATAAACTATCCTGGGGGCTGGGAAACCTTGTCTCTGTCAGAAAGTCTTTGGTGCATCTCTTTTTAGTTGTGACAGTTAAGTTTCTGTGTCTCCAAAAGAAATAGTGACTTGTGTGCTGACTAGATATAAAAAAGGTAAACTAAAGCAGTTACAAGGGCACAAGAAATCCCTAGATTCAGAAAGAAAGAAAAAAAATCTTCAAGGTTTCTAAAGAAGAAAAAAAAATTCAAGCTTTATTTTCTACAAGCTTTTTCCAAGCTCTTTTCATTCCACTTGTTCTCCCAGCACCTTGTGAAGAAAGCCTTCCCTTTTCACAAGTAACATCTCAATCCTAAAGAAGAATTTCCGTAAACCCCTCTTAGTAGGTTCTAATTAGATGATGGGGATGTTTTTCATCCTGATATAAATGATTGGTTTTGTTACATTTTTAAAGTAATCTGTCCTTGGTTGCTCTTACTGCAATTTAATCCTTACCTGGCCTACTCTAACAAGGCTGTTGTAATTCTTGCAGAAGTCAGTTATACTTTAAGTACACAAACATACAGTAAGATTCCCATCATCCAACTGTATTTTTTTATGCATTCAGACTTCCCTGAAGTAACTGTTCCTAGTTCTTTCATTGCTTGTGCTCAGACTTTTCCGTTCGGTTTATGTGAGCAAATGCAGGTTTACCTGTGAGTTAATAGTCTTGAGCACCTTTAGAGTCATGGAGGAAAAACAGACAAAATTTTGAAACAAATATCTGTGTCAAAAATCATGCCTTTAAATTGTCTTATTTATACCCAATATCTATAAGGGGAGCAGAGTATGACTTCTTCAGATGTGTAAATATCTATACAAAAGAAACATAAAGTTGTATGAAGTGAGCCGTATCGTGTCCCTGTCACTCTGAAAAACATGGAGATCTTCCGAGGGGCTGAATAAGAAACATGCCTTAGATGTAGCCTTCAAACATAGGCAGAGCACACTATGATTCCTAATGCCACTCACACTTCTAGTTTAGCCAGAGTGAAACTTTGCAAAACAAAGTCAAACACACTTCTACAGCAGATGGACAGGCAGGACCTCTTTATTCAGCCAATATTAGTTTGAGCAATAAGAAAAATAAAACTCTCTACAAAACTCAGACTTGTGTATATCAGAACAATTTGCGAGCTTTGTGGGTATATCCAGAACTAACCCCAGATTTCCAAAACTTAAACTAATATTCTTTCCATTGTAAATGATGGGTAGTAGCCTTATGTCCCGCTCTTTCACAATTAAATAGCTGACTTTGAGCACCTTTACCTTCAACAGCAATTAAAGCATGGTGCAAGTGGCAAGGTACACAGTAAGTTTCAGCACCACTTTCTTACCAGACTGCCCACCAACAGACTGAAATAAGAGACCACAAGACAACCCCCCTTCCAGTTTCTTCCTAATAGCATATAGTGTCTGGCAGACATATCTAGTGTCTGGGAGGGAGGTGTCTTAGAAAACAAGCAAAACTCTCATAATCTCCCAGCACATGGTGCTCTATGTGTTAGAGCTGATTAATGGGTAACATTCAGGAGTAAAGTGCAGGGTGAAGTGGGGTCCCATGAGGGCAGAGTAGAGGGGGACAATCAACTACCTTGATTTGCTGGACACCCCTCTTTTGATAATGCCCAGGATACCATTGGCCTTCTGGGCTGCAAGTGGATTCCTTGGCTTGTGTCCAGCTTTTCATCCACCAGAACCTCCAAGTCCTTCTCAGCAGGGCTGCTCTCAGCAAGTTCTTCTCCCAGTCTGGACTCTTGTCTGGGATTGCCCCAACCCAGGGGCAGCACTTTGTACCCAGATTTGTTGAACTTAATGGGATTTCTATGGGCCCACTTATCAAGTTTGTCCATGTCCCATGGATGCCCATCTTTCTGTTGTGCCAACTGCACTGCTCAGGTTCACAGATCTCTAAACTTGCTGAGGGTGCACTTGATCTCACTATTTCATTGATAAAGAGCACCATCCCAAGACAGAGCCCTGAGGGACACCACTGATCACTGACCTCTCCCTGGACACAGAGCCATTGACCACAACTTTCTGGCTATGTCCATCCAGCCAATTCCTTATCCACTGGAGAGTCCATCCATCAAATCCATGTCCCTCCAATTTGGAGATAAGGATATCTTGTGGTACCATGTCAAAGGCCTTACAGAAGTCTTGATAGATGACATCTGTCGGTCTTCCATTGTTGACTGTTGCCATCACTCCATCATGGAATTGGTCCTGACCACCATACTGGCCAGACAGCTTTCCCAAGCATTCACTGGTGCTTCATCCTGTGGCTTTATTACACCTACAGTTTAACACTCTACTCCTAGCATAGGAACATGCTGCTCTTTAATATTTTCAGTCACTTCTCTGGGTCTTATCTGAGTTAGATATTAAGAAGCAAGGGTGAAAGGAAAAATGGACAAAGAGCGGGATCAAGACAGGCAAGTTCAGATCTGGAGGCATCAAGTTAAGAATTTTGAGAAAAATGGTTTTTTACCCAAGAAACATGAGAAACTTCATCTTCGTAGATAGAGAATGTGCAGTGAAATCCATTATACTGCCTACATACTAGAGCTGTTTCTCCACTTAAAAAGTTTCAATAAATAACAGTGCTTATCTAACAACAACATTGCTTTTCAGAAAGTTATTTCATGTAAGTAGACTAATATTTATCTATTTCATCCATATTCTGACTATGACACCTACTGGCCAGAGGAGAGCTGTGCAAAAGAGTGAAGGCTATTTTTAGGAGAAAAAAAATTGTTGCCCACTCCGACACAAGAAAATATATTTATGACAAAGTATATACCACTCCTGTTATTGAGATAATAACAGTGCTGAATTCACGTCCTTTTCTTTATTTCTTTTAATTTGAAGTGGAGCAAACAATTGCTTTCCTAAATCTCTCCAAGGATACCTTTAATAGCAGAGCTATAGATTAGTGAGAAAGAACTTTACAAAAGGATTGTGTAATTCCCCAAAAGTCTACGTTGTTCCATATAAGAAAGCACAGAACTTTAAATATAGTGCTTTTCACCAATGGCTATTGAAAAGTTACTGCCTGAAGAGAACTGTGACAGCTTTTATCTTCTTCAAACTGAAAGAGGTCAGGAAAAAAGGAGTGTTTTCAACAGGGTCAGGGATGCTGTAAATTATGTTTGCCACTGGGTCCCACGAAACAATGAATTTGAGTTGCCTTGGGCTGGTGAGGCATGGTGTTCAACCCAGCTGTGATTACAGCTTTGGTAGTAACTCTACAAAATCAAAATTCGTTCAGGAGAACTTGACCACATGGGGAGGCAAGCTGTCAATATAGAATAAAGAAATAGAAAAGGTATGATAAAATTTTTATCTGCTGAAGGACAGAAAGGTCACTAGTCTTTTTTTTCCTGTGGTCTCCTTAAACATGTGTCACATTATTGGGGGAAACTGCTTGAATAACACATTACATGCAAAAGATCAACTTAACACCAGTCACTAATATATGGTTATCAGCTCTTTATAATGTACAGTATAGACATACAACAGCCTTAATCAGGCATCAGAGCTGCTGCCCAACCCTTTTGCTCTTTTTGTTGTGCATGGCAAATATCTGGTGTCTGTTTTCAGGGTTTCCAAATCTTCCAGTCTTTGCTTTGTCCTCCCTTCTTCCTTTCATAGAACAATTTCTGATCCTTCTTCAGTACCCCTAAATACTTCCCAATGGTAAGAGCCATATTCTGGGTGAGAAAATAAGAAGTTTATTTCAATCTACTCTGTGAAAGAAGTGAAGACTACAGTCAAAACTCTATTTATTACAGTGAGAGACTTCTAAACATGACTGCTGTTAATATTGCCATTACCAAAAGACAGATTTAATTATTGGATATCTTTCACCACCAACTTCATCTACCATCTTCTCTGGTCACTCTGGATTTAATTTGGTTTACCAGAAAACAATTTTCCTCTTCTAGTCTACACCAAGTAATTGGTATCACAGCCTCCTTTTATTCACTGTTAAACTTTAACAAATTGCTATATATATAGATATAACTAATTCCTGTTCGCATTGTGTCTTTTTGAGACAATGGTCTATGGTCTCAAACTCAATTTATTTTAGCTTTCCTCATGCATCTTGTCTTGAGATTTACTGATTCACAGTTGAAGGAGAATAATTCAGTTAGCTTTAAGACAGAAACAAAGGACTTTTGGAGCTTGTATTTTTGTGTCCCAGGTTTATCTAAGGCTATTATTTGCTTTTATGCTCACTATATATATTTATGGAACTGTGTTCACTATATTTGGTTGACTTTGCATGAAGAGCATATCTCTGACTATTAGCTAAATTTTGCAAGATTAACAGACCCAGGAGTTTTCATGCCAGTTTCTATGTCTGTCCATGGAAGGATTATCACTTCTAGCAAGGTGTCCTTTTGCTGGAAATTTGCCAAAAGCTCTTCCAGTATCCTCTGTGGGAAAAATCTTTTTGAGGACATATGACCTAGCTTCTCTTCATAAAGCTTCAGCCATTAAAGACTGGAAAAGACTATTCCATTATCTGAAATGATGAAAGATTTCTCATGGATTCCAAAATTTTTGTGTGTCCTTGCTATTTCAGGAAGGGATTGGGAAAGGAAGGGGGAGGGGGTGGGGAGGAAAGATCAATACTGCCAAAGGAAACCATACTATAGACATCAGTGTCCCCTCCTGCAAATGAAGGGGTGGAATTTGTTTCCCATACAAGAAGCCCCCTTGCTTCAACCAGTCCTCACCTCAACAGTGAGCACTGAACCTTGGCTCAGTGGATCTGATACAAACCAGTCTACTCTTCTGAGGTGGAGAGACTGAAAGGGTTAGGCAGATATTGGTTCTTATACAGCTCCTGTATTATGCTTATAATCCAGTGTTAGGCACATAGGGCTTCTCTGTGTAAATGTCTTGGGCAATGAGATTTTAAAGGCTTGTGAAGAAGAAAAAAAAGTTGTGCTACTAAAAAAAAATCTCAGAAAAGGATCTACTTTAGCTTCTTTTAACTTTAAATCCCCAAATTCAACACTAGGAACACCCTAAGATATACATTTTGCTTGAGAATCTTATCCCTAGAGCCAAAATACAGATCAGTTCAGGCTTTTCTCTTACACTATTATTTGTAATCATAATGTGCTTTCTTTACCCTTATCAATCTCATCTGTGATGTTCAATATCGCTCAGTTTCTTCTTTCACATCTTCATCATGCAGACACTCAAATCTGAGATAGAAAACAAAATCCTAAGAAATACTATGACAAATAAAGACCATCTGGTAGGCATAAACATAAAGGAGATGCAAACCAAAAATATCAATAAACATTGAATCAATCCAGTATACATGCAAAGTTCAAAACAACAGAATTATTTTGCAGTGAGTAATGCGTACCAGTTGGATACTATGCACAGTGTGATTAATTTTCACAGCCCAATGAATTCCCCCACCAAAAAAAAAACCAGTTCAAATTTATTTTGCAGTATCAGTCTTAAATTTCATTCGTTCATTTATTCTAATATACATTTGTTGTGATTTTTATTAATGACACTATACTAGGGAACGTGTTTCATAAGCCTAAACATATTCTCATTATTTTAGGTTCAGAATCTGAAAAGCTCCTTGCTTTCTGTTAGAGCGGGAAAATGCATACAGCAAGAGGACAGTGATATATTTAAGGTCAGGCCACTACTTCTGACCCAGCAAAGAAGGAGTAACACATCAATTACCCATAAAAATTTGATGGAAGGTTTTTTTTGTTGCAGACATAAAATGCTACTGAGCAATCTCCACTTTAACATCGAGGACTACCCCATGTCCAGCACTTGACTGGGTCACATGGGTTGAAATCCCGCCTACTGAGTTTGTGTTCAATCAACATCAGCAAAGTTGCATCCAAAGCCCATGTCTCCCTACTACACCTTGCAGCTCAAAAACAGGGCAGGAGAGCTAGTGAAGGGATGACTGGACTTTTTGCAAGTCTGCTAACAGCTAGGTGAAGAGAGCACCTCATGTTACCCTCATGTGTACTCTACTCTCAGAAATAAGATTTAGAAACCAGCAGCTAATCTGTCAAAGAAAGAGTTTATTCTCACTTTTAAAAATCTTTCTGGTTTCCATTCCTGATAATCATGTCAAATTATGGTCCATCCACTGATCTTCCATTTTCTCTTAAAGTTAATCAGCTCTAAGAAAAATTTTTACATCAAGAGTTTAAACCAAAGAAAGCCTATAAAACTATCCTTACAGGTGTATACAACAACAACAACAAAAAAACCAAAAAACAACCAAACCAAAAAACAGGGGAATGGATATAATTTCAGGAGCATGCCAAATTGCAGAAAACTTTAAATTATTTCTTGATATTTAATGAATGAGTGATACACACTATTATATAATTTAGTAGCAGAGTGTTCTTTTGCACAGCTTTAGATTCTGTAGATATTTTCACATAGTACCTCTACTTACTTTTTCCCCCCTCGAATACTTAGGAAATGTCCACTGAATGGAGTAGAAACAGAACATCTACGATATCCCTCACTTTTTTGATTGGGTTCAGCTACTTCGAATCTACTGACTTCTAGTCATATGGCAACATGGGATCCAAGTCCACAGTGGTGATTGAGACTGTTTTTCCTCTCAGCCAGTGGTAATGTGGGGAATTAGGCGTTTTCTAAGTTCTCAGCTACAGAAGTCACAATAAACGTTTTATCTTACAAATGGTTCTGCTCTCACCAGAAGTCCCCATGCTCTATAGCATCTGTCAAAGCCACATCATATGTGGCATCTGCTGTGAAAACCTGCTGGCAGAATCCCCTAGCTTTTACCACATTTTTGATGCATTTTAGAAATGTGGTAAGCTGCAACTGTGGAATAAATTACTGGTTTCTTAGTGTTTATCCTAGAGTTCATAATCATCTTATTCCACAATACCATCCGTACCTCAGCTGAGCTCTAAGGCTATGTGGTCCCCACAAGTAACAATTACTATCTTATAAATACCACAGATAGCTAAAGAAGAGGATGTGTCCTGTGAACAGGAGAGAGATACCAAAATGCCAGGTTTTGGGGGACCATTTTCCCACACAGTCTGCACTATGCTAAAAAGAGCCTTCCGTTGTGTATTCAGTATTAAAAAATACTGCCTGTACTACAGAAAAATGTTACCACATCCTTCTCCTAACACTTTCCCCATAAAATTGCATTCATCTGGTGGCTACATTCCATGTGCTATGTGCCCTCCCATGTAATTCTTCATAATCTCTACAGGTAATATTTGCTTTTATTTCCCCAAGTGAAACAAGATTTTTCCCAATCTGCCCTCTTTCTCTCTTTATTTTATGCCACACCAGCTCTTCTGTATTAATTTCAAACACTTTTTGGTCCCCATTCTTATGCAAGGACCAGTGGGTACCAGTGGCCCTTCATCATTTTCCTCTCATTGTTTCCCAGTCTCTGGTTAGAGCTCATTGCATCATTCTTGCAAATTATGCATTACAGGAATTCTCAGCCTTTAGTACTAAAATAAATTATTCATGTCCTCTATAAAAAGAGCATTTGTATTCCTGCTGATTAAATAATACACCAAAAATACATAATTTGCAGTATTTTTTGCCCATCAATCATTCCATGAATTATTAAGAAATATTTGTATTAGGGTGTCTCTGGCACTGGTTCTTTGGGGTCAGAAAGATAGATAAATATCCTCTTAACATAGAGTCTTGGACTGGGAGATGTGGGAGGTGATGTTGGTTGCTTGCTGTAAGTATTACTGGAAATAACTAAGAGCTAAAATAAAGTAAAAGATGCTTTTCTTGTAATTACAGGGTGATTTCTTCTTTCCCCTTCCTTTTAGAGAGGGAAGGTGCTGCAGTTCAGTAATGAATTTGTAGTACACTGATATCACGGTGTGCCACAGTGATAGGGAGAAGAGACATCCAACAGGCAAGAATTGTGCAGCAAGATCCCTTTATTTAATTATTTTACAAACTCTTTTATAGACTTTTTTCTTCATAGTCTAATTGGTTAAAGGATCAGCCACCCCTTGGGGTGATTGGCTGAAATCCTAAAACATCCATTGTCAAAATATTTTTCTACTGTACCATAAACAAAGCTTTGCAAGGTCGCAGGTGTTCATAGCTTATAGAATTCTGCTAATATCTTCTATGAGAGAGAAAAGTATCTCATGGGACTGCAAAGAAGCAGGAGAAATTCTTGCTAGCTGGCATATTGTATCCACACACTGAAACCAGACCGAATCTCCAGGAGAGGGAGACAATGAATAGGCCAGTAGAAAGGATTGAATGCTGATGTCAATTACACTGAAACCATGAAATAAATGAGGGGCTTCAGTAGTTGTTCTTCATAGCCACTTCAGTTTGTATGCAAGGGAATGCTTCTGTTTTATTGCAGTAGTAAATTTCAGAGCCCAGAGAAAGAGAGAATATTGGCATTTCAATCAAGGCAGCTTCACACACATGCAGCCCACTCAACTCAATGTTGAAAGCTTTATGAAGGCAAGCCTGTAGGACATCCAAGAGATTACTTACAAGATTCTAAAGGATGGATTTTTACAAAATCCTTATAACAGTGCCTGGTGCCCTTGTTGAAGTGAATTTGAAATACACTTGTGAGCTCCTCAGAGTCTGCTGATATCAGTGTGTAGATGCCTACCTACATTTAACACAACAAACAGACAAATGCTTGTTTCAAATACAAAGATGAGGTGCTAGTATTTGAGGAGTTTTTTTAAAAAATCAATGGTGTTTGTAAGGCCTACTAATAATTTTCAGTACCCCATCAGTCAATCAGGACGCAAGCTTTGTCTCTGTCGTTTTAGCTTCTGAAAGGAAGCTGGAAGCATTGCACAGGAATATAGGAGTAGGAATGACAAGACAAGGTTTTATGGTCTCAAGTAATCACAGACTACACCATCTTATGTCTTAATATATTCTGAGAACTTTCTTGAGGAGCTAATATTGCATCAGAATACAATGTAACTCTCAGCACTACATACTCTCACTTGCTAGGAAAAAAAGGGAACTATTCCACCTGTGCTAAGATGTTTCTCAGAAGACCTGTAGATTTTCCTTGGCCAAATGACTAAATAACAATCTCTTTAATAAACTGGAATTTACTTTGCCAAACATTGTCATAAAGGGTGCTTCTCAATGGCATCCAGTAATACACAAAAAAAAAGTTCTAATTAGTAACTTTACTCAGAAAAATATTCTAAATGTGCAATTTTTATAGAGTTCTGGGAACAGAACTGACAGTTAATTTAGGCTTATACCATATTTATAAATAACAGGAATGGACCTTGATATTAGTGTTCCACAGACAGGTAATACTTTAAAGCCTTACAATATACAATGTGATCAGTTTGCAATTGCTATATAATTAAAATTATAACACAGTTCCCATTTTGAGATGCATTTTTCACCTGAGTTGACGTATTTGAACAAAGTTTCTCAGAGAAATTGACGTCTGTATGTGAGTTAGAAAGAGAAATGACTGGAATCTGGGTTGAGGAAGAAATAAAATTTCTATAGAGGGCTTTTTGCCATCTCTGTGTACAAATTGCCTCAAATCAGTTTCCCTTACATTTCATCTCCTATTACTGGGAGTTCCTGTCATGTTACAATGGAATTTGATTACTTGCCTTCACGTGGTGCTGAATTCATTCTGGTTTTGCTTATGTAATGGCTGTATTACTTGTAAAATTGTTTAGTTGCAATTAGTCAATTGATGCATTGAGGCAGTAGTAAAATACAATACATAGTTTTGCAGATGTGACCGCATTTATTTCACAAAGGGCAAGTATAGTTCATAATTCTTTTTTCTAGTTCTTTGAAGAACTTTGAAGCTCTTTATTGCTATTTAAAATATGATCCAAGCCTGCGTGGCATACCTCACTGACCCACTCATTGCTGCTTTTGCATGAGCAAAAAAAAGGCACCTTCAGGCTTTGAATGTATCATACATTTACTCTAAACTGAGGCCCGAGCTTGCAACACGAGCACTGACATTTCAGTTTTCTTAAAGAGCTAGCAAGTCTGCTGGTAGCTCTGTATTTGATGAGAAAGTTCACCTTCTCTGTGATTCTGCACACTAAGAACTCTGTTACCCTGAGTGCAAACCCACAGAAATCAGCAACTACCTCCCTAGCCTCAATAGTTCTTCTCATTGTAAGTCAGGGTGACAGACAGTGACTACAACAATTCAATGAAAAAAAGTACCAAATTTTATTTGTTTACATGGCAGTTGATTGTTGGGTCAAATTAACTGCACTTGTTTGTTCCTGAACAAGAGACTGTGGCAACGTTTAGGCAGATAACTGCATGTAAATTCATATAGTTAAGTCCTGTGAAATAAATTTGGAGTAGCTGTGAGAAACCTTGCTCAGTCTTTTCCAGATTAGTGAGTGATGAACTTGTTTAATGACAAAGTCCCTGTCCAGTTGGCTGCATGGCACCTGCACTTGCTCTTCAAGATAGCACCTTCCACTGACACCAATGCTAAGAGCATACCTGTACTTGCAGGTCTGAGAAAATAACCCACAGAAGGGGTAAAATCACATTCAAGGGAAGGTAGAAGAGTAAATCCCTGACTGTTTAGCTACTATCTGAATGCTATCACCTTCAGGTAGTTGAGCACAAGCCATAAGCATACTTGCTCTTCCAGCACTGGTTAAGAGGATAGGACTAAGAATGGGAGAAGAAAAGGAGCTAGGAGAAGGAAAAAGTCACTGCCCAACTGCCCTGCCAGGGATGGTGCAGTCATGTATAACATGCCACTTGGCTGCTGCAGCAGTTTTAAGGTAAAAATGGGCAAAAGGGGCATAAACATTTTCCATGCCCAGTATTATACTGTCCTGGACAATTGTTTTGTCTCAGCTAGCAGGGCTGCCCTCTGGGAGCTTAGGTAGCCATTTACAGGTGACAATGGCTCTGAAGGAAGCTGTAGCTCCTTGTGGAAGGGAGTCCCAAGAGGCCCAGCAATGCCAGCTCCCTTTTTTCCTCAGCTGAGAATATGAGTTGCCCAGCAGCCTTTGTGCAAGCACAGTCAGCTAACCAATTATACGCTGCAGATATGGCATACATGCTGTACTGGAATTGTTCACAATCCACATGTAACTCAAAAGCCACCATTTAACCACCCTTGTCATAACCTCAACCTTCCTGAAACTGTGCATTGCCACTGAAACAATTGTTTTCTCCTGGCTTCAGGGGCCAAGAAAATCAGTGCACTCCACAAGTTCTATGCCTTCCAGCAGTTTTGTTCACTTCAGACAATTGGATCAGCATTGTGCAGCTGCTATTTCTGCAGTTTGTCAGCATTTGCCTGAGTTTATACGAGGGATAACACAGAGAGAGCAATTCGTCTCTTTGCCAAAAGAAAAAAGCTGGCATTTCTCTCCTGTGGAAGAAATGCAAGTGTGATAAAAAGTCTGTAATTTGAATAGAGATGCAATTCACTGGGGAAATCCATAAGCAGAATACAGCATTTTCCTTGAATCAATTTCATTTACAGTAAACATTTGCATATTATGATCAAGTATTACACAAACAAAAAAGGCAGCCCTGCATCAAAAAAATCTTATTTAAGCATATCTGAGTCAGAAAGCTTTGACGTCCTGATTTATTGATGATACAAACCCAGTGAGATTCATCTCTAATATTACAATTTCAGTAGACACATGATTCAGTTACACAACTAAAATGTAGAACTTATTACATTTTCTTGCCCTTGTTGACATAACCTCTTTTTGTTCACATGGAATTTCACACTGTAAAAAGCTCATTGTCAACAGATTGAAGACAATCAGGAATATTCCTTCCTTGTTTCTCTGTTGTATATTCTAAAAATAGTAGTGTAGTCTCATACTACATTCTGTTCTGTCAACATTAATTTTGAGCTGGGATGTGTATGCAGCTCATTTTGATCTCAGCCATACCATCTTTTTTGTAATGTTAGAGTTGTTATCAAAGCTCCAGAATGAAAATATAGGTTACTTCTAGGGACAACAAATCCTTCTTATTTGCGGAGCAAAATAAAGAAAATGACAGAAGAGAATTGTTTTGGTGTTAATAAAGTATACCTTTTGCTCTTAGTATGCAGCAGTGCAGAGTACAGTTTTCCAGACTGGAAGCCCTGAGGACATTCGAAGAAAGCCTGAGGAAAGCTGGGAGAAAAAATATTATTCCTTTGCTTAGCTACTTCCACTTACAATTCAGTTTAAGCCCAACTGCTGGCAGTTCATGAAATAGACAGGAAAGGTTTCTTTGCCAGGGTCTGAAATGGTAATGATTCTGCAAATAAGAAAACTGTCCTGTTGTAATATTTAACCATCAAAGTTCTGTGCTTTGGTTATACGAGTGAAGGAAGAGGGAGAAAAAAGTATCCTCTGCCTTGAAAACACCTGTGTAAGTAATGGCAAAAAGGCTATTAAGACTCCTGTGGTGCTTGGAAGTGAATGTTAGACATTTACCCTTAATATATTCATCAACTTCTAGCTCTTTTTCATATTCTTCCATTTTATTCTCAGATTAAATGTGACATTTTGACCCAAAAAGTTGTTGTTGCAATGCTGTTGTATGTTATTAAATAAGAGAGAAATGAATTCACAAAAGCAGGGAAGTAATTCATATGTATTAGTTACCTTCATCAGAAGAGGGTGACAGGGCTTCACTAGTAAATTGTCTTAAAACCCTGTATGAGAGATATTATAGGAAAATACAGAAATGTGTGTTTATTACCATGCCCTGGTAATAATCATTGATCCTAGAAGTCTATTTTAACTTTCTTGTTCAATTTAGGGTCATTATATTCTCCTATGCTGTGAGCTGCAATATTTAAAACCTCATTAAGCCTTATGACCTTGCACTTAACCTGTTTTCTCACTGTTTCCTTCTCTGTGGTAGCAAAGGATTTATGCACTGGAGGTCACTGTATTATTATTGAAATTCAGCAGCAGTACACAACCCCGCCACCCTGTGCATGAGGAAAAGATACACAGATTGAAGATCAGGACAGAGACGTCGACTGCATGTGAGAATGTCTTTCTTGATGCTGTTTTAGGCAGTCCTAGCAATGCCCTGTTATTCATGATATTCATGGAAAACAGCCTGGAATCTGACCAGGCAGTAGTGCCACATGTCTTGAAAAACCTACCAGACCTGACCATAGAATATGTACATATTTTGGGAGAGACTATGGTTTAAGGATCTTTGGAAACATTGCACAATATTTGGTGACAATGCATATACCATCTTTATTAAACACTGATGGTTTCCATTCTCCTCACATTTTGATAGCTTGCTCTTTTTCATTATGTTTTTCTCTTGTTTACTATAGAAGACATGTAAAGAGTGATTTAAATGTTGAAATTTATCCAAATACCATTTAAGAGCTGTGATCTCTTGAAAGGACTATATTACTCCCCAAGCTGGGGTCAATGAAACATGGTTTTGTCAGTCCATAAGCATTGCATGACTGGAGAACAACTTACAGTGTAAATAGTCCTCTGCCCTGGGTCTTTCACAAGGCTTAACTCAACTCTGCCAGAGACAACAGCACACAGCAACAGAAATTGCTGTAGTGAGAATGAAAGGAACCTGCCCCACAGAGTGGCCCATATACAAGTCCTGGCCATGGTAATCAACCACCCTTCAAAAAAGCTTGAAATCTTGAGGTGTCTGCATTATGACAAAATCCATTGGATGCTCCCATCCATTTTTGTTTGAGAGACAAAGTTGTGTTACAATGATCTGAATAGGAACAATCTGAAGCATTATATGTAGTAAAAATGGACCCTATGACACTATGCTCATATATTAACTTTTGGAGATCACTCATGGCTGATTGCTTAATGGCAAACCTTACTGCTAAGATGAAGCTGACAGAATTCCTTTGTAATGATCTCCCAAAACTTGGGAGTACTTGGTAATACTAAGCTCTGACTGTGTACCGACCCCTCTAGAACCTCTCCCCAGTACACCAGGAAAGCAGGGAGTAGCTGCTGAGATACGTATGTTCATGTTCCAGAAGTACCTTTGGTATATCAGATACCCTAAGCCTAAAATTAGCCCGGTTTTAAACTTAGATACGGCATTGGCAAACTTTACAACAGGTCACAAGTCAACTACTTTGTTTTTAACAATTTCAGGTAACTTTATTGTCCAAAAATATCAGAACTGTTTTTTAGCCAGTGAAATATTGCTCTCCTGTTTTGATCTTCTGGTATGTATCTTGACAGAGTGTCACTGTAATACACAGACACTGCCCCATTTAGAACACACGTAAGTGTGGAAAACATCCACACCCCGAAGCACCACACCCTCAATCCCAGCACTCCTGTCCAGGCCATCAACATAGAATCAACTTGTCTTCAAGTTGCAACTGTACTTCATATCCCAACAATGTTGCTCTGTGTATACAATATGATTCACCTAGTTATCCACCCACAACTAAAAAGAGAAAGGGGTGGGAATATAAGATTTCTTCATTTTTTCCCATGATTATAAGGACTCATTCTTAAACATCTGTGTGGGATGATCAACTTTGTTAAATTTAAGACATTTAAACTGAGATAGTATGAATCTGGGAAACTCACAGCTTCCCTGAGCCATGACCTGTGTATCTTTTCCAGAAGAGCAAGAGGCTGAGGAGACAGAGTGGAAGTTGATAAGCAAAGGGTTAACCCAAGTTTAATAGTGTTGTTGCCAGATGAAGAATTGTTTGCACCTGGTGAATTTTTGCTAAGTGTCATTATGACCAGTTAAATTTTCTGTTGCCAGAAGGGTTTTTCATGACTGTGCATTTGTGCATGCAGGCTATATTCAGTATTGTTATCAGTTTTTAAAAAATGGCAGAGCTAGATTCTGCCAGACCAGAGTTGGAAGTGATAGAAGTGGGCTAGGAAATCAGCAGTCATTGACATGTATAGTAACCGCTGAGGAACAGATATGCAGTTCTGGCCATCCAGAGGCATCAGCGTCATTTTGACTCCTGACACATGAATTTCTAGACAGATTTGGGTTACCTGGCTACTTGTACCTCTGCATTCAACCATCAGCGAGAATCCAAGATCGGCCAGAAACAGGACAGGCTGTCTGCAGAGCAGAAGGGAGGAGGGAAAGGGAGCTCAGTGGCTGCACAGTTTGCAGCACACGCTCGTTCATCTCCTGGTACCTGCAGAGTACGGACAGGCTCTGCTGCTGCCCGTGCAGTGTCCAAAGCCCTGCTGTGAGGAATGTCACCCCTAGTACAGGAGACGGGACACCCGGCAGTGGCTGGGGGGACCATGTTCCGGCTGCCAGGGGCCCGCAGGGCACTCATCACACGGGGGCGTTTACTGTACAGGCTCTGGCAATTCTGAGAAACATGCAGCTTGAATTCAAGCTTGATGTATTGTGTGTTCATGAAGATTAATCAGCCTTAAATTTATGCCCATAAGTCAAATGCAGCATGCACCAACACTGTTGTATTTATGTCAGCAGGATATCCCTGTTTTCTCTAGTCAAAGTCAGCAATGAAACACCTGACTCCCACTGGCACCTTTCATATTAAAAAGGATTTATCATTGTAATACCTGGGTCTTGTAGAGGATAGTTTAAGGGCACGCTTCACATAAAGCTCTTGACGATTCTGAAGTCAACAAGGCAGAATTTTTTTTTTTAATTCCACCGTTTATGACTGAAAAGAGGATGAAACCTTCGTGCCCCGAGGAACGCGTTTTCCCTGGGGTTGTCCTGAGGTCACTGCGTAACCCGAGGCAGCCACATTCCGCTACCTCCTGAGAAGGTGCGCGGGGATGACGAGACGAGAGGATCACGACTGCAGCAGCAGCTCCCGCCCCATTGGCGCCCGGTGTCCCCAGGGCGGGGCTGGGCCGCCCCTGGAGCGGGCTGCGCCCTCACTCAAGATGGCGCCTCCAGTGTCTCCGACGGGCTATGACGTCAGAGCGCTGCTGGTCAGGATGGCGGCTGTTTACCTGCGGAACTTGCCCTTGTCCAACATGGCTGCTGTTCCCCAAGTGCTTCCGCCGGCAGCGGCGTCTGTTTGCCCTCAGTGAAGATGGCCGAGCGCAGTGCGGAGAGGGTGCGGTGTGCCGGTGGCTGCGGTGAGGATCAGTGTGCGGGGCCGGGCTGGCGGCGGGGCTGTGCGAGCAGCGCGGAGAGGCGAGGCGAAGGGAGGCTGCGACCGTTGCCGGGCGGGGGAGAGGGAAGGCTCCTTCTGGGGGACTGGGCACGTGCGCGGCCGTGAAATGGCGGGTCGGGGCCTGGCCGCTGCCTGCGGCCCGGGCCGGCTGTGGGGCCGGGGGTTGTCCCGCTTGCCCGCCGCAGGTTGCAGGACCCCAGCCGGTTGCGTCTTAGCACCCTGGGTTCCCTGAGAGCCGCCAGTGCCTTCGCAAGGAACAGTGTCTGTGGGTTCTAACAGTTTACAGTGATGTAAATGAATTAGTTGTAAGATGCTTCTCAGAGTTTTCGTCATAGGAAAAGATTAAATAATCCGAAAATTTCTCCTTTCCACTGCAGCAGCGCTTGTAATACTTTATTCAAATTACAATGGACTGTTTCTGTTGTATAAGATTCTTAAGTATTTGGCATAACCAGAAAATTGGAAGTCAAAGGTGAAAGTACTTTCCAGTAGTTAACTCTGCAGGTGTTAACCTGTGTGTAGTAAATTGTGTATATACAAATATACAAAATTGTGTGTATACATATAACCTGTGTGTATAACTTAGGGCACCACATGGAGGCTGTGTGGGACTATTTGTCAGCTGCTGTTGGAATCAAGTCATAAAGTTGTTTCTGCCAGCTGTCCTTACAAGCAGTATTCAGAAGTGCTGCGTTGGCATCCATATGTGTGTCAGTGCCATAAGATGGGAAAGAGCTATCATAAATTGCCCTAATATATCTCAGAAGTTACTGTAAGAATGATGATCTGACTGCCTTTTCTTGACAGATGCACCCCAATGGCGAACAGCACCGAGTTCCCATGTACAGCTTGAATAATCAGCTCCATATCTGGCTTCTCTTCAGAACTCATGGTTTTTTGCCAATACTTCTAATCTTGACACTTCACCAGAGAAGAGTTTGAGAGTTTCTCAGTGTTTTTTTACCACACGAACAGGGGTCATAGGCCACTACTATTATGTCCTGGGTACAAGTTGCAGTCAGCCAATCCAGTGAGGATATATTTGATGAAGATGCAGATGAGATGTATTTATTAAAGAAGGAATGGAACAACACCATGAAAAAGAGATTGAAGGTATTTCTATAAAAATGATTTAATACTCTTTTTAGCCATTTTAGATTTACTGACACATAGCTTGATATACATGTGAATGATTTATAGGGAAAAGTAAAAGTAGCTGCTTAAAAGTTATTGTGGCGTACTTTCTTCTGAATATCAGGAAAATGTGGCAGAAATTTACATAAACGTTTCTTAGTAGTCACCAGAGCAAACTACTGTTTTACCAAAAGACATTGGCTCCTTCTGCACAACCATGTGCATTTATAAAAGGTAGTGCTGAGTTGTGATGCAAGTTACTTGCTATGTACTTGTAGGTGTACCCCTAGTAAATGTAGGGCAACAGAGCTGAACACTGCTAATAAAGAAATGTGAGCTGATTGGGGTTTTGAGTAGAGTTAATAGTCAGATTATAAGATGTGTGACTGAATATGCAACCACAACTGGGCGTTGTGGTCTGTGTAAGTCTTTGGTTGGTTTATCCTAGTGAAAAATATATTTTATGAAAGCTGCTTTCCACAGCCTTTGCCTCTCTGCAGTTCTACAGGGAACAAAACAAGTTCATAAACAGGTTAGTTTGACAGATACCATGTCAGAGTGGGGCCAGTAGGGCTTGTCTGCTCACAGTTGAGCAGCTTTTGGCTGAAGAACGTGAATGGAAACTGATGTGTAGGCAGTTGATGAGGAAGGGTATTACAGCAGACCTGGTGTAGTTTCCTTCATCTGAGTTTCGTGAAAGGACTGGTTTTCTTAAGGAACTGTTTAGTGGTCTTACACAAATCCCTCTGATATTTATGAGTAGATACTGCAAAATTATGAAGTGTTATTGAAGTTAGAGTTGTATATTGGGCAAAATAAATATTTGTGTTCCAGACTATTTTTCTAGCAAGGCCACCCTGAGCAAATAGGAGTTTTCACTTTCACAACTTGAAATTTTGGTGTGAAAAAAGTTAAGAATTATTCTACGTAATCTTTTAATGTGGTTATAATATAAAGAAAGTAATTTGCATTACAATCATTAGCTGTTTCTTAAAGAAAGCAGCCCCAATGTTAAGTGTATTTGTATGTGACTCAGTCAGTCACAGTCTCTTTTTCTGGTACAACTCTTAAATGGAGTGAGGTCCAGCAAATAAAGGAGGAATACTCAGCAGTTAGTTTTGTGAAAATAAAAAGATTCCATGTAGATGGATTACAGATAGGAGAGTACCTCTCCTAAAGGGGAAGCTTGGAAGCCTGCATGTCTTTTTAGATAGAAATAAGAAGTCTATATGTGATATTCCTAAATCCATTTCTCACAAAGGAGTTGGTAATCATTAAAGGAAACACGCTTTCCTGTGTATTTGTCTTACTTTTTTGATCTTTCTAAAAGTAGTTTCCCTATTTTCTGACTTTCTGGGGATCCATTTGGGAAAAGTAAAAAACTGCATCTTACAGGTCAGTAAATCATAATACACTGCAGCAAGCATGTTTTGGTTTGGCAGTGGGGGTGTAGCTGTGAAGGATGTTCAGATATAGAAGCTGTAACTTAAGAGATTGAGTACTTGTGATACTTGTTTAAACTTCTTTTTTTATTGTTGTTATGCATTTGTCATAGGTCCACTTTGTCATCTTGTGAACAACCTGTTTCACTGCTCTTGTTACAGGAAGGCTATAGGGATGGAATTGAGGCCGGGAAAGAACTTGCACTCCAGACAGGCTTTAATCAAGGTTACAGACGTGGTGCCGAGCTGATGATTACATGTGGCCAGTTCAAAGGAACCCTGAAGTAGGTTACAAACTCCTTAAGGTCAAGTGTATGTGGAGGGTGTGTAACAAGGGAACACACATGAAGTTTTTTGTTTGTTTTAATTAAAAAAGCAAGCAACCAAAAAAAACCCCAAAAACTACCAAAAAAAACCCCACAAAACCCCCCCCCCCACATTGTAAAACTGTACAAAGTGAGCAACCTGAGAATTCCCAGATCTTGAAAACAGGGAATGTCTATGTGGGTGTAGAAGTTAAAAAAAAATCTCTTTCAGTTGCTCTTCCAAAATTGTCTGAATCTACATCTTTAAGCTTAGTATTTAGTTCCACTGCCTGAATTTTCCATAAAACGTGAATGATACATAAATGTATTTATGATTCATAGGTACCTTGTCACATTGCCATCTACCTCCATCAACTGGAGATGTAGATGCATATAATCACTTTTGTTGTTGTTCACTTTTCAGTGCTCTCTTATCCTGGTGTCATTTTAATGGACATGATTCTGCTTTAAGTACGATAAATAATCTTCTTGATGTGGTTGGAAAGTATGAAGATGATGTGCTTAAGTATCTGAATTCTACTGAAGAACAGCCACATCTTGGACACATTTTAGACTCTGTTCAGGACATGAACCTTAATCACACAGCTGGGACAGAGTACAAGGAAGTTAAAGATGGAAAACACGAAGACTGTGGCAGCTCCAGTGAAAACATTTGTAGGAATAATGGTGAGGTGGGTTCCTTGCAGTCTGAGTGCAGGAAGGCAAACCTCTGCACAGATCCTGAAAAGTCAACCCTTGCTTGGGTTAAAAGGCAGACTATTTGGTTAGTAGAGCAACTGGGTTTATCACTGGATATACTCTATCATGTCCAGCAACTGGAACATTAGTTTTTCTGTCTCAGAGTGCTTAAAACTATCACAGCTGGTTTTGATTCTTAGTTTGTGGGCCATGTACAGGCTGATGCATCACTTTTCTTTTAGGAAAATCTGATTTTGATGCTTTACAGGAGAAGTAATTTTTGTAAATCTTCACCATGATTTTGGCTCATGGCAAAACCCCTCACTTTCAGTCTTTAAGGTAACATTCACAAAAAGGGGCAATGACCAAAGCTCTACAAAGAGTTACTAAACATGTTTCTGTTTTGTGTCAGGAGCTCCCATTCCACCCTCATTTTTTCTTGGCAGCAGTTTGGAAATGAAGTGGGTCCCTCTAAATTGGTCCCATCTAATATCTAAAGAATAAATGCTCAGTGCTATGGAAATGGTCGGTGTTTTTGCAGAATAAGCTGCTGTTGATGAAATGCTGTGTGTAAAATAGAACATGATTTGCTCCTGATTCCTAGAGTGCTGTGACTAGTCACCTTTTGTCAGATTCTTCATCTTATCTTTTGTAACCATGATGCAATGCACTTTCACTGTTAAAAGCTAATTTTTGCCTCCTTATATAGTTCTATTTGTCAATTTTGCTGAAAACACATAATTTTCCTCAAATGCAGAATTGCTGACAATTCCATTGGTTTACTTTTAGACATCTACTCTTACCATGTCAGACCACACTAGACATGTTTCCAGTCTAATGAACATCCTTGTGTTATTTTTGTACTTACTTTGGCAGTCCCTCTAGCCTGAATTCTTTCCCACATTCCAATAATGTTTTTCTCAAACTCTTCAAGTAAACCAAGCTTATTCACCACCTCTTAGAAACACATCAGCCACACATGCCTATTTCTGATTACTTTGTATTTCTGTGCCAATATTCTATATTTGACTTGTTTTCTTGTAGCTTCCCTTAACTGTAGCTGTAAATTTCTCTGTTCACAAAGTTTGTTCTTTGTGAGTGCCTCTGTTTTACATTAATTAAACTGATTTATAGTAAGTTAGCAGTTTACTTGTTTGAAGTTTCTCATAACTCGTTTATATTGGAGACAAAGGGAGTCTAGACATAGGCAAAGTAAGATTTTGAACAGTCAACTATAATTAAAAAAAAAAATCACAAAACCTTTTCATACTTTGAGGCCAGAAAAAATCTAAGGCAAAAATTCCTTGTTTTTCAGAGCCTGAGTTTACCACATTCTTACTAAAGACTGTTGTCCTGTCAGAGTTGGCAGACTGTAAGTTTGGTTTCCTTTCAGTAGCATTTCTGCTTTAGGAGTAAGCAGTCTTGCAGTTCAGAGTCTTGCATTGAACATATTTATGAAATAGTGGACAAAGAGGGGTGTCTGCATTTATTGTGTATATACAAAAGTCATTCAAGGAGCTTTTTCTCAATTTAGTTCGCATAATGTTAACATGGATAAACAGTAATTTTCTTCAAATGCCTGTGTTCTGTTATAGACTGTATCATGTATGTTAGACACAGATTTTCTCTGTATGCTGGTAGGATATGGGGCAGACAGTGTTGGAAGTCATTTAACTTTCCTAACTAATTTTTAATCAGTTGTTTTAACTAATTGTAAGCAGCGCCCACTTTTAGCCAGCACTAAGTTTCTTCCCAGACTACTTTGATTATTAAATCACTGAAACCTTAAGTTTGTTAAAATTAAGCCTGACAATCTTCAATAGCCAAAGGATTTGAAGGTTGGGCATCTGGGATCTTAAATTTATGGCCATTCAAGGATGCTGGAGTAACCAGAAGATATAGAGGAGATTAAGGCCTGGAAAGTTGGAGACTCTCTGTTTGAGAAAAAGATAAAAAAAGGAATAAAGGATGTGGACCAGATTAGCATGAAGAGAAAGAAGTCGATAACGAAAAGGAGATCGAACACTAATTAATGAAGAGAATTATGTAACTTAAAACCAATGAACATGAATGTCTTTGTTTGCAAAAACTGCATAAATAAGTTAAAAAGTTCTGTATTGGGGTCAGCATTGAGGCTGGAACTTTGTCAGCCACACACATCTCTTGAACAAAGTGATGTGTGTGGCTGACAAAGTAATGGCTTATCTTCTAACAATAAAAAGACAGTGTTAGAGGGAATCTTATTTGCCCCGATGATTTTGGAGGTTTTCAGTAACAAGACAAAGGTTAATAGAATACTGCTAGACTTTCCAGATTAGGATGTTTAAAAATGCAGATTCAAGTGAATTACTTTTCCATATTTAAAAGTTTGCAAAGAGGAGACACCATTCACAAATTATTAAGTAGACTTTATTTTTGCTTATAAAACCATCAGGTTTTTTGTCTGTCATATCAGCTTCTATACTAACTATGGAATTGTCTTCCTCCACAAAGTTTCGGTGCATAGTGAGGGGTTACTTTTTTTCCCTGTTATCACCCAGAGCTTCCAGTTTGGCTGTAGAGAGATTTTCTTTTGTGCTGTCTGTATTATTTGGCTTATCTGTCACTACCCAGTCTTGCTGACCAGCCCCAGAAAGGCTTTCTTTGAGACTATTAGAATCTGTAGTTTGCTCCAGTTGTGGTTCAGGTTGTTGTTCCATGTCCATGTCTTGTGTTTCACTGTCAGCTTTCACCGTGGCAGCGTTCCTGAAAACAGCTCTCATGACAACTGGGACTGACATGCAACTGAAGAAAGAAATGACACATTAGTCACTACTACAGACTTTACCCATTCTTTAAAGTACTTCTGTTTTTCAAACTGTGGCTGACACCTGAATGAAAACTAGCATTACCTCTTTATGTTTTTGTCTGGTACAACCTGGTGTTACATTGTAACCACAATATAAATTACATGTGCTGTACCAGAAACATACATTGATATACTGAAATGTAGTGCTGAATCTTTGAACTTGGGTGTGCAAAGAAGCTTTGACTGAAAGTGTGGGAGGGTCTGGTCAAAAAAAAATAGTCATAAGGGTGCTTCTAGTGAAAACCCAAACTAAGAATATTGAAAAATATTCTTTTTTGTTGAGTTTTATAATTGTAACCTTCATGTTTTGTACAGGTACAGATCATATCTTTTCTAAAACACTATCTGTACTGGAGGAGTTTTTTTCCCACTCTTAACCTGGTTCCAAAAATAGTACCTACTTTGAAATCAGGTTCAAAATCCAACCTACGTTGATTTTGTTGTCCTCAAACAGCTAATAGTTGTATAATAGCTTATACCAAACAAATTAGTGCTCTCAGACTATGCTCTGAATCAGTTTGTCTAGCCTATGTTCATGTATTGCAACAACTTGCTCTCTTGGAATTTGTTCAGAAAACAAGCCAGAGACAGTTTTGGAGACATGCCATATACACCTCACTTTCTGAAGAGAAGCACTGATTACTATTAGGTAGATGTGTAAAAAAGACCTTTCCATGCTATTCTAAGTTATGCTAGACATGAGACTGTCATCAGCTAGAGTCTTCAGAAAAACATCTTTTTATAAAAGGTAAAACTCTTCATTCAGTAGTCTTTCCCTGCTTCCACATGCTCTTCATCACTATTAATGTTTAAAATTTTTGAAAGACATACTTAATACACTGAAGTAACTTTTTCCCACTATTGTATTACAGCATTTTACTAGGGTGAAGTTTTCCAGTTGCTGAGTTTACGGCATTATGAATGCATGTGATATTTCCATTAAATGGACATCTGATGTTTATTCCAACTGTTATAAAATAAAACTACTTACCGTTTCACAGCTCTTGCTATGAAGTCATCACTAGAATTTAGAGTTGGATCTTGAGGATTTAAATGAAGGTGACATTGGACTTCTCTAGAGGTTATAACATCAATTACCACTAAGAAGGAACGGAACAGAAAAATGTTTGTTTTGAAATACTTACAAACACTGAAAACCATCCTTTCATTTTAATGCTTGAAGAGATGTAAAACTGAAGTCAGTGGAAAGAGGTTTGCAGCAATATATTTGCATGACTTGGTTTTTCTTAATATACTTAAATCAGAAATTGTAACTTCTTCTATTTATTAATTAAATGCAGGGCAAGACAAAACAGGACTTGAATATTTGCATTTACTTTCTGTATTACTCTGCATACAGAACACATTTTAGTAAGTAGTTTATACACAATTGTTACTTCTGTGTTTTTCATGGGCTGCATGCTGTTGAGTGGCCCATAGAATGTTTGTAACTGAGAAGCATAGTGGAAGAGCCTAGATAGAACCAAGTCCCTTGTCAGCTCAGTAAAGAGGACAGTAGCAATTGTTCCAGACATACCACAGGCTAAATTCTCTTTCACAGGATGAAGGAAAAAGACAGAAAAGCTGCTGTTCTTGTGTGGTACCACTTCAAAGTAAAGCAGTTCGGAATCATCTAGAAATAAAATTACTGTTTAGTGATATCCACCATTGAAGTTGGACTCTGGCTGAATTACATGCCAGAATTTTTTAAATACTGATACAACAGTCTAATTATTCATTGTTTTGACAACTTAGTTTATGCTTATAGAAATGCCAAGCCTAGGAGATGTTAAAAAAAAATTCAATACAGTGTTAAGAATCTTTTATGATACTCCACAAGTAATGACAGTTTTGGCAAGGGAGCAATAAAATCTGTTAACACCCAACTTAGAAACTAGTTTGTCTCTAATACTTTGCCATCACTTCCAACTACACAATTTACCTTCATTTATATGCTTCTCAGAGACACAGCTGCTAATAAGAGTGTTATATGCCACTTGATGTCGAAGAATCTCTATTACGTCAGGCACGCACTTTGGATGATTAAATGGGATTTTACTGACCAAGGCTCCTGCTAAATCAGATTTTTCTGAGCCCTTGTTTATGAAGTAACAGTGCTTTGGGCAATCTGGAAGAGACTAAGCAACAAATTTGGTGATATTTCAAGGACTGAAAACAGGAAAGTAAAGATTGATGTTATCAGGCAATTGTACAATCTGACAACAAAAATAATTTTGAAAGATACATTTCTAGCATGTCCATCATATCTCTGCATTTCTAGTAGAAACATAATCCTTAGAGGAAGCTAAATGAGATCCACTCTCCCTCCCAAATGCATCCAAATTAGGCAAATATACCCAGAGCCACATGGTCAGGAGTTCAAATATCACCAATTCTTTCAAATACTTTTAAGAGCCCTACAGGCTATAGAAATGTTAGTGACCAAGATAATAATATCATAGTAATGCTGCTTGATAGTTGCACAGACAGGATAGCAGTTTTGCCAGAAATCCCTTCTGGACATCAGATCACTACTACTTTCTTTGGAGAGGTATGTTTGGCTAGAGTATCTCCTGATGATTCACTTGAAGAGGAGGAGGAAATAGCAAGAAAAAGTTATCACCTGTCCATGGTGACAGTGAATCTGTGACAAAATTAGAAGTGCACTATTGTGTTATCTACTTCAGGATGCCAAATGGGAACTGTCCCCTTAAGAACAGGGCAGGGCAGTTAATTAGGAGGGTCTACATTAACAAAAGCTGGATAGCTTTTTCTTGCGTGTTCATGGACCAAAAGGATTTTCCCTACATTCATTTCAAGGTTAGAATGCAATTTAGTAATTCTAGAAGTAAAATCTTTAAACTCAGAAGTAAAACCTTTTCCCACCAAGTACAAATATTTTAGGGAATTGTTGAAAAATTACAGAGCCTTTCATGTGCATCTAATAGAACTGACAGTTTAATTCCATTTTACAGAAGAGCTTTGCCAAACATTATTTTAGCATGGTCTTAATTTACTACTACCTTCTGTACCACCACCTCAAGGACCAAGAACTAAGCAGGCAATGGGCTCTACAAACACAGATAGTAGAACAGAAAAAAGTGCCCTCTTCTTTTGCTGTCATGAATTGCAAAATTAATGTTTCCTACCAAAAACAAGTAGATCTTTGAAGCTTGTCTTGTAGTTGTCCTGTGCATAAGTCTGGCAGAAAGCATCTTAGCAACAATTTTATATTCTAAAACTTTACATCTAATGCAGGCTAAGTAACTGTATTTCAATAATGTGGTTATTAAAAGGAAAGCCTTCTTCAGTTAAACAACCTTGTCTCTAGATAGCAATTGGCATCACTGTTGTAACACTTTTTTTCCTGCCAGTCCCTTTGAAAGGAGTCAATAATCTCAGTGTTACCTAATTAAGAAATCTCTTTTGTTAAAACAGTGTGACATGCAGCATGATGAAGATCTTCAAAAATCTAGGTAAGTACCTTCTTGGGACTTGCTCCTCACACCAGTCATTAAGTTTCCTTCTTTTTGAGGCATTAATGGTAAAGTTCTGAGCAGTTTTTGGAAGAGTAAATAGTTGTGTTACATACAGACCAATTAGTATGACGTCAGCAGCCAAGCACACAGTGTTTCATTAATGAGGATGAGAGGCTCACTTACTTGAAAGGATCTAATAGTGCTTCGTAAATTGAACTATTTCCTAAAGAGCACTTAAATATTGTTGGGATTCTGGGAAACCTACATTGCTTGCTTATGGGGAAATGGTAATTCAGTATATATATCTTGCACAACAGCATGGTGTGTGTCAAATGCACGCTATACTTACCACAAGGAAACAAGATTTATTTGTAGACAAGTCTTCACTGCATTTTTCTTTAAGAGTAGACTGAACAATTAGCTCATACAGTGGAGCTAGTTTCAAGCCAGAAATCTGAATTCCTGAAACCAGGTCATTATTTTTATTAGCACATTTTTATTAGCAATTCGGTTATGACAGTAGGTTATGAAAGCTACTATTAAAATCAAACCCAGTGTTTTGAAAAGACAAAAATAGTGATTTTCTTTCTTACTCCCCTTTTTTGCTATTGGGAGTTTGAGGTAGAGTGTTTAACTTTGCCTGTAATTGTTGTATCTTCTTAGAACTTTTGTTTTGCACTGGTTGTTAAATGTTACACTTGGACTGATAGAACAGAATTATGTTCTGCCCAGAAACAACTTTTTCCTCTTGCAACATTAACACTGGGAAGTAAAAAGCAAATAAGCAATGCGTAATCACACAAGTACTTAGTCTTAAAAAACAATTATAACATGCCTGTGAGCCTCTGTATCTCTTCAATACTGGATAAGGACATTGGAACAGGCTTATGAAACTTCAGAACAAAAAGAGCTGGCAAATCCATGCTGAGTTCATCAGTCAGTTGCAAAAAAGCAGGATTGCTAGGAAAAAAAATTGTCAGAATGAAACCTTTTTACAGAAATTGCCATAACAAGGACTCTTACTGCAAGGACACTATCAGGTCCCTAGCAGTTTATTATGTTCCATACATTTTCTGACTTGAAAAATTTTTTGCTTTATAAATGCAACTTTAACAGTTTAAAACATGGTTAATGTGAAAACTGACAGAAAGGAAAAGTGAGACGCAGAAACTGAGTGATGTTTTTTACAAATAATTCTAAAGTATTTTATTTTGGAAAGTTACTTCAGGCTTTCCCTCCAGACAGCACTGAGGTAGAGAGAGATGAGGTGTCAGTACCCATAGTAGGATGACAAACTATTTTGTATATTTTAGGTGTAATATCTTTCAGTATATGCTTTCTTTACTGTGAATCTATGAAGGACTTGTTTGTTGAATACTAGGAAGTTAAGTAATATTGTTCCAGTGGCTCTTTCTGGCTTCAAATCTATTAATAAATTCATAGTTCAATGCAACTGACACATTTAAATATTAACACAGTACCTTTGAAGTCCATTTGGGAAAACCATAAAAGCCAGAGATTTTATAGAGGGTGCAGCTATGGAGCATAAAGGCATAAATAAAACAGAGGTTCCTGTTTCAGCAGAGGCTAAATATGTTATGCTGAAGTTAGTGCCAGTGTTTTGTAAATTCATTTCTGTATTGACAAGTATCCAGAGCCTCACCTGTCCTCTCCAGCTCGAGGATCTACAATTAATGGAGAAAGAGGGAGTTTGTGGAGTGCATCTGTGCTTTCAATAGTTACAACTGTTTTTGTTCCACATACCTGGGAACCTGAGGGAGAATGAGAATGGCATTATTTTCCTTGTTTTAGTGTATATTAATCCATGCATGCAAAACATACAATGGTAAGGACTTGGAAGGTCAGGTCCAACTGACAGCCACAGTGGTGTGGGCAGTGAGGAGAAGCTTGCACTGACCACACCCAAAATGCCAAAGTTGCCCAAAGATTATAGCTGAGTCAACAACAAAGAAATTGAAAGTAGTTTCCTGATGGACATTAAGACTGTGCTAAAGTGCATCACATAAACTGTTCTACTAAACTAGAATTTTAAACTTTATTTCTGAGCTTTCATTCATTAACTTTGCTTAATGCAATGGGTACTATTGAAAAACTTTTCATGTTAGTTATTTCTGCTGAAATAGCAGAATAGCTGAAATAGCTTTACCGTGATTTAGTTCTGCTTCCAAAACTTGATAGGGAGAAATGTAAAATTCAATGTTCATTGGGGTGCCTGAGGAATAAAAAAATAATGGTTACTACACAGGTCAATAGAGGAAATATGTTGGGTACCCTGACACAAAGGTGAAAAAACCAACACTGTAGATGGGCAGAGGGGATTTCTTGTAAGAGTACATCTCTACTTACAATACATGTTCAATATATGTTTTGTATGTCTGTATGTTATCTGAGAATACAGGCAGAGTAAGTCCCTACAGCAGGTTTTATTTATAGTAGAGGATCTTTCCTGTACACAAAGATCAACTCAGTAGTGTTTTTGATTACAATTCTTTGAATTCAGAAAAGGGAAAAGAAAAAAAAAGGGAGAAAAAGAAAAAAAAAATCACCTCCAGTTCTTGGCACCAGGTGTCCTACTTTTCCATTAAGTACTTCAGTAACTCTGTTTAGATCCTGTGTTCTAGTTCAAAACACATCTTAATTAGTGTTTCCTGCATTGCAGTGCTAGCTAGGCTAATGTAATTTGTAATTTTTATCCTTAATCAAAAGGAGACAATGCTTTCTTGGAAGTAGATTGTATGTCCAGTTTCCAAAACACCACAACTTCCACATGTGCATTACTCCTAGGACTTGGGTTTCCACTTCCCCTGTATCTGAGCTGTTTCATGTTGCATTTTGGTGTGCTATTTACCAGAAATTAAGGGGATCAAAAATATTAGAGTGGCAACTGGTTGTGCAAAGAATGAGGACATAACCTGGATATACTAACTTGAACAGAACCAGTCTCTGACCTCAAATGTGTTCATAGCTGATTACATACAGCCATACATTTACATAGCTGTGTACTAACTCTGCAGTGCATTAACTTACAGCATAGATGGGACATATAATCTATTTAGCTTATAAATAATATTTACTGATATATCAGTGACCAGACAGGATACAGCATATTAGCTCACAGTGTTATTATGCTTCATAAGGGAAAACTGCAAAAATAATCCCAAGAGTGTGTTTCAAGTTACAGAAGGCCATACCTGCCAAGGTATGTGTATGTAACTTAACAGGCATAATATCAGAGAAGATATTTCAAAAATCCAGAAGGAAAGCACTACCCTCAACTCTAATTTTCTGAAAATAATGAAAATCCTTGTACAATTACTAGAAGGTTTAGGAAACTCTGTTCCCCATCTATCTGTAATCCTACTCTTTGAAAGGAGAAATGAGAAAAGGAAGGAGGAGAGCTGGCATCTACTACTCCTGATCTAAAACTTGAGGACAAAATGAGATACCTGAACAATAGAACCCCAAAAGTCTATTTTACTTCTGCCACAGGGAGATCTAAACATGACTGCTGACTTTCAGATGCACTGTTTGCTCCAAGTGGGTGGTCCTATGCACACACTCCCAAGCTCTCTAACCAACCAGTTTCCCAGGAAGTCCCTTAGATAAAGCACAGGAGGTCAGTAGCTCGTCTCGTTTGGTATGTCTGGGGTTGACAAAGGCTTCAAGCTTCCCAGTGGGAGAAAACTCATTAGCCTTCCACATCCTGCTCTATAATTAGATCCGGTTTTTAGTGAAATGAAGGGGTGTGGGTAGAGGTAAAGGGACAAAGACATAGACTATGTTACCTGTCTAGAAGAGACATTGAATAAAGGTCTTTTTCAAGGGCCTGCAAAGCAAGATATCCCTTAGCTTTCATTTTGCTGGGAGAGAGAAGAGACAATTTGTTATTTTTGTAAGTGAACAAAAGTTAGGCTATGGATTTCAAAAGTTTTTGAGTAAAAAATAACTGCAACCTGTTTCCTGGAATTCGATACATATTTGAAAGGTCTTCTAGAATCTTTCCAAAGGCATCATAGTTCTTCATCCTAGCAAAAAGAAATAATGACTATCACACTACTAAATGAGATGGAAAATAACTCTTTTATATGTAACTTGCTAGAAAAGACACCATTTCAGAGTGACAGACGCCCCCTCCTTATCAGATCAAGTAGCAGTACTGATTTTAAATTTTCTTAGAAGATACCAAAAAATGTGAACCTTTGGTTTTGTTTCAAGAAGCACTGTAATTATAGCTGAAATTGGCACTGAAGTAGGCACTACTGAAAGCAATAAATGTACATGAAACACAAATTTGACAGCTCATCAGCTGCAAAATGCTTTTCTGGATGTTCCAATAAAGCTAGTCATATTCCCTAATACCATCCATGTGTACATTGCTCTTTTCATTAAAATATCAAAACTGTATTAATGCTGCACTTCACAGCACCATGTGAGAGAGACAGACCTTAAATACAACTGATAGATACATCAATTAAAAAAAAAAAAGAATGGTGGCTGGGTTTGTAAAGGAATGGTTCAGACTGCTCAAACCCCAGAATTCCTGCGGATTCTGACTTGCTGTGACAGCCTGGACCTCTGTTCAGACTAACCCACCAGGTATTTACTCACCTGCTTAAGTAGATTTTACCTGAGGTTTACAAGTCTTACTAGACTCTGTGGTGCTGCAGTCACACAGACAAGACCTTCCTTCCCTTCCTATGCAGATGTGGCTGCAATGTGGATCAGCAGAGACAAAATAAGCCTGCCTGGACTTTGACATTGGGACAAACCCTTTCAAAACTGGAACGTAAACAAGTCACTCAGCTCTCCACTGTCTCTTTCCAGCTAGACTAGTGGGGAAGCAGGGAAAAAGGAGGGAAGCAGGCATGCATGGTGCAGAAACAGACACAGCACCAGCCTATGCATTAGCTGGCTGGTTCATCTTTATTTTATAGTTACTTTGAGACTCATGGGAAACATTACACATATAACAAACTGCCTTACAACCAAATAAAATACTACACCAAGAGGTGTAGAAGGAATACTTGTGCTTTGTGACAAATCTTAACAAAACCAGAAAAGCAGAGAAGTAGCACCCACAGTACCAATGGTAACTATATGCCAATGTTCAGAGCCAAACTGCTGGCATTAACATCACTGGAAGTCAAAAATATAGGAAAATACAAGTTCAAGCTTTAAGACATAGATGTTTACACCCATAAAGCTAATATAACTTCCTTTCTGAGGAAAAAGAGGGCTGGAAAAACTGATGATGAATAATATAAAAGAGAGGTGAAACACTCAAGGTCAATGATTATTGTTTCTCTTTTTACCTTCCCTTTCTAATATTTTGCCACAGTATTTAAGTAAGAATCCAATTTCCTAAATACACTCATTATTATTAAAACCTGGAACCTTGATCATATTCACTGAAGAACTTCTAAATAGACTTTTAAAGTGATGGCCTGACCTGGAACAGCAACTATTCAGACAGAACAAAACATGGTAATAAATAAATAAATAAATAAATAGTGCCCTACTGCTACATGAGAAAATTGGGGTCACATCTCTCCCTATATATTTGCAAAGAAACTCAGGCCATGTGACACCACCTTGCTTTCACTGTTGTGAGAGAAGCCTGAAGGACATGTAGTTAAAGTATTTGCATAAGGACAGTACAAAGACTGTTTAGTATTTGATGGAAGGAGGAGAGGAAAAGTAATACCTAGTTTATATCTGTAAATCTGCCAGTTCTGAATTATCATCATCAGTCCATTACCAAAACTATGGGTCCAAGTAGTTCTATAATTCTTGCAATTAAGACAAAGGCCAGTATTACAAGGCTGTGTTTGGCAACTAGAGCCAGTGTATTGGGGATTACTCTCTACGGTTGCTCCACTGAAGCAGATGATTCAGTGAAATGACTTGAGAAATAAATAATCCTGGAGTATCTTTTCAAAATTATATTTGCTACAGTTTTAGCCTTGAATTTACAACTTGGAAGCAGGTAATAATAGTTACAACTTCCCACATATAATGGAATCCAAAAAGGTGTCAATTCTTCTGTTGTTTTCTGGATTCATATTATTTTTCCTGATTCTCTTTCCTTCTTTTTTTTTTTTTTTTCCCTCTTCAGTTTTTACACCGGAATGGTTCTAGCATCAGGAATTCCTTTCCATTCAAAATGAAACCCTACACATGATTCTTTACCTCAGAAGCTGCACCAAGTCATCACAAACCTACAGGAATAAGAGACAGGAGTTTCATCTTTCTTGCCATCCTTTGTGACACATCTTTTATAAGCATTTCATTAGTAATGATAAGCTTGATCCCCATTACTTTTAAGTAGCTGAATGGTTAGCATAAAAAACCCCCCAACACTCAAGAACAAGACTAACAGTGCAATAGTTAAAAAAAAAATTACTATAATAATTGGAAGAACAAAGGCTCTGTGAAAGAGGATAAAATTAACAGAAATAGTTTGTTTTATAACAGTAACAATATAAAATAACAGAAATACTCTTTCCAGAAAAAAAAATTTGCATCTTGGCCAGTTTTTCTTTTGTTGGTAGTGCTAGAATTCTCTGAATATGCATTTCCATTCTAATGATATTTCCCAGCACTCACTGATCAACAGACCTGTGCTGGTTAGATGAACAATTTGAAATTCCAGGGTTGACTTCAGCTAAAAATAATGGACAAAATTAACTCCAAGGTAATGTAGTAATTTGGATACTTACTGATAAAAAACAGAGTTTATGTTCCCCAACCCCCCACAACAGCTTGTTGTTATATCTTTGATCTGAAGGATTGTCTGTAACCCTGTAACAACTGCAGAACATGATATGTGAACTTCAGGGTGATATTCTGTAAATAATTTAATATAAATTTTGCTAGAAAAACATCCCCACTAGTAGAAATACATATACTCCTAAAGAAGTCAGAAGAAAAAACAGAATAGCTCCAAGACATCCATTGAGAATATATATTGCACTACACCTTGGTAGGAAAATATTTTAAGCCCCTGTTATTTACTATATACTGGTAACATTGAAGTATGAAAATAAAAAATATTTATGCATGATACCACAACATACTTGGAAGGTGGGCCTGTCAGCTGACTTTTACTGTAATACTTAGCACTAGAGTATTTAGTATCTGTAACTGAGTTGTAAGTTTAGGTGAGAGATTCAGATGCCTAAAGAGGTAGCTAGTGTCATGCACAGGCTTTCAAGTGTGACAAGACCAAAAGGAAGTCAAATCCTTTCTGACATGGCAGCTGGAAGCCAGGTGGGAGACCGCAGGGTGGTGAGAGACAGAGAAAAATAATTTTACCACAGGAGCTTCTTCAAAGTGAGCCAACTTTACATCCATCACATCTCCATCTTTCTCCAGCTGAATTTCTACATAAAACATCATTGATGTTATGTAGCAGGCAGTCCCACTGGGGCTAACATGAACAGTAAGTCTGAGGAGAAAAAGGAAAAAAAAAAAAGAAGCTTGTATATATAAAAATCCTGTCACTTATAAAAGGAAATGGGTATAGTTCACTTGGTCGTGGGAAGAGACACCAGGGATGCTTCAAAAATAACTCTTCCTTGGCTCAGATTCTGAAAACTATCCAACTGGGCATGTATTTGTGCTCTGCTCTTTGCATTATCATGTTGGTCTGCTCAAAACTATTAACCTCAGCCTGCAGCTTTGGGATGTAGGCATTTATGCCCTCTCTTTACCCAACAACCTCCTCCACAAAGGGCTAATCAAAATAGGCAAATACACTCCATTAGAACACTGAGCTAAAAAATAACATTCTTGACAAGCCATCCAGGTATTCGTCTCTGGACTTGATGCCATGCTTGCTCATTTGCATTTATACATAAACAAACTTACCCTTTTTGTCTGGATAAAAGTTCCAGTGTGTCCATCACAGAAAACATGGATTTAGCTGCAAAAACCAGAAATGCAATTTAATGAAACTGCAATGATCAAGAAGTAGAACCAGTATTATCTTGCTTTAAAGGATATGATTTACATAATGAGAAAATAGTATCTCTTGAATGACTTGTTATTAATGACAACTATTAGTCTATGATTAATAAGTGCTGTTCTGGGTAGAGAATATTCTCAGGCTCTAAGAACAGCTATAGCCTGAAGGCTTAGCCCAAAGACAAGTCGCAAGTCTCTTGTCTCTTATCCACCTCGGTGTTTGTACATTTGACCTCTTTGTGAAGAACATGAATAGAGAAGGATTGGTAGATTCCACAGAATATTAAAAAATATACTTTCAGTTATCCAACAGATCATTACCATTTAATGTCTTCTCTATCTTCTCCATGCAAGAAAGCAATGGACCATCTGGAGCATTACTGACAGGCCTCCGAAGTGGGTTATCCTAGCACATTTGTGAAAACAAGAGACAGAGAAGGATTCCTTAAATTACTGGCTAAGAGACACAGCACACAGGTGCCCTGTACAACAAAACACTGGCTATTTGTTTTTCTCAAACACAGAGGTCACCTACGATTGGAGCTATCTCTGAAATGGCAGCACTGAATGGATTTGTGAAGATGCTGTTGTGCAGTAATTACATACCAGATGCCTTTGGAGCAAGGAGCAGCTTTCCATTCCCTTTCCTTTTGAGCTGATCACTAAATGTGTCAGCTAATTTCACTGTGCAGCTAGAGATAAGCTAAGAAAATACTTGTGTTTTTATTTTAGAAAAAGTCTGCCTGAGCAAATAGATCAGTAAGTGCCACAGGAGTACTTTGTTAGATTGGGATACAAGTTTCAGCTGAAGATACTCACTTCAGTAGCAAGCCAACTCTCCCAGTTTCTCTTCAAGCTCTTGTCTGAAAACTTCTCATACTTCACACTTCAATTAATAAAGAACACTTACTGCTGAAGAGTTTTCACTTTGTTCAAATTCAGGACATTGTTTTCAAAGTAAGGCTTCAGTTAAGCATTAATAAAAAGAAGCATGAAAACAAATGGGAATTTTTATACTGAGCTCACAGCAGTTGTGCTAATCTACTCTTTACAAAGATGATTGTTAAATTAGCTACTGGAAGGGCAGGAAGCATGGTATATCACAGCAGCAGAAAGTCTAGATAGCAGATTTCAGACCAGTTTCTAAAAAACAGTGTTTTCACCCAGTCCTGTAGGCAATAAGTTGTCTTTACATATCATGAATATGGTAACAATAATGAATGGAAGGTAACCTAAACTAGTAGACAATCAGTACTAACTCCTGAATAGTTAAAATAATGCATGAAACAACCCCTAAAGTGTTAAAATTAGGCAGGAAATTTCTAAAATATATTGTCCTAAGAAAAATGGGGAGTCAGGCTACACTAGGCACCAAGTTTTGCTTGGGGTTATCTTTTGTTTGGTTTTGGATTGCATAGGGGTTTTTGTTTGGTTGGTTTCGCTTGTTGTTTTTGAAAATCAAACAATTTTTTAACTATCTTGGAAACATACTCTTATACTACATATCCTTCTCTCACCTAACCTGTGATTCTTACCATGCAAAAATAAACAAGTTTCAGAGTTTCAGTCCATGGCCTTTGTTGGTATTTTAAACGTAACTGTTCCATTAAAGCATTTGTAGAAATAGCTGTCACAACACCTGAAAAACATGTCAAAATGTTCTAAATATAATGGCAGGTATTTACACTGGCAACGAGAAATGTTGGAAGAGGACAAATGTAAAACTTTGCTAAGGTCATAGATGTTATGCTTCAAAGAAGGAAGTAATAAAAAAATGTTTTAATTGAATTTTGCACATACAAACATCTAATTTTTGTAAGATTTGGACAGAAAAAGGGTAGGGGGAGATTTTTATAGGCAAGTATTCTCAATATTAAATACAGATATGCAGCCCGATCTTCAGTTTGTTAAACAATTAGGCTTTCTTTACCAATGCACAATTTCATATGTGTATTCTTAATAAATACCAAGGCTTTGCCATGGACTTAAGATATCCAGATACACCCACCCAGAGCTCATTAAAGTTCACTTTAGTTAGAGATAAAAAATTAGAGATCAATTTTTATGATGAGGGTGTTGAGACATTGGAACAAGTTGCTCAAAGAAGTGGTAGATGCCCCATCCCTACAAACATTCAAGGTCACGTTGGACAAGGCTCTGAACAACCTGATCTAGTTGAAGATGTCCCTACTTATTGCAGGAAGGTTGGAGTAGATGGTCTTTAAGGATCCCTTCCAACCCAAACTATCCTGTGATTTTGCAGAGGATAATCTCAGTGCAGGGGTTTTTTGGTCATTGGGATGGCAAGGAATGAGAATGGGGCTGGGACAAGGAATACATTCAGTTCATCATCTGTCTCCTTATAAATATTCTTTCTGGCCTTACACAGAATCCAGATGTACAAAGAAAGTTTTTTGCTGACATGTGATACTTCCATCATCATTACTTCCATCAGGAAAAAAACAGGAGTGAATTTCCTAATACATCAGTCTGAGACGGGTAGGAAGACTCCAAAGTTATTAATGAGAAGAAATTGAGTCCCACAGCATGCCACCCACTTTGCTCTGAAGAAGAAATATTACAAAGGGCTTCTTTGACTTAGTGGGCACAACAGCCACAGAGATGTGTCCCCTTTGAGCCAGAGGCACTGCATGGGGAAAGAGAGGTGGACTAGGAGAGGGACATCTATACCCTTTGCATACGCCCAGGAGGTATAGTGAGTAGGAGCTGGCAGCAACTTCCTCCTGCAGGGAGGATGACAGAGCAGCAACCACAGTCCCCTATAGATCAGGCCACTTCAGCCAGCTGGAGGAAGGGGAAGCAGTGGACCCCAACCAGCTCTTGCAAGCACACTTGCTGGGAACATGCCCCGACTCACCCATGCCTTCATGCTGATAGAAGGACTGCAACCCACCCTGTATCTCCATTCACACTGCAAGAAACCAAGGCTCCTTTTGTAGCACCTGCAACACAGCACCCATATGTGCTGTGCAAGGCAAAAGTCTTGCTCCTTCAAAAAACTGGTCCCCAGGGGTTAGTATTTGAACTTGAGGCACAGCAACATCATCTCTGCTACTTTTTCCAAGGGGTACCCTGTTGGCCATGTTCTTCCACATCTAAGTCCTAAGGAGAAGGCAAAACGTCTATCCCTATCTTTTCAAATGGTGTAGTATTCTGAGAGACTGAATTTAACTGGGGGACAAAGGCAGCAGGAAGTATGATAGCAACAATCACTCAGCAAAACAGGAAAGCACTCCAAAAGGGACTTTTTAGTGGTGCTTTTTAGTGTAGGGAATTAAAAAAAAGGTATCTATAATGTTTGCATTGTATATGTGCATCCTTTTGTGGCCACCTTAGGTTGCAGTCTGCTTGTACATAGGAATCAGTGCACAATGGCAGTGTGAGGTTCAAGGGTTAATCCTGAACCTTTGTACAGGCACTAGCTCAAAATGTGGTTACTGGGGAATGTCAAGGTCTACAGCAAGAAGAGCACATCTCCTACATAAACCCTGGGTGGCACTGTTTCAGGACACCTTACAGCAAACTTTCTGCTTTCAGCTGTTATCTGTCATGCTGTAGTACCTGAAAGTCTCATAGCATATAAAATAGATTATTTTTGACTTGTTTGTAGAAACCTGAGTAGAAACTAAATAGTTCATTGGCCTCACTAAGATTACAGAAAAAAACTAAGCATGGGCTTAGGAATCCCAGGAGAAGTGTATGTCAAGCATACTAGTTAGAGAAAGCCACTGTAGCTGAATGAGTTAAATATATTTGCATTTCAGCTTTTACAAAGGAGGTGAACTGTGATTTCAAAAGTAAATTGATGATGTAATTCAAGACTTGTGGCAGATCACATTTCTGTAAAATTATTAGTTTGGTGTATGCTATTAAATATTAATTTGCTTTTTAACCTGACATTAGCAGCGACCATAGCTATAATCATGAGCTTTACCTGTGAATTGGTGCATGAATTTAAAACATGTTTTCAGCATTTCTAGGGGATCATTTTAGCTTAGGTTTGTTTTAATAATCTATCAAAATGTTTTCTGCTGAGCAAGAACATGTACTATGGCCCATGTAAAATAGGTTGCCTCAGGCCAGATCATAGGAACAGGTATGTGCAAATATGACGTACCACAGCTTGGTAGTGCTTAGTATTTTTGTGGCATTTTTCATAAATGTTTGTGCAGAGCTCTTTGGAGTCTCTGTGATCTTGATACTAACTCCAGTGGTTTGATCAGGTCCTGAATAAGCAGAAAAGTAAATTATTTGCTGACTGTTTTGAAGAGAACACTTCCAAAACAATGGAAGAAAACATGCCACAGCGTACCTTGTCTGCATAATAGCTGTTCTGCAAATAAACAGAGGACTTCAAGTTTAATTAGTCACAGTACAGTATGGCTGATAAGCCTAAAATACAAAAAAATAAAAAAAGCCTTTTTCATTGTGCTCAAAAGTATGTATTTAGGTAAATGAATTTGCATCATTTTTCCAGGATAGAGACTGTGCCAAATTTTCATAACAACACAAATATTTCAAGACAATTATTAGCCTTCACTTAAAATTGCAGGATTGGCAAAAATCACATATAAGAAACAAAAGCTTAAGCATTATCAGAAAGTTCCTCAGAATAAGGTGCTGTTCCACTATTCAGAACTGTCGTATCAAATTACTGCACTCAAGAGATGAGTTAAGAGTAATGAATAATTAAAAATGTTCTAATTATAGCTTCTCAGGCATATTAAATACACAAATGTTTAACTGGGTCAGTTCATGGGGAAAAAAAACCCCAAAACAACAAAACAACTGGACATGCATTATCATGAGTATAGAAAATAATCAGAATTAACGCATGAATCCTGCATGCCTATCCGCTCTGGATTAATCTCTCTTTGACTGTTCACCAAAAACTGCTGCTGAAAGAATCCTTCATGTGCCCAGTTACTAAATAAGTTGTCCCCAGAGTAAATCCTCTTTGGCTCTCAAATAATTGCAGGTTATCTTATTCCCTTTTAAAGGGCATGCTTCTTAAAGCACCTTTTGAGAAATTATTACTACTTGATTTATTTTTGTCATGGTTGTCTGCATCTTGCTAAATTCCTGACTCTGTAATATGCTTCACAATGCATGGCCTGGGCACATGGTGTTTCATATGAAAATAACATTTTGTAATTTCATAGTTCTAACATTTCTGATGATTTTTCCATTTCATTGAATGGTAATTTGTTTTTCTGAGAAAGAATCAACATATTTCTCATTCATATTATTGCATGAATTCAATTATTTTTTCAGTGAAGATACTCTAGATTTATTATAGAACATAAGAAACCTTGGCTTACTGTTGATACATTTTAGTGACAGCATTTCAGAAAATATTCCAGGTATTTCATGATCAGTGCAACATTGGTAGGTTTTTTTTGTTTCTGGTTTCTTTTGGCATACTGAGGGTTGCTTTTTTTCTATTAATCCTATATCTAGTCTTGATTCTTTTTCATCTACAGAATAAAATCAAAATAAATCACCAGCAATATATCTTTACTGGCCTGCATCCAGCACTTTATTGGAATTGCATCTTTCCAGAAGCCCTCAGCTGAACTGCTGACCAGAGAAAACAGTGGCTACATAACAGCTCACAGTAAGTCTAAATACAGAATTGGGGCCTGGGGCAGTCTCTGAAAACCAGTGGTTCCAGCTAGAACTGCAGGATGTGTAAGAGATGTTGCTGTAAATATGAGGTCAGAGCTAAAAGTGTGTTCTTTCACAAAGTGCCATGGGATTTTAGAGTGATCAGCAGTGACAGAACTATAAAATGGGCACATAACTGGAACATGAATCGATGTTCACAAAAAATGATGAGCATTCAAACAATTCCTTTATCTATCCTAGGTGCTCTTCCATCTAAGGCAGAATAAACCCAGTGCTGCTTAACTTTTATCACCTATAGCTTAGTCTGATAGGGTCTATAGTTTATGGCTTTACAACCCATAAAAACGACAGTATGCTTTGTTATCTTTCCTTCAGTCTCTACATCATGTCCACAGTTACAGAGTGTGAATATTTAGCTCCTGAGAGTAACATCAGAATGTTGATGGGTGCATTTTATTTCACTACAGCCATATAGACTGAGCCAGTTTTACTTCTCTACTTACTGAATAGCACTTCTGGCACTTAGTCTGAGACGCTTAGCATTGGCAGGCTTTGACTATTTCCTCCTCCTTCACTGAAAGTGATTAAGATCCTTCAAAGCCAAAGGCTGTATAGACAAACATCAGAAAAATATGTTCATAGCAAATGACCATGGATGTAGAAACACATTGACACAGACAGGGCATATCTTTTCCTCATAGTCAAGATACAACTAACATTTGATTTCTGCTTGACATTAGCAATATAATCTCCAAGTAGTTCTTGTCTAAATATTTTCCCAAAGGCCCTGGATCCATGTGACCACAATTTAAATAACCTCATGAACAAACATGTGAGGGCTGCCTTCACATGTGTGCATTTTCTCTTTAGACAGTTTCATAGGACACCATGATTGCTATTCATAACTGAACATTTGTTTCTTTTTCTACATTTCTTATCTTCCTAAGAGTCTTCTGATCATTTTTGTAACTAAAATCAGGTGTTGCACCATCCTTCATGTTCTTCACTGACATCAGTCAACATGAAATCAATGGAACCCATCACTTGAGAGCTGCCACAGCTCTCCTTCAAGAGAGAGATAAAGTGAATGTAGCTGACACATAATCTGCACAACAGGGCAAAATTATGCTGAAGGTCTACATTGAAAATGTTACTGGTAGAAGATGGGGGGTGGAGGAGGAGGGAGGGAGAAAGGGGAGCTAAGAATTAGTTGAGGAGCTGAAAATAATGATAAGCACTGAGGAGATCACTGTTGTAGTGAAGAGGTGTAATACAGAAAGAGAATAATTGTGCTTAAAGGAGCTCTCCACCAGTATGTCTCAAAGCTAACCACACAGGAGCCAGCTTTAATTATCTTGTTTTTCCAGACTGGGATGCAGAGAGATGGGGAGAGAAAGTGACTCCTGAAAGGCTGGCCACAGAACTAGGAACCAGACTGCAATTTACCTGACTCTACTCTAGCACATCCCCATTAGAAGTAAGAATGAAACCAGCAATGAAAGAAAGAGGTGGAGAAAGTGACTAGAAAATCACAAGAAAAAGACATGGAAAAAACCACGATGTAAGTATGAAACCATATCAAATATGAAAAACAGAAGTAACAGAAAAAGAAGAACATGAAGAGCAGAAAATACATAAAAAGGAAAAGATTCAATAATTACATAGACAACACTAAAATTTGAAAATGATACAAAATTTTGTGTTATTTTAATAACAGAAAAATGAGATGAGTTTAGGTGTACTTGGAGCTATTTTAAACCAATATTGGTTTGGAGATGATTGTTCAGCTTAAGTGTTCTGGTTGAATATATATCAGGATATGGATTATATAACATGCAGAATAAAAAAAGAAACAGCACTCAGTGGCAAGTACTGATTTCAATAAAATAGCATGTGGAAAGGACACATTTTTCAGGAAAGGCAGTACCAAAGCTCAATCCCAACAAATGCCAGTTAAAGATATTACACCAGTGCCATGCAGATAGGTACTCCACATAAAGTACACATTTTACATCACTCTATGTTGGTTAAACAATTTGACACTGCTTTTCATATCTTATGTTTTAAAACTGAAGCTAATTTAACAATGAAGACTTGTTAGAAATATATGCAATACATATTCAATTATGCATTTTAATGCTTTTATATTTTTAGACACTTGGTAATTCCTTAATTATGTTCTTAAAAATTTTTAAATGTTCTTAAATCTTTTTGTCCATTCTTATATATTATGAACCAACTTCACTGTAACCCTCAACTTTCAGATTTTTAGGTTCCTAGTCACCTACTAGAATTATATAATTTGTCCTATTGAATGACAAGATGAATGACTGCAAACTCATCATTACTCATGAATTCCTTGTTATTGAAGTCACTTAACCTTACTTTCTTTATAGGGATGATGCATTTGGGGATGAATCTCTTCAAACTGGTAAGAAAGCTGTAAGTGTTAAGAACCATGACTAGCTCAGATGGAATACTGAGAATATTGTCATTTGGACAGCTAAAAGAGCTAAGGAAATTCAAGTATCTCATTACCCAACATCTTATTACAGTCATCCCACTATGGGTTTTTTAGAGTGTATGTGTTTGTTTGCAAGTGTAGGGATACACAGGTGACAGGTTTGCAGGCAGTCACAAATGATGTGAAGCTTCTGGGAAGCTGACAGATTAAGATGTCCTTGCACTGAACAAGAGTAGAAGGAACAACTGTCCATACAACCTTTGTGTCTGTTTGTTGATTTGTAGTGTTCAGAATCTGTACTGAATTGCATATTTATTTATCTGTGCACGTCACAAAAACATTCCCCAGGTTGTATGTGCTGAAAAAGCATAGAGAAAGAAAGACTGTGCCTACAGAGCTTAACCTCTAATTGTAAAAGGGAGATAAAAGCTGGGATGGGAAATGGAGGGACTGGCCAAGATCAGAGCAAATTAGTGACACTGTGAGGTTATTATGTAGTTCAACCCCAGCTGGCAACTAAGTACCTTGCAGCCCCTCACTTACTCCCTTGCAGTAGGGTGGGGGGCAGGGGGGGAGAACCAGAAGGTGAAAAGGCTCAAGGGTTGAGATAAAGACAGTTTAATAGGGAAAGCAAGAGCCACGTGTGCAAGCAAAGGAAAACAAGGATTTAATTCACCACTTCCCATGGGCAGGCAGGTGTTCAGCCACCTCCAGAACAGCAGAGCTCCACCATGTGTTACTTGGGAAGAAAAACGCCATCACTCCAAATGTCCCCACTCTTCCTTTTGCTTCTCCCACTTTTTATTGCTGAGCATGACACCATATGGTATGGGTCATACAGCACATCCCTTTGGTCGGTTGTGGCCAGCTGTCCCAGCTGTGTCCTCTCCCAACTTCTTGTGCACCCCCAGTCTCCTCCCTGGTGAGGCAGTGTGAGAAGAGAAAAGGCCTTGAGGCTGTACAAGCGCTGCTCAGCAATAACTAAAACATTCCTGTGTTATCAACAGTGTTTCCAGCATAAATCCCAAGCATAGCCCCACACTATCTATTGTGAAGAAAATCAACTCTACCCCAGCCAATACCAGCACAGAGTAGAACTAAGATTACATGAATTCCAATCCAGTTGTCTGTCACCTAAGGCCTGGAGTTGTACTGCCTAACAGCAGGCACCAAAATAAGCTTTGTCACATCAGATTTTCCTGCTAGTTTTCAGAGAGAAACAGGCACACTTAGAAGGAGATCTGACCACCCACCAGTAGATACATCACTGTCTCAAGGCAGCCATCACTCTTGGTTGTTTGAAGTGGGAGCTACATCCCAAGTCTGCTCTTGGGCATGCCAGTTATTTATCTCAAGAGTAGGATGTCCTTAAAACCTTACTATCCCTTACACAAAAGCACAGAAAAGCACACAGAGTTAAACTTGAGGAGTAGGAGTATGTTAATAATTAGCCAAGTAATTCTTCATTGTTACTTAGGTTTTCTCACAACTGGTACAAACTGAAGGTGGATAAAAGCTTCTAGCTCTTTCCTTTCATTGGGGGGTGATTCTCCTCAGAATACATGTGAATTTGGGCAGGGTAATTTCTTTTCAACTGTCCTGCTACTTAGGAACTCTATTAAATCACAAATACATTTTATGCATCCTTATGCATTGGTAATAAAATGTTAGTCTAAAGAATTTAATACAGTTGTGCCACCAGCCTAAAAGAGAAGAAATTAACCATAATACCATGAAATCCTACTTCCATGTATCGGTTTCAGTTCAGCAATACTTCACAACACAAAGGCCCACACACCCACAGACCCAGCAGACAGCAGGGTAATCAATTCTGGGCTGAAATAGGAGGGTGCCCTCAAGAACCAGTAAGTGGTTTTGTTCCTCGTCTCTTTTGTCCCTTCGAAAAATTAAGTCTCTCTCACCCTGAAAGATTTATTGAGCACTTAAAGGAAGAATGGATGTTTTATGCATGATGAGATGGTTTTCCCAAGAATGTGGTTCATTTATTCATGTCAACAGAATGAAGATAAAATTACAGCGTTAAATTATGCATACTTTAAATATAAATTGTGTGCTACTAAATGTGTGCTAAAGTAGAGAGAACAAGTATTTTTTGTTCTGTGGGAATGAAAGTTGCACATCAATGTTTTTCCCAAAGATTCGGACATGTTTTGTCTGACATGTCCACTGTATCTTTAGCTTTTTAAAATAAATGAAATCTTTGTCAGTTGATTTCTTAGTTGTATTAAGGTACATAATGCAAGTACTACTAGCACACAATTAATTACGTCTCTGCTTCATTATTCTACATAATTTTCCCTTCGAGTATTTTATGTGCAGAGCTGTACTGGCACATATGTTAATACATAACAAAGGACATTCATTACCTACACCCTTTGTAACCGCATTGCAAATGTCTACTACACTGCCTGTATGGTTTTAGGTACCTGTTGTAGCATTTAAGCACCAGAGAGCAATTCAAGCCTCTTGCTGCCTTGGGCTGTGAACCCTAAGTTTTTATACAGTCAATGGAGTGAAATAGTTGCTCTCCTCTGACCAGGTGCGCTCTCACACTGAGGAGACAGAATCATGCCCTAAAATATTCCAGGTAATCCAGAGATGCTCTCACTATGGTCACTTGTTAGCAATTGAATAGGAATTATTAATGTAGTGCATTTTCATGGAAATACTTCTTTTAGTTTTGGGTTAAAGAGTTCATTTTTTTTCTAGTAGGTTTAGGTAAGGTGCCAGGGGACACATCCAAGATAAAAATGAAGGGTATACTATAAACTGTTTTTAATTGCATTATAACATGCAGTTTGGACCACGAAACAAAAATTCAAAATAATTTTTTTTTTGTCTTAAGATAGCGCTAAAGAGAGATCAAAAGGACAAAGATCACGTTCATTAACAAGCAGCATGGTGCAAAATGGGGATGAAGCCCCTCCCACTGTAAGTGAAGAGCAGGTTCAAGACCATCTGATGAAACTGAACAGCCACAAGTCCATGGGGCCTGATGAGATGCATCCCAAGGTCCTGAGGGAACTGACTGATGTTGTTGCCAAGCTACTCTACACCATATTTGGAAAGCCCTGGCAGTCAGGTGAAGTCCTCAGTGACTGGAAAAAGGGAAACATCATTCCTATTTTTAAAAAGGGGAGAAAGGAAGACCTAGGGAACTACATACCAGAGATCCACAGAACTACATACCAGAGACCTTCCCTTGCCTGGGAAGACTGTGGAGCAGATACTCATGGAAACAATGTTAAGCCCATATAAGAGGATGAGACGATCCAAGACAGCCAGCATGGCTTCATTAAGGGCATATCATGCCTGACCAATCTGGTGGCCTTCCACGATGGAGTGACAGCAACAGTTGACAAGGGAAGACTAGGAAGTTGAGATGTCAACTACCTAGACTTCTGTAAGTCCTTCTGTAAGGCAGTCCCACATGACATCCTTATCTCCAAATTGAAAAGACATGGATTTGATGGATGGACTATTCAGTGGATAAGGAATTGGCTGGATGGATGCAGCCAGAGTTGTGGTCAGTGCTCTTATGTCCAGGTGGAGGCTGGTGACAAGTTGTGTCCCTCAGGGGTCCATCTTGGTACCAGGGCTGTTTAATACCTTTATCAATGACACGTCAGTGAGATTGAGTGCACCTTCAACAAGTTTGCAGATCCATGAAGCTGAGTGGTGCAGTTGGCACAACAGAAAGAAGAGATCCTATCCAGGGGGACATGGACAAACTTGAGAAGTGGGCCCATAGGAACCTCAAGTTCAATAAATCCAGGTGCAAAGTGCTGCACCTGGGTTGGAGCAATGCCAGACATGAGTCCAGACTGGGAGAAGAACTTGCTGAGAGCAACTGTGCTGAGAAGGACTTGGACAGTTCACTTGCAGCCCAGAAGGCCAATGGTATCCTGGGCATTATCAAAAGAGGGGTGTCCAGCAAATCAAGGTAGATGATTGTCCCCCTCTACTCTGCCCTCATGAGACCCCATGTGAAGTGCTGTGTCCTTAGCATAAGAAAGACGTGCACCTGTTAGAGAGAGCCCAGAAGAGGCCACAAAAATGGTCAGAAGACTGAAGCATCTCTCCCACAAAGACAGGCTGAGAGAGCTCAGGTTGTTCAGCCTGGAGAAGAGAAGGTTCTGGCAAGAGCTCATTGAGGCCTTGCAGTACCTAAAGGGTAAAAAGAGCAATGTCTTATATGGGCAGATTAGGGACAGGACAAGGAGAAAATGGTTATAAACTAAAAAATTAGATTTAGATTAGATCTTAGGAAGAAATTCTTTATTTTGAAGGTGGTGAGGCACTGGAACAGGTTGCCTAGAGATGTGGATGCCCCATCCCTGGAAGTGTTCAAGGCCAGGTTGGATGGGGCTCTTAGCAACCTGGTCTAGTGGGTGTCATCCTTGCCCATGACAGGGGGTTTGGAACTAGACAATCTTTAAGGTCTCTTCCAGCCCAAATCATTCTATGCAAAGGGGCATTTCCATAGAGTGAAAGAGCTGCTACCAACATCCTGGTAAGTACACTGTATGTCTTACAGGGCAAAGGTTATTTTGGATTAGCTCTAGTACTGAAGGAACAAGGAAGTACTAAATGGCTGCTGACATCAGTATTAATGAGACCTTAACGATGGCTCACCCACTCTTACACCAGAAGGGTTCTGGAATAAGTATTAAAAAGTAATACAGCACAAAGATACTCAAATGGCTGCAGAAGCTGGGCCAGGATTTCTTGAGGACTCCTGAATCATTATTTGTACAGGATCACGCAAAGACTCTTCCAACATTTTCATGGTCTCATGACAAGTCTAATCACAGATACCATAAAAACTTTTCCCTGTCGTGAAATATCAAATATATTTTGTGTTTTATTTTGGACATTTGGTTGACTCAATGTTACTAGCTTTCCTTTCCTCCCTCCTTCCCCCTCCCCCCCCCGTACCATTTACCAGAATCCAACATTTCTTTGTGTAAATGGACGTATTTTGATATTTTAATCAGAATGAATTGCATCTGGATTGCTATCAATTTCTCAGACTCTATGGAATTTACAAAAACTAGCTCGTACTGGAATGTAAGGCCAACAAAATTAAATTCTAGAGGGATATGTATTAAACACTGGCTAAATGATGTCAAAAATGTCAAGATGTCAAAAATTTCAGAGAACAGAGCACAGAGAATAACAATGAAAATTTTAAAGTGCACCTGCTTTGCAAGCAAAGTGGAATGGCTCCATGAAGTGAACACTGATGTGAAAGTTTTTCATCTGAGGTGATGAAATCTGGAATTTGCAGACTTGGAAACTACCTTTGGCCAAGCAATATGTGGAAGAGGGGATCCTTCAAAACCATTTGTATTGTCTGTGAATGGTTACAGTGTGAAAAACAAAGATGCACACTGAGCAGTCAATTTTGATATTATGCTTAGGTTTCATTACATCACTTAGATAATGAGTTTAAATCATGTTTTGTTTGCACAAAGTTCCCCTTTATGTCCACAATGTAGCAGTAAAAGATACAGTTGTTAAGGCACGGTTGCTATTATTATTTGAATGATTGTAATTAACATGGAAACTCTCCTATCTCCCTGTTTGGCATCTATAAAATCCTCCATGCATGGAGTGGTCCATTACTATAAAAAAAACCCCAACAAAACTCTCAAGAGTCTCACTGCTTCATGTTCCTTTCTGCCAGTGATAATTTTCCCTAAATTCAGTATATCAAATGCTTTCTCAGATTATATTTGTGGCCTAAGGAAAGCTCCACTGAAAATAATTGTGTTTATAAACCTAGCGACAGATGTCAGGAATTTATCTCCTTACCATGGCAGGACACGCCTCCTCTATTCTCCAGATCGGGGATTAGCTGGGGGAAAGGAGGGACGGACATCGAGCTACAATGTTTTCTCACCGTCTCCCTTAAGAGTTTCGCCTGAAACAAAGGAGGAGAAGCAGGAAAGGAAAGCAGGTGCCATTTGAGGCTCGGAATTACGGTGCCGTGGGACAAGCGGGACACAGCCCCACACCGGGACGACCCGCCCGGGGAAGGCGCCGACCCCACCCCGCCCATTACCCGCCCCCGCCGCGCCCCGCCTGGCCCGGCCCCGCACGCGCGTCAGGCGGAAGCAACCGCCCCCTTCCGGGACCGGCCCCTGCCGCGCCGCGCCGCGCCGCACCGCCCCGCTCAGCCTCGGCCGGCACTGCGCCTGCGCGCCTCGGCGCCTGACACCGCCCCCCGGTGACGGCACTCTGACCCCTGCGGCGGCGCTCCGCTCCCCGCCCCGCCCCGCCCCGCGCCAGCCGGGCCCGCCCTCCGCCCCGGGCCGCGCGCGCCGCCGGCCGTGCGCGCGGGGGCGGTGCCAGGGCCTCACCTCGCGCGCCCCGCCCTCCCCGCGCGCTCCTCGGGCGGGCAGCGGAGCGCGCGCCGCCGGTACCGCCGCGGCAGGTGAGCCAGGGGCGCGCGGGCTGGGCCGGGGTGAGGCCGCCGCCGCTGCTGGGGCTGGGGCCGGGGCCGGGGCCGGGGCCGGAGGGAGCGTAGGGAACCGGCCTGGCCCGCGCCGGGGGAGCTCTCCAGTGTGGGGGAGGGTGGCCTGCGGGCGGGGGCTTCCGGCGGCTCCGCGCCCGCCGCTCTGCGCCGCCCGGGGACTGGTGTCGGGGTGCGGCTGCCGTCCCGCCGCCCCCGGCCGGCGGTGTACGCCTGCCGGCCCCACCCCGGGGTGTGGGGACAAACGGGCGGCGCCCCGAACCTCCTGTGGGGGCCCGGCGGCCGCTCCCTGAAGGTTACGGGCGTCGACCTTGGCGACCTCCGACCGCAGCCCGCCCGGGCGCGGGGAACAGCGGGGAGGGGGCAGTGGGGCCGCGGCGGGGTCTGGCCGCCTGTTGCGGCGGGGGGCGGGTGCGGGTCCCTGAGGCAGCGGGGCGGCGGCCGGCGCCTCCCGTACCTGCGGAGGGCGGGGCGCAGCAGCGGCGGCACCCCGAACAAAGGGGCCGCGCCCCGGGGCTGGCGGGGAAAGGGGTCGGGGCGATCATCCGCCGGCTCGGCGGGACCGAGCGGCGGCTGCGGCGGCGACTCCTGCGGCGACTCCTGCCCCGGCTGGGTGCCGGAGACCCTGTGCGTGTATGTGGGCGCTGCGGTTCTAGGGTGAGTAAGAGCAGGGTTTCTGTAACATTTAATTGCTGCCTGCTTCCCTGTGCTGGGCTTTTCTGTAGTTAGCAGTAACTAGAGCTTGTGTTTGCTTGTAACACAAGGGAGAAGTACGAAGTATGCTATTAAGTTCCCCAAATAAAAAAAGAGCCTTTCGATGCTCACCTGTTTGGTTAGGTAAGCAATTTGGTGTTTGCTTTTGGGTTTCTTTTAAATGGAAGTTAATAGTTTCAGCTCCTTCCCCTTAATTGAGTCCTTAAAATGAAAATCTTAAGTGGGCCATACGTATCCCAAGAGTCACCTGAAGGGCGCTATGTGTGTTTGTTTTGTAACACCCCCAAACCGTCCTGGCAGAAAGATTGCCAAAATGCATATTTTCAGGCTCAAAATGACCCTAATGTTTTGTTTCACGCTTATATTTTCAGTTCTTGTTGGAAAGAGACTTGCCTTCTGCACTGCAAAACATTACACTTCCACAAGTGTAAGATACGTGCCTCTGCTGGCTTTTCAGTGTCTGGAGATAGTTTTATGCTCAGATCTCTCCATAACCTATCAGTTGTTCTTCGTCTTTTCCACTGAAAGTTAAACTGAAAAGAGAGGAGCTCCTGAGAGGGGGCTGGACTGGGAGAAGATACTGCTATTGTGCTAGTTTTCAGGATAATTAATAGTTATTATAACTGGATTCTTAATTAAAAATCCTCTTCTTTTCAGCTGACTTATTAATCTAATAGCATGTGCCTAAACATTTGAGTCCTGGGAAACTGTGATTCCTAATAGAATGAAGAACAACTGTTTAATATGTCAATATCTAATGTAGATTTAAATCTTTCAGGCTGTGCTTGCGCAACAGTTTGTCAAACACTTTTAGTGGAAGCCTCTAAATGGTAGAAATTTTAGGGATTGATAGTGCTAGTCATGTTTACCCTTTATTCTTTTCTGTAGAAATACGAGAATATGATGTAGTGTTGCATAAAAAGATCAAAAAAAGCCTTCAGTCCACTGCATGAGAGGTCAGCTGTAAGCTTAAATAAGCTGTGATGCTGAACAGTGAATGTACTCCTTCACTATTGCAAATTCCTTGATCTCAGTCTTCACTTTTTAGTGCTCTTCTGAATTTGAGGAAGGGAAAGATTACAAACATTTTAAAGTGAAGGATTTTGAGTTGTGTGTTCTTTGATAATGTTGTAATAATGTTGTCTTTATGTTTTTTGGACCTTAAGGAGAGGATCTTTAGCCATGAAAGTGAAAACTGGAATGTGTCCTAGCTGTGCATTTGTCGTAATCTTGTCACCTGTGGTCATGTACCTTTTAGATAAATAACCCATAGAAATAGTAGGCTATTGAGGGGAAGGTATGGGCGTGGGGAAATGGGGCAGGGAGAGATGTGACTGTGAGGATAAGGCAGTGCTGGATAAAGGCAACCAAGGAGGAGCACAAGACTGTTAAATAAGTGTAGTTGGAGACATTGCAGTGGTCCATGTGTCTTCTGTATTCAGACTGACTTCTAGTTTCCATAAGAACAGTTGTGTTCTTAACCTCAGATACTAAGTCACACACTGACATCCCTGTATCTACTTTTTTGAGGGATTACCCTGAAACAGAGGTGTTCCATCTAAGAAGTGGTTTTGCTCCTATTAAATTTCAAGTGTATCTGACTTGGAAAAAGACAACTGCTGAGGCAAAAGATGTTGCTGTCTTTGAAACTGATATATGGCAGTCTCCGATATCAAAGGATACTGTAGATACTGTGTCTTATGTAAAAAGGTGTTTAGGCACCGCATTTCAGCCAACTGACAACAGCATTATTTTTGCTGCAGTTTTACAACTGAAGAACAAATAATTATATGAGAAAAATCTTTTAACTTTTGTGATTAGATTTGGTTACTTTGCCACCCTAGTGAGTGCTATAGGATATAGTGGTCCTAGGAATCAGTGGTTGATAACATGTCTTCTAGACAGGGAACTCCCTGCCCCCTTGAGTGCTTATAGCCAGCTTCCTGTAACCTTCTAATGGCTCCAAGCTATTGAAATTACTTTGCATCTAAATTGAAATCTATTTTATGTGAGCAAGGTAGTTTGGTAGGCTAGTGACAGCATTCTTGTGAACATATTGTAGCCTGCCTGCCTCAAACACGCAATTACAGGACAACTGTGTTAAGCCTCCATTCTACCTTAAAAAGAATTTATGTGAGGAACCAAGTAAATAGAACAGTTGGTATTATGTATGTCCACTAAATGTTCTGCAAAATATTTTACATTTTATAAATTGTTAAGTAGGGAAGAAATGGTTATATTTTATTAGTCCATTGCAGTACTTAAAATCAGCTGTCAGGATAGTTATTAAAAAGTTATTTTTAAGTCTTACTGTCTGCAGAATCTGAAATTGGTTATAGTCCTTGTGGATATAAATAACTTAGAGTCACTTCTTAGCAAATGTACCTTGCAGACCAGGGGATTATTAAATCCTGTTTTGCTTCTCATTCTGTTTTCTCAACTATAGTGAGTCAGAGTCAGTACCTAAGGCCGAAGGATTTATCAGTGGTTACAGCTGCTTGTTGAATGTTGAATTATGGGTTGTTGTGCAAGCCATAACCATCAGATTAGGTTTATGCTCTGGAGCCTTAGGAGCTACTTACAGAAGAAAAAAAAAATCTGAAATTCCCACAGAAAAAACAGTATTGGATTGAAAGGTAGGAAAAAGTTGGAAAGGAATCTAGTATAGATTAAGTAATGCTGCCTTAGAATGCACCAATGAGAGAATTCATTGCCTTTGCCCAGAGGGGGGCTTAGTATTTACTAGTCATATTTTTTTTAGAATTCAATTTGTCTCTATCAAAATTCCCAACACCTTTGGGAGAATAGATTGGTAACACTGAAGTATCCAGGCTTTGCGCAGAGGGGGAATAATGGAGAAAGGTGTGCTGAAGATGTTAGATGACATAGAGAGTTACTATAGAGAATTTGAAGTAAGCTATGCTGTAATCAGTTTATAAAGGAGAGAAGCCAAAAATGCAAAGAAGGCAGAACAAACAAGAGATGTAGAGTTGGTTGCACAGTAACTCTGCAATTGTTACTTTAGTGGAATTGATGATGCTTGTTTTGTGATACTGGCTCCTTAGTTGAAGTAATTATAATGTATGTTGAATTCCTACCAGTAAAGTTCATTTAATGTATTGTATTTTTCTCTGTAACAGTAAGTTTACTACATCATTTGATACAAGAGTGTGGGAATGTCTGGTGCAGTGGCCCACAAGGTTTTATTAAAAATTGACGTGTGAATATACTGTATGACCAAACAAGTATTTCTGCAAATTATGGAAAATGCTATTTATGAAGGTGCTTTGCACCTGTGCTTAGTAGGTGGGTAGCCATACATTCAGGCCTTGGTACCTGTTTCATCTTAGTCTCTGAAATACTAATTTAATAGCCTTCTGTGTTACTATTAGACTTGGTTTTTAACTCTGATCCTTGTTTTGGGAGTCTGGGAATGCTCTACATATAGCACCCACATACAGACAGGCAGAAATGTTTCTGTCAACATTAAACAGATTGCAGTAAACATGGAAGTCTTTCAAAAATGAAACATCTGTGAAGAAAATAAAAAGCAAACTATGTGTGGTACAGTCCTTCTCTTTGCTAGTACTCCCATTCAAGCCTGTCAGACAGTGCAGAGTAAAGGAAGTCTGTCATTTCAAGATGTAGCAGTGTAGTCCTGTTGGTATAGCTTGTTGTTTCCTGACAAGGCTTTTAACATGGAAGTAGTTAATACCAGCAGCACTTTGCCCAGTGGGATTTATTTCAGACTTCAAAATAAAAGAAATTATACAGACAGGAAAACAGTGTTAATGTGACAGATGTCTGCAGGGATGCTGTGTCGGTCACAAAACCCACATGCAGTGTGTGAGGTCACACAATGGAAGATACTTGAGTAGATGGACCCGAAGGCCCTACTCAAGGCAAGGCTGGTAGCAGCTCATCATCAGCCATCTGCCACTGTTACCCATGGAGATCAAAGTAAGCAAAATCAGATACTGAATCCAAGTGACTGTTGTGTAGAAGAGCTATTTTGGAATGACACCACTTAATCATAAAGTTCTTGCACACTTTAACACCTAAATTAATTTCACTTATGTAGTGTAACATGCAAATAAGCTTCATTCCAATCCTCAGAACACTTATATTTTAAGAAATAACACTGCACACTCATAAGAACTGATTTTTGTAAGGTCAAAATTTATATTGTCCAAATTAATAGTTCACTGCAATGCTTCAGTGACTGATCCAGTAGAGTCATGACTGGTAGCTCAGTGCACCTTATCACAACTTGAGTTCTGTGATTTCTAATAAGTTTACATTTTTGAAGTTGATTTGAAAATGAAAGTGAAATTTGTTTTACACTGATATAGTTCATGGAAGTCAATGATACAGCACAGGCCTGTATGAGTATGATTTATTAAAGTGTCTTTCTTTACTGGTCCAGATTATGTATTTTTTGTCCGCTGCTGATTAGACTTGATGATTTTGAGGTTCCAGTTAACCCATATTCAGTGCAAATAAAGTATGTAATAAACCAGAAAAGCTTAACCTAGAAAGGAAACTGGACTCCTTCTCTATACAGTCCAGCATTGTCATTCAGAATTTAAGGAGCAAATGCATTAGACTAAATGTCAGAAACTGCTTTCACAGCAAGTTTGCCATCTAAAATGTTATTAAATGGTTAGTGTTGTAAGGAAGAAAATATAGTTACAGGTAACATTCATAATTAATTCCAGTTATTCTGCAACATCTCGGAGTACCCTGTAGGAAGAGACCCACTAAATTGAGATGTGTGAAATTCCAGTACTTGATTGTTTTTCCCTGTTTTATGAAGACTGTGATAAGAACAATAATGAGAAGTTAAGGTACTGATAAAGAACAAGAAAGCTGCTCATCTGACTTAATTTGGTTTGTATCAGTACTCGTTTTAGTGTATAGTGTAACATAAAGGACTGTTTTTAGAAAAAAAACCTGAAGAAATACAGATGCATTTGTTTCAGAAATATTAAAGAGACTTAACCAAGTGTTCTTCTGGGTGCAGCATTCTTTCTGTGAGGAACTTGTCTCAGGTGTGGTTTTATAATTAAGCAGGAGCTCTTGCTGCCGTTTGGACTTAAAGGAGTTAAATTCTAAATCTTAATCCAAAATACGCCACTGTCCTCTTTCTCGCATCTTGTTTTGATAATAACTTGGATCTTAAGTCATGATTTCAACTTTTTACCCTTCTGCTTTTAGGGGAAAATACTCACTTTTGACCAATATATATTCCACATCTTAAATGCCTTTGTGCTTTGTTAAGAAATCCCATTGCAGGCATTGCCAGCTGGTTTTTGTTGTGTTGAGAGCGTGGGAAGTTATAATTTGTAGATTGATGGGGTTGAAGAGGCCAGTAGCTGATCCACAAAATATTTTAGGAAAGTCTGTATGTGTACACCCATGCAGCTGTCTCCCTGTCGGTCACTAATTTTGGGCACGTAGTTACTAGTTTACTGATAGGCTTGCAGTTACAATTAAAGATTGTATAGTGCAGCTGCTCAAGAAAATGCTGGAATTTCTCAGTTCGTCTTTGCCCAAGAACCCGAATGAGATATGAAATGTTTCGGTTTGGAATAATTCTGAAACCTTAGGAGGTCCTGATTTTTGAGAAACTTCTTTAATGTCATGCCTCTTTAATGTTTTTCATTGGATCTTAATGAAAAAGTTGTTTCTTTTTGGGTAACTTGGTTTAGCACATGTTGAACTTTAGTAGAAGAGCATCTTTTTCTAAACCTTAAGTGACAGTTAAGCTATATCTGTTGTATTTTATGTCTTGCAGAGGTTGAATTTTATAGCCCTTGCAGTCAAAGCAGATAGAGGAATGAAGTAAACTAAGAAAAATACTCTCTGCAAGATGCACGAGTTAAAACTGAGACCGTGTTTGTAACATGCAGAGTTTGTGAGTTTCTTCAGACTGGAGTATTTTGAAGAGCATTGCAAAAGCAGTCTTAAGGTCTAGTGATCTTAAGAGTAGTTTGGATAATTTGAGGAAAACAGTCTGTTGTTTGAGTAGTGAAGTTTTATATTATAATCTTCCTAGTAAGGTTTACTACAGTTTTAGGAGAGAAGACTTTTTTTACAAATATGGGGGGAAATACGTTTATCTGAGGGAAAACTGAAACAGAAACAATCTTGTAGTCAAGTACTAGGATTTAAGATAGTATGAACAATGAAATACAATATGATAAAGTAGTGAAACGGTCATAACTAACCCACTCAGAATGGCATAGTTAGATAGTCAGGGGTTTGAAGGAGATACTTTCAGGAATGTAATTCCTGTTTTACAGCAAACTAAGACTGGTCATGCTATCATCTATGAGCAACAGGAATGGGTTTTAATAATGCTAACTTTTCCATACTTTATGCAGGACTCTGACTGCATTAAGGTAAAAGAAATAAACCCCTCGAGGAGAAAAGCAGTAAAATTAGCTTCTGACTCTGTGGTGAACTGATGGTAATAGAAGTACTGCCACTGAATTGAAAGCTTGCAAGTGACCAGCTGAAAAGAAAATGTTTTCGTAAGTCAGAGGTAATGAAGGTTTCTTAGGCCAGAGAAAACCATGCAACATTGTAAAGGTATTAGGTCACTTACTTCTCACTGGAATTTAAAAGGTTGTGTGTACAGAAAGGAAAACAGCTCACACTTGGTACTGTTTAGTATTGCAATGTGTGTAGAATTGAATCAGTTAAATGTTGATAAAGATATTGGATTTCACCATAGACAGACTTCTGTAGTAGTTTTTCCATGGGGAGACTGGCCTTTAAAATAAACTGAGTTTGGTCTGTGACCACTGCTGGAATGCCTTTAGCTTTTGCATTGTGTGTCAGGTCAGAGGAAGAGAGACACACTTGCAACCCATCTAGTGATGTGCAATAGTACACCATCCTTAATGGTGCCTTTTTCAAGAGTTTTTGCCTTTGGAGTATGATTTAAAAATTAATTTTTAGGTTTTTTATCAGAAGTTTTTGATAACTGCTTCACTTGGTTCCCCAGATAGCCAGAAATTAATGTTATGCTTGCTTCTGTGTTCTGAAATTGATCTATGATTTTAACATAGGTTGCTTTGCAAAGAATTTTTCTTAGATAGTCTGTTCTGTTAAAACTTGGAACTTACACACTTACATTCTTGTAAAGTCATTTAACAGTTCTGAGTTACTTTGTGCATTGTAAGAGTTGTAAGAATTGAAACAAGAGCAAAAAGCAATTTTTAAAAGTGACTACTCTACAGTTTGAGAACATTCAATTTGAAAATGCCTTCTGTGGTACTTCAGGAAAAGTGTGATCAGTATTTTAAGTAGGACAAGATGAAAACCACCTTTGACTGGCACCTACTGTGAAAATTGATGAATTTGTGTGAATATTAATAATTTCATATTAATTTAATGAACTGAATGCCCTCTGTTTCTAGCCATTGCAAGTTTAGTGCCCATTATATGTGAAACAGCCATGAAAGTCTATCATGTATCGTATGATTGGCAAGCATATATTGAACTAAAAGACAATTCATTGCCTGATTGGGTCTTTTAGGTCTACTAGATTAACTCTATCAATTTTTCAAATCATATATCTAACAGTTTTAGAATAAATGGCATCCAAGAATGGGGAGGGATCCGCCAAACAGTGTTTCAGCTTTATGAGTCCTGTATTACTATGCAACATCGGGTCTATAACCACTTGTGTTCTTGAATCACCAATTCAAAAGATTTTTGTGTATTTGCAAACCAGTGTCATTCATTGAGTCGTGCATATGAAATCCATGTTCCCTGAATAAAACAGAAAAATTATTATGATTTTAGGAGAAGAAATTTGCACTGTATAGAATATAAACTGAAGGAGACATTACCAGAACAAAATATGGCTACCGAAGTAATGCTCTTGCAATAACACTACAAAAAAGTACTTGTGCATTTCTAATTAGGTGGTAAAACAGATGGCAAAGTCATAAAATGTATGAAGTGACTTACTTTGCCAAGTCAGATTTCACTAAAGAAATTTGCTGCAGCTGCATGATTCCTTAGAGGAATAAAAGGAACTTTTTGAAATGCAAAATCCAACATGATCATATTTCGTTAGGTTCCATTTGGCTGGTGTATTGATGCAGTCTACCTGTGGGGAGAGAGAACGCTTGCCTGTGTTTGTGAAGAGGAGACGGAGAACTTGGTACCTGCTTCTTGGTATCTCTTGTTAAAGCCCTGCATTCAGTCCTGTGTGCTTGCATCATTTGTGCTGTGGCCTTTGATGTAAATGTGCTTGCAACTGCTGGAGAACTCGTTTCCTGCATCCTTCATTATTAGAAGTCGTTTTATTAGCATGAGATGTGAAGGATAATGTATTGTGGTATTCCTACTCTGCTTTTGCTGAAACTTCATTCAGCTAGGCACTGACTTTTGGAAGGAGGCAGTGCCTCCCTCAGAAATGCTTTATTTGAAAGCTTAGATTTTGTCAATAATTTCATAGGAGTGTTACTTAAACAAGGCTCCTGTGTTCATTCTGTCTGTACTAATGCTTGAAAGAATTTAAGGGTGTTCATGTGAGTTTTCACCGTAGTACTATTATGACTGGCTAACAGGGAAAAATAGTTGTTTTGAGCAGGATAAATTCCCATCAGAACTTGTGTGACAAGAGGTGCCTGCAAAACAACAAGACTGCTTCTACCAGGCGGAGCCCTAAGCTATAGAAGAGATGCTGTCTGCATCCCTTCTGTAAATTCCGTAAGACTGTTGGGTGCAGCCTGCCATGAGTGTGATAACTGTTTTGCTTTGCAGATACCATTTATTTCTAGATTTCTCTGTCACAAGTTAACTTTCCTGCCTGTAGAGCAGTGAAACTATCTGGGTGCAGTTTTGGGTTTAGTCAATGTGGATCTTGATTGTCATTCTTTCTGGCTGTAAAAATGACCATGCAAATATTTGTGGCTTCTAGAAAACACACATCTGACATTCTGAACTTCTAAAGGAAGACTAGGGTTTTTAACAATTAAAAAGATATCTGTGTTAGAGGACAATCTATATTTTTTCAAGTATGTCTTTTGGAAGCCACCTTCAGACTTTTCTCAAAGAATTTACTTCATCCACCCAAGTCAACATGCTTACATTTAAATCTTCCTGAAAGTTCTGTGGTGTATATTGAAGTGTAAATGTACAGGGGCAAAAAGGACACACTAATGTGGTTGAGATTTCTTTTGAAATATTATTGACCAAAAAACCCTGAATTTTTTATACTGGATATGCTGTGAACAAGTTTTGAATGCAGTGCACTTGAACTGCTTTTGAAAGTGCACTACTGAAGCTCAGTACTGCAAGCTGTGGCATAGTGCCTTCAAGAGAACTCCATTCTTGTTGCTTTCTAGAACAGCTGGAAGCAGCAGCTGTGTGCAAGTGTCAGTGAAGCCTAACTTATCGTCAATCAAAAGTTAGCTTCCAGATGTGCTTTCTTGTACTTGAAACACAAGATAAAAATGGCTGTGTCTCGTATGTCTTAGGTGACACTAACTTAAATGTGTTCTTGAAATGTTTCACTGAGTTCTTAGTAGAATAGCACTAGTTAAGACCCTGAGCTGTTGATTCTGCATTATTAAAATTCATCTTTGTAGGCTGTATGTTGACTCTTATATTTTGGGGGGAATGGGGGTTGGGAGACTGTCTTTGTTCTATACCAAATGCATCTCCCATGAATGTAACTTGACTTTTGATTATGGGTAACTGATGTGGGATGCTCTTCCACAGATATACCCCTCATCTGTTTCAGCCTTTCATTAGTTTTGCTTATGGTAGAAAATCAGCTGTAGTACCATAGTACTTGTTTGTCTGCCTTCCCTCTGAATCCATGCAAGTCTGTGGATAGCTTTGACAGGCTAGTGGCATGTAATTGTAATTGTTCATTATTCTGTCGTGTCTGCTGTGACTGTTAATTCTCTCCTCATGATGTATAATCTTAAATCAATACAAAATGAATGCCTTCTGTAGTATGCTAGATTACAGATCTTCATGTTTACTAATTGAATATGAAAGAAGACGTGACCCTTACACTTTGTGTTAAAGCACTTCAGCACCATCAGCCTCAGAAAGCTAAGTTCCCTCAATGATTAGAATAGACTGAGAGAGGGCACCAGCCATGTATTGAACTTGTAGAAGCAGGAACAGTATTCTAGACTCTCACGTAAATGTGTATATTACTAAAATTATTATACAGTGTAACTTTAGTCCATTGAACTATGAAAGCAAGCTTTAACCTTGTGTTAACCTTGGTGGCGGGCTTGAGGTGCTGCTCTTCCCACCAATCTCTGGATCGGTCCAGGTAAACCATTGCAAGTCTCTAGAATTCTTACCGATGTTTTGTAATAGCCATCACATAACTTGCAAAAAGTGAGGAATCTTCAACAGGTGTCAGATTACGGTTTAGAAACCCTAAAACACTTGCATTGTTTTGCCACAGTGTTTATAGGCTGGAAGTGCTGTAGTTTTGCTTTCCCCATGCTCAGCTCTGTGTTGTTCTGGGCTGTTTTTGGTACCAGCAGACTTGTGTAGGTAACTAATCTGTTCAAAAAACAATATAGGTTAATTTTTGTCCAGAGCAACTTCTTAAGTGCTTTGCCACGTAATTGTTGCAAACACCAGTGCTATTGGGAGAAAGGATATGGGGATATCAGACTGTTGCAGGTTCAGTTTATATCGGCCTTGCAGACACACACAGTTGGGCTCAAGCGTGTATTTTGTCAGCCATTTATGTGGACAGTGATGTAGCTGTTTTGTTTTCTTTTCAGTACACTACAGGGTTTGAAATCTTAAGACCTTGATTTTGTTCTAGACTGTTTCTGTTGTTCAGTTTGTCAGGGTTTTCATGTGCTGTTCCATGTGGGTTTCAAGAAATTTCCTTATGGAAGTGCCTCTCCAGAAGTCATCTTGCAGGATGCCGAAGAGGCCTTTTGGTAAGAAAATGCTGAAATGATGACTTAAAACATATGAAATACGTATCTGTTCTCACTTCAGAAGGTGCTGTCTAGTTCTTGGCCATGCCCAGCAGTTGGCACTAAGGTCTTGTGGAGCCTCTGGGAGACTGCTAGAACTCTGTGAACCTGTTTCCCTTGTTTTAGTGACTTCTTGTTGGAGACATCTCAATTCTTCTGATGCTGTCTTAAGAGTATAAAGCTGTGGGCATGTGGGAACCACTATTCTTTATAACAACACAATGTAATTTATGGGGTGGATGGGCGTCTTACTGGGTGAAGAGTTCACTGGTTGACTTTTCCAGTTCAAGTGCCTAGATATGGTTATGATTTGAAGTACTTGTCTCAAGGGGCTGGGAAATGTAGGTCTTTTGCCTGAGGAGATTTGCTTCTGTTGAGAGATAGAACTGAAGTCAGTCTTCTACCCTTTACTTTTGTTAGTATATGTCAGTCACTGTATATATATATACAGTCAGTCACTGTAGTAAATTTGTTTTGTGGGTATGGGAGGCACAAGCACCTTCTAAGGTGTGCCCTAGAAAGCTTTGGAAAGAAGGGTTCTTATGAAACCTTGAATGTAATTTAACTGCTTGTTAAACTCATGGGAAGCTCCAAATCCTAATTTGTAGTTAAACGTGTTTGTCTCAAACGATTTTTTTCAGGACATAGGGAAATGCTGTGAAAGTTTCTAACTTGTTATGAGGCTGAGTTTCAGGAGGCATGTTTCATTACCTAATGAAATTAGTCATTTCTAAGATAGGTTTGAACATTTGGGTTCATTCTTTTTCTCTAGTTTACTACTTCAAGTTTCTGGTGATTATTTAACATTTGAAATACTTGTTCTACCTTAATAAAATACTGATGTTACTTTGTGCAGTTTGGCAGATGTTGTGTATTTAAACTGTAATAAAACACCAGTCAGTGACACAACAATAATGCTGATCTAACTTTTAAAACTTCCTTATTCTCCAGTTCTTAAAACAGCTGGTATCATGTCCCATGCTGTGTCCTCCTGTATCCTATCAATTTCTGGTCGTGGGGTGTTTCTGCTGATCTGGTTTGAATGTTGTAATTGGAACCAGATGATGGGAGGGTTAGATTCTGCTTGCCTGGAGTTGCCTCCCTCCTTTTCCAGGAATGCTTTTATTGCAGAAATACCTGAATCATTTGTGAGGTGTCTTCCAGATGTTTGGCACCTAGTATGCTAGTGCTTTTTTCAAACAATACATTCTCAAGTATACTTTTGCTCTTGTTAACCAAACTGAAACGATGGGACTCAATAAACACTTAAGTAACTGGTTGAATCTGTGATGTTTTCATAACAGATAAGATTATATTGCTTCATGGTCCTTGGGGATGTGAAATATGTTGCCATTTTTCAAATTCTTGTTCCTGTACTTTTTCTTAGAAAATTGAACTTGTAATTTGTAGGTCATGCGGGGCAACAGAGTTTTGATTCACTTTGGGGAATTACGAAACTTTGGAGAGTTTTTAAACTCACTTTAGAAAATACTGTCAAATAATTACCATACATTTTCACTTCAGCATGAAATAAGTTGTGGCTAATGTTTCTGGAGGTGATAGATTGTACTAAGTGTAAAGTGCAGAGTAGTGCAGGCATTAATTTCTTCAGGTAAAAAAAGGGTTATTTGTTTAGAGCAATAGGAGTTTCCATTGCTAAATTTCCTTTAATTGTCCAGTAAGTAATTGATAATTTTGCCTCTCTGGAAGTATTTTGGTCAAAGCATACTAACTAGTTCTTGATATTGTGCAGGCAGCTCACATACTGCAGTTAAATTATTCGTGTTCCTTCAAATGTATCAAGTTCTAGCTCTCTTAAACAGAGTAAAGGTGGGTGCTGTAATGTATAAGCTAGCAGTTGTAATTGATGCTTATTATATAAAACAGTCTTCAGGGGAGGAAGTTACTCATCATAAAAGTGAGTGGGTAATGAGGTTAATATGACAAGACTTTCAAATCTTTATGTAATCTCGGAAAGGAAACAAAAGAACGAGGATTCAGTTTTGATGTATTAGTTTTATGTAGGCTATAAAATTGACAATAAAAAATTGTCTTGCAAATTGAAGAAGGGTACCACTATCTCTACTTATTAACTAGAATCAACTATACTAACTGTACCAGCTATCTGTAAATAAAAAAAGATGTTTAAACTAGTCCCTTTCAAACAAATGTCTTCAGCAAATCAAAGTCCTCCTGTTAAGGACAACTGCATATTCACAAGGCCTGCATGAAGCTTTATGTATAGTAGTGCAGAAGATGCCAGCTGAATTTTTGCTTGTAATGATGTGACTTTGGTGTAAAGTTTTTTTTTTTTCTTGGTTCTCATTTGTGTTGCATTTATGAGACTCCAAGGAATTAAAATGGGCGGAATAGCTTCTTGACTTCTTTTGGTCACCTTCTCTAAGAAAATGAGGGGCTGATCATATGCTCTGTTCTTTGTTAGTTTTTGGCCAGCTTTGGGTACATTTTGACAGAGATGTAGATGTCAGATATGATTGTTTCTATAAATTTCTTCAATATTTGCTGCTGGCTAAATATGGGGAAGTCTGTACCCTGTGATCCACCGTGTTCCCTGTGAAGGCAAAGAAGTAATCTAAATTGGGTGTCTCTTGCCCTCTTTGGATGGTACACAGCTATTCTGTTGGCCACTTTTTTGCTCTCCCTTAATGTATGAACCTTAGGATTATTGCATTGGGGAGGGATGTAGAAGGAAGAATGCTTTGATTGGTTCGGAGCAAGTTACTCTGTAGGAAAAAGCCAACTGAGGAACAGGACAGCTTAAGAAGAGTCATCTCAGTTTAATCAGGAGGATAAAATAAAGACTAATAAAGGGAGATCAAAGATTCCTGCTTTTTGTTTTTTTCTTTCCTAACTTGTATTTGCAAAGATTTCTCCCTGGAAATATTGTCCCTGAAGATGAAAACTACTTTTTGTGCTGGCACTTGATTATCTTACTCTTCTGGATCTGGAGATAACCATTCTGTTATCAGACTTTATGCGGATGTTAACATGATACTGTGTCCAAGTTGTGTTACAGAAGCACTGTCCAGCTCACCCCTGTAGTGGGTGGAGTTGCATGTTATATGTAAATCCACGGGGGACTAAAAGTAACATTGTAATTTTTGTGCAGACAACATATGCAGGCTGTAATGTGTGAAACTAATGATAAGTTTTGATACAGGTAGAAGCCAGTCGCTCAAGACGAGCAACAGCTTTACAACTCCAGATAGAAGTTTCATGATGATCTTAACTTCTTTGTTATTTTTACATTATTATTTAGCTACCTACTCTTCTTTGATCAGATTTCTAGATTGTTGGACAAGATGCTATTACTGATGCTAACTTGAATTATAATTCCTACTCCTGCAGTTATTAGTTAATCTAATTGCTCCCTAGCCTAGCTCAAAAACAAAAAAAAATCCTAGCTCCAACTGGAAGCCTGCCATTAAATGGAGCACAGAATCATGGGTGTGTTTATCTGCAAGCAGGCACTAAAACAGCTGTAGGAGCTTTGAGAACTGCTTACTTTGTCTGAGCACTCAGAGTTTCATTTGTTTGTGTCTTTATCTGCTCAAATATGTTGGAAAAGGGCAGCTTCTTAGGAGTTTATCTGCAGTGGAGGTGATGACTGATCTGTAGCATGGTGGTTAGACAACGCTCTTGCCCTTCTGAGTGAAGATACTGCAGTACATTGCTGAGCCAGTTAAGCTTTTCCTTCCCTTCCAGCTTGTTGAACTACATGAAAAACTGTTTAAGAATAAACTTCTGTATGTGTCGACAGCTGAATTGATGCTATGGGATTTCCAAATGGTGTGGTAAAAAGCTGACCTGTATAAATGGATGACATGGATATTGACAACACTGTGCTTGACTCTTTGTGAACATCTTTCTGCTGTAGGTGACATCGGATTTGACTGTAGGGTAATCCAGTGTTTCTCTTCTGACCTGCAAATAATTTTGCACTGGGAAGATTAAAATAATAATAATAAATCCCATGGTATGCATAATAAGGAATTATGCTTTTTGAGCTTCGTACAACAGGGTTCTTGTCATAGTCTCTGTCTGTTTTATCATAATTTTGAAGTAGGACAGTTCAGTAACTAGATATGACCCAAATTAATACTTCTCATGAAACAGGCTACATAAATTACAGGCAGAAAGACTTTGCATGAGACTTCATCTCAGGTGCTTTACTGTTAAAATTGGAATCTAGGTTCCTCTTTGTTTTTCAAAACACACTGAAACAGGTAGGATTGTGGCAGTAGCTTAGAACTTACCACTTTCAAGGTCTGTCTTCTCTCTGGCAGAGTATTTGCTCTGAAGCAGTCTCTTTGGATTAAGTGTTGTTGGCACAGTATCATATTGTATTGTACTTGCATTGTTAGTAACTTATTTCTCTCTCTTTCCCATTGTCTACTACTCAGCAGGCCTAAGTTTTGCCAGCATTATATCTTTATTGGATTGTGAAGAACTTGGGAGCAAACTGACATCCCTGAGCCGCCCTCCTCCTACAAAATGTGGCATAGTGTTTATGACAAGCTTATCTTGAAGATTTGAAGTCTGTGGTAGTATGAAGTTTTGCTGTTTTCAGTATCTTAATGGAATGTTGTTTACTGACAATTATTTGTCGGGATCAAATTGGAAATGTGTTGGGTTTTTTTATGGGTCAGCTGCTTCAGAGAGTACAAAAAGTGGCAACTTGTTTGTCACACTGGGACACTACTTTTTGAATTGCAAGTTGAAGTAAAATTCGAATTTTCACATTGCTCAATCTACTTAAAGACTGGAGATTAATTTACAACAAATATTACAGTGAAATACTGCTGCTGTGTATTGAATTTTTTCATATTGTAGTATTGTTAGCCCAAACTCACCTGAGTGAGGTCCTGCTGAATTCATTTGGACTTGTATTGAAGTACTTACAGAAGAATAGTCTGTTTTCTTGCTCAGTAATCTTAGAGTAGGCCATATCCAGGTAGATGCTGTAATCTAAGCTTTGCAAACTGAGCTGTTGTCAATTGATAATGGAATTCAGATGAATTTTCTTTCTTACTTGTCTGACATACATACTAAGAAGCATGACTTTCAGTATATGTTTTTCCTTTAAGAGAAAAGTGTTCATAGACAAAACAGTGTAGTAGGTTGAAAGCATGCACATAGCTTGGAACTATTTTCATGTTCTCGTACTCCCTCTTGAGTAAAAAGAAAGCAATGGTTCTTTTTAAGCCAAAACAGAAATGTGTGTTTGCTCTTTTCCATCTCATTTTTAAAATAACTTGTAGCATGATATTAGTTATATTTGTCTGTTATATCTCTGTAATGAGTGTAGCAGCTTACTTATGCTTATTTTGCTTAGATAATCTTTCTGGGGAAAATAATTTGACTTAATTTTCAGTTGCATTTTCAGAATTCTTTGCTGGCAGAGTGGGTAGTGGTGCTGATGTGATCTCAAGAGCTTTTCACATAAGTTGTGGGTTGATCTTGGTAGGCAGCTAAGTACCACTGCTTGCTTGCTCCCCCTGCCACTGGTGGGAGGGGGGAGAGAATTGAAAGGATAAAAGTAAGAAAAATTGTGGGTTGAGATAATGATAACTTCATAAGTCTTTTTTAAAAACTAAAACAAACCCAAGAAGAGCGATTAAAAGAAAACTTGCTCACTGCTAGCTGACCAATGCCCAGCCAGTTCCTGAGCAACGGCAGTGCTGACAAATTTCAAACCTCTCTGCCAATGTTTATTGCTAAACTATGGCATGGTGTTATCCCTTTGGTCAGCTGGTCTGGCTGTGTCTCTCCTAGCTGCTTGCTCATCCCCAGCCTGCTTGCTGGCATGGCAGTGTGAGAACCTTGATGGCATGTATTTATTTATTTTTACTTCTAGGAAGGATTGGCTTAATCTCCAATGAAGCTTTAGTCATTGTGCTTTTATACTACCTGCATCACTGCTAACAAATCCTTAGTGCATGGCCTCAACTGGGGATTTTGATACAAGTTTTAAGGAAGTTGTCATGCTTCACATTCTGCTTGTTTAATCTGCACAGAAGGATGATTCATTATGCAGTAGGGTGTAATTTTATTGTGACATTGTCAAATAATCATGATGGCTAAAGGTAATGAGGTAATCATGCCAAGTTACTATACTGTGTTATTATCTGATAGTTCTGTATATAACTGAGCTGTGCTGCCATGTGAATGTGCTCTTTTTGAGTTTTCTAATAAAAAAGATCTAAGTTACATTTGGTTTTTAATTGCTACCATAAATCTTTATTTATATATATAATGTAGATGTCATTGTCTCTTTTGGAGTTCAGACCTTGTTTTGACCTTAAGTTTCTGGAGGAGAGCGCATTCTGTCACTGTACAGGGACTTTCCTGTGTTTTAAGAATGGTGCAAGCATTCACAAATACAGTTTTATTACTGTTGGGATAGGTAGGGAATGAAACAAAGGTGTGGGAAAATAGAGATCCACTAAAACTGTAGCATGGATGATTTTTTTTTTAAAGTTAATGGAATTGTTACTTTTTGTGCTTGTGCACATGTACATTAAACTGTGTGAATCAGCTGTTATAGAGGCCTTTGGTGTTGGTGAGATGCAGAGATTTGTGTTTAAACAAGCAGTCACAGGACTGAGACAAATACTCCAAATATACAAAATAAATACATTTGTAGGCAAGTTGAATCTTTCTACTCTGTATAAACTAAATGGTTATTTTGGTTTCTGACTTACTGAAACTGGATATTTTTAGATGTTAAGTTTGCTTGCTTTTCCTGTAAAAGTACTCTAGCTAATTCTTGCTGCTGTGTCTTAGTGCATGCCATTTAAACTCAAAATCCCTTCAAAAGTTTGTTTTCTTCCCCTGCAGCTGTCATATCATGTTTTCTTATATAGTGTTGACTCACTGTGGCTTCCTTTTTCAATTCTTGTGTAGTAAACAAGAAATCTTGACACCTACTGGGCCACTAAAAGAAAATACTACATACCAAAATGCTGTTTCCATATGGTGAAGGATTTCTTTGCTTAATTAAAAAAAAAGATGAGCTCAATATAATTTGTGGAATGATTTCCAGTGAAAGAGCAGCTAGATTTCACTAAAGCAGAACTGAAATGAAGTCATTAAATATGTAGAGATTTGAAAAAAATCTACTGTATCAGTTCATATGGGAGAAGGAAAAGAAACTAATGAAGAAATATTTTTCTTCTAGATTTTTTTCATTTGATACCTGTGAATTTTCTGCAGTCCAAAGATGGCAGCAAATAAACCTAAAGGACAGAATTCATTGGCTTTACACAAAGTCATCATGGTGGGAAGCGGTGGTGTAGGAAAATCTGCTTTAACACTACAGTTTATGTATGATGAGGTAAGAGTCTGTAGTAGAAAGTATCTCAGGAGGTGCCTACTACATGGTATTGTTTAAGTTACATTTGTACAATTATTTTCTGAAAGGGTCAAAGTGTATGTGATGTGGTATGAAATTCAGCAGTTAAGTGGAAAAAAAAATGTTTTGAGATTACTGATTTTCCCTTTAGAGGTACCTGTGAAGGGAATATTTGACCTTTTTCAGACTTCTCAGCTGTTAGATACTCTGTCATATTACTGGAATATTTTTTCATTGCTCACTAGACCTATCGGAACTTGGTTATAGCTCAAAGCTTCTTCACTTAGTTGAGTTGCATTATGCCTGAAACAATCAATTCCTTCCATGGTTTTTTTTTGCTGCTGTTGAAGAGAGGAAAGAAAATCAGTTTCTCTTTTTGTGTTTTTTTTTCCAGTGGAAGTCATCCTTTTTTATTAAAAGTCAGAAGTTAAGCATTCAGTGTACTTTAAAAGTTGATACCAAATATATCCAAAGTCAGGACTACCTGATTTCTTAATGGAACACAGCCAGATGTTGTGCTTGAACCAGAAGTAGAGGTTTGGGTAGTGCACAGACACTGATGTTTTGAAATTACCTCTATGTTTCCTTATAATGGCTGAGGAAAGCAAAAACCTGAAAACTGTTTGGGCTGATGAAGTCTGCTTTAACTATGAGTTGTTTGAGTACTTCACAGGGCCTAAATGCATAATGCTTTGTTATTAATTACAGTATCCATTGAAGATGTTTGCTATATCCTTATGTGCAAACAGAAGCCATTGCCTTGTACAGGCATTTTACATCATGAAGGTTTTTTTTCTAGTTTGTTGAAGACTATGAGCCCACCAAAGCAGATAGCTACAGGAAAAAGGTGGTTCTGGATGGGGAAGAAGTCCAAATTGATATATTGGATACAGCAGGGCAGGAGGACTATGCTGCAATTAGAGACAACTACTTCCGAAGTGGAGAAGGTTTTCTTTGTGTCTTCTCTATTACAGAGCTGGAATCCTTTGCAGCAACTGCAGACTTCAGGTAAGTTACAAGGCAAGATAATCATTCTAATTACACTGAGATGATTGAAAGTGATTTTTTTTGTGTGTGTTTTGTAATATCCTTTTGATGGTCCAGATTGGATGGCAGCTCTTACTGTTGTCACGTAATGTTTTGAACAGATGCCTAGCCAGGCCTTTGCTATCTGTACCACTTCAGATGTCTTAGCTGCTGTGTTTCTCTGAATACCAGAAAGGCTATTGCCACAGAGCAGATACACAGCAACATTCAGAAGACAGCTGGCTCACCACAGTCTCAATCACAGACTGAGTCGTATTAAAACTCTTATGATAGTAATAGAATATTATACAGGCGGCAGCATATTATAGGTGTTTAATTTCAGTTGGGAGAGAAAACATTTAAATCACTCATTACTGTATTTTTAGAAAAAGACAAAAGATATCAGAAAGCAGTTTTACCAGTTCAAAGTGTAGTGAAATAGGAAAGGCCGTAATATTTGAAAGAAAATTAAGCAAACAAATATAAGAAGGAGTTATCTGCATCCTATTGAAATTAGTCTTTTTGGAGATGCTGTCACAATTCAACTTAAATAGCACTAAGTAGCAGAATATGTTTAATATCTCTAAGGGAGAAGGAAGAGGTATGGAGAGGGGAGAAAGTGAATTTTTTATCTTCTGGTGGTTTTTTAAAAATTTATTTGTGTCTCTATATGTCTGTGCTTATATATTTTGAGAGAGGGAGGAGCAGGCCTTGTTTGTTTGCACGCTTATGCTGGGTACTGTCAATCATGGAGGACAGTTTAGTATAGTTCAGCTCCCCTGAACTGTAACTTTAATATAGTTTGCTCCCAGTGCAAAATGACCTATTCAGATCTGTTTGAAATCATGCCATTGCTTCAAAGTACATGATCTTTGGCCTTAGAAAAAGTCCTACCTTCCAATAAAGATGTAAGTTAACAGTATACATGTTGATACAGGAAAAATGAAAGAAAAAATCCCTTCAAGTAAAGATATTAAAATTCTCCCCAATCCAAATATGAAAGTGAACCGTAGAGGACTAAATGCTGAAATGTAACTCAGAAAAATATATTTTTCTGCTCTGTGTAAAAGTAATCTGGATCTCTTGAAGGTACAGTTAAAGTACCTTTATCACAGTTGAGTAGTCTAAGGGCATACTACTTAAGAGCCAAATATTAAAGAAAGTGAGAAGAAGAACTTGGATGTTTGTTTTCATGGAGTTTCGTTCTGCTGGCATGGCAGACCTCCAATAGGAGCGCTCTTTACTGCTATTCAATGGGGTTCCTGGTATACTCTGAAATGCCATTGCTCCAAGTAATTTTTTTCAATAGAATACAGACCTGCAATGACTATTGGTAGTTTGATAAAATCTGGCCTTGCTTTGAGTAGAATTGGTCTGGCTCTCATGGCGTGGGGTTTTTTTAAGTTCTACATTTCAAGCTGGCACATCATTTCTTGTTTAGTCTTCAGAAGGGGCTCAAAGGAGAATATGAGTATTGTCATCTGGATTACTGTCAGATTAACTTTTTACATGGTGAAATTGTTTGGCATCTGTGGTGGTTTGATCTGGCATTTATCCCAGGTACCCATCAAAGCCCCTGTATCTCTTCCCTCCTCAGCTGGACAGGGAAGAGAAAATACAATGAAAGGCTGAGGAGTTTAGGACAAGAAAAGATCACTTACTGATTACCATCACAGGCAAAACAGACACAACTTGGGGAAATGAATTGAATTTATTGCCAATCAAAATCAGAGCAGGATAATGAGAAATAAAACTAGCCTTAAAAATACCTTCCACCTCACCCCTCCCTACTTCCCAGGCTCTACCTTCTCCCTCCCAGTAGTGCAGGGAGACAGGGAATGGGGATTACAGTCAGTTCATCATTGTTCCTGCTGTTGCACCTTCCTCAGGGAGATGAGTCCTTGCCCTGCTCCACTGGGGAGTCCCTCCCATGGGAGACAGTTATCCATGAACTTTTCCAGTGTGAGTCCTTCCCACAAGCTGCAGCTCACTAACTGCTCAAGCATAGGTCCCCTTCCATGGGCTGCAGTCCTTCAGGAACAGACTGCTCCAGTATAGGTCCCCCACAGGGTCACAATTCCTGCCAGTAAACCTACTTTAGCATGGACCTGTCTCTCTAGGGTCCCACAGTTCCCTGCCAGGAGTGTACCCTAGCATGGGGTGTCCTCCATGGACTGAAGGGGAATCCCAGCTCTGGTGCCTGGAGCACTTCCTCCCCCTTCTTCACTGACCTTAGTATCTATATATATAGTTATTCCTCTCACATATTCTCACTCCTTTCCTTTTTGAGTGCAATTGTATCTGTGCAGTAACTTCTTTCCTTTTTAAATAAGTTTTCACAGAGGTGTTACTACCATTGGCTTGGCCTTGGCCAGTGGTGGGTCTGTCCCAGAGCCGGCTGGCATTGGCTCTGCCAGTAACGGACATTGGAGAATCTCCTGGCAGCTTCTCACAGAAGCCACACCTATAGACCCACCACAAACAAAGCCTTGTCACACTAACCCAGTATAGCATTGCCTGGATAACTAGTGTTGAAAACTACTAGTTTTTACCAGAAGTCTTATTTACACAGGTAGTTATTTACAGGTACTGCCATGATGCACTGAGTTTTCTTCTGGCCACCTTCCTAATCTTACCCTGGCTATTCAAATTACTTTTACTCTTTTAAAACATTTGCACTGATATTTGTGTGGAAGAGGAGAAATGTTGCTTTGTAATTCTACCTCCTACATAAATGTGGTGTCACAGTCTGCCTCAAATGTACAGTTTTTAAAAAAATTATGGACTATCTGCAGTTTCTCAGCTCTGTGAGTAGGCCTCCTCCAAAGACTACATGCTATTCAGAGCTTTTTATAATGTGAGCATCCTGCCATATACCAAATCAAGGCCCTTAAGAATAGCAATTACTTAACTGTCTTCAGCTTCTCTCCCTTCAACTTTAAATTTGGTTTCACCTCAGCCAGCAAAAGAAATCTATTTCTCTGTGCTTTTTGTCAGTCTTCCAGAAATTGCTCCATGATAAAGAGCTACATTTCACAACTAACTTTATACTCACTTTTTCATAGACAAAATACAGAATAATCTTTTCTGAGACAACTCTTCTTCCTGATAGTATTAATGCATTTTCAATTAGAAGAAAACTTCCATTATTTTTTAAAGTGTCGAGGACTTACATACCAAACTATTTGTAGTGTTGAGTTTTATTTATAGTTTTAAACCTTTCATCCTAGGAGTAAGTACAGTAGAAGGGTCTATCCTTAAAAATCTGATGCATATACAGCTTGTGTCTGTATACTGACTTATAATTGAAGGAAGATCTCTGGAAAGACTGAATATAATTGACTTGAGAAAGATTCCTGAAAGGAAGAGATTTTCTCTTGATATGCTATGGACCATTTTATCAGCTTTAAATGGCACATTTTGTTAGGAAAGAATCAGCTGTAAAACTGAAGCTTGAATAACTTAAAAATGGCCATCAAAAATAGTAATGTAAAGACAAAGGTAAATGCTCTCAAGTAACACTGTTAAAAGGAATGAATTATTAATATAAATTCTCACCTAAACCAATCCTGTTCTATTTTTTTCATTTCTTACTGACTCATCTCCTTCCTTCCTGGAGGACTAGTTGTCTGTCTCTGTCTTCATTCTGTATAATGTCATAATTAAGTTTAAGACTTTCCTGTTATATAAACTACATAAAAGAAATAAGTGGCTTTTCACTGGAAGATGTAAAAGTATTTCGTCTGAGTTCTTCTTTCTGTGTTCTAAGAATGGTACTCTATGCAAAGCTGCCTGTTTTTTTTTTTTTTTCTTCTCCAGGGAACAAATCTTAAGAGTAAAAGAAGATGAGAATGTTCCTTTTTTGCTAGTTGGTAATAAATCAGATTTGGAAGATAAAAGGCAAGTTTCTGTAGAGGAAGCGAAAAACAGAGCTGATCAGTGGAATGTTAATTATGTGGAAACCTCTGCAAAAACACGAGCTAATGTTGACAAGGTAATAACTGGCCTCTTAAACAATCTGTCCATCAGTTTTTACTTTATCCCTCTTTTTCATGGGTCATACTCCTTATGTTCTTAATTTTAGCAATAATTTTGTGGAATTTTAATCAAATACTTTTCTTCCTTAGCTTGCAAGGAGTACATGACTTGGTGACTCCTTGTGTTAGGCATAACACATTTATTCCATTCTACACTTCAAGGAATCATTATTATTATCCAAGACATGACACAAGACCTGATAAAATTTTCTTGGGTCAGCTTTTTTGACCTGGACTTCATACTGCATTTTCTGTAACTAGAGGACAGTCTGCTTCTGAACAGTGAAGAATACTTTCTGATCCTCAGTCAGAATAAATCACCTTATAAAAGCAAATAAGGGAAAGATTTGAGCCTTCCCTACCCTCATTTAACCATCTGCCTCTTTGTATGTTGTCTCAATGAAGAGTGGATGAACCCAAAAAGCCATGAAAAGCCTAGAAGTGCATCATGAGTTTTCAGAGATAAGACCTGGTTCAGAAGCTCATAAGATAAAGAGAGTATTTGTCTTCAAGAAAAGAAAATGCTGATTAGTTGTAAGTGCTTCAGCAAGAATGCAAGTTCTTGCAATTCAGAATTACTGTCAGCCTGGTAGACTGTAAGAGTAACAGATGTGTGGCAAAAGAAATAAGTAGGTTTAGTGCAATGTGCCAACCTTTCAGAGCTGTTGACAAAGTTGATCCCATATTGAATCACTGGTCTGAGTTGAAAGAGACTTTAAAGATCATCTAGTTCCAACCCCCGTGCCATGGGCAAGGATACTCACTACTCAATCAGGTTGCTCATGGCCCCATCCAACCAGGCTTTGAACACATCCAGAGCTCAGGCATCCACAACATCTCTGGAAGGGGCAGCCCTTTCCAGTGCCTCACTGCCCTCACAATAAAGAAATTTTTTACAGTTAATCATTTAAATCTCTCCCCTTTTAGATCAAAATTGTTACCCCAAGAACAATCACAAGCTGCCCATGTAAAAAGATGTATTTTTCTGTCTTTATTTTTTTATAAGCCTCCTTCAAAAACTGAAAGGCTGCAATAAGATCTCCCCGGAGCATTCTCCTCTTTAGTATGAATAATCCCAGCTTTCTTAGTTTGTCTTCATAGCAGAGCTGCTCCAGCCCACTGAGCATCTTTGTGGCATCCTCTGGACCCACTCCAAAAGGTCCATGTTTTTTCTTGTGCTGAGGACCCCACACCTGGGCACAGCACTGCAGATGGGGTCTCATGTGAGCAGGGTAGAAGGGAACAATCACCTACCTTGACCTGTTGGCCAATCTTCTTTTGCTGCAGCCCAGGATACTATTGGCCTTCTGGGCTGTGAGTCCACACTGCCAGGTCATGTCCAGCTTTTCACCCATGAAAGCCCCCAAGTCCTTGTCTACAGGGCTGTTCTCAACAAGTTCATCTCCCCGTCTGTACTCATGTCCGGGGTTGCCCTGATCCAGATGCTGCACCTGCACTTGGTGAAAAATTTTCTAATGTAAATCTGTATGTATGAGCTGTCAATTGCAGTATGAGAGCTGTAATGCAAGTTCTCTTCTGCAATAACTTAAACTCAGCTGTTGGTTGAATCCTGTCAGTTATCTTACTGAAGAAACTGATGGTTCAGTACTATAGTAACTTAGCCTACAGAACAGCACTGAGTTCTTAAGTCAGTCAAATACAGCAGAACTTATCCTCATTGTTGAATACAGCTCTGATTTTTTTGTTGTTGTAAGAACTAACACATCTTTTAGTTTTGGTTAGTAATTGCAGTTAACAGCTATCTATTACAGTTGTAAAAATTTGCAGCTCTTCAAATCCACTTCATTATTGTTTAGAAGCTGGGGAAAAAAGTGCATGTAATATATTTTTTCAATAGCTCTTGGGTCAGTAGCCTTTGCACATACATGGTAAGCTACCAGAGAGCTCCAGGTTTCTTTTTGGAGCTGATGGCATAATGGATCCAGATTTGCATGTGTTGTATAGATTTAAGGTTTGACAGCCCATAAATGAGGCCTTGTTGGCACAAGTGAATACTGGGTATTCTTAGGTCCTTGAAGCATATGAAGTTTTGGAGTTTGTTACACAAATTTGGGTTGCTATTGTATAAGAAATCTGGCCTCTCTGAATTCCAGAATAGTGATTTTACTCACTTGAGAAAAACACAGCCAGCCTCCACTCAATTTGGCAGCAATGACCCACTAAACATTTTCTCAGAAGGTTATGTATCCCAGGCAGCTACTGTTGTACCGTATCAGTTATAGCTGATATAACTTAAGCAAGTTGACAGTTGCATCTTGCCATTAGCACAGATTTAAATACAAGAAACTTAGCACACATTTAAAAATCTAGAGGCAAGTTCATTTCTTGATGGAAATGTTTAGTTCCATTGATTTTCTTTGGATTTCATGTGATGAAGGTTGATACTTTTTGTACAGTCAATATGAGATTAATGTCATAAAAACCTACTGAGCTCTGCAGAGGAGCTTTTCAGCCCCTGCACTGTCCATGTTTCACAGAAATGGATCAAGTCCCTTGACATAGAGGTATTGCTTAGTTCAAATTTCAAAGTATCACAGAATCACAGAATATTCTGAGTTGGAAGGGACCCACAAGGATCATTGAGTGCAACTCTTAAGTGAATGGCCCATATAGGGATCAAACCCATGACCTTGGCATTATCAGCACCATGCTCTGACCAGCTGAGTTCATCTCAGGGATGAAAAAAGAAGCCTAAAGCACCTGATATTCCCAGGGGGTCTCCCATTCAAAATTCAAGTACTAACCACATGTGATCCTGCTTAGCTTCTGAGAGACTGGCCATTCTCAGGGTGGTAGGGTATCTACAGACTCTCTCCTGAGGGAGAAGTTATAGAATTGCTCAGCTGATTTCATACAGTAAAATTATAAAGATGTGTATATATTATTTGCTGTAACCTTCTGTAAGTCAAGTCAAAATCTGCTGTTCAAATTAGTAAAGTAGCTTTAAGCAGTCCAATCATAAAGCCTTAACTGTCTGTCAGTAGGATTGTTTCACGTAAGTCAGTGGTGTATCTCCAACTTTGTCACATTCGTTTCCTACTAAACCATTTGATGAAAGTGAACTTCATGTGTACTTTAAGATTGTAATATGGCAGCTGCAGCCAAGATTACCTGATATAAGAAATTGCTTATGTAGTTGTATGATTGAGAACTTGGCTTTAAAGGAAATGCTGGGTTGTTTTTTTTTCCTAGTCACTTTGTGCTTAGACTTGCATCATGCAGCATATGATACATACATTTCAGTGTATTGCTACTGCTCCATTAGTATGTTTCTAAAATTGGATGTTGCACTTTTTCAGCCTTTGCAGTTCATCACTTAAAGTACTCAAGAGGTAAACTGATTTCCTTAAGTCTCCTCAGTAGTATGTACATACAACATCTGAAAATCTTTGCTGGTGATGAGACCCTTGTTTCAATTCTTGTTTAAAATTGTCTGACAGGATTCATAAGCAAATATCAGAAGACAGGGGAATGTTATGGTGCCATGAAACAAGCAGGATTGTATCGTATCAACTTGGCCTTCAAAACCAGTGTCAGATTTGTTGGATTAATATTTGTTTGCTCAAACTGGCTGCATATAATTGATTCTATTCTAAACAACTGAAGTGGGTATCAGTGATAGCTTAAATTAACTCATGTCTGTGATTGTTTTTGCATTTATCTTCTTACATCTTTTTTAGGTGTTTTTTGATTTAATGAGAGAAATTAGAGCCAGAAAAATGGAAGACAGCAAAGAAAAGAATGGGAAGAAGAAAAGAAAAAGCCTAGCTAAGAGGATCAGAGAAAGATGTTGCATTTTATAAACAAAAGCTTGGATTCCTTTCCTACCCTGACCATACTAATAAAAACCATAATTTATAAGCATGCCATTGAAGGCTGAAGTGACTGAAATTACCCTAACATGTTGGAAAATGTAATGTACCACTAAAAGCATGATTTGGAGCTGCCCTGAAAGTCAAATTCACTGAAAACAAATTATGTGGCTTCAAGAGAAGCAAAGTTGAGTCCATTTCATAATTGCCTACCTTCTCACATTTCTTCTGAATGTAGTGTTTCATAGGTAGTCTTTTCTTTAATAGTGAACAGAGGAGCAAAGTATTACTTTGTGGATTCTTATAAAGCATACTTTTTTATCACTGGTATTTGTCAATTCATCTTGTCTTCTGTTGCCTTGAAAATTACAATTGTGAACACAATACCTAACAAAGCAGTACGCAGCTGTTTTGCCATGGAGTTATGCAAATTAGAAAAAAATAATGTATATGCGAACAGCTATGTTGAGGAAAACTATATGTGGTTCTGCATTACCTGATTAACTTAGAAGAGTGATGTAATCTTTTACATTGAAACATTTGAATATGCCTTAATTTTAAAACCCAAACATAGTAGGTTGCTTAATCAAGGGTGTATTTTCAACTCTGTTGCATGGAGACTGTCCCTGCGCATCAGTGCGAGACTGCCCTCTCTGTGGAGTGCAGTTACATGGATGATTTCACTCACTAGCTGTCTGCTAGCAGTGTCTGTTCTTTAAATGTGTGCCATACTCTGGTATTGTGAATAATAGAGAGCATATTCTGTCATGTATAACTTGGTAGACAATATGGTATCTTGAAACTAGAAGGTCAGAACACACATAAGACTGAAGTCATAAGCCTATGGCACATCTAAGCCTGGAATAGTTGTTTAAAATTTAACGTGCTGGTACCTTGAAACTTTTGCGTATAGATTTTTGTCTAGATGTTCCTTGGGTTTTAACTCCCTGGAATTGGGTGGAGTGGGGCTGATCTAGTAGCGCTTATGTGTTTTAAGATGTTGTCTGGGAAATTCTGGTTAATTTATTTTGTGTTCCTAATACTTAGCTATGGGAACATGGTGTTATGCTGAAGCTCTTTGCAGGTGTTGTATTGTTTAGTCTATGCTGATTTTCAAATGGGGAACAGTGTAGCTACTTTTTCTAGTTAAAGTTGATATCAAACAATCAAATGTGCTTTGCAATACAGAAACCTTTAACATGCACATCCAAAATCCCCAAACAAAACATACTGCCTCAGTTGCTTCAGAACAACAAGAATACCTAGCACATGGTTAGTGTGCTACATCTTAACTAAAAATATACCAGAATGTTTGAGGGTTTTGGACTCCTCTGGGGTGAGACAGGCTAGATCAATTCCACAAAGTGTTACACTTTTTATACATGTATAAGCCTATAACTGACAATTTAAAATGTGCTCAAGCAAACTAGGTAACAAATACTTAACTTTCATGCTACCAGACATTTTAGGGACTCAAGTCTTAGGAGTTGTATTTGTCATGTTAAATATTTATCAGTAGGAATTTTGTATGTGCATTTAGTACACTGCCAAGGGCAGAATAAAAGTTACTCATGTAACTGGCAAATATAAGCCAGTCTTCATCTTACTGTGTACTCATTTGGGTCTATTTAGCCAGGGAGTCTAACCACTAACATTGTGACTTTGCTTTGGAACCTGCATACTGGGAACCGAGGTGTTATGAAGCCACTGGACACACAAAACTTGTCTTGGCTGATGCCTTATCCTGTCCTTTTATTTGCTATTTGAGCCATTGAAAAATGAATAAACTTCCATTTTTCTAAAATACTTGTGCAGTGTTAATTGATAACAACATTATTCATAAACATTGCTGATGCCAATTGTCTAGCAGTTAAACCTAAGTACTCTAGAAGGCTGGTTTGTGTGCATGAAGAAAATTGTACATTAAACCCAATTAGTCTGATAAAAAGCCACTTTGTAAAAGCTGAGACTATATATGTGCTACTTTTTATCCACTGGTAATTTGCTTAGTTGCTACAAGACTACCTCAAAACAAGCAATAAACTGAGGTAAGCTTGTTCCAGAATTACTTTTCCGTAACAATGGAAAGTGAGATTTTAAAAAACAAACAAATGAGCAACAATAAAAACTCCAAACAAACAAAACCCCAAACCAAAGAAAGGACAAGCTACATAAGTTTTAATAAAATAAAAATATATTCTAAGTAATTTTCTGTTGGCACACTCAAGGAGAACCTAAGTGTGCTTCCTCAATCTGCAGGGAATATAGCTTGCATCATGTATTATAGGATTTGGGTATATCTTGAGTCATCCAAAGTGCATGTTACATTTGAATCATGGAGGAGTGTTTTGTTTAGCATACTTGAGTATCTGAAATTCCTAGGTCTAGCTGCTCAGAATGCTTCTGTGCCTGAGGGCACTTTTTATCCCGTTTCTTCAAGAAGCTGGAGATACTCTCTTCACTGGCAAGATCAAAGCCTTCCATGGTAGTTCCCTCCAGGTTAGCCTAATGCTGGCAGTAGTGTTGCTCCCTTTTGTGAAATGCAATGTATGGTAAAACTGCAGACCAGAGAGAGATACCTTAATTTGTAAAAAGCTATAAAGTTGAGTCTTCTGTCATGTATGAAACCAATGTTGAATTTCTGTTGAATTTTTATGCTAACTTCATTTTATTCTGCAGCTTTTCATAGCTTTAAAAACTCAGTTGACTTTCAACAATGTTGGCTAAAAAATCTGTGGTGTATTTGGTAGCCTCCTGGTGAATATACAGTAGCTTAACACTAGTGGTGTCTAGCAGTTCTCTGACTATTCCGCAACAGCATGACATTCCCAGTATGCAGGAAGTCTTTTCCCATGCATAGAGACCTTGTTAACATCACAGTAGCATGCATAATGACCCTTCTGGCAATTCCAGTGGCAACCATGATGCAGTAAAATACACTCCATATCTGAGACTTATGCTCACTATATTAATAGGTAGGAGCCAAATATTTTATCTATTTATATGTGAAATGGGCTTGCTGAAAATCCTGGGCTCCATTTTGGGACACCAAAGGTTCGCAGTGCCTCTATGAAACTACGGAATCAGAATATCTGAGTTGGATAGGACCCACAAGGATCATCGACTCCAACTCCTGGCCCTGCACAGGACATCCCAAGTCACACCATGTGCCTGAGAGCATTGTCCGAATACTTCTTGAACTCTGCTGGGCTTGGTGCTGTGACCACTTCCCTGGGTAGCCTGTTCCAGTGCCCAGCCACCTGGGCAGATTCTTCTGGGTGAAGAATCTTTTTCTAATGTCCAACCTCTGCCTCCCTGACACAACTTCATGCCATTTGCTTGGGTCCTGTCACTGATCATGAGAGAAGAACCAGTACCTCCCCTGCTTTCCCTCGTGAGGATGTTGAACAGTGCAATGAGGTCTTCAGAGGAGAGGTGTCTTCTACTTGATCATAGTTCAATGCAAACTGTGGAGCAGCAGAGCAATGGCCAATATCACGTGAGTGCATACAATACATTTAGCTGTGTCAGAACTGGATCAGAAGGTAAGACTGAGCGTATGATAACTGAGAATTGAAGAGGAAAAACTAATAACTTGCCTTAATTTCTAAACTTTCTCATTGCTGTTAGACATGTTGGCAGCCATGTGGATGCACAGTCAGTCACGTACATAAAATATTTCTATCCAGATTCACTCCTACCAGTTTTTGGCTTTAACTGATTTAAATAAATGGGTATGTTTTTAAGAACTGAATCATGAAAGAAACTTCTCCTTGTATATTTTTGTGGTAACTTCAGCTTGTTACTAAAATTGAGTGGTAGGAAATGTGCCAGTGTTGCTATTACTGGAGCATAAGTTAATCTCTGATATAAATACATTGACCAGACTGGAATATTTTGGTTGAAGCTTCATTGTCAAAGAAATGCTAAAATGCATACCACTTGAGATCTGCCTGGGATTGGACATATGCCAAGGCTCTTCTCATTTTCGAAAGACCCTGAGTAGATCTAACCATCTGTTTAACTGGTACAATCTGTTTCGGATATAATTTGGTTTGTGTCTGCTAAGGTATTTTCTTTTTTTTACCTTGTCCTGGGCAACCCAAAAAATGTGTATTGTATTCCATTTTTCCTCTACATCAATCCATGCAGTTTGTGTTAATGTTCCTTTAAGACCTGGGGGCCAGAAGTGGACCTGGAGTGTTTTACCCTGGAGGGGTAGGTTCCTGTGGAGGAAGGAGGTTCAGAGGATCCCTTTAAGAGACAGGGAACACACACACAGAGTCGTCTTTCTTGTTTCTTACTGAGATGCCAAGGAAGTTGTTGAGCACAGGTCTCCAAGAAACTGCATTTTTTCAATCCAAAAACTGTTTCAATGTGCAGCCACAGCGCTGAGCTGGAGCTGTTGGGGCCAGGGCTGTGGGTTTCGGTGCCCAGCGAGTCGGTTTTCTTTCCCCACAAAGCAGCAGCAACTCAGAACTGCAGTGCCCAAAGCAACTGGGTCCAGCCAGCCAAAGAGAAGCAGAGGAATTGACACCGCAGGTTGGAAGCTGCCCCAGGCAGTGCCAGTCCCAGGGAACTGACACTGCAGGGGGAAGGCTGAGCCAAGTGGGGCGTCTCCACCATCCTGTCTTTGTCCCCTGGGCCACGTGGTCTTCTTTGGAGGCTTCCATATTGGGATGGGGCTTCTCCACTATCTTGTTTTCTTTGTTCCTGGGGAGTCCACAGGATTCAGTACCTTTGTACCTTGTGCTTACTACTCTTATCTTGGTTGTGGCTATTGTATTTTTTAGTAAACTGTTATTTTTTCACTTATACCTTCTCGCATTCACCTCTCCTTATTGGTGAAAGGCAAGTGGTTAAAACTAAAAGGGAGGGAGCTCATTTCTCAGGCTCCACCCCATAATTTATCTTAAACTAAGACACATGCTGTGCAGAATTTTGATTTAAAAATACATATTGATTCACACTTAATGAGCTTGGAAGCAATTGCATTTTGTTCCTAGTCCATTCCTATTTGATTTGGCCATATTTATGGCAGAAGAGCAAGGGAGAGCGGGGGAAGCTGATATCTGCACCACCTGAGGGCAAGTGGCCATCATCCATGGGCAGCTGTGGAAGCACAGAGTGGGCAAAGGGAGAAATCAAAAAGCGTCCAGCTCAGAGGAAAGCTCAGTGGGTCTTTACAATGCTTTGGGAGGTAAGATGAGGATCAGGAACTAAAACTCTGCGTACCAGGGAGAGGCACAAAGCACTGGCATGCTCCTGGTGCCAAAAGCAAGGTGGGACAAACAGCCAGTGAGGCCCACGAGGCTGATAGTTCCAAACTGCAAGCCAGATGCATGCTTTCTCTTTGTTTCCTCTTCCCGGCAGTATTAGTACTGATTTCCAGGTACTTTTTTGCTATCTGAGTAACAGGTGAGATACCACCTGCAGCAGTGTTGGACCTACATTTGCTCTGCTCCTCTGCTGTCCTCTTCACAGACCACACTCTCATTCCTCTCTGAAAGGGAGTAGGCAATAAATGGTTACAGAGTGTTAGCCACTGATGTGGTTAATGTTGCCTCCCGTACTTGTGCTGTGAGCATAGAGTAAAAGGAGGTTGGAGGCAGGTAGGAAGAAGCCTCATCCACAGACCACTGCAGCCATGACCACAGTTGTGACAGCAGTCTTGCACTCTTTTTTCCATGGCAAGTCTGAAGGAGGATCTGGGATTTTGAGGTAGCGTAGTGTTACTCTTCTCTCTGTGCTTCTTATGGGTTGTCCATTTTCCACCCTTTTGTTCTTGATTGGTGCTGTGACAGATTACTGTTTGTCAGTATCCTAGGCATGAAGGAGAGGATCTGGTAAGATTAAGCTTGTGCTTCATGGATGTCCTTGCTAAGAGTGAAGGCATGATGATAATCAGCAGTTTAAATGCTGTATTTTAAACACTGGATGAGGTCCTGAAAGTAATGAGTTGAGGTTTACTTTCAACTGAGCTCAGCATGCTTGGTATGTTTCTGTAAGAGTTAGTTTTGCGTTTTTGCTTCTTTTATGAAGGAAAACTTATGAGATAGGGTTGGGGTTTTTTTAGTGCAACAAAGCAGACCTATTAGCTAAAATGCTGCCAGACTAATGTGTTAAATATTAGTCATCTCTAAAGAATGAGTCTAGAACAATAATCCTTCTGTTTTATCTGATAACTGCCAAAATGCCTACTGAAATAGACCAGGGAAGTGTCAAAACAGGGGTTAAAAATAACGTACTGTGTCTATAGATAACACTTTGCTGTGGGTTATAACTCCTGTGAGTGTCAGAGCTGGCTTGAGGAGGTAGCTGCTAGATAGTGTGTAGCTGAGGAGCACAGCCTGCACCAGACTGAAGGCTTCATCTTTGAGCCTTGATAATATCAGAGGTGTGGGGGTTTTTTGTCCTGTGGAAACCCAGTGAAACTGGATAAACCCAGCAAAATTTCAAAAAACACTTTTTGCAAATTAGTGCAGATGGTTCCATTATCTTGAGATGATCCACAGCTCTTCTTCCCCTCAGAAGGTACATGTCTTCTTCCCACAAGGTGACACAGCCAATGCCTAGGCTGGGAGATGGTTATGGGTATTTAGTGCCTTCTGCTAGTCCAGTGCTCGGAAGAAATGTCATCAGAGGCAATCTCTCAGTGTGTACTGGTGTTCAATTTCTTCACGTGGTGGCCTTCCAAAAGTTTCCCAAAGAAGACCAGTGGAGCACCAGAAGCAACACATAGAAATTAAAAGACAGAAAAATTAAAACACAGAGAAAAGACCCTTTTGTTTCAGTAAACATCAGATGTGGGAGCCCAGGAGTCACAGAGGTTCAGCCAGGGACCTACAATGTTAGAGTAAAAAAGCACTGATAAACTCACAAAGGTGGGAATAGGCATGACTTGGTTCCCCTTTCTCTGGGAAACACAGTCTACAAGGAATTGTTCATGGCCCAGAAGAGACAGCTAGTGCTGGCATTGGTGATGAGCTTGCTCTGGTGTCTCATCCCCATGGGGAATAATGCCCTTGGAGACCCCAGCATGTGCACAGAAGAGTGCCCTGGTGCCAAGTGACAAAACTTGCTGGGGGGGCCCTGGGGAGCTGCCACAGAGTTCTTTCTAAACCCTGCACAGCACCATCCCTGGCCATCCCTTGCTATTGAGCTGGACTGATTTAGGACAGTGTTGAGAGTTGGGAAAGATGGGCAAGGTAGACTAGTACCGCCACTTTTGGGGCCCACCCAGGAAGTCTGGGAAGCCTCTTCCCTCCAGATGTGGGCCACAAGGGCCACCTTGTGGAGCGTGAGCAGCAGTATCTGGCCAAAATGGCCCAAAGGAGCCCTGACAACAGGTCATGCTCAGTGCTGTAGAGGAAGGTAAAAAAACACCTGAGGACACTTGATAGTCCACCATGGGGAAAAAAAAAAAAGCCATTCTCCCCCAAGCTGCAGGGTGTGAGAGGCCATCTTCATGGGGCATGAGCAGCAGGCAGCAACCCAGCCAAAAGAGACTGAAGAAGCCCTAAGCAGTGGTCAGGCTCAGTGCAGCAGAGGGAGGTAAAATAACCCTGGGTCCCATTACCAGTCTGTCCCAGGAGAAAATTCCTTCCTGACCTCAGTGCTGGTGACCAGCTATTCCCTGAGCGCTTGAGTGAGACCTTTCACTTCCTTGTCTCATAGGCTGGTAAACCATCCTGGAGATGTCCATATTCTGACTCAACATAGAGGCATCTCAGGGGCTTGTGAGAATAGCTACAGGCCCCCAGCCTAACAGACCTTGCACACAACATTCCTTCCCATGTCTGGCAGGACACCACTGGGTGCTCCAAAGCACTGGAATCTCTTGTGGCATCTCTGCACCCTGTATCTTACAGCTGCTGCCCCATCTCTGCAGAGCATGAGAACAGAAAGCTCTGCAATGCTCCTCCTGAAGGGATCCCTGTGGTCTTGCCAGTGCTCTTCAGCAGATAAGGGCTGAGAGCCTTGGGCGCCTTCAGATGTTCTAGATCTTTGCATCACCATCAGCCCTGTTCACCCCCCCATCTTCCCTTCCCCTTCCCCTTCCCGTCCCCCAAATCCTGTTACTCCAAATCTTGTCTCTGGCTCAGATGTCCCTGCTCATTTTCTGTGCCTCCCTGGCAGCCCTTTCGGGGAGCGAGGGTGTGCTGGCTAACGTCGAGAAAGCAGAGCAGAAAGTGACGGTCGGTGGACAGGGAGGAGAACTGGGTGCAGGCTGAGGCCATTGTTCCTCTGATAAACCAGCGGTCCCTGCTGCCCCCTCTGCCCTCAGCTGCAGTGGGACTTGTTGGAGGAGAAGATGGCACGGATATGGCCTTGAGACTCCAGAGGCCCATGGCCGTGCCCAAAAGCCCAAAACAAGGCAGTTACCACCCACAGTGGGGCGTGAGGGGAGAGGAAAAAGACACCAGGAGAAGGAGGAGAAAGTAACCCTCAGAGACTGTGTCAAAAACCCAACAATTTATTTCCTTCTTCTACAAACACGCGTTCTTGGCTTGTGCTGCCGCCAGCGGGACGGTCTCTTTGGGGGCTGGGGAGAGTCGTTAGGGCCAGAAGCCCTCCTCTTTGCAGGGCGCCGGGGCCCCTCGGGCAAGCAGTCCCTGTCCCGGCCAGGAGCGGAAGGGTTGCGGCTGCAGCCCTGGGCAGAGGGGCCTGCTACTGCTGCTGCCCCGCCCGACTCCTCCTGGGGCTGCTCCCGCTCTGCAGGGTCAGGCGCGGATGGAGAGCGGACGGGCCCCCCGTGGAGGGTGGCTTCCAACGTGCCGCTGTCCGCTTCCACGTTGGAGACTGCAGGGCTGCAGGAGGAGGCCAGCAGGATGGGGGTGGGAGTCCCCTGGCGGGAGGCAGAGGGACCAGGGATGGCTGTGCGACCCTCCTCTTCTCCCTCCTCCTCCTCAGCATGGGAGTTCAGGAGGTTCATCTGCCGCAGGATCACATCACTGCACCGGTCAGCGGCAATGTCGATGAGCCGGCGCACAAATGCCACCGTCTCCTCCTGCAGCAAGGGGTGCAGCTCCCGGATCAAGGCCTCCTCACTCAGCCCATAGCGGCATAAATTTGCTACGATGGCGCTCTGGGCCAGAGCCACCTCCCACCAGCTGGCTCTGAACAGCTCCGATATTTCCTGGTTCAGCCAGGGCAGCAGGGGCTCGAGGATTTCTGAGCAGTCCTGGAAAAAGCCTGCCCAGACCTCAGGTGGGAAGCCAGCTACATAAGTCCTGGGCATCAGCTCAACAGCCCCCTGCTCATCCTGGTGGCCAGCAGCTGATGAATCCGAGGGGCTTGGAAGAACTATCTCCAGAAAGTCTTCCTCTGACCGAACAGAGTAGATGATGCTGTTGATAGCCTGCCTGCACAGGGGGCACGATGGTTTCCTCTTGGCCCACCGCACAATGCAGCCCAGGCAGAACACATGGACACAGGGCGTTACAGAAGCGATTTCACCTTGAGTGTCACGGCAGATGGGGCAGTTCCACTCTGTCTCCGTGGCCATGTTTGCGTGTTGCAGCAGAGCTGGGGACAGCAGCTGCTCCCTCTTGCTGGCGTGACACACTGCAAAATGGTCACTTGCTGTCCCAGGGAGATGGGCAGGTAGAAGAAATGCCTAGGCCCCTCAAGAAGGACACACTGACAGCTCCCCAAACGCCATCACCCACCCCAGGGCTGCCCCATGGGCACATTTCCTGCACTGCTCACCTGTGCTGCTGCAAGCACCACCCACAGTACTTGGCTTCCTGAACCAGGTAGGGTTGAGGAAACAGGCAATGTCTCGCAAATGAGAACTGAGAGTTGCTGACAGCAGCTCCCAACAACCTTGCAGGAGTCCAGTCCTCCCAGGCACGCTTGCCAGAGGTCCAGGCGCGAGTGAGTCGGGGCCAGGCTCTGCCCATGCCCAAACATAAGCAGTGAGGGATGTGAGGTCACAGTGCATTGCTCACTGAGGTTGCCATCCATGGAGTCTTTGGACTGCTGATGTCACAGTCTGCTGTTCTGTGCAGACAGCCTTGACTGCCTTCCAAACCTGCCATAGCAGGCCTTTCTCCCCTGCAGGTACATGGCATCAGGAGAAAAAATAGGGTGCGTGGGCCATGCCATGCCATCATTTGTTCATGCCTCTGGCTTTTATAATAATTTCAAGTCATTAGTCCAAGCAGAACTTTTTTTCTTTAGAAACACGTTATCTGTTTTAACATTTTTGTGACAGGAGGGTGCTGTGTACATCGGGCACATGGGTTGGCTTTTTTAAATCTTGTGAGATGACAGCCCATATTCTCTATTCACAGTACTGCTTGTCTACACCACTGGCAGAGGCAAGCACATCCTGACGTTTCATGCCAGTCTCCACAAACTTCTTGCATGGTTGTTTTTAAATTCAGATTTTTTTTCCTCCCTACAGCCCACTGGATTGTGGTTGATGGGCACAATGGTGTGGTCATTAGCTCAGTGACCATTAAAACCCTCTGTTGCTCTCATCCCATTCAAAAATGAAGTTGAAAATGGGCAGGTAACTGAAAAATAAGCATCAAGCACAATTTTGGGCAAACCAGTCAAAAATGTAGAGAAAATCTATACTGTCATTGAGTTTTAATTTCTCCCCCTTGTGGTAGTGCTTGCCACAGATTGGGCCACCCAAGCAAGGGCAGGTCTGTCTGTTCTTCTTGCTGTGCTTCCCAAGCTGCTTCGCCTGCAGCTTTCAGGGAGCTGTAAGTCACTCCAGCCAGCCTTGCAGCTGGGCATTTTCTGCCTCCTTAGGATGTTTTACTAAAACTAGTGGGAAGTGATCAAGTGAGTTACAGCTTAAAACCAGCCTGGGAAAGAAGGGGATTTTTAGAAGAGTTTTCCTGCCTCATCTTTACCATCTTCTCAGGAGTATCTTCTAGGGAAAAAGCCCTAGGCACAACACAGGATCCTCCCTACCTTCTTGAACCCTAAAAATACATAACCTCGATCAGTGCCAGCTGAGCAGGAATTAGGTTCCTGTTCAGTGTGAAGTGAAACTTCTACAAGCCAAGTTCCTGCTGCCTGGATGAATGAGGCCAGTATCCACAGTTCTCTGTTGGGGGAAGGTAGATGTGTGTGTTGGTCTGACCTTTTTCTTGGTTCTTTCCCTGCACTGACCCCCTTCACTGCTGAGGGCAGCACCAAACTGTCCCCTGGCCCCTCCCTGGGCCCAGGCCATTGTCATTTTTAAGGGCAGGATCTTTTAAGGATCCCTAGAAGAGTTCTGGTTTATTATGAGAGGGAAAAGTTAAAGAAAACCCAACCAATCATCTCTTTGGATCAGGGACTTACCTGAGCATCCTTGGAGACTCTATGTATTGTACCACTGGCAGTTGGCCTGGCTGACCCTGGGTTGTCCTGTCCAGGTGTCTCTGGTTAGCAAGCAGGATGGGATGTGGTTCTCTAAGGAGATTTGTGTTTCCACTGGGTCCGTTAATTACAGAGCCCATGCTCAGGATGGCCAATCAGTAGCACTGGGGTCAGGAAGGAATTTTTCCCCAGGGCAGATTGGCACTTCCTGGGGAGTTTTGCCTTCCTCTGCAGCACTGAGCAAGACCACTGTTCACAGCTCCTTCAGGCCCTTCTGGCTGGGTTGCTGCCTGCTGCTCATGCCCCATGAAGCTAGCCTTTCATGCCCTGCACTGGGCAGGAAGCTTTCCAGACTCCCAGGGTGGGCCCCAAGGGTGGCCTGGGGGTTGCTTCTTGTCCTCCATAGCACTGGGCACAGCCCCTTGTCAGGGTTCCTCTGGGCCCCTGCAGCTCCTTTCTTGGCTGCTGCCCTCACACCTCCAAGGCACCAGTCATGCCCTGGCTCTCTCTGGCTCTCTTGCCCACTGCAAGTTTGGAGCGGGGCTGAGCTCTGCTCTTCCCTTGGCTCCATTTCCTATGGGGTTCTTGCATCCATCCAGAGCTGCCTTTTTCTGTTCTCCTGCCTGCAACACAAGCACAGGACAGACATGAGAGTGCTTTTCATGCATCCCTGGCCTGGGAGCACAGCAATGAAGCAAATCTTGGAAGGCAAAAAGTGTGTTTGTAATTGATATGTGTTACACTTTGGAACATACCCATGGTAGTACACACCTTTTGTGTTGTTGCTTCTGATTCTCATTCTTCATGTTCTTACCCTCCAGGAGACAGGACCTGCTGGGCCTGTATTCCTGCTGCTGCATTCTGTAGCTCTGTCACTTGCCTTTTCCAGACTACAAAGGATTTTTCAAGCTAAACTGAAGAACACATCAGCCTGCTCCTGGCTACACATGCACATTGTGGTAGTGGTTGTGAGCATCAGTTCTGAAATGGATTCAGAAAAACAAACATTAAAATAATATCCTATTTCCAGTTGTAAACTGTTGTGCCGGTTTGGAGAAATTTGGAGGAAAATATCCTCTTATAGAAGGCAGGTTACAACCAGCCCTCCCCCACCAGGTTCGGGAAAAAAAGAAATTTTCCTTGAAGGAAAGTGAAAGAGATAAAAACTATTTATTTAACAAACACACAGGAAAAGGATAATAATGCTAAATAATAAAACCTCTTGCTGTGGAGAGGTTTTCGCTGGGAAAATTTCAGAGTCCTTCCGTAGTCTCTCTCCCCCTCCTTGGAGCTGGGTCATGGTGGGCCCACCTCCGGGCCTCGGTGGAGAACTCTCCTGATGTGTTCTGATGTTGAAACAGTCCAAAAAAGAGGAAGGGAAAAAACCAAAGTCCCAGGAAGAATAAAGTTCAACTCTCTGTCTCTCTCCGGAGGAAAAGGGCCGAAAGCTGGCTGAAAAGCAAGCAAGCTGCTTCCTCTGCTCTTGCTGCTGTTAGAAGAACGCAAAGGAGTGTGTATGTGTGTCCTTGAGCAACCGCTTGAAAAGTCTGCTCGTTTTTTTTTTTCCTCTCCCCCCTCTCAGGCTCAGTTTAAAGGCACAGAAAGGCACAAAATTAATTTCTGGGCATAGAGCAGCGACTGGGGATACACATCATAAAGTCACCCCAAGACACCTGTGTATCATGTGTTCTTAAATGTGGTTTTGAATCAACAACTCCCTGGAACTTCACACAAATAGCAGTCTCATCATTATTTGGCTCATGGTGAGTGCAGGGAATAGAATAGAACAGAGCAGTTATGCCATGTTAAACCCAGAGCGCTGGGTTTGACCCAGGTCTGAGGGCTCCACCCCGGAGAGCAGCTCTGCAGTGCAGGTCCCAGGCCCACCCAGGAGAATGGAACAGAGATGGGCACACCTACAGCAGGGCTCAGGCAGGGACTGAAGGTCCCAGGCAGAGCTGGGACACCTCCCCTGGGCCCTTGGCAGGAGATGGTGGGGGTGTGGGTCCCAGGAGAGGCCAGTCCCAGCCACTGAGGCCTGTGAGCACCCCCATGTCCTGGCAGGACTAGACTTCAGTGCTCATGTGCTCTTCTTCCGACACTGGTGGTTGGACACTTTGGAGACAGACTATTGGGCCAGATGGACCTTCCCTCTGAGGGAGCACTGCTGTTCTCAGGCTCTTGTGTTTTAGTATGTTCTTCCATAGAAAACAGACCAGACATTTCTAAAAGTGAGCACAAGGAGCAAAAAAGAATATTAATGGAGAAATGAACAGGTATTGCTCACCTCCAAATGGTTTGCAACCATTTAGATGAGAAGCACATCCTTCACCCAACTGAAGGCTTGATCTTTGAGCCTTGCTAGTGTCATCGATGTGGTGTTTTGCCATCCTGTGAAAACCTATCTTAGCTGAACACTGATGAGTTTAAAAAAAACACATCACACTGTGTTGTGTGCATCATCTTGAGATGATCCACAGCTCTGGCCCCCCTCAGACAGTACACACCTCCTTCCCATAAGGTGACAGAGCCAGTGCCTAGGCTGGGAGATGTTTCTGGATATTCAGTGCCTTCTGCTAGTGCAGGGCTGGGAAGAATTGTCTTCAGAGATTTCCCCAGTGTGCAGTGGTAGGGAAAGAGGAAGAGAAAAGCAAAGAGGAAGGGAAGGGAAGGGAAGGGAAGGGAAGGGAAGGGAAGGGAAGGGAAGGGAAGGGAAGGGAAGGGAAGGGAAGGGAAGGGAAGGGAAGGGAAGGGAAGGGAAGGGAAGGGAAGGGAAGGGAAGGGAAGGGAAGGGAAGGGAAGGGAAGGGAAGGGAAGGGAAGGGAAGGGAAGGGAAGGGAAGGGAAGGGAAGGGAAGGGGTGTTGTTTTGTTGTTTGTTTTCTTTAATGGCTCTTGCTCATGTGAAACATTACATTGTTTCATGCACTTACTGGAAAAGCAGAGATAAAGCAGTGAGACAGTCTGTTGTACCTCATACAGGCTGTCTGCTCTGAATGTTTGACACTTCTGAGAAGTTAACCCCCACAATTTCTGAGGCAGAATTCTCTACTTGAGGTCTAGGGTTATTGTATCATCTTCTCAGGCAGTATCAAGTTGATAAAAATGTTAGCTTTCACCCCAAAGTTTGAGTGGGCAATGGCATGAATGATTTTAGTTTACTTTTAAAATTAAAAACTGCCCCAAGAGCAGCAGCGCGGAAGTAATGTCTGTGAGGGCAGCTGGGGATGACAGATTTCTTGCAGCAGAAGCAGTGTGAATTCAGTTTCTGGTTTCTTCTTTGGTATGCTGACCTCTAGGGAAACTTTTCCTCAAAACGGTTTGCCAGAGCATTTGTGTAGGGAGCTACTGTGGCTTCAAACAAGTCACATACCTTTTACTAGGGACAAGGCATTTGGTGGCAAATCCAAAGCAGGCCCTCACATGAAGCTGCTCCCTCAGGTGGTTCCAGCATGCTTGTGTGAGTAAAGGTCTTGGTACATTTAAGCAGGGCTCGGTCAGCAAAAGAAATGCATACTGAGTTGAGAAACAAGATGATTGTTCTGAATATTTGTGAACTTGGTAGTTAAAAATCTGGAAAGTCCTCTGTGCTCTGAGTTTGTGGAGGGCAGCATATACCTTTCCATCCATGGCTAAAACTGCTTGAGCAATGGATGAAATTGCTAAGCAATTCAACCAGTTAAATTCCAGCCTGATGGCTTTGGGAAGCATAAATAGCTTTCCCAAAGGAGCTGGGGTGAGTGGCAACTGTCTCTCATCAATGGGCAATAAATCTGTTTCAGATTGGGCTTAAAAGCCATAAAGCTGTGCTTTGACTGTTTGTTTGTAACTGCCTGCACTAACTCTGTCTCTTAGGGCAAATATTCCTTCCTTCTAGATGTTCATCTCCTTTCATAGAATCACAGAATGGCCTGGCTTGGAAGGGACCTTAAAGATCATGTAGTTTCAGCACCTCCACCATGGGCAGGGACACCTTTCCTACCCTCAAACTAAATTTACAGAACACTGTGATTTCCTGCCTTTGTCACGCTAGACAAATCACGCTCTGCCAGTCTCCTCTGAAACTGAGATTTCAGTTCACTGATGACCTTCATAGCCTTTTCTGCTCCTGTTGTGAATTCATTTTTCTCTGAATAAGAATGATCAGAACAGTGACCTAACAGTGACTTAAAGACAGCATTAATCTTTCTCAGCTCTTCAAGTGTATGGGTTGTATAAGTCCACTTTGTGTCCTGATCAGCCAATACACAGGTCTTTATGCTTCTCTGTTTTTTCCAATAGCTGAGTTCCCAGATCATTGCAACATTCTTCTTGTTGAGAAAAACAAACATGAATATAGTTAATCTAGTCAGTTTTTCCACAGGGCCTTGGGAAACATGAATTATTGCACTCTAGTCAATAAACAATCTTAGGGCAAGACACAAATACAATTGCAGCAAAGAAACAGAGGTAGGAACAAAAACTACAGCAGACTACACAAGACAGTATATGTAGACATCAGACTATTTTTTGTAAAATGGTTAGAAGATATGTGAAAACCTACAGTACATCAGAGAGTAAAAATGTCTTCTAAGACTTCCATGTTTATTTAAAAAAACCAACCAAACAACAGCAAAAAAAAAAAAAACCCAAACAAGCTAGAAATTTGAATTTCTCTGTGTGCTTGGGGAAAGTTGTTCTTTTAGGAGAAAAAACAGGTTGATGCTGGAAGATTGAAAACAAAACTTCAAAGAACTCTAGGTACATGTTACTGCTGAGGAGAAAGAGAAAACCAGACACCTCCCCCCCTCCACCCCCCAAAAAAAAGGAACCCAAACCAACCAAAACCATCCTTAAGGAAAAATGCCTACCAAGTCAACAAACAAGCCCTGAGGAATTCTGCTGAAAAATAAAGATCCTCAAACTACGGAAGACTTTACCTATCTGTTTCTGTCTTGGTAGATTGACAGTTTGTTCTGCACCCGAAGGTTGTTGCTAAGGTCTTTTTACACATGGTGGCAAAGACAGGACACAGAAATGTTAAAAAATGGGAAGAAAGTACAAAAGCCTTAACAAAAAAAGAAGTGGTAACGTTGCCCATGACATGTAGCACAGCCTCCTCCTTACCCATGACCAGTTGCTCAGAACAGACTTAATGTGCCTAATGTGCAGATACAACAAAATATTTGAATAAAAAACAGAATATGAGTTGAGGGGGTTTTTTTCTTAAATAAAATTAAATTATGTAAGTCCAAGTTTCCTCCATGGGATGGTTGGTAGGGAAGTGCTTTTCCAAGGGCTCAGTTTCTAGAGCTGGCATGAAAATACTTTTGGAGATGATAGCATTTTGGCTGCAACTTTCTAGGTGTGTTTTTCTGTGTTTACTACTGTTTTCATGTGCTGACCATACAGTAATACCTTGCAAGATATGAGATACCTGCAACCAACATTCCTATAGCACAAGGTTTCAGCTTGTTGTGGAACAACCATCTTTACAGAGTAATGGTTCTCACACCACAGCAGGTGCCACTGCCAAAACCGAATCTGGTACTCCTCTCCCTGCTATTTGCTCTTCCAGACTAAGCCTTGTGGAAACAAGCTGTAATGCATCTTGAATTTTCTGGCTTTTTGTGAATCGAAGAGTTGGCACCATGCCATCAATGTCTTCAATGCTTCTGAAGGATTTTATTCTCTGTAAGGAATCTGTTTCAGGTCTGCTTTGTTATGTCAGGAATCTATGGATAGGTTTCCACTGTCTAATCCTATGCTGCCATCACCTGTCAGCTGACATGATTGCTATTGGCATATCCCCCTACAACCTGGTGTAGCTCATTTCCAGAGTAAACTTGCTGTCATTAGCAGCTTAGCTTCTAGTTAAGCTTCTCTGACAAGTCATGAGGCTTGCTCCAGATGCAGAAACACCAGCACTCCACTGCTAACGACACAACTCTTTCAAATAACATATCCCTCCTCCAGAAATGCCAGGTAATGCTTGGGAGTAAATTAGAAGTTGCAGTCTGTGTTGCTTTGTCCAGATCTGCCCTGTATAATTAAACATGGTCTCTACAACTGCCTCTGTGATGTAGAGTTGTTGTCTTTCTGGCTTTTGTTTCTATTTTTTTTCCAATGTGCCAGATGCCTGATGGTGCACTGGCTTTGCTGAGTGTGCTGCCACAACCGTGGAGAACCTCTTCATAGTTGCTGAATATTCACGTACAAGGTAAGCCACAAAGGATGTCAGCAAAGCCAAGAGCAGCCTCCAGACCACCATGGAAAGAAAAGCTATTCAGAATAGCAGGGAGATGCACAGTATTTCCACAAGGCACAGCATGCTGATAAAAACCCACAATTTCACAAAAGTATGAATGCAATCACTGCCTAGGTTAGAGTAATCTTTCTTGGACAGGGACCTTCGCTCCTGAAATGGCAGGTGGGCCAGCACATCAGGCTTCTTCTTTCACCATCCTATGGCACATTGTTAGAGAATACAAAAAAAGTGACTTGGTTGTTCTCCAAGAAACTCACACCATAAGAGGAAGCCTGAAGGAAAGTGCACACGCCTCTCTGTGTGTGTACAACTAGAGAAATATGTAATGAATGCTTTGATGACAATGTTTAGAAGAAATGTGAGTTGAGTGAAGTACTGGAACACACTTGTGAAAGGAGATTTGCTGGATAGCAGATGACACACAGGACCTGGACAGGAGGAATATTTTTGCTTGGGTTTAGAAAAGGAGAGAAAACAATTAGAGTAATTCAAAAAGCTGAAATACAACAGTGAAAAACAGGTGGGGTCCTTTGTTTCGGTTTTTTATTTTCGCATTGTGTTTTACAAAATAATGTAACCAGTAGGTAAGCTAGCTAACAACAATTAGATAGCAAGGTGGCCAGAAAACTATCAAATCCCTATGGAAAGACAACAGATCCTGTTTTTAAAGCCCTCACAACATTCAAGATGGTATAGCAGATGTACCTAATGGAAGATACTCAGCCCAAGAAGCCGAGATGAGGCACAGTCAGCAGTTGCAGCTCCAGTCATGAAATTCAATAAAACCATGAAAAGGCAAAAGGACAGAGTAGGCAGAAAAAGGAAAAAAAGAGCTTGAGTTCATTAGAGTATGAAATCAGAAATCAGTAAGTTTGGAAGGAAATGTAAAATATCCTAAGTCGTACTTAGTTTCAGTAGTGTAAGACAGCAAAAAAAAAAACAAACCAAAAAAAGTTTTCATGAAGCAGTGAAGTGGCTTCACTTCACTGTTTCAGAGTAACTCACGTGTTTTAACTGAAGCGGTTTTCTCTCAGGCCCCCCAGTCATTAACCACGGCCTACGTACAATAAGAACAGGGAAAACCACCTGAGGACCGGCGGGCTTCCTACACCACTTCCCAGAGCCTGACGCGGCGCCCGCACTGCTCCAGCTCCCAGAATGGGTGAGGTGCGCAGGGACCGCAGTGGGTCATCTGGTCCAACCTCCCTGCTCAAGCGGGGTCATCCTAGAGCACATTGCACAGGATTGCGTCCAGATAGTTCCGGAGCATCTCCAGTGAGGGACACTCCACACCCTCTCTGGGCAGCCTATTGTGCTGCTCGGTCACCCACACAGTAAAAAAGTTGTTCCGCGTATTCACGTGGAACTTCCTGTACCTCGGTTTCTGCCCGTTGCCTCCAGAGAGCGCTGGGAGAGAGACAAGGAGAGCGGCCGGCGGGCCAAGCACCTTTAGCTCGGGCCTCGTTCACGTTCCCCGCCTCTCGCCGAGCGCCGTCTTTGCTGCCCTCGCCCAGAACCGCGCCCTCCCGCCGGCCGCGGGGCCTGCGGCGCAGTTACCGCGAGAAGCGCAGTACCGCGAGAGCCGCCGCGGACGGGGGAGGTAGGGAGGGGTGAAGTCCCGCGAGAGCAGGGCGGCTCTCGGGCATGCGGGCGAAGGCGGCGGCGCCGAGCGCGATTGGCGGGGCGCGTCCTCTCTCCCCCCCCTCGCTTCCGGCGTCGCGCATGCGCCGCCCGCCGCCGGGCCGCGTCTGTGTCCCCCCCCCCCAGTGCGTGTGTCACCCGCGCGCGGCGGCGCTGAGGCCGCGAGAGCACTCCCGGGTACCGGTGGCGCGGGAGCGGCCCCGACACGTGCGGCCCCCGCCGGGCAGGAGAACAGGGATCGGAGCCGCGCAGGGCTCCGGACACCTCGCCCGGGGGCGGCCTGGCCTGGCCTGACCCAGCCGCCCTGCCGGGAGTGGCTGAGGAAAGAGGTGGAGGAGGCCCGTTCCCGGTGTTTGTGTCCCTGCGCGGCGGCGGCCGCGGCCCAGAATGAAGTGAGGAGGAGCCGCCGCCGGCGGGAGACACTTCCGTGTTGCGGGAGAGGCCGCGCCGGCCTGCAGGACGCTGCCGGTGCCGCTCTGCCGCCGCCGCCGCATCGGGCAGCGCGCCCAGCCCCGGCCCCAGCCCGACCCCGTATGTATCGGTGCGGCCCCATGTGAGGCGGGCGGGCGGTGCGGGAGCGAGCGAGGACCTGGCGCGGCCCGCGGGTGTCCGTCCCGGTGCGTGTGCACGGCGCCGCCGGGTCCCCATGGCGCCCTGAGCGCGGCGGTGGCGGCGGGTTCCCTGGGCCGCGCCCTCGGCCGTGAGCGAGCTCGATGCCGAGCACCTCGGACGCGGCGGCCGGCGGGAGCGGGGGCAGCCGGGGCTGGGGCAGCGGCGGCGGCAGCGCGGCGGTGGAAGCGGCGGCCGACAAGAAGCGGCTGCACCACCGGAGACGGAAGCGCTTCGCGGCCCAGCCGCAGCCGCCCCCGCCGCCGCCGGCCCCGCACCCGCTGCTGTTCCCGCTCCTGCAGCCCCCGCTCCTGCAGCCCCCGCTGCTGCAGCCGCCGCTGCCGCCACAGTCCCTGCTCTTCCTGGCGGCCACCGGCGCCTCCTCCTGTTGCGGGGACGGCGGGGAGCGGAAGCGACCGCGAGGCAAGCGGCGCTCAGGCTCCCGGCACAAGCGGCGGCGGGGCCGCGGCGGCGGCGGCGGGGGCACGCAGGAGGCGGAGAAGCGGCGCGGCAGCGGCGGGTTGAGCACGCTGGTGGAGGAGTACGACGACGTGAGCTCCCAGTCCGAGGGACTGTTGGGCGGCGGCGCGGCCGGCGGGGGCAGCGGGGGAGGCAGCCCGGGCTCCTCCTCGGGCGGTGGGACCCAGCGGCAGCGGGGCGAGGCGGAGCGAAGCGGCCGGTCCCGTCGGGAGCACCGCAGCAGCAGCGGGCGCTCCAAGGAGCGGCACCGAGAGCATCGCCGGCGGGGAGAGGAAAAGGCGCAGCAGGAGGGGGCGGCGGCACCGGGCCGCGGGGCATCCGAGCCCTCCTCGTCCTCCAAATCCCGCAGCCGCCACAACCACACTGGGAGCCAAGACCGGGAGGGACTCAAGAGCAGCAGCAGCGGCGGTGGCAGCGACGGCCGTAGGAAGGGCTCCCTCGCCTCGCCCAGCGGCGGCAGAAAAGACCGGGAGAGCAAATCGCACCGGAGCCGGACTAAAGCGGCCAAAGAGCCGCCGTCGGCTTATAAGGACCCTCCGAAAGCTTACCGGGACGACAAGCCCGAGCCCAAGGCGTACCGGCGGCAGCGCTCGTCGCCCAGCCCCGGCCGGGATGACAGCCCTCTTCTGCACCGCTCCTCGCAGAGCCAGCGCAGCCGCAAGTCGCTCAGCCCGGTGGGTGCCCGCTCGCCACTCAGCCCGTACAGCCGCCGCCGATCCCCCAGCTACAGCCGGCACAGCTCGTACGAGCGCGGCGGAGATGTGTCGCCTAGCCCCTACAGCAGCTGGCGCCGGTCGCGGAGCCCCTACAGCCCCGTTATCCGGTGAGTCCGGGCCCGGGGCGAAGGTGGGATGGGGAGGGGGCATGGTGTGTGGAGGAGGGGGGTAATGGCTGGGGCAGGAAGGCAGGAGAGGCCGTAGAGGTTTGCATCCAGCAGCAATTCCTCCCTCTTGCTGTTTTGCTGCCAGAAGGCTTGGGGGTGGGGGGGAAGGGGAGAGGGACAAGTACAAAGATCTTCCTGTCCTGTCTCTGTTTCCCTGGGGGGTAGAAAGGGAGGCAGAAAGGGAGGCGCGGGTGTTTAACACTTCTGCGGCTAGTTTTTCTCCGTGGGAGACCACCTGGCTGGAAAAAGGCCTTTAAATAGGCACGAGAACATTTTCAGATGAGAGTGACTGAAGGAAGATGCTCCTTGGAGGACAGGTTTTCTGAAGGACCAATTTTGATTTTTAAATCTTTGCTTACAAAGTACAGACGTTCTGTGATATATTTCTATGTATCCTGTTCCCAGGTAAAATAGGATGCATATTGAATATATTTGGGTTTGGTTTAACTTGTGCTAATCTAAAGAGAAAACAAGCTGGCAGGCAATTTGTGTTTGCAAGTGTTTTCTTTCTATACACCTTTTTAAGGTGTGTAGAAGGACTTGGGTTTTCTATTATCCTAGAAAATTGAGTCAGTGTCAAGTTTTGATAAATTGTCTTGTGCTTTACATAACCTATTAAAAAGCATAGGCTCTTTTCCTAGTAAAGTTGTGCATGTGTATATAGTTAATGTGTGCTTGCAGATAATTTTTTTTCGGTGTTAGTGGGAGTGCAGGGTGTAAAGGTCAGCACTGTGTGACATTTTGCATTTTATATGGAGAGGAAGTGTGGGCTGTATCTTTCTAATCAGGCGCAAACCGTGTTGTGGAATTAAAGCTCTTCAGAATATTTTAACCTATGGAAAAGTACACTGGAAATTTAAAAGTGTTTGCTTAGTATGTGTTTATAACTGAAGATTTTTATTTTCTGTATTGGAATCTTACTATTGCCTCATTGTTTATAGACCTGCTTAAGTTCATGTCGGACTTTAATTTCAACTGTATCTAGCAATGTGCTATTCCACTGGCAAGAATTTTGTGTACAAGGCATTAGCTGGTGGGTTGCCTGAGAACTGTTCTCTGGTGTTTTTAATAAGCACTTTGTGTTGATCACCCTTTGAGATGTGCTGTAGTGTATCCAGGGAACATGATGAAGCTGTTCTGTGTGTCACTGGCTCTTGGTAGAGTCCGCTCTCCTGGGTGTGCATCAAATGCTGTTTAAAGAGGAAAGTAACAAAGCTGTGTCCTACTTTGTGCAGAGAGATAAAGCCAAAGTGCCTTGGGATAAAAATAGTGATTGTCTAGAGGTGTGGTTGTATGGAATAATTTTGTAAGCAGTAGGGTGTTTCAAGAGGAAAACACTGTAATTGCTCTGAAAACATCATGCTGTTCTTCTGTGAGAGTCTGTTATAAGTGGTTAAAATATACTTTCAAAATTACTTGAATAATAGCATAGCAGGAATTATTATGTGCACAGTTTGATTTAAATGCCCTAGGAATCAGATTATTTTCTGTAGTGGCTTTTATCCTGGCATAAGAAAGCTAGTAATGGTGCATAGAATTACGTATGTGAGGTTTGCAATTAGGAATAACTCAGTGTTTAGGAATAGTCAGATTGACAGCCCAGTTAAGTTCAGGGTTCTGTCTTATGCACTGACTGATTGGGCTGTAGTACAGTTTTGTAGGAGTGGGTTTTTTTCTGTTGGTAGTGGACCTGTGATTTGAAGCATAAGAGTTTAAATCTCCTGATTTTGATATTCTCTCTGTGATAAGTCTTTCTTGAGCCTACAGGTCTGTTTCTAGGAGTTAGCTTTGTGACTCCCTGCCTTTCTTCCTCCCTACAGTTGAATTGTAATTTGCATTCAGTTTTTAACTGCTTACAGACAAATAAATGCAGACTATCAGGTTCACAGGAGGGGGATTGGAATGGCCGAGTGAAAAGGAGAGGTTTCTATAAGTAGAAAGAAGGGTCTGTCCTAATGGGACATTCATTGCAAAAATGCCACTTTCTTAGAAAACAAAAGAAACCTAAAGTGTGAAGATAAAATCAGTTGTTCATAATGTTTACCTGTTGTGGAGAAATGAAAGCCAGTGGTTTTTTCCTTCCATACAGCTATCAATAATAATGTGTATTGCAATGGCAGTGGGGAAGTAGAAAGAAAGGGGTTTATACTTTTTTTTTTAACCATTCAAAACTATGTCATAATAACTTTTTGCTTGACTTTGTAGTACTGCAACCAAAATGTTGAACGTTTTTGCTGTCCTGTTTGATAATGATACAGTGGCCTTAGACTTGATAGACTATTAGAGTTTCATGAAGGCAACAGCTTCTTACAGCACCTGTGTTCTTCATCTGGATGATTTAAAGGCTTAATTCTGGGCTTATATCCAGCTGTAATGATGTTCAGACAGTAGGAACTTTGTATGTGACTGAGTATTTCAGCCTGCAGGTCTTTTTGCTCTTTTTGTTTTATGTCTCATATATATGTCTTCTGTAATGTTATGTGAACTACCCAGTTATTTGGGTATGTAGAAAATTATTACGAAGCAGTTCTAGCATGATTGGAAAGCCCATGTGTTTAGTGGTGATTTTTTAATCTAGGTGTCTGAGCTACTTACGGAGAAACTTCTCGTAAGCAGCTGAAGAGAAACAAGTGAAGTCAGCTTTGCTCGTCTGAAGCAGCAACAGTGCACTGCTGTGAGATTTGAACTGCAGTACTGACTTTGCTGTTTTTAGGTGATGTTGTTTGGCTGTGAGTTCTGAGGGGAAGCAAAGACACTGGATATGTGTTCCATACTTGGTGATTTCTCTTTGAATGGTAGACTAATTGCCTTTTCCATTATAATAGCAGGAAAAATTTGTGTTTTGGATAAACTGATTGAGCTGTATTCACTTGTTGGACAAATCATCTTCACTTGCTGCTGGTGGATTTGTATTACTCTATTTTCTTGTGTATAGGGTAACACAGCTGTTCTAAAGTAGCACATGCATATTTTCAAAATGGAAATTCTTCCAAAAGTACGACGTATTTATTTCTCTACTGGTAAAATGACTGGATTAAAAAAAAATTTCTCAACCAAACCCCATGGTTGACAAAATAAGCAGACACAGTCTCTTGCTTCCTACAATTTCATGCTAAACTAGTTTCCAGCGAACTATTTTTTGTAACTTGAATCAGGTCATATGTTATGTGATCACACATTTAATTCAGTTAGCAGTATAGATGAGTAATTGCATTTTTCCAAATATGGATACACCTACCCATCTGCTCATATAAAAGTGGGTAGGGCACTACTAGCATAGTACTACTGTGTGCATGGATGTTGCTTATAGGAAAGATACAAGATTTCTTTTTTTTTTTTTGGTACTGTAGAGTCATCTCAGTCTGTATTGGTAGCTAGTCTGTATTAGTGAGGCTCTGCAAAATACAGATAATTTGTGTGCAAAATCACAACAAGCATAGGAAAACGGTAGAATATATATTCAGCTAGTAAATAGAGAAAGTACAGTACCATCAACTGATATGAAAAGAACTTTGATTCTAGTAATTCTACTGCTTTTGAATTTAAAGGATTAAGAGAGAGTTTGACTTTGCCCCCCATCCTGATTAGTGAAAATAGATTTTTTTTTTTTTAATTTAAAGCTCTCTGATTTTGTTTAGTAAAACTGTATTTTGTAGAATTTTAAGTGGACCACTCTAGGTTTTCATTGTTTCGAGTAGCTAATTTTTTCAGTGCATGTTGCTGGCCTTTGTGTTTTGCTCATGTACCTTTCCCTTTCCTTGTTGCTGCTGCTCCTTTCCTTATTTGAAAAAGGAAATTTCATTTGAAAAAATTAACTTCATATGTGTTTAGAATATGGATTTTGAGTTGACTTGACCTTTTGCTGGTTGATTTCTTTGTAGGCCAAGTTCTCATTTGAAAATAGAGGGTTATAAAGCAGGTTCAAGAAACAGATAAAAGCCAAGCTCAGAGCTTTCCAGTATGTATTTGAGATCCTTTTAAATATTTGCAGTTTGAATCAGTAAGGCAGGTTATGTAGTTTTCATATACAAAGCAGCTGAGTAGGTGGTTGGTTGCAGAGTTGTGTAGAATGTAACCTTGAACTAGGGGCTAGAGGAAATAAATGAAATTAATGAATAAGGTATCAAGTGAAAGAGTACTACTACTGTAATGGCTTAAAGAAATGAACTATATGTTTGCCTGCTAGGGCAACATGGAAAAGCTGTACTATGAACTAAAATGTTTTGTCAAGGTGGTTTATGTTAGCAAGGGATTGTAACTGTCTTGGAAGGTTTGCAGTGAAGCCAGTTGATTCAATTTAGGTCTCTCTTTTCAAATACACTATGACCTTGCTGTGCAGGGAAGGATGTCAGTGCTTAGTCAGTAGTCCAGCATTACCTGCCAGTTAAAGAAAGAGCTGGGCTACAGTGTTTGTTTTAACGTCCTTTGGAGTGTTAGGTTTCTTGGTTTTGCCTTCGTGTTCTCTTTAATCTCTTTGTGTTATGCCTTATCAAAAAGTTACTGACAAAGTTTGCTTGTTCAGCTCACAGACACTTATGTATTTCAACTGTAAAATTGTTTGCAGTTAGGTAATGTGTAGCTGGCCACCATCATGATGGATTTAGCTTGCTCTTAAAGCAGTTAAGAAGAAAAGGGGTTTTCAAGTTTAGAAACACGAGAAGGTAACACATGATCATTCTGATTTGTCAATAGAATGTACCTTTTTTTTTTGTATTAAGGGGGTATTGAAAGGGGACAGAAAGAAACACCTAGAAAAGTAGCATGGCAAGAAAAACTGTGTAAACTGAATGGAACATATTCCTGGGAATCTGACATGGGTAACAGTTTTCTTTCCTCTCTGGTTTCAAATATCAAGGTAGTAAATGATAGCACTCTAAGCTACTATTTGAAGTTCTTCCATTCTCTGATCGAAAATGTAAGTGGTATTATATCAGTAGACTTTTTTCTTTGTTAAATAAATAAGTAAATTTACTGTTTGGTAATATATTAGTGAGCCAGTGAAGTGCTATAGAATGTTGCCTATCAGGAAGGAGAAATATTGTAGCAGTTTTGAAACCTGTAATTCATAACATTTTGATCTCTTAAGTAGTTTTTTATAAAGTGACTATGTTGTATGAAGCAGAGAAACAATGAATACCTGTTTGTTTTAAGAAATGTTGGGTACTAGGCAAAACCAAAAAATGAAAAAGAACAGTGATGCCTAAACCAACTTTTTTTCTGTGCTCGAAGGGTGAAAAAAAAGGCATTATTTTTCTTGTTCTGAAAAGTAGAGTTTTGGTTTGGAAGGGTGACTTTCTTAGTAGTATTTTCTTCTTCTATCACCTTCCTTAAATCTGTCTACATGGTTTGTAGATAATGTCTTAACGGTTTGGGGTTTTTTTGCTTTTATTTTATACCTCTAGCTAAATTGTAATTTCTTCCATGTCCCTTTGCAGCTAATCTAGTTGTGCTCCCAGGCTTCTTTGTTGCCATATCTAGGGAAGAAACAAAGCAGCTTTAGAACTTATCCTACTGATACTTAGGGTCTTCAGGCACGTTAGTTTTCTTTTTTCTCCTCTCTGTATATAAAAACATACTGAAATCTGTATATGGCTCAGAAGGGATTTTAGAAGTATCATGAAGTGTGGCAGTTGTCCTCTCTGTAGTGATCTACACTTCTGTGAATTGAATTCAAGATGCTGATAGAAGACTCTTACTGCATTTAGTGGCAAAGGTGCTCATAAATGGGGCAGAACTTCAGGATGCAAACAGGGAAAAGAAGCATAGAAGGAAAGTTACCTTCTTAGTAACTTAGGCTTCTTAGTAGCCTCTCCCCTTGTGTGTTACCAGCACATGCTGGTGCTTTTGTTTAAGAGAGTGAAATGTGGCCTTTAGGTTTAGTAAACTTCCTGATCTTGGCTTACTTCAGGAAGAGAAATTTGAATTGCATTGTTCAGTGCATTTGCTGTTTGCAGTGCAGGTCTTTGCAGTTGCAGCCACTGTTCTTTTGTTCCTTTTTACTATGTTAAAAACAAGGTGCTGACTACATCTGAAATAGGTGTCAAGTGTCAGATAATGTCACATTTTATATATATGTGTATGCATGCACACACATTTACTAGAGTCCTGCTGGAAGATTTAGACTGTGTACTTCAGATGTCTCTCCTGGTGTTTTTTCAGGTTCTCACTAAGTGGTCAGTGTCCTGTTAACTGGCAGACACTGGCTGTTGTGTGAGCCCATTTCTGTGCTGCTGTGACTTCATTTTTTACGTCAAATGTTAGGTCTGAACAGAGTGAGCTGGCTGGTTTTATTATGTATAAGGCAATTATTCTCCACTCTGAGTGCTGTATAAGCTTTTGAGGGAAAGCTTGTAAATGTCTCCATATTTTTGGGTTTGTGCTATTTTTATAGGTGAAAACTTGTACGTAAGTTGTCTGGTCTGTTGGGACTTCTGAACTACACAGATGAAAGAAAGGGATAGTTGAGTGTTTGAAAGGATTATTAGGCTGATGAAAACAGCAGATTTTATCATTGTAACTTGAATAACTAGCACTTCAACAAATCTGCTTTTTACTTAAAATTCAGGATTTGTCTGTTTAGCTGAAAATGTTAATGTTTTTGCTGTATTCTCTAGAGTCTAGCTCAGTGGTTCAGGTACAGCAAGGAATTCTTGCTAAGGCTTTTGGGATGCTAGAGGTACTATATATAGGTAATAGAGTAGTTTTTTTCTGACATATATAATGAAAAATTCCTGGAAAAATTAAACCAGTGCAGAGATTATAATCAGTCAATGTATTTCATAACTAGACTGCTATCATTTTGACCTGCTGCTAGGGGCCGTAATAGATACTGGGACTGAAATATTTGCGTGCATGCGTATCTGCTGTCTCCCACATGAAAAAGTTATGCAGTTGTCATGTGGAGTATGAAACCCAGGATGGATGATGGTTGGGTTTGGGTTTTTTTTTTAGCTGAGCTTGCATAAATTCATGTTCATGTCCCAAACTCTCTCGACTGGTATTGGTAAAGTACAGACATCAATCCACTGTCAATTCTTGTTTGTTTCTGAAGAAAGTATAGAAAACTTTCTATAGGTTTTCAAAACTAGGTTTTCAAAACTGCCTCTTCCTTACTTAGTTATGGCTGCTGATCAGATGATCAAATTTGCTGTCACTGACTTGAACAGATTTTTTTCATTTTATCCTTAGTAGTGAGCTAAATGAAGCTGTTTTATTTTGTACCAAAATGGAACAGAACCAGTCTTAAAATCAGGCCTGGTGTCTCACCAACTGTGTTGTTTTAAGCTGCTGCTTCTCTTTAGTAGTGCATGTGAAATTATGTCTGTATTTCTGTTAGTTATATGCTTACTGTCTTTGTTAGGTACTGATGAAAACAAACAAGAAACCCCAAATCATACTTATGAAAGAAACAGGGCTCATTTTGAGACCTTTAGGACATGTTTTAAGTTTAGTACCGGTTGCAGTGAAGTACTTGGAATGGAGGTTGTGTTCTACAGGTAATCGGAGGGAGTGTCAGTCTGAAATAGCTGATTTATGAGCAAGATGTGCAAGGAAATTTTTTCCAAGACAGGTCAGTGACATCCTTGCAAATGATGCACCGTTTATAGAAGTCAGTTTAGGACTAATGGGGACTTTTAGCTTGTGCCTGATGCTGGAGAAATGTCATTATACTGATTCCAGAGTGGGTGCAGATCCGCAGCAGTAACACCTCTGGTTTGAGACAGTAATTCCTCTCTGAAAGTGAGACAGCAGTGTGAGGAGAGCTCTAGTCTAGCATTTAAAGTGTGTGTATTTTCTAGGTTTTTTCCCTTCCTGCTACGCCATCTTAACTCTGTATAATGGAACTTTGAACCTTTTTATTTTTACTCCTGTTTGGCCAAACCTCTGAAAAATTTCTGTGGGATTTAGTACTTAGATTTTCAAAATAATAATGGCAAAAGTTACTTCAGCAACAGAATTCATAGTGGAGCAGAAGTAAGTTTTTAATGCAGTTTTTGTGCCCAATATTATTTTATTTGGTGTTTACTAGACATGAGCATTAATACCTCTTTGCTGAGTGAACCAAACATTAGATTTCAGTTGAAAATTGTTAGAATTGTGAGGCTTTTTTTAAAATTAAAGGCTTTTGATTAAAGTGTAAAAAACTTTTAGGATTATTATTTTATTGTTGTTATTACTGTTACTGTCATTGTTACCCTGCTGTGCCAGAAAATCCTATAAAATCTGCTTCCTGGCATAGAATTGAACTGTGCTAGTTTCCAAGAGTTATCTTCATCTGAGATTTGATTTTTTTTTTTTAATTTCATGAGTCTCTAGCCATTTGGATCAATTTCACCTGTAGAATTTTGAAGCTTGTGCTGTACTATACAGTGTGCATACACATTGTTTTCAGCCACTTTTTGGTTGACCTCAGTGACTTTTTATCGGGTAGGAGTTCCTGCATTATAAAAAGAAAAGAGTGTGAATTTAGAAATTAATCAATATTGCACACAAAAGAAACGCTGTTGTACTAGATTAAATATTTGTTCAGTTGAAGCATTGAGATGTAATTTCTTGTGTTGATAATTAAAACTGAATTGATTTAATTGTCAGTAAAATTAAATTTGATGTGGGATGGGTAGTCCGATCATAGGGATTGTAGCTGGCATTCTTTTTGTCTGTTTATTTGAATTAGGTTTTTTTGTTGGTTTGGTCTGGGTTTTTTGTTTCTTTTGGTTTTGGCAACCTCTATACACTGTGTTATCTTTTGAACTCTGAAATTCTTGTATCTTCAGGAAGTCTTGTTTTGGCTATTGCTTGATACAATTTTCTTTGTCCAGCTGATGAATATTGCGTGTTTTTAATCCTGAGTATGCTTTTCCTCCCCTTCAAACAATAAGCAAAATAGATTTTCATCAAATTTTAATCAAGAAAATACTTGTAAATCTGATGAATACCTTTGTTATTCTTGGTATGGTAAAATGGATTAAAACCCCTACATTTAATTTAATTTATTTCATTTCATAACATTACTATGTGGGAGCAGTGGATTAGGCTACTTTACTTACTCCATGCCTTTCAGCTCAATTAGTTTTTTTCCCTTCTTATTGAAGAACTGACTCAAAACTAGTACTAGGCAAATTAGAATATCCCTTTGAAATTTTGAATGAAAAGTCATTCATATTAAATGGTATTGTTGTACAGTAGTTGTTTAAGATTGCCCCTCCCCATCCTCATTCTAAGGTAATTTTCTTGCTATCATTTTGTAGATGGCTTAGATTTTTTCTTTTTCTTTCTATTAATGTCTGCATTCAGATGTAGTTATAGCATAGGCCCATTTGTGGGTTATGTTTGTCAATAGCTGTAACAAATACTGGGTACTTGGGCTATTTGGGAGGGGGGGAGGTTGTTTGTTTTGGGTTTTTTTGAAGTTGTACAATTGGATTTCAAAAAAGGAAAGCTGTCTTTCAGCTGGCTACATTGCAATCTTTATTATTCCCTTTTTTTTCAATTAACTTAATGATATTTATGAAAGTGAAAATTCAGAAGTTCCTACAATTAATGCTTCAGTGTTGTTTAGATTTCTCTTGTCTCTCTTGTAATTTTAATTTCATTTTGTTGAATTCTATGTAGTCAATTGAGTTTTTCTCAAATACTGTACACGCTAAAGGTGTTTGTACAGGTTGCATACGTTGAGATTTTCTTTTAAAGAGAAAAATCTCTTAAGTAGTGAGGAAAACAGAACATTTCTTGCCTTATATAAGTATTGTATTTTGCAGTTCTGTGAGATGAGAAACTACACCTAAGAGTTTTCATGTTTTCTAACAAAAAGGTGTAGAATCTTGATTGATTAATTGTAGATTTTTATGTTTTTAATGCAGGGTCTCTCCTATTTCATAGACTTCTGTTTATTCTGTGAGCATGGTGATAATAGTTGGTTTAAAATATGTAGTTTGTAAAAAAAGTAGATATGCCGGGAAAGCAACCAGAATTAATTTTACCTGGGTGAATCTTTACTTTTTTGAAACAGGAGATCAGCAAAATCTCGAAGCAGAAGTCCATATTCATCGAGGCACTCCAGGTCTCGTAGCAGACACAGATTGTCTAGATCCAGAAGTCGTCATTCAAGTATTTCTCCTAGTACATTGACTCTGAAGAGTAGCCTGGCTGCTGAGCTGAACAAAAACAAAAAGGCAAGAGCTGCTGAGGCAGCGAAAGCCAGTGCAAAAGCTTCCAATACTTCAACACCTACTAAGGGAAACACTGACACTACTGTAAGCGCACCTCAAGTGAACAATGTTAAGGACCTGAAGAAAATCAAAACTGAGCATACACCTTCTCCTACCAGCAGTGCAAATCTGAAAAACGACAAGGCAAAAGCAAAGGTCTCGCTTCCTGAAACAAAAGCCGAAAATAATTTAATTGCAGACAAAATTACTAAACAGAAGCCTGCAGCAGTGAAAGAGAATAAATTGGCTGTTGTGAAACAGCCACCAGTCCCTGTAAAAGAGAAAAGCAAACCGAATATACCAAGTGTAGTAGCCAAGGAGAAAGATCGAATTGTTGCACTACCGACCTCCACACTGCCACCCTTGCCTTTGCCTCCCACACTGCCTGAAGATAAAGAAACTGATAGGTGAGTTGTGACAGAGATTTGCTTTTGGGGTTGTTTGTTCCTTTTTATATAGTGGTTGTTGTTATTTCCTTTGGAAAATAAATATAAAACTATATGCTGGATCAGGCCTATGCATTATTTAATTTGTTATTGCTCTTCAGTTGTTTAACTGGTGGTTATTAGTGAAGGAATTTGATCTTAAAAATAATTTAATTAGTTCTTGAAAAAAGAAGAATTTGGTCTAAGAGGAATCTTTCAATAAAAAGTCTACTAAAGAAATATTTTAAAAATTGCTGGGATATGATAGCTTTGGGACTAATGAAAGAATGCATTCAAGAATTCAAGATTTCAAGTTCGGTGTGAACATATACTTCTGGGGAAAAGTTGAATTCAGTAGCAATATGTAAAAATTCTTTATTTAGCTGGGTTTTGAAGTAAAGATTCTCTTCTCTTTGAAAGGCAGTTGTTTTATAGCTGGGCATTATTTTAGTGTATTTTATTTCAAAGATAAGTATTATTTTGAATATGTATGGTAGAAGTGAGGTTCATGGCTTGTCATTTGTGTTAATTTTGAAGTGTAAAAATTGGTCTGTAGTGAAGAAATTAATTTCTGTGTCCCAAGTGTCATCTGAATTTAGACTATGTTAAGTCTGTTTGTAGTCCTAGCAGAGAATATGTGCTGTGATTTGTATTGGAAAATGATGCTGTTAGAGAAGTTTTTTTGTTTTACTGAAGGTGTTGCATGCCTCTCACATGTATGCAAGAAATCACCTCGCACGTAAGCCAGAAATTTTTAGCTAGAGGTGTAAACATTTCTCTTGTGTTTGCTAGTAATTTAAGTTTGTATTAGACATTGAGGGTGCATAGGAGGCCTTGGGAAATAAATACAACCTAACATAGTATTAGACAGTTACTTTTTTTTTTTTTTTTTTACTAGTAAAAAAGAAATCATTTCTTGCCCTTCAGCATTAAACTCTAGCAAATGTAATAATGGTGTAGCAAAGGTATGATTGCATTTATGTTTGTGACAAAGCCATCTTCTCTAGGTAAATGAGAATCCTGATACTGTGAACAAGATTTACTGTTTTAACTAAAAACTAGTCTTAACTAGTTTAACTAAATATGACTGGCATTGCAGTATTGCAACAATATGAAGTGAGATTTCATATTGAAGCTGGCTGATTGCTTCTGATTATTATTATTATTATATTTTAATGGATCACATGTTTTAAGTTAGGTAAACTGAGGAGTTAAGCTACAATTAAGTTGTGGTTCTTTCAGCACGGGGCTCATTCTCCTTTCAAAACAAAATACCTACTGCTTGCAAACAGCTGCATTAGAAAGGTTAATGAGAAGTAATATGTCTTTCATGCTTTGCTTAGTTTTGCCTATAGGATGTTATAAACTTCGGATCAGAAAATACAAGTCATGATAAAGCTTAAGTCATCAAAGGAAGAAGATCAATGTTTTTAAGGGCAGAGGAGGGCAAAGGTATTTACCTTGGGCTCAGAGTTACTATGGGGAAATTTTGTCAACAAAGAAGGCTTGAGCTTGATGCTATGCAGAACTCTCTGGTTCCTTCAGTAAGAATCTCATAAACCCACAAATAACCAACCTAAGGGAACATCAATGTTGCAACCTCACAGTATAGGTTAGCTGAAAGGGAAAATTGTCCTGGTTGTCAATGATGTGTGATTTAGCAGACCTGAAAAAAAAAGGCTGCTCTTGGCTGCCTCTATTTTCTTTTAAATCTGTTTCAGAACCTTTCATATGTTATGCTTTCATTCGTATTAAAAATTTTGGGGAAAAATTATGAGAGAAATACTAATATATGAGCTTCAAAATAAGAGTTTCTTATTGCCATGACAGTTACATCCACTGCACGAAGGTGGTTTATTCTTTTTAGCATGTTAACCATTATGTTTGTGATGAGGGCAGTCTATGCTTCCTTGTGATGCTTCTTTAAAATGGGGCAGTGGAAGTTTGGGAAGTGGTAAAAGACATAAAAGTGTTCAGTTTTCACAGAGAAGCATAAACATATGCAAAACTGGAATGCTTTGCATATGTAAGGATTACTAATTGCTAGAAAAGTAAGAAAAAAATGTATGCATTCTCCATTATGGGAGTTGGCAATATCTTTCCTTTTAGAGAAGTTCCTGCTTTATCTATGAAACTAAGCGGGTAAGAAGTTGTAGAAAAACCTTCACAGAGAAGGATGAATAGTGTGATTTGGCAAATGCAGCTAACTTGGAAAATGTCCCCTCAAAGCTTGACTTAAGTTTTATTGATACAGTGACAGAAATTAAGAGTGAATTCTGTATGAGAGTGCTGTAGGGGAGAAACAATTATGTAATTATATAAAGTTTAGAGATGGTCGTGGCTTTAAAATTAATGCAGTAGCTGAACAAATCTAGCTAAACTAAAAGAAGATCTGATAAAATGGAACCATGTACTTAAGAAAAAAAATCCTGCAGCAGTTATGCTTCCCCATTAGAATGGGAAGAGCATCTCTAAGATCATTGTGTAATTGTTAAAAGAATACATTGCTGTACACGTGTTTGGGGATTTTTCTCAAGACAGAGATGGACGGTTAGTATCTGTTACCTAATTATGGTTGGTTAAAAATCAGGTATCAGTAACCTGTGTCAGAAAAACATTGTCATTTTTTCATCTGATTTATTTTTTTCCCACTTGATATGCATGCTGATCACTAGAAATGTGTTGAATCTGGAGTGTTTCAACAGAAGTATGCAATTAGAATTTGTAAATGAGGTGATGTGGACAGCCTTGTAATGCCCTGCAGTATTAATGTAAGCATGAAGCTCATTATCTACGGAGACCAGTTTTGGAGAGAACTGGATTAGTTAGATCTTCTCTCTTATATGAGAAGTCAGAGTACAGGTTTTACCACTATACTTCTGATACCTGGCAGCACCTGAGCTCTAAATGTTTTTAATAGTCTAGGCCATAAGCTTGGAAAGAAGCTTCTGTGGCAGAAGTCTGGCCTGGTAAGGCTCCCTGTGTCATCTGAGCTCGGCTTTCACCAAAAAGGTCTGATTTCACGGTTCTGTAGAATTGTGGTAGTTAACTGTGCATCTTCCAAAGAGCTATTTGTGAGTCATTTATCCAAGTCCTGCAAATTTTAAGAGGAGAGATTTCAAATGTTGGTGCATTGACAGTCTAGAATGTATTTTTTAAAAAAAATAATTCTGATAAGTTTTCCTTTTATGCTAATATTCCACTATCTTCAACTTACTAGCAAATTGTGGTTTTTTTAAATAGTTTGAGAGAGAATCTTTCAGTGAAGTCAGTTAAAGAAACGGAGAAGAAACTTCGCCATCTGCTTGCAGACTTGCCACTTCCACCTGAATTGCCTGGAGGAGCTGAGGTACCCAAAAGTCCTGAAGAAAAGAAACCAGCAGTTCAGTTACATAGCAAGAGAAGACCAAAGTATGTTTATTAAACTTTTTTTAAAGCTTATCAAGCAAGTAGGAATGATAATAGTTTCTTTAAAATATATTCTTGTCAAAAGAGTTCTACTTTTTAATGATATTTTTAATATTTATGTGGCTTGACTCAAACGGCATGGTTTATTGCCACTTAATGGTAATAAGACATTTAACTAATAATGTCTCAAATAGTTAGTGTTGAGGGTGTCTTCAGAGTTAAGAAAATGCCTAGATATACTAGCTGTATTCTTAAAAATGTTTGTTGCTTTCTAGAATATGTGGACCACGACATGGTGAAACAAAAGAAAAAGAAATAGACTGGGGAAAGCGCTGTGTGGATAAATTTGATATCATTGGTATTATTGGTGAAGGCACTTATGGGCAAGTTTACAAAGCCAGAGATAAAGATACAGGTAAGTTCAAAAAAAGTAAATGTAATCCTGCAATTTTACATTACCAGGATGGTTTTGGTTTTTGTTTGAGTAAAATCTGTGGTATTCTGCCCTCTCATGTTTGGAAGGATTTTAGTTGTTGATGTGTTTAGTTTTAAGTCTATCATTTGTCTAAATCAGAAATTACTGTTTGCTGCATTGGAAAATTGTTTATCTGTAAAGTTGTGGCCGAAATCAATCCAAGTAGTCTTAAATTCTAATTCTTATTTCTTGAGTTTTGATGCTCTGTATAAAGTTGAACTAGTAAAGAAGAGAGGCTAAATATCCTAGGGAAACTAAATGTCACCCTAGACAGGATGGCAAACAGTAATGAAGCTTGTAAAGGGATGTAACTGTGAAAGAAGCTATGCATAAAACTTGGTTGTTGTTTGTACTCCAGTAGTCAGTAGTTCATAGTACGAGGAGAATCTGCTGCTGTACAACACAACCCTGAAGAGTTGCATGTGGGGGGTTCTTGCAGTATAACTGGCTTTACAGCAGTGACATTATTTTTTAATTTCTTGTGAAACTACTGCTGAAATGAGCAAGCAGTCACCACTAGCATACATAGTATTGTCACTACATCTAAATAGATGATCCAAATTCTTTATATATGCAGTATGCTGTGTGATTGTTTTATGCTCAGTTAGTAGGTCTTTCTATGACTGCTTGCCCTTCTGACTTATTTGTGCATGCTTTGAATGCTGGACAGTTTTCTGCTTCACCAGTAACTGAATCCCATAGGACCACATACCAACCTCAGTTCCTTCTTTCTGATCTCCAGAAGAATAAGCAGTGTCATTATAATTCCTTCTTCATTCTTTACCTGTCTTTGTCTCAGTTTGCAAACTTTAGTTCTAGTTGAACTGTCACAGGTTTTTACCTCTACCTTGAGAACCTTTGCAAATCATTGTTAGGATCTCCTGGGATTCTCTTCTTTGCACATTTGCGTTTTAATCCTGCCATAACCATATTGCCTCTTTGGCAAACTTCAGGTTATTTGTGCGTCACAGTCATCTCTTAACCTCCCATAGAAGTTGTTGCTTTCTGTATTGACTGGGTCTGTACAGATACAGCAAGCAAATCTGTTAGCTTTAGATTCAAATCCTGTGTGGAGAGTGGCATTATGTCCTTTGAGATACCTTAGAAGAAGCTGTGTAATGGACTTTCAGAGAAAGTGGTTGTGTGTGCTGGAATGTGATCTACTGTGAGTGTATCATGTGAGTTAGTGTAGGGTAAGTAGTTTTTAGGACTAACAAAGATGTCTGGGCTGTCAATAAACTTCCCAGACACACCAATAAACTTCCAAGAACAAAATGATTGAACTAGCATATATAATCTGTAGACATCCTTCATCATGCATGGATCATGTTCCTGCTGTTTTGTAGAATCCAGTTTGATACAGACCACCCTGCAGTAAAATAATAAGGGAAAAATCTCCTCACTGTAAAAATGGCAGTGCCACTTATGCTTGTAGAAGGTATGCTAATTAATTTGAGAACTCTTTAGTGATCTGCCTCATATCTTGAACTGCGTAGTATTTCTGGCTAGATATATGCGTTCTGATCTGTGCTGATGTAGTATTAAGAAATCCAGAGCAGTCGCAGGCCTCTGCTGATGATCGCTCTTTACTGGTAGACATGGTGTAGAATGTCGGGATATGTGAGTTGTGCAGGAAGAAGAAGGATATAGTGTATAGCTGAAAATTCTCATTTGTAGTTTTGCTTCTCTCTGTGGTGCTGATTTCTGTTCAGCATAGTGCTTGGTGCAAGCATCAGGGTTTTAAAAAACAAGCATACAAGTCAATACTAAATCCCATGTTTTGGTTGCTAATCTTAATGGGTTTATTTACATTTTCTCTTAGGGGAAATGGTAGCACTGAAGAAAGTACGTCTGGATAATGAAAAGGAAGGGTTTCCAATTACAGCTATTCGAGAGATTAAGATTCTTCGACAGCTTAATCATCAAAGTATTATCAACATGAAGGAAATAGTGACAGATAAGGAAGATGCTTTGGACTTCAAGAAGGACAAAGGTATGTATGCTAACAGGGTGGCTCTTTCTGGACTGTTTGTAATGTGATAGTCTGCTATGCTGGATTTGAAGTTATGCTTCATTAAAAATACGTTTGCAAGTTGTGATGATGAGGGATTTTAATTTTGATTAAAATACTATAAGAAGTTGCTTATTTAACTCAGCTATGCCTTTTGCTTATAGAAACATTCTGTGCAAATATTTTGTGGGATAAAAAATGTATTGCTTGATTCTGGTTTTGCTGTAGAGGAACAGATGTTTGACTCCTTGACACCCATGGATTAGGGAGGCCAGCAATAATAGGAAGCTCTTAATTGTGAGGTTTTTTTAACCTTTTATTTTTTTAGTACTTTCTCATACCATTTAGAGTATAATAGGCTGAATGCTGAAGAGATGTTTTTCATTTTAGGCCTTGGTTTTACTTGGATTGTTCTTCAGTTACTTTTTTAATGATTGCGCATGTGTGTTTTGAGGGCTAAGAGAAGAGTAAATTAAAAGAATGAAAAGCAAGACTTGTATAGTGGTAGTGTTCTTCCCCAAGTAGAAGACATGCAGACTTCTCTTCTGGTTCCTTCAGTTTTAAGTCTGTCTTGTTTGAATTGCTTCAACCTTCTTAGTCCAGAGAATCAAGCAGAGTGAAAATCGTGCTGTGTTGTTGCTTGGTACTTTTGATATTGGAATGGTATCTTGCCACTGGAGGCATTTCATTTTAGGTCTAGGTGTTGAAAACCTATCATTTTGGGGGTATTTTAGTGTGCTGTGGGCAATTTGTTACATAGTTTGGCTTAGGAGAGTGCTTGGAATGTGGTACCTGTCCTTCTTCTCTGCTCTCCCTCCTTGAGTTTCTATACAGCATGCCCAGCAGCAGTGCAGGTAGAAAAGGCTGTATGTACTGCATGGCCAGCTGAAACACCAGGTGATGTGATGATTCAGAAGGTGGATATCAAGCAGGAATTAGTTTGGATTTTTTTCGTAGCATCTTTAGAGAGTATAATACTCAAGGGGTATACAGCACTGCCATGCTTTTTTTAAATTGTGTTTAAAAGTGGGAAGTATCTAGCAAGAGTTTCTTGAGAGTTGTGCAGGTTCAGTGGTCCGGCCCCACTCAAAATCCTGGCAGTCTGCAACAGCCGGTTTAGTCTTTGTATGTGAACCTTGCACTAAGTTTTAATTAGGTCTAACCTACTTGGCTAATGAGACCACACTGAGTCTTGACTTAATACTTAATGACTCATTAATGAATTTTCTTTCTTTCTGTTTAGTGCCATGTTTAGAATTGAATAGTAAAATACTTTTTTTGTACTTCAAACTGTGTCTAATTTCAAATGGGGTTTTTTTGTCCAAGTCTGTATTTGTGCTTTTGATACTACTTTTGATTCAATTTCTTGTTCTTATTTAACAGCATATTAAAATAACTACATTTTCTGAAAATTTACAGGGGCACGGGCTTCTCTGGAGGTGCTAGAATAGAACTAATTTTTGATAGTTGAGTAAGTTCTGATAGTTTCTTGAAAACATTTGCGGGACAATGAGACTGCTCTTATATCTTGTCCATGTGAAGATGGAAATTATGGGTTTTTTTAGGCACTGTATTCTGTATTTCTCTAATGAGTAGTTCATTGTGGGATAGGGATTTATAGCTGAGTTGCAGCCAAATGCAGTCTGTGCAGGGAACGAATGCAAGTGGGAGGATATTCAGTCATTTCCACAGTAAAGTGTTGCAAATGCAAAAGTAGGATGCTTAACAAAGAAGGGTTAGAAAAGTGCTAGTGATATCTTACAACGGGCAGAGCTTAAAAGCAGGGTGTTTTGCCCATATAATGAACATGCTTATGTTTAATGTATGTTACATGCTTACCATAGCTTTGAAATATGACTTGGAAAACCTTGCTGATATCCCACTTGTAAGAGTAGGGAATGAGAACATTTTTGCTATCACATGTTTTTCTAGTTAGTATGAATGAAGTTAATTTTGTTTCTAAGGCGGTGTATCATATCCTGACATAGTACTCATCTGCTTTTTCACTTAAGACAGTGTGGGGTTTTTTTTTTTTTGGTTGGATCTCAGTAGTTTAATATACAGTACATTCATTTTTCTGACAGTAATGTAAGTGTTGGGCCCACTTTACAGCGCTTGATTTAAGGATGCTTTTTAAGATAGTAACATTGGACTGTAAGCCAGCAATGGCGTGGTTTGTGCGACTTTGTCCCAATATTTTGAGCTGCATTACATGTTTTTAGTGACATACTCAAAAGTTTGGAAAAGAGAGGATTACTGGTTCCCCATGTTAAAGTCTGTCTCAGTATTTTCAACATCTTTTTATTTTCAAAGAAAATGGAAGAAATTATATCTGTGTTTTATCCTAGTCAGCTTGGACTATATATTTAAAGACAGGAACAGCTTTGATAGATAGTATTGGTTTTCTTCTTTCTGTACTAACCATTAGAAAAAGAAGTGTCACACACTGGAGCAGTGTGCTACAAATTTTCTACGTGCATTTCTCTTCATCGGTGGAAGTCGGCACCTTAGGCAGCATAATCGTATGGGTTGGGCATATACAAAGCAGAGTGGGTGATACATGGGTCTGTATACTGAAGATCAGAAGTTTTTAACTTTGCAATCTTCATTATGCATGAGACGTGCTTGATGATATTTGGAGAATGGCATTACTGATTACTAATTGGTAATGTAACATCTTGATTCTCAGGCACAATACTGACAGGCAAAACGTGTATGTTGGGTGTGGCCACAAGGGATATCCATTTTATATGTTTCTTGTGTAGGCTTTTCTCACCTACCTATCATTCAGAAGGAGATAGGTGAACACACAGACTTAGGAATGGGAACTCGTGACTCCGAGGTTGTATTCAGTCTTTCATGTGTTGAGCCACTTTATTAGTTATAAAATGAATTACTGGGAAAACACCCTTCTCAATTTGGGCTGTTGTCAGTTCTGGCTTTTTTTGCTCAGTGAGTGTATAATTTATATGACTTTGGTGTATATCTTTTTACTTTGGGTACTTGAGATGGTTCTTCAGTTCTCAATTGCCTCTAACAGCTGTAAAATGTTTTGCAAGTGCTAAACAGTCTAGCTATGGGATTGACATGATCTCTTTTTACTAAACAAATGGAAAATGCCTTAGCTTTTGTTGCTGTGAATGTAAACACAGTAAGTGTACTGCCTGACATCCCTTCCTCCTTTTGATTGGGATAGGCACTTTTTGCTAACCTGGGGGAGGATGTAAAACTTGACATGGAGACCAGTAATAAAAGATCTGGTTAACATTGCAGTGTGGGTTTTTTTCTGAGATTTGTGTGAGTGAATTACTTTTTATGTATGTGTATTTCTGTAATTAAATTTAAGATTTAAGTTTGCTTTAGATGAAATTTTGAATTGATTTGCAGTACAAATGAGCAAACTTTTTTAGGCATGAAGTTGGTATTTATATTGACAGTACTGTAGTACAGGAGAACACTGACTGTAGTACACAGTAACCTGTACATAGTAACATTCTCCCATCAGGGAGTACTTATTCCAAAATCCTGTGGTTTGGAAGGAGCCTGTGACAGAAGTCATGTAGTCAGCATTACATGGTAGCTAGTTTTGTCTGTGTTTCCTAGGAAGTTGAGTAAAAGCAGAGATCCATATTTCAGAAACCTCTAATGCTCTATGGTTTGCCTTGCTGCTCCCAAAATAGCTGATAGAAACTTACCCAAATAGTTTTCATGCTAGAGCTAAGTTACCAGCAATAGTATGTCTGCTTGAGTGGTGCTTCCCATTTATGTGTGCTGTACTGGACTTTGGTCTGGAATGAGTGCAGACCTAATTGTGTGGCTTTTCAACTTGATATATGTCAAAATGAGAACAATATCTGATTATTAATCAAAGATTTTTGTTTGCTTTAAGTTTTTGGTTTTGGTTTAGTTGTTCGGGGGTTTTTTTCTTATTTCCCTATATTATGTGAGGAAACAAGGACACTATTTACTCCCAGGGATTCTGTATGCCCTTGGCTTGTATCCCTGCTTCAGAATATATGTGGAGTTCCTGCAAGAGGAAAATGCAGTTGAACTTGAAAGGGGAGAATAACACTGTCATTAAATAGAAACTTAATATTGGGTGAAAATGTAAAAAAATAGTATAGCAGCAATGTTTTCTTTAGTCTTAAGGTGATTAATTCTGTAGCTATGGCTGTATTTGTTGTTCTGGAAATTAGAAAATGGATTAATAAAACCTGAGTCAAAAGAAAAGGCAAATGTCTATTGAAGGAACTTTAAGGAACTTCAAGGAATTGGTGGACAATTTCTTCTTTAGTTTTCAAGTTGTGGTTGATAAAATCCTGCTTAAAACTCTTGAAATAGTATATTGTGAGTACTGGAAGAGATATGTTAAGGAAATAGAAGAGTAAATGTAATCTCATTATATTTAATCAATCAAGGGGAAGAATAATCTATGTATTGCATAGAAGAAGCTGGAGGAGGCTTATTAGGAAAATGAAAATCTGATGGGGTCTTATTTTGAAAACTGAGTACAGAACAAATGTTGGAAACCTGTTTCACAACTCAGCATTGTATGTACTATGCACTGAATGAGGCAGGGATAGTGGGGTTTGTTTAAAGCATTTCTGTATTTCAAGATACTATTGTAATGAATTTATACCAGAATTGAATTTAAATTTGCATGTAATAAGGCATTTCTGGTCTCCTGCTTCCTCTAATCTCTATCTAATCAGATATTTTGAGAAACACTGAACACTTTTCCTATTAATTACATTTGGAAAACTTGCTTAAAAGCCATCATCTATGGAGGCTTTTGGATCATTTTTCCCTGTACCACCACCCTCCCCTTCCCGTCTGAAGCACTTTATCTGTGGGAACAAGTGATACGCTGTTTTGTTGGGTCTGTGTGATTTGAAGACAGTCCAAAGAAATCCAGAGCCTGCCTGTGTCACAAAAACGCAAAGTATGTTTTGTTAGGATTTTTTGGCCCCTCAGAAAATCCACTGTTTATTGCAGATCATTAGTGCCATGTGTTGTTGAGTTACCGCTCTTGTATGCATACCTTTACTGCATTATACCCCAGCTCATTTTGTGTTAAGAAACTGCTTCTGTTAGAGCTCCATGACTTGAAACATATGACCAAGAGGAGCAGATGTGTTAATCCTTTAATTATTCTAAATTGGTACCTCACTTGCTGAACCCCATCAGTCTTAACTGACAAAATGGTCAGAAAGGTGGATTTTTCTAAGTGCAAACAAAAGGAGTAAAGTGAAGGTTATTTCCATCCATGTGAATCTCCTTTATTTATTGTGTACCTCCCTAACAGATTCAGCTGCTCTCTCTTATCCCATATTCAGAAATAGGCAGTGTTCCTACTTTTCAACTGTTCCAGCTGCTGCTCTGTCAACATGTAGTGGCATTAAGGTTTCTGATTATCTCAGTAGATGAAGGAAAGTAGATGAGCTGTGTGGTGTTAGTAAAGGAAATGAGGCACCTAGGACACAACCCCTCTGTTAGTGCTTTGTTGCAGCATGTGGAAATGGACTGTAGGCTTTCCCACAGGTGGGAAGTGCAGGTCTTTAACACAACAGCAGTAAGATGAGGAACTTTAAAAGTCAAGTAAGTAATTCTGAGTTCATTTGAATTGCATGTACTTTCCTGTGAGAGAGCTTTAGGTGTTTTTATGACACTGCTTCCCAGAATGGGGACTGGGCAAAACTAGCATCAAGCAAAATGTGATTTTAAAATGTAACCTCCAAGTTATGAAATGTTTTGCCCTCATAAAAGAAGAAACTGTTATTTTTTCTGTTATGTTCTCCTTTTTTCAGAAATGGGTATTTGTGCAGCACTTGTTTTGATAGAACTAAAGTATGGTGCGAACTTGAACTCATACTAAGCTGTAGTAAGCACACTTCTGCCTGTGCACAGTTCATTTGTGATGTCTTCCGTGACTGTTTTCTTCTTCCTGAATGACTAGCTGCTTTCCCTTTTATGGAGGATTAAATCCCCCAACGTGAAGAAAAGAGATGAAGATCTGAAATTAGCAGGTGGAATAACGTAACAATTTTGTTGGTGGAAACAACAGATTTCTGTCAGAAAAGGGCAACATGTTTGTCTAGGAATAAATTAACAGGAGTTCCACTTCAGTTTGCTTGATAACTTTTTTGCAGCTACAGTCACTTCCAAATATAGCTTGAATAATACTGAAAATCAGGTTTGAATGGTAAGATTGCCAAGGTTATTAGACTAATTTTCATAGTTTCTTGTAATGGATGAAGAAGACTACCAGTTTTACTTAAAAAAAAAAAAAATTAATAACGTAGTTAGGAAATAGGCAAGAATGCACAAGTGTAATGAATCTGTGCATTTGCTCTTGATCTCATAAGGAAGGAATATTTAGCATCTATACTGTTTCAGTGTATGTTTCTTAATAAGAGTTGCAGAGAATGTAAATAATCAGATGTCACCTCCCAGGTAGTAGTCTACTTTGTTTATGAGTCTAGTCTATTGCTGTCAGCTTTCCTTCTTGCATAAGGGTACCAATTGTGATTGCTGGTTATAAATAGCAGTGAAAAAATCCTGGGAGTTAGTGACAGAGCAGGAAATTGCTCAAGGCACAGATCCTGCTTTGCATATAAACAAGAGGTCTCTGTTCAGCTGTTCGCCCTAAACAGTTCTACAGTCAGTCTTTCTCCTTGTCATGTACACACATGCAGCCGGCTGCCATGACAGAGTTAACTTTCTCTTGTACTCCATAGCAAGAAGGTACCAAGATTCACTGGTATTCATTCAGTTTTGTTGAGCTGACATCCTCTGAAGGATTATTCTGATGCTGCAGCATTAATATCAGGTGTTTTGTTTCGAGGCATTTTAAAATATGTCATGGTTCATACTTCAGCAGTCGTCATTGAAGTAGATCTAACAACAGATTGCCAGCTATCTAGTTTGAAAAGACCAAGATTAGGAGCCTCTGTGCTGTTCTGTGTTGAACGGGTGAACTGGATTGGTGAACTCAGTTATGCAAATAGTAACACAGCAGACTTTTGATTATTCATAGCTCTTAATACTTCTTCTCTCCTTGTGAAGTGATGGGATTGTGTTGTACCTGCTTGATTCACCTCCTATTTCACCCCCTCTGTACACAACAGCAGCGGTATTTTATGATAAGTATTTTGCTTTCTCTGTATAACATACAACAGGACAAAAGGACCTAAATCAAAAACAGTGAGCTTCTTGCATGTCTTATGCAATGGCCTGTGGTTTAGCTGATGTATGCTGATCGTTGTTACAAGTTTAACACTTACTGTATGAGTAATCTTATTCCTCAATAGCAGATGGACCTAGCATTCTTTTTTCCCTTTTCAGCTACTAAACAAGAAAAGGAGTCAGTTCATCCAAATGCGGCCATATGTGTATGACTTCTGTCAAGCTGGCTTCTCTTTATTGCTCCAAGACTTTGACTAGTTTCTGAGTTGAAACTTATTTAGGAGCAAGAACATGTAATGAGTTCTTGTTGGGCAGAAGCTATTTCTAGTGGTGGGTTTAAGGAGGTGCTTTTGGAAATGCAAGGTAGACAGACCCACTTGAATGTGGTTTCTGCATTGCTCCTTTTGCTCTGCAGGGGCTACATTGTTCTGTGTGTCCCAGGGTGAAGAAAGGAAAGAATGAAGTACTAAAAAGTAGATTGTACTGGGAATGGTTGTTTTGGAGATTGGTTATTGCTGCTTCTGAAGCACTCAGCACTTTCCCTCTTTAGGAGTGCTTATATGTATCAAAGAGCCTTGGCTTTAATAGCTTTATTGGTAAAATTATACAGGCTAACATGAGATAACACCACATTCTCTTGTGCTTAATGTATGCATGTGGCAACTTAAAATATGAATTCTGTCTTTGCAGAGCTGCTGTTACTAATAGATTAGTTCTGCTTTCTCATTTTGTCCTGTCTTACAGGTATTTTTAGTCTGAGAAGGGCAGTCCTATTTCTGACCCGGTTGCACAGAAATCTTAAAAAAAATTAATCACTGAGTCATGACAGATGAACAATAATGCACAATAATTCTTGTACATATTTTGTTTCTAGATTTCTCTCAAAACTTTACATAGGTAATATTAGCACAGTTAATTTTTTGTGAAATAAAATGGATGGAGATTGAGGGCTGTAGGGAGAATACATGTTCGTCTAGACTAAAGCACTGTGTGGTAACATTATACTTCTTTTCACAAACATTTGACTAGTATAATTGTTTATATGGAGCAGCAATTTATTAAAACTTTTTACTGTACTATATTACATTTGACATGAGATACAGCTATAAATACTGCAGAAAATGTAAGCAGTTGTATGAAAAATGCTTCTGATTTTAAAAAGTAGGCAACAGCAATGCTTTGGACTGCTGTTAAATCAGTTTTTCTCTCTGTGTTTCTCCTACCTTTTCCCTTTCTTTTTGTAGGTGCATTTTACCTGGTATTTGAATATATGGACCATGACTTGATGGGACTGCTGGAATCTGGTTTGGTTCATTTTAATGAAAATCATATTAAATCTTTTATGAGACAGCTGATGGAGGGCTTGGCCTATTGCCACAAGAAGAACTTTTTGCACAGAGATATCAAATGTTCCAATATTCTACTAAATAACAGGTATGGATATTACTTAAAAGTACATAACAAAAATTGTATGTTAACATCTTTATATCATTCTTTTACTCTTCACAGTTCACCTGACTAGAGTCATTAGCAAAACTTACTTTTTAAATTGTCTAGTTTCTTTAAAATCAATTGCAAAATAATGTTCCTGCTTAACACTGGAGCCTGCAGCTGTGTATTAAACTTAATCTGTGTTAAAAGAGAAGACTCAAGTTTAATCCTGTTAAGTCAGAGTATTGGGGGAAAATTATCTGCGTTCAAATATATTAAAATGGAATTGTAGGATGTAAGTGTTTGATGTGTATTCTTTCTGCCATCTCATTTCAAGATCGAAGTGTGGCTAGACTGTTTCTTCGTGACAGTTCTGAGGTCCTTGTTGTCATCAGTCAGGATAATGCTTTAAAAGAGTATTTGATCAGGCATGTTCAAACATGCCTTAACTTACAGTTATTGCTATAATCAAAGGGGGAGAATAATTTGTTTCTTACTACTTTAACGCATGGTAATTACAAATTGTATTAGTAAGTGTGGTGTTTTCGGTGTGCAGCAGCAAATAAAAAGCCAGTGTGAAGATAGTGGATGACTTCATTACCAGCAGTTGTGCATCATAACCTGGAGTACTAAATCCAGGGAGCAACTGTAAGAGTAAGGTTTCTAACAGCAAAAAAGGGTTTAGTTAAAAAAAAGAGCAGGTAGTCAGCTCCTGGGATTTGTTGCCACAGGAGATTTTCCGGGTAATGTCAGGAGTTTCAAAAAAGATGAGACACATTAAAGGATAGGATCATTAACACCTGCCAATGGGAGTGGATGTTTTAGCATCCTAAACACAGTGTCTGTGGGTTGTGGTTTAGCATGAGGAAGATGGGCCCTAAAGGGAGTGGGTTCACATGTTCTCCCTAGAAATCTACTGCTGCTGTTGGAGAGCAAATACTGGGCAAAATGGATCAAGGATCTATTTTGATAGGCCAAGCTTTCTCCAAATTAAATTTTCTGCTACCTCCTCCTTTTTCCTTTAGAGCAAACTAACACTAGACTGTTTTCATCTCTGTATCTTACTGCAGCCTTGCCAGATTATGAGATGGACTCCTAAACAGATGCACATGTTTCTCCCCATTACTCCCTGTGCCCACACACCTAATCTTATTGCCTGCTAATCTCCAGGGTTAGTGTTTCCCTGTGCACCTTTGGGAACTCAGAAGCTGGACGTAACCTGACAATGGAGAAGAGTGCATTATGGTAGAGGAGGAGCTTGTTATTTTACTGTGCTCTCCAATCCAGGTTACAGAGTTGGATATTCTCCCCGTAGGATAGTGTCTGAGCATCCTTACATTTTTCTACCAGTAGCAGAAAAACATGATAGTAGATTTGAATAATTTTAAGCCAGTGTTTCAAAAATCCTATTACCAGTTACAGCCTGAAGCCAAACACATAGATTACGTATCTTTTACATGGGCAACTTCAATGAATTTTGAGCAAATACATTTATTTTCTAAATACCTTCTCAGAAATAAGCATGTAAATTTGAGGGGAACATTTCTTTGTTTATGCGCGTTCTCCAAGAAATCAGAGTAAAGGTCTGAGGAGAAAAGTGGATGGAAACTATGACCAGCATATTTGGTCATCACAAAATGGTCATGTATGTGCTATTACCACAAAATGGTCATGCTAGCAGCAAATCTTGCCATAATTTGAGAACATAACATTATTGGAAGGTGATGGGAGTTACAAAAGTTTATCAGTACGGAAAAGGAAAACCACATATAACAGTCCAACATTAATTTCATGTGTTAGAAAAGCTTGCAGATAGCTTTCTGTTTGAATCATCCAGACTTTACAGATAGATGGAGATTCTAGTCATTGAGCAGTGCCTTTTAGCTGTGGGAACTGCCAGGCAAGAGCTCTGTATCTTCTCTTCCCCTTGTGTCTGGGAAAACTCAGGAATGAGTTAGGGGTTATGTCATTCAGCAAGTTGGCTGCTGACAAAACTGAAGCCCTTTTCTGGTTGATCACCCTGATTTAAAGGCTGTATTTAAGCTGTACAATAGCACAACAGGACTTTGATGGTTTCCTAGAAGGAAGTATGACTGCTGATAGTTGTTTGCTGTACAAATGCTCATGCTGGCAGCAAGGCCTGAGAAAATAGCAGTTTCTTCCCTCATTTTTTTCCTGCAGAGTTACTGACTTGAATATTTTATGGTATAGAGTAAATTTGACTAACATCCAGTGATATAAATGCCATTTGATAAGCATACTTAATTTTGCTTACTTGTCTTTGCTATTTTGTTAAGTTAGCATACTGTTTACTGAAGAGATGCAGAGATAGCAAAGCACTGCCTCTTCATTAATGTAGTTTGGTGAAGATCAGTTGCAGCTGTTTCAGTCTTAAACTTTACCTGATTTTGGGGGAGGAAAGTTTAACAGGATTAACCACTAAATAATTCTTTGCTTTTTCCACCAGAGGGCAGATAAAGCTAGCAGATTTTGGGCTTGCTCGTCTGTACAACTCGGAAGAAAGGTAAGATTCAATTATACTGTGAAAAATCATTCAGAAGTTTAATCTTGTTGCATAACTATTATGAGGGCCAGAAGACTACTGTTTAGAGGAAATGTTACTTTAATATAATACAAGTAATTGCTTAGGAAATTGAGAGAAATACATGTTGTCTTACACTGCATAAAACCACAAAAGTCTGTGCAAGTGTATTGCTTTTCCAGGTGTTCTGGATAAATAATGATAGAGACTGGCCATATATTGGTTGGAAATTAAGTTACAGTCCTAAGTTTTTGATCCTGTAAACCTAAGGTATATTTCTTTTGGTATACCGAAGACTTTAGGGAAAGCAAATTTTTTTTTTTTTCCTGACACAAAGTAGCATACAGTTTCTATTCAATAAGCATTACTTTTGTGTAAGATTTAACCTGACATTTCAAGAGGTTCGTTGTATTCTTTAGGCAGTCAGTGCTGTTGAATCTGCTGGAAACAGAGTTACATGTTTAAATAAAAGTTATTCTGAAACTTCTTGTGACTTGTGCTTCTGTTGTTCTTGGCTTCATTATGCTCATACTCCAGGAAACAGGTGCACAGTTTTTTTACAATTAAGAACTTCAGTATTTACTTTGTAATGTTGTATTTGTCATGTGGAACTGACTTTTCAAAATTCAGGCTGAATGTTCACTACAGTAGTATGTCCATGAGGTGGTTGGATACCTGAGCTTACTTTGATTTCTGCATGTCTGTTTTGGGAAATAATATCCATAATGTTAGTTTTATGAGTTTATTGTTTTCTACAGAGCTCTTAGGTTGTTGATAAATGTGTTAGCATTAGTTTCACTGAGCTGTTGCCTCTGAACTGTTATTTCAGGTAAATATGTTCAGGTACAGTTATGAAAACTGCTGGGTATAATAGCAAAGTGAGATAATCTGAAGTAGCTGCTAGCCAATTAATTTTTGGTTTGGAAGTACTTAATAATAAAAGGATGTTATCCTACCTTCTTGTTTTTAACAGTACCAAACTAGCCTAATGTTGTTTGGGTTTTTTTTCCTCTGGTTTACTGTGTTTTGCTTGGGGGTTTTTTAATGTCTGTTTTTAAATTAATTTAAATTTTGTTTGTAAAACTCACTGTTCATTAAGGATTAGAAGTTCATCATCCTTACAATGCCAGTAGGAGATTTTACTGTACATCAAACAGCAACATTATTATGCCATTATGCATAAATGAAACCAAGATTAAGATAGCTAATAGAATTGCCAGTTGAACATGGGAGAATAATTAGAATCTCAGTAGATTTTTGATAATTCTTTTTCTCATTCATTTTCCTTCCGACCTGCAGTAACAGGTGTAGTTAATGTATATCAACAAGTGTATAATAGCTGCTGGTTTTAATTCATGTACTTTGCATGTGGTTTACTGTTGTTTAGAATTTAATACTGTTTGAAAGGGTACACAATTTAGTAGGGGCATAAGGGGTAGGAAATAAAAATTTAAGCAAATTCCCAGTAGTTGTTGTAGTTGTGCTCCTTTAAATGTTGTTCTGGTGGATTTAATATGTTTGGAGTAGGAGATATGACAGATTGCATGACAAGACAACTGTTCAAATAAAAACCACCATATCCTAATATATATGAGCAATGTATCTGTAGAGGTACCCTTGCTTCAGAGATAAATAAGATAAATGATGGGATTGTTTCCAAAAACATACTACTTTTTAAAAATGAATCGGGGTTATGTGCGTTAATGAAAGAAAGACTCAGATGATTACAGTAATGATACCTGTATTACTGAGACTGCTATAAGAGCTTGTTAGGCTTTATTCTATGGTTATTCATACTTAATGTTACTCTTTCTGTTCAGAGCTACCTAGTGTTGATAACAGTGAAAAATTGAAAAAAAACTGAAAGAATTCTGGGATCACTTTTAAAACATCCTGGTTGAAACAAAACCAAAATCGAACATATCTGTTCTGCTTTCCATTCTGAACTGTTGATGCTGTAGTTTAGCTTGTGCACAAGTAAAGTGTGTCTGCGTTAGTAGAAATCTTTCCTTCAGTGGGAGGATGGAAAGGATTATTCACAGTGACCAAAATTTCTGGTTAGAGCTGTGGAGAATTAAAGATGTTGTGAAATATAGGAAGACACTAGAAGCATTCCAGGCTTTGGAATCAAAATTGTTGAACAATATAGTTCCAGAAAAAGGCTTTTATCTCTTTTGCTCATACTTAAAGAGGGAAGAGTGACTTTTTTTCTTCTTTTTAAAATGCTTGTAGAGGTCCTGTATTCGGTATGGTAATAACCAACAGTTGCATGGAATTTACTGGTTTTATCTAAGCAGGTCCTGCTCCGGAAATTACTAGCAATGTAATAAATATACAGTATTGCTTTCTGAATGATAGTAGAGATACAGAATTCACGTAGCATCAAGGTGGCTGTGTGATTATGTTCAGTCTGACCTTTTGTAGCCTTCATCAGACAATTGCATTTGTTTTTGTGCAGTTACAGCTTTGCAGGGCTAAAATGAAAAGAGAGTGGGAGATTGTACTGTTCTTAAACAGTATCACAGAAGTAAAGTCCTTAAGGTATCATTTTGTCAGAGGTGTGATCATACCCAAATGATAGTCCTCTCTTCTTCCTCCTCCTAACAGCCGACCATATACCAACAAAGTTATTACGTTATGGTATCGGCCTCCTGAACTGCTGCTTGGGGAAGAAAGATACACACCAGCTATTGATGTCTGGAGCTGTGGGTAAGAGTTTGGACAGAAGCGTAGCAAGGATAAAAACAATCCAAAAATAAATCTTAAAGTTTCTATCAATCTGTAATGAAAGCCATAATGATGGAATTATGCAAAACTGTTTTACAGCTGTATCCTGGGTGAACTTTTTACAAAAAAGCCAATATTTCAAGCAAATCAAGAACTTGCTCAACTGGAACTCATAAGGTAACTTGCAAGCATTTCTACATAGTAGGTGCCTCATAAACAGATTTCTTAGTATTAAAATCTGAGATAATGCACTGCAAACACCTGCAAGTGCTCAGTTTTTGCTCTCAGATGTTAGAGGTTTTGAGGGGCAAGTAACAAGTGACTTTGGCACCGACATGAAGGTTTTTTTGTGAATGTTCTGTGTTCCTAGCAATGTACAGTTGATCAGTAAGATGGGTTTTTGTAGAGTAGGTGGAGTTGCCTGTTACTGAAATTGTAAAGAGAGCGTAATCAAAATGCCTGTAATTTTTAAGATGATGTTGCAAATTGCTTGCAGCAAATCAAAGTGAGAACATGGAAAATAGTAAGGACAAGTGGAATTTGGGAGGAATAGGTATTTGGGATGCTGCTGGCCATGAGTTCTTGTTTCAAACCTACAATGTACTCACTTGGGCTTTATTACTTTTGCGGGAATATTTCTGTTCCCTTACAAACTGCCAGACATTTGATGGAGATAAAAATTCTTATTTCTTTCCTTGTTCTCAATAAATCATAGAATGAGAAGTATTTAATTCAGTACCAGAGCATCTTTTTCTTTCTCTTTATTCAGTGAGCAAAATTTGCTCTTGATTCTGATGTCATAATTGACATTGTAAAGGAGGAGGGGTGCTCTTCCTAGAAACAAGGGGAAAAGAGGGTGGGTCCTACAGAACTTACAGAATGTGAACAGTAAATGGTCAAATTAACTTAATAAAAAATGTTATGAAGTAACATATTGAGATGTTTTTCAAAACAGATCGAACAGTAGCATGTTTCTGTGTAATGTGTTATTAGCTGGCCTGAAAAATTGAAGGTTTTAGGAGGTGCAAAGTGTATCGGTGGTTGTTTTTGGCATATGAAGAGTTTTAACTCATGGGTTTGGGAATTTTTGGTTTTGAGCACTAGATGGCATGAATGCACATGAGAATGCAAAGTTACTCTTTCTTTGTGTTGTACCTCTGGTACAAAACCCTAAAAATTTGTGGTTTCCTTCTGCTGGAAGCTTCTGTTTGTAGCTCATTTTTCCTCTACACTGATGCTATGCATTTTTTGCTGTTTGAGCATAATAAATCAGTTCTATTAACATCTCTGCTGTGATCATGTTGCAGTCAACAGTTCTACATTTATCTTTCCAAACTTCATCAAAGATAAAGCTGAAGTAAATTCTGATAGTAAGAGATTTATTATTTTTATTCTCCCTCCTGAAAATACCCCAACTGGCATAAAGTCAGATTGGTTTGCATAGCACCTGGGCCATAACTAATAGATCATTAGGTCTCTTACACTAACCATTTAAATCTAATAAAAAGGAGGGCTGAACTAGGGAGAAATGTATTTGCAAAATGTCCTTTTATGACTGCCTGCATCAGAATTTGAAACTTTGCATATATGGAAATACGTTATTAGTTCTTCTGCTTAAAGTGTGGTGTTGATCTACCTGTGCTAGTCATCCTTGGTTGGAAAAAAGGATGGGGATGGAATGTGAGGCATAAGAGTGTGGGCAACTCCATTTGTGGAGATAGATGAGGCTTGAGACATGAAACTCATAACTGAAGTAAAAAATACCTGGAGTACTCTTCAGACATAGTTGGTTAAGTTTTTCAAAACATTTCTGTAGAGGATGTGTGGGCTGGGCTGAGGCAGAAACAGTGAGTTTGGTCTCTGTGGTGATTACCCTTCGTAGACAATTCACCATTAATTTAATGGTGTTGGACATTTTGACAGTGGAGAAATTTTAGCTAAAAATAACCCGAACATTAAAATCGAAAATTATTTTTGTTTTCACTGTACTTGCAAGAGTAAAAATGACAGCTGTGCTCGCTTGTGGTTTTGGAACTCATACCCTTTTTTCCCTTCTTTTTGGTGCAGCCGAATTTGCGGAAGTCCTTGTCCAGCAGTGTGGCCTGATGTTATAAAATTAGCTTATTTCAACACAATGAAACCAAAGAAGCAGTATCGTCGAAAACTGAGAGAAGAGTTTGCTTTGTAAGGATGAAGAATTAGTTTAGTCAACTGTAATAGCATTAAGTTTTCTTGGAGACTTTATGAACTTCAGTATTTTTTGGAGAATGAACACAGATCGAGTGTAAAGAAAAATGGCTTTAGGTTGTTGTTCTTCCCGTGATACCCACAGAGCTTGTATTAACCCTTATTTAATAGAAGTGTCAGGAAGAGGAAAGAAGGCTCTAAAATTTCAGCCACCTGTCAGCTTTCACCTAAGGAAACTATTTGTTTGGTATACCTGCTTGTTGCCCTGTCCAAAAAACAGGTCAGAGTATTTAATTGGTTTTTTATTAGTAAAACTGGCTACAGCTAAATACGTAGTCTGGTTGACATTACAGTCTTTTGGGTCATAAACTCATTCAACACAGAGGAGTTACGTGAACCGTATGTCTTAAAGTACTACCATTGGACTAGTTTTGTGCATATATCACAAGTGAAAGGTGTGGAAAACAGCTGTAAGTTTATTTTAAAGGGGTTGTTCCTCTCGTTCAGGTACAGTGGGCTTTAAGAGAAATGCATCGTCCTGTTCATAGTAATGAGACTAATATCTTTGAAGCAATAGAATTATTTTCCATAAATCAATCAAAAGCCCAACTCCCTGGTGGTAAATTCCAAAATGTAAAGTAACAATATAGTCTTGACTTAAAAATGTGGGTGTGGTTTTTTTTAAGGACAAGGCTTCAAGCAATGAAGCAACACAAGGCAAAGAAAGCTTGGGTTTTTAATAGCACAGGTAGTAAAAGGTGAAGTTTATCTCTTCCTCTTGCTATCAAGCTCAGGTTGTGGGTGCGTTTTGTTAGTGTGTAAGTTACCTCAGGACTTGATGATCAGTCTCGGACTTAGTCTTGGAAGGAATGTGTTCATTAAAATTTTGCGCAGAAGTGTGTGATACAAAATAAAGATATGACATTTCCCTCTATTTTGCACTTTTGTAGCATCCCACCAGCTGCTTTAGATTTATTCGATTATATGCTTGCCCTGGATCCCAGCAAGCGCTGCACAGCTGAACAAGCTCTTCAGTGCGAGTTTCTGCGAGACGTGGAACCATCTAAAATGCCTCCTCCAGAGTAAGTAATTTCCACTGGTAATGCTACCGACCTCTAGGAAGTGTGAACATGCACTGATTTCATTAAATTCATTGTGGTTCGGAAAAGGAGATGGTGGCAGAAATGTTGACATACACAGTTGTGGAAAGGTGATTCTGCAGTAAAATGCTTGTGTAGCTAAGATAACAGTGGTTATGAGGATCTGAGAATTGATTCATCATTCCTAGGACTAGTTATTGCATTACTACCTTTAAAGAAAATATTATTCTATGAATGTTACTAATATTTAAAAAACATAATTTCCCTTTTATCTCAGTTTACTAGTGTCTGCTTTTTCCAAGGATTTTGAGGTCCTCCATTAATCTGAATTGCCTTCTTTGATTATAGAATGACACTGGGTATAGAATTCTGCACAGGTACTTGAGAGTTAAAGTGAAATACAGTAAATTGTTTCATGAGCCAGATGAGAGTCTTGGTTTTACAGGCAGGAAAAGTGAAATTGTGCAGGGTTGTTCCTGTAAGTTTCTCTAGAGGAAATGTGTTGCAATGTCCTGTCGGATTTTTGCAGTGACTTTACAGTCATTTTAATCAGTACAAATCATATTGGAGCATGTCCTGAGGAAAAGAGTGAAAAGGTACCAGAGAATCTGCAGGTCTCATTCTTTCCTCAGTGTAGCTGTCAGAACATAGAACCTATGATATTGTTTGAGTAAACTGAACCTTCAAGGCAGCCTGTACTGACTTATTTTTAATTAGTTACCAGCTGGGAAAAGTGTTTGAGTTTTATGTAAGGATTTTATTAAAATTCTTTCTAGACTTACCTGTTACATACACAAGGTTGTTACACAGAATCACAGAATCTATGAGGTTGGCAGGCACCACAGTGGGTCATATGGTCCAACCTCCCTGCTCAAGTAGGGTTTTCCCAGAGCACATGGTGCAGGATTGTGTCCAGATGGTTCTTGAGTATCTCCAGTGAGGGAGACGCCACATCCTCTCTGGGCAGACATTACTAATGTTCCTGAAACATGAGGTAAAGAGATTTCATTGCCTGAATATGATTATATCACTGTGTGAAAATCAGAAATCAGCAATCTCAGGCTGTTTGCTGAAGTCTCAGAACCACTTTTGTACAGCATGTTGCTTATGTGCATTTTAAAGTAAGTGAATGGGAAGATCATCTTTTCTTCAAGGATGTGGTAATGCATCCATTCTAGAAGTTGATACATGGAAATCCAAAACAAACTAGTCATTGGTGTCCTTTTAAAAATTAAGAGGAACCACACTCACTTCCGGCACAGCACAGGAAAGTGTCAACTGTTCTCTTCAAAGACTGAAGTTCTGTTTTGGGAAGGAGCAGCTGTTCATTAAAAAAAAGTGACATGCTGATTGCAAGAACCATGGGATACTTCTCACAATGAGTTTGTGCTTCCAGTTGTTTTTCAGAAAGTACTTGGCAGGTGGAGGGAGAGAATAAAGGAAACAGTTGTCATAATTGCATTTCCAGTGTCTCTTGTCATCTATCAGCTAATTTTTCCATGTGCCTGGGTGACAGAACTGCTAAGACAGTTAATTTGTAATAGGAAAATATAAACCACTATTTTTACTGCCCATCTCAGTATTTCTGTTATCTATGGATGGGTCTTTGTGTTCCTCAGGAAATCAGAATTGAGATGCCTGCAGGGAACTGTAATGGAAGGACAGAAATTAGTGGCTGATAAGTTTCTTAAAAGAATTTTGCCTCTGCATTCATATGTTTCAAAGGATATCCCCTTGTTCTTCCTGGTATCCCAGCTTTGCTAGTGTCAAGTGCTATTTATTCATGTAACTTACTTCTGCAGCTTTTTCCTTTTTTCCCCTCAGACTTTTTTGGTTGCCTGATCTGTACACTATAAATACTAGATAGCCATGTCTGTTACTGTGGACAAGTATGTGACCTAATGACTCAACAGTACTTTTATAAGAGACAGAAGGACTGTGAAAAAAACACTTTCATATTGATAACTTAGTTATCTGGTAGTATGCAAGTTGTATTTCATAGCAACTGTGCAGCATTGATTTTGAAGTTTGAAGTACACAAATAATTCAGAAAATAATTCTCATTTTAAGATACTTTTTCCTCTTTTCTGCCAGAAGGACCTGTGCTTCTGAAAGAGGCACTCAGTAAAGAGATTTCAGCCAGAAAAAAGCAGGTCTGAGATTTTGCTGGCTTTTGAATGTTTCCTGATGTATTGCCGAGTTCTAGTCGGTTCACCTTTCAAAAGTTACATTAGGTATAATTTAAGTGTTTATTTTACCAGTATGGTTTAAAAAAAATAAAAATAGGGATAAAACTGATTATCTCCAATCATTCTTTGCAGCCTTCCTTTGTGGCAGGATTGCCATGAGCTGTGGAGTAAGAAACGCAGAAGACAGAAGCAGATGGGCATGACTGATGACTCTACAGCAGCTAAAGTCCCTAGGAAGGATCTGTCTCTAGGCATGGATGAGAGCAGAACCAACACCCCACAAGGCATGCAAACTTCTTCCCAACTCAAAACTCAGGGCAGCTCTAGTGTAGCACTTGGTCAGTAATATTTTCAGTTCTTATGATTACCTACTACTTGGATTGCGCCTCTAGAAATTTTAGATGTTACTTGTAAAGTATTGACGTCTCTTGGATTCTTGAGGGAGGAACAGTATTGTAAGTTTAATCTTTGTTACAAAAGATTTGCCTTTGCTTTTGGAAACATAAGTGTTCCTCTTCAATTTTACCAAACTTTTCAGCCTGCTCAGAGCAACTACCTTGCTTGCTCTGTATTTTGAGGGGATTTTAGCTCTTGCTCGTCTATAATTCTTTTGTAATTTCACAAGCCAGTGACTGTTCAAAGTTTCTCACAATCTCCGTAGATTGGATAAGCTTTATTTTTATTGATAAACTGATCAGAAAGGCAGAGTTTAGAACAATTGTCATTTCAAATGGAACAGATTCCATCTTCATGTTATGGTAGTCTTCAGCTTTCCAGGTTGTTGGGGCTAAATCAAGTTGTAAAAAAAAAAAAAACCAAAAAAAACCAAAAACCAAAAAAACCAAACACCAAAACCATCCCCCCCTGCCCCCCAGAAGCTGGTATAACATGAAGTAGCTACCTCTGTGAATTGCACTGCCACTAATTCTGAAACTTAACAATGCTTCAGACAAGTTTTACAAATATAACAAAAGAAGTAATGGTTCTGATATGGAGACCATTTGAGATACTCAGCAGTTAAGTGACAGTTCTCAAAATGTAGAAATATAGAGAGTTACAACATCAGATGGATACCTGTAAGTTTAATGTAAGACCATTTTTGATTGTGCGAAGTGACCATAAATCCTATGGCACTGATAGAAGAGTTCAGCTGAAAAACACAGTTTATGCATTCATAGTAGCTGACAATTCTTTAACACTAACCATCTTGAATCAACCCTTAATTTAACAGTAGAGCAGAGCTCCAAATATTCTCTGTGAAGATACACAGAAAATAGTTATTTTGATCGTATTTTATTGCAATTTATTGCCTCTTGCTCCATTCATCTGGTTTCTCATTGTAAACCAGCTGTGAGATTCTGCTAATCTGTATGTTTAGGCTAAAGTTTTGGCAGCATTTTCAAGAATGACTTTCTGTAACTCTTTTTCCCCTATCAATGAAACTGTATTAGAAGTTTTTTAAAGAGTCCAAAGGATATCTTCTTTGTGCTTTTATAGCATAACAGTCTGATGACTAGTGTTAGTCATTAATACTGACTATGCAAAATAAACTAAGCAAATAGAGAAGGAATCATTCAGACCTATATTTCTGTTTACCCATATGTATACAGAAAAATATGTCTAGATAGAAAAGAAGACAATTTAATTTTCAGTGAAACATAGAGGCATTTCCTGTATTAAACAAAGCACTTCCGGAAGCCGTAATGCACCTTAGATAATACTATTAATAAGACACATTATGTAACTCCATGACCAAATGCATGCTTTAGCCAAAACTCTTGCATTTGTTTCTAATTTCTCCTTTTCTCCCCAAAAGGAGAGGTTAAAAAGACAATTGCTAATGTTCTGATTCATGAATGGGACCCCTGGTTATTGCATTTTGCAATTTAACAGGAGCTGTTCAGAGCTCAATAATTTTATGACAGATTTCCCAGAATACAGTTTCCTGTTAGAATGAACTTAAAGCTAGCCAGAGGGTATGGAATAGGTAGATTAGTTTCCGTTTGGCATTTTTCTGATGAATTTCCACTGAGAGTCTGAGAGAAGTTTTAATGTTGAGTATACCATCCTCATATGTGACAAAATCTTCTGTTAATTGCAGCATCTGACTGAGAGTCAGCAGTACAAGGCATAAGAAATTGTGATTTATTTTTTTGTATTACCAGAGAGAAGGTGGTTTATATTCATATAAAAATATAAAAATTTTGAAATCCCTGGATCCCGCTTAAGTAGGTTCCAAGTGCTTGTATCCTGGTGCACATCCACAAGTAGAGTTGTGGGTTGTGGATTTTGCAGCACTTTGCAGATGTGCTACTCTTAAAACTTGAAAGGCAAATACTTAATATTTTTGTGTGTCATGCATGGCTTTTAATCTGCTATGAATTAATATGCTGGTAAGATAGCACAATGGCAAGAATAGAAGAGGACTGAATGTGTTTTTGCTGACCTGGGTTAGAAAAAATTCAGAGTTCTGCCAGCTTGCTCACACACTCATTTTCTAATTTTTAACTGCTTTCTTCTCTAAGTCATGTACTCATGGGGCATGTTGCAACCCATGCTGCTTCACTTCTTTCAAAATAAATCACCACAATGGGTGTTGGAAGCTAAGAAACTACTTTGATATTCAAACTTCCTTATTCATATATTCCCCTGCATCATCATAATCTGCTCTTATTTGTGGCAAGGTCCATTTAATTGAATTAACTGTGTATCATCACATATTTCCTGCTACTGAGTGATTGACTTATTGTCCCTCAAAGTCAGCACTTCCTTTTGCATTTATACTGTGAGTTCCTGGGCTACCCAGAGCCAAGTCACTTGGGCAGGTGTTAAAACCCAGATGCTGAATTAGAATGGGCTGGAATATGACTGGAAATGGATTTTGCAGATGGCTACATTTTAACAAAGGGTTGTGATATGTCAAAGATAGGAAATTGGATTGGAAATCTTACAGCTGCCTAAAGCAGGGCGCCTTAAGCCCCAGCTTAGTTATATTGTGGAAAATTGAGCTCTAGCTTGGTGTTTTTCCATCTGTCCAAGTGCGTGTGTGCCCCTCATGGAAGTCACTTTGGTTATATTGGATCTTACTGTTCCATTTCCTATAGATACTCTCCAAAGACAGTTAATATGTAAAAGCGTTCCATTTCTGTGTTGTCCAAACCCATGCTTTACCAGTCATGTCAACCATGCTAGATTAGTCTTCTTTTGAGTTTCTGAAATATGCCAGTTCTAAATAATACTTAAAACCACTTTTTTTGTCTTTAGCAAAAACAAGCACTGGACAGCAGTTAAACCAGAATGAAGTGGCAATCCTGCTAAACCTGCTACAGTCTAAAACAAGTGTTAGTTTGGCACAGTTTGCCCAAGTATTGAATATTAAAGTAAACCCCGAGACTCAGCAGCAACTAAATAAAATAAATCTTCCTGCTGGAATTTTGTCAGCAGGTGAAAAACAGTCAGAACAGCAGCAGCAGCCGCCGCCACCTCCGCCACCACCTCCAGAGCAGGAGTCTCTAAAACAGCCAATGGTCACGCAACCCCCTGTGCCATCTGCTCAGCTGGGTCAGCCTAAAGTTGAGACTGATGCTGCCCAGGCAGCTGTGCAGAGTGCATTTGCTGTTCTGTTGTCTCAGTTAATAAAGGCTCAGCAAACAAAACAAAAAGATTTTGTGTTGGAGGAGAAGGAAAATGGATCAGGAAATGAAATGTCAATACAACTCAGGCAGCCTCCAGAGCCCGCCACTCCTGTGTCTGTCAGCCGGGACGACGTGGAATCTCCGGCACCTGGCTACCCACATCTGATCAAGTCATTATACATGTCTGCAGGTACTGAAGGCCTTTATTGCTAACCAGCAAATACCTGGAGTACTGGAGATGTAATAGTTTGGGAGTAGAGAATTAACATGTTTGCCATATGAATCTGTGTGAGTATAGGAGATTAAACTGATTTGGTCACGTTTTATGTCTGTATCAGAGAATTTGTCTATTAGTGTAACAGGTGCTGTGCAGACAGAGCAAACAATGATACCCAGCCTAAGAGGCACACAAGTATTACTGATGAAATATTGATCATTATTCTGCGGGGGGGGGGAGGGGGGCAGTTTCTTAATGGTGAGTGTGGTGGAGAATGGTGGAGAAGACAGTCTTTTCTAGCAGATGCAGAGATGTAATTTGCCAGTTTTGACTGTGTGTTTAGGTAAAGCTTATTTTGGTGAGACAGTATTTTATTTTGGGTTTTAATGCTGACTAGAGCAGTTCCTTAGTGTCAAATTCAGTGGTGACTGGTAACTGTCACACACATGGTTAAAGGTTTCCATTGGGGTGTAGTAGTGGCTTCTGTTGTCTTCCCACAGTTTAAAGCTCTGTTCATCTTTTTGGATTGCAAATTCAGATTTATTGTGGTGGTTCATGTATTGTTTTGTGGTGTTTGCAGCTGTTGAAAGAAATATTCTGAAATGTTTTGGAGGGTTTTGGGGGTTTTTTGACAGGTGTGCTTTTTTGTTCATGTTTATTTTAAACCTTGAGTTTTGCTGTTCTTTGATAGGGTGGCCTTTTGTCCCTCGAGACTTCTATCCCTATCTACTAATCTTTCCTGATCCTTCTGTGAACTTCTAGTGTTTGTGTTGCTCGAGTTTTGTTCTGGTTGTTTGGTTTTGGTGGGGTTTTTTTTAAGGAGCTTGTACTGGTTTTCTTTAACTGACTGTCATAATCTTACTTTAATGAGTAACCTGCATTACGCTCCTGAGGCAAATGAGCTGTTGCCAGATTTTGTCCAAAATAATCTATATAATTACTGATAAATTTAACTAATAAATTCATGAGAATTGAAGTTAACAAACCTCAGTGTTTTTCCAGGAAGGAGTCCTTTTCTTTCTGGTCCTGTTATTTGTATATTTTTATTCCAAAGGGGTTTTTTTTTTTCATCTTCTTAGGTCAAGAGGATTTGGCTAGGCAGTCTGAGATGAGACTTCTGAACCGAACACCTGAGCAGGAGCGCCCTCGGATCTTGCCTCCAGACCAGCGTCCCCCCGAGCCACCGGAGCCTCCGCCGCTCACTGATGAAGACCTTGATTATCGGACAGAGAATCAGCATTTGCCTATAGGTAACTCTTCAGGAACAGATCCTCACGCAGGAGTGAAAGCAGCTCTTCTGCAGCTGCTGGCTCAGCATCAAGCTCAGGCGTCAACAGAGGAGCCAGTACAAACGAGTGTGGATTATCAGGCTAGAGATTCCTATGTAACAGGCCCAGACTACAAGGATAACTTTGGATCATCGTCCTTCTCATCTGCCTGTTACAGCACTAGCGATGGAATAGGAAGCAGATCATCAGGAGTATTAGAAAGGAGGAGTTTCCTTGGAAACTCAGATATTCAGTCTTTGGATAACTACAGTACTGCTTCATCTCACTCTGGTGCTGCCCCTCCTCCATCAGCCTTTCCAGAATCCTTTCCCAGCTCAGTAACTGGTTATGGAGACATTTACCTCAACGCTGGCCCCATGCTGTTCAGTGGAGATAAAGACCATAGGTTTGAATACAGCCATGGCCCAATCCCAGTTTTGGGGAGCAGCAGTGATGCTTCCACAGGGCCAGAGAGTACGCACTCTTTGCCCACAAAGATGCACAACTATAGCTATGGAAGTAATTTACAGGAAAATCCCACTGGCATCAGCCACATGCATGGACAAACTTGGACTTCTCCTGCCCAAGGACCTGGCTATTCCCAAGGATACAGGGGACACATTAGCACATCTGCAGTGAGAGGGCGAGGCAGAGGATTACCATATTGAGTATCTGTTTTTCCTCAGGCACATCATTTTTATCTGGAAAAACTTTTTTTTCCCCCTAGCTGCAATTTAAAGCAGCAATTCAACAGACTTGAATAATGTTAATTCAACAGCTTTATTTTTATGTGGAAAAGGGTCTTGCATACAGTAGGAAAAATTAAAAAAATGCTTACAACTCATGCTGTCTAAAAACTAGATGACTTGATTGTACATGTTCACAAACTCTAGTTCTGACTTTTATTTTGTATTTTGGCAGTTTTAAGTGGATGCTAAATTTAGGGACATCAGCTTTTTATGACACTCTTTCAGATCTTCTGAACTATGCACATTTGTGCTTTTTTTGTAAGTTTGGACCAACTTTTATGTAAAAAAGAAATTTTACAACAATCAAAGCAGGGCACTGATTTATTTGGTATTTTTCTTTTACAAAACTACCTTTAGTCAAAGGTCACTGTCAGTCTTTGCACTGCTTTCAGTGTTATTGTGGAAGGTGTACTTCGTGCTCATTTCAGATAATAAAACACAACCTTTCTCTTGATGCAAAATTTTATAAATGTTTGGTCAACGTTTTTTTTTTCTTTCAAGAAAAAAAAAAATGGGTGTTCTGGTCAAATGTTCTCTCCATCTCCCACACTTGTTTATATAAAAACTGTTTTACTTGAATGGTAAGTGCCTTAACATGTAAGCTTAAGGTCTGCAAAAATTTGGAAGTACTTCATAGATTGCTATGAACATGATGCCTAAACCTAGGTAATTAACAAGAGAATTCAGATAATAATAAGAAACTTGAACAGGTCATAACCTTGTGCTGTTTGCTTCACATGGGCCAGTTACTTAGAGACCTGATTTTACCTAGATAAAATTGTAATTTCCAAATTGAACTTCATGAGAAATGTTGAAAGTGAGGAGAAGAATGAAGAGTGTAGTTTTTCCTCAGCTCCCTGTTGGACTTGTAGTAAGTGTTTTAGTTCCTCTGCCAAATAAACTATACTTATTATGTCCTTACCAAGTGATGACATAGTTTTTTTTCTCTTAAATGTCAACAGCAGTAATTTCTTTACTTTGTGTGAAAAGCTGACACTGTTGTCTTTTTACCCCAAGTACTGCATTGTAGGAAGTAACCAAAGGAAAAAAGACCAGTATTTAAAGCAATGGCAAAACGTTTGACACTAGTTGTAATTCACTCTAAACTTGTGATTGTGCCAATTAATTGATTTTATATCTGCTATTCCACAGAACATTTTAATACTGGAATTGAGTGTCTCGGAACAGCTAACATTTTTATACTTAAAACTCTTACAAAGAGCCACTCCTCATACTAATTACAACTTCCAGCATAGTTTCTTTTTTGTTTCCTCTGATAACAAGTGGTTTCTCTCCTGCAGAGAGGAGGTATGGTTATATTTTGCCTGTACGTAATAGGATGTCTTGAAGCCCATATTGGAAACAATTTTCCAACTGATTATCCAGTTGACAAATCGGTACCTTATGTAACTTGAATGTTTAAATACTACTTTTTAAAAAGTAAAATTTCTACTTACACTATTACAAATGTCTTGTCAATGACTTTTGGGATTTTCAGAATAGAAGCCAAAGCTGTTAGTGTTTTGTTTTAATTGAAAATCCTGGTTCATATATGGCTAATTCCCACACTGTAGAGCATGGCGAAACTCCCTTTGCTAACTGCGGAGTGTTTGAGGATCTGGCAGATGAGGAATGGAGAGCGTCCTGCTGCTTATGCTGTCCCCAAGTCTGGCAGTTGCCTTCACTAGACACAGCAGAAAATCCTGCTATCTGAAAATGAAAGTGGCCACGTCAGTCAAATACTTACAACCTGAATAGGCCGTGCTTAAGAAAGGCAAAAGCTTCACATGAATTACAGTTCACTGGACTGTTTTTCCCTTGAGTAAGGACACCCTTGTAGCATTTTTCTGCTAGTAAAATTATAAAGACAAAAATCATTAGTGTCATTTAGATATGGGCAATGCTGGCTAAGGCTCTTTGTTTACTATTCTTTAAAAAACCCAGACTCACAAATATACACACACATTGCTTTGTTTTGTTGTTTTTTTTAGAATCAAGCAAAAGACTTTCAAAGCTTATATGCACTTACTTTCACTAAAGATGTGCAGTCTGGGGTTACTCACCTGCACTTGAAGTGAAATTGCAAGCAATAGTGGTCTAAAAGCACAGGTAAGTTCAAATGGAAAGTAGATCTCAGAGGACTAAATTAATTGACTTCCAGTACAAAATGCAAGGAAAAAGTTGAGTCTCCTACATTCCCTTTTAGACATAAATTTTCAAGTCATTTAGTTCGCTTCATTCAGTGCAGAGAAGTCAGTCCCCTCTGCATGTGTAAATGAATGTGCAGTTTCCTCATGGGCTGGCAGCACTCTCATACATTTTTCTACCAAAATGGATTTCAGTCCTTTGCCATGAAAAAAACTCCAGTAGCCCCAGCACAAGTAATCCTGACTGTGAGGAGAGCAGAGGTGCAATAAACAAGTTATTTCCAGATGAATCAGAAACAAGACTGTGGCATGCTGTAGCAGATGAATACTGTACAATGACTTTTCCCCAGCTTAAAGATTACTAGCCTGTGACTTTGAACACTGTATTTGCCTGGCACAGCAGTGTTGGGATAATTTGGAGGGAAAGTTAGTGTATTTCCGTATGTGATAACTCTGAAAAGATTGCCTTCTCTGCAACCCAGGGAATCTTCTTGGCTCTTTTGCTGACACCTTTCCTCCTGGGCTGGTGGGGGCTGGGTACAGGTGAGGAGCTCTGCCCTTGAGGGTGTGGCAGGAGGGTTGCAGCCACACTCCCCTGGCCTGGAATTGTGTCTGGGCAGGTTAGCAGCCAGGGAACTGCCCGGATCTAAGGTCCACATTCATTTTTACTGGACCTGTGTATTACCTGTCAGCATTTCTTTTGAATTAAATCACATGACTAGGTGCTTATGGCAGCATTTTACCCTTATGAGTGAACTCCACTCAGCAGAGGCTGTACTAGTTTGGCATTTTATATCACGTGGCTCTTGCATTTTTGATGCAGTAGTAGGCATTCTGAAAACAGCATTATTTTTCTGTGGAGCTGTGGCTTTTGTTACTTTCTCCCTCATACCTTTGGGTTTATGTTTTCTGTGCTGCAATTCCAAAGTGAGCTACAGAGACCTGGATACTACATTGAAAAGTAAGTGTTGTGTGTTTGTGTTTCTAAATAAACGTAGTGAAATACTGTAATAATGGACTATCACATAGCAAGTACTTAATTATTTATATTAAGTGGTCTTTAGCCATACCAAGAGGAAGAAAGCAAGCACAACTTGACTGCTTATGACCATGACTTAAAACACTTAGACTATTAAAATGCTAAATTCAGCCAAAGGAAAAGGAAACCGCTTTTATGGATTGCTAGTTGTTGTTATCCTGAACAGAATGAACAGTGCTAGGGAAGAGGTATAAAAATACATGTATCCTTAAATGTTAATATAATTTCTTGGATAAATTTTAAATGGTAAACTTCTGTATTTTCTTATGCTTCCATAAAATGTGGTCTCTTATTAAAATTTCTCCATCCCACAGTAGTGTCAGGTGATTTCTAGAAGCAGAGGCAGTAAATGTCATGTTGTAAGTTCTTATGGTTTTGAGTGCTCTTCTCCTTTTGCTTGGTGTAGGACACAGTTTCAGTTTTGGTGGAGTTTACAGTTGGATAGGTTTGATAATTGTGTGGTAAAAACTGAAGTACTGAAGTAACACAGGATACCTCTTGTCTGCAGGCAAATTAGGTCTCGGACCATGAATTCTGTTTCCAAGAGACGAAAATGTCAGATGTACTACTTGCATTCTTCTTTTCATTAATAAAACACTCAAGTGTTTTACATACAACATTTCTCCAGTCTGTTCTGTTGTGGTGTTTTTTACATGAGGAAATTTTGGCTATTACCCTTCTTCAGAGTTTTGGGATGTTCTATATTTACAGAAGTGTGTAATGAAATTAAGGAATCGCCAGACAATTTATTTGAATTCTGTATTTAAAAATAAAATGACCTTGGGTTGACTTAAATCAAATTAACTTGCTTATCAGGGTGAAGAAACTTTATTGCAGGAGTTCTTTCGAGACAACTTAATTTAAAATAAATTGTTATGCTTTAGCTTGCTTACTCTTCGTTATTTTAAGCCATTTGTATATAAAATGTATTGTGCAGCCTGTAAATAAAATACATGAAAATTGAAGTCTTTCGTTGTTTTCCCTCTCTGCTTGTCAAATAGCATTTCAAAAGAACATTGGGTTAAACTAAGAATGTTTTTAGTGTATTGAAATTCTGCAAGTTATTAATAAAACCCCTTTACTGCTCCAGTCCTGTTTCAAAGGAGCCCTCCAGGGACTGGCAGTGTGAGGCTTTGCTGGCAGAGTGGGTGATGCAGGAGCCAAGGTGTAGCAGAGCATCCCTTCGAGCACTGATGGTGCCCTGAGACCAGACAAGAGTGCTGGGATGTGGGTGTGGGACAGGGGCTGAGAAGCTGCTGCTTCAGCACCTGTGAGCTGCTCAGGATGGTGGGCTATGGACAGCATCACATTTTTTCTTTGCAGTGTCCAAGCAGAGGTGTAGTTAATATTTCCCGCCATTGTCTCTTTAAAGAGGATGGTGTGCGTGTTAGAAGCAATGGGAAATCAAACCCAAAGAGCCAGGTATTTTCAGTGTCTGGTGAGACACTGTGAATTGAGCCTGGCTTAAGCAACTGTGCTTTGAATGCCTGAGGCTTTTCTTGTCTTTTTCCTACTGTATTAGTTAATCTAACGAAACCTTTTGAATCTTTCAATAAATGCTATACCTCCATCCAAAAATATGTCACTTGCTGTTATCTTCAGTCCTCTTGAGGTTGGGCAGAGTGCTGCTTCATCACTTGTCATTGATAAAGCCAATAGATGGGCAGTGAAAATGCAGTTGGAAGTTACAGGGGCCAGCAGCAGTTACAGAGGTGTTGTTTGACATTAGGTTGACAAGATGTGTATCTGCAGCCCAAAACATCTCACTTTGGAAACAATACTTTGGTGACGGCTACAATTAAAGCCTGACCTTCAGTTCTGGCGACAAGCTCAGAGTGTATTTCATAGGGTGTTGACTTGCATGTAGCAGATCTGGCAGTTGTGTGTAACCAATTCCAGTTGTCTGCTGTGTTTTTTCTCGTGAAAGCTGCTATTGCAACTCATAACAAATGTTGGCTGTGATTATATTGCAGCACGAACCTGAAATGGTTTGAGAAGGGTGGTCATCCCTTTCACTGAGCTCTTACTGCCATAGGAGTAGCCAGCTGTGCAGTAGGGTACCAGTAATAATTCCGGTGGGATCTGTGTGTCAGTTGATATCCTCAGCTGCATGTAAAATAGCATCAAGTGAAAGAGGAGATACACGAGTAACTGCAGAACAGCCTGTATCAACACAGAGCAAGGAATGGGTCTATGAAATCGGTGGCAAGAGAGGAAACCAGTCCTCTCATGTCAAAGCCACGAATTAATGCCTGTTAGCTTTGAAAGAACAATGCAGTTTTGCAGAATTTTCTTTTGAATTACCTGAACCAGGATTAGGTTGCTTCTGTTTTTAAGGGATGCCTATAAAACCTGACAGGCCATCTGGATGAACAGGTTTAGAGCTACCAAACACCCCCACCATATGGAAGAAAATGAAAGTTGGAGCACTTTGCAGTTGCAGTAAACATGGGCAGAAAGAACTTGGTTTGACAAGTAAGGGCAACTGTTGCTTTTCCCAGTCAACTGCATTCATGTTGATGGACCTTGAGGGTTTTGCTTTTAAAGTCGTTTATGTGCTATGGCCGCTTATTTTGGCCTTTTTTTATTGCCTATGGAGAGAAGGCACAGTCAGAGGAACTTTGAACCTTATGGTAATGCTTTTTCTTCATTTAGAGCAGCCCTCACCAATAGGCAGTACTCAGATCACTTCACGCAGCACAGCTTCAATTCTTCTTCAGCAGTTCCTCCGGGGGCACTTTGGGCATACTATTGATATGGCAAATTCTCGTAACACAGTGAATGTACCTTTAATAGGACTTTTTGCAAAGAGGCTTTGTGAAGATTTTTTTTCAGTATTAGAAAATACAGTGTAGAGGAGACATAGCTGGTTAGAAAAGGGAATACTCAAGGGTAAGCATTACAGAAACCAGTCTGGGAGCTTCTGGTACTCACAAGATCTGACAGCTGTTTGCCACCTGTAAGGGAACCTAGGGGAATAAGTGGTTACTATTTGACTTGTGCAGGTAAGTCTCTGCTGTACTCCCTCCTGTGTGCTAGGGTGTGGTATTAGTTGCTAGAGGACATAGCTGGAAGCAAGTGTTCAGTGTGCAGCAACGTCTAACACAGGTCCCTTTTTACTTTCCTCCTGCATCTGTTCTACAAATGTGTAAAGCATGTCAACAGGTTCCATCATGGGGAACAGCACACTCTCGACTGCCTTTCGAGGATCTTGGTTCTGCCCAGGTGGCAGTGGTTGGAGAGCACCGATGTCTGCTTGCCCTGCCTTTGGGCACCTCTCTGAGCATCAATGCCCTAGTGCTGCTTTCTCTCACTGCTTTCTCCCCAGGTCACCCTGAGCAAAGAATGGGCTGTACAGAGAACTGAACAGGAGCCTGACTTTAGGAGGCAATTTTTCCCGAACAAGGAGCAAGGAAGAGATCATTACTTATTTTCATTCTCCTTCATCCTTACCACCTGCAGAAATTATCTGCAGGAATGATTTCAAAGCAGGAACTGGTTTGGTGGTGTTCTTTTGTTTGTTTTGGTTTGGTTTTTTAAATTTTCTGGTTTTCTTTACTGGTATTGCCCTTCAGAGAGCAGCATTTGGATGTTAGAAACCACCTGCAAATCAATGTAGGATTGATGGATTGGGACTTCTGCTTTGCAGCTAACCCGGTGGCAAAAAATACATGGAAGTTACAGAAGAGGAGCAGGCCATTCCCTGCCTTCCTGCACTAGAGTTAAAATTAAAACACATCCCCACACTGGAAAACGAAGATGTGCACAGCAAACAAAAACAGCAGCCAAAGTTATCCATGTGCAGTCCTGTAACCTTTTCTGCCCCACAAATACTCTTGAAAGCTCGTGTCATCCCTGGGCTGGCATCCTTGCCCTCAAGACAAGGAAGGCCTTGGACCTTCTGACTGCTTTCTTTGCAGAACAAAGATTAATTGTGACCATTTTTAAATCCCTTTTTTTCTAAAAATTGTTCATGAGGGGGAGGGGGTAGGGAATGGAGTAAGAACTACAGATGACATGGGAAATGAAAAGGAATCTACTAATGCTGTATATGAGAATTGAAGTAGTAAATAATAGTTAAAAACTTACCTGCAGATGGTTTGGCAATTCCACATCAGGAAAGTATTACTCTAAACCTGGCAGATTTTAGAAGCTCTGTACATTTTCCCCCTCAGACTGCTTTGTGTTATGGATTGCAGATCCTGCTGTGAGACTTCCAAGCAAGCACATATGTTTATGCAGGACAGTGAAAGAAGACATGCAGGCAGTAATGATTTTTATTTGCAAACTGTACTTGCCATTACAATGTTGCCTTTTGGGAATTATGATAAAACAGCCAAAAAATTCCACAGAACTTTGCAGACCTGTTCTATCAGAAATTCAAACCTATTTCAGCTTTTAGCATCAGGTGAATCGGAGATGACCTTCTCTTTCCACTCATCTCCTGGGACGCTCCCGTTCAGTTTGAGTTTGGGTATTTCTTGTTAGTCTCAGCCATTAGAATGCAAATTGTTTCTTCACATCCAGGGAAACATTCTGCACACTTTATGTGAGTGCCTGTCATTTGTTGCTACCTTGCAGCCTCCTCCACTGCTTTTTTTTTTGTTTGTTTTTTCTTTTTCATTCCTCAGTCCTGTATTAAGGTTTCAGCATTATGGAGCTTTTGTAATGTAAAAACTATTAACAATGCCCTTCATTATGGGAAGCTGTAAATCAAAGCACCATCAAAGGACTGAAAAAGTATTTCCATCAAGTTCTAAAAATATTGGATTGTTTGAGATGCAGTCCCAATATGAGGCTTCCTCCTGTCTTGGCTAAAGTATGTTTCTGTCTAAATATTTAATCCATGTGACATGTTCGTGGTGGCAAGAGCAGAAGGGGAGTAAGGAGCATCCAACAGAACTAAATATGGTCATTGCAGTCCATAACAAAATAAGGAAGCTGGTAGTTTAAATTTAGGTGAGATCATCAATTTCCTTTACAGAATTGGGAAGAAAAATGCTATGAGAATGAGAGGGATCAGTTATATTGACTAAATAAAAATAAAAATGTTTAAAACCTTCTTTAGACAACAAAAGAGGCTGCAGTTAACAGGAAAAAGTCTGGATTTCATATGCAGAATAGAAAGAACATCAAATATAGATGCTTCACTGATGCTCAATTTGAGGGAATATATTTCTTCTGTTTTAAGTGTGATTGATATTTAAAACAGCTCCTGCTATAGGAAATGGTGATAACTGACCAAACTTCTACACAATGCAGAGACAACAGTTTGACAAGACAAAATCAACATGAAAAACGTACAGGCACTTGCTTTGCTGTGCAGTGTTTAATAGGACACGGGCTCTGCCCTTTCCAAGAGAGCACCATTTGGTTGTGTAACGCCTTGACGAGTCATGTAACTCTGTTGAAGGATTTCACAGGACAGGAGAGAGAACACATCCACAGCAGCATTATTAAATTCATCAGCACATAAACAGACCCAACAAATGGGATTAGATTTCTTATTGGTAGGATGCTCCAAAGTGCACCAGGGAAGCTGGCAGCTCCTACTGTTTTTCAGAACCGTTCTAAAACTGTTCCTAAATGGGAAGGCAAAAGCTGCCTCAAGTTGTCATTAAACACTCTGTAGGTAGTCATAAAAAGCAAGGAATCAGGTTTGTAACACATGTATTGTATACCCTGTGTTTTACAAAACATCATCTACATCATGTGAAGTATTACATATTGCTGGAATATAAATTCAGCATTTGCTCAGCTTGACCACTACCAGGAATGCATTAACATTTTTAAGCTTGATTTACTGTAGCTTTTAAAAAATAAAATGCATAAAACCCCCTTATAATTATGGTGACAGTTCTATGCTTTAGAAAGTGATTGTGTCACTTAAAGGTTCTGTCCAAAAAGAGTCCCTAACCAAAGAACAGTTCAGGACCTGAAATCTCAACTCTGGAAATCAATTTGTGGATTATTTTTCTGTTTTGAAGCATGAAAAGTTTATTACAATATTACATTTTACAATACTGTCACAATTGGCTTTCTGACTCTTTAATCTGAAAAGCTGAACCACAGGAGATGAGAGAGCAGGCGCTGCACCAGATCAGGCATCAATCAGTTATGAAGATACTGGTCATTAAAAAAAAAAAAAAAAAAATCTTGTTAAATTAATGCCTAGTGAGCTAAAGACTGGTTTGCTCCGTGACAATTGCTTGAGAATCTTCCACTGGAAGGCGCTAGGCTTCTGATTACAGCATAAATCATGTCCACATGCAGTGAAATTCAATAGTGCAAGTACTCCTTTTCTAAGGAGACTGTGACCTCCATTGCTATGGTGTTATGAATGAAAACTTAAAACTATTATCTTAGGTTGAAATTGTTCCTGCTGTCACTGCAGATTTTAGTTCAGACAAAGGGCGAAAACCAAAACCCCTGTTAACTTCAGCAGGGATTTCCATTTAATTCTCCAGTGTCAGAAGTTTCCTTTTGAATAGAATGTTGGTGTTTTTTAATAAAACCACCTTCCATTAGAAAAATCATGTATAATTTTGCATACATATTTGGCCACAGAAGACTCTCCTGGAGAGCTGTGAAACACACAAACCTGTAGATTATCTAAGAAATCACGGAAATTCTAATTTATTCAAAGTCCTTGAATGCTCATTCTTTTGTTAAGAGCAATGTTTCTGAGTCTATTGGTATTCTCTACACTAGATTTGAAAGGTGCTTGAGGAAATTAAGGGGTTCTTTTCAGAACTCTATCAGAATTTGGAACATGTAATGAACAGTTACAGCAGAGTGTGAGAGAGATGCCCACAGAATTAAACAGCTACCACGTATCATTAGCATGTGTTGGAAAGCATGGCTGACTTCTGCTGGCATTCCTCCTCCCAGGAAGGCAATGCATTTGTAACTTGATCTGAATGTGTTATTGATTATCCAGTTTCAGGGAATGTAATAGGGAGAGCAGAAATCTTTTTTTGTTAGATAGCAACTCTAGTTTAACAATCTTCTTACCGTAAGCCTACTGTACTTCGCAATTTCCCTTACACACTTTAGGTATATAAAAGTCGGACAATTTTGCCCATTCTCAGTATGAAAAATAAATTTGGTTTGATACTATTTTCAGACAGAACAAGCTGTAATATTAACTTCAAAGTTCATAGCCAGAATGTCCATGAAACAGATGTATGAGCCCCAGCACTTCATCTGCCTTTTTACTGGATAAAGGCATGGAGGGCTGGTGGCTGAAAGTGGCCTGGTCTGGAACTCCCTCTGGGATTCTTTCTATTCTTATGAATTTAAAGGAATTATGAAGTGACAGCAAGCAGATGTCTGTGTTTACACGACTCCAGAACAGTCCTCTCTGGAGAGGAGAGGGAAATTCCAAGAAAAAGCTGTGAACTGTTTTAACTCTTTCTGACTGGGATACCACAAAGGCAAATCTTTGAATATTAAGTGTCTTTGTTGTGGTTTAAACAAAACTGGTGGTTTTATGTGGGAGTTGCTAGGTGAGGTTCAGACATAACATTGTGCTGGATTTCATAAGATGTGCTTCTCTCTACCACCAAGTGATGGACAGTGAGATTTGGGATTTGACAAAATCTATGTAGCATTTCTTAGTAAAAAGAGTATTTAACTTAATGCTTTAGTTTATGGCTACTGAAAAGGTCTGTATCCCATACCTCTTCACAACTAGAATCATCAAAGTTATTAATTTTACTCACTCTATACACATGTATAGATATTACTTGGAATTTTAAAACCAATTTTTCTTTACCATTGTGAAAGATCCTTAAAACTTGCAACTAGTAAAAAGAAACAATAATAACCAAAACACATTCAACAGGACCTCAGGACAAAAATAATTAAGCAGGAGTGTGAAAACTGCAGGCAGATGATTGCAACAACATTATTATTATAAAAAAGATGGTCACTGGCAGCTCCCATCCTGAGACTGACTGTTGGAAAAGCTCAATGGAATTAACTTTCTTGTTTCAGCCGTCAGCAAGCTTAGTTTGAAACACATTTGAAATATGCAATCTTAACCTGTCTGATTTGAAAACATTTGTTTCTGCTTTGTCAGAACTAGGAAAGTGATAGCTCAGAATGGAAAAATCTTTTGGTGATACAGATAGCTCTGAATAATACATTGTTTATTTTATAATAAAATAAATAGATTAAAAAAATTATGGGTGGCTTAAGTCACAAAAGAGTGGAAACCTTTTAAGAGAGAAATATCTGGTTCAAATGAAGTGTCAACCATAGAAAATATATGGGAATAGCTGGTGGAAAGTGACTCCAGAGCAAATGCAAGGCTTCGTCACAAGGTTGTGGAACCTGTGAAGAAACAGAGTAAGGGAACGAATACAGGTCTTACCTTTCTTCAGCTTTCTACTCTTTTGTGTCCCTTATGGGGACACTTGTTACACGTTCTGGACTCTTGCCCATGGTCTGTGCTGATGCTTTGTGATATTACAAATGACTGAGAAAGACGCGTGCAAATGGTGTTTTTGAAGGTGCAGACCCTTTCACTAGATTCTCCTTGCCACGAGGTGCTGGAGGGGCAAGGCAGCTGTATTGATGACCCTCACCAGGCCCGAAATTGGATTATTTATTTTGGGATGCTTACCTAGAAACACTGTTGCTGTTAAAGCCTTGACTAGATGTGTTTCTGCTGCTTTTCTCTGATACATCAATACAGCTAGAATGACACCAGAACCTTGCTTTTTCCTTCTGCTCATTGAAAGGTTTCAAGACAGAAAGCAGTTGTTCTGTAGCAGATCTTCTGGCTGTTCAAAAGCTTCTAAAGTAGGATTTAGCACTGAAGTAACTGGCACTAGACTGAAGTTGAACTACCTTTTTTAACTGGCGGTAAAAATTAAGCATATTGAATGAAAAAGATTCCTAGGCAGACAACCTTTTTATTTCTGCTGCTCACCAAACTCACTTCTCTCAGAATGCACATCTGTTTTCTTGTCATTCATGGATTTAAAAACAATAATACATCCTGTGGCTGCTGGAGCAAGAATACCTGATTTTATGCTTTCATGAGGTAGTTCTCCATCCAATTTGATGTACTATCAACAAGGATCTCCTCAGTGGAAATCTAAGTATTTAAGAGATGGTTGTGTTGGGAAGCTACCAGAAAGAACTGGGATCAATGCAACCCTTTCCCTGTGCCTTCTTCTTACACGCTTTTTCTGTTGTCTTTTTCAAGCGACTTTGCCTGGGGTTCTTTTTGCCTGTTGCTGAATTTGCAACGTTTAACACAGATCTGAGCACCACTTGTCTGCATGTTCAGTAGTGGCCTTTTTTTATTAATCTGTGCAGGGGGGCCACTATGGCAAGGGCATGTCTGTGTTGTACAGTATTCACTACACATCTGACAACAAAGTCCACCACTAAACCACTGCAGGCTCATTTAGATGAGTCAGGGGGGATCTGTGTGACTTACTTGTTGTCATAGTTTTGTCATCTCCAGCAACGTAAACTAACAGGACCTGTAGTGACTGAGTGTGGTGGGTGGTTGGATGACAACGATTCCATCAAACCCTCCAGCAGAGTCCTGCAGGGTGGAGTGAGCCTATTTCATCGGAAAGGGCAGTAAAGGTATGTTTATTTCCATGGAAAACCAATGCAGAAGAGTCTTAACTTACGGCTGCTGTATGGACAGTACTGAAAAAAAAACAGAGGGGGGAAAAAGAGACAGCAGAAAACTCTCTGGAGAGGAAAAATTTGGTTAAGACTGCCTAAGTTATCTTCTCTGGATAGAGTTGGGTGGGGGTGTGTGTGTTAAAGAAAAACAACCCACTTTTGGTAGATCCCTTTAAACTGTTTGCTTGAAATATAAAGTACACAAAGCCTTAGTAAAGCACTAGAATCTACTTTTCAGGCTGTAAGAGGATAGAGACTTGGTTAATGTGTACTGGGATGATCTAATAGCAGAGATAAACTAAACTGGGCTACTAGCAGTTGTATGTTCACAAAGTAGAGACAGTAACTATTTCTTCCTCACATCACAGCCCTGAGGATGACACGCTACAGAGAGCCAATGTATAAAACATGCAGCAACTGTTGTGAGAGGAAATCAAATAGTGTCAGAAAATGCAACCAGATGCAATAGACACCTTGAAAACAGGGATTCAAAGGTTCTTTGCACAAGCTTTCTGCATGCTTGGAATTTTATTTTAGAAGCTATTCTAAGTACAGGAACACTGCTGGTAGTGTAAGCTGTCTTCAGTTCCAACAGGGACACAATTTGGCAGTTCATTCATTTGCAAACAGACATCACAGTTTCTCAACCTGTTGCCCATAGTGCACAAACAGCTTTCTAACATCTGAAAATCAGAAACCCAGTAATTTTCCTTAGTGTAATTTGATTGCCACAGCAACCAGGAGGCTATTAAAAATTTACAGGCAAGGGCAACAGCCTTAGGAAAGTGCCATGGCAAGTAATCAATAGATTCTCAGTGCCTTCTTATACTTATTTACTCAAGTTGTACACTTGGACCATTTGCAGATGTTAATTCTCCCTTTTATCTTTGTGAAAATCCCTGAAATTTTCAAATCCTATTTTTTCTTAGCTTAAAAAAAAAAAAAGGGACAAAGAAACTAGACTTCACAGACAAGTGGTGAAGACTGTCTCTTCTGCAAACTCAAATGCAGGAATAGTAACATGTTAGTTTCCAACATCTGTTACAAGAATACAGCTCAAAGCTTTCTTTTAAATTAAAAAAATCTTCATAAAGACACAGGAGACGGTAGTTTAAGAACACTGCAATTGCTACTTACAATTATCAATGATACTACTCCCTAGCTGGCAATTGGTACTTTTAAAAACCTATGTTAGCTCTGTTATTTGTGCTTTATGCTGTGCAGTCATCCACAGAAGCTGTCAATTAGCTTGATTCCTCTTCCCTTAACATTAGCTCTGTGATGCTTGAAAAGAGAATGATTTGAATCAGAGTGAAAGAGGTTTTGTTCTTCCTTTTACTGGTATTTATACTAACAGTTGCATCAACATGTTCAGCAGTTTGAACTCATAGGAATTTCCTCATGCACGCAACAAAGATTTAAACCCATTGACTCTACACTAACAGCTTTTAACTACCTTGAATACACAGCAATTAGACTGTGGCAAAATACATACGCATACCAGAAGGTTTAAGTGTAGTTTAATACAGCATCAAACAGCATGATTACTGCTACACAGAAGCAGGGTAGTACATGCAGATTTTTGGTGCAGATTATAATAGCAGGAGTGTCAGCAGCATTAAAAACTTCACTCTGGAACTGTACTGGTATGACCCCTTTTAACTGCAGGAGTTACATTCTTGTATACAAATGTTTACATGAACAGTTCAGAACAGCAATGTGCAACAGCCACAGATCAGGGAACAAAGGGCAGTGGAATTCACCTGTGATTTTACTGCAGAAGATGCTGATGAAATTTAAAATCCCAGATGTGCACTAACCAACCCTGATACAGTTTGAACCCCACACAGAGCTGGTGAAGCAAAGTGGATTCTATTTGTCTCAAAATACCTCCTGGGTCCTGCTGCACTGGAATGGCAAGTCTAGGGGTAACCTCTAGGACCGGAAGGGTAGCCACACACCAAATATCTGCCCAGCTGTCTATAGCCCAGGAGGCAAAGGTTTCTTAGTGTCATCAAGGAAGCAATGGGGATGAGATTCAAAAAGCCTTTTTTGCCAGATCTAAAATAGTTTAAAGGGGAGGCCTAGATTTGAGGTCTAACACTCAAGAGCTATTAATTTTGTAAAAGTAAATTCAGAAGTCCAAGTTGAGAAATTATTGTTAAATTTTAGGTCAGCAAAGCACACATTTAAGTGAAAATGTCAGGAAATTAAACTGAATCAGTTTGTGCCTTGTGAGACATACAGACCAGAAGTTACTTTAGGCAAAAAAAATTTGGTTGTGAATTAATTACTGAATGCTGTAACTGTATTACTGTCGAGTGTAAACACAACTTGATTTCTTTCATTTCTTGTGCTGTAAAAAGTTGTTTGAGCCATCTCAAATGATAAATTTTATCTAGTTACCTATGTCAATTGGTATGCAAATTTCTGAAAGCTTGAGACATGAAAATCATTATATGACTCTTCACCAGTGTGGGCAATCCTCCCTTTTCTCTACGAGTTCCAAGAAGGCAAACACCAAGATTTGGGGAAATGAGAACAAAGTCTTTACTCTTGAGGATTTTGGAAAATATTCTAAAAACTAATTTAATTCATTACGAGACAGTCATGTATAAAAGCACTTGTATGAATTTGGATTCAGAACAATTGCTAGGCAGAGAAGTTAACTGCAGTGCTGGTAAAAAGCACTGACAGATAAAATTGATGAACTGATGACAGATAAAATGACATGATAAAATTTTCAAGCTGTAACATTATATACTTACACATCCCAATTGCATGAGCAAATCCTCTGACTTCAGTGAGGTTACTCAGAAGGGCAGCTTGAAAACCAAACATACTATGAAAACTTTTCTTTAGAAGGAAGGAGAACAGCTACTTGTAGAATTTCCATATCATGCATTTTTCAAATGCTCCCCCATCTGAAGTCTAATGAAATAATTTATATAAAGTTAAGAACACATAAAGATATCCTTAAAAAGAAAAGCAACCTGACTGCAAAAGTAGTTATCCATTCTGCTGACCAGACACATTTTACCTAGTAAGTGTTCCCAGCTTTGACATTAGGGAAATACTACATCTCAATGCATTACTTCTAATTCTAAAGAGGAGGAGTTTGACATTAACTTTTAAAATTCCATTTTAATTAAAATTTTAATATTCTAACTTATTTAACAATTTCAGAGTGTGTACTGAGTGCCACAGAAGAATGAATATTCCACATTATAAAGCTGGAATGAAAACCCAAAAGTTTGAACTATTACAGTGCACATCTTGGGGTAACTACCCACCCAGTGTGTTGCTGCATTACACATATACTCAGCTGATTTAAGTTCAGTTACTGTCACATCAGCAAAATTTAGTAAGTGATGCAGTTCACTCTTAAAGACAGAAGCAAACAGCAACAAATGAGTTAATTTTTTGCTGGAAGAGTTAGTTACAAGTTATACTTCTTTACAACAACTAAAGAGAAAGTCAAATGGACTTTATAGACAAACACAAGGCAAACAAAACAGAATGGAAAAGTGTATGAACACAAACTTCTGAAAAATAAGCTAACTTACCTTAAAATTTAAGAAGTCTGTTGAAGAAAGAGCAACGCCCATATACTGTGTTCATTACAAAAGAATCTCTTCATTAACACAACAAGCACTACTTTGTTTCATGGGCTCATGAAGAAAGGATGTATTTTGTGCTCTATATTTTATCATCCAGAGTCATACTGTAACTATGAAGTGGCTTCATTAACAAATGAGGAAGTGATATATCCTCTCTCCATCAGAAACATGTGGGGAAAACAATGTTTGCCATAAGATAAAAAGAAAAAAAAACTGGTGAGGAGTTAAGTGTTTAAGCTTCCGGGATATCATGGCAAAAAAGGCAAAGTTTAAATTGGCTTTAAGTACATTATATTTATAGTTCTGAACATGTGTTCATGCACTTTACAACTCTTCAACGACATATTTAAAAATTACCATAATTGTAGAATTTCTCCCAGAAGCCAGAAAGGTGAATAATTTTTAAGTTTTTGGTGCTGATTCTTGACCAAATGATTAGTCTTTAGTAGTATAATGTACTTAAAATTGTTGGGTCATATCCTGAAGTGCACTGGAGCAGCAGCTTAACAGATGGCATTGTGGAAGGTCTGCATGGATTAAACACTGCTTCAAGATTATTTCCTCAGTTCTCTTTCTGGAACATTTACCTTCACTGATGTCTGACACCTGGTTCCAAGAGTTAAGAGTTATTACCAGAGGAGTCTGGCTTTGATGCCTGGGTCAACTGCAATCCCGAAGTGGAAAAATCCATCTTTGCAACGCGCAAGGGCAGCTCATACTAGCTACTGTGTAAGAAGTTCCACATCTAACAGTCTCTTTTCTCTCAGGAATCCCTTACCTTTCCTTTCTACCTTCCAAACCGAGACTCTTCTCATGTCCAGTTGAGAACACATCATGCCTTCACTCTCTTAAATAAAATCATATGTTTCCCCAAGATCACCAAATATTGCAAAAAAGAAATTGCATTCAATCACAGAGGAAATGGCAACAAAAAAGGTGACTTGGTTAAGCACACAACAACTTTTTTTTTTTTTTGTGAGCTTTACAGCACCTGGCAAGGTTTAAAAAAAAAGGAAAGAAAATTTTACACTTCACTTTTCACAATGACATTGATTAACTTACGTATAAATTCTAAAGACTACAACTTGTCAAGTCATCTCAATTTTGCTGGTACCTATTGCAGATAACAATACTGATAGCTGCCATTTAAGGCACAGTTGTTTTGATTCTGGGATGAAGAGTTAACCATTCTTGATATCCAGCAGGCATTGTGTTCTCAGTTCGCTGCAGCAGCCTTTTTAGATGTAATACTAAAATAACAGGGTCAACTGAGGGAAGAGAGAAGTGACATACTTCAGATTCTGGTCCTAAGAGTAAAAGAGACTTAGCACATTTCGACATATTAACCTCCCCTTACAGTTTGAAGTTGTTCCTGAAGGCAGTATTAACCTAACACATCTTATGCTGAAACAGATAGAGAGTACAGAGGACTATTCTACCTCAGCAGAAAACATGTTACTAAGAACAGTTTAATGGGATTCCCTGTGCTTTTCTACCTAACCATGCCTCAGGACTACAAAAATATGTTTTGAGTATGTAAGAAGCTTAAAAGAATACATGGATTTTGAAAACTCAGCTAATGGCTTTATTTAACAAAGTTTTTACACTCTACCTTGGCTTAAAAGCCAAAACCAACAAACAAATAATGGTACGTTCAACAAAAATTTATCTACTGCTGCAGGCTTAACATGGCAAGTTAAGAACATGCCCTGCAGCTGGAACTAGTTCTTTTTTATTCTAGATTATGATATTCACTACTGGATTTAAGCATGGATCTTCCATGTAAAGACAAGCTCTAAAAAAAACCCAACTTATTACTTTCCTCTTCAGTACAAAAATATAGCATGTACACACACAAAACAATTCTCCTGGCAAGAATGCCTGCTGTAAGTAAAAATAAAAAATAATTGAAAAATACAAAACAGATTTAAAAAAAAGATGCTATACATGTACTAATGTCAGCTGTATAACAAAAACTGTCATTCATTCTGTACTATTCTAGGAGGTGGATCCAGAAAGAACATTTGCATTTATTTAAGCTTGATGTTTTATGTGCTCTTTAGACTTAAATTGCCATTGAACAGACTTGTTACTATAATCCAGAAATTTCTAATATTGATCCAAATATATCGATTCTAAACACAAAAGCAAATGACTTCAGAATTAAGTCTGTGACTCAAGAGTCGGTTCCACAAATTAAATTTTCCAAAACCAATACACTTGTTTCCTGATATGTCTAAAAGTCATGTTTCAACTTCACATTACACTGCGATTAACAAAAATTACTATGCACAAAACCAGACATCAACTACAGCATACAAGCACATTTTACAGAAGTCACCTAATTTCACTGTTAAGAACTACTGTGTTAATGTGTACACCTTAACAAGCTCCTAAAATATTCTTTATACATTACAAAACAAGGATTTACAAAACTTTATTTTATTTCCAAATTATTTCATTCTAAAAATGTTGAAACATAAAAAATACTTCCTAAGAGACCTTACAATAAGAGGCTAACAATCTGGCATGGGAGAGGTAATTATATGAAAACTTGTTTTAACAGTCACAAATCAGTCGCTGGTGATTAAAGAACATTTTGTTCTTCAGAGCTGGCAGGCACTTCCACATAGCCAGAAATATAAGTTTTTCTACCACTCCTTTTGCCTCCCATACATAAAAATATCCAATGCAATAAAAAAAAGGTAGGATAAAAGGGTGGACATGTGATGAAATAAAAGTATTATCTAAGGTCTTGATTACTGTTCATCTTGTTTAAGTGTAAAGATTCTGTCCCAAAGGTTTCCTGACAAGATGGAGTTATTTGGCATTTAAAAGTGTTAGCTGAAATACCTCCCTTTTTTACCAGTACATGTTGTTTGCTCACTGCTGTATTGCTGGTTTATGTCTGTAACAGAAACTGGCTCTAGGCCAGCCCATGGGTCCTCAAGCATTGAAGGTCTGTAATAGTTTTCCACATCATTAGACACTCTTTTCTCTCTGCCATGCGCTGTACCAAATGGAGTAGATGTCCTGGGTGATCCCTTTGGAAGAAAACCATCAGGTAAAGAAACATTTAATAGTCTAATTCAAACTAAAAAAAAAAAAAAAAAAAAAAAAAAAAAAAAAAAAAAAAAAAAAATTAAATCTTTCGTTTTACTGTAGTAGAGCTCTGAAGCTGATTATTAATTGTAATTACTACACCTTGCTTGCATTTTCCCCAGGAAATATTAACTTTAATGTATTTTACTTATGAGTGATGATTTACCAGGATAAGAAAAAAGCACCACCACAGTCTTCTCCAAAATACTTGCTTACATCACTCTGGCACATAGCTGCAGAAAAGCAGCTCATACTATTTTTCATAATCTGTCACCATGTCTAACAAAAGCTGAACAACAAAACAGGGAGTTAGAGACTGAGGAAGAGCTGACAATATTAACAAGAGCAGAAGTCAAATATTAAGTACTTACAGATTGAACACAGTATTGTATAACTGAAATAGCTACAAAGAATTCACTGAAAAAAAATCCTCTTTCAACCAAACTAGTGTTCTGTGAAATTTGAGAACAGATGACTTTATTTTATACACAATCTCAATGGTAATCAGTGATTTAGTAGGTACTGACTTTTGCAGGGAGCTTTTCGTATTTCTTTTTTTAAGATCAGGGATCACAACAATTGCTTCTGTAAAGCTGCTACAAGTCTGCAGCTTAAAGAGGGCTGTGACATAAAGGAACTCCTATAATAATTTTCTCCTGTTAGCATCATCCATTGTTCTCCTCAGATTCACTCCTCTAAAAAGTGAGGTTCTGTCTAAAGCTGTATTTATTTAAATCAATTTGTTTTAACCAAAGGTAAACAACCCATACTACAGATAGACAATAATCTCCAAGCATGTCCACTGCATGGTTAGAAGAACAGGATGCCTTGAGGCTGGTTATCAGATTTTGTAAAGCAGGGTAAAAGCACTTGATTAATGGCTGCTTTCCCTCACAACCTCAGATGAATTTTTGCATCAGCAGTGATGGCATTTGAATTTGACTAGTAAGCCCTAACAGCATCTATGTAAATAGATCACATGAAACAATTTCTGAGCAAAACTGAGAAATGATGCCATAGAGTGAAAGACCCAATGTTTAGCCAGAAGAGTAGATTTCACTCACACAGCTTGAACCTATTTCTGCTAATGTGCGGTGGCAGGAACATGTTGATGTGTTTCCAGCAAGAACTTTCCAGGAACTCCTAAAGTTTGATGATAATGGATACATGATCAAATGTGGGAACATCCATGTCTTATTTATAGGGCACTTGTTTCTAATGATTCTTGTCAGTTAGGTAATGTAGCTAAGACTATTTCAAAACAGAAGAATTTCTAAAAGGTGGTGATTTACTATACTGTATCAAACCCCATGAGGGTCAGAGAATCACCTCAGAATACATCTAAAAACTTTCTAAGAGACATGGAGTTTCCTAGAGTAAGCTGACATTCTCTAGCAAAAGTGACATTTATGTTAAGCACTCACATTTAATAGTGAAACAGCAGTTCACAGTGCATTCTGTCCTAAATAAACACAAATCCCCACCATCTCTAAACCACTACATTTAATGAACACCTTTTAATGTTGACATTGTAAAATTGATTGAATGTGGAGCTTATTTATTGCTGTGTTTAATCTGCAGAGGGCAAAAGAAACCTGAGCTGATATAATGATCTGCAGTATTCAGTGAAGCAGCAAAATAATTCAATGGTAAGGCTCATTTGTATGGATTTATTTAATAACCTTAAATTTCACTACAATATGATGCAGGTCATCAGTAACACTGACATTTTAGCTTTTTTGAAACCTAGGAAATTTATTAGTATGTAATACTATATTGACAGCCTTCAGTACATGTTAAATTTAAGCATGTAGATTATTTAAGTTTAGAATACTAGTCATTGTATGCTTTTTCCCCTCTGAATTTTTTTTAGGGAAGAAAATCAAAATGTGATTATTCACATTATAGGCAGGTGGAAAAGGAAAACAGCCCTACCTGTATAAGAGAAACCATTCAGTGCAAGAGGCACTATTTGGTACCAAAGATGATTAAAAAAACCTTCTATTATTTGTCACTAATGTCAACAGGCTTTTTCAATGAATGTTGCTTAAAAAACCAGTCAATCTATTCTCAGTACTTTTTCTCCAGATAACAAATCTCTCCTTAGAGTAAAAAACATCTTTTGGTGCTATTCATTAACATGTTACTGAGTGGAGTAATACTGCCTTGAAACTAGGAACAGTCACTCCCTTTATCAGCTTGCTTCACCTCATGTAATTATAGCTGCTGGCATATTCACAAAACACAAAAATCACAACTGTACCATTTCAAAAGGGTGGTGTTTCTTTTACTTTCTGTAATAATTTTTGATCCACACCACTACACACCTGCTGCTTGTAGCTAGTTCATTAATTCCTGCTGAGTGTAGGAAACAAAACATTACCACTAAGTGAATTCTAAGTGGAGATAAGAAACACAACAAAGATGAATCACAGAATGGTTTGGTTTGGAAGGAACCTTAAAGATATCTAGTTCCAACCTTCCTCCCAAAGGCATGGACACCTTCCACTAGTCCAGGCTGCTTAAAGCCCCATCCAGCCTGGCCTTGAACAATGTGGATGGTGCATCCACAACTTGTCTGGGCAACCTGTTCCAGTGTCTCACCACCCTCACAGTACAGAACTTCTCCCTTATATCCAACGTAAATTTACTCTTACAGTTTAAAGGCATTCTCCCTTGTCCTGTCACTACACACCCTTGTTTCCACAAACATGTTTTCATAAAATATAAAGCAGAAGCACCTCTGTGGAAAAAACAGAAACTGCTGTTAACTACTGGCCACATAAACGCCGAGTTAGCCATTTCAGAAAAAACAAGCTCTGTATGCTTTTCTTCAGGTTTTCTGTTTGTTTCAAAGAACGAAAGTCTGCGAGCACAAAATGAGTACAGAATGCTAATGGCATGACATTAATAGAACACTAAAGTAAACAAACTGTCTTTTGGATTTTCCAATGCAAATTTTAAAAGGCCACTTAAGACTTTCATCTCAAAAGTGACTGTAGCGTCAAAAATGTCAGAGGCATTGTAGTTCACTTAAGAGGATCTACAGAGGAGAGGGGACAATGCACATGCATCACAAGAAATCTGATGCTCAGAAAATGCATAAAGGCCTTCTACCTGAATCTATTTACGGCCTCACAGGCAGAGATCCTTGTCCACACCAAAGCAAATGAGGACTTATGGTTTATCAGACTAACTCCCTCTGTGATTGCCTCTACTGCCCTCCCAGGCAGAACAGCTCACGTGTACAGATGTAAAAGCACACTCATGCATTTCTTCAGTCCTGGGCAAAGCTACAGAAATTCAACATCCTTTGAGTCTCTGAAGGAATTGCCATCAGGCCAGTGCTCCTAAACTACTCACAAGGTCTAAAGAAGGAAATGGGAGAAGGGAAGATGTTGTGACAGTCTGAGACTGGATTCAAACTTGTGTATTCTTTACGTCATGTTTCTTACCTCAGAATGCAACCTGACTTTATGGCAGGTTTCTTACATCAAGAATGGAACCTATGAACCTATAGGTGGGTTCCTGTCCTCAGGTCCTGACATGAAACAGTCCTGACTAAAACTAAAGACAAAAGGATTCCTGCATATTCTTCTGCTCAAAAATTCTAAGGCAGGCTTTGAAAAAAAAGCTTAAAGAGTGATCTTTTGAAGGGAAATTAGACATCGATGACATAAATTATCCCTCCAGATTCTGCAGCAGAAATGCCACAAGCTTGGCTTTTTCAAAAGGCACTGAGGTTAAGCAATCTGTTGGCTTCCACACTAGGAGAGTCTCTGCTGTTGTGCTGAAGAAAATATATAAATTTTATAATGATTCCCTTCCCCCAACTATGAGACTCCTGAGTTAACTGCATCATAAGAAAAGAACAAAATACTAGTTTTCAATGGACACATGACAATGCAGCGCAGGCACATTAAGATTTTACTAATCTCTATTAACATGTGACTTCATTATACTTCAAGCCTTCAAGTATCAATAAGAGCACAAAAAAATTTTATCATTGTACTGCACGTGTCATTTGTTACACTTTGAAGGTTTCTCTAATATTGCATAAAGCCAGTCATATACATAAAGTTGTTATTCTGAAAACTGACGTCCCTGTGTGCATTGCCAGTCACATGCTACAAGTAACACAGCTAAAAAAAAGCTTAACTCACAGAACCTGTTGTTGATGGCTTTCAGGAAAACTATACAAACAGAAGCTTTCAATGCAATGCAAAGACTTTAAAATGAGAGTCTATTATCGCAACAGATGCTCTCGTTTCTGCTTAAAGGATCCTCAGCTTAATTCTCTTTAACAGAGCACTCCTTTTCTCCGTCCGTGTCCCTGAAAACTCCGTGTGGATAAGGCAGCTCCCATGATGGGAGGACAACACGGGCAAAGTAAAAACACACCGCGCTTCACCTCTGCATTAAAGAAAACTGACCAAAGGGAGGCACGTACAGGACAAAGAGGTTTTTGCTGCCGTTTTGGGCGATGCTTAATTCTCTACCTTCACACGGCAGAATATGAAAAAGAAAGCTGCAAAAGAAAGCTCTTGTGTCTTCGCAACCCGTCAGGCCTGGGGCCCTCTTCCCTATCCTCATCTCACAGCTGCCTGTGCTCTGTCCGTCCTCTCCACCGCGGGGGAACGGGCAGCGGGAAAACTAACGTTGCACAGTGCGGCTCAAGCCTCGCTCTCCCCCGAAAATCCTGTTGGCGGGTGGATGCTGCGCTGGCACAAGCCCTCTGCGGGCTACGGGCCCCGCTGTGAAGCAGAAATAGCACCTCCCTCCCTCCCCGTGTCCCTCTCCGCCTTCCCCCATACCTGGAAGTGCCTCTGGAAGCCGCCGGGCGAGCGCTTGTGCGGCGGCGGCGGGTGCAGAGGCGCTCCGGCCGGGGACGCGCCGCCGTACGGAGCCGGGTACCGGGGACTGACGCTCTGCGGCCTGCGCGGGGTCTGTGCCCCCGGCGAGGGGCTCCCGAAGCGCCCGTAGAACCCGGGGCCTCGGGGCGAGAGGCCGCTGCCGTACGGCCCGGGCCGGTGGCCGTAGGGCGGCGTGTGGTGGGGGCTTCCGTAGCCCCGCGGAGAGGGCGGCAGGGCCCCTCCGGCGGAGGGAGGGCTCCGGACGCCGCCGCCCGCGTAGGGAGGTGTCGGTGCGCGGAATCCCTGCCGGTACATGGCCGGGACAGGCCGGAAATGGCGGCGGGAGCGGGACTTGTGCAATGGCGGCGCCGCCGCGACTTCTCTTTTCTCTTCCCCCGCCTCTTCCTCGCCAGGCGGCCGGCAGGTTCCGGCCTCTAAACGTTCCGTGGCGGGGAGGGCGAGGCGCCGTCTATCCTGCCTGGAAGCGGGAGGGCGGGGGAGAGGGCCCGTCAGCTTCACACAGCGACCTATGCGCCGACCCCCAGGGATTCTGCGCGTTTTTAAACTGAAGGGGAGTAATCTGGAGTGAGAGTCTCCGAAGATGCCTGGTAACTGAGACGATGAGGCTCACGGCGTTCGTGGGCTCGGCGCGGCTGTCAGCGAATGCCCGAGGTTCTACAGCTGCTAAAAAACAACGAAATGAACTCCTGTAATGCAAAGCGAGTGTTTACCTTACATTTCGTGTCACTTCAGATAGGCTTATTGTGCACCTTTGTTCTGGAGTCTTTTAAATGTCTGAGCCTGCAAATGCTACGTGTTACGGCAGTCCCGATTGAAAACACACAGTGACTTTTAAGGAGCACTTTAATGGACAGGGTTTTCGTCAAAATCAGTTTGAACTGTCAGCAATTAAGTGAGTGGTAGCTCAGGCAAAGACTTACTCATACAAACTCGTGGCAAAATGCTCTTTTGTAGGAGAACTTCATACTTAGCGCGAAGTAAATTTAAGAATGCTATTTATTACCATTCCTGCTCTGTTCTCAAGTACATATTAATGCAAATCCTCAAAAATTCTGTAAAAAATACTAAAGGGGTTATTATTATTATTTATTTCTGTCTGTACAACAAAGCACTACTCGGTTTTAGGACATTGCAACATAGGAAAATTAAAAAGGGCTTTCAGAACAGCAGTGAACAAAACTTAACTATTAAGATAAACAGAATGTTTCTATGCTTTATACACCAGTTTTGCTTTTCTTTGGCTTTAAACAGGTTTTGGTTTGTTTTTTTTTCAATGGCAACAACTAACTTTATATTCTCAGGGAATTCAGCTCCTCACTATGTTATACAATCTCTCTGTAAAAAAATGAGGCAATGTCTTTTAAATTCTAAAACGGAAAGAGGCTAAACCTGGCCATTAAAATTTTTTGATAATCCTTTAATCTGGAAGACTATCTGTTTTTATTGTGCACACAAGGAATGGCATGTCTACACAAGACAGTTTATCAATGTAAATAACCAAATGATCTGATCTATCTCATTCCAAAAAAGCACAGTTTAATTTAAACCCATTTCACACCAAATGAATTAGAAATACATATTGTTGTGCACATGTTGAGTTATACTAGGGTAATTTTGCTGATAAATTTCTTCTTGTTCACAAATCTTTAAGCATCCATGTAATACTTTTGATTACACACAGCATGTCCAGTCAACAAATACGTCATGTAGGTTTTCTCTGTGTTCTTCCTCAGCATTCAGGGAGACTGACATGTGACATTTCTTAAGTCTGTGCTATTCGCAATGCTCGTTTTCAAGCAGTCAGAAGTTTCGGCTGCTTTTGAGATACAGCAGTTGTCTCATCGTCACATATTTCTCATGAATAAATGCCAAACCTCTGTGCAGGCTTTTTAATCCTATTAGAGAGGCAAGAGGACACCATGGTGTTCCTGTAACAAGCCTTCTGCTCTGTCCTAACACAGACTAAAAATAGTCTGAGGGTACTTCATTCAGCGAAGAGTTGCTCAAAGGTCAGTTCAAGCTAACCCTTCCATAGCTATGCCCAACTGAAAATACAGCTTACAGTGTAGGTAATATTGCACCTTCAGTGACGGAGAACTGAGGTGAAGGATCTACCTCATGCTGCTGAGCAGATGTACTGGCATCCAGTGTGGCTACCCACCTTGGTAAGTGTGGAAAGCTCTTCGGGGTGGTGGTGGTGGGCGGGTGATATTCTACTTTTATTCCACCTTGGCAGTGTTGTATGTCACGGTCTGTACACCGAACTGGCAGTACAAATTTCCAGCCATCAAACAGCGGAATTCCTGCCACAAACATCTTGTGAAAAACGAGGTTCACTCTTAGTAAAGTTTTAAGGAAAGTTTAATAAAAGGGACAATTAGGAGACAGTAGCAAAAAAGGGTATTATGGCCGGGTGCTTTGGCAGAGCCAAAGGCACACCTCTACATCCAAAAGATGTTCTTTAAAAGTACGTCACTTATTGCATATTCATCACAATCATGCATGATTCATAAATTCTTTGGAGTTTCTGTGTATCATCTCATCAGCCTTATCTTCCTCCTTGGCTCCATTCCCTCTCTGCTCCCTCCATAAATTCTTCTCTCTGGTTTTGGGTCTTCTTCTTCTCTGATAAGATACTCCAGGAATGTGAAGGCTTTCTCTGCCTATCTTTTCTAAATTGACTACAGAAACAATAGACATTCTGTATCATGTATTACATTACAGAACCTAGATAAAGTTTTTCTAACATTAAGGAACATGAAAAAAAGCCAACATCACAATACATTCATAACAATGTCCTGCTTTATGAAGTCCAGCCAGGAGTTCTTCATAGGACACGAGAGGCGCACCGTCCCGCCGCTGCCGCGGAGGGGGAACACGGCAGTCAGCCGGGACCGGGCTCGGGCTCGGGCTCGGGCTCGGGCTCGGGCTCGGGCTCGGGCTCGGGCTCGGGCTCGGGGCCGTCCGCGCGTGCGCGCCCCCCGTCCCGAGAGATCCAAGGCTGTCCCGGGAGCGCGAGGGGAAGGGGGCGGTGGCGGCGGCGCCTGCGCGGAGCGCTCGGTGCTGTCTCAAGTGGCGGGGATGCTGCGTGCCGGGCTGGGTAGAAGAAGCCGGTGTTGGGGAGGGCTCTGGAGGAGCCCCGCAGCTGCCGGCGGCAGTGCCAGAGCCCTGAGCGCTGCCTCCGCCTCCCCCTCCTCAGGCAGGGGCGGCGGGGCGCGGAGCGGAGGCGCTCCCCCGGCAGGTACCGAGCCGTGCCGCGCCCTCCTCCTTCTCCTCCTCCTCCTCCTCCTCCTCCTCCTTCTCCTCCTTCTTCTTTCCTCCCCCCCCCCCCCCCCCCCCCCCCCCTTCTGGCCGCGTCGGGCCCCTCTGTCCCTGTGATCCCGCCGGGCTCGGAGTTGGTGCGGCTGGGGCGGGGGTCGGAGCCGCTTCGGTGGGGGGCGGGCGTGAAACACCTGCGGGAGGTTCCTGCGAGGGGGTGGCGAAGGGGTCCCTGCGCGGCCGTTCTGTGCGGAGCGCAGCCCCTGGGCAGCCTCGGGGGCCTCGGACTTTGCACCGCGGCCGTGCGCGCTGCCCGCGGGACCGCGTCGCTTGTGACACGGAGCGTGTCGGCACTCCAGGCAGCCTTGGCTAATGGCATGCCCTGTTCCAGGCCTGATTTTTTTTTTAAGGTTACCAAAGTGTAACTGCGTACAGTTGTGCTTTTAAATTTTTTTTTTAATTGAAATTAAATAAACCCAAGCTGCAACAAAGTGATCGTTCTCTGGTTTCAAGTTTCTCTGTTATTAAATAACAGAAAAATAGTAACAGTAGCGTTACTAGCGTCACTAGAATCGGAGGGAGTTTGCAGTTCTGCCTCCCGCTATGAACATACGAAGTGTGTCCTGGGCTGGAGTGTACTGACTGATTGTGAATTAGTCCGCGGTACTGATGGACTTGATTATAACTTACTGCATGGATAAAGTAAAAAAACTGTGCAAAGTAGAGACAATAGACTTGAGCAGTCATGTCTTCTGGAATTGAAAGTAATTGGAATGGGATCTGTTAATTTGCATTGTTGCAAAAGTTAATTTGCTCTCTTCCAGGTGTCCTCTTCTGTCACTTACAAGTATAAAGGAAATATTTTTGGAATATGATACAAGAATTAATTTCTGTTTTGTGGAACAGAAATTCATATGGTTATTCATATGGTTAGGCTAGGTCAACCTTGGGTCAAGCTATTGAACTTAACTAAAGTATGTAAATCATATTGAGAGTGAGTGAGTCTATTTATTCTTAATCGAGTTATTTATAAAAGATACATATGACAGTCTAATTCACAATAAATTCAAGCATCATGGCAATTGAGAGTTTACACAGAGGATGTAGTCAGAGCTGGGAGAGTGATTTTTCATTCAGTCATCAAGTTACTGGTATAAATAAAAGCAAAAATACAAGAGAAAATGTGAGTTTGCATGTTAGAAAATTTAGACTGTTGAGTCAGAATTCTAACAAAGTCTAACTTTGGGTATGTGCCTGCTTAGGAAGCTAGTGATGAAAGGAAAAAACCCGGGAGATGTTTCTAGTTAATGCTGATCAATTCTGATCTCTTGTGTTTGTTTATGATGTGGTTTTGTTTCTTTTTGTTCCTTACAGTAGATAGCACTGCCTTATTCAGGATTCATGTACCAGAACTGCTGTTTCTCTGATGTCAAAAGGCTTTCTACTGCAGTTTTTTCAGCAAATTAGTGTCGCACTGGAATACAAATCTAGCTCCTACTTTTTTTTTTTTTTTTTTTATTGTGAATATCTATGTTCTTCTATTCTGAAGAGACAAACAGGACTATTCATTTCCTCAATTTTCAAAAGCAAACTCTTGATCTCTCTTCTTTCTTGCATTTCTTCATCATTGTGGACATCTGTTATTGACTAGCATTAAAAGAACAAAAATCACAATGGTCTGTTTGTCTTCAGAGAAGCTGTTATGCTCTCCTATTCTGTTCCAGCTGTGGAGGAGTCCTAATCCCTGAACGGAGTTTTAGATGATACCATAATGTGACTGATATGATAATTAGTAAGAGTTAATCAGTTTTAGTTATGCATAAATACATATTTACAGCCTAATCTTAACATTTTATAGGCTTTTTTGGGAAATATCTTTATGGATTCCTACAACTTGGCTGCAGGTAGAGAACCTGTTGGCTCTGAAAAGTTCCTAGTGTTCTGGTAGTGTATCTGTGAGTAGCCCTAAATATTGACTCAGGATGAGAATGGATGAGCTATTAAATAATAAAGTACTCTAAAAGGTGTGGAAATAATAGAGAAAGGTGGACATTTTTTAACTGAAATTATGTCTTTATAATTTTGGGGGAGCTTCAGTAAAGCTTTTTACATATTTTTGGTAAAAAGAGTAATGTTTTTGTGGAGCAAATGATGCACCCAGATTGATAAGACTAAAGTTACACTGGAGGGTCTGTGGTGTTTTCCTGGCACAACATCTGGAACTAACAGAGGTGTGGAGCACTGAAGAGAAGTAGCAGCCTGAGATTTTCCTAAAGGCATTGAAAGTGCAAAACACATGGCCATTCTCATTGTGCACGTTTTCAACATGCTGCTCGATCTCCATATTGTATTAAAGCCCAAAACCTGTTAAATGGAAATCTCCCTGGAGTATTTGGTAACAACGGGGGAAAATTTCTTAAAGATGAACAATGGGATTGTAGTGGTTTGCTCCAAAATACTCATTACTGTTTATCTGCTGTGAGATAAGAATTAGGAGAAATGCAAAGCAGGCACCAAACTTGAAAGAATATAAAGTTTATTAACAGACCTAAAAGAGGGAAGGAAAAAAAAAAAGTATACCACCTTCAGAACTCTCCTCCTCCCCCCACCTTCCTCCCTTCTCCCACTGACAATGTGAAAAAACAACCCTTAAGATGTTCAGTCTGTTTACCACTTCCATAATAACCTTGTTCAGTCCATTTAGAAAGAGAAGTCTCTTCTTGCTCATGCTATGAAAACATTATCACAACGAGCCAGCCGCCCACTTCCAAATATTGTTCAGTCCATTTAGGAAGAGGAGTCTCTCTGCCTGCGTGTGAGTCCTTTCCCCCGACTTGCAGCTTTTCCCGCAACTGCTTTCGAGGGTCCACTCTTGAAGTTTCTTGGGGTACAGTTTTAAGGTTGAGCTGTTCAGAAACAAAAACAGAGGCCCTTCTCCTTCCCTGGGAGCAAAGGGTCCTCATCATCTTCATCGTTAAGACTATCTCTGGAAGCATCTCTAGGTACTGAGGTTTTCTCCTTTCCCGTTTGGAGCAAAAGTCCTCATCTGGTTCATCTCTAGGGACTGAGGTTTTCTCCTTTCCCGTTTAGAGCAAAAGTCCTCATCTGGTCCATCTCTCCCTGTCCAAACTTCTCATGAAATTACAGCTGTGTCAGCATCTGCCTATCTCAGTGCAGGTGCTTCTGCTTACGAGTTGAACACTCCACCCCCCATATCTTCATGAAATTACAACAGGATACTCTGATATATCATAGCTTCACAACAGAATTTCAGCTTTAAGCATCTCCTCTCTCTCTTCCCTCAGGTTTTCAGCTCTTCACAGCAGTAAAAGGGTTAATCTCACCTCGGCCTTGCAGCTTTGCAGCTGGAATGTTGAATGTTTCTTATCGCAGTGGAGAGGGGGGAGAGCCGAGCCGCTCCGGCTGCTCACGGCAAGGCAGTGGGGGGGGTTCCATGGCTGGAACAGGTCCATGGCTCCAGAATGGCCGTGGCCTGGCCCAGCCTGGCCCGAGCAGGGCCTGGCCGGGCCCGCTGGCCCCCACACGGGGCCCGCAGCCACCTGTGCCAGCGCCGGAAACGAGAGAGAGCTTGGAGGGGGAGTTTGCCTATTCTTAAATGTGGATCACAGAGGTGTTCACAACTTTAAGTGGCTTAGAGAATTGTCCATATTCAAACTGGCCAGCTGATAGGTTCTATCAGTTCCCAGAGGAAACTGTAAGCACCCCTTAGCAAGGACGTCCCTTCCGGGACTATGCTTGCTAACCTATGACAGGGATGCAAGTGTCCTCATTGAGAGCAGTACAGTTAATGAAAATATTTTAGTAGAAGCCTTGAATTTCCAATTCTCCTTCAGTTCTCTGTAGGTTTTTTAAAACTCTCTCTTGATATACATCTCCTTCTTCCCATATGTAGGAAGGAGAGTTATGAGGGTGACTGAAGGGTGGTTCAGGTCTAATGGAGGGAGCATGGAGCAGGTGATACAGCCATGCACTGCTGCATGACATGGGAGATGCACCACACTGCCCTGCAGGCTTTGAATGAATGTGGTTTGTTTGATTCCCACCCCCTCACCCCCACCATGTTTTACATCTTTCTCTTACTGGGACAAGCGCCAAAAAGAGATGCTTGCCACAAGTTGGTATGTGTAATTTTAGTGGTGTTACTGGCCAGGTGCTTTTGTTTTGTGTGTGATATGAGACCACCTTCCAAATAGTAACCAAATGACAGTCCACACCGAGTGATGAAGTGTTTCTGTCTCCAGCCTACAATTAAAGACTGAGTGAGAGGAAGGTAACGCAAGGCCACCAAAGAAACAGCTGGGCAACCTGTGGTCTAGACTGCGAGATTACTTGCTCTGTCTGTGATGTTTATTGCCATTACTATTGTTTCTTAGACCTGGTCAGGTTGGAAAGGGTGAGGGAAAGGAAGAAAGCATTGTGATTTCCTAATAATTATCTTGCATGTGCAGCTGCCATTGAAAAAGTATTTCCTTGGCTTGTATATTCTGCCTTAAGTTTTGTAATGGGGATATTCCTTTTGTACGTGTGTGATGCAAATGGATAGGTCTACACAGGTCAAAACACTTTCTGAGTTCTACTATGCTTCCCATTGGTCCGCTATACTTACTTTTAGTTTGTGTCATTCTGATGTTGCTTGCTAAAACACTTTTGTTGTATCTTTCATCAGATTAGTCTTTAAAAACTGTCTGTTTGTGGAAGGCACATCTAAAGTATTGCTATAAAGTAGCCTTATTGTAGAATTGCTGGGGAGTTAGAATAGGTTGTGAAATGTCATCCATAAAGTTTTCCAACTTTGAAAGACTTTACTAATGTAGTATACTCCTAATAACCAGCTTGTTCAGAAAGCTTTATTATCATTTGTTGGGGGAGGGAGATGAGGGAGGATGATGAGAGACTGTAATAAAGACAATGTGTTTTTGTTTTTTTTTTTAAGATCTAAGTCACTGTTTTTTGTTTCCTGTCAGGTGCTAGTAATGTAAAGCCATTGGATGGTGTGAAAATTCTTGATTTAACAAGGTTTGTGTTTTGCCTGTCATTTGTAACAGTGTGTCTAAATGCAAATATTTTGACTTGAAAAACTAAGAAAACAATTTTTTTTTTTTAAATATTAAAGGGTTCTTGCAGGGCCATTTGCCACAATGAATTTGGGAGATCTAGGGGCTGAAGTTATCAAAGTGGAAAGACCAGGTAAAATTTTTATTTGTTTATTCTAGATATAATAAAAACTAGGTATTATGTGTGTGTGTGTGTGTATATATATATGTATATAAAGTAAGGACTTTGGGTAATTAGCTTCTAATTTAATTTTGTGTATTTTTATCTTAACACAATGGTTTCCTTCTTCCACTCAGCACATGCGCTTCTTATCCAAATAGTTGCTAAGGATTGGGTAATGGTAAAAAATGCTTCATTCTTATGGTATATCTACACCTTTTAGTTTGTAAGACCATATAAGAAGAATAACAAATTGCATGGCATTTGGGTCTTTTTTTAGAAATAGTCCCCTCACTTGCCTCTCAGTTTTATGCATCATTATGCATTTGAGGTGTGTAATTATGCCGTGGCAGCTGTGCATTATGTAATGTATTTTTTTCCTTTAAGTTTCTATATTTTAAGTTTCCCTCTTTTGGTATTACTAGTTTTGAAACTAGTTGGTGAAAATAATTGAGATACTAAACAATATTACACTCCCTATATTTTATAACATAACAGTCTATAATAATTTATAACATAAATTGAGATACTAAACATACTACATTCTCTATATTTTATTCATAATAGGAAATATTGAATGATTGAACATTTAATGAAACACTGAATGTCTGACAAAGGTTTTGCTATATCAATCTATAAGTCATCCTTATTTACTGACCATTATTATTAAGGTTTTCACTTTTGTGACAAGGCAAAGGTGTGGGAGCTTTGGTGGGTGCTCGATGCGGGTTCGGACGGTGACGAGAGATCTCTGAAGTCAGATCTTGGAACATGCGGTTTATTGCAAAGGGCGTGGGTACAGGGGCACTGCTTAGAGCTGCAGCTGGCAGCTCTGAGCAGGCCCAAGAGAGCAAGAGAGTAAGCGGGTAAGTAAAGAGGGAGAGAGAGCGAGAGGAATGAGAGTGAAGAAGTAGAAGTAGTAGTGAGAGAATAGAAGTAGTCTTGGTTACAATACAATAAATCATCTTCTGTACTGAATATTCTAATTGTCACTAACCAATCTAATACAAGATACAAATCCTATAGCATTTACGTACAGCCTATAAGAGTTCTTATATTACCATAGAGTGTTACATCTTAACTTCTAAAAACTACTCTTTGGACCCCTTCTGCTGAGCTAGTAGGGTCTGCTCTGACCCTTGGACCTGCCTGCAAGCAGAGGGTATTGTTCAATCAAGAGGGGATTACCTTCAGTCGGCCATTGTTTTCCAGTTGTTCAGTAACTAAGACTTGGTATTTCAAAAGTGGCTTTCATTTCGATGTCACCTGTAGTTTTCATATTCCCAAAATCTTTTGTCAGGCAATCATATTTATAAGGCTTTCCTGTTTCATCTTCCCCAACACAAAGGTACATCAATTCTGTAATGTCAGATTAGACCGACACTGGTTGTATTCCAAACATCTAGGTAGTAAGAATGGAGCAACGCCAGCAATTAAGTATGAAGCAATGGGTTTGGAGCTTTGCATTTTTTGTGATCGAAGGAGAAGGGCAGCTTCAGAATTCTAAATGTCAAACATTTTAGAATGTGAGTAATCCTCCCTTTCTGTGCGAGGATGTCAACTTTCACAGGAGTATTCATCTAAACAGAACAGTAGCCCCACTAGAGACTGGGTTAGGGATTGGGTTAGGGCTGGGGTTAGGTGTAAAGTGTTGGGGTTGGGTTTGGGATTGGGTTAGGGGGTTAGGGTTAGGTTAGGGTCAGGGTTAGGATTAGAGTTACATTTTAGGTTGTGGTTTAGGGTTAGGGTCAGGGTTAGTGTTAGGGTCAGGGCCAGGGTCATGGTTACAGCTAGGGGTTAGGGTTCTGGTTAGGGTTCTGGTTAGGGTTTGGGTGTGTTAGGATTAGGGTTAGGGTTATGGTTAGGGTTAGGGTTAGGGTTTAGGTTTAGGGTTTTGGTCAGGGTTGGGATTAGGGTTGGGGTCAGGGTTTTGGCTTGGGTTAGTGTTAGTGTCAGGGTTGGGGTTTCGATTACGGGTAGTGTTTGGGTTAGGGTTAATGATTAGGGATTAATATTAGGGGTGGTTTTGGGTTAGGATTACAGGTATGGGTTGTGTCAGTGTTAGGGTAAGGTTTAGTTGGAGTTAGGGTTATTGTTAGTGGAAGGGCTTGGCCTGGATTTCTAGTTTGTGTTAAGTTTATACTTAGGGTTAGTCGTAGTTAGGGTTAGTATTAGGGTTAGGGTTCAGATTTGCGTTACGGTTGGAGTAAGGGTGAAGGTTATGGTTTGGGGTTCGATTAAGGGTTAGGGTTTGCGGTAGTTTTAGGGTTAGGGTTACGGTATGGTTAGGGTTAGGGCTAGGGTTATGGTTGGACTAGCCTGAGGGTTAGGGTTAGGATGAGGGGTTTGGTTTCGTGTAAGGGTTAAGGTTGTTAGGGTTATTGTTGGGGTTAGGGTTATGGGTAGGGTTTGGGTTAGAGTTAGGGTTTGGGTCTAGGGTTAGCGTTAGGGTTAGTGTTACGGTTGGGTTAGGGTTTGGGTTACGGGTAGGTTTAGTGTCATGGTTGAGGTTTCGATTTCGGGTAGGGTTAGGGGTTAGGGTTAGGGTTAAGGGATAGGGTTAGGTTCAGGGGTTAGGTTTAGGGTTATGGTTAGGGCTAGGTTTATAGTTCGGGTTTGGGTTGGGTTAGTCCTCGGTTTAATTTTTTTGTTGGGTTACGCTTAGGGTCATTGTTAGTGTTAGGTTTGGGATTGAGTTTTGGTTAGGGTTGGGTTTTGCGTTAAGTTTAGTGTTAAGGTTGTTTTAGAGGCCGGGTTAATGTTAGGTTTAGGGCTTGGATTATGGTTAGGTTTGAGGTTTTTTTAGGAGTAGGTTTAGGGTTAGGGATTAGTGTTAGGGTTTGGGTTTGTATATGGTTAGGGTCAGGTTTTGGGTTAGGGTTATGGGTAGGGTTTGGGTTAGGGTTAGCGTTAGGGTTAGGTTTAGGGATTAGGGTTAGGGTTAGTATTAGGGTTAGTTTTGTGTGTGAGGGTTATGTTTTGTCTTAATGTAACTGTCTCGCTTTGGGTTTGGTTAGGGTTAGGGTAAGGATTAAGTTTAGTGTTTAGTTTTAGGTTTAGGTTTAATGTTAGGATTGGTGTTAGGTTTAGGTGTTAGGGTTAGTGTTAGTTTTGTTAGTTTTGGCTGAGCCTATTGGTCAGGTTTATGGTTTGGATGTTAGGGGGAGGATTATGCTTAGGGTTAGTGTGAGGTTTAGGGTGAGGGTTAGGGTATGGTGACTGGTAGGTTTTGGATTATGGTTTACCTTAGGGTTTCGGTTAGGATTATGGTTTGGGTGTTAGGGTTTGGGTTTAATGTTAGGGTTTGGTTTAGGGGTAGTGTTTGCAGTTAGTGTTAGGGTCAGGGTTAGCGTTTGGTTCAGGGTGGGTTAGGATTTGGGCTGTGGTATCGTTTGTGGTATGGTTATGGTTTGGGTTGAATTAGGGTTAGGGTTATGTTTAGGTTTATGGTTACAGTTAGGATTTTTAGTTAGGGTCAGGGATTTGGTACAGTTCTACCTAGAAATTATTACTGAAATGGTTTCTTTGAATCGCTTATGGTACTCTCACCGAGAGGAAGTTACCTCTGCCTCCCTGCTTGATTCAAGCACCCTGCTTGAATCAAAATTTTCTTTTGAGATATTCAAGAGTACAAATGTTAATAAGTAATTTATATGTTTGCATAACTTCTGTCACTGTAGATCTTTAATGGGTTAGACTTTTTTTGTTACTATAGTGTATAGCATAATTATGGTAGCTGCTACGTCATATAACACTTAAGGTTCTTCACCTTGTTTCTGTATCTATGCCAGTATCAGTCTTTTGTGTTGCCTCACTAAAGAATGTTTTCAGTTATGTGAAGTTAACAAGTAGACAAAGTCTAGATATTGAAATAGATATAGGAATGCGCATGCTTCCTAACACTCAGGACAGTCATTGTATCTGAATTTGAATTTAGATTTAATTCTATTTCTAATAGATTGCTAGTTCTCATGATGTTTAAGAAAAGGTAAAAATTGGAAATTAAGCATAAATGATACAGTGCTATCAGTGTCTGCAGCCCATTTAAGGCAGGATTTCTGGAAGAGCTGGAGGTGGGACACTGCACCAGCTATAGTAAGTTCTTTTTGTTGGTATTGTGCAGCATGCAACTTAATCAGTTGTTGCCTATCAGTGGTATCTTGATGTTGTGTCTGGAGTGTTTTTGGAATAGCTTGGTGCAGGCAAGAGCCTCTACTAAATTCTTCTGGATTGACTAAAAGAATTGCATTGTATCTCTACTTTAAGTTAAATAAACTACCAAAAAAAACCTCCAACTCCCCTTTCCCCAGCCTTCCCAACAAAACAACCAAAATTCCAACCCACAAGTAAAAAACAACCAAAAAACCCTGCAAATACGCTAGTCGTGTGTGGCTGTATTAGTATTTTAAAGACTAAATGGAATCCCAGTGCTAGTGAAAACTTTGTTCACTTATGCTTAACTGCATTCACTTTTAGGTGGTTTTTGATATAAACATCCTAAAATATATGTGTTAAACTAATATTTGTCCCGCCTGCCAGATGAAGCTTAGGTTACTTAAATGTGATATTGGAGGAAAGCCTTTTATTCTTTTTATTTGTTTGCTCTGTGATATTGGACAACTATGAATATGTGATGGTATTTCTTTCAGGAGCTGGTGATGACACAAGAGCCTGGGGTCCGCCTTTTGCTGGGACAGAAAGTGTTTATTTTCTCAGTGTCAATAGAAATAAAAAGGTAAATGGGGTGTGAAACTGAACATGTTTTCTGTAATTACAACTGAATATATAACACTTCTTAGTTTGATTCTTAACATATATAATGGAGCAATACTTATATTGACCTAAAGTTATGATGAATACATTTCAGGAGAAAACCCATAAGTTTTTAGAACAAAAAGGGTTGCAAATCTCTGGTATGGTGCTGTAGGCAGCTGAGGCAAAATGGAAAAGCGAGAGTGCTCCTGCTGGTCTTCAGTTGCTGGCACAAATTAACTGAAAATGAAACCTGCTGAAAGTAAGGGTTATTTTATTTGAGTGATCAGGTTTTTTAGGTGCATCAGCTCAGTTGACCTGTGTCAGCTGGCAGCTGGAGCTGGAAGAGTGCTGCCATTATACCACAGTGAGGTTGGCTAAATCTAGCTTGTGAAACTTTGGGATTAATGTGAAGTTTCATGACATGCTTGAATTGTTTAATGGCTTTTTACCATTGAAAGAAATGTTTCTGGTGTTCCCCTGTGTACTTGCAGTAGCAGGTCCTGTGTAAATATATAGTGAACAGGCTGCACATCTGTCAGACTGGTTTTGGTGCTTGTCTGATCCATTAATGAGATATAGTTCAGCTTGCTTTCCTGAGAGAATTTTTTTTTTTTTTTGCAGGAGGAGGTGGGCTATGTGTTAAAATTTATTTATCCAAATTAGCTCTAGTGTGAAATTTGACTGTTGGTTATGTTTAGAAGAGGCTGGTAATCCCTTTCACATGATTTTTCACATAAATTACTGTTGTATTTTTTTTAATTGCCAGAGTATAGCTATCAACATGAAGGATTCAAAAGGAGTAAAGCTCGTCAAAGAGGTAGGTTTTGATAACATGCGAGGTGTGCTATTTTGTATTGTTGTGATCCTGAGTAATAAGGATTAAACTCTGCATTTCAAATATTAATTTGATAATTTAAAAGATCTATGTATGCAGTACATTTTGTAAATTACAGTATATAGATGAGGTGGAGGAAAAAATGGCATCACCTGTTAAGTGTTTACCACACTAACTGTAAAAATGAGGATACTTTCTGTGACAAAGTAATTTCTTATATTTTCTATCCTTTTTTAAAGTTGCTTTAATAACCACTGTAGCTTTCTGTTCCTTAAATTGATGCCATCCCTATCTGTGATATAACAACACTGAAAACTGGTGAGGCTCTGTTTGTCATGCTATTTGTAGAGTTGTTCATCATTCTGCTTGATATTGAGTGATGTATTTTGAAAGCATTTGGTGCAGAGGTCTTGACATTCCATTATTCATCTCAAATGAAACTTCTGTTTGGAGTTTTGTCAAAAAGTATGTGTAAAGGGAAATTATTTATAACAGGCTTTTGTTTTCAGTTGTCTCATGCTATCATCTGGACAGATGTGTGTAGGATTGAGCGTTGTTCAGCATTGTATTTGTTACTATGATAAGTAGTGTCCATGTCTTTAAAGCAGCTGATGACAAGTATAAATTGGTGTTTCTGACATTGCTTACTCATACATAAATACGAGTTGTGTTGCCAGTGTAAACGCTACAAAGAAATGTAATAAGGTTATAATTTTTTTACCTTTATTAACAAAGGTATTATGGTTAGAATAGACTTTATTTCCTCACATATATTGTATAGGTGGAAGAGGGCAAATCTCAGTTTAGAATCATGTTAAAAACAGGAGTAGAGTGTCTTCATGTATATGACAAAAGCATAGACTTGATAATTAGTCAGTAGTATCAACTAAGATGAAGAAATCTGTTAATCCGGAGTCCCAGCTGCTTTTCATCCTTTGGCACAGCACTACAAAATTTTTTTCAAGGGTCTATTCTTTCATGCATGTTTACTTGATTTCCACAGAATTATTCTTGTGTCTTCTTTATTTCTTTATTCTATGTCACTAGTAGCTCTTTCTTCCCTTTTAATGTTTTTGTCTGACTGTTAACTACTTTCCAAATATTTTGGAAATATATATATTTCCAAATATGTCTTCCTGAATGAAAATTATTTTTTTCTCTTCAGTGATTGTATATGTGCCAGTCCCATGCTCTGACATCTTTTTGTAGTATCTCTTTAGAACATTATTTATCAGTTATTGTCAGAAACTCATTTTAAGAACCTTGAGCATACCTCTCTCCTGTGAATTACTCAGCCTTAACTAATGAACTTTATTTTTTTATTCATGAAGAACTTGGGACTTTAATTGGCTGGGAGCTGATGGCACTTCTTCTCTTCCACTATTTTTAGCTGATAGGTCAATGCGTCCCATGCATTGCTCTCTTACTTGATAAAGCAAACTACTCACATATATATACACACAATATATATATATTTGTTTATATGTATGTGTATGCAGATTCTCCTCTGTAGAGTTCTTGTAAAAACCAAAACACACAAAACAGAAAAAAATACCCAAACAAACAACAGCAAACCAAAAAAACACCAACCAAAACTTCCAAAAGGTATGAGTGGTTTCCTTTATGAAGTTATTAGCATCATTATTTGTTATTCAATTTAATGACTACTTTGGCATGAACTGTGCTGTTTTTTATTTCCTGAGGCATAGATATTGAGCCTATCAGTGTCCTTTCTTGAATAGATAGTACTCCAACTCAGGTCTGTGTTGTATAGCTCTGTTAGATGTTAAAATACAGGCCATGTTTAGAGGAACTTTAGAGCATGAAGTATGAAATTTTTGTTGACAATGGACTTAAAACCCCATTGAGGCTGAAAATCTCTGTGAGTTTTAAGAACATCTAGTTTATTTGGATCAGACTCTGTATCTAGTTTTCCACAATGGCAGAACTGTTGTTCAGTGAGCATCAGTGCTATATATAGACTGCTGCCTTTATGCATTCAAAACTATTTCCAATGAAAACTTTAGATGCAGAGCTAGCACAGCACTTGTAAGGTATCATGAAAACTCCTTTTTCTGAGAGTATATACCCTGCTAAACTGGGCCCAACTCATTATATTCTCACTTAGCACTGCTGTCATTCCACATACATTGCCCAGTCCAGAAGTATGGTGCTTTTCATGTTACCGTACTGTGTGTCATGCTTTCGTCCTCAGTGGCTTGTAGGAGATGATAGCTCTTCAATATAACATGGACAGCAACTTTCAATTGTTTTAGGCCATCCAATCACTGTAATTTTCATAGATTATGAAATCACAGTGAAAGCAATACACAAGTTGTAACCAATTTCATCTCTTGCATGAATTAGGCTAATGCTGTAGCATTACCAGTTTGAAAAGTATTTATGTATGAACTGTGATGGATCTAAATAGAAAATAAAACCTCCTTAACTTTATTTTTCATAAGGGCATTGTGGTTTCTGTTATGATGACACTAGTTTGTAGAAGCTTGGCTAATACACTCCATATTTAATTGGCTGCAAATTAAGCATTAAGCAATTAATATATCAGTTATGCTTAAAAATGGGTGCACAAATGTGTGTACCTGTCAGGGAACATTTCCTAGTTTCCTGTGCACTCACACACACACCCCACACAATTTACCAGGCAAAAAGCCTACAAGTCCCTCAAGGCATACCTCTTTTTTTTTAACATGTAGTTCTCGTGCTTCCGGAGTTAACTTGTGTTAGTCTTATTGAAATTTGCATATGTATATCTGCTTATAACTTTTATAAGAGAGGATGGAATTTAAAGCTGCTCAAGGTTATATGTTAGTCAACATGAGGAGATTTTTGAACAAGGTCATTCATTTGAAAGCAGTGAAAAAAGTCATATTGCTGAGCTTGACAGCATGATTGTATTTGATGTGACTTTAAGATCTTAGTTTTAATTTTAACTTTTTAATTTTAAGTGTTGTTGGGCTCCCTATTCTAGTTCTACATGTAGGAAGTTGGATATATGGCCTTGTTATGGTAATTGTAGTAAATGATTTGAAAATGAAAAGCTATTGAAAAAATTATTTCTAATATGGGGAAAATGTGAATGATGGAGATATATCACTTTCCTTGAGTAAAAGGAGGTAGAAAGAATGTATGTGAAGATTGTTCTGTAAACTATTGTCAAGCCTTAGGAAATTGATGTGATACTGATAATATCACAGTTTTGTCTAATCACTTTAGGATTTTGACAGTCTTCTTTCTAGATATGCAGCATCTCTAATATGTAGTTTGAAGAAGTGCACAGTCTAACAGGCGAAAAAATATCCCTATAGGCTTGTCAATTTTCTTTTATCAGGAAGATTGGAGCCATTTTGATTAGCAAGATTTTAAAATTAAGTTACATGGGAATTTATTCTACTTTTGGGAGCTAATTAACAGATTTTATTCATTCTTTTCTTTTCTAAAGCTTGCAGCAGCATCTGATGTTTTTGTGGAAAACTTTGTCCCTGGAAAGCTGGCTGAAATGGGTCTAGGTTATGAAGACATTAAAAAGATTGCACCTCATATAGTGTACTGTTCAATAACAGGTACTTTATTTTCAATTCTTTTTTGTTCATTATTTTCTTTATTTCAGTCAAAGTGTTATAAAAGTCATTTATCTGTCAGTTCAGATAAATTGAAAGTTTAAGTGAGTTCAATTCAAAAACAGGTATAGAAAAGCTGTGAGGAAGCAACCATGTCAACAGCTTAGTAGCTGTTCAGTGTCATTACCATGCCAGCCTGACATGTTCCTACTGATTTCAAAGGAGCCAGGGTGGGCTGGCCTCCTTGCATTCTGCTTTAAACTAGCTGAAAACTGAGATTTCTTTTTTTTTCTCTCCCAGCAGTTTTACTGAATCAATTTACATATTGTGTGTTTTAAACCTAGTAATCTCAGTGTTTTTTAGTGCCCTGAAGTACCTCTCTCTTCAGAATTGTGCAGTTACCTGTTCATGGAAGCTTTATGTGACTTCTTTACAGTCTACTGCTTGGTAACTGAAACAGTAGAAGAGTTGTATGTACTTTATAAAAGCAGGGAAGAATGAAAAGAAAGTAGACATATGTATGCAGCTCCTGATATTCATATAAATATAATTTTAAGTCTGAAAAACTGCTTAAAAAAATTCAAACAAAAAACCACCCCCCAAAATCTTAATCAAGCACTAAAATGAAAAGTCTAATATTAATATGCAATTAAATTACAGCAGAAGTTACAGATATTTTTAGTTGGGTTTAAAATCTTAGTTACAAACCTGTTTTGCCTCTAAATTTCTGAAGAATAAATGGCTTTGGCTTTTTAGTTACTGGGTATGGGCATCATTTAATAGAAATCAAATAGCTTTTTAGTCTCTTGTGATATATTTATCATATTTGTGTGGCAAATGTCTGAAAATGTCAAGAGCAGAAAGACAATTCTATTCAGGACTTGCTGGGAATCTTTGTTTAAATACCTATTTAGGTTGGTCAGTGGCTAGTTACTACAATGTTTTTTACATTTGCTTGTGCATGTAATCTCACAACTGGAATTTGTCAAGTGGGTTTGCATTTTTTTTGTTTGCTTTTTTGTTTAGTTGCTGTACCCATAATGATAAAAAAATAATTAAAATTACAGCCAAACAATCTGTGTGAGGTACAACTCCCTCTCATTATGTGTCAGATGCTTTGGTCTCTTAATCAACTTTGTGACTCTGTGCTTGCCTCAATAAGTTCATGTCTGCCTTGTACTGGGTAGCCCAGACCTGAGCACAGGACTACAGACATGGCCTCAACAGTGCTGAGAAGAGGGGAAGGATCTACCCTGTTGGCCTGCTTGATACTCTTCCCAGTGCACAACAAAATACTGTTGTCTTCTGCTAAAAGGATGCATGCTTTTATATGTTCTAAGTGCTCCCTCAACTGAGTGTAACTCTTCCTTGCTGCAGACTTTCCCTCTAGTCTCAGGGACCTAGGACTCCTGAGAGCCATATTTTTTTGGTAAATACTGAGGCAAAAAAACATTAAATGCATCCACCTTCATGCCTTTGTTCATTTTGCCGTAGGTTCATGTCTTCCCTAGTCTTCCTTCTGCTGCTCATTTGCTTGCAGAATCCTTTCGTGTTGCCTTTCGTGTCTTTTGCCAAATTCAACTCCAGGTCAGCCTGTGCTTTTCTAACCATATTCTTGTATGATCAAACAGCACCTCTATACTTCTAGGTCACTTGCCTCTGCTTTCACTGCTTGAAAGACAAGTTGGACAAAAATCACATAATCTTGCTGTTGAGAGCTTTGTGTATACTTATAGTTATGTTCTATAATGGAAAACACATAAGCATTATTCATGGACTATGACAACTTGAAGTTGAAATTGTTTGGGACGTAAGGGCTAAGTGATGTTTGTCAGCCATCCATAAAGCAACTTGGAATCTTTAATTATGGTTGTTTAAGTCGTGGATACTCAATAGGTGATAAGCAATATCTATTTAAGGATATTGTATTTAAGGATATCTTTTAGGAATAAAGATGTGAGTGCCAGTGCCCTTAAAAAAAAAAGTCAGCTCATAAATCCATTGAGTTAAGACAGGAAATACTAAAGCCTCAATCTAAGCATATTAAAAGAAGCAACCAGACTAGGACCAAGTATACATCTGTGACAAAGGGAGCTTGATGGTGGTACACAAGAAGGGTTTTTTGACACAATCAGGCAGAAAACCAATTTAAGAAGAATTCCTGATTGATTTCTAAAATTTCTGTGATGTGCTTCTAGAGATTACAATTCCTAACTGTTTTGTGCTCTGGTTGACTTTGCTGCATTCAAGCATGCTTGGGGATTTTTTTTTTGTGTGTTTTTTTTTTGTGGTTTTTTGTTTTGTTTTGTTTTGTTTTGTTTTTGTTTTGTTTTTGTTTTTTTGTTTTGTTTTTTTTTTTTTGGAAGAGAGGTGGGAATAGGTATGAGGCTCTGGGATCCAGGGTCAGGCAAATGATAATGAAGGTGAAGGTCTATCCAAGGCAAGTCAGTCAGCCAGACACATTACAACTACAGCTGTAAGAAAAGGACAGGTGATTGTTGTAGGTGACTCCCTTCTGAGGGGAACTGAGGGTCCTGTATACTGACTGGCCCCATCCCACAGGGAAATCTGCTGCCTCCTTGGGACCTAAGTAAGAGAGATATTACTAGAAGCCTCCTTGGACTGATTCAGCCCTCTGATTATTACCTAATTCTGGGTGTGAAGGTCAGCAGTGACAACTCCTAGGGCAATCAAAAAAGACTTCGGGGCACTGGGATGACTGGTTGAAGTGACAAGGGCACAGGTGGTGTTTCACGCAATGCTTCTGGTAGCAGGGAAGAATGATGAAAGAAACAGGAGAACCCTGATCAACACATGGGTTAAAGGCTGGTGCCATTGGTGCAATTTTGGCTTTTTCCATTATGGGATAGTTTATACAGCACTAGGCTGGCTGCAGGCAAATAAGGCTTGCCTGTCTAAAAGGGTGAAAAGAATTCTAGGCCCATGAGTTGGCAGGGATGATTGAGAGGGCTTTAAACTTGGTTGGAAGGGGGAAGCAAGTAAGACCAGACTTGCTAGACATAACCCTGGGGTGGCATGCCTGTGTCGGGGGTGAAATTGATAGCCTAACTAAAGTGCATCTATATCAGTATCAGTAACAAGCAGGAGGAGCTGGAGGCCATTGTGCAGCAGGAAAGCTATGATATTGTTGCCATCATGGAAATGAAATGGGATGAGGCATGTAAGTGGAGTGCTGCAATAGGTGGCTACAAGCACTTCAGGAGGGACAAGTGAGGAGGGAGAGGTGATGGGGGGGCTCTGTACATTAGGGAGTGTTTCAACTGTATAGAGCTCAAGGATAATGATGACAAGGTTGAGTATCTATCTATCAGGGGGAAGGCCAACAAGGCAGACATCCTGATGAGAGTCTGTTATAGACAGCCCAACCAGGATGAAGGGATGGATGAACTATTCTGTAAGCACTTGGCTGATGTTTCACAATTGCTAGCCCTTGTTCTTGTGGGAGACATTAACTTGTGGGATGTCTGCTGGAAACTCAACACAGTGGAGAGGAGGCTGTCTAGGAGGTTCCTGGAGTGTGTGGAAGACAACTTTCTGACACAGCTGGTAAGTGAGTTTAACAAGGGGGGTGCCCTGCTGGACCTGCTGTTTACAGAGAAGGGCTGGTGGGAAATGTGGTGGTCAGATGACATCTTTGGCACAGTGACCATGAAATGATAGAGTAATCAATTCTTGGTGAAGTAAGGAAGGGGGAAGCAAAACGTCTGCCTTCGACTTTGGGAGGATGGACTTTGGCCTACTCAGGACACTTGTTCAGAGAGTTCCTTGGGAAACAGCCCTTAGAAACAAAGGGGTCCAGAAAGGCTGGACATACTTCAAGAAGGAAATCATAAAGGCACAGGAGGAGGCTGTCCTTATGTGCCAAAAGATGAGCTGGCAGGGAAGAAGACTGGCCTGACTGAATAAGGAGCTTTTGCTGGAACTTGGGGAAAAAAAGACAGTTTAGGAAGAAGTCGCAGGCAACTCAGGAAGAGTACAAGGGTGTCATTAGGTCACATAGAAAGAAAATTAGAAAGACAAAAGCTCTTCTAGAACTCAATCTGGCCACCTCTGTGAAAGATAATAGAAAGTGTTTTTATAAATACATTAACAACAGAAGAATGGCTAAGGAAAATTTCCAACCTTTATTGTATGCAAAGGGGAACATTGTAACCAAGGATAAGGCTGAGCAGTTAATGCCTCTTTTGCCTCAGTCTTCAACAAGAAAAATGGGTTATCAACCAGCTCCCTGAGCTGGTAGACAGGGACAGGGAGCAGAATAGAATCCCTGTAATCCAGGAGTAATTAGTTTGTAACCTGCTGTTCCAGTTAGACACTCACAGGTCCATGGGGTGAGATGGGATTCACCCAAGGGTAGTGAGAGAGCTGACAGAAGAGCTTGCCAAGCTGCTCTCCATCATTTATCATCAATCCTGGCTAACTGGGGAGGTCTCAGGTGAACAGGTTGATCGAGGTGACGCCCATTCACAAGAAGGGCCAGCAGGAGGATTCAGAGAACTACAGACCTGTCAGCCTGACCTTGGTGCCCAGGGAAGTTGTGGAACGCATTATCTTGAGTGCATTACATTACATGTACAGGATAGCCAGAGGATCAGGCCCAGCCAGCCCAGTTTGTGAAAGACAGGTCCTGTTTGACCAACCTGATCTCCTTTTATGACCAGGTGGCCCACCTAGTGGATGGGGGAAAGGCTGTGGATGTGTCTACCTGGACTTCAGCAAAGCCTTTGACGCTGTCTCCCTCAGCATTCTCCCAGAGAAGCTGGCAGCCCGCAACTTGGACAGGTGCACACTTTCCTGGGTGAGGAACTGGCTGGACATCTGGGCCCAGAGAGTGGTGGTGGATGGTGCCACATCCATTTTGTGGCTAGTTATAAGTGTGGCTCCCTAGGGCTCAATATTGGCCAATCCTGTTCAATAAAGTTATTGATGATGTGGACAAAGGGATCAGGTGCACCTTCAGTAAGTTCGAGGATGACACAGAGTTGGGAGGGAGTGTTGGTCTGCTGGAGGGTAGAAATCTCTGCAGAGGGTTCTGGCCAGGCTGGATAGATGGGCCAAGGCCAGTGGTGCGAGGTTCAGTAAGGTGAAGTGCCAGGTTCTGCACTTAGGTTGCAACAACCCCCTGCAGCACTACAGGCTGGAGGAAGAGTGGCTGGAAAGCTGCACAGCAGAAAGGGAGCAGGGCATGCTGATTGACAGCAGCTGAACACAAGCCAGCAGTGTGCCCAGGTAGCCAAGAAGGCCAATAGCATCCTGGCCTGTATCAAAAAATAGTGATTGTCCCTCTGTACTCAGCACTGACTGGTTCAGCACCTGCTGGCATTTTGTGGTTACAGTGATAGTAGCCATGGATCCTTGTCATGGATTAGGTTATTTGCCAGATCCTTTAAGTGGTTCAGATGCTGGAGGGCTGCACTCCTTGTGACACTGTTTTTGTGTATCCTGTTATATAGGAATTGCTATTTTGTACTGCTTGATGTGAGCCAGATCAGGCTGGGCTTGTCTTCAGAATATATCACATTGGTCATGTGCCGTGAATGGTTCATATGTGCTGTCTGTAATATAACAACACTTGTATGTATTTCATTACTTCTCTTTCTGGATAGTACATAAATTATCATAGAGATGTTATCAGCTTACTTTTTGTTTATTATTTACTTTGCCCTCCTTGCTCTAAGCTATGGTATCACTGTGAAGTCTAATCAATCCCAGTTCTAGTAGTATATGTTCCTTCTGTCCTCCTTTTCTCATCAATTCTGATGGCCAACAAATAACAACACTAAGAAAAAGCAGAGCCATGATAAAAAGGTCTCTCACTCTTTCAAGTCTTCATTTAAAAGAACAGAAGTTCTTGGTGTTTTAAGAAAGAAACTGTAATTTGTGGGTTTTTTAATGTAGCAAAACAAACCTACTTCCTTTTTTGGTTTTGTGTTTAAGAACAGCTGAAACATTCTGTGAGAAATTTTGAAAGCACTCAAACTTCTCATTCTTATGCAACTTAAAATTCAAGATTTGACTCCATTACATAAAGTACTTTTTGTTAATGAAACATATATGGAGGTGACTGGTTCAGGTGAATAGTCACATATTGTAGCAGAATATAAAATCTAAGAGACACGTCTCTTAAAATCAGAAAATATGCTACTTTATAACTTAAACAGTATTGAGCCATTTTTCTTTAATACAGGAATAATTTCTGCGTGTAGTTGCCTCTCTAAATTTTGGACAATTGAAAATAGTACAATGATATACAGCGATAGTAAAATGAAATATAGTATAATTTTCTCAGAAAGTCCAGGGTCATATGTAGGTGAAGAGTTTAGACATAGGTAATGCCAGATGCTGTCTTTTTTATGGCATTTTGGAAGCTGTGATTAGCAAACTGAGTTTCTTATCCAAACAGCTCTGATTGAATCTATACAGCTCTGCAGTGAGTGCTGCAGGGTTTTGAGGATTTCTGGGACATTTCCCAATGTTCCTGCTGCTTTGAGTGCACTTGAGCTCCAAATTGCCTGTTCTCACTCACAAGCTGGCTTTGCTTGGCTAGAACTAGTTTAAATATAATATATTTTGGTAGTTCTGTGGTTGAGATTGGTTTAAGTTCTGGAAAACTGGATGGTTAAAGAAAATAATGTACAGGTCACAAGGGAGTGACCATTTCAACATGATCTGCGTAACGCTCTCACTAGGAAAGTCACAGTTTATTCCTGAACGGGAGGGGGCACTGTTTGAAAGGACAACATGGTTTCCAAACTAGAACACTTTTAAAATTTTTTCTTAAAGCCTCTGAAGGTAATATGTTTTCAAAGAATTTTGCAGTTTTTTTATAAATGGTGACTCCTCTCAGGTTCTCTACCCCAGCCCTTTGCTCTGCTAATCTACATGAATTGTGATTACTCTTCTATTTGTGCAGGTTTTTTTTACTCCTCCTTTTCTAGGAAGTATTACTTTATATCATACGCAGATTGTTTTGTATGTCACTGGTGGTATTAAAAAATCTTGGTTTAGTATTTTATGTCATTTTATTTCTTAGAGTATAAATATGATGCTAGTTTTCTGCCTTTTAAGGAAATCTGACTTCTGTAAAGACTTATTAGTGTATTTATGGATGAAAGAAATTGGATACAGAATTACGGAATCATAGAGTAAGTAAGGTTGAAAGTGTGTCATATGGTCCAATCTCCCTGCTCAAGAAGGGTCATCCTAGAGCACATGGCACAGGATTGTGTCCAGATGGCTCTTGAATATCTCCAGTGAGGGAGACATGACAATCTCTCTGGGCAATCTGTTCCAGTGCTTGGTCACTTGGTGGATCTTCCAGTGCATCAGTCTCTGCCCATTGCTTCTTGTCCTATTCCTTTGCATCACTGAGAAGAGCCTGGCTCCATCCTCTCAGCAACCCCCATTAGATATTTATACACATTAATGAGGTCTCCTCTCAGTTGTCTCTTCTGAAGGCTAAACAGACCCAGCTCTCTCAGCCTGTCCTCATAAAGGAGATGTTCCAGTCCCTTATTCCTCTCCAGTGACCTCCAGTGGGCCCACTCCAGGAGCTCCATGTCACTCTTTTGCTGAGGAGCCCAGAACTGGACACAGCACTCCAGATGTGGCCTCACCAGGGCTGAGTAGAGGGGCAGGATCACCTCCCTCCACCTGCTGGCAATGCTCTTCCTAAAGCACCTGAGGATACCATTGGCCTTCTTGGCCACAAGGGCTCACTGCTGGCTCACGGGCAGCTTGCTGTCCACCAGGACCCACAGGTCCTTCTCCGCAGAGCTGCTTTCCAGCAGTTTGGCCTGCAGCCTGTACTGGTGCAGGGGATTATTCTTCCCCAGGCACAGGGCCCTACAATTGCCTTTGTTGAACTTCAGGCGGTGCTTTCTGCCCATCTCTCAGTCTTCCAGTTCTTCTCTCCCATCTCTCTCAAGGCCCTTTTGAAGACCATTTTGAAGGCCTCGGGGGTATCAGCCACTACTCCCAGCTTTGTGTCACCGGTGAACTTGCTGAGGAGGCATCTGCCCCTTCACCCAAGTCACTGATGAACAAGTTAAATGATACTGGGCCGAGTACTGAACCTTGGGGATACCACAAGTGACAGGCCTCCAGCTAGACCCTGTGCCACTGATCATAACTCTTTGGGATCTGTCACTACACATAGCCATGATGTAGAAAATCTGCCATGAAAACATATTTAATTTCAACCAAAAGTAACTATGAAGATAAGGTTTTGGAACTGGTATTTTTATTAACTTTGTGTTACTGTAACAGTTTATATTTCTTGGAGATTTGCACTTTCTACTCCACAAATCTTAGTCTTAACTCTGAATTGACATACACTTTGACTACACTAAACTGTTTGTTTGTTGGCAAACAGTATGTTGCTAAAAAGGCAAAAATTAGGTGGAAAGAGTAACAGAAGTTTTACAGGAGTGCTGTGGGTCACCTGAGTTTTCCATGGGTCTGAATCTGGAATTTTTGTATGTTTTGTGTGTTTACTTAACGCACGTAAATTTGTAAAGATACATAAATGAGCACATTTCAAAACAGTAAGTCCTCTGTGTTTCTTGAGTGATCCTGCTTAACCTATGAGAAGGAAAATAGTTCTTCACTCCACCCACTTACATAAGGTTTTAGTAATAACTTAACAAGAATTTTGTACTTCTCAGTATCTTGTTTTCTACAGATAACTTGTAGTGGCTTCTCATGAGAAGATGTAATGTTACAGTTTTGATGCATATCCTATTTTGTCTCTAGTATTTTCACAACAGGAAAGAAAAGCCAACTGCAATGTGTTTTGCTGGGCAAAAGCTAGCCAAAGTGTTCTTCAGATCCTCCAATTTGTGAACTGTGGTAAGATGTGGAATTGTCTTGGATTAGGTACAGTTTTTAGACTCCCTCTTACCAAATGTTTCTGGCCCATAAAATTACATATCACTTTGAATGTCTGTGTATTCATGCCCACACATTCTCATGATGATTGATGTTTCTGTGACTTTTATATGGTTTAAGTGGATATAGTTACCTGATACAAACTGATTGATTACCTGCCAAAAAAATTATAGCTCCAGTTTAAAAAAATCATTGGGCAAAACAGTTTCTTAATGGTGTAAATTATTTGTTGATAGCATACTTGTAAAAAAATCAAGTTGTATTCAGAAGCTGACTCATGCAATGGTTGTAGTTGTAACTAAATAATAGCAGCTATATAAATGGTCTTGATCATTAATCTGTTCAACAGTTATTAAAATTTGTGATCCAAAATTGCTAAAAATAAGTTTCGTGGGTTTTTTCTTTTTTTTTGTAATTGCAAGAGGGAAAACTGACCATAAAACTAGGGACAACAATTTGGGGGAAAGAAAAGAAAAAAATGAAAAAGAAGGTTAAAAAAACACCTGGATTGCAAAATGTCTGGTTGAGTCAAATAGCCAATTCAAGCAGGATGATGTACAGAATGAATTAGAAATTAGGACAATTAACCAATAATTACAGTTATAACTGACTTTAAAGTATATTAAAAGGAGCAAAAATTTGGAGAATATGTTAATTAAGGAATTTGGAAAGTGCAAAAATGAGTATTGTGGTACCACTATTCAGTAAAAGATGTTCATGGAGAATTTTTCAATAAATATTGTTTTCTACTAATGGAAAATAATGCATGTGCAAAAGAGGCATTGTCAGAACAAACTGGGTATCATGCTTCCAGTAGTTCTTAATGTGTTTTAAGAATAAGGAGGGAGGTCTGGAAAATTATAAACATTATAGAGCTCTTAAGCAAACACAAAAATCACAGGTTTGCAATCCTTGAGGTATGAACTTAACTGTTCACAATGATTGAATAAAGCATTTGGAGGGGAAAAATATGAAGCTCCTACCTGAGATTGATTTGATAAAAATAGAGCCTTCCAGCATTGGAAAGGAAAATCAAGCTCCTCTAATCTGTTAGTTTTTGCATTATGTAGTTGGAAGATGCATGGATTAAAGAGTTGATCTGCCATTTTTTTGATAGCTTGAAGTTATCTGTGTGGGCAGTTGAGAGAAGTTAATCAGGGTCTAGAGATAAAATAATCTGAGACCATTTGTTAATTAGCAGATACACAAATTATTTTTAAGACAAGATAATCCATTGTCTGTATAATAGTAATAAAACTTGTGCTACATATTTTGACTGTAGTAAAGTTTTTGATGCTTTTGAGTAATGCTCTCATAGAAAAGCTAGGAAAATGTGATGTACAAGAAATAGAAAAAACTTGGTACAAGAGGGATCAGAAGCTCCCTCACAGTCTACTATAGATACTTCATGATTGAATGGAAGAAAATGCTTCAGACCTGATGTTGCTGGATATTTATTTTTTCGCTTAATGTAGGTAATGGATTACGATGTGGATGAGCCCAAAATTCTGATGCCGTCATGTGCTACTGGGGGCTTGTGTGGTTTAGATTTGAGGGGCAGGAAGAACTTGGAGTTGATTTACAGGTAGAAAGCATCACTTACAGCCTCATACTGTCCTTTAGAATATCTTCTGGGTGTCTGGATAAATCTCAGAAGAGTCATGGAGGACTGGCCTCAGGAATTCTGCTCAGTTTTTCTTACTGAAGCCTGGAATTAGAACCCTTCCTAACAGTCTGTGTCAACACAGCCCCATGGACAGTCATGTGATGAAGTCCTAATGTAAAAGGTCCATTTTTAGTGGCCTGAGAGCTCTATGCAGCTCTGAAAGCTCACAAAGCTGAAGGGAGTCAATTAAAAATTACCTTGACCAAACCTTTTACATAAATAAAAGAGGAAGGGTAGATTTAAAGATTGGAACAAATACAATGTATTGTGCTTAATCAAAAATAGTAAAGTAATTTTAATACTAAATATGTATGTATGTATGGGGAACACTGGGTTAGAAAAAGGGTTCTCAGAAGACTTGGTTGTAATGATGGGGAATGATCAAAGTTGAACGAGTCAGTGATGATATCATTAGATGAAGGACTAGTGTTATACTGGATTATATAAAGATGAATATGGCCCAAAGGACTGTTTCTCTACCCTGCTCCACACTGGTAAGGTTGAAAGGTGAAGTCTACTTCTGGGTACCACATTTCAAAAACTATGTGGAAAACCAAAAAGAGTTGAGAGAAGAACAATCTATAAGTAAAAAACATTGTATATGAAAGGTAGCTTGGAACATCAGGTTTTTTCTTTAAAAAAGATGCTGCTGTGATCAGAAGGAAGTACTGTGGTTGGCCATCTAACCATCTCTTCCTAAAGCGTTCTGTACATTTTCACACAGCAGTTCTTAAATGAAGATTCTTATAGTATGTGAAAGCATGAAAAAACCTTTGTTTAATGCATAGAATTAGCCAAAATGCTACTTGGAATTCAAAGAATGGGTGTGTTAAGAAAAGAAAATCTCAAGAAAAATTTTGGGAGATAGAATTAAAATAAAAGTTCAGACCTAACAGTTGGAGAAGTAGATTGTGTCTGTTTTCAGAGATTTAAGTAATTGGGACTACAAGTGCAGCATACAAAATGAAAAACAGATATTTAATACTTTGGTGCTTTTCTGCCCTGCACCAATATGCTGCTTTGTAATTCTCAGTGTAAACTGCATATTTGTACAGATTGGTAACTGGTTCCTTGTGCAGTAAAGAACTGGATTTATGGCATACAGCAGGAGCTCTAAGAGTTTATTATGCATCTCATGTGTAATTACCCTGATACCTGAGGTGGCTATCAATATATGAGCAAATAGACTGAAGCTTTTAAGACTATATTAATTCTAAATAGGAATTTCTGCAAGAATTGGGAACAGTTTTAACGTATATAGCACAAGTGTTAAATATTGTAAAGCCATAGCCTCATAAAGAAGTTAATTGTCATGACAAAGTTTGCTTGATGTAAATCAAAGCCAAGGAGCTGGTTCCCCTATGCTTCCAGGCAGTAGAACAGTTGTTCAAACTATCATTCCTTTCTTCCCGCCTTCACCATATGAATAAAGCAACTAAAGAAACTGATGAGACAATTTTAATCTGTATTTGTATTATACAGTGTTTGCAAGCAGAATTGCTACAATTTAATATTTAAAAAAACCTTAATGTGGAAGAGGTAGAGTTTTGTATTTTCTCATAAGTTCAAGATGCCTGATTTCTTTGTAGACATCTAAATAGATTTGTGCCTTGGTCTGAAAAACTAGTCCCATGCCATTTGAGTATTTAAGTTGTGTCAATTTTTCCCTTTGGCTGAGCCATCAAACTAGAAAACTTCGATGTGAAGAGGCAAAGTGATTGCTTATGTGTGGAAATTAATTGGCAGAAACGTATATATCCAAATACCACTTCAATGATGTCAAAAAAGTACTTTTTCACTACAACTTAGAAAAAAAAGAAGTCACTTGTTCCTGTGAATGAAGAAACAACTTTTGTTTCTAAGAAAGGAATCAATCACCACAACAGTGTATTGGTGTATCGGTGGCGGTTTTAGGTGGTACATAGTTCTGCTGGTAAATTCCTTGAGAGAACTGCATTGATCTGTTTATGTAGCTTCTTTCCTCTAAAAAAGACAACCTTTGAAGCCAGTCAGACTACATTTGCATCACTTAATAGTGTTGTGGAAAAACAAAAACAAGAGCTCTCTAAACCAGCCTGGTAAATTGGACCTCAAGTATTATAGCTGCATTGCTTTTGTGGCCTAACTGGTTGAGCCATTTATCATGATGCAGTAGTATGTACTGTTGATTTCCTCTCACTACTTTTTTAGGATCAAAAGATAACTTGTGAACCTGCAAAACATTAGGAAGGAAATTCTGGAAATAGATATCCATTGATTTAAAGTGAAGTGGTACTATAGCTGATGCTTCTGAAAATTGCCCTTAAGTATCATAGTTTAAGGACTTGCCTCATTTTGGCAGTAAGTGTTTAGATAGTTTTGTGCCCCTCCTTTACTCTGTCTTGTAGAAAGTAACCTGTGAAGTCCCAAACCTTGTGCTTGGCACAAGACCCATTCCAAAATAGTCTGCAGGTTTAGGATTGGCACTTTGTGGCCAGTATTTCTTCTCAGGATGAAGTACTTAGTATATGGAGTATAAACTGCAATCCTAAACACATGAAACTTAATTGTTGTAATGTTATTTATATATAAAATAAAGCAAATATTGTTATAACCTTCCACAGTGTACTAGTTTGAAAACAAACCAGTGGAAGGCACCAAGTCAGAATAACAATTTAATGGGGAAATTAAAGAAAAGGAAAAACTAAAAGAAAACACTGGTTCAAACTGACAGAGTCAAGATACAACCTGACACCCTGTTAGTCAGGGTGGTGGTAATAGTCTGGTAGAATGGTGGCTGCAGTCCTCTGAAGTGGTGATCCTGTAGAAAAAGGGTCTGCTCTTCCTCAGAAAGTCCACTGGTGGCTGTGTAGCTCCTGTCCTCTGGACATCCAGTGGAAGGGTAGTTTCTGGTGTTCAGAATCTCAGATTATATCCAGGATGGACTGCTTGGTTCCTTCCCTCTGGGTGGAGCATCTCACAATGGGGTAATGAGTCATGAGGCAAAGTGTTGATTAAGCTCATTAACAGAAGATAGTCCGGAGGGAGTTATCTATGAGTCAGGTGGCAGGACAATGATGGGCCATTAACAGAAAGATAGTCTGGGGGGAGGAGGCAAGGAAACACTGCCCCACCTGATTTCAACGGCTCATGAGGATGGTAATAGAATACTCTGCAACCCAGGACACACAGTTGACTGCTTTATTCAGAATTGAATGAGGAGGACTAATGGGAGCTTTTAATTTTTATTCTTAGCTCATGGCGCCAATTACTATTCTACTGAAACACAGCAACACAAACACCTTCTGATGGTGTATAAAGAATTTGTTCTTAATTTCTGCTGCTTTTGAAGATTTCTTAAATCTTTCCAGTTATCTGTTTTGTATCAAAGGTGGTCCATCTGCAAGGAGGTGTTTACCTCATGCTTTTCTAGACAAAACCGAAAAGCATTAAATAGGTCTATTAGACCCAGGGTTATTTTTTCTCTTTACTGGGATTAGTAACGTATTTTGTGTTTTTTCTTAAAAAAGAGTTGGGTTATTTTGTGTTGATTTCTACTTTTACTGAAAAAAAAAATCCCAATGATTCTGATGAAAGCTGGGAAACAATGACTCTACTGCTAATCAGACTTGCAAACAGATAACAAATAATGGGACTACTTTGAATTACTTCTACTTTTATTGTTCACATATTTTTCATACTTTTATTAAGAACCATATGTTTTAAAAGCTTGATTCATAGGATTTGATTTTTTTGGCACTGTGTTTTAAAAGTATTGTAATGTTTTTTAAAATATTCAGGGTTTTTTTTGTTTTTTTTTTTTTGCTTATGTTGTGATTAGGTAAGTTTGAAGTGTCTGCTTACCTAAAATGCCTGAAAATGGTAAAGGTTTTCTGTGTATCTTACCCCTAAGAAGTTGATTTGGGAAACTTTGATTAACTTTATCTACTTAATCAGGAAGACTATCAGCTGCAAACTATTGGAATCTGGGGTAGTACTCAAGAGTAGTATTAAGCTTATCCTCTTCATATTGTCATCTATCTTTCTTTGTTTCTGGACACAGAATATGCAGCTAGCTGGTCTTGAGTCTCCATTTGTTTTCATATTTCTCTGCTGCTCTATGCTTAAACCCCTTTAAATATGCTTTTACAGCCCCTTTGGACAACATGAGTTGCCAGGGGATTTCAGAGCAAAATGTGAACAAGCAAGGTTTGACTGAGGTGTGTTGCAGAGCAATTAAGCTTCATAGCTCTTATTGGAGGAAAACAAAATGGACTTGTGTTTGGAGTTTACGCTTTTCTAGTGGTGATGGCAACAATGTTTTTTAACCTGTATTATACACAAAAATGGGTATTCAGTTCCAGAGTGACTGAAATATAAGTATTACAAAGCTGCATTTTTAGGGTGTTTTACCATAAAACCAAGCTTCAAGATACCTCATTCTACAGGATTAATGTAGTTGTGCTGTGTCAAGATGCAGAACCAAAGGTTAATTTTCCTACTTAAAGCACATTCCTGTTGCTGGTTGGTTTATATATTTTTCTCTACTGCTTGCAAAATCAGCATAGACCAAAACAAGTCTATTCAAAAGAGGAGGATTCTGTAAAATTTACCTGGTTGACAAACTTTTTGGAACTGAGCAAGAGGCTGTTTTCTATACAACAGGCTTCTGTCAGTACAGCTGTGCTGGACAAGATTGTGAAGAGGTGCTAACACTGACTGGTTTAGTTGTTTTGGCAGAAGCCATTAGCAAATACATTATTACATTGACAAAGCTTTTCTTTTTCTGGTAAAATTGTTCTGCTTGGAGACGTTTCTCTGTAAATGGTTTTGCATTTTAGTATGAAGTACAAGTTGGTCTGGAAAGGTGCATTTGCCCTATATTTGCAGGGTTTTGCCAGTACTTCTAAAATACTAAAGGGCTCTGGCATTGACACAGACCAAACTTTCAAAGTGTATCAGTAACACAAACAAGTATGAAAAGGATGGAGGCTGAGAGGTGGCACGTTGAAAAAAGGGTTACTGGGAAACATATGGGAGCTGAGAGAATCCCTTTTCTGTTGGATTGATGTCCTTGCAGGAATCAGATCTGCTGGATACCTTCAGGAAGGTGGGCGTTTTAGCTGAGTGACACTAAGTCTTTGACTTCTTGCTGCTTCTGTCATCAACACACCAGCAGCAGCTAGAGTGCATAAATTTTTTTCCTGTAAATGGTTGAGCTACCCTTTTGCACTGACATTTAGCATAGCTGGAGGGCTTAGCTGTTTTTTCCACTATTATTTTTTCAGTCACACATAGCCTGAATGTCCAAAGTACTGTGAGTTTAGGAACAAGAAACGGTTGAAAATGAGTGCTATTCTGAAACACTGTGTTCCCATTCTTTGTTCAATATGAAGCATATACAAAGTTTAATGAACCAGTCATAATCCCTCCTTGCTTTAAAATTAAGTATTGACTTTCAGCAGTGCATGAAAGTAATGTTTTTGTTATGCCCTCTCACTCTATTGCTTGTTCTTCCATCTAAGTAGCAGTATTTTGTATAAAATAGAAAACTTCAGAATTTTGGACTGTCCTAATGAAGAATACCATATCAGACAGAGAGCCTGGGAGTTGTAAGATTTAACATTGGGTTTGTTTACAGTGAATGAAACCATGTTAGACACTAAAAATCCTGGATATGAACAGCACAACTGTGAAGACACTTACTGATGGTTTAAAGTTTATTTTTCAGTAGCTATAATGCTTGGACTGGTGCCTAGCTAAGTTAACAGAAGTAAAGCTGGAAGACTTTAGGCATCTTCAGAAGCCATGCAGCACGCTTTTGTATAGCAGTATTTATTGTGTTTGAGTTGTAATAGTTTAAAAAGAAGACACAAGAAAAGATCATGCAATATTTTGTTTGTTATTACTAAAGATTTCTCTGCTTGTTTCCAAATGAATTATGTTTTGGGGAATCTCCTGTCTAATAGCATTCTTATTTGCTTTATCTTGTTTCATTAATCTTTTTTCCTTGCCTGATGGATTTCATGAAGGCAAAGAAACAAGTATAACTAATTAAAATGGTGAAAAGATCCAGTGTCTTTGTTGTGCCCTTTCACAGTATTGTCTGCGGGTGTTGTTAGATTTTTAGGAAGACTGTAAGTAGCTGCTGTTGACCTGAAAATGTTTCCCAGTAAGCATATGGTTTTCATTACTTGTGTTTTTAGAATACTGTTATAAAATAAAACACTGTCAGTAGCTAGCAAACAGAAAGAAAACAGTTTTGGGTGTAGAAGACAAACTACTGAAAAATAGCCTGGTTTTTGTCATTTTTAGAAACCAAAATGGTGGCAGCATCTGACACTTTTCCATGTACCTGATAGTTAAAAGCATTCTGTATGCCAGTGTTTGTGCTAACAGCTGAAACCCATTGATTTGCAAGTTGTCTTGCAGAGAAAACTTTGACATAGGAAGTAGTGAACGTTACTGTGAAGTAAGGGTGTAATGAGAATAGGTTTGTGGATAACTGTCTTCTTGTAAGTAAAAGGTCTTGTAAAGAGAAAAGAATAATGTTATACATAGGAAAAGAAGCAACTATTTCTATTTCTGCAAAAAAAGATTCCTATTAAACACTCAGAAAAGCTTTCTAACAGAGAGGATAGCTTTCTTTTCCAGGAGTAGAGTTCTTGTGGGTATCGCAAAGTCAGGATGGGGTAATTAGTACCATTGTGATCATGTCTTACAGTGACCTGACCACCATTTCAAGAGGAAGATAGGAGGCCAAAATTTTGTAGCCTCTTTTACAAGACTACATCTTTCAAAATTTTTTTATGGAACTGCAACTTAAGGTGCTTATTCATATAAAACTATATTCTTTGTACAATAATAAGGGGTGCTATATATAATGTACCTGCTCAGAACATATAGTATATGATTGTCAGTTTCTTTTATTTCTGTCAAATTAACGATCTTAAAATATATGGGAATTAATTTGTTAATGAATTGAACTTAAGATTAAAACTGAAAAGTGTAAATATCTTTACTTCCAGACCATGTATTTTATCATATCTCTTCTGTTTATATACACACAACTATTTTGTGTGTATAGACTAAAGAAAACTAAAATCAGGCTCAAAAATTATCACTGAAGTTATTGAAAGGGTTGAAATGACAGCCTGGAATTCTAAGAATATGTTGCATTCCATATGACTCAATCCTCTTTGGGAATTAAACTTTATAGGTTTGTTTTGAAAATGTTTGAGAAATGTTTGGAAAGTTTAAAAAACAATTACATACTGATTTTGAGTTTATTTGATATGCTTTTCCAACTTCTGCCTGAGGGACTATGTATTTTATCTTAGAGGGAGAAGTCAGGGTCATAGTATGCATTCTCAGCCATGGACCTGCAACCCCGAGGGGAAGTGCTTGGTCAAGGTCAGCTCCTTCACTGGACACTGCTGCACATATTTGTCTGTCAATGTAACTATGTACAGTCGCAAAAAATGGATGTCTGTTTAGGTAATATTGACTTTACAATGCACATCATCTGTTTCAGATGAGAAATAATTATGTAATTAACTAATTACTTAACATTTCTGTCATGGGGTCATAGATAATCATGTCCTTTTCAGAAGAATTCTCTGAGGCTATCCTGGCACGACACTGCTTGGCCATAGTACCATAAATATTAATAGAAAATACATTTTGCATGTACTTCTTAATTTTTACATGATTTTTTTCACTATTAGAAGTAGCAAGATTATTAATATCTGTTGAGCTGAAGTCTGGTGTCTTTCTGTTGACTCTTGACTGATTTCCAGATTAGCCAGATATTTCTCACAAATATTTGCTTCCTTACCTTAGTAGTAATGGTGTGGCAGAGTTGGTTTGGTAGAACAATTCTAGCAAAGTAGATGAGGACACACAGAGGGTAAGATAGACAGCTTGCCTCAGTATTTAACTAATTTCTGTGCAAGTTTTGCAGCCTGGATGTTCTGGGGGAATGCCATTGCTACACTGCTGGGAGTAATTGACTTCACTATTTTAGTATTAGCTTTCACTATATAAATATTTGTAGTCCTAAGATCAGCTGTATCTGCACCAAGCATGGAACAAGGAGTGAGTTGTTATTTTTAAGAGTGTTCAGCTGGAAATATTTGTGTAAACCCAAAACAGCGATGGGGAATTTGGGTATTTATCAGCCTCCTTTAAGGTGGGGAATAAAGTTTGAGTACCTAATCTCAGTGTCATCTAAAAGCTTTTAATTGATTTTTTTTTTTTTTTTTTTGTAAAATGGTTGCCATGACACATTTCATTTCTTAGATCATGTAGAAGAGTGACCCGACTTAGACTGGGAAGCTGCTTCTGCCTTGAAATTCAGAGAGTGACAAGTTAAACTTTTGCTGATTTAGCAAAAGAAAGTGATAGCAACATCTCCTGAGTAATTACAGTTTGAGCTATGGAGGGAAGGACTACTTTCTTGTAACTTATATTTGTCATGTTACAAAGCTAGAAAATATGGCCTAGAAGTTTGCAGGCCTGATTAAAAGCCTTTTGAAAACAAAGCTTGTGTTGTTTGAAATGGTCTGTGGCTGTGTCCTAGAAATGTGGTTGGTGCTTTAAGAGTAGTTGTGTGAGGCTGGGTACCCAGATCACATGGAAATTGAATGGAGCTGGACAACTGGCAGAGGCTATTGTTTGTCCTCTTCTAGTCTTTCAGCAGCTAAATCTTAGCATAGACTTTTGTATTTGATTTAACAATTTTGTTTTATCTTTGCTTTCCACCTTATAACACCTGATTTTGTTCAAAAGACAGGGTTAGAATGTCTAAATCGACATGTGTAAGAGCAATAAATATTGTACACATTTGAAATCATCAATTGGGAAATGAAATGTTTTTATCAGATTGGTCAGATTTTATGCTTGCTGACCTAAGGCTTATTTTTTTTTTTAATAACCTTTCATCTCTCTTGACAGTTTGCTCTGACTTTGCCTTTCTTGTATCTTTTCTGATCTCCTGTAAGCCTGCCTATTCAGGAAGTTGTACTTCCTTTCTTTCTGACCAACACATGGCAAGCATTTTCCAAAAGACATTACTCGTTTTGCTAACACATTTGGCAGCTCTCACACTACAAAGTTTCATATAATGCGTCTGTTAGACTTTGGCTTTTGTCATTGCAGAGAATTGCTTGTGTTCTGCTTGTTTCATTAATCTTTATTAAGTAAAGATGTAAGCTGTCTTTAATTGAATATTTTCTTTTGGCAATAGAACAAGCTAAAAGGTGTTTTTCATTAATTTGTTATTCAGCAGGGATAGCCATCTATCTCTGGATTGAATTTGTGACAATGTTTAGTTCGTATTTGTAGAAATGTCTATGTTGAACATATTTTTCTATGTTTTGCTCAGAATATCCTATACAGCCTGACTTTGTAATGTCATTTGTCATGTGGGAATTGAGGTACAGGGAATTGGTCTGTGTTGACAACATGTCTCCATGTTGGTTTTTCCTGTCCTTTCAGTATAATGTGTTTTATATTTGACCTTATAAAGTTTTATCATGCTATCAAATCATGAAGAAGTGCAGAAATTATGGCTTTTGGTTTTCTCTAGCATGTGATACAAATATTTTGAACACAGGTCATAATGAGAAATGCTGACCTTTCTTTTTATGACACAGAAAGTCATACTCAGGCTGTCCTGTAGATTTAATTATGAGGCCATCATTAACTTGAAAGTACACTGCATTGAAAAAGTGAGAGTAGCAATTTCAGGCGTGAATGAATTTTCATTCCATCTTTCCAGTTTCTGTACTTTTAGTAATTTTGTGAGATTTACTTCTTTCTCGGTTGTTTTTTTGAAGGTGCAAACTGTTTGTGACATACTATCCTGGGCTGTTAAATTTCATGAAATACAAATCAAATGTACAACAAGCTGAGAAATGTAGAAACATTTTTGTTAATCTTCATAAAAATCCCAAATGAATCTAAATTAACTTACGTAAAAATACTTCTCTTAGATTAATTGTCCTTAAAGTGATGGTATTGCAACACATTAGTGCCTGTTTATCCCAGATGCTTTCAGGCAGCTCCTAGCCAAAATGAATTGTTTTTTATACACGTTAGGAATTCTGTCATCATATCATCAGTAACTCCTAGGCAAGGAAATGGGGTGTCTAAATGTGTGTTCAGTATACATCTTGGAATAGCATAGAACTACAGACACATGAAACTTTGTCTGGGACAAAGTTGTTTAATTGGTTTGCCTGCTTTCTTAAAATTTATGAAGAATGTCTGACATAAATGTATCTAAAAATCCCACTGTCATCTGGCAAAAATGAAATAAAGCTATGTTGTAGCTGACATGGTATTAGAAAGCTAAACCAGTAAGGCCACATTAGTCTGTTTTTCTAACAGACTTCTTTCTGGAAACAGATTTGGGTTGGGGTTTTCTTTACTAGCATTTTTAAATTTAGTTTGACATTTTTGAGCATTTGGAAGTTTGGGTAATAACACTTTTGTGCAGTCCAGCAACTTTTACTGCTATTACTTTCTTCGTAATCTTCAGCCTGACCTTTCTTACTTCATAATATTTATTTTCTGTGTCTCAGAACAGAATCACTTAGAGCGGATTGTAAAGCAAATTATGCCTCTCTTATGTGATAAATATATTGACCATTTTAAAGTGGATAAACTGCCAGTAGTTTGTTATGACATGTTATTTTTTTCCCCAAACTTTTGTCCCATATGATGCCTGAAAATATTATAATTTTTCCTGTGCTATTTTCCAAACCTTGAGTGCCATCACATGTCTCCTGCACACTAAGCCCAGAACTATAAGATTTGTTGTGTTAGAAGTAACTTCCATGTTTCAGAAGAATTAGCCCCCTTTTGTCACGGAGGAATGTCACACCAACCCTAGAGAAGCAGCTAAGATTTATTTCCCATTGAAGAATGTCTTTTTGCTTTTTTTGGTTTTTTTTGTGTGTCTTATTTAACTAGAAAAATCTGGGAGAAATAATTCTAGTCTTTCCACTTGTCAGGAATTGTGGTGTATTAATACCAATATAATTTAATCAGATAATAGCAGCACTCTTAGATTTAATTGGAATGTGTATATATTGCCAATATTCACAGGAAGTTTATATGCTCCAATTCATTTTACCAAATGGATCTTCAGTCAGCTGCAATTAGTGTCTTGCAGAAAGTTACTTCTGTAATGCCCCCAGCCAGTAATGAGTATCTTAGTGCTATTATAATTTACTGTTTATCTTGACATGATTATTTTTCAGGTTTACTAGATAAGTATTTTTAGGTACCTTAAGTCTTCTCTTGTTGCTCCATATCAAAGGTTTGGCCATCAAACAGCTGGAGACTTTTTAGAACAGATGTGAGCTGCATTGTTACATATTAGCCACCTTATTTTATAAAACTTTAATTGTCATATTTATCCAAATATTTGAAGAAAAGTGGATGCAGGAACAGAGAGATATCAAATTTTTTGTCACATTAAGCATGTCTCATTTTGAATATTCATACATTCTGTTATGCTGCAGAATAACAAAGAGTGATTGTGGAGATCTTGGTTAAGAAAATTCTTTAAAACTTTTCAGATGCAAGTTTATCTTTATTGGCTCATTTAGCATCCTCTGTTTTTCAGAACTTTCCAAGTGGCTAAAGTCTCTTTCTTCATTCTTATTTGAGCTAAGGATGCAGGATTGCTGGTGGAAAGCTGTGGCATTTGCTTTGTAAATGCCTTCAATAAAGGCCCATGTTTCCCTTAAGCTGACAGAAAGTAGCCAGGGCCAGTTCTTTCATACTTCTCATACCTGGTTAGTTTTTCTTGCTCACAAAAAGCTTCAAAGAGTAAAGGTTTCTACACTTTCTTATATAGAAGATAGACTTGGCTGCAGGGTCAGAACAGGAAGATTTAGGTGTGACTGTGCTGAATAAGCAAATAGTCCTTTAGTGATTGTAATCAGTGGCACAGGGCTAGCTGGAGGCCTGTCACTTGTGGTATCCCCAAGGTTCAGTACTCGGCCCAGTATCATTTAACTTGTTCATCAGTGACTTGGGTGAAGGGGCAGATGCCTCCTCAGCAAGTTCACCGGTGACACAAAGCTGGGAGTAGTGGCTGATACCCCCGAGGCCTTCAAAATGGTCTTCAAAAGGGCCTTGAGAGAGATGGGAGAGAAGAACTGGAAGACTGAGAGATGGGCAGAAAGCACCGCCTGAAGTTCAACAAAGGCAATTGTAGGGCCCTGTGCCTGGGGAAGAATAATCCCCTGCACCAGTACAGGCTGCAGGCCAAACTGCTGGAAAGCAGCTCTGCAGGGAAGGACCTGTGGGGTCCTGGTGGACAGCAAGCTGCCCGTGAGCCAGCAGTGAGCCCTTGTGGCCAAGAAGGCCAATGGTATCCTCAGGTGCTTTAGGAAGAGCATTGCCAGCAGGTGGAGGGAGGTGATCCTGCCCCTCTACTCAGCCCTGGTGAGGCCACATCTGGAGTGCTGTGTCCAGTTCTGGGCTCCTCAGCAAAAGAGTGACATGGAGCTCCTGGAGTGGGTCCATTGGACGGCTATGGAGGTGATTAAAGGACTGGAACATCTCTCTTACAAGGACAGGCTGAGAGAGCTGGGTCTGTTTAGCCTTGAGAAGAGACCACTGAGAGGGGACTTCATCAATGTCTCTAAGCACCTGAAGGGGGTGCCGAGAAGATGGAGCCAGGCTCTTGATTGTGCCAAGCAACAGGACAAGAGGCAATGGGAAGAAATTGATACACAGGCAGTTCCCTCTGAATATGAGGAACAAGTTCTTTACTGTGCTGGTGACCAAGCACTGGAAAAAATTGCCCAGAAAGGGTGTTGAGTCTCCCTCACTGCAGATATTCAAGAGCCATCTGGACACAATCCTGTGCCACATGCTGTAGGATGACCCTGCTTAAGCAGGGACGTTGAACAAGATGACCCACTGTGGTCCCTTCCAACCCCATCCATTCTATGATTCTGTGTTATTCTCTGTTTCTGGCAATTTCAAAAGCTTGCTCCACAGATTAAATAATGGTTTGACAATGACAATTTTTAGGAAGCACTTGGAGACCTAACTGGGGGTTATTGTCTTGTACTCAGTTTGATTGTACATTTTGCGGTAGAGAACACCGGCTCATACTGCAATGATTTTAAATTCTAGACACATGAGGCTGTGACAGGTATCAGAAGAAACCATGTCCTCCTACTGCAAGGTATAGAATGGGGATTTTGGGAGTTGAATAAGGGTTTAGTGTGGTGCAACTTTCTTTTGTTCCCTGCAGATTCTGTTTTACACAAATCTAAAGCTTTACATAAGATTTAGAATCTAGGCAGCTGCCTGTCAAGCTGAAATGATTTATAAAACACTTAGTTTTATTAAATTAAATTTAAAATTCTTTTGTCTCTCTGAAATATATTCCCCAAAATAAAAATACATTCATTGGACTTAAGGATCTAAAATAAATTCTTTACTGGTAGAGACTATTTGAATATTGACTGTAGCTTGTGGTGATAAACTCCACTAAAGGGGAGCAGGAGTGTGTGTGATCAGTTGCCTTATCTTACCTTCTGAGACCATCACTGTTAAATCTATTCTCTCTCTATTCAGATGGGATTATCTTTTTACCCTAAAGTATTTTCCATTGTATCTGAACTTTAAACCACTAACTACATTTTGTTTAATGGGAACCTATATTTAGGTTTGAGGATGTAATTGCAAATCTACACTTTTCATACTGAATTACGAGAGAACACAGGGTATTTGGACAAACATAAGCTTTAGGTGACATTTTTATCTTTAACGAGTTATTTTATATATTTATATATGTATGTACATATGTATGTATGTGTATATATTACAGTTACTGTAAAATCTGGGTATCAGGCTGAATATTTTCTGAATGTAATTTTGGACTCTTCTTCAAGCTTTTTGTGTTTATGTTCATCGTTATTTCTAAAACATCTGCACTGGGTTGCTCCATTGACCTGTGTTGTTTACCAGAATAATAATGTTCAGCCTTTGATTTTTGTCTGGATTATGAGATCTTTCATTTTTAGCCATAGCTATTTCTCGCTTAACTCTACTTTTTCCTGTAGGAATCTTGTATATCCATAGTTTCTGGGGCAAACCATTTCCAGTGACAACAGATTTTGTCCCCACACTAGCGTTGTCCACCTAGAATTCAGATCCAAAGCAGAATTATGTATTTTTTTCTTTTTAATCTATTGTGAACTATGAAGACTAATTAAACACTCCATAGAAGTTCTAATTTTAACCAGAAAGCCATTAAATAATAGCTTTTATTTTGAAACCTGGCTGTTATAATGTGTGAAAAGGAGTTAAAAATTTTTTTTTCGGAAACTCCTCTAGAAAAATGAAGGTCTGATTGCTTGTCACCTTTCCTGAGTTCAGTGTTTGAGGGATGGATGCTTGTCCTTACCAGAAGAGCATTGCAAAGCATTGTATAGTCATTCTGTCTACATACGAAATGTTTAATTTTCAGATGTTTTCTGTTTATGAAAACATTTGTGTGAGTAGATATGTTGAGATGTCTTTTCTTTGTTAATAATTGAGGCCAGTACGTAGTTTCTCACTTATTTCAATATGCTTTTCACTATTCAATTAAAGTTGTTTTGAGTACTTTTTTTATTGAGCAAGATTTTGTTTTTGAAGTGGCCCCACACACTTAACTGGTTTTAATTCTACAGTTCATTCCAATGAGATAATGGTATATGCCTAGTTAGAGCTCTTTGGAACATTTTTGGGCGGATCCAGCATATTTTATTTGCTAGTCCTCTCATATTTGAATACACTGTTCTTTGCTGCAAACTTAAGAGTGTAAATGTGAAAGGAAATGCCACAAGTTTCTTTGGGACTTCAAAGTCAGCTGCTGTCAGATTTTGAGTAAAGCTGGGTAAACTGGTAGATTTTTTCATCTCTTGTGAGTAGTGACACAAATTTGATCATAAGAAAAGTGTTGACATTTTTCTTGGAAAATGTTTGTTTTGAGGCTACATTGATAAAGTCAGTGGGTTGGCTGTACTATTCTGATATTTTCTGTGACACTGAGTGTAGAAGTTGAGTTCCCCCATAGCTTTTCACAACGTGGATCTCATGTTGCCAGAAAAAGATCAGGCAGTTGAGATAGTTTGTGGTATAATGAGGAAATCTGTGTGGTAAGTGGATATTGTTTTGCTTGGTATGAATTATCAATTGGAGTAACAATGTGCTTTAACTCCAGTTTGCAGTGATCATAATTCTCTTGCACTATACATTGAGAGTAATTTATGAATTATGCACCTAACAGCATCAGTCCAAGTGGAGGAACTGAGGTAGATTACCTTAATGAAAAATGATTTTTAATTGTCTGCTTTAATTCACAAAGCCAGTGTTTATACTGCCATGTCTACTGAATATAGACAGTAAAGGACTGTCTGTATATAGAGAAGATTATTCCAGGAGAATAACAAAAAGAAATCTAGGAGATTCTAGGAATCTAGGAATTGTTATCTTGCAGTATATGTTGATATAATGTAATTCTAATACTGTCCTCACAGGTAAGAATAAAACATAAATGTTGCTTTAAAACTACAGTTAAATTAGGAATCTTGTCTGTGAAAAGTATCTCCCAATTGCTCCTGTAATCAAGGGATTTCTCTTAGAGATATCTGAAAAGAAAGCACGAGAATAGCTTAGAATGTGCTTCCCCTTTGAGAAGGACAAGTGCTTAAATCTGAATTTTGAGGACTCTGCCATCGTTAGAACTAATAGAAACCATCAATCAAATATGTTGCTCCTTCCCTGTTGACTTCTACCCTCTGTGATGGTGGTCACTGGTTCCAGTGACCTCCCCAGCTGCTGGTGCAAGACCTCCTCAATTGGAAAATTTTGTGGTTGTTGTTAGAAGAACATGATGACTATAGCAAAGAAAAGTAAGACAGCATCCTTCTGGCTACAGCTGTTTATTTTAAGTTAATTCTACGAATGAACAAAACTGTATTTACGTAGTTCTGTAAAAATTCTCAGTATGTTGAATTTCACTGGTGGTAACTCTTGGCAAACAGATTGTACATACTTGCTAAAGCCTTGCCATCTCTTGTAAACAATGTTTTGTTTTGAAGATAGCTCTGTTTAGATGTGGAATAAAGTAACAGAAATGAGGGGGGAACAACTCAAGTGTCTAAACCATAGTGTCATGATTTTAGTATTGTTTGGGTATTCAAGGTATCCTCATGGCAGAGTGGAGATAACACAGGCAAGATGGGCTCTGTTGGACAGCAATTGTAGGACTGTAGAGATACCATAGATTCTCTGAAATAACATCTGAGTCCAACCTCAGCTGACACAGTGAATTAAAAAGGCAATTTTATCTGAAAGGAATGAAACATAGCAGGGTACAAATCTGTCTAGAATTAAGATCAAACACATCCTCAACCCACAGAGTATAAATCCAACTTTACTCTTAAAAATATGCAGGAATAAATAGAATTCAATAGCATTCATTGGCTGGAAAACCTGGACAGCTTGTTAACCAAAACTGAGGAGAAATAACAGTTTATATTGTACTTGTCATTGATTGAATTACTAATTGTTCTGTTTCTCTTTTAGGTTATGGTCAGACTGGTCCAGTCGTTCAGAGAGGTGGATATGACTCCATTGCAGCTGCTGTTTCTGGTCTCATGCATATCACAGGGCATGAGGTATAGTGCACAACTTAAAAATTTCATAGACTCTTTGTGCCATATATCAAAACTGGCTGCTGCATGGAACAAGTCAACCTATGCTAACATATCTGTTATACAAACCCTCCTGAGTCCAATAAGAGGTCTTATCTCTGGGAATCTAAGAAAATAATAGTGCTTATATACTTCAGGTATCTCACTCCAGGCTTGTAAAGAAAAATGCTCAAGAAACAGAAAATTAAAGAAAAAAAGAAAGATCCTAAATCTCCAGTGAATAAATTGACAATGTATGCTAACCTGTTAACAGCCACCTGCAGTCACTTCAAGACCTGTAGTAGACACATTTTTGACAGCTGGATGATGGAACCATACCTATGTGTGTGAAGTCTCACTGATGTTTGGATATTGATATTCCCTTTTTAAAAGAGGGAATTGTGAAGCTATCTAGATAACTCTGACCAAAGCTGGGTGTTTTTCAATCATTCTGCCTGCAAATAGGCAGAGAAATGCCATGCATTTCTAGAAAAGCTTTGTGTGCTGCTATTCCCACTGATGCCCAAGATTTTTGGTAGTTGTGGCAGTGCAGGAAGCATAACAGTAGTTTAGTATCTGGATTCTAGAGGTACACAGAACGTGTGTCTTCACCTCAGAAAAATGCTGGTCAAATAAGCATTTAATCAAGCTGTCTTGAATCACCTACAGATGCAGGGAATCTGGTCCCCAAATGTCCCTTCTTAAGTGAGGTAGTGTTACAAGTCTGTTCTATGCATTATAAATGCTAGATACTCTTTTGTGGTGGTGCTCCTGATACTTTGGAAGCAGTGCTGCAGATCTTGCGAGTACGATACTTGCATGCTCTGGATAAACAAGGAATTAATTAAGTTTCTGTACTTAGTGCCAGATATTCATGTTTGAGTAGGTTGCTGAAAGCTAACCACACATGATCTGGACACAACTCTATTGTAGGGTTGATATTCTGCCAATAGACTTGTTTTCTATTGAAAACAATGGCAAACATCAGAAGTTTGTACTTCTGGCAACTATTGTTACCGGAGTTGTCCTTTTTATTAGTGAGAAAAAACAAAATCAAGCATTTTTTGACTGAGTAAGCAGAAACATCTTGTGCCTAGTGTCCTGAGACTGTCAATTTCTTTTTTGTTTTTGGTACGTACTTACAGTATGTCACATCTCAGAACATGAGAAGACATGGAATTGAGTGCAGTCTGTACAGGCACTTCCCTTCAAATACATAATGCACATATGCTCTAAGCAATGACTGGTCATAGTAACTACAGTCTAAGTAAATCTTGCATTGTGTCTTGTCACGTAGAATGGAGGTTAACACTTCCAATACAATGCCAGAAACTTCACGCACACCTCAAAATATACCAAACAAAATTAAAAGGGTATAAAGACTGTTAGAAACGGGCAAATGTTGTTAGTACAACATGAATAAAGGAAAGTATATTGAAAAATTGAAAAACGCGGGACTCTTGTACAGCTTTTCAGTGATATGTGAATGCCAGAATAAATAACAGTTACAGTGATTAATTGCATGCAAGTTATATTATGAAAGTAATAGTTCTCAATGGCTGCTATGAAGATGGATTTTATTAAAAGATTGTGTTAAGATCTACCCTGGAAAACCAGATGTTCACATCACCTTACCAAGACTTGAAGCAATGTAATCATAGAAATAATTTAGTCATTGTCAGTAACAGCTTTGTCTGTTCACTGGGGGCTTCTAACTATTCATTCAAACTTAGTCACTCTTTTGCATGATCAAAATAAACATGCTAAAATTTGCTTATTTTTCTTTATTTGAAGTTGTTTATGTAGTATTTCCTCAGTTTCTCAAAACCATTTTTTGATGTATAGAGGGACAGTTTTGTTTCAAAGATTTAGTAGTCAATGACTCCAAAGAAACAAATGTGCTTTTTGTTGTTGTAGTGAAAACTTACCCAAGTGGCTTTAAAATAGCAAAGTATTATTAATAGTAAAATCTTCCATGTTTTTTCTTACATTTATGTTTGTGTGACTGAATTGTGTTTAAAATTTCACAAAACTAAGTCTGAACAAAAGTAGAAAACCTTGTTTCAGTCAACATGTAGAAAAGTGGCTAAAGAAGAAAAAAGAATCTTACTCTTTCATGCTGGTTTTTTTAAAATAAAGCTTAAATTATTTATTGACCAGATAACATGGAATTAATGTGCTAAAAGTAATAATTTGAATGGGTAGACTAGGGTCTGATTTATTTTTTAGAATAAAATAAAAAAGGCCACTCTTATGAACTGGAAATGAAAAAAAAAAAAGGAAAAGTTATAACAGGTGGTGTTGGTTTTATATTTAATTGCAGTAGCTATAGATAAATCAGCATAACATCAGTGCAACAGTGCTCTTTGGAAACGTCCCTTTGGTAAACAAACCATTGAATGTTCTTGCAGGATGATCTTAGAGGCATCAGCTGATGCAGCAGACAAATTAAAATGAATCTGTGCAGCAGCAACAAAGCATCTACATACCTGACTGAGGTGCTTAATGTTGAGGTATACATATTTATATCGAGGCATACATATTTACAGCTCCTTAGAAAGCATTTTAATAATAGGGTGAAATTTTGTCCTGTATCTGACATACTCAAAAATGTATAGATCCAAAAGCAGTATATATTTCTGCCTATAAAAAAAAAAAAAAAAAAGAACAGCTTTCTTTTTACTTTCTTTTTTCCTGGTATCACTTAATGGTAATAACTTTGAAATGCTTCTGAGTGATAGTCTGAACCTTGAAATCAAGCTACAACTTCTGCAATTTTGCAAAATTATTGGCACAAACAACTGCATTTGTGCTAGTGTTGTTTTTGCTGATTGTACAAACCCAAACACAGTAGAATAGTGTCTTTAAATCATCTTTTTGTGTAAAGAAACCTGCATGGAATTCAAGCTCTTACACATGTACTTGATTACTTCTGTATTAGAAGTGTATCACACCTGTGAAATTTGAAATTCTAATGTGTTTATGAGGGTAATCTGTTTTGTGTAAATTGCTAACACAAACCCATTTTGAATTAAAGTAGTTGCTTCAGGACACATTCAGGTTTTCTTTACATAAATTAAAATATGCTAAAGGACAAAGTTTGCACTGATGACATGTTTATTGTCCTGGATGACATAATTTATAGATATTTCCTGGTTAAACATCACTTTCAACTTTCATATTTGATGAACAGAAAGCTCTTACTTAATATATTCAGATATATCAGTGCCAGATGAATATCCCTTTGATGAAAATTTCTGACTCATCAAGGCAATAACTTGAAATTAGTTAAATAAACCCCAGTTTAGTTACAAATCCCCTTCCATCTCCTAGTGGATTATTACATGTGGTCTTCAGTATTTGAAGTACCTTTATGGTGGTGTATTCTTTCTTGCAGAAAAACCATTTTGTTTTACTGAATATGAGACAGCATTTAATCTGCAATCCAGAGAGGCCATTCTTTGGTTTAAAACCAAACAAACTGTAACAAAAGAATACACATGGTATATATAGTTTAGAGCTATTGAAAAATACCAGCCATTGCTGGTTCATATTAGCTTCAGCAATTATTTCACATCTGTAAAGACTACTGGACTTAGAATGGTTTTATTAAGCATGTTATTTCAAAACAATTTTCATTTTAAAGGGATGAATTTTGTATTATTGATGTAAGTTTGGGAAGAGAAATTATGTCAAAGGGCAAAAAAAAAGACCCAGGCAAAGAATCTTCTAAAACATGTTTTGGCTATATCCGGGCCAGAATAAGTCGTCGAATCTTAAGGAATTTGGCAAACAGCAAAAATTAGGAATAAAAGTGTGAAGTATAAGATTGAGCAATAGCAAAGCGCAGTGATTTAAGAACAAAAGGTCTGCTCTACTGGTATGAATCTTTATCCTTTCAAATGAGGAAAAGGCAGGTCCTGATCCTGCACCTAATTTAGGGCTCAAGCCAGCCCCTGGGACTGGATGGCAGCTTTGTTTGCTTAAGGCATGTTCTCCCTGGCTATGGCTGAATTTGATCTTCCTACCAGAACAATAATATCATTTTTGTATGGCAGGGGTGGTGGTGTTTGTCACTTTTGAAATAATTTGATTGAATAAAAGATACTGTATAGATCTTTACTTTGCCCAGGTAACTGGTATAATGTTAGCTACACAAAAGTACTGCTGTGCTGTCAGAAGCTCTGTCTAAAGGAAGGTACTTCTGTGTGTGTTTAGCTTTATCCTTCATGTAAAGCAGCTTCATGTCCCTTGTTCTGCAGGATAGTGACAAAAGCCTGAATGAATCCATTTTACAGTACTTACACCTGTGCATCCTGCCACAGAAAGACTGGTTTATTGCACAGGAGCTGATTGAAGCTGATTAAATGGTGAGGCATGGCAGCTAGTCATGAGTCTTGGTAGAAAGATCAAGGAAGGCTAGAAATTGTGTGGACTGGTTCAGAATTATAGATTATGGAGTTTTAGGATAAAGCAAAGCCAACATGTTAAAAATAGCACAGCAGTATAGTGCTAGTAGTTTGTAGGAGTGTTCTGTAAGGGGAAATTGTGGAAGTTTTTTTAGAAATAAAGGTGAACTTTTTACTGAGGCAAAGGAAGTGTTTGCTTTTAAACATTAGGTAGTTTAGTACTTGATGAGGAAGGTTCTGGAATTCATATATAATCACTTATTAAAATAATCCCAATTTCTCCATCTTCGAAATGTAGTGTTCTCCTTCAAGGGTGAAAGTAATGATACTCTGAAAACAGTGGAAAGTGTTTTCAAACTAAGAATGCTGCAGCACATCCGTTTGGAAAATCTAAAGTCTTTTTGGTCTCTTCTCAACCCAGTGAATGTAATGAAGTGGCTATAATAAAGAAAGAACAATTCAACAAACTGATTGCTTGCAACAGATAATATGGGTTAATTTCTTTTTGTTTTGGTTGAGTTTTTTTGTGTCTGGGGGAGAGCGGTTTGCTTTTGGTTTTGTTTGTTTGTTTGTTTTGTTTTTTCTTTTATTTCTCTGTGGTAGCTCTGAGGAGTAAAACCCTTCTCGTGGGCTAATTAGTTTTCTCAGTAGGCCTGTGCGTATAAAGGTGAAGAACGAAATTTCCTGGTTTTCCCCAGAGCTGGGTACAATGAGAGTTGTAAATAGCTGAAACCTTCGAGCTGCGTTTTCTATAGGGAGGCTGAAGTAGCTTAGTGTAGAGTCTGGAGAAGGAAGAAATAAGAGATTCTTCAAAAAAGTAGTACTTCCTAAAGCAGTCTTCACCTTAATATTTTGTAGTTTATATATCATCCTATAGATATCTAGGCTATAGATAGTCAAAGACTAATCCTTAGTGCAGTTTGAAAGAGAGTAGCTAAGAATTTTTTTTAAACTTTGTTATATTTTATACAGATTTTATAATTTTTAGTCAATTGCATGATATGAATAAAATAGCAGCCCTTTCCATCTTATGTAGAAAATATTGTCCTACTGTCTTTTATTTCAGAATTGCTCTATTAATGTAGTTGATAATAAAATAAAAAAAATTTAAAGAAAAATATAACTTATATATGACTTGATATCAGACTTATGTAAATCCTGTTGGAATGCAAAAGAAAAATGATGGTGAAGATTAATTTTCTTACATGAAGCCAAGACACTTTTTTTTAATAATTATTAGTAAACAATTCTTGCATCTTATTTAGAAGATTATTATTACAATAATTATACTTAGGAGTTTAGACATGGCTAATTAAAATAATTCTGTAAATTCAATTTTATTGAATTTATGCTGCATTAGTTCAAATACACTTATGGTAACTTGACAAACAGTTATTATTTATCAATTATACTGATTTTAACTTGTCCTATGGTAGGCTTACTTGGGTGCCAGAGCTCTGGAACAGTCTCATTAGCTTTGCACTGCTATTTTTCTTCAAAACTTGAAAACTTAAAAAAAAAAAAGAATCAACAAAGAATAAGACTTCAAAATAAGGAACTGCTGTGACAATCTGATCCCCTGACCTCCAACTTTTCAGAGTAGGAAATGGGAGAATATTTCAGAAGAAGCACTTCAAAGATCCTATGATAAAAGCCTAGCTGGGCTGAAATTATAAGTTCATTTTGCCATTGATTTCAGAGGGGACATATATCATGCCAATGATTACAGAAGTTCTGAAACACATGATGTAAAATGAAGATTCTTCCCTTGATGCCAGAAAAGGGATGACATACAGAGAAAGGATATTTGAACAACTTTTCAGTGACTTCAGTTAAAAGGTCATGAATTTGCATGTATTTGCATGTGTAATATTTACATGTGTAAACAAAAAGTTGTTTTTGTTTTCTTATTAGAAGCCTGGAATGTGTATATTGGAAAATACAAAACTGAACTTTGGCTTGGGGAGGGACTGAAGAGGAGGGAGAAAAAGGAAGTGAGAAGAATGAAGCAATATGGTTCTGCATTTTAAACAGATAGGCACCTGTGTCAGCATACTGTGGAAGTTGTTTAGGCCTTTGGCTTCTAGACATAACAAAATTCAGTCTTCACTAGCTTCTCCTGTCTCTAATATTACCTCTTTTCTTTTTGCACTGGTGAGTTGAAGCATTATGTTATTAGGGACAAAAAGTTGCATAATAAATCCTTCATGATTTGCAGTATGCGACATCACAAAGTGGCAGTTTTGTGTACATGCTGCAAGAATATCTGTTTTTTAGTGGTGGTTTTCATACATCAGTTCACTCAAAGATACTGATTTCTTGCACTAACTGCAGTTGAGTGCAACCATCCAACCAATTCCTTATCTACCAAGTGGCCGGTTTAGAGACAAGCATGTCATGTGGGACAGTGTGAAATGCTTTGCACAAGTCCAAGTAGATGGCATCAGTCACTCTTCCCAGATCTGCTACTGCTGTAACCCCATCATAGAAGACGACTAAATTTGTCAGGCACAATTTGCCCATAGTGAAGCCATGTTGGCTGTCACAAATCACCTGCTTATTTTCCATGTGCCTCCATGTGCATAGCTTCCAGGAGAATCTGCTCCATAATCCTGCTGGATAGGAAGAGGAGACCAGGAGACTGGTGGGCCCATAGTTCCCTGGGTCTTCTTTTTTACCCTTTTAAAATATGGGGGTTATGTTTCCCTTTTTCCGGTCAGTGGGAACTTCTTTGGACTACCATGACTTCTCAAATAAGGTGGATAGTGGCTTAGCCATTCCCACTGCCAAATCCCTTGGGTCCTGCAGATGTATGTCATCAGGTCCAATGGATTATGCACCTTCAGGTTCCTTAGATGGTCTTAAACCTGATCTTTTCCTACAGTGTGTGGTTCTATGTTGTTGCCTCTCCAACAGATATTGGGATGGTTGAAGCCCCCCATGAGGACCAGGGCTTGTGAATGTGAGGCCACTGCAATCTGTCTATAGAGGGCCCCATCCACTCCATCTCCCTGAATGGGCACGTGCAGCAGGATTAAAACGTTACCTGCAATTGCCCTCTCCGTGCTCTCATTCAGCCCTTCATCCATCCCCAGTGAAACTGTATGTGCTCCAGCTGGTCACTGACATAGAGGGAAACACTGCCTCCTGGTCTCCTCTGCCTGTCCTTCCTAAAGAGCCTATACACCTCCATTCCAACACTCCAGTCACAGGAGTCATTCCACCATGTCTCTGTCAAGCCAATAAGATCCCAGCCCTGCACAATCATATTGTCTCTGCTTGTTTTCCTGCTTTTAATTTTTTCTTTGTTTATTGTTTTGTCTTGTTTCATTTTGGGGTGTTTTCTTTTTCTTTAGGATGGTGAGCCAGTTAGACCAGGAGTAGCAATGACAGACCTTGCTACTGGGTTGTACACATATGGAGCAGTTATGGCTGGTTTACTTCAGAGGTATAAGACGGGAAAAGGACTACACATTGACTGCAATCTCTTGTCAACTCAGGTAAGAGTTGTAAAAAATTGCTTTTTGTTGTGTAGATGTTTGAACCTAATACTATTTGGTTATAAACTAATGTGCATTAGTTAATATAACTAATGACAACAATAATGACAGTAATGACATTAGTGATCATTCTCTTAACCTGCCACCCTGGTAGTGACCATTTTATATGACATGGTTATTGTTACTACTGCACTAAGTTTGGTTTTCGCTTTTTACAAAGGACTGCCATGCTCTTCAAAGCACGGGTTAATCGAGGTTTATAATATCTCTGAGATTGTAACAGTTGTAGTGAGTAATTTGAGACAGACAAGCCTAAAGTGGTGAAACCAATGTTGAAAGGAAGGCTTTGGCACTGGGTAATGTTACTTCTAGAGCGACTGAATAACTTGTGCAAAATCACCCAGAGTAATGAAGTATCACCCAAGTTTCAAAGTAATGTAATCTGGGGGGAGCTGCCTTGTGGCTCTGGGAGTTAAAGAAGGAGGTAGATTAGAAGATGCAGCATTTTTCCTAGACGTTAAAGGCAAAGTTGTTTTGATCATGAAAGATATACCATATACTACAAACAATGAGAATTTTAACTCTTCTTTGAATATTTAAACATCACTGGTGCAATGATTTATAATTTCTAAAAAGCAAGTGACATCGGTATGAGGTGCATATGATCAGATGGTATGTTGTCTTGCTGATGTAGGTACTTGCTGATATCAACTGGGTATATGATACAGAGGAATTTTTGTTTATGTTTTAAAATGTACATAAAAATTGTATCCAGTCCTTATTAAAGTGACTTCAGTGCTCCATTGTTTTCATCTTTATTCAATTGTATTTTTCTTCACATTATACCTGTCAGTACAGTTGAGAAATGACAGTGCCCATTGTGCTAAAAGTTGGCCCAGGTGTGAGCAAGAGGTTGGACACCTATACTCTTGTATTATAACAATGATTGAGACTAATGATTGAGGTTGCTCTTGTTTTAGTGCCTACTGCTTTTGTCTGAATAACTACTGAAATCAGAAAGGAGGGGAAATCCTTGCTTAAATAAATAAAGAACTTTTCATTTGTTTCAGAACAAGTGTTTGTAAGAACTGAAATTAATTATACTTAAATATATTCATAAATGTGTCTGTATTGGAAAAATATTTAGAAAAAAAGCAGTTTAGAAAAATATTTTAAATGTGTATTAAATGCTTATTAAGTATTTTATATATATATGGATGTAGTGGGGTTTTATGTTTAAGGCATTGTAGTGTTATATATTATGGCAACTGCTCCTTGATCTTTTAATTTCTCATTTTATTAAAAATACTTCTGAAAATTTTTATTAATTTCCAGAGTAATCTGGGGGGAGGAAGGGGGGTGTTTAACTCCTTGTTCCACTGGTTTTTGGCTTTTTTTTAAATGTAGTTTTCTTGATTATTATTAGGTATTTTATCAAATGCTGAAAGCAAGAAGAGTTGAAGTTAGGTGTTTCTGTAGCTCTCTTATTTCAGCTTGTTTTGTTACCTCATTTGCCTTCATAATCTTTTTCCTTAATTAGGGTAGATTTGTCTATGCACAGAACTGTTCTTATATTGCAAAATTTCCATCTGAACTTCCACATCATCGTCCTTTAGGCCGCTCACTGGCATAAGCAAGAAAGAGATTGAAGACTTGGATAGATGTTAGTGAACAAAGCATGTGACATGGTGTTTGTCTTCTACATGATTAGTTGAAGCAGTGCTAAATGGTTAAGGAAAAGCTCAGTAGTTTTTCGGGTTTTTTTAAACATAAACTGCTTCCCTGTTTGTTATCAAAGTACAGTTATCTAAAAGTTATTAAGACGTAATTCCATAAATGCACACTCTCATTGAAAAATAAATGTTTTTATTTACTTGATTGTGGGGTAAATGAAATTCAAATAAGTTGGTATATTGGAACAGAGTATGGGTAAAAGATGTTATTCAGAAAAGAGCTCTTTTAGGGGTTTAGATAATCCGATTGCCTCAGTCCAAATTAATTCTAGGGTGTTGGCCCAAGACTGTAATGAGAACATCTATTAAATTGGAAGAAGTGTTTATGGATGAGGTTCTAAAGTACAAAAAATAAAAGCATGTGATCAATCCCATTAAAAAGATGTGTTAAAATGAATGAAGAAAAACATCAGTTGCAGCTGAGTCTGTCTCAGACAGAACATGTAGTTTGTTGGTTCATTTTCTTTCCTTTTGTAAAACTGGTGGTTACTTTTAAGTTTTTAAGGATCAGTGTCTCTACTAAGAAACAGTAGTACAAAGCTGAAAATTAATGTAAATAAATAAATTATTCTTGCAATACTTCTGATGGTAGTGAGTTTTTTTAAACGAGTTTAGACAATTACTGTGATATGATCAGGGTCTTTAAAGATACATGTTTCCAAAGAGATTTTGGTTTTATGTCCCAACTAAGTATCTAAAGCTAGCTTTTCCTCATGTGATGAATGTTCAAAAAGAAGACCTTTTGAAGTTTCTCATGGATGCTGCCAAAAAAATAAGGAACCTAAAGTTTTAGACTTTCAGTTTATTAGGTTCTTGTTGCTGTTGATTAATGGTAGGATCTAGAGGTCAAACAGAGACATCGTGATAACTTTTCCTTCAGCTTCAGATTCACTGAAGTGTAGTCATTTTTCATGAGAAAAAAAGGAATCTTCTATGTGTGCTGAACCATCCTATTTATAGTGTTGCGACAGCAGGGTCTTGTATGAAACTTCTTGGTTTTGCCAGCATTTCATTCACTGAGCTAATACAGCAGTGTGCTTGGACCTTTTGTCCATCCCTTCCTCTGGACTGAAAATTGCAAACCTGGCCAATACACGTCTTCATTTTTCAGTGCTGATGACTTTGACTATGTCAGAAAGGAATGAAAACCCCAGGGGTTAAGTCACTCAGGTAATTAGAAAATCTTGAAAACTGCTTGGTTTGTTTTATAGCAGAAAGCCCAGCATTTTAACGTCCATCTGTGTCCGTACTATCACTTTTCTGCATGCCTTGTAGAGGATTTAAATTTTTTTTTGCAGAGGGGAGGGCTGGAGAATGCTTTTGATACTAATTTCCTGCACAGACATGCAAATAACAAAGAGCATTGAAATGAATTCAACTGCCAACAAAACTGATCTGAAGCTTTTTAAAGAACTAACCCACTGACTGGCAAGTTAGTTTCGTATTTGTGATATGTGTAGAACCAAATTATAAGTGAGATCCTGTTCTCTGAAGAAATATTTTTTTGTGTTTTAAACACTTACTACTACCAAAGAAGATTTCTTTCCCCACAACAAAATAGGATTCTAGGATTTTTTTGAACAAGCAATATGGTAACTCTTAGGATGTGGTTTTGCAGTGAGCAGAAACTTTTTTATCTCTCATCTATAAACTTTTAACCCATGTCATATGAGTCCTTTGAAATTTTTGACTTTTAGATGATTCACAGTTGTCAGCTCCAGACCTTTCAGCATCTAAATAGTGTCCTTTAGATGATACTGGTAAATAAGAAGGAAGTGGGGTTTGGATTTGGTTCCAATTATGCAATTGTGCCTTTTCTTCTGTTGTGGCTTAAAAAAATCTCTTGGAAGTTTTAGTATCCTTCCTGTATTTAATTACAACCAGGCTCCAACAAATACTGTAATAGGCTGGTTTCGTTTGGATTAAAAATCTGCAAGAAATGTTTTGCATTTAACATTTATGCAATTTTGAAGTATATTTTTTCCCAGATTCCATAGACAGAATAATGTGGTTAATATTGTTTGTATAACATGATTGTTCATCAGACACTTCTCTGCTTCTAATTTCTATGTTTTAGTTTGTGTTTGCTGTAGCAAACACTTAATCTTCTGAAAATATTGAACTGACTCTAGAAAAACCTAGAAAATTGGTATAAATGATTTTCATTATTTCATTTTTGTGCTTAATTTAACTGTTAATTTACTGAGGGAATGATGAGGGTAAGAAGCTATTAGTTTTTGTTTCTGCATCACATTTTCCCAAGATCATTCTGTTTAAGGCTTATCTATTTAAGGTGCTTTCAGTGCTATCTATTCAGGGCTTTCATGGCATGTCTTTTAGCAATTATTGAGTATAGGTGAAACTGGTAGCTGTTGCATACTGCCTCTAGGACATACATGACATGATAGAATCCCTGAGCAGTAAGTTGTGTGGAAATATCAATCTTGGAACTTAAATACTGCTCAGGTGTCTTGACTGTATCTTGTTGCCTCTCCGCTTGCTGAGAGTCATGAGTTGACTGAATACCAAAAGAAAATCGTCTTTTTTAGAGGTCATTGCTTCTGGTGATTTTGGAGGCCAGCTATGAGGACTGTTACACAGTTGTCTTGTTTTTGGGTATGGTTTGAATAAGTGGGTTTTTTACAAGCTTATAAAGCATCATCTTTGAAAAACATTGTATTCTTAATCTCCATCATAATAAAAAATTGAGCATGTGATGTATGGAGATGTCATCTTTTTCACTGTATAGCTCTCATATGGAAAAATAACAAAATCTGAATTAAAGTGAACATTTCTTTAAACATATACTGCACTTTAAACACTTCTTGGCCTGTATTCTTGACAATTTCCATTGCGGACAGCCATATAACTAAGAACAGAACTTATCCCTCTGGGTTTTAAGCAGCCAAAATTTGATTGAATAGACCAGAAGACCATACTAACATGACAGTAACTCAATTTAATATTGGCCTCTGTGGAATGTGTGTTATAATTTCTAATGATTAGTTATGCAGTCATTGGTACAACATCCTCCAACTGGATCTTGGTTTTATTTAGTGGCTTTCTTTACTCTGTAAATAAAGTACATATTCAAATTGCAAGGGCATTTCTTCTTTCTGCTACCTGACTGTAAATTCTGTCTTTTTGTCTTTGTTACCATTGCTTGTGTGCTAAAGAAACCAAGCCTGAATAAGTTGCAGCTTCATTTTCCTGTGTTGATCTGCCTCTGTCATTAATTAGAGAAAGACTAGAAAGGAGATAGAAAAAATATGCCCTTTATTACTAAAAAAAACCAAAAATGGCTGCCTAGAGCGGGTAGGGGAGAGAGTTTGAAGACTAAGGAAGACATTTCTTTTAATGAGTTTTTAATTTAGATGACCTTTAAATAAGGGTATAATCTTGGAAATGGAATCAAGATGTTTATTACTAGCAGATCAAATTTCAGAATCATGCTGAGTACTAGGAGAAGGATAACCTGGGTAGCTGAAAAGAAAGGGGAAAGATTTAAGCAACTGGTAGCAGAACAAATACATTTAGTGTACCCCAAAATCTCACCTGAATCTCACTTTCTAAACTCATAGAAGCTTTCAGAAGTCATTCTATAAGTTCATCAAATTAGGATAGAGCCTTTCAACACATTATGCTCCATTTATTTATGTAAATAACAAGTAAAAGGGTTGTAACTTGATGGAAGAGGTTTCAATTTTATGTCATGGAAAATCTTATGTTAGCAAGACAGTGGATTTTTGTGTGCTGTTGAACCTCTGGAAATCTAATAAACCTTAACAAGCGTGGCATTTTTGGGTATGCTGATAGAACTCTAACTAAGGTTTCAACACTGCTTAGTTTGATTACTTCAGATAACTCTCATTAAATTTTCTCCGTAGATTATAATTTATAAAAAAAAGGTGAAGTAAAGGATGATGCTAGAACACATTTGAAATAATGACTTCCTTTGGTCTGACAAGGTCCTGCTGCCAGAATTTCTCTTTGTATTCAGCACAGTATTGTTTCTGTATTCAGTATTGGTTTTGGCTAATCAGTTAGATTGCAAACTCTTTAGAGAAGTGACATGTGATCAGGCCAAAAGTAATAATTTATTACTTATTATGATATAGTGAAAGCTATAAAAAATATGTTCAGGCTCTAGTTTAGGACTTCAAAAACAGGTATCCATTAAACTGCTGGAAAGTCACAGAACTATCAAGGTTGAAAGAGACCCTTAAGATCATGAAGTCCAGTTGTCAACCCAGAACTGCCACTGTAACTCCTAAACCCCTGAACCACATCACCCAGATCCAGACACCTCTTAGATGTCTCCAGGGATGGTGACTTCACCCTGGACAACTTATCTGAATGCCTACCCTGACCACCCTAATGCTAATTTTTTTTCCTCGTATCTAATCTGAATCTCCCTGTCTCAGCTAAAGGGCATTTCCTCTGGTCCGCTCACTGCAGGCACAGCAGAAGAGACCAGTCCCCACCTCACTACAGCCTCCTTTCAGGTAGTTGTAGAGAGCAATGAGGTCCCTCCTGAGTCTGCTCTTCTGGAGGATAAACAACCCCAGCCCCCTCAGCCATTCCTCATAAAACATGTTTTCCAGACCTTTCACAAGCCTTGTTGCCCTTCCTTGGACACGCTCCAGCACCTCAATGTCCTTTCCAGAGTGAAAGGCCCAGAAAGGAGCACACTCAAGGTGTGGCCTCACCAGTGCCGAGTACACGAGGGTGATCACTGCCCTGGTGCTGCTGGCTGCACTGTTCTTCACAGAGGCCAGGATGCCATGGATCTCCTTGGCCACCTGGGCACACTGCTGGCTCATATTGAGCCAACTGTTAACCAGCACCCCCAGGTCCCCTTCTGCTGAACAGCTCTTGAGCCTCTCCTCCCCAGGCTTGTAGGGCTGCATGGGGTTGCTGGGACCCGAGTGCAGGACCCTGCACTTCCCCTTTGTCCTCATGCTGTTGTCCTCAGCACATCGATCAAGCCTGTCCAGGTTTCTCTGCAAAGCCTTCCTACTCTTGAGCAGATCAATACTCCCACCCAGCTTAATGTCTTCTGTAAATTTACTGAGGGTGCCCTGAATCCCCAGGTCCGGATCACTAATAAAGATGTCAAACAGGGACCAGCTCCAAAACTGAGCCCTGGGGAACACTGCTAGTGACCCACCACCAGGTGGATTTAGTTCCATTCACCACAACTCTCTGGGCCTGGCCATCCAGCCAGGTTTCTACCTGCCGAAGAATCCACCCATCCAAGCCGTGAGCAGCCAGTTTTTCTAAGAGGATGCTGTGGGAGACTGTCAAATGCATTACTGAAGTCTAGCAAGAGTATATGCACAGCCTTTCCCTCATCTACTAAGTGGGTCACTTGGTCATAGAAGAAGATGAGATTGGTCAAGCAGGACTTGCCTTTCATAATGCATGTTGGCTGGGCTTGATCCCCTGATTGTCCTTCATGTGCCATGTAATGGCACTCAGGGTGATCTCTTCCATAACGTTGATTGGAACTGAGGTCAGGCTGACAGACCTGTAGTTCCCTAAATCATACTTCAGATGCTTCTTGTAGATTGGCTTTACATTTGCTAATGTTTACATTTGCTAATCAATGCAACCATCGATGTGAGTGTCTAGTCAGAGTTATTTTCAGTATATATTTATATATATATATATATATGCGTATTCAGTAAAAATGCCTTGCTTTGCTTTGAATGAATTTTGTAGTACTAGATTTCCCTGATAAATATATTTGAAGTTACTTTTATTCTAGTGTCCTCTGTGATTAAACACTTTGGGGCTTTTTTGGCACTACTTAAATATTTTTGTAGATTGATTAAAGAATAATTTCCTTCTCCAGGGTATCATTTACAACGTTGCCACTATTTAAAAAGCATTATGTAGAAGTGCCAGATTTTGACTCCAGACTCACTGGTAATACTCAAGTGAAATAAAACTTTGGACCACTTTTCTCTGACTTGCATGCTGTGTAACAGCTTAGTAGATGAACTACATCTGCAATGTGAACAGCATTAAAGTACTCAAAAGAGCGTTACGGGCATTGCTTAATGCTGCAGAGGCACAGAAATTAGAATCTTGTAAAACATCCTATTTCAAACATTTCATTCAATTGAATGGATTTATTTCTTGTGTCATCCCTGTAGTGCATTAGCACCTAATGGGTGGTGAATGGAGATTGTCAGTGTTAGAACTAAAGCCATTGTTGTTTTGCCAAGCCAATACTGTAATGAATGGGAGATTTTGCTGTGATAATAAGGAGATAATTTTTGCACATTTCTCACACAACCAAACAGACATGAGTTGTTTCTGTATGTGCTTCCTTATGTATCAAATAAAAAGTCTAAAAATCTACCTGTTTGCACTGCTGCAGCACAAGCTGTTGAAATTACTATTATATTTTATTTTTGTATTTGTTCACTACAGATAAGATGAAAATGACATTGTCAGTAGACAAATACACCTAAAATTCTTTTCTCCATGCAAGTATTAATGCTGATAAATGTGGAGACAAAAAAGATGAGTGCTGTAAATGGTTAGACGTATGCATATTTTCATTGTAAATGGCGCTGTTCCTAATCCTAAGATCAAAAGTTAAAAGTGCCTTAATACAGCTTGTTTTGGATGTTGACAGCTTTCCATGACAAGTCCTTATTACTGATAAAATAAAAAAATAGTATCCTTCACAAAGTGTATGTAGCATCCAATTTGGAGTCTCTGGATACTACACTATTGCAAACAAGAAAAATTACTGTAGTTATTCTGATGGCTGTCTTCACAGGTAATTAAATTTTATATGAGCAAAATCTGTTTGTCTTTATCGTATTTTTATGCCTTCTTGTTTCCATTCTCAGCTGTCAAATATAGCTACTATTTTTAGAGCAGAAAAGAATCATTTAGGTTGGAAAAGAACTTTCAGATCATCAAGTAACTCAGCACTGCCAAGTCCACCACTAAAGCATGCCCCTAAGTGCCACATCTTCTAAATACCTCCAGATAGTGACTCCACCACTTCCCTGGGCAGCCTGGGTCAGTGGCTGACTGCCCTTTCTGTGAAAAAATGTTTCCTAGTATCTAATCTAAACCCCCTGGGTTTAGAGGTCTTTTTCTCTTTTCCTATCACTTGTTGCCTGGGAGAAGAGACTGGCCCCCTACTTCACTATAGCCTCCTTTCAGGAAATTGTAGAGACCAATAAGGGTCATCTCTGAGCCTCCTTTTCTCCAGTCGGAGCAATGCAAGCTCCCACAGCTGCTTCTCATAAGACTCATGCTCCAGATCTTTCACCAGCTTCATTGCCCTTCTCTGGATGCGCTTCAGCACCTCAATGTCTTTCTCGCAGTGAGGGACCCAAAACCGAACATAGGATTTGAGGCCGCACCAGTTCTGATTATAAAGCACTGCCCTGGTCCTGCTGGCCACACTATTCTTGATACAGGCCAGGATGCCATTGACCTTCTTGGCTGCCTGGGCACACACTGGCTCATGTTCAGCTGCTGTCAACTAAGGAGTTTTTGCAGCTTAGGATAAGGTGAAGGGGGTTTTCCCCTTGTGTGCTGAAAAAAGGAAGCCTGGAGGTCAAAGCTGCAACCCCTCTTGGAAGGCAGCAATCCCTGCTGAGATACACAAAAAGAAGGGGTAGAGCTCCTCACCCAAGGGAGCTTTCCTCCTGTTGCTGGAATGAAGGCACGAAGGCAAAGGCAAAGAAGAAAGAGAGGAGACTCTCCGTATGTGTTCCACACAGGCTTATTGCGGTGGAAAGACAGGGATGAAAAGCCCAATTTTTCACAGGGTCCAGGGATTTTATACTGACTACAGAATAGGTGGGGAAAGGGATCTCAGCCAGTGGGGTAAACGCAAGCAGTTGGGGTTGACAGCAAGGGAACCAAGGGGGACAACACATAGGAGGGACTTAGGGAAGGATCCAATGGGGCATGGAGGAACAAAGAACTTTCTAGAACTGATACATATTAAACAAGGGATATGAATATGCACAACTTCATACATAAAACAGGGAGGGGAAAACCTTAACCAATCAGGGGAAAACATGCAAACAGCAGAACAAAGGAATTTTGGGTTCTCACCGTGACTGAAAGTTATATACTAAACTTGGGTTGCTGACCACCACAGCTTGTTGTCTGAATTCTCAGGAGGCAGTGGCTGGAGCCACTTGCACCACCACAATTGGCCAGCACCCCCAGTTACTCTTCCACTGGACAGCTTTCCAGCCATTGTGCCCCCATCCTGTAGTGCTGCCTGGGGCTGTTTTGACCCAAGTGCAGGATCCATCAGTTCTTGTTGAACCTCATGCCAGCAGCTTTGGCCCATTGATCCAGCCTGTCCAGGTATCGCTGCAAAGCCTTCCTGCCCTCCCAAAGATCATCACTGCTGGTCAACTTGGTGTCACCTGCAAACTGACTGAGGGTGACTCAGTCACCTTGTCCAGTGTATTGTTAAGATGTTAAACAGAACTGGCCCAAATACTGAGCCCTGGGGAACTAGTGACCGGCTGGATGTAGCGCCATTCACAACTACTCTCTCGGCCCAGCCATCCAGCCAGTTTTTTTCCAGTGAAGAGCGCGCCCATCTGAGCCATGAGCACAAGAAGGCTGTGGGAAAATGTCAAAGGCTTTACTAAAGTCCAGGTAGATAACATCCATAGCCTTTCCCTCATCCACTAAGTGAGTTGCCTTGCCATAGAAGATCAGGTTGGTCAAGTAGGACCTGCCTTTCATAAATCTATACTAGCTGGGCCTGATCCCCTGGTTGTCAGGCACGTGCGGCATGATGATCCTATGCCTGATCCTTTAGGTGCTCCTTCCTGTAGAATATACAGCCTTCCTAGACTCCTTTGTCCTACAGGACTTCTTCCCAAGGGAGTCTCTCAACCAGTCTCCTAAACAGGCCAAAGTCTGCCCTCTGGAATTCCAAGGTAACAGTTCTCCTGACTGCCCTCTCCTTCTGTCTGCAAGAATTAAAAATCCTATCATTTCATGATTGCTATGCTCAAGACAGCCTTCCACCCCCACACAGAAGTCCTTCTCAGTTCACAAACAACGGGTCCAGAGGACCCTTTCCCTAGTTGGCTCTCACCAAGTGCATCAGGAAGTCATCTTCCATACACTCCAGAGACCTCCTAGACTATTTCTTCTTTGTTGTGTTGTATTTTCAAGACACCTATTTAGTATGCTGAAGTCCCTCATGGGAACAAGGGATGGCAATTGTGAGACTACTCGCAGCTGCTCATAGAATATTCCATCTGCCTTTTATCCTGGTTGGTTGATGTCTGCCCTGTTGGCCTTGATTCTTACCCTTGAGTACTCAACCTTATCTTCACTATAATTCAGCTCTAGAAAATCAAGACACAAAATGTGTTATAGTGTTAGAGGAACCTGTATACAATGTAGCAGAATAAACTTTCTGTAAGTTGAATTTTGCCTGGACTTAGTAAAGCTGTATGAAATACAGAACACAATGCATTTAATATTTCAATGCATATATAGTCTTTCTTCAGAGATGTAGCGAGTTCAATCTTTAACCAGGCGAAAACACCAATTAAGTGTAGTAGTTTGGTTCAAAATATCCATTAATTAATTATTTTCCTTCTGTGAGATAAGAATTAGGAGAAAGCAAAGCAGGCACAAAACTTAAAAGAATATAAAGAAGTTTAACAGATCTAAAAGAAAGAAAAAAATGTCAGACTAAACCTTCAGAACACTTCTCTTCACCCCACCTTTCTCCCTTCTCCCACTGACAACGTAAAAAGACAACCCTTGAGATTTTCGGTTTACCACCTCTATAATAATCTTTTCCAGTTCACTTAGGGAGAGGAGTCTCTCTTGCTCATGCTATGGAGACATCTCCACAAGAAACAATTCTCTCATGGCTTCAATGCCACAGCATGACAGCTGCCCGGGTTGGTTCTCTGCTTGCATGTGAAAGACCCTTCGCTCAACTTACAGCTTTCCCCACAACTGTTTTTGAGGGTCCAATCTTGAGCTAATGAGGTACCATTTTGAGGTTGAGCTGTTCAGAAACAAAGGTTCTCTTCACCTATCTCTGGGAGCATCTTCAGCTCCAGGAACAGAGGTCCTCCTCCTCCCCTGGGAGCAAGGGTCTTCATCACTTTCATCTCTCTCTGTTCAAGCTTCTCATCAAATCACAGCTACTTCAACATTTGCTTATTTCAGCACAAGTATTTTTGCTCACAATTGCAGTTTGAACACTCCACCCCCCATGCTTCATGAAATTACAATGGGTACTCTGATGTATCATAGTCCATCACCATAGCTTTACAACAGAATTTCAGCTTCTAGACTTGGAAGCATCTCCTCTTTCTCCTCTTTCGGGATTTCAGCTCTTCCTTCTTCACTGACTTTGGTGTCTTTATGGTGTTTTCTTCACATGCCTTCACCTTTCCCTTTCCTTTGACTTGGGAGGGGATTGATGTCTGCAGGCTTCATCTGCTCTGGAGGAATCTTATAGCACTAAAAGGGTTAATCTCCCCTGGGCCCCGCAGCTGGAATTCGCTTATCGCTTATCTTTGCTGAGCGGTGGCCTCAGATGAATTTTTGGCCGCACTGGAGGGGGGTGGCCGGCCTGGCCAAGCCACCCCGCAGGGCTGCCTGCATGGACCAGGGCTGCGGGTGGAACAGGGCCACACAGCCCTGGGGGCGGCCACCTTCCAGCCAGCCCAGCCCGCACTGAGTGGGCCGCGCCGGGTGTCCAGCGGCAGAAGCACCACGAGTCCCCAGTTACCTGTCCAAAAGCTGGAAGCAAGAGAAAACTTTCCCAGGGCTTGTTGGTTCTTAAATGTGGATCACAGAGGAGTGTCAAGCTTCTTAAGTGGCTTAAAAATGTTGCCAATATTCAAACTAACCAGTTGATTGGTTCTGTTGGGTCATAGAGGAAGCTGTAAGCACCTCTTTGCAAGAGAATCACTTCTGTGGCTGAAGCTCTCTTTACTAAAAACCCAAACTATGCTAAACCATGACAAGAGAGAATAAAGTCTTAAGGGAATAATTGTAGAAGTTTATGGCTAAAGTCATCTTATATGTCTGTTATTGACGTATGATTTCATTTGTTAGAACACTGCCAAAGTTTTAACTGTTTTGGCTGAATTATCCATGTCATGGAAAAGAAAAGGGATTGTTTTCAAAGTTACTTTTAAAATGATTCATCTGTTTCCAGGATCATGTTATGGGAAAATACACTGATAGGCTTTTAAATTTATTTATTTATTTTCTTCCTGAGAAACCCAGTGCCTTCAGTTTTTGAATTTTGCACAGGGTATACAGACTAACTTTGGAGTTCTTTGTATTTTTAGTGCTAATATTCTCCATAGTAGTTTTTTTTTTTTTTTAAGTAAGAGGTTCCTTAGAGATATTCCTGTGTAATTATGAAGCTGAAACAAGATTTTTCAGTGATTTTCAGAAAAAACCAACCTAGTATTTTATTGCAATCAAGAAAATGAAATTTATTCTTCCTTTTAGAATGTGTCTTTCTTCAACTGGGGTTCATTTAAAAGAATTTTTTTGTTTGTTTCCTTTTCCTCTTTAATTCCAGTGCTGTCTAATAGCTTCAATGGTCACGATTTTTATTTCTGATCCTCCACCTAAAATTCATCTGAGTGTGTAGAAGTTTATTTTTTGTTTGTTTGTTTGCCAGTTTAATTGGGGACTGAGGAGAGATAGGAGTCCATTTAATGTGTACTTACTCTTGAAACTGTGTGCTGAATAGTACATACTTTTAAAATTACAAGTCCTATATCTGTTAGTTGTATCAATCTTTGCTATTGTTAATACTAATTGTATCTTAATCAGGAGCAGATCTCCATGCTGCAGGAAGCACAGAAGCATTCATTCTGGTGTTTTATAAGCTCTAAATATCTCATGAAAAATAATTCGTAGATCAGTTGTATTTTGTTGTTGCATTTCACTGAACGTAGCAGTTCTCTGTGATGCAAATGCATTGTGTTTTTGAAGATGCCTCAGTTTCTCTATTTATGTAGTCTAAACTTTTTTTTAATAAAGCAAAAGGTGTTATCAGCCATCATTTTCAGGCAAAAAAAGTATTTACACAACTGTGTACCTTAAAGTCTGTTTTGCTCTTGTTATCTATCTTAACCTCTGAGAATTCATGTTCTAGGTAAGGTTTTCAAATACATTACGTTTTATTTTCTTATTGCATGGTTTGTGTTTTTTTATTGTTTCAATTAACATCTCCTAGCACATCTTCTGTGTGACTGTGATTTGCTGTGTGCTATTGGTCAGGTGGCTAACTTGAATCAGCAAATCCCCCATGCTGCATGTCTTTGCTGGCACGGATTTGGGTACCTGCCTGTGTCTGGTTGGAAGGCACTAAAACAGAACACTATAGGAGACCTGTTCTAAAATTGTAGTTATTTGTCATTAAAGATTTGATTATATCTTAACAAGATTGTACTTGTGGCTAGGATTATACCATTTACTGATACTTCAGTGCCAGGAGTTTTCTTTTGTGAAGGGCGAATTCACAATAATTTCCTGGAGGTTTGCATTAAAAGAAACTGGTGTCACTGAGTAGAAAACACTTTTTACCTGGAGCACAGTGTTCAAAACATGACCACAGACATTCTTCTGAAATTGTCTTTAATAGTAAGCCTTGTCCTATGTGATAGTAGTCTTACTTTTTTTAGTTAAATTTGCAGGCCCGACCTGCTGCCTTGATGTAGGGACACTAATGAAGTAGTAAAATCTTTCTCCTTTGTGGGCAGTGGCTTTGCTGTGTATTTGTAGGTGGGAATGTCTGCCCTGCCTAGAGGTGTATGTCACTGTTGAACTGATTTTTAGCTTCTGCAGATCTCTTGGCTTCGGGCTAGATGGGTGGCCCATACAAGCCTGAATAAGGTGATGTTTGTTGAGAGCTCCTGGGAATGCTGTGGTTTCCTGCTGGACCCTGTGTGATGGGCTGCCTTGAATTGTGGCAGCTCTCTTGCCTCTGCACCAGACTGTGGTTCCTGCTGCCCAGTTCATTCTTGCAGGAGTTTGAAACACAATTCCCTGTCAAAAAACAGATAGAACACCATTGTTCACTGTGGTACAGTGCCAGATCCTGAAACAGTTGGGTCAATGTTTAGGAATTGCATAATTATCTGGAAGAGTGGGGGTTTCCTTGTAGAGATAGGGGTTTTGGGTTTTGATGTGGATTTTTGGTTTTTTTGGATAAGGCAAAAATGGCTCAAGGAGCAAGAGCTGAGTCACTTCATGCACATGTCCATGGAAGCAGCTTCAATAAGGGCAACAGGGAATAATTGCAAAAGTAAAATTAGTCAAACTTAAATGTTTGCAGTATCAAAATATTTATTGCAACATGGAAAAGGGAAAACATAAACCAGTAAAATCAGTCATTAGGTAAATACTAGCATAGGATCCATGATTTTAAGAGACCTTTTCTACTGGGCACCAAATGTGGATTTTGATCTTATGTTCACATTTTTCTCATGTAAAGATTTTTTTAACATGTCACCAGAAGTATGGAAAAGGTGTAAGTGGAAGATTATTGGCCTCTGCACAACAGAAGGCAATGGAATTTTCTAGAATGATTTTTTCCTACAAAGCTGTAAATTAATAATTGTGTTATTACTTCTGTAGTATGGCATAAAATAAGTTACCTATGCCATTGTAAATTGCTTGAGTCTCAAAGTTCGTAAGAGTCTACACGCCTGCTTTAAGAAAAAGGAAACAAAGAACGAGACAGAAATAAATTAACTTGGCTTAGAGTCAAAGCATTGTTAATACATGTGGCAGGATAGCAGACACAAAATTGGATGGAGAAGAAAAAAAGAATATAATTAAAATGTTATTTTCTCCTCTTTCCAGTTACCTGTCTTCTTTTGTTATTCATATACACTTGTTGAAATTGCATGTGAATGATTGATTGACTCAGCGACTTCATTGTAATAAATTATGTTTGATGTGCTCTCTTGAAAAAAATCTTTTGAAATTCTGTCTCTTTTCTTAGTCTGCTGACCTTGTGGCTTTTAGTATCTTGTTTCCCATCTGCCTGATTCCGTCATAATCTGAGCATAACTTTTCAGACCTTAATGCAGCTCTCTTTTTGTTCTGATTTAAGTAAGTCTGTAACACAAATATGGGATTTGGCCATCAACAGTAATATTAGAAAGGAATGTTGAAATGTGTGTTCCCTTTAATGATGTGAAATAAAGAAATGCTTATCTGTAGATATTTGATAATACATATTTACAGTGCATAGATCTGTCTCTACAAGCAAATGAATACAGAGATGTCTGTATCATTGTATTATATCTGCTTTAATGTTACAAGTTCAAAGGTTACTTTTAAGGATTATTTCTTAATTAAAGGAGAAAAGAAATGGGTCTATAAGGTTTCAGGAAAGCAGTTTAAAATATAGATTTAAAACTACTTAGCTGAATATGTCATATGGATGTACCCAAACTCCAGTTTGAGAGATTTATTTTATTACAGATATTTCTACTGCAAGAAGTGTCTCTAGCAATGAGGTCCTGTGTCTTGAATTACAGGGGAATTTGGAGAAATCGATTTACATTGTTACAAACAATTTTTTTCTAAGGGATATAATGTCTGTAAAATGTTCATTTGGGATATCTTTTTTTTGCCAACAGTTCAGCAGTTTGCTTAACAGCTGTAAGATATAGGTAAATAAATTCTTTGTGTTCTTTATTAATGACATAAAGTGTATATGCCAAAAAGTTTTTTTGCACAGTGCCTTTTTAGGGGGACTAAATCTTCAGAGAAACTAAAGAGAATGAACTGAGCCAGGAAGAGAGGAAAGGGAAAAGTGTGGTAGTCCTGGGAAGTCTATGACAGTTTCATGGGACAGTAGAAACAGAATCATCTTCTAAGTTTGCTGAACTCATCAGAGAGTTATTATGAATGTGGCAAAAGGCCACAGAGTTCACTCAACTGTGTATTTTTACACAAAACACAAAACACTGATGTATTTACTTTGATGTAACCTATATAAGTTTATTTGTTTGGTGATGATACTACGGTTACTGCTAGTAATTAATTTTGTCTGGCTAATTTGTCTATGAATAAGGTACCTAAATCAGAGAAGGAAGTCAAAGAAAGCCAAAAGCTTTTTACCTTCATGATTTGTTGAAAAAACAGTAATAAGCAAACCAGTTTCGTAGGTTACATAGGCATATGCATTCAAGCAAGTGATCAGTATATTGACTGAAATGGAATTATTCTTCATACTAAGTAGCAAGTTGAACTGAGACCTTGGTATAGTCTGCGCAACTGTTAGTTCCAACATTGCCATCTTTACTAAGCTCTGACTTCCCTGGCTTTTTCAGTCTCTTGCTACTGAAACAAGTCAGAAGCAGATGCTTTAGTGGTGAAATTTCAATATCTAGCAAGCATTATGTTTTAATCCCTTTTTCCCTAGTGTACTGTGAACAAGTGCTTTGGAGAAATCTAGATGTGTGTTTTTTTCTATTACTGAAAATACTACATTCTTCTTATCAGGGAAGCTGAAGCAATTTGCAACACTGTGTTAGGAAGATATATTTTTAGGGATAAAAGTTTTTTGTGAAGAATTTTGCTTATGAAACTCCAACCCCTATTTCTATAGCATAAAATGTAGAAACAAATGGATGGAATGAAATCTTGGCTTGATTACATTCAATATCAATATTTTGGGATTTCTGTTTCACTAGGTTTTAATTCACTGTGTCCTTCCCAGGGTTAAGTTTGATATAGCATTTCCTGTACAGAAAATGGGGAAAGTTAAATGTATATTCATGGTCTTTAGAAGTAAAAGCTGGTTGTAATGGATGCATCTCACCTGTTGGTGAAATTTGTGTGTAATGTGGCAGCTGTGTAGTGTTGCATACAAATACAGAAGAATATTTAATGAATAATATTTCATCATCACTGCAGAGCCATTTGGAGTGGTTGTGAGTGTGACCCCAAACTGAAAAATGGCAGGAATGATGGGTCAAGGCTATGTGTTACTAATAAATGACACACTCTTGTAACTCATTAAGTCTCTCTCTCTAATCACGGTGTGTTTCATTCTATATTGCTGAGGGAAGTTGCAAACTAGGGAAAAAAAGTTCTTTCTACATACTCCTAGTTCCATTTCCTTAACTGCTGAGATTTTCCTGGGGACCAAAGGACAGACGTGATTCAATATTTTAGCCAAATTAAGTGACACTGGGCTATAGAAAGCTGGAGCTGAAATCCAGCTACAAAATGCTTTACAACAGTACTCAGGAATAAGCAATTTTATTTGTAGTTAGTATATACAAATATAATTTTTGTCAGTTAGTTAGACTCTTATTTGCTGTATATTTTCTTAGGTTTCCTGCTGTACTAAATCACTGCATCCATTATTTACAGTTAAATATTTTCTTTAAATGTTACAGTGACACATTCACATTGTCTTTTCAGAATATATGGAGAAAGAAGAAGAAAATGAAATTACTTTTGTTTCCTGGGAATTCTGATATAATTCACATATTGGAATATGAATGGTGGACTCTAAATTAATTGCGTGTTTTGTTGTAGATTAGTCTGATTAGTAGGTACAAAACAGTATACACTCTTTGATCATCAAAGCAAATTTCTTCCATCTAATGGGTGAAATATGGAGAAAATAATATTTTTGGAAAAAAATGTTCACATGGTCTACTGTTTAGGCAAGCACTTGCACTTACTGGTGCTGCTAGTTAACAGAATAAAAGAAAAGTCTTGTGTCTGATGAAGTAGTGATAACCTTCCATGGTAAATATAACGCTTTATTGTGTTACTTGGCTTCAGATATTGTCACACAGTGTATTATCTCAAAGAATTAAGAATAAAGAATCTGCTATAGATTATAACAGAACCACTGATTTCCATGCATTACTGCATCACAAATGTTCTTTTTGCTAAGATATAATCATACTTACAAAATATATATTAAGACTCTTACATTCTGGTTCCTAAGTTAGCATGCTGTATTTTCCTCAAAGTTAATATTTTTCCAGTTCTGTCTGACTAATAACTTGCTAAATCTCTCCTTATCTTCTAATGACAGGTGATTTATCAAGGCCCACCACTTAATTAATATTACAGAACATGTGGGGAGCTGAAGAATTCAGAAATATTTTTCATAGCTTGGACATGTAAAATGAGAAGCATAGGAGAAAACAAAAAGATAATCTTGTAACTGAGAAAAAGTCTTTGTGATTTAAGCATGGAAATGAGGTTCAGGAAATGGTGAGTTCTCTCCCACAAATCCATCATGCTTCCCACTAGGCTTCAGACAAGACACTTCTGCTGCTAACCATTCTGCAAAATATTTAGGGTGACTTTCTCTTATCTCTCAGGGTAGTTTAATGCTACACGTGTCCAGCATTACTGGTGTTATGGGGAATGTATTAATTTTTGAGTTTATTGAGTTGTACTTAAATGAGCACTTCTGTGATATAGCTGTAGCTTGAGTTTTTCTCATAGTAAAAAGTATACAAAACATATAATATCTAAAGGATACTTTTGTGACATGAATTTGTGAACTTATGTGTCTGAAGCACATAGAAAGAAATCTCAGAGAAGTTGTCAGTGAAGTTTCAGCTTTCCTCAATACTATACTTTTTTTCCATTTTCAGGTTGCATGTCTCACTCATGTAGCAGCTAATTACCTTAATTGCAAAATTGAAGCAAAACGCTGGGGTACTGCTCATGGGAGTATTGTTCCATATCAGGTAAGCAGAAAGCATTAGGGTTTTTTTCCTTAGAATTAATTATTTTATGTATTATGAGATTGAGAACTGACTTTTCCCATGACCTGTAGTCTGTAATGTGTCTGTGTCTAGGTATGATAAGGTTCTGTCGTTCATTGTCATTTCTCCATTTTGCATATTTCTTCGTCAGCAGTAGATTAGTAACAGAACACTGAAATAGATCAAAGGTGTTTGCTGAAACTGGATGGCCTTAAAGCTAGCATGATGACTTGATTAGTTTTCACCCAACAGAGAAACCTTTTTTTTTAAGGGTTACCTGACTTCCATTCCATACCAGTTATAAACTGAGATATTTCAATCTTTTCCCTCTGAATTTTGGTGGTTTTATCTTGTGGGTCTACAAGAGCAGCCTAAATGGCCAAGATAATCTGGCAGTGCTACATATTTGTAATTGTCTATTGATTTTGCTACAAATCACTTCCTCAGTGAGACAACAGGTCGACAAAAGGAATTAACCAGAAGTCAGATTTCCTCAGCAGAATTCATACTCTGCTACATCTAATGAAGGGTTGACATTCCTTAAAATAACATGACCTTCATCATATAAACAAGCACAGGAAAAAAAATCTCACTTCAAGTTTTATCTTACTTTTGACCAGTGTGGTAAACTCTTCTAGTAAACAAAAAATTTGTTCTTTTCTAGCTGTTCATTTTGTGTTCTTTGATGGAGGTCATGCCTTTATGGAGACTTGAGCATATATTTAAATTTTAAAAAATCTATTCTTTATTTCATATTTTTTGGCATTTCTTATCAAATAGTCATGTTTGAACCTAGCTAGGCAGAGCCTGTATTTCTTAATTTATGTCCAGAGTCCTTTGAGTCTTGAAAGAGACAGTTTCCAGAATTTGTCTGGGAGAACTGCACCTAAACATTGCTGAGTTTCTTTATTCTCTCCTTTTTTAGAGAAAGTGAGGGAAATTTAGTGTACAGTCTTTCCAGTGGTGACGACTGTGGTGATCATAATTGAAAGATTTTCTGCTTGTGACCATAAAATCTGAAGCAAAAATTTTCCACTATTATGCAGAACTCTCTCACTACCTAGTGACAACCAGGCCTCCTCAGGTCTAAAACCAAAATGAGTTGGTTTTGTAAGGACTAAGTCTACTTGATCTAGGAGACTTTTTCCAACACTCGTACTGCATCATCAACTGTCTTGTTACAAATTAGCTACAACAAATGGCAAATTGTCTCAGACCAATGGGGAGGTGTTGTGGCTCTTTCAGCAAGAACGGGTTTAGTCCTGCAGTATTCTTGTCTCCAGTGCTACTGGTGTAGCAATATGGGTGTGTTTTCTAGAACCAGCTCTGCATGACCCCAGTGTAACCAAGCATCCATTACACAAGTATTTATATTCTGCTGTGTTTCTGTGATACGACCTTTGGGTGCAAGCCTTTTTGAACTTTAGTACTTTGAAAGTGTAAAACAGATCTGAAGTATCTGAAGTTTGTATAAGCAAACCCAAAAACCTTACTAAACAAAATGTTTTATCTTCACCATACGGCATTTGGCTGAATAACTGAAACTTGCATTCTTTTATGTCCTTTTGGCCTTTGTTTTTGCACAGTCAAAATGAAAAGCATACATTGAGTATCCTTTGTTTCTTTTTTCATAGACAGCTATTTAGGTCTAGGAGATTGTTTTGGGTGTTTTTTTATTTACTCTAGATTAGTCATTATTAAAATAACTATTTTTTGGAAAAAAATCCTAATAAAACTATGGTTCCTGTGTTTCTGTATGCTGTTTCTGTAGTAGGTATTAGAAATATTACCTCAATATTATAAATGATTTTAATCTCAGTTTTCTTTTTCATAAACCAATAATTAGGCTGGACTTTTTATGGGTAGAGTTGTGTGTGTATGTATTTATGGCTTAACATTGCATCAGCTTGCATGGTTGCAATTCTGATTGTAACCGTACGAATATTTTGGGTTTTAGAGTTTTTTTCCTTTACTAACTTATACTTAGATTGAAAAGCTCTTCATAAACTTGAATTAACCCTCACTATTGCTATTGTACTAGTTTTATAGTTTCTCCCACAGCTCATTTGTAATATAGTAATTTGTAATATAGAACAGATCTCTGAAACCTGAACTTCATTCCTCATTCTAATGTTGAATATACTGCCTTTTTCTTACTAAGCTAATGACTGTCACAACACTGATTTTTATAAATTTTGTTTTTGTTTCAAGATATTTCATGCAAGTGAACTGCAATTTGTTCAAATTATGAAAAACACATTTCAGAAAACTGAATTTCTATAAATTTCAGAACAATTAGGTGGTAGCAAACTATTGGTTATTTTTTCACATGTCCTTTCTTTTCTTTTCTTTTCCTGTATTTTGAGTGTTTATACAGGTAATAAATTATGAAGTGATACAGAGTATACAATTCTGTAAAATTGTCAGATTATGTTAAATCATGGAAGATCGGGTAGACATGAGATCATCATATTGATATTAAAAAGGCAAAATCAAAATAACTTACATCATCGTTCAGTGTGAGAGATGTCTGATCAGAGTCACAATAGAGCACTGACCAAAACAATAAAAACCTTGTTAAAAGCATCGTAAATATGTACATAAAAAGTACTTTTTTTTACTTACAATTGTTACAATAAGTGTTCTGTATTGAATGCTATGGTAGCTTTTATTTCACTGAGCTTCAGCTGAATGAATTTGTTCAAAATATCTTTGCAAATGGCTCTATTCTATTTACAAGGTCAAATTTACCTTTGACTGTATCTCTGTTATTTCACTGAATTTCCCTATTGCTTCTTGACTGAAAAACTAGCAACATAATTTGTCCCTGAATGTGTTCTCTAGATTGACCTTTATTACTTTTCTTTGTATTTTAGAACATAAAAATTAAGCATTAATGGGAAGATGGGTTTTCTCCTTCCTGAAACAATTAGCATCACTGAAAATCTATTTATGGTTCGATCTGAGGTGTTAAGTTTGGTATGCAAGGGCTTTCATATTCTTAAGGTTTTTCTCCTTTTCTGACAATGTGCTGACTTTGTGACATGATCATCTGAAATGTCTTGAGTTTTCAGTTCTGTGCATTCATTACCAGAACCCAGAGGAAAGGATTCGAACGTCTTTTGAGTATGCAATGTCTCCCAGGGTTCCTGTAAAACTAACTGTAAAGATTTACCATGGATTTTTAATAGAGGTGACATTTGCAATGTGCTACAGAGATGAAGTACTCTAGATTCTTATCAGCCTGTCCTGGGGTGACTTTATGATGCTGTGTCCCCTATAACCTGCTCTATGCCAGACATGAATCCTGTGCCTTTCTGTGTCTTTAAGCTGGGTCCAGGAGAGGGGGAGAGAATAAGCCAAGTGAATTCTTCAGGACGATTGTGTGCTCAAGGACACATACACTCCCCTGTGTTCTTACAGCTGCGGAGCTGAGGAAGCACCTTCGTGCTTTTACCCAGTTTTCAGATCTGTTTCTCAGGAGAGAGACGGAGAGTTAAAATTCTTTGCTTTTTAGTTAGCCTGCTAGCTGAGGCAAGAAAGTTTTTTCCCTGGGAGTTTGGCTTCTTCTTCTTTTCTTCTGGACCGTTCAGCAACACCAGAACATCACAAGGAGGCCTTACACCACGGCCCAGGGAGGCAGGGGGCGCCAAGCTGCAGCCCAGCTCCAGAGAGAGCAAAGCCACACCCTCAGAAAGGACTCAGGTTTTCTCCACAGTGAGAGGTTTTATTATTTGACATTATTCATTCTTTTTTTTTGGTGCCTGCATGCACTCTGCTTGTTAAATAAATAGCTTTTTTTTCACTTTCCTCCTAGGAATTTCTTTCTGAACCTGGTGGGGGAGGGGCTGCTGAAATCTGCCTTCTATTAGAGGATACGTTCATTTCGAAGGTTTCCTCCAAATTTGTCTCAAACTGGGACACAGCCAAAATCAGAAATAGTTTTTTGAGTCCTGAAACCTTCATAAGAAATTACGTACTTTGAGCATATCTGCTGTTTAATCAGAGCAATGTAGCTTGAATAGGTCACTCCTGTGATAGTTCATGTAATCAAATCCCAATTCGTTTGGTTTCAAGTGTTAAAACACAAACCCCGAGTTCTGGGCTGTATCTCAAAAATAATTAGTACAATTTTTTAAAAATAGTTTCTATAATGAGACACCTTGTTTAGCAACAGCTGCTCCATGATTATCCAGAGGAAATCAGGGCTTAAAAGCATCCGGTTTACATAATTGTGCTGAAAAGTAAAGTTCTTACTGTCTTCCACTTGGGGTGATAAGGTCTTTCCTCATTCTAGAGGTTTCAGCAATGTAGCGCTCTTGCCTGTACCATGCATGAGATCAGGACATTCACATTTTCATCTTTCAATTGGCCCACTTGGAATTCATTGTCCCAAGAAAGTCTATCTAAATGGAATGTTTACAGGATGTTTCCTGTGGCAGCTTATCACCCTTGCCATCAGACACCCTGGGCAACTGGACAGTACTTTCAGAGGCAAACTTTCAGAAAAAGGTATAGGGCTGTTTCCTCTCAGGCCATAATGACTGAAGCCTATTTAGAAAACTGAGAAACCATGTTCTTGCAGATATCTAATGAATATTATAGTATTTTTGTTACAGATTTGTTCCTAAGACTCACAGGGTTTTCTGAAGTATAGTTCACTATATTTTCAGAATGTGAAAAGGGCACAGCCATTCTGAATGGAAGTTGAAAACATGAGACAGAAAAGAAATTACTATTTTAACCAGTTACCTTTTCTGTTGTCTGAACTATACATTGTAACAACTCATCAGACCCAACACTAATGGTTTTTTGTGTTAGAGCATCACTTAGATTCTTTAAGCATCAACTTCTGTTTGTGCTAGGCATAAGATTTCCTTCATATGAAGAAAATATCTCAGTGTCAAAGTCAATTGAAATGTGTTAGGAAAATCAAAGTATAAACTCACAAGGAAGTTAAAGGTATGAGGTATTAGGAAGATGAGCACAGTCTTAGATAAAATATCTCTGCATTATTTTTATCATCTGCATCTCATACTTTTTGGTCATAGAATTTCATACTGTCCAGGAGTCTTACAAAGAAAATTCCACACGTGTCACTTATGTCTCATCACAGGAACAAAGAAATTCAGGTTTTGACCTGATTCATCTGTCAGAGATGCTTTTCACACGAAGGCACAATGTGCACCAATTTTTCTAAATCAGCTCTAGAGAATCTCTCAGAATTTCAGTCTCTTTTTTTTTTCTTTCAGTAGAGAGGACAGCAGAATAATGTCAATCATTTAGAAATTTCAAACTGCTTATTCCATGCAAAAATGGTGATATGTACTAATTTTCTTGTCTGTCTTTATGTGGTTTTGTTGGATACTTCTGCAGTTAATGAATCTTGGAACCAAAAGCAACAAAGAACAGAACTTTGATTATTTGCAAAGTTTTGTTTTGTACATGAGACTGTCCTTAAATAAATTCAAAATGGAAAAAAATCTTTCTGCTCTATGTTAGCCCAGTCTAGGAGAACATGGAACTTATGCACAGGAAAGAAGTAAAATACAGATTTTTTAGGGGGGAGAGGGAACTTTTAAATTCAGGCAAGGCAAGATGACCCTTCTTACTCTGTGAACATTATCTACATAACACTCACCTGGACTATTTAGACTACCCTTGGGGGCCCATTTTCCTATATTTTTCTTCTAGGCAATGAAGCATATATACCACTTGACATGAAAATTAAATGTATTCCCAGATCAACTGAATAGAAACTTTGTGTTCTCAAGCAGCAAAGCGTGTTCTCTCACACTATGTCGATAATATTTCCAAAGAACAGTTTGGTCATCCTCACGATAAATGTCTTTACTCATATGATGAATACCCAATACTTTAGTAGCCTTGATCTACTTACTTATAGGTTTGTTTTTTAACTATCTGCTTCCTTTATGTCTTTATCTTACAAGGCACAAGAAAGAGTGAAACCAGAAAAGCATGTGTCATAATGGATTCTGTAAAACAAGAAAACAAGAACATCATTTGCAGGACTTTTTCCCTTTCTTTCTTTTTGAACAAGTTTGTATTTGTAGATTTCTGTACTAGATTTTTTTCAGAAGTTTTCTACTGTGGTATGAGTAGATTAACCACTGGCTGCACAAATGTTTTGGTTTTGTTGTGATTACAGAGGACTAGAATTGTCACTCTGCTTGGTAAGAAGTGCTGGAGTACAGATGCTTTTCCTTGCCATTTTAGTAATTGAAAAAGTATAGTAATTGTCTTTGGCAATCTCTGTAGAAAGATGCTCATTTATGAGCAATTAATTCTAGTTATTCAAACCTGACAACATTATCCTGATAATTTTGTGGGGATTGTCCTTCAGTGGATTGTCAAGCCTCTTTCCTGGCAGAGCAGCTGTCTGGAAACCAGTTCGGTAGGTTTGCCTTGGGCAGTTTTAGATATGCTCTCAGTATATGATACAAGATGTAGTTACAAATTCATTCATATATATCCTCTCCTGTCAGAGACAGCACATTAAAGAAACTGACCTTGTATGCACACAGACAGCTTCTACCTGTACACAGGGAATTTTCAGATTGAAATAAAATGCATTTTTAATTGAAAACCTGACACAGTTTTATTTCCTGAAGGAAATCCTCCTGCACTTCTCATTTTAAGCAATGCCTGCAAGATATTTTTTAATGTCTCTTATACTTTGAATTTTCAAAACAGGTATGGATAATCACAATTATTGTTAAGGAATGATAGTTGACAAATGAGATGGTCTCATTTTTGATCTCCTGGGAAATGTCACAGACTATTCTGGTATATGCACTTGTATATTTGTTTGTACTGACATATTTATTTACACTTATTTAAAATGAATGTACATTAAGATGATTCATCTGTCACTTGTCTGTGGACACATGAGAAAAACTAATTAAACTAGGATAGGAATACAGGTGTACTGATGTTCAGTGTCATTTAGTGGATGTTTGTCTTTTATGTCTATGTCAATTGTTTCCTCCACATTTGCCCGTTCCTGGGGGGAGGGATCTAGTTGGTATTATTTACAGCAAACAAGTTACAAGGTTACTGAATATTACAGATTTGTATATTCATGTCAAAGTTAGTTCTTAGGAAGAGCAGTTTAACAGAGCCCTGATCAGTAGAGGGCTCTTCAAATTGTAGCTGGTTGGAAAGTGATGAAAGTAGGATCTGTGGGATTGTAGAGGAGATATTGACTGCAGATGGATCACTGCTTTCTTCTAATCTGCTTATTGTATCCAAGGCAGAAGAATAAACTTTACTTTTCCTTTTCTGAACATATGTTTCATAGCCATTGTATTACTATACTGTGCAGCCACTCTTAAGCTGCAACATGTTTAAACAGTCTGAAAGAGAACTCAGAAATCTGTGTGCAGCAGGATTGCTAAATGACTCCTGTCATAATAACCTGCATATATATATGTACATAAGCAGGGGCTTGTTCTTGCTGTGTGAAGCTTGTGTCAGTTTTGGTTGGGAGCAGTTGATTGTTATGAAAGGGTATGTCCACTAGATGTCATTCATGTAATCTAGTTTTTGTTGCAGCATTTACTTCTGAAGAGCCTTGTAGGATGGTGGATACAAATTACCAGCATTATTAGCTGTTTTTCTATATGCTGTGCTTTTGACTTTATATGTGCGTGGCATGTTACAAAATAGTATTACAATTGTCTCTGTGATGGGTTTGGTGCACCACTTAGTCTAGAACTCCTGTCTTTGCCTATTTTTGCTTACAATAGCATTCACTGTTGCATGAGTAGATGTGTTATATAAGAGCACCCAGGTGAGCTGCATGTAGTTGGTAGCTCTCTGCAAGGAGAGGTATGAGTATAGAGGTCAAGGCATTATGCCCCAAAGGAAAACAAAAATATAATGTGATTAATAAGATTCCATCTCAAATGTGATCTTTTCTAAGCTCTTTGTAACTAAAAGAGCAGTCCTTTAGAAAAGTGTGTGTCTAATTAGGAAAGGGAACTCAAATTTCAGAAACTTACATAAGTGGATTTATATACTGACATATCTTTGCCATAAAACTATGCTTAAATATCTGAGGGACTTAAATTAGAATCACTTTAACCTATCTTAAATAAAATACCCTGTATGTGGACAAATCAGAAGTGCATCTGAGCATTCAGATGGATGGGCTGATACAATCTGTACTGACTGATATTAGCAAAGAGCTGTTTCACCCCCTGCCTCCCTCCACCTAGCTTTTGTAGTATGGCATGTGCTAGTAACTGCTAGCCAGCTTCTGGGAAGACATATCCATACTCTCATTGAAGAGCAACTGCTGCAGCATTGGCCTGTGCTATTTCCCACTTTCAGCTTGGAGCAGCTACAGTGAAACTGGAAGCTGGAGATCACAGCTTCTTCCAACCTCCCTTTCCCCTTCCATATGGAATAAAGAATTTCTCTGCCCTGTGTAGTCAGCCAGAGGGCAGGATGGGGAAGTGATAATCCTCTTGGAATGAGCACTTGCATGAAAAATGATAAATGCTACATTGCATGGGGATTAACACTTGCTTATGAACTTGCTTTTAATGGAGTGATGCTTCTCTTTCAGCAATGTGAAGGTTCATTGTACTCATAGACCTGATTAAGAACCTTTACCACTGTTCAACCAAAAGGGAACCATCTGCCACCAGAGACATAAAGCTGTTCAAAGCTGTTTCACTCTTTTGCATATTGTCCTCAAGTGTGTAAACCACTTACTTTCACATAGCATTTACTTCCCTAAAGAAATGCTTGTTCCCCACATCTCATCACAACATTCTTCTTTCTCCCAGCATGAGAACTGCATTTCTGCTCACATTTAATGCATATGTTTGAAGTCTGTACTTTTATCTCCATGAAACTCTGGAACAGGACTACCCAGAGCTAGCTTAATGAATGGAGTGGCTATATAAATCACATCTATTTTAATTTCTTTGATGGGAGAGTTTGCAGTGAGGATGTTCACAGAGTGGGTCAATCCGTGAGTGGAGTTTGTGAAGCTTGTTTGGTATCTCTAGATATATTTGATATTAAGCACTGCTTCATAAAGATTTGATGCACAAACTGATTGCTGCTTTGCAGGATGACCCCTTCATGTCATCAAACCTGGTCATTAAGCTAATTTCCAAGCACTGATGTCTGTTAATAAATTTGGTATGGGCTATATTGTTTTCTCAAAAAATATTGCCTTACTGCTACAATAAGTTGAGCTCCACTGGAATCAAAACTGTGATACTCCAGTACACTCCTGAGAATTTAATAGGAAGGGTAGTGAGAGGGCTTTTGTTCCATTTTCAAAAATGACTTATGAATTATCACTCTTGTTGTCTTTCTAAAGTATTGAAGATTTAAACGCTAAATCTAGTTATGAACATAAGCTTTACCTGTGCAGTGCTTTTTAATGTTTCTCATGCCCTTTGCTACATTCAGATATAATGTTGCACGATGCTAAACTAGGTATTTTTTACTAATGCTCTCACAAATAACATTTGATGGCAAAAAAGTTTAAAAATTGTAATCTAAGGCTTTGTCTATTATTAAACCACTATTATTACCAAAATTCTTTTGTTTTCCTTACTTTTTAATAAGTAGTAATTCATTTGTATTGAGAGGGATAAGGGTCAAGGTGTGAGAAAAATTTTTTAAAAGTAGTTCTCTGTTTTGACAAAATCATACTTCCTGACCATCACCTAAAACACGCAATACTCGCTGTTGGAATCTGCTCTTCTAATACAAATTAAGCTAGAGAAATTGATCTACATCTGTATCCCCAAGGGAACCTCAACCAGTTTTATCCAGTCTACACCTTCACCTTTGTTCACTTATATCTACGATAGTTTTGACAGATGTTTTTTCCAATTTCTATTCACCAGAAGTTTTGCAATACTTGCTACAGTCTTTATGTAGTTTTTCCATGCCCTCTGAGAGGACTAAAATAAATAATTCTATTTTCAATAAGGAAGATCGAACCTGGATTTAGGGATAGGTTTTTGGTTATATAGTTAGTGATATGTTATAGCAGTTGATCACCATGTTGCATCTAGCAAGTTTTTACATATGTAAATAAATACATGTATAGCTCATCTACAATGCTCTTTTTCCTGGATTACATGAAGTCAGTTCATTCATGTTTCCCCCAAGGTTATATTTTTTAAACTTCTTTTATCTTTTTGATTTTATCTCTGGTATGATTTCCACTTCAAGTGGTTTGTCCAGATCTAGCCAGTGTCTTAAGTGGATTCTTCATGTTTCTGAGTAACATGAAGAGCTTTCACATGCATTTAAGGCACCTGAGAATAACTTGCTTTAGCTTTTTAACAGCAACACATTGCTGTGTCTCCTTCATCTCAGGTATTCTGTTGCCAGGGTAGAAGAACAGCATATAGTTCTATGCCTAAACTTTGCTGATTACTTGCCAGCTGCAGCTTTCTTTTGATTTATTGTTAAAAGGTTCTTGTTCTTCCTTTGTCTGTGTTCCATGATTTTTGTTTTGTTTCACTATGGCTCATTTTGCACAATAGTTGTTAGTCATCCGTTACACTGATGACTCCAAATCCAGGGAAGCCTGCAGAAGTGAGTTCAATGCTGGAGTGACCTCAAGTCTGAGGTAGCAGAAACCAAAGCAATTGTCTATGATCTTGGTTTATGTCAGCTATAGCAAGTTGAAGGTACTCAGATTTTGAATGAGGATGTCTCTGTGTGGTTTGATGAACTTTTTAATTTTTGTCATGTTAGTTTTACATCATTAGTCATCTGTCTGCTCCTGGGTGTTTCTAGGTAGACGAAGCTAGAGATTTCAAAAAGTTGCAACAATATGGAAGATCCAACTTGTGTTTCATATTTTGTACTTTATATTTTCTATATTTTATGCTTTTGAAAGCTACCAGGGTAAAGAGTGGAAGTTAAATTATCTTAGTGGAAAGGCCATTCTTTTCTAGATAAAAATAAAAAGCAGATAAAAGGTTATCCTTTAATTTGCTGTCAGTTAATATTAGTTGTGCTTCATGTGGAATGGCCATAATAATAAACAAATAGGAAGTTGATGTGACTTCAAATAGAGAAACAGTAGCTGAATCTATGTAACAGTTAAATCCTAACATAAAGACAAGGAATATAAAATACTACAAATACCGATGTTAGTCTGTATGATCATGTCTCTTCTAATCAGAGACAAGTTTTTAACCTTGTCAAATTTATCTTTGGCATATGTGGTTATGGTAGTGTCTAGAGAGTTTTGACCATGAATAATAGTTGTAACAATGCAACAAAGGCTTTTGTAGTATACTCAAGTTATTAACTTAGCTCATTGGGGCAGAGACTGAATTTTAATTTGGCTTGAGGCTTAGAACAATGGACCCTGAGACTTATTTTAGTGCTTCCACAAAACCAAGAATAATTTTTTCCTCTTTTGTGTACAAGCTTACAGTATTTTATTTAAGGATTTTAAATATAGGACTGAATGTCTTGAAGTAATTCTATGATATCACTTTTTTTTCCACGATGTTACCCATTTTTACATACCCAGTTGACATTCACCACTTCGTCAAAGTTGGGACATAAATGGGAAATATAAATGACCATCACATGATTGCTGAAATTAGGAAACAATCTGAGATTTATTTAATACCTACAGTGTTTAGTGATGTATTTAATCCATGAATGATGAGGAGGACCATGGGCAGGAATAGTATGTATATTTGTATTAAGAGTCTGATCAGGTAGCTCATTTAAGAGAATGTTATTAGTGAAACCTCTTAGCACTCCTGCATAATTATGCTATCTTTTCACTGTTACCTTTTCCAGCTCCTTGGAGATTCTTAAGTAATTTATTTCCTGCCATTTAACAGTTTTGAGTAATAATGATGATGAGAAAACAGTTAAATAGTTTCTTTTTTCAAGTACCAGGTGCTGAAAGCAACTGAGAATGCCAGTGGTTTCCTGTACATCTTGTGCAAGCTTCTTCAAACTTGAGTTGTATAAGCCTTTTTCAGATTAAAAAAGATAAAATAAATGATTTGTAGTCGAGACATTGGACTGAAACAAAGAAATGTAGTTCTATGTTTGCTTGCAGAATAGCTGTGTTATTTCTGGTTGGGGTGTTAGTTGCAACCTCATTTAATGTGACACTGATTTTTAGGTGAGTGCTCCCAGTCCATTTTTAATACAAGGTAGAGCAGTTTCTTGAAATCACCAGTTCCAGATTGCAGCAAGTAACAGAGTGGTAGTTACTTCCAGAATTTGTGCTGCTGTGTTTTTTATCACATTTCTATCTATGTTTTGAGATTTAATTACTGTTTTTGGGATTTGAGTAGGGCACTTTTGCATGCCCCTGCTTCATCTTTAAAAGAGTTGACCTATTCCTTCTACTTTTCTCCTGTTTGGTCTCTATTTAAATAGTAGGCTGTTCATAAGATGTTGATTATTTGTGTCTTGCAGGCTGTGACTGCATGGCATTGAACAGTGCAATGTACAGGAGCTAGTTTCAATGCTGCAAGCAGGGAACAATCATAAACAGTCCTGGATGGGGCTATCCCTTCTCTATGTAAGATCATCTTTAACAATATTGCTTTACACAGATATTTGCCTGACTTGTTCTGGGACTCCACAACCGCTCAAGCAGTTCATTCTAGTGCTTCGCTATTCATTATCTCAGTGGCACACAAGGCAATATGTTAGGAATATTCAGATCAGACATTAAGAAAAGCTCTCTAATAGAGAAGACAGATTCCATCCTCTTTTCAGTAGTCTTTTATGATCTTATGGGCTTGTATGTCTCAGACTTCTCTAGGCTAAACGTTCTCAGCTTGCTTAGTCTTTCCCCTGAGATCGCACTTTCTAGAACTTACTGTTATTCTCTTTACTTTCCCTTTGGAACACGTTATTTTTGTGGCATCCAGAACTGAATGCATTACATTACTCCAGTTCCAGTTTTATCAGCTTGAAGTACAACAGAAAGAATATTTTGTGAATCTTCTGGGTTCTGCTGATGATCTAAAATGCCACTTTAATACTACCTTGCTGTTGCAAAGGAGTCTTTGTTTAATTCATATTCTGTTTGTGAAATGTAAATTCTGGATCCTTTTCTCTTGCATGCAAATTATTCATGTCAGTGAATTACTCATGCCTAATTGTAGAACCTCCCAGCTGTTTTTCATTGTTGAATTTTACGCTCTGCTTTCAGATTTCATCTCCCAGTTAGCTGCAAACATTTTCAGTTCTATTTAGTCTGCCCAGTACTTGCAATTCCTTCTAGTTTTCTTGATCTTCAACTTTGATGTATGTCCTTTCCTCTCTCAATATCTGCGTTTTTAATGAGAATATTGAAATGATCTGTGAATAGTTGATAGTATTTTTTCACACTGACAAATAGTTCATAACCCATTTGGGTGATATCCAGCCAGTTGATAACTTGTTTTCTCCTGTGGTCTTACTTAAATTATACTGCCCTTCTCTGTAGTCTGGTGTGCAGAGACAGACACCTAAATCAATGTATTTGAACTTTGGAAGACAATATTGGCTGTTAGCCTTCCTCTGGTTGTTTGGTGGGGAATGTATGTGTGTCCTTCTGGGAAGGAAGTGCTGACATATAATTTGCTTGATTTTATTATTTTTTTAAAATCAATCACTGTGTTTGCATGTTTCTAATCTCTAGTATCTCACTTCTGTCCCCAGGATGCTAGTGTGTAGCTTCCTCAGACTCTACTGCAAGGATTCTAGAAAAAATCCTAGCAGATAGTGACACTTGGAAACACTGTTTTCAGAAGAATGCTGTCAACACAGCTTTTTCATAATCTAGCTCAAGTTTCATTGTATGTTGCCATGTTGGTGTGCTGCTGTACCTTTTCTAATGAATTCACTGAGTATAGATTGTGTAGTGCAGAAAAGTCAGTAGGCATTCTTTTAATGCAAATACCAAGCACCTAAAATAGTTACATGTTACATACTGTAAACAGGAGGCAGATGGGTTGCTCTTGGAGATTGTGAATGTTCATAGGATTCAAGAGGATCATGAGTTAGTTTCAGATGGCATTGATTACTGTGCTGAACATGTTAGACACCCAAACTTAGACACCCAAATCCAACTGAATCCTTTAGAAGTGCAAGTTTAGTATGGCTTCAAGGACATGTAAGACCTGTTGATTAATTTCTGTGTTATGGTTTATGAATTTCACTTGGAAACTGAAGTTAAAACAATATCCTCTTGATGAATGTGCCAATTCCAGGTTTTATGTAAAATCCCAATCCATTATGTGAAGAATTTATGTAAAGAAACACTGGATAGACAGCAAGTTTACTATGAAATAAAACTTTGTGAAAATGAGGTTCCAAATATTTAAATATTGACAGATGTGCTGATTTTCTCCTTGTCTGGCATTAAATTAGTGTACCAGGCCCTGACAATTATGAGTGGCATAATAATAATAATAATAATAATAATAATGAAATTTGTAAAGAAATTATGTCTTCTATATTCATCTACAAGTCTTTTGATTCCACCCCTCCCTTTTTTCCCCCTGTATTATGAGTTCCAAAAACTGCTTTGGTGGAAAAAGAAGGAAGGCAGCTGACTCCTTCCCATAATTACCCAAGCTGACTTGGCAGCATGCTAGACTTGTCTGTCCTCCATTTCAATAAAAGCTTACTCAGTTATTTGGTTTTTGCATCTTTGATTTCAGTTCCTTGAGGAAATCAAGACCCTGTTCTTGAGGTAGCGAGACTTTAATGTCCAGATGTAAATGGTATTTTTTGGTAATGTGTATCAGACTCACCAGACTCATCAGTAATGTATCAACTCATCAGGACTTGGACAGAAAGGCAGCTTCTCCCTGAAGCTCCAGAAATACTGAAAGCAAAAAATGCTGATAGTTTTTGGTTTAGACCATCTCATGGCTTTTAAGCCAGCTTTATGATTTTTGGGAGATCTGAGTGATTCTGAATATGTGGCTTGGCATAATGTAATCATTCACTCTACCATCTGCTGTAATTCCATCAAGAGACATTCCCCTTGACATCCCTACCCCAAAACATTGATAACATTGCTTCCAAGCTCAGCACCCATGTTTTCTACTGGATAAGCAGACCTTTAACATCTGAAAGGCTGCTAAGAGACAAACCTAGTAAATTTAAAATGCTGTTCAAATCCATTGTAGTTGTTCTGATGTCGCACTCCAAGAATATCTGAAATCATATATGTAAAAGAGTTGTAATGAGAATTAGAAATGCCACAGACTGAATGCGTCTGGAACCATTGTGAAAGTGGCTGCAGTGGAACTGGCAGCAGTTGGTGATTGAGTAATGGTGTGATGGCAGTTTCAGCTCAGGCAGGGAAGAGGCTGTGTTTGCCACATGTGAATTAATATAGTGCTGCTTTTTTACGGTTGAGGGATTAGCACAGCATTTTTAAAAACATTTGAAGTATAACAGAATAGGGGAATAGCTGAACCCATATTGCAGACAGCTGCTTTTTTGATCCGATGAGCTAAGTATCTGCTATAGCTGGGAAGCATCAAATCAGAAATTAAATCACTGCCCATCCATATGATAGGACTTTTAAAATACCAGGTAAAAGCTATGCTCTTCAAGCAAGTAACCAGAAGAAGGATGAGAGACAAGGATATCTGCATGCCATTTGGACTAGGCTTTCCTGCTTAGCAGCAATTTGTATCATAGCCATTATTTTCAATATATTTCTGGGTCCATACTTTATGAATATCAGCCAGCAATAGAAAATAAAATTGGGAAAATGTATTAGAGAAAAAGGGCTGTGATAATTTGAGTTGTAAATGTTAAGAATTTATTTTTCATCATTCTAGTTCTCTGTTTTCTTTTAATATGAGTACTAAAAACTATGAATAAACTCAGACAAGCTAGATATTTTTTCTTAAATTTTGTAACATCCACAAGTCCAATATTTGATATTCACTTACAGAACATATCTTGCTGCAAATGCAGGTTAAGCATTAAAAACTAGTGGAATGATTGTAAAAGACTCTTCTCACTATGTAGAAAATTTACTTTACAAGAAATCAAGTTCTTGGTTGTTGTTCATGTAGCTACATATAACTGGGATTTAATCAATTGGTATCATACTGCATTGAGCTGTATCACATTAAATCACATATAATTAGTAAGGGAAACATTATAAGGCCAGTATTGCCCTTCCAGATTAATCTGTCAATAAAATTAAGAATACCAAGTTCCTAGAATGAGAAGGATTACATGGACTGCAGCATCATGCTCAGTTCCCTTGGAAATCAAGTGTGTGGAGAAGCAACCATAAAAATTTGCCAAGCTAGGACGTAACTCAAGCACATTGAGGCTACAGTGATTAGAAAAGGAATATTGTGTGGCTATAATCTATTGTTTGACATCCAGCGCCTTCTCCTGTGTAATTTACTTGCCTCTTTTGGTCACCTGACTGAAGACATTAACTGGGCCACAGGGTAAGCCAGGAAATTCAGCTCTTGGCTTTCCAAGTCCGCAGCTCAGTTGTTTCCCCTTTCCCCTTCCCCCTCTCTGTTTCTTCACAGCTGGTCAGCACATGCACAGTAATTGCTTAGGCCAGGTAGGGCAGATTTGGAAAGATACATATGGAGCACATGCAAATCTGCACAAAACTTTTGGAATGCAGCAACAGGGTGAAGTTAATGTAAAGCAAGATTTCTTTTATATTTAAAGTTTCTAAAACTTATAAAAAAGAGAGACAACAAATTCACTTAATAACCTTTCCTTTTCTCTACTACTACTAACTGAGAGGGTCTGGGACTTTGCCAAAATATTACACATTGCTCAAGAAGATTACAAAGAAATCCCAGACATGCACTGGAGAGTTATTAAATCTAATGTTTCTAAAAGATATTTTCAACAGCTAAATACTTGTTAGAGCATTGTTTTCCTCAACTTTCAAAAGTTGCCACAACTCAGTCACAGATAAGAACTTCCAGCTTTTTAATTGATATATAAATTGAGTTTAAAACCAAATCCACTACATTTCCTGTGGTAAAGGAAACACAGACTCTTCAGTTTGGTTTGTCCCTAATTTGAAAATCATGTTCTCAGGAAATCCTGCATAATTTTTTTACATAAACAGGAAAAGTATTTATTTGCTTGGGGCTCTGTTTGTGTGGGCATGGGGGTGAGCAGAAATAGTGTAGATTCTGGAACTCATGTATTAATGAATATATTTCAGAATAAAGAAAAATATATTCCAAATAAGGTGATTTTCTCTCTGATCATGGATAGGCTAGTAGGAAGGGGTTTAAAATGCTTTATTGTCTCCTTTACATGTTCTTACTGTTTCTCTGAATTTCAGTAATGAGGGCAATTAAAAATGAGAAGATAACGAATTTGTAGGGAAGGTGTCTTTTTATTCCTCTTCAGGTGTTCTTGCCTTGTCTGCAAAGTTGTTTTTTGTCATCTGGAAATGAATGATTTGTAAAAAGCAGTTGTAAAATTGCTGCAGGATTTCAGCCTTCACATCCTTCTCTGCTCTCACCCCCTCAAGGCCCTAAATTTACTTCTGCTGTTTTTAGCAGTTCAGTTGAGGGTTGAACTTCCCCTCCTGCTTCTTGTGAGCTTTCCTGATTTCACTTACTGTTTGAACAAGATATATTGGATTTTATTTTGTCTAGGTTAGTATGAACTCTACGCTTCACACAATTGATTTTGTTTTCAGTTAGAAAATACTGTTATGCATTTTGAGTATAAATTGTGCAGTAAGTAGGCTGCTTTTTTTTTTGTGTGGGTGGAAACAATCTGTAGAGTTATTGTGGGAGCTGACCCCTGTTTAGTTATAAAACTTTTGAAAGAAAAGGCCAGAGATTTTTAAGGAACTATTTGTGGATTTTTTTTTTTTTAAACCAGGATGCGATTCAAGCTATTATTTAACAGAACTCGACAACCTCACCAAATGCAGAGAAAAATTAAGTATGGGAGCAGGTGCATGCTTGTTTTATTTGGATTTGTTTGTGGCATTTTCTTAAAAGTTTAAAGTTCAGTATATCACTCTAACAAACGGTGGTCATGAACAGTCATAGCTTCAGGGGAAAATTTGAAGCAGTGATAGTCTTAGCAGAAATTTTAACACTAAAGTTGCTCAGAGAACATAGTTTAAAGTGGAAAATCAGGTTAGTTTCCTATTTTGTTTTCTCAAGGGTAAACTGTGAGTTAATGTAGGAACAATAAAATGATAGGTATTTCTTTATAGGTTTTTTTAATTCAGCGAAACAAACAGATTTTTCCAGTAATCATTCTAAGAGGTATTTTAAGAATGTTAACCCAAAATGGTAATTATTAAGTGACCGTATGTTGTCATGAGAAATACTTTGTGTGTTATGTTGCTGCACATAGCAGGACTTGCTGTGGAAGGGAATTCTCAGGAGCATTGAACAGAGTTTGCCATGTCCACTTGGTGAAGTCATACTTGTGCTAGATGAATTGCAAACATACTTACCTCTTCTAGGCAATCTTGGAGGGGTAAGCAGGTTAAGCTACTACAGATTAGTTCTCCACCACACCTTTTTTTTCCCTGTTGTATTCATCTTATAAATACATGAATCTGAAAACTTTTACTGCATGTTCCCATTTCTCCTGTGTGACCCAGGAACAGGCCTTGAATTCTGATTGTGAATTCTTGAGACACCAGTTTCAAGGAAGTCACAGTCATTCCTTTTCATATATATGGGCAGTGCCAGGTTGCCTTTTTTTTCCTCTTTCAAACAAATTTTTAAACGCTCCATAGTGTGATTTTTTGTAGCTATTTGTAGTGTTTTGCTCCAAAATACTCATTACTGTTTATCTGCTGTGAGATAAGAATTAGGAGAAATGCAAAGCAGGCACCAAACTTGAAAGAATATAAAGTTTATTAACAGACCTAAAAGAGGGAAGAAAAAAATTATACCACCTTCAGAACTCTCCTCCTCCCCCCACCTTCCTCCCTTCTCCCACTGACAATGGAAAAAGACAACCCTTAAGATGTTCAGTCTGTTTACCACTTCCATAATAACCTGGTTCAGTCCATTTAGAAAGAGAAGTCTCTTCTTGCTCATGCTATGAATGAAAACATTATCACAACGAGCCAGCCGTCCACTTCCAAATATTGTTCAGTCCATTTAGGAAGAGGAGTCTCTCTGCCTGCGTGTGAGTCCTTTCCCCCGACTTGCAGCTTTTCCCGCAACTGCTTTCGAGGGTCCACTCTTGAAGGTTTTTGGGGTACAATTTTAAGGTTGAGCCATTCAGAAACAAAAACAGAGGCCCTTCTCCTTCCCTGGGAGCAAAGGGTCTTCATCATCTTCATCGTTAAGACTATCTCTGGGAGCATCTCTAGGGACTGAGGTTTTCTCCTTTCCCCTTTGGAGCAAAAGTCCTCATCTGGTTCATCTCTCCCTGTTCAAACTTCTCATGAAATTACAGCTGCGTCAGCATCTGCCTATCTCAGCGCAGGTGCTTTTGCTTACGAGTTGAACACTCCACCCCCCATATCTTCATGAAATTACAACAGGATACTCTGATATATCATAGCTTCACAACAGAATTTCAGCTTTAAGCATCTCCTCTCTCTCTTCCCTCAGGTTTTCAGCTCTTCACAGCAGTAAAAGGGTTAATCTCACCTCGGCCTTGCAGCTTTGCAGCTGGAATGTTGAATGTTTCTTATTGAAGTGGAGAGGGGGGAGAGCCGAGCCTCTCCGGCTGCCCACGGCAAGGCAGTGGGGGGGGTTCCATGGCTGGAACAAGTCCATGGCTCCAGGATGGCCGTGGCCTGGCCCAAGCAGGGCCTGGCCGGGCCCGCTGGCCCCCACACGGGGCCCGCAGCCACCTGTGCCAGCGCCGGAAACGAGAGAGAGCCTGGAGGGGGAGTTTGCCTATTCTTAAGTGTGGATCACAGAGGTGGTCACAACTTTAAGTGGCTTAGAGAATTGTCCATATTCAAACTGGCCAGCTGATAGGTTCTATCAGGTCCCAGAGGAAACTGTAAGCACCCCTTAGCAAGGACATCCCTTCCGGGACTATGCTTGCTAACCTATTAACCTATAACCTATTTCTATTATTTTTGAAGTTGATAGTTATTTTCGTGGATAATCTTGGTGGGAGCAGGATGCATGGTTTATATACAAATATGAATTTTATTCAGAACCCTTGGATATAAATCTGAAAGTAGAACTAGTTACCTTCTGCATGTATTTCACTTGTTTTTAAGCCTTATGGGCAAATGTGGGCTATATCCATGTTGTCTTCATATAAAGAAATGTTAGGACTTGCAGGGAGAAAAGGAAAAAGCATATGTCCAAATAATTTGTTATGAAGAATTGAAAAGCCCTTATGATTCCTCTTATCAAAAATGTCAGAGGAGGGAAGAAACTTTCAGGCTACTGCTGCCATATGTGTTTGTAGTTTACAGGTGTGAGTCTAGTCTAGGTGTTATTAAAGGAAGTTTTCCAGAAAATAAGGGATACGATTCCCTCAAACTCTTCTCAGTTTAACCTTTTTAGTTTATACTTTGTGGGCATTTTTAACAACTTATCTATGCAGTTCTTTATCATCAACAGTATTGCTCTGCTAATAAAATCTGCTGTAGCGGGTTTGGTTTGTAACCGGGCAGAAACACCAATTTAGTGTAGTGGTTTGGTCCAAAATATTCATTACTGTTTACCTTCTGTGAGATAAGAATTAGGAGAAACGCAATGCAGGCACTAAAAGAAGAAAAAAAAAAAATCATGCCACACCTTCAGAACACTTCTCCTCCTCCCCCCCCCTTCTCCCTTCTCCTGCTGACAATGTAAAAAGACAACCCTTGAGATGTTCAGCCTGTTTACCACTTCCATAATAACCTTGTTCAGTCCATTTAGGAAGAGGAGTCTCTCTTGTCCATGCTATGAAAACATTGAGACAGCTGCCTGGGTTGGTTCTCTGCTCGTATGTGAGTCCCTTCCCTGACTTGCAGCTTTTCCCACAACTGCTTTCGAGGCTCCACTCTTGAATTACTGGGGTATAAATTTAAGGTTGAGCCATTCAGAAACAAAAGTTCTCTTCACCCATCTCTGGGAGCATTTAATCTCTAAGAACAGAGGCCCTTCTCCTTCCCTTGGAGCAAAGGGTCCTCCTCATCATCTCTAGGACTATCTCTGGGAGCATCTCTAGGGACTGAGGTTTTCTCCTTTCCCCTTTGGAGCAAAAGTCCTCATCTGGTTCATCTCTCCCTGTCCAAACTTCTCATGAAATTACAGCTGCATCAGCATCTGCCTATCTCAGCGCAGGTGCTTTTGCTCACAAGTACAAGTTGAACGCTCCACCCCCCATGCCTTCATGAACTTACAACGGGTACTCTGATATATCATAGCTTTACAACAGAATTTCAGCTTTAAGCACCTCCTTTCTCTTCTCCCTCAGGTTTTCAGCTCTTCACAGCACTAAAAGGGTTAATCTCACTTAAGCCTTGCAGCTGGAATTTCACTTATCGCTGTTGGTCACATGATCTTTTGTCAGACAGCAGGGCAGCTTCAGCTGAATCTTGGCCGAACTGGAGAGGGGGAGCTGAGCCGCTCCATCTGCACATAGCAGGGCTGTGGGGGGGCTGGGGTGGGGGTGGGGGGGGCTGTTCCGTGGGTGGAACAGGGCCCATCAGCTCCAGGATGGCCGTGGCCTGGCTGGGCCCAGTGGCCCCCACACGGGGCCCGCAGCCACCTGTCCCAGCACCAGAAACGAGACAGACCCTCTGCCTCAGGGTTTTTATTCTTAAGTGTGGATCACAGAGGCAGTCAGAACTTTAAGTGGCTTAAAGAATTGTCCATATTCAAACTGGCCAGCTGATAGGTTCTGTCAGGTCACAGAGGAAGCTGTAAGCACCCCTTTGCAAGAACATCACTTCTGGGACTATGCTTGCTAGCCCATGACATCTGCTATTGGCAAATTTTTGAATACTGACTTTTTAGGCGGGATAACAAGCTGTGTTTGCTTCTCACCTTTTGGCCACTGATAATTATGTCTTTCTTGTGCAAATTAGTTAAGCTGTAGCCACAGAATAGCAGCTGTTTTCTGACTTAGCCTTAGATAGGGCAGGAAGTCTGTGAATTGTGGTCTTAAAAACTGTTTAGAGTTGCTGTGTTTTTAATAGTATGTTTATAAAGGTCTTAATAGATCTAAAGAACATACTTTACAAGGATTTAATTCTCTTTATACATATATTTCTTTTTTTATATTCCTTCACCTTCACTTTTATTTCTAATCCTATCTTTTAGGAACCATTAAAAAATAACGACTTTTAGCAGATATTGCCAAGTATGTGGGCTCTTTTTTGAAACAAAGGGAAGATGATTGTTTGTGAGAAGTAAAAGTTTAATCCACCACTCAAAATTTGATGTAAATCTTCCCTTAGACTTCATGGGGTGCTGCAGTAAGACCACAACCATTATTCTTTCAAGAACTGCAGAGCTTCCTATCTTGGAGAACTTCTGAAGTGAAACTCCTCTTTGTATTCATTTCGTTCATCATCATGCTCTTCAGTTTATGACTCTGGCCAATGAATTCAATATTGTTGGAACCCAGAGTGCAGGGAATGTTTCTCTGCCTGTCCTGAGGGGCCCATCCCCCCAGGACAGGCAGAGAAACATTCCCTGCACTCTGGGTTCCAACACAGTATCAACTACTTGAACTAGCAAGTCTCCCATGTCCTTTTCAAGATTTATACTTCATACTTCAGCAGATATTTTTTTCTAGAAATTTATAGAAGAGAAACCAAATCCTCATATTTATTTTACATTTAAAATGCCATTTTCTTTGTTGTATCTACTTTGATGACCTCTTTACCTAGAACCATGGTGGAAAAACAGACTTAAAAGAAAAAAATGTTAAATAAAATTAATTTCTTCAGTGATAAAAGCATTATAGTATCACATTTTCCTTGGCAGAACTCTGGGGTTTTATTTGCAGCAAAATTGGCAGAAACAACTGCACGCAATTACAAGCTTCTATTCATCAAGGTACCTAAGCATATGTCTAACTTTAATTGAGTGAATAGTCATTTGACTTCAGGGGATTATTCATGTTCATAAAATTAGACATATGCTTAAGTAACTTGGTGAATCAAGGCAATAGTGACTTAATAGAATAGTGAAGACAGAACAAGCAACTGTAACCTGCACTGTAGATGTTCTTCGCTCTGGTTGTTCAATAATAGTTCTTAGTGGGTGTATTTTTTGTTCCTTAGTAAATTATCCAAGCTTAGTAACTGTATAGTTTTGTGTTCATCTTCTATGGACTTTATACCCAAAGAGCAAACAGACTCTTACAAAAAAGTGAATTGAATCTGTGGAAGGCTGTTATGACTGCTCTCATGTATGTTAAATATATTTAATAAATCACTGTTTTATCTTACAGGACAGCAGCCCAGGGGCAAGGGTACTGTGCATTTCCTGCCAAATGTTGTTTGTTAAATTTGCTAATTTGATTTAGAGGCATGGTACATACCATGACCAGTTTGCATCAAGAGATGTACTGATTTTTCATCTAAAGAGTTTTCTTTGCTATGTGTTCTTGTAAGTGATTTTGTGTTTTAAGGATGCATTGCGTTAGATAATTCTGCCTCAGACTCTCCTTCAAGTGTTTTATGAGAAGGCTTAACAGACTTGTTTTTGAGGGACAATGTGCTGATATTCAACGTGTTGACCAGAAAGAAACATAGGGACATGCAGTGGAGAGCAACTAAGATTTGTCAACTCAGATTACTTGTGGTTTAAAAGAGGAACATCATTTTAGGCAATGGTTTGCAGTATGGACATTTATGTAGATCAAAAACCTAGGCTTTCATTTTGATGTGCAAGAAGGATGTAATTTTGCTTGATCAACTTTGTTGATACCAAATAAAAGAACTGATAAAGAAAAAACCTAAATTTAACTAACTGACGTAATCATTGATGCTGCACTGTTGAAGCAGAAGCACCTTTTGTCCTACAAAGAGAGCTGTGTACTCCTATATATAGTCAAAACAGAAGTGTTTTCAAAAATTTGATCAAATTAGCCCTTTTTTCATTCAAATTTGACTTATTCTCTTGTTTCTTTGTTTAGTACATTCTTTTTCCTCAATAAAATTGCAACCAAATACCTGGTATTAGTGCAGTTTATCAGTATAACTAAAAAGAATACCTAAACCACTTCAACTTGTATTTATTTTGTTACTTAAGGAACTGAATTGCAGGCTAGTGCTAGGAAACTTATTCTTTGTTATGGGATCTGGATTTACAAGTCAGTTCCTTTTTCTCCTCTTGTCAGACTAAAATACCTTCTCAGGCATTTGACTAAGTGCATGATTCCTTTTATCATTATGGGTAAGTTTTAAAGTAGGAAATTGTATTGCTGTGATTTGCCAGGTTTCTATGGCATTCTGCAAAAATCTGTGCATTTATAAAAACTAGGAAAACAGAGGAATTATGATTAATGCTTTTGAGAGCTTGCAGTAGTATTAATTAAATAAAACAGGCTTACGAAACAATGAAGATTGGCTATGGGAAAGGGACTTTTTGTTCTTCTAAAAAGTGCAAGCAGAAAGCAAGAAATATCTGTAAGTGGAAGGAAGTATATACAGCTTGTCAAATGACCTTTGATGAGCTCATCAAACTGAAGAATTTGGCACTTTCATTTCTGTTTATTGGATTATGGGAACATATAAAAACGATAATGAAGGTCATGTGATCCAGGTGTACAGGAAGGAGCAAATTAATAGAAAAAGGATGAGATTTACATATCTGATGTAGATAAAGTATGTATGATACCTCTTATTGCCTTGGTTCCTTTCACTTATCACATCTTGCTGTCATTCCAAAAAAAACCAACTGGACAGAGTGCTACGGAGGTCCATAATGGACATAAAATTAAGCAGCTGCAGTTTTTTGTGAGAAATAAAATCAAACAAAAGACATAATTTTATTGGTTAGAGCAAGCTTAAAATATTTATACTCTTTTAGGTATTGCCAAAATATTTTCTCCAAAGCCTCTGCATAATTAGGACAAATAGAAGTAACTGCTTGATTGGGAATTATTTTCTTATCCCACTGACATACCAGGACATGAATAAGAAGTCGTTAGTGAACATTTGATATGTAGCCTATTGGAACCTTAAAGCAGGTATGTGATTCTAAATACGTTTTTAAAACTGCTGCTTGCATGTATGGAAGAGACTTAAAAAATTTCTTCTTCCCCTGCCGTACCTTATCCAATACCTTGTTCCATTTCAGATGAGGTGTTGCTGTCTCTCTGCTTTTGAAGTTCTTTTGCTTTAGTAAAGTGAAGGTTATGTAATATATCCTGTTACACTACTAATTTAAGATATTGAGGGATACATTGCAAGGCCAATAGTGCCTTGTTAAAAAAAAGAACTGGGAAATTAGGCTTGCAAGTTGCGCTTTGAAGGATACTTGTGAAACCATATTGTTGACTACTTATAGTCATATCTAAACCAGAATTGCATGTAAAGAAAATTTTGCTGGAAAGTTTCTTCACTTTGTCAGCTCCTCGAGGAGCAAGGCTAAGTCAGGCTCATTTCTCCTCAAGTAGTATACGTGACAGCTGATGGAGATGAAATCTTTCTTATATTCATAAATCCAGACCTGAACTGGGGCAAGCCTAGTTGGAATGATGTACTGAAATACAAGCAAAATTATAGAAAGTGTAAGTGAGTTCTTACTCACTGGAGAAAGACTTAAAGGCTCTTCTGGAAGACATGAGCAAATAAATAACTTTCTCTGTTTTTAAATGTATTTTGTAACACAGTTATTTTTTGGATAAACAGAGAATGAAGAAAAAAACAACAAAAAGAAAGAAAGAATAGGCAAATCTGAATTACAAGAGTGCCATTTTTAACAGTATAATCAGAAAAGCAACCCTCTGTACACAGAAAAAGAATTCCTTTATATATGAAGGGTCTCTTGAATCATTTATGGTTTTGCTATGTCTTTCATTATTTAACTTTCTATTGCTCTTGCAAGTAGTAATTTAAATGGTTCTAAATTATAATGTGTATCCCAGTGGGAAGAGAGCTGGGACTATGGAAGTGCCACAAATACTCAAGCTTTTTCTTTAAATGCTAGGAATCAAAAACTAGTATATTAGATAAATCCCATTGGAAACAGGTGCTTCCTCAAGTTTTATTAACTATATATGTAAAAGTAAAAAGAGCAGTTGAAGTTAAGCAGTACTGATAGATTCTCAACCATGAGAGATTTTTGAAGGAAAAGATTGTTTCTTTACGATATATAGTACATACTAATTTTTTTAACTGGCCAAAGAAGGAGGCTCATTGGTTAATGCTTTAGAGCATGATAGCATCTGCCAACTGGAGCATTCCACACAGTAATCCTGGGGTGCTTAGTCAGAACTGTGTGTCAAGTACAGAATAATGACTTTCATAACTTCAGGTAAGATTCTTGAATTACATAAGAGTTGTAAGAAAGTTCTCTGTCTAGGTGGAGCGGGACTGCAAGTTGTAAAGACTTTGATTCCTTAACAAAAAGTAAGTCTTGTGTGGCTTTAAGTCTTTTCTTAAGGCTTCAAAACTCATTTTTCGTTATATCTCAGAGTAAAATAATGGTTTCAGACACTATGAATTTCTATGTTGGACTTGCTGACTGACCACATACAATATGGCAGAGGGATATGTGGATGTGATGTCAGGACAGAAACAACTACTGTCTATTTAAATTGGAGTAGAAAATGGAGGCGACTGCTGAGATAAAGAGAAGTACATAGCTGGAGAAAATCAGAAATGTTGTTGGAATAATGTATCTATACACACTGAACCACTTCGGACATCTTTATAGAAGAGTAGCGGTTATATATCATGTATTTTCAACAGTATTAGTTTTTTAATCAACAAAGATGTGTAGACTGAATTTGTCATTGATTTCTGTAGAATGGTTTCATTTCACAGATAGAGCTTGAGGTGTAAATTAACCAAGAACTTCACATTAAATTTTGTTCTATTCATTCACAAGTCAAATAGAATAGGGAAATTCAAAGCTATTTTTGAGAAACAAGAATATTTTTCTGAAAAGAAAAAACACAGAGCTTTTGGTTGTCAATTTTTCAACTTTAAAATTTAAAATTTAAACCAAATTAAACTGAAAGAAGGGTTGTGGACTAAAACTTCTGCATGTGGGGTTTCAGACCAGAGCCTATTTTTTCATGGTTGGATTACAGACTTCAGAAAAATGAGTTTTGAAGTAAGGTTACTGAAGTCCTTCAAGGCAGTGATAGTACAGTTTTTCATAAGACATGGTATCTGCTTGTGTGTATGGCTAATAAAAAAATAAGTATTGTATGGAACTGGTATTTATCAAAAGTCATTTGAAAATCATAAAATTCCTAAATTTATGATTAATGCTTTATATATTTTTTTATTTAAAATCAATTTTCAAGTCTAATTTCTTTTTCTAAAATAGTGCTAACCTAAAGTTCTTTGGTCCTTGATTGTTTCGATACTGCTTGGTTCTTAAGCCAGGCTGACTTTGTTCAAAGTAGTGCAAACTTTTCTGGAAGTCCTTTACCCATGTTCTGGATGTCTGGTTGGTGCTGTCAGCCCTGGAAGTGTGCATACTTCAGTTGTGGCAGTATTCATATTCTTATGCTTGCAGTTGTGGTGTACTGCCCTAATACTAGGAAGTTTTAACATGTGGCTAAGGTTATCCATATGTATGTTTGCTTGGATTACCAAAAGTTGAGTGTAACACTGACAGAGATGTGCTTTTTCTTCCACTGGAGTTAGTTTGTGCACCTGTATGAGCAATTCTAAGAGTGCTACTCTTATTTCAAGCACTACAAATTTTGGCCATGTGACCCTGAAAGTAAGTAACTGGAAAAAAATGGTTTAGTTTATTAAGTTTATGAACAGAAAGAAATTGCTTCTGGCCTCTTTTCCTAAGTATAAGGACTGTATCCCCTGCACTCAGTGCATAGAGACATTACAAAAACTGATGGTGTAAAGATACAAAGGAAGATGTTTTTGCAATACGTTGGTGGTTGAAAAGGTACAATCAACAGTGTTTTAAAAAAGCGTCCTTATGCATCTAAACTTATGGACATAAATTGATTCACATAAATTCTTGCTGAAGAAAATGAGACAGAGTAATTTCAGCTGGAAGAGACCTACTTTGGTTTAAGTATTGCACAGAACAGAAATAGGTCTAAGAGTTCATTTAAGTGCTTTTTTTACTCTAGGTGGTGGGGTGGGATTCACACTCGTTAAGACAGATAAAATACATGAGAATTCAGCAAAGATCTAAAGAATTGTTTTTGTAGGAATTCTTAAAGGCAAAGAAATCACATTTTGTTGTAAACACAATGTGAATACTCAAAATATAAGCCAGTTAGATGGTGTCAAACTAAATTAATCACAAGTTTGGAAAGCTCAAGAAACTGTTCACATGGATTCACCGGAAAATATTCCAATATCAGAAAACAGATATGAACGAAAAATCTATGTTAAGTTAAATAGTACTTATCAGCAAAGAAATAACTCTTGTTTATAAGGCCAAAGACATTTTCCTTTCCATGGGATCATTGTACTGACTATTTTTGGATTTTAAGACAGGTTGCTCCAATTTTTGGTATTGCTGTGTTACTAGGGAATGTTTCCGTAGTGGCAGCTAGACTACAGTCAGTACTTGTCCTGAAATCTATCTCAGGGTCTCTGTATTTAATCTCCAGTTTGTTCTGTAACTGCAATATCTTTCAATTCTCATGGTTATAGTTCTTTAATTACAGGGAAAAGGACAAAATAAATTTAGACCTTAATAAGTGGAGGTTCACGTTTTGCTGTGGTAACCGTAATACACCTGCTTGCTCCCAAGAAACACTTGTCACAAGCTGTTCTAATTTTCCTTCTGTATCATTCTTCTTAGCTGATGTATATTCATCTCTTGTAGAAAGTTGATCTGATCATATGATACATTGTTCAGATTCTTATCTCAAATAGAACATAGTTTATGCTGGAGTTTTTGGAGTAGTTAGAATTACACAGTGGTGTTTGGAGAGTTTTTGGAGTAGTTAGAATTACACAGTGGTGTTTGGAGAGTTCTCAGGAAGGATGACTCAGCTTCCTTTACAACCTGGTCAACATCTCTTTGTTTTACTGTGTCATTTGCTTAGATATATGAAAAGTGTCACATCGTATTTAGATATGGTATCTCTAGTTTAAGTTTGGCATAGACCCAAAATGGCAACCTGAGTAATGACTGATAAAAGTTATTGTGAATTTTGCTTAAATACAGCATTTACAAGCTTAAAAAAAAAAAAAAAAAGAAAAAGGACAAATAAGACTATTCTAGATTACACTTACAATTTGTTTTTTATATAGATGGGATTAATTGCTGTACAACGTCTCTGAAGTTGAAAGCAAGTGCATTTCTGTAGTTCATTTTGTGCTGGAGAGACATAAATGGTTGTTAGTACCCTGTATTTATCTTTATTACCTAATACTGGATTGGAATCTGCTGTTGTACATATCATACTCAATCATGTCTACATCTCACAAGGTGGTACATAGGCAGCAGAACCAGAATAACGTGTGCATTTGAACACTAGAAGAAACAAAGGTGTATGTGGCATACTATGATATTTTGAGTACACTGGCAGGATACTTCAGTCTAGAGAGCTTCCTTTACATCAACAACTTTTAACTCTTTTTTTTAGCCTCTTTTGGTAACATCTGTGTTTAAAAACTGGAATTGTTCTTATGAAGTCGTTTTTGCAAGTCGTTCTCTGGAAGAGTGACTTGGCATCATTCACATCCTGGTCAGCATCTTTTTCCCGGCTATGACATTTGCCTGAGTGTGTGAAAAATTTCCCACTTTATTTGGTTGCATAACGTGAGTCCTAATTTAGTGCTGACTTGAACTTTCTATGCATATGCCCTTTTGAGCTTGTTTTTCTTCCTGGAAAGCTAAAGCTTGGGCAAGGTATACCAGTCTTAGAGTCTTTTGCAGCAACTCTTGCTCTAATATGTTGGTGCCAGTATAATTAAGTGCAGGTCACTCTTCTCTAGGCAATGGAAGCATTTTCCTTTGACACACGTACATCTTCCTCACTGCACCCTTAAAATGACCCACTTCCATCCTGTCAGGGAAGAGCTGCCTGCCTTGAAGATCTTTCTAGCATTTCATGTCTTCCATTGAATGGTCTTATGATCCACAAAAGACGCAGTGAATGAGTTAAGTCTAAAGACCATATTCATGTATGTATGTTTTTCACCTTGCTGCGGTTTTAAGGAATATGTTTCTACAAATGATGATTAGTCAAGAAAGTCTTTTGCCTTGTTTTTTGGCATGGAGTGTCAGTTTGGATTGAGGATTTTCATAGGGAATTGATGGATAAGTAGAAATTAAGTGGGGCTCACAATTTTGCTATTTTGCATAGCCCCTGTTGAATGTAAATAAAATATTTATTGGGACCACTGAGCAACCCACAGATGCTTTTCAATCTTACTCTCATGAAATAAGGTATATACCTGGTATTGATCCACCCAGTCCATATGGGACATGTAAATTCGAGTAGGATTTGGTTCTTTTGCTTATTTTGTCACATTAAGGATGGGATTGTTTTTTAGTTATCATTTAGACATGTGATTTGTATTTGTTATCCTTTAAAGACAAAGAATTTTCTCATTATGGTTTTTATTATTTAGAGTAAGCAAATATAGTAAATTTGGCCTTGAAGTACATATTGCATTCTTTTGATGCTAAGAGTCTTTGGCTGCTTTTATTATAGAAGAGATTCCATTAAAATATATTTCTACAGTTTTTAAATTTATGAGTTCTAAGGTCACTTGCAGGCAAATGACAAAATTATTACAATGAGAAAATTCCATTCTTTTTATTTGTTTTGTAATCTCAGAAACACCCATGAGATGTATGAAAAGACATGATTTTTAATCCTTGTTAAAACTAGTGTTCACTGTGGAAAAATTACAACTGTGAACTCCAGACAAATAGTGACACACAATGAAAGTGCTGTAGGGTGACACTGAAAGCAGACTGTGGTTCTTGTAAACCTCTTTTTTTCATTTTCCCCCCCTCTATTTTCTTTCTCTCTTTTGTATAACCTGTCATCTTTATTTATATGAAGAAATGAGGGATATTTTTATCTCCCTAATAAAAAGTGTGTTATTGCTACACTGTTGAGATAAAATTCTTAGTGCAGGATGATATATTATATTCTGCACCAAGACAACACAGAGTGTGCAAGGGACACACTGCAAAGAATGTTCCATTTTACGATGTACACAGTGATGCTCTCAGTTGCTTGATTTTTTCAGGGCATAGTGTTGTAAATGTCAAGAGTCTTTGAAACATTTGAAGCAGATGTTCTACTGCCAAAGTGTAACATTTGAACACAAAATGAAACAGTTCCCTTAAACCTTGACATTAAGTCTTAACAGTTTTACTTCCCAATTGGATGTGGTATGAAGAAGATAAATAATAGAACTGTAGCAGGATAAAATATTTCTTCTCCCATGAGATGGGGAAGAAAAACATGTTTAGCATTTACTTTGCAATTTTATTTGTTCTGGCTCATTTCCCTCTTATACTCACATATATACATTTCCAGGCACATGTTAAAAGCAGTAACTAGGGCTTGGCTCAGGCCCAGTGTCCTTCCTTTCCCCTTCCCTTTCAGTCTGAGTTTCTCTCACAGCTTCCCTTAAACTGCCTCTTTGTCCCCATGTTCCTTCTGGGAAGCATTCATCAAAATGTTTTCACTTGTCCAAACTCTGTTATGCTTAATCAAACTGATCAATTTCTATGGAAGGCAATGTCAGCCTTTTCAAATAGGAGTGCCATATTTAAACACTCCAATAAAAAAGGCTTGAATTTCCCAGGTTCTCAGTACCTGCTGCTCCCACTGTCATTGGAAACAGTGTGGGTGAGAAGATGTCACTGCAATGAAAACATTTTAATTAGGTGTCCACCTTCACTTTGGAAATGTCAGTCTCAATTTTTTGTCTTGTGAACATATTCTCAGGATGAAAGTTTCTGTCTGACATGTTAGTTATTCTACCGGCTTAATCCGCATATCTCATCCTATTTACATTCGTGTTGTGTGCTTTGCTGCCTGACTGACAGCATCATGTTATACATACTCAGAAGCACATAACAAACTTTTTAGGTCCTGTCACTCATCCTCCTATTATGAAACTTATGGCACTAGTTTTGTGCCCTTCTCCACACACTGTACTCCTACTGCATTCTGTGCTTTCTGATCAGAGATGCTTTTTTCCCATGCCTCCCTCAAAGTGAGTCTATCCACAAATCCTATCTGCTTGAGCAATGTTGGAGGAAGATCTGGAACTGGGCTGCAATGCCTTTTCCCTAAGCTAACAGCAGTCATCCCTCCTGTGGCCACTTCTCTTTTTCTGTGAATCCATATGATGGGGAAGCATAGCGGCTTGCAAGAGTAGAAGGGAAATTTAGTGGATAGTGGGTTTTTTTGTTTTCTTTCAGTACTCAGAAAAAGTGGCATGGACAATGAGGATATTATTATTTCTGTAGCGATGAAGAAATAACCTCTAAGAAAAAAGTCGAATTTTGGTCAATAAGCACATTCTTACACACACACACACACACACACACACACACACATATATAAAATTTTAAATCTACATTGATAGATAAATTGATAAATTATCTGTTCTTACTAAACTTTCCCTGTCATTCCAATTAGACAGCAGAAAATACTCCTTGACTCTCTTGAGGAAGAGGTTGATAAAAGATACCAATTAAAGCATCCAATTTATTGTGTAAAGTAATGGTTAAAAGGGCGATCACTCTGTAAGCTTTATACAGATATGTGTGCTTGAAAGCAATGTGTACTCTTCTAAAGAAAACTTGTTATGAACATCATTAGTGTGGTACAGCATGTCTAATATTTGCTGATTATGGGTGTGATGTTTTTGTTCTATAATAAGGTCTGTGTAGCAAAGTTGGCAAGAAATCTGTACCATGTACTTGAGTAGATCTTGGAGCCGGAATGCACAAGTGCACTTTCAGTGGTAACCTTATAAAGCAATGCTTTTAAGTGAGGAGCAGTACTTAACATGGCCTCTATTAACAACTTGTACAGTGATTCTGTATTGCTTGTTGAATTAGGGTTTTGTCTGCACTGTTCTGACTTTTAATAATCTGTCTGCTTCCTACTGTAACCTTGTTTAGGAAGCAAATTATTTCTGTAGAAGCTGCAAAGTAACAAATGTTTTCTTCAGTTCATCCTCTGTTTAGCCCCTTATAGAATAAAATGCTTTATCTGTCACCCTTCTAAAGGCTTAGTTTGCTAAGCCTTTGCGATATTTCACAATCTGTCTAGGAAGGTCTTCCAAGGGGGTAAAAGATTATTCAACATACACATTATTCAACATACATAGGGATGGAGTAGTGCTGTGGAATTCTGATTAAACATCTTGGTTTCTATATTTTCAGTGGCCTTGGAAACAAAATAATAACAAGAATTATAGATCTTTTTTTTCCCCCTGAGGGTGTAGAATGTAAAGAAATTTGATTTGTCTTATGGAAGGGCAACTTTGTTCTTAGGACCATCGTAGTTTAAAGTTAAGTGAGGAGATGCATATGCACACACAAAGGAGAGTAATTTTTATGTAGTTTTTTACATATTTATGTATATGTATTTGTACATGCATACATAAATATATATATAACCTTGTACATTTGTAGGATTTAGATATTACCTATCTGGATGAGGTTAATTCAGAGGCAGTTACTGATAGGGTGGTTATAGCTATGCTTGGAGCTACATGTGTATGTATATAAATGTACATACACACACATATATATGTATAGTTTAATATTTTGCTTTAACAATAGTAATTATATCAGTATTGTAACTATCATTATCAAAGTTACCCTTTTTTCTATCACTTTCTATCTACATCAAAAGGTTCTACAGAATAAGTAGATCTCATTATATATTCTATGTAAATGAGAAAGCTGAAACAGAAGTTAAGTAACTTGTCCAAAGTCAGTCATCAGGTAACAAAAGTCCAATTAGAAGTACCCTAAAAGTCACCAGTTTACTTTGTTTTTCTCCATTAAGCAGCACTGCATCTCATTTGGTAAGGTCAATATTTAAATAATAATTTTATATTCCTTATGCTTATTATGGGGATTGCTTAGCCTAAAAGTATGTTCCAGTAGGAGGATATTCAAATACAATCATATTTTCTCTATGAGAATGGTCAGTGAAACAAGTTGTCTGGAGAAGTGTTGCAGCCTCCATCCTTGCAGTCTTCCAAAAATCCCCAAGCAACCCATTCTGATCTCATAGGTGTCCCTGCAGGAGGATAGGCTGGAGACTTTCTGAAGTTTCTTCTAGCCTGCCTTATCCAATGATCCTATGATCAGAGGTTTATATAAATACAGTGTTCCCCTGTTGGGGTCCCTCCCCTGCCATGGAGCCCTGGGAGATGGGCCCTGAGGGGACAGACACGGGGTCTCCCTGCCCCTGGTCAGCCTCATTTCCCATTGGTTGGTTTGTGTTCCCCGGGGTGGCCAAGGACCCTCGGGTCCCGTGACCGGGGAGTTCCTGAGCTGAGCCCCGGCCATGCGGCTGGAGAAATAAACATCTCTGAAACATCTACCACGAATCTGTCCATATATACTTCGGTTTCCACGGGACTCCTGGTTTGAAATATACTTGTTGCAGTAATCCCCGCTGCAACATTCCCCTCTCTTCAGTTCCGTTGGTCAGTTGGAACAGCAGGAGAAGGTAAAATCACTGCAGAGCTTCCCTGGTCATACCATTTCATACGGAAGGCAATGCCAGCAGCGGTGGCTGATTACAGTAATGTTTTGCAAATTGGTGCTGAGTGGCAAAGGCAGCAAAATTACGTGCAACACCAAAGAGTTAGGAGTGAGGAGCAGGCAGGAATACTGAACAAATGGGGAAAAAGAAGGAGAAAGACCACAGTCCCCCCACCCTTCTGTAGTATAAAGAGGGTCACCATTCATGTTTTTCTCTTGAAACAGTGATGTCTCCTATGGCTCTGCCTGAAAACATATAGCAGCTGTGGTCTAAGAAAAACTGCCCAAAACTCTTCAAGATTGTTTTTAAAGTAAAGTTTTAGCCTTTACTGTTTCCATGACAATGCTTCAGTCATACATTTTTGAATGGAGAATTTATAAGGAGCAAATGGGAAATAAGAATGTGGCTCCAGCCCTTTGGAAAAAATGGGACAATAAAGATCAGGAGTTACTTGAGGTGTGAGCCAAACCCCTGCACCAGCATAGTTGTGATTTAGTTGTGCATCTTGGCTCAGTTTGCAATGGTGTGAAAGCCATTAGTGTAGCAGAGGTGAATGCTGCAGGCCTCCTGTGCTTCAGCTCTGCAGTGAGAAAAGGCTTCATGATGTAATGCTGTAGGTTGTATGGGACAGAGCTCTACAGCTTTAAACAGCAAGTAGGGGAGCATGGTGGAGCAGAGATAAGAGAATTGCAACCCTATTTTTCACAAGCTAAAACTACTGAAGTAATATTTCTCTTTGATTCCACTTTTTCCATTACTTAGCACATTTTGCCATATGAATAAAGTTGAAATGGTAGTTTGTTTCAAAAGGAAAACATTTAACTCTGAAAAATTAAAAATCACAAATGTTTTAAATTACTGCAACTTTTGTCTAAAATGTATTGTATTCTTTGAGATTGTGTGTTATAGTGAGTGCTGCTGTTGACAAATAAACATTTTCTGCACTGAAAAGGATTTAGTCCTAGAAGTATCCTGATGGATCTGCCTTTGAGTATATGTATCAGATGGCACCTAAGCATAGGTATCTGCTGTACCCCGAAGCATAGGTGCAGAAATAGAGAATAAACTAGGATTAGCAGAAAAACCCTACCCAACTCAATGAACGTAACTCCTGATAGTGATGTTAAAAAAAAAAAGCAAAGGTCAGCTGCTTTTCAGCCATTGCTGCACTTTTCTCTCAGCTTGATATATTATATGTTCAAATGTATTTTTTTTCTTTTCAGTTTAATTACTATTTTACAAGTGCAACCAACTTATCTACTATAGCTTATTGTATTTCAAACAGAGTAACTATAGAACTATAGTAGTATAGATCCAGTTTCTGAATACTTATGGTAAACAGTTATGAAAAAGAAGGAAGGTAGAGTTTGAAAGCATAAGTACATTTTTTAAAAAAACCCTGACAGCTTTTAGGACTTGTCTAGAAGTTGTTGATTCACTGGAGCTTAATAGGATGCACCCATGTTGGGGCAGCAGGAAGTTCAGTTCCCAAACAGCTTAAGTCCTAGACTTCCCTGAACAGGAATGTCCAATTTTCTGAACTGTATGTGTTTCTAATGTTGAGGACTACTATCCTTTAGGGACTGAGGTGAGAACACCACAAGCTTTCCTCTGGAGACATCAGATTGGACAGCAACTTTTCAATCTGTTAGGCGTGACTGTGTCAAGTTGCAACCTAAGCAATTACTGTTCTCAAAGCAGTTATCTTTTCTTTTTGTGTAGCTTGTTCAATTTTTTCCTAATATGCTTTATGATTTCCAGTAGACTTTGTGTTCTTGTTTCTCATAGCCTGCCCCTTTTCTTACATGCATTTTCCTACTTTTTTTGCCCTGTTTGGACTCCATCGTGTTTTGAAATATATTTAAGACACATTAATTTTCTCTTTGCTGTCATTTTCTGTAATTTTATTGGATTTTGTACAAAAATTCAAGGCCTTCAGCTGCTGACCTGGTGGAAAATGCAGAGATGTGGAAGATCCAAACATTATTAAAGTCCTTCTGCCTCAAATTAAACAGCTCCGTGCAAGTTTTGTACTTTCATAAATAAAGACCTGTCAATTTGAAAAAAAAAAAAAGCATATAGACTTCATCCAGACTGTGCAGCCCAGTGCAATTTATTAATGATACTGTATTGCAAGATGAAATAAAATGTGAACCTGAACTCTGAATTCATCTGACAGAGTTGTATGACCCAGGTGTTTTAGGAACAGCTAAATTTGTTAACAATGAAGTCAGCAATGATGTCTAGTGACATCTGTGTAATTACAGCAGAAAACAGAATGAAATTAAAAAGCACAGAAATGTTGGACGCTTGGGTATGAAAATGTTAAATTTAAACCAGAATATTTATTGAAGAGTATAGAAACTATACTGTTTAAACAGGAAGGGAAGAGAGCCCAGGACAGATATTTATCAGGCTCTTCAGAGAGTAATATTTTGTGGGAGAACATTATATAACTGCATTGTAAAATCCTAAGGACTGCAGAGGGCTTGTCCAGGTCCTTGGAACTGGTTCCACATAATATCATAGCATAATTCTGTATGCTGAAAATGCTGCTAAGTCCTTTCTCTGCAATTCTAACAGAAAACAGTGAGGTTCACAGTTTTGGTAGTGGATAGGAGTGACTATTGCACTAGATTTTCAATTACTTTTGTAAGAGAGTACGCTTTTCTTGAAATACATCTTGTTACATATTTGTATTCTCAATAGCCAGGTAAACCTCTAAATACAACTCATAAACAATTCATTTCATCTGAAGTAGGAATTCCATTGTCACAGTCCTGATTGAATTGATTTAGACAGGCAATCAAGTCTGACTTTTTAATCTCAGCTTTATGTTCTACCAGGAGGGAAGTGTACAGTGGTGAAATCATTAATGATAACTCTTTTGAGCCTCATGGGAAGAGTATGTATTACTGTATCCCACAGCCATACGGAGGAGAGGAGAGAGATCCAGCAGGCAGGAATTGTGCAGCAAGATTGATTTATTTAATTATTTTACAAACTCTTTTATAGACTTTTTCTTCATAGTCTAATTGGACAAAGGATCAGTCGCCCCCCTGGGGTGATTGGCTAGAATCCTAAAACATCCACTGTCAAAATATTTTTCTACTGTACCATAAACATAGTTCTACAAGGTCACAGGTGTTCTTAGTTTATAGAACTCTGCTAATATCTTCCGTGAGAGAGAAAAGTATCTCACAGGCTTAGAAAGAAGCAAGAAAAATTCTTGCTAGCAGCAATATTTGTATCCACAAGTACGCACATATATTTCCAGTCCATGATGAAGTTACAGTCATAAATAGTGTTTCATGATACACAAAAGAGTTCATAAAATGATGTTGATATTCTTGTGATTGATGAAAAGTATGTACCAAAGCTAGTTCATTTTTAAATGTGACATGTAAACTTCCGTTAAGGTGGTGAGTATATAAATGTCATAATTTGATCCAGTAGCCTAATTAAATTTCAAAAAGCATTTGAGTCTTCACAAAAGTTTTGATAGCTGTACAAAAATCACTGTCATGGATGTACGTATCATCAAGATTTGATGATAACCTACAAATCTGAAGATAACATGGGACATGAGATGTCTTGGCTTCTGTGGCAGTTCTGGGTCTTGCTTATGGGTCGTATCATGTGCTGATTGTGTGAGTTACTGGTCATCTGACCCATAGTGAATGAACTAACTTGTTTTTCAGAGCAAATAACGAGAAAAGAATGTGTAAAGGGTGTTTCAAATTCCAATTTGTATGTCTAGGCTTTTGTTTATTTAAGAACTGTAATATTTTACTTTGACAGATTTCATTTGATTCAATTAACTGCTGGCTTTTCTCCAGTGATACAAGAGCTAGCCTAAAAGATCTGCCTTAGTCTTGAAATACAGTCATGAGACTATTTTGTAACAATGTTACTGGGAGCCATGGAAGCAGTATGTGTGAATAGAATTATGCAGAGGAAAGACTCATGCACATAGGTAAATTTTGCTACTCACTTTTGCTTGTCTGTGACTTTCTGTATTCAGAATCAGATAATCACAGAATCAACAAGGTTGGAAAAGACCTCTGAGATCGAGTCCAGCCTTTGACCAAACACCACCTTGTCAACTAGACCATGGCACTAAGTGCCACATTTGGTTTTTTCTTAAACACCTCCAGGGATGGTGACTCCACCATCTCCCTGGGCAGCCCCTTCCAATGCCCAATCACTGCTTCTGTAAAGAAATTCCTCCTCATGTCCCTTGGCACAGCTTGAGACTATGTCTTCTCGTCTTACTCATTGCAGACTGCAGCTCCATAGAGCTCTTATTCTATGTCAAGCAACTGACACTTCCTCCATATCCTCCATATCTTCCATATCCTTTTCCTAGGAGAAAAAACCATTCAGAACGTTTTTCCATCAAGGTTGGTGCGTATGTAAAATTTAGCGACCTCAAAGCTGGCTGGTACATCCGTCATGAATAAAGAGGATCAGAAAATCCAGCTCCAAGTCTCATCCCTTACTTCTTAAATTTTTGACTGTTGATCAAATTGATAAGCCTTTTGAATTCTGAAGGGTAGTTATTATATGAGAACAAAGTGTAATGGAAAACAGTCAAATGTAGCAGATTGAAGCTCTTAATTTACTAAGATTAAAACTGTCCCAATATGAAACACACATACACAAATGTGTTGTAAATTCAGGATAACTTGCTTTATGAAATTAATCCAAGCCAGGAACAGTTGACTCAACTGTTTCTTGTAATTAATGCAAGCAAGCCACTGGTAATTACAAAAAACTACTGCCCACCCCCTAATCCTCCTTCATATGATGAAAATGCAGCAACATTTTCCTTTGACTATTGTTCTGTGTATCTTTTGTGGTGTTTTCCTCCAGTTGACAAACAGGGCATTTGGGTTGATAGATTTTTAATAACTTTTCTCTCTCACACAAAATCAGATCACATGGAGACATGGAAAAAGATGATCTTCGCAATTGCTTCACATGCTTAGCTTGGCTATACTTTAAAGTGCTGATGGCAGGGTCCTATTGGTTAGATATGTGGGAAAACCAGTTCAACTGACACAGCCACACTGGCAGAAGCTGCACTGGAAACAGTTGTACTGGAAGTGGGGTTGCTTTTCTGGCATACAGCTATCTCAGGAACTCAAATAAACGATACCAGCAAAATAACTTTTCTTACACTGTAGCCTCTTGCTCCATCAGAAAAGTTGCTTGCATAGATCTACTGTAGCTCCACCGCCTGGAATGTCTTGGACTTGTTTCTTAAGCTGTTGATAGAAATAAAGTATTAGGATATAGATAGCTTCTTTACCTTCTGAGGAAAAACAAACAAAGAAAAACAAAGGAAAACAAGAGAGTGATCAGGTGTGTTCTCAGTGGTACTGCTTGTTTATAATGTGGTAGTGCCAGAGGCTCCTTCTTTATATGGATAACAATACCTAACCCAAAGGAACAGAGATTCAAAGTTTAAACAAGAACAAGATATTATTTTCAAGAAAGAAACGTTAAGTCTAATGAGACCTTTAATTAATTAATACAACTCTAGGTATACGGTTAATTTCTTTAAATAATTATAGAAGTCTCCCTTTAACTAAGATGTATATTCTTGTACAAAATCTAAAAACATTAGCAGAAACAGATTTTAAAAGAATTTTGAAATGAGCTTTCCTCTATATTTTTCTTGTCTTCTTGACCACCAAGGGTTTGTAGCTCCATTTATCTTAATAAAAAGAAATAATTCTAGATTTTCTGCCAATTTGGATTGCCACATAAACTGTTGGTTGTGCTTGTTTAAAAAAAATGACTGTAAAAACTTAATCCTGACGCAGATGAGAGAAGCTGTGTTAGATTTTTTTTTTGCATAGCTGTTCATCAGCCATTTGTTTAAACATCTTTTGTTTAACATAGCTTGAAAGGGTGATAAAAAATTTGTTTGTTTGCTTGTTTTTCCAGGAAGATTCTTAAATAGTGAGATTACATGAATCTCTAGGACTTCTGATATCCTCCATCCTGGAAATACAGTATCTCCAGAGCTGGGTTGACTCTACCACGTCTGTGGGGCCTTGTCTTCTGAAGGCCTTATGTTACACTTCTGTAGAGAGAAAGCACACTTTAATGTTAATGCTAGATTTAGCTTCCTACATAAATAATTACTTAAAGAAATAGAAAGATTGTGTTTCACATTGCACAATAATGCATGCATTAAGAAAAGCAAATCTGTATTATTGTGTTCTTCTGTGTACTGAAAAGCAAGGTGCAGTTTCAAATTGATTAGTCTGTTTTTCCATGAAGAATGCAAATACAGTAGAACTTGCTTATGTGGATAATTTTATACCTTAGCCTATTCCTCCTGCATTATTAATTTACAGCAATTATATATTTAAAGCCAGCATATATGATCTATGCAGTAATAATCTATTCTTTCTTTGCTGTTTCCTCTGTTGGCTGTTTAGCCTTTTGTTTTAAACATTTATGATCAAGAGTAATATATTCAGAGCAATAAATAAAAATTAGAGAAGATGGAAAAAATCTAAAAAGCAAAAAATCTTCCAGGTCCTAATTTTTTTTTGAATTATTTAAAGTTTAGACATCTTATTTTGCCATCTTATTTTTTAATATTTTGAAAAACTTTATGTCTGATTATTCCAGTAGTAGGATTATGCAAGATTATGGCATCTGTTTGGACCCTACACATGGTCAGACAACATTAATGGAACCAAGCAAAAGCCAAGCATGGCAAAAACAAGAGAGAAGGTAGTCCTCTGCAGTGACAATGAATTTGATTTTGAGAGTCGCACAAAAAATGGAACATGGATTTATGGATTGTGTCTGGTCTGAATGCCAATCCAATGTTACTCTTATGCATGCAGATCACAGTGGAGCCTTCTCCTCCTGAAAGGGGAGAACAGAAAACACACACTGTAACTCACCTCCTTTTTGTGAAGACTAACACTGTGGGCACCTCTAGCATATGACAGGTTTTGTGTTCCTTGGGTAAAAATACTATTGTATTTCTCTGTGCATGCCACAGAAACAAGTTTAAGAAATGGGCACCTCCATTTTCTGCTTAAAAATGTAGGAATGTGTGTTGGAAACAACACACTCCAGAGATTTGCCTGTCTGCAAAACAAAGGAATGACAATCTAAGCAAAGAGTCTGGTTGTGCTGTTCTTAGTTATATTATAGAATGTATAATCTTAAATGAAATTTTGAAGGTTAAAGTACTACTCTATACTGTGGTTTCAGAACTGATCAAAAGCTATTTTAACCTGGCTTTCTGCAGTGGGTGCTTTTTTAGCTCTCAGTAAAGTTTTAGCTGGAAAATAAAACAGAGAGAGAGGATGCTTTGAACAGCACCAGCATCACAGTTTTGAATCTGTAAGATTGAGTGGCATTGACAAAATTGAGGAAGTTTAATCCCTATGTAATGTACTTATATTTAATGTAGAATGAGGATCAGAAACAATTTATCTAGTAGGAAGGTGAAACATTAGGTAAATATTTATAATTTTGAACAGTATGTTAACATTTACGACATAATGTTATGTTTTTAGAAGCCTGTTCCTTTGACTGTCTGAGAGGAAAGGAGGTATGCTTGAAGAAGGGAGTAGTGTTGGTTTTCCTGCCCAATCAGCAAGAGAAGTCCCCCTTCTATGTTGCTCAATAAAAGCCAATAGTTTTGTTCAAGTTCCTCTGGAAAATGTGAAGTTCTAAACCATTTTTTTATTATAGCCTTTTTCACTAGTAACAGATGAGTTTAACTTTCTTCATCATCTTCTTTTTTATGCACCTATATTTTCTTCTTTATGCACCTATATTTTGCATGGCCAGTGTTGTAATAAAAAAGAAAATATTAGATTAAGGAGACAATTAGCTTGTGCAAATTGGTTTTATTTAATGAAATGATGTCTTGTTATTGTTTGTTGACTGTAGTAAAGTCAAACCAGTTTTCAATGACTGAAGAGAATCTAGTGCAGAATTCCAGTCATGTAGTCTTTATAATATAAAAAGAACAAAGAGACTCGGTAATGTTGCTAAAGGTTCTTCCCAGATATCTTTTTCTTTTTCCATTTGAAAATAATTTAGAATAAGTTTGGTGAATCACAATATTACAGCCTTTAATCACAAGCATGCTGTCTGATGCAGGCATGGATGAATGACAATAAAAAAAAATCACTTCTTTGTAACGAATCCATTATCATTCCATGGGGAAAAAGACAAAGATTCGTTCAACTTTGAATGATATCATAGCATCTGTGGTAAACAGCTAGATTTGGATGATGTGTTACTTTGTGGCATCACTCAGGGCTGTATCATTGTATGTAAAGAAGAGACCAAGAAAATTACAAAAGGCAAGATTAAAACACAGCCATTGTTCTCTGGCTTAAGATCATAAAAGGAAGGAAATTCATAGTTAAGGATCCAAACCTCAAGTATCTGGGCACAATGCAGTGCCAGCCTTAATGTTACGTAACCGTACCCTGTTATGAGTAGACATTGGTGGTTTGATCCTGAATGATGAATTATATTGCTCTTAGCAGGCTGAAACCAGAACAATAATTTTATTTTAATGCTTGGCTTTGTTCAGTGAACAGACCTGAATCAGTTATAATTGTTTTCTTTACATTTTCTTGCCAATTGAAATAAAATAATCCCAATAAATAGTTTTTTTTTTTTTTCAAAAGTTATCCTTAAAGCTCTGCTACATAACATTTTGCTAAAATGGAAATGCGAAATTGTGAAGAAAAGCCAGTGTCACACTTGGATTTTAGGAATGTTGAAACTTTTGTGGTAAATTATAATGTCTATAATCCTGCAGAAGCTCAATTAAAAAAAAATCCCCAAACACTTAACTGATGAAGGAAGTAGTTGATAGTACTGTTAGCACAGAATAATGAAAGTAGTACAGAGTTTTAAAAGTATCTGCAATTAATTGAACTTCTGTCCTACTTCTCTTAAAAAAGTTCTACTCCACCCTGGTTCTCAGAAATTGTAATGAGGGTAGCAGAAACTCCTTTAATGGATGTCAGACTGTGGATGAAAAATGGAGAGGAGAATAGGCAATAACACAAAATCTTATCTTGACATTTTAGCCTAAGGACATTGCTTCAAGGATACCAAAGGGGAAGACTAGAAATTTCCAGTCAAGATAGGGAAAGACCTTCAGCACTTCAAAAGCCGGAAGTGACCTGCCAAACAGTTAAAGAATAAAAGCTGGTATCTGACAAGGTGAGACTAACTTGAAAGAGGATGGTTGTAGTTTTCTCAGTCATTTTAGTTCTGTCACTGTAGCAAGAAACCTCAACAGTATTTAGGTGACTTGCACCCTTTCTGACTTTGTTTCAGATTTGGAGGGATTCATTGGAGAAGAGCTGGGAGTTGAAGAGCCAAAAGCTTAAAATACTGTAGCTTTCTTTCTCTAGTCAGTTTTGACTTCTCTTGAGTAGAAATTACTAAAGGTATGGGAAATTCACATAGCAGATAAACTAGTCTCTTGAGTGTTTCAGTGAAATGGAAACGGCCCTGATCCAGAGTCTGAAAAGTTACAGCCCATGAGATGAGAGAGCTGAAGTATTCCATGAGAAATCTTTTGCTCATCAGTATAACTGTGGATATCGCTAAAAAAGATTTACACATGAAAAAGAAAAGTATGGAGACAGAGGGATAAAGAAGACTGCTTTGTGAATATGAATGACAGTGCTGCACTGAACAGCATGGATAATAGCTATGTAGAATGATAGTACCATGGTAGACCCACAGTGCAGTTCAACCATCAAAATGTTGCCTCAGAGAATTGCTGAATGTTGGAATTTCATGTCTGGGATTTAGTAGTCCCTTCTCTCTTCTAGTTCTGTAATCTGTTTAATGCTGCATTGATTGTGATTGTCTCTTATTGAAGGGAAACTTTTTCATCTCAATGCCCATCCTTGGATTCTTCAAATACTCTCTGACACATATATGTGATGCTTTATGAGAATGTCTCTGAGTTGCAGTACTGGGGATTTCCCTCTGATTTCTTGATGCAATCTCTTTCATTCATATTAGAGTATTCTTTTTTCTGTTGTTATGACAGACCTGTGCATTATGGAATCTCTTTCTCAGCTGCTCTCAGCTGCTCTCAGTTGGTTTTGTTTTGGTTTTTTTGGGGGTGGTGGAGGTTGGCTTTGTATTTTTTTGGCATAGTTACTGTAAGGTGCTTTTACCATGAAGCACCTGCTTGTAAATCCACGTGCATGTCAGACCAGAGTCCTGTGTCTACACTGGCACTGGGCTACACACATAAAGCTCTAAAGGGACTTCACTAAGATATGTCACTGTATTAATTTTTCTTCAGTGTAATGTGGGCAAACTTTTTATCCACAGGCCACTATACAAAAATGCTTTTAACTTAACTAATTAAACCACGTTCAAGGTTTTTGTAAAAGCCAGTAGCAAGGCATGGATCCAAGTTTAGATGATGATGTTTTCCATCTGTTAGCATGAATGCAACTCTCATTTAAGGAAGAGCACATAATTCAGGGCATGACATGCAGTGAAAAAGCACTTTAAGAGTAGTCCATTACCTTTAGAAGTCAGCAGCATGTTTTTCCAGGTCTCTTGTGTAGATAACGGAGACGGTTGATGCTCCATATGATGAGTAGCTGCAGAATCCTTATGCATCTTCTTGCAGATCTGGCATGGCTTCTTCTCCAGCATGGAGGACGTGCTCTTAGACCTTTGTAAAGAGCTTTGTGTGCCTGTGCATAACTAGGATATACAGATGAAGGGGGTACCTTCAATACCTAAACTTGCTGTGATGCTTTACTGCTGCTTTACTGTTACTTGTTTTTTGGGCAGTTATTTGCTGATGCCCACAGTGTGTAATTATGTATTTCAGTGACTTCTTCTAAGCCAGAGGGCTGAAAAATCTTGATTTCTCTGAAATTACGTCTGGTTTTTTAAGAGGAAGTGTGAGAGTTCTGTTGAAGCCACAGTTTTGCCCAGCCTTCATCCAGAAAGGATATTTGCCTGTTAGTCAAGTTGAGGTTATCCGGATGAAAGACCCCTGGATGGGAGTATGGGGGAAGAATGTGTGACAGAGAGATAATCTGGAGATCCCATATTTTCTATTATTTTTAAATTACTAGCAGCTTACTTTATTTCTGCCTCACATGCAGAGTCACTAAGTCCATTTAGTTGTTTAATGGACCAGCAATTCTCAGCCACCCTGCCTCAAAAAAAAGCAAAATGTGAGAACACCTGGCAGCAGAAAACTTTTTGTGTTCTTAGCAATATATAATTATGTGCTGTTGGTATGACTTGGCCAACTGAGGCAAAATGGCATGGTCAACCAATTTAATTGACAATGAAGTTCCTGTGTGTCTGCTCACTTTAGACACATACTAGCTTTCTGACATACCTGAGGGGGAGCAAGGATGGATTTCATTAGGAGTAGGTTTGTGCCTGTAATCTGGCTACAGGCTGTTTATGACTCTGTCCATACTAAAAAATAAGCAGTTTTAGAGCTTGTATTTTTTTTCCATCTAAATTCCAGTTGGGCCAGGAAAACAAACTGATGTCCTGAACATTATTGTAAATTCTTATCCAAGTTTGTGTTTAGAGCCACATTTATCTCTGAATTGATGACACTTTTTCCTGTGCTCTTGTTTGGTTCTTGACACTCCTATGCTAATCTAGACAACAAAGGCACTTGTAATCAAATTCTCCCCCAAAAGGTCAATATCCAGATCTAACTCTTAAATTAGCTGTCAGTTTTAGTATAAGTACATCATTTTTGAATCAGATGTTTGCTTATTTCTGTGTACCTAACAAAGTTTAGGAACTCCCGTGTCTGTCATTATTCAAGTTGATGCTGGTCTGTATCCACCAAATTCTTCCCTGCCAAACCTCTGTCTTGGACATCTGGCTGTGGACAATTGTGGGGAAGGTGCAGTTTGCAGAGCAGTTAGTAGAATGACTGACAGCTTGTTAGGGTTTGCAGAATTTCCATTCCAGAATTCCCATGTCCTTCCTTCCCTTTCCTATGTGAAGAGGCATTTTGTGTAGGAATGTTGTCCAGAAAAATGTTCCAGCCTTCTCACTTTTACTATTCACTGCTTCTGTTGTTGTCTGGATGGGAGCAAAGATGATCCCAAGTACATGATAATAATGCTTTTACTTTCCTTCTCCTGACATGTCTGTGCCTTCTACCACCTCATATGTGATTTGTGTTTTAACACACTTTTGTGATGTAACTTCTTTGTGATGTCTAAGTTTACATTCTGCTAATTGACATGAGAAGAGAAAGGGAAAACCTAACTGTGCCCTCCAAAGGAAGCTGTCTGTTTCTGCAAACCGTTTCTTGGAGGTGGCATTTAAACAGTGTAAATGTACTAATGATCGGTGGAAATGTTCATTCCCTTCTCATTGCTGTTTAAGTTCATGATTCTTGATGTCAACAGCAGACTAGCAGCAGGATGTTTTCAGAAACATCCAAGTAGGAGATGAGTGCTGCTGTTCAAAGTTGCATAGGTATTATTGAAATACCTGTGCATAGGTATTATTGAAATGCCCTTAGGTCCCAGCTTGCATACTATTAGCAGTGTATTCATTCTGGATTGCATTTTACAAGTACTTGTAGCAGCTCAAGAAGCTCAGGAAGATTCTTAGGGTTTACATTCGGTTCACATTCTGCAATCTGATGAAAACCAGGACAAATGTGAAGTTATCATAGAATCATATAATGGCTTGTGTTGGAAGGAACCTTAAAGATCTTTAAGTTCCAACCCCTCTGCCACGGGCAGGGACACCTTCCACTAGAAGTGGAAGTTATCCTTATTCTGAGGTACTTCTGCAGAGTTTCTTATAAAGGAACAGAAATTGTCTCGTCTAAACCTTGAAATGCCCAAACTCTCAGGGCAGGCAATCATATGCCACCATAGACTTACTGTTATTTATTCTGTTTCATCAGGTTTTAAGTCCTAAAAGATTTTTAGTAGTTTTTAAACTTCTGTAAGGAAAGGCTGGCCTCCTGTTTTATACATTTGAAACCCAAAGTTTTCTTTGGAATACAAATCAAATCTTACTGTATAGGATCTTCATTTTCATTTGGAAGCTGAAGTCCAGTGCACAACCATATGCATCACTCATTTCAGTTATTTTGGATTCTTTATGGCAGCTTAAGGTTGCTTTGATTGCTTACTTGGTGTATTTTGTTTTAACTTGTGCAGATTTTGAAAAGAAAAAGACAGATCAAGTAGCTGGAGAAACACATTCTTTGTCTACAAAATCTTATGCTTCAGTACATAACTTGATGTGAAAATTGGTATGCCTCCCTGCATAATTTTCTCTAGCAGCCATCCTTCCCACTTACAAGCACAGCTTTGTCAATGTCTATTAAAATGCCCAAGCTTTGTACCTGTGAAAGGAAATGTATATTGGAAGGAAATTAAATATACCAGAATCCCACTGTTACTGAAACTGTCTCTGTACTAATTAGTATAACCATTTAAATTCATTTTGTTACTCTTCTCTATGTTATTATTTTTTGGTACTGTTAAAAGGAAGGTCTAAAACATCCCTATGCTTTCATCAGCCCCCTGTGGGGAAGAAGAGTGCCCTTATAAATCTATGCACCTCTTCTTACTTGCTTCTTCTTCCCCCTCCCCAAGTGAGGAAATCAGATATCAGCTTCATATAATTGAGGGACAAGAACCTTTTTTCTGTGAAAGGTCATTTCATAGCCAACTCCAGGGAAAAGTGGGCAGGCAGCACTTTAGGCTGTTATCAGGGGTGCAAGAACAGGCCAAGCTTCTGCCAGCAGCCCATTTTAGTCCTTCCCAGCACAATGGCAGGCCTGTGTGCCGGGCTTGATGCTGCCCATTTGATGCCAACCCCGGTGTCACCAGAAGGCCGTCTGGATCATTAGGAAACCAGTCCTTTGACTTCGCCAACACAGCAAAGAGGGAGGCGAAAGCATGATGAAGGTCAGGTGCCAGGCTGCTCCTCCAGACTTGCTGGCACCATCCCTTCGCCGTAGCCAGACTGGGGCCCTTGGGAGCTGGGATCATTTCTGTGACAAGACTCATTCACTCTTTAAGAGATGTTCACTCTTACAGGAGATCTTTGCTGTTTGCATGTAGACTGTAACATTACTGTGCTGTGGTGTATGGATTGCAGTGGCTGGATAGTGTTAAAGTTATTTGGCTGCACGTGACTAATTAATTAAACTAATTTAACATTATGCTATGTATATTTGCTGCGGGTTACTTTCTCTAAATTATTTATTATGAAAATATGTGAAACAATGGTGCTTTTTGCTAAAGACTCCAGCAGAAGCAGTGTGTGTTCATGCTCACTTGTCAGTTGATTGAGGTGCAGTGATGCTGTTACAGTGTTCTGTCCTGCTATAAAGAAGGCTCTTCAAAACTCAGGACACTGAGTGGAATAATAATTTGTGAGTTTCTTGACAGCCAGTCAACAGAGAAGAGCAAGGAATCAAATTAGCACTGATGCTGATGAAAATCAGCAGAAACATCAATGAGGACATAACAAATAAAAAGGGTGCAGAATTGGCTGTATAACATTTAATGCTTTCATAATTTAAACAGTTTATGGCAATTATCTGGGGCAAAAAATGCAGTAATTTTGCATTTTTCCTGATGTCACAGTGTTTGGCAGAGGCACATATAGTCCTTAACCTTTGAATTCACCACTTTGGTTTACAATTGGGCTTTTCTTTAAGAAAGTGATAAGTAAATTTGCTGGTCATGCCAAGAAATTAAAACTGTTGTACTGGGTGGTCTTCAGAGTCAGAATCCTGCCCTAAATAAGCTCAGACTCCTATGAATCTCCCATGATTAAATCAAGATTGTCCTTTGGATGTTCATACCATCATGTATGAGAAGCAGGCTGCCCCTCAGCCATCCAGAGCAAAAAAAAGTGTTATGGCGGCCTAAGGCAAGATGAAACCTCAGTATAAGCCTAGCAATTCATACGAATGAAGAGTTTGTTAAAGAGTAACATGAGTACCTGTGAATGAAAACTTAAGGGTTTTTTCCTTTCAAGTCTGAAGGGGAAAAATGTGGGATCAATTTTGAAAACTGGAATTTTCGACTTCTCCTCCTTTTGCCTCCTCCGATTGTCTTTTCCCATAGTTTTACTGGTATACCTATGTTCATCAGATTTTGGGGCTGCAAGGAGATGATTTTTTACAAAGGTGGATGTAGATTTTAGGGTGTGATAACAAAAGCACACTTATACTGCGTCAATTCTCCGGGACATGTTCTTTTGTAAAGGATAGTTATGTTTGTTATGCAAAAGTCCTCTTCACGCCATAGATATGGAGATCTATGATAAAAACCAATATAGTAGCTACCACTATGCAGATTTCCTCAGCTCTTCATCGGTAGATAATTTGACAGATTAGGTAATAAAATGAAAAATTGGTTAAATATTGGCCAGCAAGATAGTAAGTTGACAAAAGGCATAATATTTTGGTTTCTAATTATAGTGATTTTCAAACTTTAACAATTTAAATAATGCTAAATTTTAGGAAGATAGAATTTTAATTTCATTAATGTGATATTAAATTTCAATATTTCTCAGAATAAAGGAGATGGTTAAAAAAATACTGGAGAAAAACAGAAGTCTAAATTTTATAGTTTTAAGGAAACCTAATAGAAATTTACAGGAAAATTAAGAGGAAGTGTGGTTCTGACCTTTTTTTAGACATAAGTAAGCATTCCACTCATCAATTTTTTAATCTTTTTTTTTTAATAGATCTCATCAGCACTATTCTTATGGCCTGGCAATGATTTTTTGGCATACATTCAGAACTTGAAATAACATGCATCCTAGATGTCTGGCCAGTTCAATATTTAAATCCTTGATTAGAGATAAATTAGTGTTTTAAACTAAAACAGACTACATGCAATGAACCTTAATGAGTCTGACTTGAAACCACAAATCAAGGATACTGAAGAGTCAAGGTTGAAATATTTGAAATCCATCCTTAGTTCACTATACTGTGTTTACTGAGGAGTAGGTAGGATCACACAATGTTTGAGAGAAATATTCATTAAAAAAGTCTAAAATAGGGCAAAAGCACATTAGCAGAACGTAGTGTAATTTTGCTTTCTGCAGCAAAATGGCAATTTTCAAACATGACTGCTGTTTATTTTAAGTTATGGAAGTGCCAAATTGTGAAACCTGGCCAATTTTGCAGCACTGTAATTGTCATCATTGGTGGTGTTTTTTCTGATTGTCACCAGCATCATTGCTAATTTGATTCCTTATTCTTCTCTATTGACTGGTTGTTGAGAAACAAATTATTCCACTCAGTTTTTTGAAGGGCCTTCCTTATAGCAGGACACGAAGTTATTGAGACCTTTAAGTTCATAGCACTGCCTGCCCAGTCTGAGTTCTAGTTTACTTGCACTGGGTCATCTGTCTGCAACTTGAAATCCTAGACTGATTGTAGGACTCAGTATGATCCCAGACTCATACTGAGTTACCAAAAAGGTAGTCAGTATTACAAAACTCATCTTTGGAAACTGTACCACTAAAAGACTTAATGTCAAAGAGTAGAGAGGGAAAAGGGACAGAAATAGTGACACAAATCCTGCTCTGATGATTTCTACTAAAAACAGAAATAAGACCTTATTTAGAATTACATTCTAAATAGTATTTTTACAACCTCATATTTGAATACTCAGATTTTCCAGACAGCTATATCTTATGATTATTGGAAGGTGTAAGAAATATTTGTCATTTCTGCATCACTAAATCAGGATCAAACTGTGGTAATGTGTGTTGTTTTTCAAAAGAAATGTTTTCATTGCATTCTTTTCCTTTAAAAGTGAAACAAAAATAAAATGCTTACAATCCCAAAACTGCAAGAAATTGTGTGAACTATTGTGTGAGAAGGAAAAAGAATAAGGAAACATATCTTGGATCCAGGCTTTTGAGACATTATTATAAATGTTAAGAAAAATACTGTTTAAAAAATGGCTCTGCAGTGCTCTTTAAAATCAGTAAACGTCTATTTTAATTCCCATATAGTAGTAGTAGTAGTAGTAACTGGCTGCTGTCTGTATATATACTCAAATGTTGCTTGCTGTATAAGACCTTGTTTGCTTAATTTCAACCTAACTGAATTTTTATGGCTGTGCTATAAACCTCTCGAAAATAGTGGCTTAAATGGAAATGCTGACACAACACTAATTACACTGGCTCCAGTGTGATACTGTGATTAAAGTTTATTTATTTTGTGTGTGTGTCTGTGTGTGTGTAATTTCATTGTTGAAAAACTAATGGAAAACTAATGTGGCAATGGAGAATGTGATTCTGTGCCTGATATTTTTCAACAGCAAGAAACAGTTTAAATGCCAGTTTACAGTACCAGATAATTTATTTTTAATTGAGGTATAGTTTAGGTATTTAAATTTTTAGAAATTTGGGAAAGTGACAAGTTTCCCACTTTAAAGCTGTTCACTGTTCTTCCATGAGTTTTTAAATGTCTTTTTGGGTGGTGAAGCTAAATGTATATTGCATTAGAAAATGAAGAAAATAGTTTAATTTCCTTGGTAGCATATGTTCTTTGAGATATTCTGGAAAAAAGCGTTGTCTTAAAGTATGAGGGTATGCAAACCAAAGTTAACATTCATTGCACTATTGAATATGAAGTAACAACTGTAAAAGTCTATTTGGTAAATAGTTTGCCCAACCAGTACTTTTAGATTACAGATCTATGTGTGGCATCTAGTCAACTGGGAAATGAACAGTGCACATACTGTATGGCCAGATGAAGAGTAAGTGAGAGAGAGAGAGACAGAGATCCTGTCTCCAACCTGTTTCTTAAGGACAGTGAGCTGGGATTGGAGAAGCCTTGGATTCAGTCTGTTTCCAGCAGTTTATAATTCTCACATTAGGCAAGAACTAGATAAAAACATGCCATGGTCTGGAGAGCAGTTCTAAGCTGTTCTTTTTCCTGAAGGAGTGTTGAGAATAATACACTATAATGCCAAATACAAATATCCTTGTTTGATGCTGTGATTTTGTGTAAACTTTGCTGCCCCTTTCAGGAAGGTGCATTCAGAGCACTTTTAATGGTTAAGCAGCTTTGATCATGGATCAGTTAGGCAACATCACTTTTTTTCTGGATTCACACATATATGGAACTTGAAGGCTGATCAGAAAAATTGTCTAATGAGTTGTAGGTTCTGTAGAAGGGAATCATATCCCTGGCTGGTAGTCTGTGGTGTGCCTTCCTTGACATCAGTGTCAGTGTTCTGCCTCATCTCAGAGGCCAAAGTAATCATTCCCACTCTTGCCATAAACACCTTTCCTAGAAACTCATGGCATCCAGTCAAACTTTTTTTTTTCCCCAAGAGAATTATAGCTGATATAGTTAATGCTAATCTGTCTGGCAGACTGACAGCTGTGAAGTTGCAAGATAGCATGTCCTGCAACATAGTAGGGCAGCGAGACACAAGTAGTGTAGGTGGAAAAGATCAGAGAGGAAAAATGAAATCTTGGTGTGGAATGCCCTTCTCCAGTTTGCTCGGTGAGAACATTCAGCATTCATTAATCCAGTCCATGAAATTTACATTTTTTTATTTTTACTGTTTGCTTTCACTAAAAGAGAGTGCGAAGTAGGCAAATAGTTTCAAAGTGTGTGGTCTTTATGGTTTATGTGTATTGCTCAGAACTACCACTGACCAAACTTCTTGGTCTTGTTCCCATTTGTTACAGTAATTAAATATTAAGTTGTTATGAAAGGATTGTGCCGTTCCCTTGAAAGAAAAAAGAATATGACTCCTCCATGGTTCTGTGGCACAGCTGATGTTTTATTCAAACTAGTATGTAAAGTTAGAGAAATTATGTGCGAAGTTTATCCCATCTGGAAGGAATGTAATGATTCTGGATCTGAAGCAAAACTGAGGATCTCCTACACTGTAGTTCATTAGATCAGTTTGGAGACAGAAAAATCAACATATACTGTAGATACACATGGTTGGAAGGACAAGGGAGCCTGTACACATCAGTCAAATCATGAATACATCACCTTCTTAATTGTAGCCTTTAATCTACATTAAGACTAGATGATGCTTGTCCTTAAATGACCTTTGCATTGAATTGAATATTGCCCTGGAAAACTTCAAAGTCTAATTGAAGAAAAATTATGCAATAAAACTCTGTGGTTCCAAGCCTGCAAGAGATCAGCTCTTCTGTTTGACTACACCCATTAATAGCAAGGAAGTACTTCAAGCTTATAAACAAAGACCTGTGTATGGTCATCTAGTGTCTCACTGATTCTGTAAATGAGAAAATGAAGGGGAGAGGAAGGAGTGACACTCGAAAAGCAATCTCTTAAAAAATTTTTGGTGATATGTTTCCAAGGTTTGTTTGAAAATACTGGTTTGGCTTTTCCTGGTGTTATGTTTAAGACTTCACAAGAAGGTGTCTTTGTTCTGCACTGATCCCAGCTGGTCCCAAGTTTCATTCAGCCTCCACATGAAGCTGCTTTCTCCTACGCCAGCCTTTGGAGGGAGACCAGAGGAGTGTTCTGCCATAATGCCATCTGAGAGAGCTGCCTGTTGTGCTGACAAACACAGAAATGTACAGAAATATTGTATCTAGCTTTTATATGAGGATAGCGTCATTCCAAAATCTTAAGCAAGCTGTTTGATGATGCCAGTTGAAGCAATCAGCCTCATGGCCTGTAAGACCAAGAGCAGTTAGAAGGCATGCGAAAATTTAAGTCCCTTTAAATCCTGCTCCAAAATTCACCAATACATACTGACTATCCCAAAACCTTCAAGTGTTCCCCTCATGATTCGTAGCTGGATGCTTTTAGGAATGCTACTATTCAAGTTTATGAATCAAAAGGCAGTGCTGTCTTGAAAGATACTTCAAATCCAAGGGTATCTAACATCAGGTATTCACAATGAAAAAGGATTTTAAGTATCTATACAGATCCTAATTGTTATTCACACAGGAACATGAGATAAGAAAACTCATAAATATGAGTAATACATCATTTTTACCATATCTGATGTAGTAGAATGTTCCTCCTAGAGGAGGTCTGAAAACTTTCAAATATTTCAACCATTGAGTGCCATTATCAGTAAACAGGCCAATATGGTAACTGGTAATGAAAATAATCATATGTTCAGATAATTAACCTCTCCTTTTAACCTCTCCTAAATATGGAATAATCCTAAAATTTGAAAAACCCAATGCTTTGTTCTGTTGGTCTCTCCAAGTATTGTTTGGCCTCCAAAATCTGTGGAATGTACAAAATGGAGAATCATGGTTGATACATGATCTACCAAGATATACACCACCAAGAATGTGGTTGTGCTGCCATTCAGAGGGATTGTGACAGGCTGGAGAGTCAGGCCATCAAGAACCTAATGGAATTCAACAAAGGGAAGTATGAAGTCCTGTACATGATAGGAAATAATCCCATGCATCAGTACAGACTGAGGCTGACCTGATGGAAAGCAGCTTTGCAGAAAAACACATGGAGGTCTTGGTGAACAAAAAATGGAACATGAGCCAGCAATGTGCCCCTGTGAGAAAGAGATCGTTCTGGTCTGTATTAGGAGGAAAATTGCCAACAGGTCAAAAGAGGTGATTTTTCCCTCTGCTCAGCATCACTGAGGATGAATAACCACTCAATCCAGTTATGGTTCCACAACAGAGTCTAATTCTGGGGGTTTTGGGACAAGGACATGCTCATAGTGAATCAGGTCCAGTGAAGGGCCAAGCAAATAATTAAGGGCTTGAAGCATCTTTCATATGAGGAGAAATCTGTGACTGTTTAGCCTAAAGAGGCAGAGAGGAGGCTCAAGGAGATCTTATGAATGTGTATAAATACCTGATGAAGGGGAGTAGACCATTACCATACACAACTGCAAATGTTCTAGTTGTTTTGATTTCTGCGTTCTGGGCTCAAATATGGAAAACTGACCTAGACTTACAATAATTTTATTGGAATTGCCATATCTCTTGACTGGTCCCTTATATTTTAGTTTTTGTTTGTGGAATCAACATGCAAATTGAAACACATGCAAATATGTTTGTGTATGATTGATGATTGCCATGGCACATGCAGACTTAAAAATTCATAAAGCAGGCAATAAATACAAAGATTAATGGTCTTTCTTTAATGCCTTCAAAGCTGGCAAATCTTGAAAGGCTACTGACTTAGAGCAGTGGAAAAAAAGTCTCTTTTGGCCTCATTATCTCAGCAAGTCTTTGCTTGCTCTGGTAATAACTTAGGTTAAGTTTGGCCTACGTCTTTATGGTGTAGTCTACGTAGCATATTTGGAGAATACTTGTAAACCACACAGAACATTCCTGAAGGTGGATAGAGTTTATATGCCATGTGTTTAGGGAGATTAAAATATTTCAATACACCAAGTATCTCAGGTATACACTGTGCTCTAGGATCAAAGCTGGAAAAGTGCTGAGTCCTAACGAGGTCCTGTAACATCCATTTGACAGTGTGAGGTGGTGATGCATGCACACTGGACCTTGAGATCTGCCTTTGAACATGCATGTGTTGATGTCATGTACTAGACATCATTCAATGTGAATTTACAGATTATTTTCTTAGAAACCCTCAAGTTTTTGCACCACACTGAAAAAGCTACACCTTTGAATGCTCACAATCTTTCTCTGCCTTTTCTATGAATAAGATGTCAAATAATTTTTTGCTTGGTATTTGTTTCTTGTCTTCACCAAATGATGTGCTGTTGCTCAGGATACCTCGTGGGAGTAGCAGGTTAACTCATGCCTGTGCTCTGAAGAATCTTATCAGAAGGCCTCATTCTTCAGAAAAAAGGAAAGGGAAAAAGGACTTTTGCCTTGTGTGTAGTGCCTTTTATTGCGCTAATGTGAAATGATTCGATGTGATGGACAGCAGTTTATCAAAACAAAATCTCATTAAAATCTGTCTGCACTTTGCCCTTACTCTCCTTTGTATAATAAGATTGTGAAGCTTTCTGTGACCAGATGGTAACCTGTGGTAACCTGTAGTGTGTGTACATTTATGGGTGATGAATAAAACCATTGTCACCCTTAAATGTTGGCATCAGTATTGTGCTAGTAACATTTGGAAGTTTCTGCTTTATCAGCAACAATGACTGGCAAATAATCAGCTGTTTTGTAATGGGAAGCTTAAAATAGCAGCTGAAGACATTTGAGTTAGCCTTCATGGAAAAAGACACTGCTGCATTTATTATGATACCATTTTTGTTGTGTAAGGATGACATGATTGTTATTTTAGCTTTTTAGACATACAGTGCAATTAAGAATAATCAGTTTTCCCACACATTCCACAAAGCAACTGAAGCACACATGCTAATAACCAGGCCCTTAAATTTAGAGTGACTTACGCTGTTGCATGGGCAGCCAGTGGGTACAGATGCATGTTTCACAGTGTATGCAGCTATTGTGTGATTGCAGCCTTCTTACAGAGATGTGTCTCAAAAGAAGTTGCTGATAAATAATAAACTCTCTAAGAGTTGCCCATACTACCAATATAAATACATTTTGAAGTGCTGAGGAAGGGGATCTGCACATACGACATTTGCTGTAAGCTTTGTAATCTGCACCAGGCATCCCGACTAGAAGTTTAAAAGAATGTACAAAAGAATTCTAATTTGTGTTTACAGGAAGTAGAAGGTGGTTGCACCAATAAAAATTATACTGTATTATATATGCACCCTGATACATACAGTGTTTGACCCACAGTTTGTGTGACATGCATGAGGCTGGTTTTAGAACTCTGAACATCAGCAAAGATAAATCAGGATTGGGGCAGGGTGTTCAGAAAACAGATTTTGCCTGTAACTAAAGGTAGTAAGTTTATACTGACAGTTTTAATTCATAACTATTCCCACTAAAAGCCATTTACTGGGAGGGAAAATCTTACATATTCTTTTACTAGGATCTACTATTATTTTTTTAGACAGAGGTCTTTTTGAACAGATTTATCTAAGGAATGTTTATGTGTTCACATGCAAATCTTTTTTTGTATTCTTTTATCCAATTTTTTTCTGTGCTTACTGCTCTTCTCAGCCTGAGTATGTAGTACCTTTACGTTATGTATGTTACTAAATTTTCACTGTATGGGGGCCAAGTCAGTGGTACTTTTTTGCATGCTTGGGACTAATTGTTTGCTGATTTTTATCTTTGCTTGCTAAGAATCTTAGACTGAAGTACGTAATTAAATGTGTGAAAAATAAATTGCTAAACTTTATAACTGGCCAATACTATTCACCATGAAATGAAATACAGAAAGAGCAAATGGGTGATATTATAACTACAATGTACAGTTACTTGCATTTCAGTGGACATGATTGTCCACATACAATTTTAAAACTTTGACTATACCAGATGGTAAAAGAGTCTTAGTGAACATATTTGTGTCTGTATGAAAGATTGGAAGTTGAGATGCTACTCTCAACATATTGCTCTCTGTGAAGAAGAATAAGCCACTGTGGCATGAGAAGAATTTTGATTATTAAAGTGTTTCCATTCCAGCACTTATATCTGTGTGTAAGTTTACCAAAATTTATTGTGTGAATTCCCACCTTTAAATCAGGACATGATAGCTTATCAAAAAAAAGGAAAAAAAAAAAAAAGGTTTATAAGAATGGAAGATGAGTTTTGCTCTCCGCAAGAAAGTGTTGCAAGACCTTGCCACCAGCCTATGCCGGCTTCTTACACTGAAGTCAAATTCATAGTGAAAGAATTTTTTCCCAAATGTTTGCAAAAATTGGGCTGGTAATATGTATGACTGAAACTGCACTTATACACTATGAGAAAGAGGTGTGGAGAAAAGAAGAATCTGTTCACATTATCCAGTTTTAGAGGACGCCCTAACACAATGGTAAAAATTGTTGCCAATTACAGATTTTCTTTTTTCCAGTGAAAATCTAAGTGAGATGGTTTAGACTGAAATGAAAGCTGTTATGGTCTGCCCAGTTCGATGTTGTGTTCACCATGAAATGTGCCATTAAGGCCACTGTAATGAAGTAAAAAGTAAAAAATAAATCTTTAAAGCTGGAGAAGTCCCTTTTCCTCCAGGAGATCTGTCTTGAGACCAATGACCAAGGGAATAGCTTAATGTCCAGCAGCAGAGCTGTAAAGATGCAGTCTATCCCTTTCATTCCCATGGGAGTTCCTAATTTGTAGTTGCTATTTGGCAATTTTTTTGGTGTATTTGGTCAGGATCTGTTACATTTCAGTGCAGCTGTCTGCTCTGAGTCAAGCTAAGAGTGAAGCTGAATAAATACCTCCTGGCAAGTAAACATTATCATGGTAATCCTCAGTCCTGTGAATGTGGGACACATTAAGTTTCAGGGTGGCTCATGACACACTTTCAGTAAATAAACTATTAACCAAGATAACTTCTCAACTCTAGAAAAAAAATCAAAAGTGCCTTATCCATCTTTGAGGATGGATGACTTTGAGCCACTTTTATAGAACTAGAGAGTGGATCTGAATGGAAATGTTTAAGGATGTCATTTGAATGTTATTTACAAAGTTTCACTTCAAAGATGTGCTAATATGTTATAATTTAGTTTCAGCTTATCACCTGTCTTTGTTCTTCTAGGCATTTAAGACCAAGGATGGCTACATCGTGGTGGGAGCTGGAAATGATCATCAGTTTGTCACTGTGTGCAAGGTGTGTTAGGCGAGAGTACAGAAATGTGTAACAGTTTCCATTCTCACTAGGAAAATTAAGATGCCGATTGCTTCTTTATTCTCCTTTTTTTTTTCTTTTTTGGTATGGGAATAAGTGGTGAGTATAAATTCTAATCCTGCAGCTCTGGCTGATCATCTAGGGGACTGATACAGGGTCTGTGTTTTGGCCCTGAATTCAGAACACACCAGTTCTGAAACTTGAAGTACTTTGCCCTTTTGCCCCTGTGCACATCTGATCAACTAAAAAAAAAAAAATGAACAACCTAACAACCTTCTGATTTTGGAAGAGTGAATGTCATATAAGTCACACTGGTGTCTCTTTCAGAAAGAAATGTGACACTATTTCTCCATAAAATACATGATAAAGTATTAACAAGGCAACATTAGGGGATGGGTTGTTCTTGTGCTACTTGAATCAGTACCCGAGCACATTGCCCTTTCGAGCACTACCATGTGCTGATCTGTGCTCACTGAGAAACTTGTGGACTTCTTAGAAAAGAACTGTTACAGGACTGTGGACTGATTTTGGAGTGGTGCAGAGATATGATGTTGAAGAACAATCTTTTTTTAAAAAAAAAGTTCTACATAAAATGTGTCAACATTCCAAACAAACAACCCCAGTAACATGTAAACTGGGACAAAAGAATTTTTGCATATAGCATTAGACAACATTTTTAAAAATTACGGTCTACCTTTTTTGGCCATTGTGTTTTTTCTCTAGGAACTTGGATATTTAACATAAATTAATGACACTCAGGTAATTGAGCATTATTTTCCTCCATTTGTTCATGTCAGACATTTCACATTTCTGTGGAAGTTCACCACTAATAACTGGAATACATAGTAAGTGAACAGTGCTGTTTTGATTCTCTTTTAGTACAGTTTGGGGTATGTATCCCCACCTCACTATCTCGAGGGGCTCTCCTTTCACTTACTTGAACTGGCTCTTAACCTCTTCAAAATTTGCTTAGTGGGTTTTCTTTGTAAAGGTGTCTGCCCACTACAGTGGTCATTATCTTCACATGAATGAAGACTAATAGCTGAATAAGTGTCTACTTGCCACAACTCAATTTTATCAAAGACTCATTATCTCATAAAGGAAATCTTTCCAGAGTGTCCCAGGACATAGCTGTCTTCTTGGTGCTTTGTCATCTAAAATGAAGAATTATGTAGCAAATGCTTGTCATCCTGCCATCCTTGAGCAAGACAGAGCTGAAGATCCATCTCAGTAGGTTCTGACACCTTGATATGGGCACTAGTGGGCACTAAAATTTTAGACCATGCACTTTACCTGACTTTAGGGTGCAGCTGAGAGAATTATGGTGTGCCTTGTTCCTACATATTCCCTCTGTAATCATTAAGGGGTGAATGGAACCCCAGAAGATAAAGCAAGATTTTCATGGTCTGTGTTACCCCAGAATGTATAGGACAAAAATTAGGTGAGACGAATATTAGCCCTGGTCTGCAGGCTGATGGTTTTTTGTTTAATCATTATAAATGTGTACCCTTATCAAGATAATGTAGGTATGGATTTGGACTATTGTAGAGGGATTCCTTGTGGAACAGGGGCCTATGATACCCCAGGACAGTCTGGGCACCCCGGGGCTGTTGCTAGGGAAGAACCCCTGAAGGGGCCTCAGGCTGCAGACAGGCTTGAAAGGTACCTGGCAGCAGGCAGCCTTGAAAATCCTGACAAAGTTATACACTGGTCGGCTCCCCCGCTACTTAGGGGCTGTCTTGTGGGAATAGGGCGTGAATCTTTGCAAAGTAGATATAAGTTGGTGTAAGGAAAATTAAAGCGGAGCATGATGCTCAAATCGTATCGGTGTTTGTATCGTGACTCCGGCCGGCTCCCCTGCACTCGGGACCCCCTCCCCCCCCACCCCCCACTAAAGACTATTAAATTGCCCAGAAATGAAATGATGAGGAAGTCAGTGGAATGCTGGAATGAATACTCATTAGAGATATGGTCTGTACTAAGTCAAAGGTGATTTGGAATTTAAAACACTGTGAAGAGGGAAAGCCAATAAAGGAAAAGAACTTTATTACAGGAAGGCCTGCAACACCCTAGTGAACTTTAGGAAATACAGAGACAACTAATTCAAACATTGGAATTGCTTCTAGAGAATCTTTCTCAGCTGAGTTGGTGCTGAAAATACAGACTGTATGGAAGCTGTTGCCCTGAAGACACATAGTCTAGAGATGTAACAGCTGGATTAAGCTGTAAACAAGTGCAAACATTCTGCTTCAACTGTATCTTTTTGGGCAAGCAGAAAGAAAAATCTGGAATAATTCACTGTGATATTTTCAAAATCAATGACAACTAACTGTAGCTTGTTTGAGGACTTGGATAATTGCAAAAAAACTTTGTAACACTGCTGGCTGGAATGCATTTCATCGTGGTCAAGTGTTACAACAGCACATCCTGACCTGTGGCTGATTTGGTCTGATTAGGAAGACTGAGCAAGAGTCTTCAGAAGACTGAAGTTTTGTGTACAGCAAAGGAGAGTACTTTGCTAGTGTTGCAGGACAAAACACAGAGAGCATAAGCTCTGAGTGTGCATCTTAGAGCTTGAACGAGGCTTCAAACAGAGAACACCATTTTCATTCCAAATGTTCACAGTAAAATAAGGAAAATAACATTGTCAATGTGATGCAGAAAGATGAATGGTACATTAATGAATAACTTCTCAACTGTGAATTTTTTAGTCACAAAAAAACCTGAGAACATATATAGACATGCAGCTTTATAACAGATGGATATTAAGTTAAAGTTGAAATCAGTAACATTAATTAAAACAGTAGAGTGAGCAATTCCATATGACCGTTTTTCATATAACTCATCAAATGGAACCATAGTTTTCTGATTAATTTCTTGTTTTTTTAAGCTCATGTAAGCATTCACTATCATTTGCCTAGAACAACCCTACGGGATTTTTTTCTAAAGTAGTGATGTGTAACTCCAAAATAACAGTACTAAAAAAAGGAAGTAATTTTAAGGGGTACCAATAGTATTGATAAATGTCCAGATAGGAAAATTTAGCTATTTTCTAACGCTAAATTATGATATGTTGTGATTTCCATCAACTAGATGGTATAAATGCAGAAGGAAAAGAAAATATGCTGTGAATTAAGTATTGATGGAAGATGCTAGATTGATATTTTATGTTACCTTGCAGATAAAAATCTGCAGAAGAGTTATGTAACATCACCATTGTTCTAGCATAACTTGCAGATACCTTGTTTCCAAGGTTTAGTTTTGTCACTCTAGGTGAAAATTATGTCAAAGATGACTATCTGTTTTGAGTATCTCTAAATAGCTGTTGAAAGAATATCTGTTTTGCTAATGGTTTTAAGTCATCAGCTGCTATTCACTTAGAAAGGAAGCTGTATCCTTATTCACTCTAGCAAAGTCAGGAGTCATTAAATGATTGTGGCCTTCATCTAAACCAGTGTCAGAGAAAATTAGTAGAATGTTATGCCTGAAGCAAATATCAGAGAGATTGACACCAACTTATGTATCACTTAAATGTGGTAGTACATAGGCATATGGATTCAAGAAGTGACTGAACATGTTAATAAAACATAAATCCATTGATGATTGCTAAATATATAGAAAATACATTCACTTCAGAAATGTCCTAATCAAAAGAGAACTGGAGTTTGGATGAAGATTAAGGAAGTGTTGTGTGTAGTGGCCCTGTTCTTAAACTCTGTTTAAGCATCAGCACTTAGACACAGCCAGAGATAGAATGATGGGCTATAGGAACTTCAGGTTTGAAGCACTGTATTTTTTTTGTAAGCCATCTTAGAAATAGCCCTATAAAAAATGTAGCATGATTAGAATGATTATAAGACTCATCATAAGAAAAATTGGTCTTTAGTATGTGTTACTGAGTAAAAATACATAAAGAATATGTGACAGCCTCTTTTTTTATAAGATTCTATGCTGCCTTTCTCTGCAGCTGATGTAATTGGGGTATTTTTAGAAATCACATTTAATTATGATTATTTATGTTCTATAGAAAGTCATTGTGGCACAAATAGGTAAATTATATTGATTTTCCACACAGCTGCTTTTTCTAATGAATGCCACTACAAAATTCTAAGACTCATTCTGCATATTTAATTTCCTTTATAGTGTAATACACATTGTCTTCACACATTGTTTAAATTTCTAATGTGGCAGGTGGGAGTTACACATCGAAGTTATATTTCTCCTTTCTTAGAGGTTATACTACCACTTTTCTTTATTAATTCTTTTGGAAAAAAATAGTAAAGAAAACCAATGATGTTTCAATAGAAAATGACTTTTTTTTTTTTTTTTTTTCTTTTTGACAGAGATTACTGAAGTGGAAAGAAATAATCTTAGACATATTTTTTCTCAGTCTAGCATATGAAGTACAGACATACTTCTTATTCTGTGACATATAAGTTAGTGCAGGATAATCCCACAGATCTATCCAACCCCATGGTAATAACTTACTTTTTTAGTGTTCTATGCTAAGAATTTCTCCTGACTAGTCCTGAAAGTGTCAGCTAAGATATGGATCATCATATGGATTTCTCTCTTTTTCCTTTACTCGTTATGTAACATTAACCAGAAGGCTTTTTAGAAAAAGAAGTAATAATTAAGTTTTCGTTTATCTATATTAAATGATTGATGATAAGTAGCGATTATTGGAAATCAGTGATTTTTTTAAATCAGTAATTATTTTGTTAGCTATATATATAAAACTCCTGTCAAGCACATTTCTTACTTATCTTTAATTTTACTTAGATCCTGAATTTGCCTGAAGTTAGTAAAGATTCCAGATACAAAACTAATACACTCAGAGTCCAGAACAGAAAAGAGCTCATTGACATATTGTCAACCCGGTAAGTTAATTAAAAGGGAAGAATCTATATTTAATCTGTTAATACAAATAATAATGTATAGCAAGCTCTCATCATGGGAAAATTCTATTTTATTCTTTTGAGATACTCTAGTTTTTAAAACAAGTACCACAAAAGCTTACTGATGTTAAATATTCTGCCTTTTGCACAAAGACTGTAGTGTGGACTAAAGAAGCCAGACCACAGATCTAAGTTTTCAGAAGCTGTTTTAACTTCTTTTTAACATTAACTTGAATTTTAGTGAAACCAGTGCTTTCTGCTTTCCTGGATGAATGTAGCACCTGGAAAAAAAATGCTTGAAGCACCATTTGCTTTTTCTGTGGGATTTTTAAGTTTTCTCTGAGTGTTTCTGTATCCAAGGGAGTTCCACTTGCTGCTACTCCCTTACTGCTGGTTCTGTATTGTGGTACTCGGTACCACAAATTCTCCCTGGGCCATTCCTTTTGAAATCAAAAGGATATGTGTTTAGTTTTCTGTTTTGGAATCATCCTATTAAATACTTAATTAAAATTTCTTTTTAAGAGAAAGCTCAAAAAACCTTTTATTTGAGAGATTAAAATATCTTAGTTATCTTCCTCATTCTGTTTGAGAAGGCCTTATATCTGTGGAGTACTCTTCTGTTTAATGGAGAGAATGATAAATTGGTGTAATGGAAGAAAAACTAATCTGTCTAAACCTTCCCAAAGGTGGCTTCAGCAGCACCTCATAATTTGGGAGATGAGCAGAAGAGATGGCATATTTACTGTTGTCAATGATTCAAGAAAAGTCATACTGTCATGTTGACACTTGGCCAGTATTAGTCTTTGTCAACAAATGTGTAACAAATGAGGCAATTTTACTGGGCGGGTTTAGAAGCATTAAGTCAGATGCCTCCCTTTTCCATTCCATCCAAGAAAAAGAGTTTCAGTAGCACATCCACACCCCCCACTCTCAACCCCCCACATTTTTTGAATATTGAGAACCAGAATCATGAGTCATTAAAGAGCGTAGAGACAGTTATTTTGCCTCTTCCAGTTGCACTTGTACTTTTGTCTGTCTCTTACCTGTCCATTTTCAGATGTCCTGCCCCTGCTGAAAACAGAAGTACCAGGTGACTGCATTTTTGAATAATTATGGTGCAACTGTCCTTGATTAACATTTGGAACTCTTCTTTTGCCTTCCTATAACAAATGGATTGTGATAGCACAGATGAGGCCACTCTTGCTATATGTTTTGAGCCCCTGAAAGGCCATAACTTATCTTTTGACCTACTTTTGAGCTCCTACATTCTTGATGCATAGTCTTAGTTTTGAAGCTGGGTCATGTTGACTTATTACTTGGACTTCATTTAGTATGGCATTTATCTGATGTACTCTGGTACCTTGTGAGAAGGCTGTTTTGCCATCCATAGATGAGTTATTTAATAGCTCGTTGCTTCTGGTTGATTTTGGATGTAGTAATATTTTTTTCCTATGGGCAATTTCTGAACAAGAAGATAAAGTTCAAGGAACAGCTGTTCTTTGGATTGCCAGAATTACAATTTGTTTTTATATCTTTAGCTATTAGTTAATCAGATTACATTATTGCTCTTCTAATTACTGCTTTATGTCTTCTTTTTTCTTTTTAGCTTGTGTTCTGTTTTATTGTTATAATTTAGGCTGAATTTCTGCACATTATGTGCAAATATGTAAATGTATACACATTTTTGGAGAAGACATTTCTAATGTATTCTGTTATGTTATATTATAGTGAGTTCATCTGGCAGTCAGTTATAAAACACAGATTTAACAAACACCTTCTTTATTCTAATTGAAGCTGAATATGTTTCCACACACATTCTATGGTAACTTTGCTTTTATTCACTAATGCACAGTTTTTTGTAAAATTATATGTGGTTTATTTTTGAAGTTACTTAGAGAGTTAAATTAATAGTTTCTCAGTGCTGAAAAATGTCAACCCTTGAGAAATGAAGGGAAATGACAAAATAGTAATGATAGAATTTCACTGAAAAATACCTTAATTTAATCACTGATTGCTTGATAGTATTACAGCTTCCAGCACATGGAAAATACAAACCTAAGGTGCATTACTTGGAAAAAAACACCTGCAGACCCTTCCATTCACTCACTGTATGTGTATTGCTGTCCACCTTAAAAAGCATTTGTGGAGATATGAGCTGGCGCAGCTTGGAAGACATATTCTTAGACACAGCTTTTCTCAGCCTAGCATATGAAGTACAGTTGTGTGAAGTACAGTACTTTTGTTAAGATGAGCCACTCCTTTTTTCCCCAAACTCTTCTGCTGCCATTTTCAGTTTATACATCCTTCCTGTTCCTCTAAGTCATTGGTATTTTAAGCAGATGCAGTATGGCAGATGCTTGGTACTCTGCAGTCACTTGCATATAGAACTGCTGTTGCACAGTAGATATAGGCATACATTTTTTTTTCAAGCCTTTGATGCTGTTATAATTCTAATAAACCAAGGTTCCACCAGAGCCTAGAGCAGGTTTCCATTGACCTATCTACCCTGTCCCCTTGCTCTTATCCCTTTTGAACTGTTTCTGGAGCTATGTTTCACCTTTTATTTTCCAACTTCTCTTAATTTTTGAAATCAACTACCTGCAATTAATTTCTAACTTCTGAGCATTTAGTAAGTGCAAAAAGAAGGATTTTTTACTTCCTCCTCTTAAGAAAAAGGGTTTGCTAGGCTTTTTATAGGAATAGAAGGAGGTGTTCAGACCTGCTCAAAGGGTCAATAACTCCCTGAAGTCTTGAGCATTTAATTCACTTCATGTGTGGAGCTGAAATTTTTGAAAGCATCTGAACTCTGAGTACCAAGGAGACACTTGATGTCTTTCTTTAGCTAGAGTAAAAAATTGAGCAACTGAGACTCTTTGGTCACAGTTTTATTCTAGATGTGTGAACAAAGGAAACATTGGGACAATTTGTCAATGTTAAGGAATGCTGGTTTTTTTTTAAAAAAGGCCCTGTCTTGGGAATTCCTGACTCAAGTGACCTCTAATTTAGATCAATAATTCTACTCACCACCTGATAATCATGCCAGATTTCAAGGCAGTTAGGTAACCATGCGGATCATGCAGCACTTAGAAGAAATTGGCCTTTAAACAGAAGACTTCTCAGAAAGGTGTGAAATTATGTATTCATCAAAGTCAGGCGTACTGAACTGAGTGAGATTACAAGATGGGGATGAATATGGCTTCAGACATATATGTAACTTGAAACAACTCTGAAAGGTGTGAATTGCACCATTCATTTCAGGAAGAATTTTCTCATCCTCTTTCTTCTATGACAGAAATGAAGAGTGAAGCATGCCTGTCCTTATCTCTTCAATCCAACTTGCTCTCTATACATCTCAATTCCCTCTGTAGGGCACAAATGAAAGGTAGAGAGGGACAGCAAGTAAGGAAGTTCACATATCTGCAGAGATTGTTGGATCCCAATAAAAGCGACTGGAAGTGGTGTGGAGTGGTGTGCTGCTTCTAAGACAGCCTGCTCTCACTCATACTGAAGCAGGAGGAGGGAATTACAGAAAACAGTTCCATCTTAAGACATGGAGTGTTTTTCAGTTCCATAGTCTATGGGGAAATGAGTAAAATGCTACAAGGATCACTGGTTCATAGGATATTCACAGTGAAGAAGAATATAGACCTGTGGGGTATTTTGTATTTGTTTTGCTACTGGTGGTGTTGTCCCTTTCCCATCTCTACTCCTCTTTCTTCTATACTGTTTTTTTCATATCCCCATCATCTTCCTCCACTTCCCACAGGCCCCATTCCTCCTCTTCGTCTTATTTCCTCGTTCTCCTCCCACTGCTAACATTTACACATCTAGTCTTTGCTTTAAAAAAAAAAAAAAAAATAATTGTTGCCTTCTGTGTCTTCCTCTCTATTTAGGTTACATTTTCCCCAAATGACAAGAAAGCAGAACTCTGATACAAGCGAATTACCTCTGCCTTCCTTTCTTGTGTATGTGCCATCAATTTAAAATGACCCTGCCTGGGTGGAGGTCAGGTTCAATGGCTACCACTGAGGCCCCTGAGACTCACAGCTCATGTGAGAACTGACAGACTACAGAGCACTGTTTTTAAAGTTTCCAGTGGAAACCTCTGGTTTGTGAGTTAGATGTACATCTAACTCACAAACAGAAGAACCAAGTTTTAATTGTTGCTCTGTTCCCTCTTTACCTCCCTTCCACTTTTACTTCTGCTTCCACTAGAACACAATAGTATCAGACACAATGCAGATGATTTTGTATGTGTGTATATATGCATGCATATGTCAAGATGCACATATATAGTGTGCACATGAAATTTGAGATGCATCTGTGCAAAAGCTAGCACAATGCCAATTTTAAAAGAAGCTGCTTTGAGAAAGGGGGCTTAATCTCTTGACCTTCTTCTTCAAATTACTCCATATTACCCATTAATCCTACTATGCACCTCAGTAATGTAGAGGCATTTTAAGACAGGACAGCTAAATGTGTACTCCAAGGTTTGGGAAATTAACCTGTAAATGGAACAGTGTGTGGGGGTGTATGAGTGTAGGGGGAAGGCCCTCAGCCCTTAAATTGAAGCAGTTCCCCATAAAGAACACATAAATTCAGCATGATTAGTGCTCCTGCAGCTCTAACTAAATTATTGTAGACTCAGAGGTGTTAGGGCTGGAAATGATTCAGAGTAGAACTTCTATTCCTAGCGCTTACATTTTAAACCCCTTATTCTTGACTGTACACTACAGCTGCATGCTGCGCATATAAGTGTGAGGGGAAAAGGAATGAGCAGGAAGGAAACACAGAGGAACTTGATCCACAGTTAATAAAGTCGTTGCTAAATTGTTTCTACCTAGTAACAGAAGAGGAGGGCTCCTAAAGGGGAAAGAGTACTGTAAGATGTTTAATTTGCTTGATCAGGAGCATTGTTAAATTCACCCTTGTTGAGACACACCCAGTCTCTGTAAATCTCCTTCCCTATCCCCACCATTTCCTTTTCTAAACCAAGGGCCTTGCTGACTGAAGTCACTGTTGATAACATTACAGGAATGAGGGTCTGGTTGTTTACAGCTTCAGCAAGACAGGTGTCTGAAGTTTGAAAGACAATTGACTTCAGTGTGGCACTGCTCGTAAGGTTTACTCTCCCCAGTCATCTACCTCACCATCAGTACATAGAGGGTTGAGCTGTATGGATATCAGCTACCAAACTGCCACCGTTTGCTTTAAAATGCTTTGTTTTAAATTGTTATTAGTTTTATGCTGACTTCTGTGCATACAAATGAAAGAGATCCAAAATGTCTCAAGCATCTGATTTTTGGACCGGGTAAGCTAACGTGTGTTTTTTCTGTTATTTTCTCACTGTTTAATAAACTTCTAAGATTTTCATACCCTTGTGAAGTTCAACATCCTTTCTGAAAAGGAACTTGCCATCTTTTTTCTGATGACATACATTTCTAACTTCAGGCTGCTGAAATCAAGGCAGGTCTTTTTATTGATTTTAAATGAACTTTTTGACCTGACCCTTGTTAGCTCTTTAATCCCCTTGAGTGAAAAGAAAAACAGCAACAAAATCAGTGCAACTTTTCATCATTCTCAATGTGCTTTTACTGATATGTGTTTACCTAGCTGATTTCCAGTTAATTTGCAATTCTTTTGTCATAACTATAAAAGTTACATTCCTCTTTTATACTTGAGTAAAACAGAGGAAGGTTGGGAAAAAGTAGTATATTTCTAATGTGGATAGCTTATTATCTGACTACAAAAAGAACTAGTTCTGTTACATGCTGGATTAAGTCAGTAGCCATAAGAAATACATTTTACAAGACAGATGTGTTTCCCTCTGTCTGGTATGCCATTCCTTAAAAATCACGTATGATTTTAAGGCAGCGTGCAACTCTTGATAGAGAAACGAGAAAGTCCATTAATCTCTAGCAGAAATTTTGTGCATAAAGATGAAGGTTTATTAACAGTTCTGTTAAACTGGTAGCAATATTTATAGTATGCAGAAGTATAAAAGAATTTTCAGGGTGGATTTGTGGTACCTACAAATCTCTGGATAGTATTTTATGTAGCTACCACTTAAAATCTACTGTATATGACATCTTTCAAAGTAGTTGAAATATCTGTCAGCAAAACCTGTCAGTACAATCATGTTGATCCCAAATATTTTAATATTTTGTCTGTTTTGGTTTTCCCAGTGATTCATCAGTAAGAGGAGACTAGATGCTAACAGAAATCTATACAGACTATTGAGTAAATACTGCAGTATTCACTTTGAAAACACTAATTCTATATTCACTGTACACTAAAGGATAATGATCCATTCCTTGAATTTTCCAAACAAATATTTTCTAGAACTTTTATTTTGTATAGTGTCTTCCATAGATACTACTCTAAGAAACGGCAAACTCTCTTAGTCATTTAACTACCATTAAAGAGGTGTTTGGCAGTGAAAAGAGAAAATATTGTAGATATTTGGGAGGGAAGAGACTGTTGATAGAACAAAATGATGCAAAAACCATAATGCAGATTTGGGTTGTACTAGAAAACACAGGAAGGCTATTGTGGACTTTAGCAAGAACAGAGGAACTTTTTGTGATTGACTGCATGTAAAAAGCTCTTACTAATCCTAGATGTTGCTGTTCCATCTGTATTTGGTAGCTGTCCAAATTGCTTCTCTAAATTAATTGCCATAAGTTTCCTATAGAAAAGAGCAGTTTTTGCTTCAGTAGTTCTTCTAAACTTACTTTGTGTGGAATTGGATGGTTTTATTCATTAGAGAAACATGGTTGCCCTTCCACATGGGATGTAGAGAGGATTGAAGGTTTCCTAGGAAACATAGAAAATGGAATACACAAAAAGTGGATTCATTCATGCTTTTGAAGTCTTTGTTTCATTGAAAGATAAAATATTGCTAAAAAAAAGAAACAAATTTTACATTAATAATTATCAGGATGAGAAACTTAGAAACACACCCAAGTGCTGTTAAAATATACTAACTGATTAAAGCCATTTCATCTAACTTGCACAAGCCAAGCAGACTTTTTTTTCTGTTTTGTATGTAAAGATCCATTCATTTCTTCTTCTTCTTTTTTTTTTTTTAATTAGAATTTGTTAGAAAGCAGAAGGGAATGTATATCCTGCTTTTTAAGAAGCAAAACTACTCTTGTATTTTATGTAAGAAAACAAGGTGCAAAACTTTTTTTATTTTATATTTAATTTTTTTGCCATTTGGAGGTTTTGTCTTATATTGTGCTGTAATGTTTTTTGATGAATTTGCTGAGTGTATAGTTTAAATTTAGATGTTTTCATTTAATGATGCCTGCTAGATTTACTAATTGAAGAAAAATATATTTAGTTGGATTTCTTCCAATTTCAATTAATTCAGGTTATGCCACACTTTCTATTCTTAAAATATTTTAAAGCATGAGATGTATTTAACGTTAAATGTTCTGGAATCTGATGCCTCATTTCAATACTGCAACTTCAGTATCTTTGTGAGTGCTGTGTAATTCAGTGCAGAGGAGGCTTAGAGTACTGTTTAAAATGCAAATAAGACATCACGGAGACTTTGACTTCTTCAGGAAGTAAGCCTCAGTTCAGACTTTGCAGTAAATATCCTAGCAATGGCTTTGTTCTTCATTGGGGTACATATCCTTCCTTTCTCAGAGGTGTTTTCAGAAAGAGCCTGCATTTGAGCTTCATACCACAAAGTAGTACAGTAAAAAGCAAATCCTTTTGAACTTCTAAAATTCTGGTAATAATTGCAGAAAGCTAAGCTACAGGTTTAAAACATTTCTACAAATAAATCATAGGTAATTTAGATGGCATTAATGTGATATTTTAAATATATATATGAATATAGCAGATGGAACATTTTATAGGAAAAGGGACTCATCTGAAAATATATGAAGCTGTAGCGTGAATTGCAGTGTTGAGCTCTCCTGAAATCACTGAGTAAAAGAAAGGTAAAGATTCTCTTGCAAGTGTCATGTTTCAGAGTTCGGATGCTCTACAGTCTTGAATTCCTAGCTCAGGTTTGGAAGATGGACCATTGTTTAGCCTTGTATGTGTTTCCATCAGTGTTTTTTTTATGTATGTGTATATATAAAGAAAGTAAATTTTTTTTTCTTAACTGAAAAATATAAAAAGTAGGATATTTATTAAAAAACAATGAAAAAGCACAGAAATACATTTTAAAATGTGTTAAGAGAAAAAGGATTGCCCAGACCTTCTAAATTCCTGCTGACAGAGCTTTCATTTTCAGGAGAGAATGTCAGTCTTCTACTTCTTGGAAGTTTTTGTTGAGGGTCTTCTCTTGTTATTTTGGAGTGCTGAGCATGTTATTAATGGATACTTAGCAACCTGAATATCAGCCCTTCACTGTAAGTAAAGGTATTTATTTGTGTAAGTATTATCAAAAATTGTATTTAGTTGAGGGAATAATACATACAGGTTGATAAAAAAAAATCAACAGCTGACATCAGAGGGAAAAATGAACATTTTTTATCCCGGCCTTATCTTTGATCAGATTTTGAAACAGTATTTCTCCCTTAATGATGTACAGCAGATGCTTCAATATATAAAACATAGTTGAATTAGCAAAATAGTTGCATGCTGTTCCTCTCAAAATCTGAATACTAGACCTTTATTGTCAGTGGTGATGTTCTGTTTTTGTTTTAAACAGTTTACTTAACAATATGCTCTCAACAGCCTCCCTTTAACACAAATAAAGGAAGCCATTCTACATCAGAGTTAGATACAGAGTTTCAATTTCAAGAGGAAATTCTGTGTGTGTCCCTGAGGATAATAGAATGTGGGATCTTACCTCTTTGGGTTGAAAGCTTTTAGGAATTACCTCCAGCCATCAACAAATAAATTAACGAGTAAGATTAAGACAAATGTTAGATCCATTCAAAAGAGGTACTTTCAAAACCAGACAATCTCTTGTTTTCTACAAAATTGTGGCATGTTTTTTCTGTTACATAGGGAGGAAAACCTAAGCACAAGCTAAAATTGAAGAAATTAATATAGAATCACAGAAATTTTGCTTAACATACACATATGTTCTGCAACATACATATACAACTCCACTGTATATTGAGTCACTCACAATGACGTAACTGAAGAAGAATGTATGTCTTGAAAATTATTCAGATTTACCACAACATGAGGAAGCAGCATACTGGTTCTGCAGATATAGATTATAAACACTCCCGTTGAACAGACTTCATTTTCAGGCTATTCTTTAAATGCAAAATTTTGGTTTTTTAGAGTCAGGAAGATATTTATAAACTCTTTCTTAAAAAGAAGTGCAGGGACATAACATAGCAAGACTTATTCATTAGCAACAGATCAATTGAATGCTGATACATACATTAAGAATTAAATAATTTCTTAGTGATGGTCTTCAGCACCATGGTTATAAAGTTGAGTCCAAGATTCCTCTTGTAGCTGTCCTGTCTTGTTAGAGATGAGATAGTAGAATTTGAGGTGTCAAAAAGTAGTAGTTGAAAAAAGCTTTCCATTTATAACAAGGGAGTTAGTGGACCATGAAATATGAACCACCTCCGTTGCTAGCAGGGAACAGCAGAGTTTTATATAAACAGCGTCTATAACTGAAGTGAAACAGTTTTTCATGTGAATCTCATTTATATTATGCAGTAGTTTAAGCCTCAAACCTTAATAATAGAAGGCTATGAATAAAAAGAATATATTGATTATGAGAATTGTTTTCAAACTGTACTTTAAACTAAAATCATGGCTTCTTAATAGCTCCAGTCACTGAGGAAGGAAGGTTATCTGCCTCTCTAGAGTTACCTTTTTCCCTAGTTTCAATGCAGTGTACCTGGTTCTAGGTAAATTGGATGGATCCTAGATGTGTCCAACAGCAGCACTATCTTTATGGCTGGCTACATCTTCACAATTAAATAATTTTAATATTCAATGAAGTACATTATGTATAATTAGACATTGCAATATTCTTGTATCTGTTTTCTTTAGAAGCTATGCTGCATTATGCTTCATTTCTTCATGAGTCATTCTTCATTTTATAATACATTTTGCACTTCTAAGGCCTTTTATTTTGATTTTTCTTTTTTATTGCTCCTTCCATTTCTTCTAGAATTATTTTTTTGCTTCAGGAATAAAGCTTCTAGCTCTGAGGAAGGACCATCCATAACTTGTGCTAGAAGTAAAGCTGAATGTTACTGATATTGTTCCAAATTACACATAAGGAACAGCAAACTGGTAGCTATTGAATACCAGTAATTGAGTGTCCCTTTCAAAGGTTTCTATTAATTTCATTTCGATCAGGTCTTTAAATTACATCTAATTTCTTTTTGGTGTTGGGTGTATCATGAAGTCAATCTTTGATTTCTAATAAGCTGGTACACCTCTGTGGTATTTATCTTCCTGAAATTTCAAATACTATATCCAAGAAAGTTCACCTTTGATTTGGGATCTCAGATGACTGCAGAAAATACATCAGATGCAGAAAATCATCTCTCAGTGAATGACATTGTTTCAACAGTGTGTTTTCTTCATGTATGCAACTCTACTAGTCAGATTAGGAAAGAAAAACTATCTAGAAACACAGGGGAAATAGAATGGTGTTATCAGTTGTGTAACTGAATGCTTAGAAAGAAATAAGATGAGCTTTTTGCATGTGATACAAAGACCTGCAGCAATGTGTTCACTAGCATATAGGTGCTGTGTATACATGCTGAACTGGATGTCCTTAGGATAGGTTTTGCGACCATACAACAAATAAATATGTAATCAGTCTTGTTATCTGACCTAAAAATGTGGTTTTTAATCCTGATGTATGTTTTTGATGGTGTTTTAGATCAGCTTTTAATGAGCAGTATTGTATGGTACTTGTACTCACACTGTATCTTTTTGTTGTTAAATATGTACATGATGGAAAACAGATGTGAAACACATTAGTATAATTAAGAAATGGAGGAAACCCATTGATCCTTGTTTGAAACTGATGATAAATTTATGATGTATTCAATACATCATTCCTGGATTGCTTCAGATGATTAGATAGAAATAGAAGTCAGTTCAGAGGTGTTCTATCCCCAATGTCTCTGGGTTTTGCATTTCTGAGGAACATAGGTAGTACATTTTTGTTACTTTATTCACTGACTGGGAAGAAGTCAGTGAAGAGGAGTACAGAAGCAGTGAGAGAGGGAGGAGACATGGTATACATTTCTTAGAATCTGAAAGTACAGCATGAAAACCACATTCATTCTTATTTGCTCTCAGGTTTTCAGAAAAAGCGACGACTGAATGGTTGCAGCTCTTTGAAGGGCATGGGGTTCCATACGGCCCAATCAACAACATGCAGCAAGTGTTCTCGGATCCTCAGGTTGGTCCTCACCAAGCCTCTTCTGTACATTATTACATGTGTTTTATGAATGCTGAGTAATGATCACTTTTCCTGCCACTCAGACCTGATTTTGGCTACTTTAAAATGGGATTTGAGAGGTTTATGATAGATTGAGTTTAAGCCAATAGTATGTAATATTAAGAAATAAATACAGATCCTTAAATGAATTATATGCTTGGGAACTCAGATTTTGTCATAACAAATTAAACCATAGGTATTCCACGTCTCACGTAGAGAGTCTATGTTTCAAAACTGGCTAGTAAAACAGAGAAAGAAACCATAGCATAGTATGTAACTGCATTTTATCACATAAATACACAGAAAAGTACCTTCTTGGTGCCCCAAAAGAACTAATTTTCTGTATGGAGTATGGATAACCAAAATCAATTCTGTTTGAAAAAATGGACAACATTTTGACTGAAAAAAGAAAACTGAAGCACAAAATTTATATAAAGAAAGAATCGTAACCTTTTCTTGGCCTGGTGGTTTCACTGGCTGAAAACAGTTCATCTATGTATCTATTTTAAATGTTAAATATTACACTGAATTACACCTATGCTTAATTAAAAACAATATTTTTGTTTTTTAGTATCTGTAGAATTACCTTATTTGCATATTCCCTGATGCCTCCTCTACTTTTTACCCTCTGGCTTAGGATGGGTTAAAAGGCCCAAGATAAACTGAATTATACTGTCTTGAGTACTGTGACTGAGTATTTTAAGGCTATTCTAATGTGTGATGAATCTCCTCTAAGTTGATTTTTACTAAAGAGAATCACAAGAAAAAATGATTGATCATTGACTATTTTTGTTTTTTCTTCCAGTTTTGTACATGTCCATGTCTGCTGTCTGAAGTGTTTGTCATGGTCGTGATTGTAGTGTTGGGAAAATAAGAGCAGGCAAAGAAATCTCTGTCATAAAAGAATATGTTTATAACAAATATGTTTGTTATAAATATTATTATATGTCAGAGGCATAAAATAATATTTGTAAGGTGACTGCAGGGAAAGAATCTTTTTTATTAAATAAATATGCTCTTTCTCCTTAAAATGATGTAGTATCATGCCGTAAAGTATGCATGGGCCAAATTTTTCACTTCATAACTTTCACAGGGATTAAGGTTGGGCTTTGAAGAACATACAGCAAGAGTATTTTACTCAGACTTGGCTCTACTTGGGGCAACATTGGAAAAATATTCTGTGCTTTTTTTTGATGCTTTTTTGATGCTGTGAATTTTAAGAAGTTGAGTCTACTCTGAAAGAGACTGCCTTTAAAACATTGTATGTCATGGGCTACTACCTCCCAAATTGAAAAGAGGTTATCTTGGCTGCCTTGCAATTGTTAGAATTCACCTAAATAATATTTCCACATACATTTTATTATAATTATATATATATGTCAGGTTATTACTTGACATAGTTAGCTTATCTATAAAAGGTATCATGGTGCTTTGCAGTTAGATATGGCATGTGTTTTGAAATATCTTCCTGTAAAGCAGCATGCTAATCTCTTCCTCATGAAACTGCTTGAAAAGCTTTATCTTTTCCACACCCTTCTCTGAAATACATGGCACCCAGACATTGCTATTGGAAATTAAATGCCAATATTTGTGCAGAGCTGCATGTTACACATTTATTTAATTTCTGAAAGAAGCATTTTCTCACAGGCATTTTCAGTTCAAAGGAAGCAGGGAAAAAAAGAAGACTGAGACTGTCTGACTGGCGAAGAAGTTTATCACCTGAGAGACTGTATTCTAGGCATCCTCTGTACTATGAAATCCAAGTTATAATAGGGGAAAACCAGCACCCACCAACAAGAACATACTCTAATCACAGCAAGATTTTTCATAGAATCATAGAATATTTTGAGTTGGAAAGGACCTTTCCAAGGTCATCTACTACAACAACCCTCCCATCTTCAGGTGTATCTTCAACAAGATCAGGTTGCTCAGGAGCCCCATGCAGCTTGATTTTGAATATTTGCAGGGATGGTGCATCTACCACCTATCTGGGCAATCTGTTCCAGTATTTTCCGAGCCTCATTGTAAAAAATTTTACTATAGTTAATCTAAATTGACCTTTTTCCCATTTAGAATCATTAAACCTTGTAGTATCACAACAGGTCCTGCCAACAATTTTCATAGTCCCATTTCAAGTACTGAAAGGCCACAACAGGGAATCCACAGAGCCTTCTCTTTTCTTGGATGAGCATTCCCAGTTCTCTCAGCCTTTCGTCATTGGAGAGGTGCTCCATCCAGCCCTCTGATCATCTTCACAGAACTCCTCTGGACTCCTCCAACTCACTCCTTCCTATACTGTGGACCCCAGAGCTGGACACAATACTCCAGGTGGGGTCTTATGAGAGCAGAGTAGGAGAGGATCTCTCTCTTGACAGGCCGGGCACACTTCCTTTGATGCAGCCTAGGACATGTTTCACTTTCTGGAATGCAATCACACACTTCTCATGTGTGATCGCATTCCAGATGAGAGGCAGGAATTGGTGGATGAGAGGCTCCACCAATTCCCTGTATTTGTTCTTGGCAGGGCAGGGCTGCTCTCAATCTTCTCATGCCCCAGCCCATAGTAATCCTGAGGGTTGCCTTAATCCAGGTATAGAACTTTGGACTTGGCTTTGTTGAACCTTGTGATGTTTCTGTGGGCCCACTTCTCGAGCTTGTGCGAGTCCCTCTGGATGGCATCCCATATTTCAGGTGTGTCAACTGTACCACTCAGCTTGGTATCATCTGTAAACTTGCTGAGGGTGCACTTGATCCCTTTGATGAAGATGTTAAATAGCACTGGTCCCAGTAAGTGCCCCTGAGGGTATGATACCACTTGTCACCAATATAATGTCTCACTGAGACATTGGCCCATACCTTCTGGATGTAACTATCCAATCAATTCTTCATCCACTTATTCATCAATCCACCCATTTTCTTATGTGTAAACCTGAACCCAGTCATCACGTATGAGAACTTCATAATAATTCTTCCCAGTGCTCCCATTATAAGGTGGTTTTCTCAGACTCAGTTTAGATCAGAAAATAAAATTCTAAGAAAGATGTCACTCAACTTGCATTTGATAACCGTGCATACTGGTACTGTATAACAACATGTTCAAACAGTGTTATGTAAAATTAAAGAGTTTATCATAACACAGTAATCTGCTTCTCATCACCATTTGCTTTCAACCATTGCGAAGACTCCAGAAAAACATCAAACCCAATGATACTTCAATTTAGCCCAACTCTTATCTAATAGATAATACAGAGGCTTTGCTAACATCTTCCGTTTTGTGTGTTACCATCAGGATTGGATCTAAACATTTTATTTACTTCATTTATTGTCATTATCTTCCTCTTTGATCTTTGGATTTTTATATCCATAATGCAAACACCTTTCACGGTAAGTGTAGTCTTGCACCATTAGTGACCAAGATGCACTGCATGGATGTCAGCTCAGCTGTCAGTAATGCTCTAAAGGGTGCTCTAGGCTGGTACCAGATGAAGACAGAAATCCTGGAAGGGGGCTGGAATAATGCAAGGATGGCTACAAGCACGTGTGAGGAAGCAGGGGGAAAGACAACTACAGGAGATGACTGAAATAGTCTAATGGAACTCAATTGGCTACTGGTGGGTTGTGTTTTCAAATTTTATTTTAACTGAAAGGACCACAGAGCATTGAAGGCTGAGAGTGGCTTGTATAACTCCTTCTATAAACTGAGATAAAACAACATACTTTTTGATCCCAGGACATTTTGTTAATATCATTAACAGTTTCAATTGTACTCCGTGAGCTGCCAAAAACCAGGAAATTTCTTACTAAGTTGGAGTGCCAGGTGATACTGTTTTTCCATGGATGGAGTGAAATGTCCACTTTTTCCACTGATTATAATCTTTTATTCATTTGTAAAGTTAAAATGAATACCACAGGCATTTGTACTGCTAAGTCAATCAGTCTGTGGATAGACATATGTGTGTAGTTGTGCATATATGGATAAAACAGCTGAGAGAAAAAGGAGATTAACTAGTTAAGGGAACAAATTTCTTAAAAATGTGAGGGAAAAAGGAATGTTTGTGAAAGTTCTTACAAATGCTTAATAGTACAGTATAGACTATTTTAATGAAAATTTATATAGTGTAACTTTAAAAAACTATTAAAAAAAATGTGCTCTTTTAACCAGGCCAAGATAGTACAAACATTAAAAGAATTCTTAAAACATTTAAAAATCTTATGAGTGATCTCAGTATGGTCCCATTTAACATACCCCGGGGAATATGTGTATGAAATACAATGTGGTTTGAAGCTTTCCAAACAAAACAAACTTAAAAGAGAATACCATTTTTAATAGAAACTATTCAAATTCTCCCATAAGATAAAACAAAACAAAACCAGGTACGCACTGTACTGGAGCTAAGTATGCAAGAAAAAAGATCTTTGCTGATTAAGTGAAGTGACTGAAGGTTGGGGTTTTTTTCTTTAGAACATTGCCCTCCCCTTTTTTGCACTGTAATTTCTTTCAACATTCTTTTATACAGTGTTCTTACTTTAATTAAGCATATACAGGAAGCAACAAAACAACCCAGAAAAAATGGGCAGTTTAATAAATTGTAATCTGGTGTTTTACTATATTAAATCCATTCATGTTGATGAGTTTTACTATGTGAATGTTGTCAGCTGAAAATAAAATGAAAACCATGCAGTGGCACTTCCCCCATGCCCCCCCCAACAGTTACACTCATACCACACAAGTTGAGTACATCAGGTGTAAGACATCATCCTGATGCATCACTTCTGAGAAATATGGGGAGGGAAATATCAGAGCTGAAATATCACAGCTGGCCCTGATTTCAGCTCCTGCCAAACACCTGCAGACTCTAAAAGGATACCATAACAAAACTCCACCCTGTGGCAAGAGGCCATCCCTTAACAACCCTTCCCTGACTTTGCATCACTATAAAAATTAATTTAACATTTTTTACAGAAACCTTAGTCTTCCTGTCCCAGAAGGCCATTACAGTCCCTTTAGCCATTTCTCTGAATATGCCTCAGAAAAAAAAGTCACAATAAGTTGAGTATTGAAATATCTGATAGCTGGCAATTATTTGATATTTTAAGTTTATTATTTGTGGAAACTTATGAAAGTGGTAATTTGTTTTTTTTTCATTAACCTTCAAGTTGTCTCTTATTTTGGAAGTCATTTCATATGTATCCTGGCAAAAATTTCCTAGCATCTGGTTAAAGCTTCTACGTTTGGTATTGTGAACATATAAAACATCAGAAGTTACAAAATGTGCAGGGTGTTTTTGTTTTGGTGGTGGTTTTTTGTTGTGTTTTGGTTGGTTTTTTTTAATTTTGTGGGTTTTGGTGCAGACTTGGGTTTGATTATGGTTGAGGGTTATTTTTGTTTGCTGTTGGGTTTGGTTTTTTAATATGACCATATTTTAGTTGTTATATTTGTAGAAATAGACTTTTGTGGCATATTGAGGGCTGTCCCAAGACAAATGAAATTATATTCATGTCCATAATACTATAGGGAAGCTTTTTACATGTAGAAGTTCCTGCAGCTGAAAAGCAGCTGATTGAAGGCCTGAGGGAATATGGTACGTCTGGAAGTACCTCCTAACAGACAAAAGGAGGAATTAAATTTTGCATGTGTCTATTAAATAAGTACTAAAACTGGTTGGAAATCTTAAGATGGAATGTTTTTACATTTAAAAATGCCAATTCATTGAAAGTGAAACATCTGGATGAACACGTCTAAAATTAAACTGTACTTTGAATCAGAAATTCAGCTGTATTCATGCCTCTCTTGCTAACTTGAAAACGTGCAATGCCTGGCATTGGTGTTTCAAGACAAATCTTTACTTCGATTTTTAAATTCTGTGCAATGGAAAAACACCACACCACCAGCCATACCCAACCCTTTAATTTTTTCAAGAGTAGCTCTTTTAAACTAAATTACAAATGTTTCCAAGCTTTTGGCCTGTAGGTATTTTATATAAGTAGATTCTGTTCTAAAGGGGAATGGATTAAGAAATAGAATGTATTTTGAAGAAGTAAAATGGAAAATCCAATTCCAATACTGTTTGTAGTATGTGATTTTCACATATACACAATTATGCAGTATACATGCAGTATGAGAGAGTTCTATATTCTGATGTTATAGGAAAGTCTCAAAATGAAACAGCACTTGTATTTTGGTATGAGGACTATTGTAATAGGAAATGTGTTTTAAATTTTGGCTGTAGTGAAATCTGGTCCGTGACTGTGCCATGTTTGTGCATGGCCTGCCTCTGTTACAATGACTCATGGAGAGCTTATAGTGGAGAAGTCTTGAAGAAAACCTGTATGTTTATGTTAATGACAAGATTTTGTCTGTACACTTATTTAATACACAACTACTGTCTAGATAAGAAAAATAGTAGTGAGAAGATGTGGTGACTGATTGCACGGACTCAGGTTGGTGAAGATACTGAGACTTTTATTGAGAAAAGCAAACTGTTTTTATATACTTTTTCAAGACATGGTATTTCTTTCTTTGTATGGTATTTTTCAGTAAGCGACCTAAGACACATTGCCACGTCAGCAACACACTTTAATGTCCTTGTATGGGGGGTGATCACATGCAGTTCACTCCTCCGGCAGGCTTCTCTCCATAGGGCATCTGCCACGTGGCATTTTTTTCCCCCCAAGGTCAGGCAGAGACAAACTTCTCTGTGCTGCCATGGTGTTCTGCAGGCACATCCCACAGCCTGTAGCTCAATTCCATCTTATCTCCCTCTACAAAGGGGTAGCTCAACAATTTCTGTTATGAGGTTTTGTTTTTGCTTGCCTTTAGCTGTACAGAATTTCCAATGCTGGTTGTCTGCTTAAATCTCAAGTACATTGGAAACATTTCTGGTAAAATGACCCACTAATGGGGGATAACAAGCTTCCAGAAATATGGGTATTTTTACTATATCAACATATTCTGACAGCTAGTTTTTGCCTGGGAGCTCTTCTGCTCCATTTTAGAGAATTAGTTGTTTCTCCAAGAAACTTGAGCGGAAAGTCGATGGCAGTATCATAGACATGCCCTTTTGTGTTCTGTGTTTTTAAGGTTAGTGGAAAGAAGCTGGCTATTAGTATAGAGGGCTGGAGTCCCACACAGTGCATGCTTTCACCTGCTGCCACATGTTCCACATGTCCTTTATGAATTTCTTGAGCTGAAAGGTGCCAGTTTTCCTTGAGACCTAGATAAGAAATTGTCTAACTACAATAGATCAAATGTTTAGGGTTTTTCCGTGCTTGAATTTTGATTTCTAAAAAATGCTACAATAAATAACACCAACATGAGAATTCACCACCAACTTTACAGTAGAACCTCTAATTCATACACATAGTGGTATTTTTAAAACAGGTAATGTCTTTCTGCTATACCGTCTTCCTGAAGCATGCAGGATGGACTTGACTGATCATTGATTAGGAGGGCATTTAGTCTGCCTTCTGAACCAAGTTGTTGTCTGTCAAATTCTTAATTCATTTGATTCAGAGTATAAAAAGAAGTGAAAGAGGTAGGAAGTTGCAGAAATATAGCTTCCTTTTTATAGAAGTTGAATGCCAGACAGGAATCTCTTCCTGCATCTGCCACACAGTTCCCATATGGTTTTGGGTTTTTGATAAGTCACTTCAATCAAAATATTAAAAGGTCATTTCATGTGTGTGCCTCATGTTTTGAGTACCTACCTTGTGATGCTGTATGCAAAATACGTAGCAGTTCTGAGTCCTCACAGATGTAAATGAAACTGTTTAAAGTATTTTTTGAGCACCTGAAAAATGTCATATTGTTAAAATAGCTGAAAAACCTGACATAGTGGGTTATCCTTAATTTTCTGTATTTTGGCTTCTTGGCCATGACATTGGAACTCTGAGAAGCAGAGTTAAGACGCAATAGTTATGCTTCTGGAAAGTATAACTTCTCATGTGAGAGCACCAGAGAAGTTGGCAAATTAAATTCTTTATCATGTGATTTAACTGATGTATATTAAAATAAGACCTTCTGAGAAATAAAACCACTTTTGAACATCTTTACTGATTGATGGGGGAGCCTGACGGGAAGTAAGTTGATCATGCACTTAGATTGCACTGCATTTTCTCTGCGCAAGCAAGCAAGTAATGCTTAGGAGCAATGCTTTTACAGTGCCCTTTTAAGTGTGTATATATATGAATGGTATGTCTTTAGCTAATACTATTTTCACTGAGAAAAGCGTGATCTATGTTTGTTATGGAGAATATTAAGGTCTCAAAAAAGAGATTTACTCTCATAAAATACTCAGTTGTGTTTAAAAATTACATTGCAGTCATGGCTGTTCAAGGACATGAAGAGTCACCTAGCCTTTCTGGGCATTTCCTTCTAGAAGGACACCTGTCAAAAAGCCATGCTTGGGTATGAAGCAAAGAGCCTATTTTTGAAACCTCACAGTCTTTGTTAGGCCTCAGTGTTAGGAGCCTATAACATGTCCCTCGTGCCTCAAACTCTTGGATTAGTTTCTGTACTTGCAGGAGTTACACATTGGTTCCCTAATCTTGAAGCTCATCAAAGTGGCATCAGTTGGTTTCAAAGAATTTGTATTTGGTGTCTCACACTATTAAAAAATGCCCTAGGGTATATTACTGTGTCCCACAGCTGTAGGGAGGAGGAGAGAAGATCCAGGAGACAGGAACTGTGCAGCAAGATTGATTTATTTAATTATTTTACAGACTCTTTTATAGACTTTTTTCTTAATAGTCTAATTGGACAAGGATCAGCCACCCCTTGGGGGTGATTGGCTAAAATCCTAAAACATCCATTATCAAAATATTTTTCTACTGTACCATAAACAAGGCTTCTCAAGGTTGCAGGTGTTTGGTTGTTTACAGAACTCTGCTACCGCTTCTGTGAGAGAGAAAAGTCTCTCACGGACTTAGAAAATAGCAAGAAAATCCTTACTAGCAGCATTTTTGTATCCACATCACACTACCAGAGTATGCTCAGGATAAGGCCATCAAACTTTGATACACTGAGCTAGATGATGTGTAAGTTCTAAGAAGTCCCCTACAGAGTGTAAGGCCAGCCCTCATTTCTGTTTGTATAAACTGTAACTGTGGGGTCAAAAAAGAATTTTTAATTAACCCAGTTTTTGCATTTATGTGAAGTTTGATGAGCATTAAGACTGTTACATATATGGGAAAGAAGGGAATAGAAGTATATGTCTATCTCATCAAGTCTCTCAGTCTGAAGTCAGTTTATATGCTGAAGTAATTGATTCTTTAGAAGTTGATTTTACTTTTTTTTTAATCTGAGCATTCACTGAATCATCATCACAAAATAGTACTGAGTTTAAACAGGTGTTCTTTGCTTTCCCCACAGTATAGAAATTGTGAGACTATCTATGGCTATTGGTTGCCTGACTCAAATAAGTATATCAAATCAAGAAAGAAAACACCATTTTTTGTTTTAAAAATTTTTTCTTAAGTAGATGTGACTTCATTTACTAAGCAGTATTTTAGTAGAATCAATATTAAACACTGGGATTTCAGACTAAATTTTAGACATGCTTCAGTATAACTCCCTTGAACAAAGGGTTGTTTTTAATGTTTCTTACGGTATTTTTATTTTTTCAAAATAAATGCCACCAAGTTTTCTTGGAGTTCATTTGAACACAGCCTGGAGATTTTTTTGTCTCTCTCAGAGACCATAAGGGCTAGATTTTATCCTTGGTCTTTATTACTTAATTGTTTAAAAACTAATCTATTTATAAGTAGCATGGTGAAGCTTTGTAGCGTGAGTTAAGTTTTGTAGGCATGAAAATACTAATGATATTCTGGAGAATACATATTCCAGAATTATTCCTGTCTCTGTCTGGCTCTGTAGGGTACACGCATGCACGCACAAACGCACGGATAGCTTCAGTAATATTGTCGGCGGCAAAGAGGCAGGAAGGTTCTTTGCATGGTGTTCCACAGGAGCAGTTTGTTGCTTCACACTGTAAAAGATTCCAGAGGCAAGGACCAAAACAATACTGAACTCAGGATTTTATCCGGGGGTGGGGAAAAGGCGGGACTAGGGAACGAGGACCAATGGGGAAGCTCTGGGGGAGTGACGAGGGGCAAGGGGTAACATCCAACCACGAACACAGAACTGGGATAGATTACCATAACAGAACATGGCATTCTGGGAGAGGCGTCTTTCCTTTTCTAGTACCGCTAAGTCTCTGCCACCAGAGACTGTCTTACCAAGAGCTCTCTCTGTCCCTTGTGCCACAGGCTAACCGGCCACCACACAGAATCTCTCAAATGGTAGTAGCTACAGATGATGATATATGTGTTCCAGCAAGGAAGAAAATAAAATGGAAAAGCCAATGACAGCAACAAAAACTGTGCTGAAACTGCAGAAACTCTGCAAATCAGGCTTTACTTATCATTTGCTCTGCAGTTGCTTAACTTGAGTGCTCAACTGGATTTAAAAATCTTAGTTCAAGCTATGACCTGTCATACTGAAATTACAAGATTTCCTGCACTCATTAGCCTAAGTTCATCTTGGAGTCCCACTAATTGCTGAAAAAAAAGGTGGTATTTTCAGATGAGATGCTGACACGTTTATTTTACATTGTAGTTACGCAATAACATTTAAAGAAAATGTACTGTTTAGTTTTATGCCTCTTACTAACAAGGAGAAATATCTGAGCCATGAGAAGACCAGTATGTAGGCTGAGTAGGAGTGAGTATTTGAAGATACAGAGTTCCAACCACCACAGAAAGGCATTAATCAGTCAGGTAAGCTTTCTCTGTCATTGCCATTTTCTCACTCATCTCTGAGTGGTTTCATGTAGGTTTCTAGTATGATTCAACTAGACAGTTGATGAGGAAGCAGGAAGTGTTTCCTCACTGTGCATGGCTAGCGAGGCCAGGAACATAACCACTGATTTAAAGAATTCATTCTAAGTTTAAAACTGCCTATAGCATTCAGATCTCAACACTCAGAGCAGCCAGCCACATGCTGAAATTTTCTTCACACAATTTTATTTGGCGAGTTAGCAGCCTTAGCATTTAATTATAACAATTTAAATAAAAAATGGTGTAATTTTGTAGTATATGTTTTAAGGGTAAAACTCCTGTTAAATTACATATAAATCTTGATTAATGTTGTTGAACTGGGATGATGATCTTCAAAACTTTTTTTAAGTCCTGAAAAACAATCCAGGTTTATTGTTAATTGAAAAACCCCAAACAACAACAAGCTAGATCTTGATCAGATTTACAGATAGAACTTTGGGATGATCCAGCTGAATTTTAATTGTTTATGGAGACACCTGAAACTCCTCATATCTCACAGAATAAAAACATTAAAATGAAATGACATGAAACGTCACTGCAATGTGAAGGTAGTGTATTAAAGGTGATTAATGGTAGTATTCAATATGAGATCCTGATTCACATGTGGGAGAAGACAGAAATCAGTAATTTGAAACCAAGTTTACAAATGATAAGAGAAAGACAAAAGAATAAATTGAGATGCCAAGCAGATGGTATTTACACTATGGATCCCAGTTTAATTTCTAAGAAAAAACAGTAAGTAAAAAAAAAATCCTCTTTAAAAACAAAAACTGCTAAGTTTCTCTCTTGTGTTTGTCTACCAGTGTTGCAAACACCATATGCATCTGTGATCAACTGTATGGATTGATGATCAGAGAGTTTCAAGAGTCAGGCTGACAACCTGTGAGGGCCATTTTGAGGGGTTGCTATGTGTTTCCATGAGCTGGGTTTTGAAGAGAACCTTCTCTTAAATGTAGTCTGATGCTCTCTTGGCATAGAAGAGGAAATTGTAACGAATTTTCCTGCAGTCCTCAAGTCACACCCAAAGCAGACATGAGCAGAAATGCCATTTTTTATCTGCAAATCTTGTTCTTCCAGATACTGTATTTGCACAGGTTCACAAATGAGGAAGAGAAGTTGAGATTTTTCTACTCCTTCCTGTGATGCTCAATACACCTATTTCTCTAAAACAGTTGGTCTCTGTGCCAGTCATCAAGATACAGGCTTTGAGTTTGAGAAACTCTTTAAATCAGTTATGTAATAACAGATTTTGTGAAAATCTCCCTCTTTTTCCTGATTCCCCTGAAATTGTGAAGTGAGAAGAATATTTACTGACAATTTGAGTGTGCAAACATTACCTCCCTTTTCTCCCCCGCAATTCCTATGTTGTTATTGTCCCTTTGATTTAAAAGACTTAGGAATCCCCCATCTTTCCATGACTTTACTGAACTGGTTTTGGATATGTGATTTCTTTCATGTTGAAAACTAGAGTAGAAAATTGCACTGCCCGTTTTTGATTCTTCTGTATACCCTGATACCAAGACATGTTAACAGAATACAGATACTTTCCTACTACTTTCATGGCATTGCTTTTCATCTTTAGGTATTTTTCTAACTATTGACTCTTTGTTTTTAACATTTCCCTTGTGAACTTAATGCTAAATCTGAAACTTATGTTTAACTGTCTGTATAATACGTATTTTCTGGATGTAGCATTTATACCCAACTTACCCTATTGCATGATATATCCTAGATGGAACTTAAGTTCTGTTGATATAGTATTCTGTATTGCTTACTCTCCACCATAAACTGTAATATTTGAAAAGAGTTATACTTTGCATGGCAAGCCCTACTGATTGTAAGAACCTGTTGGATTTTTCAGTGTTAAACATTCTTATTTTTAGGGTGTAAGAATATGCATTTAATAGGACTGCATACTTGAGGATTTCTAAGGATTTGAAACACAATATATATCCTCGATATAGGCTGATATTTCTTTAATTGCCTTTTCTTTGTCTTAAGGCCTAACTTCAGTAAATACACTGCTAAAATTAGTGTCATTTATAAATATGTGTTATTAAAAGAAGGTGACATTTAGTGTCTCCACAGTGAAATTTCAAAATATTTGGAAATTTCTGTAACATGCTTTCACGTCTTTATCCTCTGAATATGCCCTTTCAGAATCTAAAAAATGACAATGATTCTCAGCCAAACAGCTATTGTAATTAAAATTAAAGGCACAGCAAGACTAGGGTAATTGCTAATGAAGTAGATATCTGACTTTATCGGAAGCAGGTTTATAAAAATAAAAGCAAATTATATGTTCTTGTGACATGTTTGGTCTTCTACAAGACTTTTCAATCCATGCATATTTCCTATTTTAGAGCAAAATGCAAATGCATTCATTCTCACTGTGTATGTTTTCCTTCACTTTTTAGATGAGTGATGGAAAAATAAGCATGAAATGAAAGCACATAGAGATAGTTTACATCTTCACAAGTCATCTAAGAGAGAGTGTAGTAAGAACTGTCACTGTGATTTCACAATACAAAACAGTTTTTCCAAACTTCTTGGCAGTTGTAGGTGAATTTTTGTTTTGAACACACCAAATTCTGTGGATACTAGCCTTCTGCTGCTTCAAAAGCAACACATGCACTCCTCACACTGTAGTTGTACTCTCTTTGAGATTATTGGCTTTGCATCAGTTTGGCCTTTGTCAAATCAAAGGAGCAAAAGCCAGTGCTGCAATCTTAATCGATGTAGCTGTCTAACTGACCATCTAAATAACCTCAGAACTCGGTGGGGTGATAGGTGAAACTGAAAAAAGTATTTACTTAAGTATAACTATGGGTTGTATTTGGCTATGTCCTTAACTGAAAATTAATATGCTAGCCATGTGGATGTTAAAAAGACAGATTACATTAGATAGCCAGTGAGTTTAGTTTGTTAGTTCACTGTTTTATTCTGATGAAAGTGCCAGTAGGTAGCAACCTTTGGGTGGTTGGAAAGAAACCTCAACATGAGTATTTAACATTAAATCACAAATTCATTTATAGAGGCTATTATTTTACTAGAGGGCATGTGGGGAATTTAGTGTTAATTACTCAGTCTTGACAACTCAGCAGGTCACAAGAGAAGTAACAGTATTCTTAGATAGATTTTAGGTTTTTGTAATAAAGGTATTTTTTCTAGATTTGTGTCAGGAATGTTTTTTACTGCTTCTCATACACATTTTCCAATTAAATGAGAAGAAGTAGATGTTATACCAAAGTGTAAAATCTATGCATAGCAATTAAAGGCATGAAATTTATATGTATATAGTGTAATTAAGAATTATTTTACCAATTCTAGAATAAGAGAACATAGTCCTGCTGCAGAGGACTCTTGCCTGCTGCTCTGTGTGGTTACTTAAAAAGACATCACATTTGCCTGAAGTTTTGAGTCAAAAATTTCATGTAAAATACATTGCAACTTGATTTAACTGGATTAGAAATGATGAAAGGGGATAATGTGAGATTTGTTCTTAGAAAACCTCCATCTTCTTATTTATGCTTATGAAGTAAATTATGATCTCCTCAAGGGTACTGTGCCCCAAGTTCCTGTTTCATGTTTAATTTTAGGATTTGCTCAAAGTCTCCAGAGAGGTTACAGAAAGTAATAAAAGTGTGTAGGGAGATTGCAGTAGCTGATAATATATCCATCATGTTTTCTCTGTTTAGTGCCTGCATGTTTTAGTTGGAGGAGATAAACAGTGAAGTTCTCCCTTCTCAGTCCCCTATATTGTAGTCATTGCAGGTGTTCTCAGGAGAATAAAAGACTAAGCATATTTGCTGACCTAACAATGTTTTCTGTTACCAAAGAAAAGGATTTTTCCAAATGTGTGTAGCCTCGTGCTGATATGTACTTTTCCTAGCAGCGAAGTATTTGACAGGTAAACATTTCTGTACTGTTTTCTTAAAAAACTGATGTTATGGCCCGACTCTTGCTCCTGTTAGGAAAACATAGCTTAAAAGCAGTTGGGTTCCCCCTGCCCTTTTTTTTTTTTTTTCTTTTTTATTCTCTGTCTTAGGCTTTTGCTTCTTCAGGCAACAATTATACTAAATACAATGGAACTAACTTTTTTAGTGAATTAATCACTAGAAGTATGGTTCTGGGAGAGATAAAATTATTTGTATTTTATATCAAATTAATGAAATAATTTAAAATATTGTCAAAAGTTTAAATGTGAATAAAGTAGCAAGGGGACAATCAAGCCTTTTTAAAAAATTTTTTTATTTTAATATACTGTATCCTGGATCAAAAGTGAGATCTTAAGAAATGTTTCTCTTCACTCAGAAGAATTCTCACTAGCATAAATGTTGTAATACTCTATTATGATTGTGGTACTATTAAGATGGGATTTTTTTTTCCCTTAAAGGGGAATGATGTCAGTACTGAGGTTAAATTAATCCTAGTCATCTATTTTTCTGATCCAGTGAGCTGCCTACCAAACAGCTGAAAACTGCAAGATCCCCAGCAGCCACTTTGGACAAGTGTAGCAGGAAGAAGGTCTGTCAAAGGAGTCTGGAAGTAGTTCTTAGCAGAGATATATAGATGGTTGTGTTTAGTTCAATTAAAACATCTCATGCATCTCGTACAAACTAGATCTTTTTCTTCATACTGAGGAGATCTGAGGTTGGTTATCAATTATTCACCTGGCTTTGGTATTTGGAAACTTTAAAAATAACTTCATGCCAAATATAAAGTTCATCTTTTTAATAAATCTTGCTCACTTAGTGCCCCAAATATATTTATGAGCATTCTCACTTTCCATATTCCAGAAGGTTTATGCTAAATTCTAGATTTTTGGTAAAATGTTACTTTGAAAACACAAATTTGTAAGGAAATTTTGAGTTTTGGCTGGAAAACCCAACTTCACAGTCCCCTTTTTGTATTGTGGAAGTAATACATGCTTTTGGAACAGCTGAATTTTTTTTTTTTTTTTAAAGCTGACTTAAACTCAGTTAAATGTATTATGCATTTGAAAACAGTTCTTTATTTTTTTTTAATTGGTACTGTTTTATACTGCCTTAAATCAAGATAAACATAATGATGAGTAACAGCAGAAGGAGGAATAGGAAAACTTTTATTTCATTTATATTCATTTTTAGGCAGAAACTTCTTAATAGATTGGGTGAAATTGGTTGTCTCCAGTAAGCTGACTGTTTAAAGCTCCAGTTGAAAATGTGGCGAACTTCACAGGTTTGCATACAGTGGCAACAGATGAGTGTTGATCTGTGCATTTTCTTGCTTTTAAACACCTGAGAACCAGATATTTCTGCAAGGAGTGTTCTATGAGCAGTTTAGCATAGCAGGGCTTTGGAATATATTTTGTTGTTGCTAAGTAGATAAATACCAAGAAAAAGATAGTTACATTAGAAACAGTTTATTTTTTCAGATGGAATCTTCACCTGCTTTCACTTACTTTGGCCTTTTTCTAAACTCAAACAGCTCCAGGGAGTTGAATCTGAAAGATGCTGAGCATTTTTGACCCCAATCCATCAACCAGCATGCTTCTCATGCAGTGTTGCATTCACAACAGTGTGATTATTCATGCCTTTTTTTTTTACATCTTACTAGTTTACCCTTTACAATGTTTAACAGTTTCCATTTCATTATTGAATTTCATATATTCTTCCCCTGTAAAAGATTTTCTTTTAGTATTTTTGTTTCTGTTGTGACTTCGTGACTCAAATGGTTTGCTTGTGTTCTGCATGGATGAAAAGCTAGGTGGTGTTGCTGGGTTGCCTTTATTTTGGAATTGTTTGCTATGATGTTCATCCCTATATGCCTAGTCTGTTTCCCTCTGCTGGAAATACTGTCTGTTCCTCTTGCTGCTCTTTGCAATGCAAATTCATTGGGCCTTTTTATATACATGTGTGTGTCTATAAGTATATATATTGCCTATTTTTTTCCGGAAAATTGCAGTTTTAATATCTAGATGCACTCATTTAATTCTCTGATGTGATGGCTGATACACTGTCATTTTTTTCCTAGTATATTTTATTGAGATTTAAAAAATTCTTTGGATCAAGGAGTGTGCTTCCACCATTCATTTACATGCCACATTTCTCTGTAGCACTGAATACCTAGGAACAATACCAGCAATGTTAATTAAAGGATATGCATCAATGCAAAAATGCGTAAATGCCCTTATAATACAGTAAAAATTCTAGCCATTGTACTATGTTGACTAGTACAAAATTATTTGTCCAATTTAGTGAATTTACATATTTTTATTAATTGGAAACTTCTTTTATTTCATGCAGTGTTGCGTGGATCATACAATGTAATTTGTGAGTTCAGCCTTTGTATACCCAGTGGTATGTCAAATACTGTCTGTTTCCATGGGGTCCCTACTGGGGCCAATATTGTTTAAACTCATTAATGACTTGGATGGGGGACTGAGTGAACCTCAGTATGTTTGCAAGTGACACCAAACTGGGGGGAGAAGTTGATATGTTGGAGTGTAACTGCTGTTCAGAGGGACTTTCACAGGCTGGACAAGCGGTCTAGGCAGGAACCTCATGAAGTCCAAGAAAAGCAAATATGGTGTCCTGCACCTGAGACTGAAAAGCCTCAAGCAGCATTACAGCTTAGGGATTGACTGGATAGAATGCAGATTTACACATAAAGACCCAAAGATCTTCATGGACAGCAGGCTGAACAAGAGCCAGCAGTGTGTCCTTGTGAGAAATACTAATTCCATGTTGCACTAAATAAGTCCATAGCACCAGAAGTCCATGTCGACATGATAACAGGCAATGGGCATAAGTTGCAGCAAAGAAAATTCTGATTAGCTATAAGGAAAAAAAGCTTTGCCATGGTTTTAGTTAGTTCTAGATCAGACATGCTGTGAAATCCTCATCCTTAGAGACAGTCAATATGTGCCTGAACAAGACCCTGAAAACAGCCTCTGCTTTACAGGAAAATTGGACCAGAAGACTTCCAGAGCTCTGCAATGATCTACTAATGATGTATTTACAGTATGATTGCATTCATTGTTTCAAAGACACAAGCAGTGGCCTCTGAGTAGGCATGAAAGCTAAATTGTATGACTATGCAAATGTTTCTTAACAGACGATTGTTAGAGTGCAAGCAACAGTTAAAACGGAGAAGGAGAGGACTGTCAATATTTCAGTAGTTTAGAGCAAAATTTCAGCAGGCCTGCTTTTAATTTTTTCTTTTTACTGGTATCACTTCTGCCTTTTTCTGCAGTGGATGATTTTTTTTACTCTAAGATATTGGATCAGTTTGCCAGCACCTGCAGAATAAGGAGAAAGAGATTTCCCTGCCCAAGAGATATATTTCTGAATAACTATTTTTTTCTTAAGTCTGAAGAAAAAAAAAAAAAGGAGGGAGGAAGTGATTTTAGGGTCCACTGTATTAGGGGAAAAAAGTTAAAGGGAAAAAAAAGGGTGCATAAACCAGACGGTTTTATTTAAAGCATCCAGAGCTGATAAGGGAAAAAAATGGAGATACAACACACAGGCTGCAAATGCAGTTCTCATGATTTAAATCTGGAAGGCTGTACAGTACATCTGTTTAACATCTTGCATTTTCAAGTACTGTGCCTCAAAAACCTTCTGTCACAGTGACACATGAAATAAAAGGTTATGTTATGACTTTCAGATGCAAACCTGTAAAAGTTTTATCTAATAGCATACCATGTTTTATTAACCCATTGCTGCTGCTCACCTATAATTCTCTTTTGCCAGTGATGTTGTGAGAGTTTCTATTGTATAATAAATGTCAACTCTGACTGCAACAGTAGTTTTGTAATTGCATTAAATTACTTATTTGCTGTATGTAAATGAAAAATTTACATCTCCATATACTTCCTCATCTATTTTCCCTATTGCTCTTATTATTCAGCTATATAATTTTTTTGATTAAAGAAATGGAAAAAATTATTCTATTTCTGTCATAACCTTTGAGAACAATCAGAGTGGCTCAGAATAATTTAAAGTTTCAAGATTTGTGATACCAAAAGGGATAAAATACTAGACTGGCTTAAAGATAGTATTCTTTATTCAGAGCTCTGATTTTAAGGCTACAAAGTTAAAATAAATAAGAGTATAATGGTTGCCTGCTCATTCATTTTTGGTACTTCTGCATCTCAGAATTTGGAAAAAAATATCAATCTCTGCTCACAGGACAAAGGTATTGCATAAAAGTGGTGCTGTCAAAATCTTGACAGAGCTGTGCTAGGAGGTGTTTATCAGGCTACGCTGAAGTTTGCTTAGCTATAGAAAATGTGATTAGCACATGAGGGGTTCTTCGGTGTTCTACACAGCAATTACTCAGGAGCTGAAGGAGTGTTATGATACATTTACTGGAAAAATTCTTTTAACCTCTTAATATGGACTCTGGAGCAAATTTCTCTGGCTTGCCCACTCCTGGCATATTAGTACCAGTATTGCACATTGAGTCAAAGAGAAAGGAGGGGCTTTATTCCCCAGAAGTGCTTCTTACCTTGCCAGATCAGATCTAAACACAATGACTGAAGTCTGGTGGTTCCAAAAGTAGAGCCTGGAGGTTGATCATAATGTTTGTCAGTTCCGTGTTTTTTCAGAGTGACCTTGGTTCAGTTATTCAGCTAGGCAGTGCTGTGTTTTCCATACTTACAAAATATGGAGAGTAATATTTACCTTGCTGAAACATGCTTTATTCACTGTCTGCCAAGCACTTTAGAGGTCTTTGGCTGAAATCTCAATGAGTGCTGCTATTTAATATGTTGAAGTGTGATTTGTTGGTTTTCTTTACAAGGCACAGATGGTCCCCCAGAAACAATGGTAATTTCTTTACCTCAAGGAGCTGATGCCATGCATACAGCAGAAACATCACAACAGTGAGCTCTGCTGTATGACCTACAGTGAGTGGGTGTGTGAAAGAGAGAGAGATAGCATTTCCTTCATAGACATACACACCCTCTGACCCAGACTAGGGAAGAATCTGCTTTGCAGAAGGTTTGCTTCAAGGGATTTTCCACATGTATTTTATTATGTTAAAGCTGATAGTGGTGACAAGTTGCACATTAAGTAACTGTTTCTTCAAAAATGTCCTGTTTATATTCTCTTTAGGAAAAGTGATGTAATACCGAGTTTCTCAGATAAACAAAGTAATTCGGTTATAGAGTATGTTACTATTGCATATGAACCTTGCTCTCATCTGCCCTGTACCTATTCATTTTAGGCCTCTGGCTTTATACGATGATTACTTGCATGTTTAGGGACAAATGTATTCATATTCACTAAGTTAGTAGCCAGGTTTTCACCAGGGAAATAAGTTTAGTTTGCTGTTAGTAATTTGGTTTCAAAAATACCGGCAAGGACTTCGACATAAGAGTCAGTGAAACATGTGGTCCTCATCATTCCTTAAGAAGGAGACATGGTCTATTTTCCATTAGCAATGGTGCTTACGGAAAATGAGTAAATAAGAATGAAATTTACACATGTATTATAACTTTAGTGTGTGTATATGCATTCAAACATGCATGTGCATGTGTATGCTTAGGCATACTCCCAGTGAGTGTAACATGATGACTGCTGTAACAGACCCAGCCTTGGAGAACAAGGTGGTTGGTATGAATTGGAAAAATGCAGCTGTTTACAAATTAATTTTTCCTCCCCTTCCCAAGGCAGCAAAGTTCAAAATGTACGTTTGCATCAAGTACCTGGCATGAAAGAGCTACAGTCAAATTTCTTGTACTGGTGTTAGTCTTTTAATATAGCCCTTACTCGGAATTCATAATGGCAGAATTGTAGCCCCCACCCCTTGCAACATGCTGTTCCAGTACACAGAGACCAGAGGCCTTAGCTGGACTGGTCATATAGAGTATGGCACTGGGAAACTGAAGTATAGAGAACCATAGTTGGTAGGAGCTGTTTTATCCCATTGAATCATGAGGGCACCAGGAGTCTTTCTGTTGCTGCCTTACCCACTTCCCTCTTAGAAGAATTGCCATAGGAGGATATATTGACTGTCAAAAATTAAGTCCTGTTTCTCCTTTGCCTTCTTGCAACCTTCCCACTGTTGTACCTGGAGCCTTCCAATGGCAGAGCAGCAAAGGAGAGCCCTATTCTGCATTCCTTATTGTTAGGTTCCTGTGGGACATTGGAGCTGTGGCCTGGATATTATTTCCACTTTCTCTGGTTTTGGCTAACTTTGTCATGCTTGATGCTCTATAATGGACAAGATAAAAATCACGTGAGAAAGCAGTGCTTGGTTCTGCCTTGAGCATATTTTGAGTAGACCAGGTGTGAAGCAGAATGTGAACTACAACTTTTTTAGTGAAGCATTCTGCCTCAGCTTTCTCCCCTAAATTTGCTTCTGAGGTAGCCTGTTGAAAGCTGACTGAAAATATTCCTCTTCTGATGCTGCCATGAGCAGCATATAACCTACAGTTGTATGTTGGGATATACAATACATAGGGATGACAAAATAATTGGGATGACAAAATGCCTATGAAAGGACACAACACTCCATGATTTTCTTCTAGGCTTGGTAATGTCTGTGTTGTTACATCAATCTTGGTCATTTCTTTGTTTTTTAATTTGTATAGACCACTACATTTGATCTTGCTAATTGCTAACTGGGAACTATCTTAATAGTGTATTTCAAAGATAAGAATGCTAAAAGTTCATTCACAGAATTTTGGAAGTTTTTGAATAAAGGAAGCTTCCTTTCTTTCACAAGCACTGAAGCTGCTTCGTATTTGACTAAAAGTAAATTCAAGAACTGAATTTACTTATTGTTTAATTTATTATTTTCATACACTGTTGTTTGGAGTTTTGTTTGGTTTTAGTTGGTTTTTTTTTTTGTGGTTGAAATAAAGAGTCAGGGGAAAACCTGTGCTTTTCTTTTTTCCTTTTTTTTCCCTTTTTTTTTTTAGAAATACAAGCTAACTAAAATTAAATTATGGTTTTCAAGAAGAGATCAATTTTTCAGGTACCACTGTAGATTTTTGTCATTTTCTCCTCTCTTGTGAGTTTTTTATTGGAGATTTAATGGCATGCTCAATCTGGCATCCTCAGAATGGGCAGGTTCAATGCTGCAATAGATAAAAAATTTAGGTTCCACTGCTTAGGCAGTGACTCCCCACCTCAAACAGAGTTTTGTGGCTCAGATTCCAAGCCATGTAATGGGCCTTGTTTTGCTGTGGCCTTTTCCCTTTCCTTCACGCATGTTATATTTTGCCTAAAGGGCAACTCAAGCATTTTTCACATTGAACTTGTTACTTGTGAATCTTCATTGCTGCAGTGTAGTGCATTTTAAATGTGAAAGGTGTTGCTCTGATAATAGGTCCTTACATTGGTGGCATATATAATACAGTCCCACAGCTGTCAACTCAATGTTTACCCACTCCTCAATACTTGGGTTTCAGCTTCAAGGAAGCAATTTTAATGTACATCCGTTCCTATCTTAAATCAAACAAATTGTAGAGGCACCGTACACCCTGACCAGGTACTATGTGTGCCTGAGATAGTTTAAAGGTAAGATATGTTTAGCTGCACTGGGAGCTTCACTGTGGACATGCATTCCCTGTGTCACATTTTGGAGGCTGAAGTCATCAGTACCTTAAACATTCTATAATTTCTGTTGCATTTATGTAAAGTCCTGCATCTGTCACTTTTAGCACTGGTTAGAGTTATGCAGGTTTTCCTGCAGATTATCAAGATAAATCTCTCCCTTTTCCTCTTACACTTGTTGTATTGTCATCACTGATCCTTAGTCTTGTGTGTTATTCATGTTTTCAGATGAGGGAGAACATTAATTCACAACAATAAATGTGTTCATATAAGCTTCACTCAAGTCAACGTTTTCCTTTTAAGAAAACTGCTGGGCAAGTCCGTAATTTCAACAGGACTTTGAGCATGTATTTAAAATACTTAAATATTTAACTGGAGAGGGATGGACAAAGTCTTTCCTGAATCAGAGCCATAATTTCTGAAGTGTCAGTTACACAACCTATTGCAGAATATGCTTTGACGGATGTAGGTAATGTGAAAGCCATAGAAAGGCATCTTTGTGTGGAAGTTGTTATTTCTTCTTATATTTCATTTTTTTCCCCCATGTTCATCCTGGGAATAGCAATTACTCCTGCTTACTTTTTAAATATATTATGTGTACATATATATGTGTATGTATATGTCTACTTATTTGTGTGTATATATATATGTATATATAAATAAAAGTAGATTTCTCTATTTGCCTTTTGTTATTAGGACCTATTGTTGATAGGTTCTATAGCAGAATTTTTTTCCTTTGCTGCTGAGGATAAGAATGTACAATGTGTTAATGAAGCCATAATGTTTTTTAAAAATAAATTGCTATTGCATCGTCTTTCCAGAAAGAGTAAGACTTGATGTAGAAGCCTTACATGTTGGCCTACACAGCTGAACATTGATGCTAGTGTCTCATTTGAGTATCTGTCCAAGGTTATACTATCTGTCTCTGGACAAACTGGAGAAAAGGATCAATAAAAAGTTAAGGTATACAGGAGGAAATGTGAACTGTTATCAGTCCTAGGCACTTGGTAGAAATACCTCTTCATATATATTTGTCCCTGAAGTTTAGAAGATTCAGGTGGTAGGCAGTCTGTGGAAGAGCAAAAAGTTTTGCAGTCTTCATCTAAATATCCACTTGGTTAAGGTAGTTCAAAGGCATCTGAAAGAAGCTGAGTACTTTGCTTTCAGAGATGAGCTTTAGAGGGAAAGGTGATAGTTTTATTAGATGAACTAATAAAATTAGTTTGAGGAAAAAATACATTGGCAGTCCCTGCTAAAGTCAGTAGGAGCTGCCAACATTCTGTTTCTCAAAACTAGACCAGAGTGCTGGAGATTAAAAGAGAGACACATTCAGAGAACAGATGCTTTGGGGCAAATGCTCCCTGTGGGCAACTTGTTGCCCTTAAGATCCTTGCTATTGGTAACAAAAAACTTAAAAAGAGAGAAATGCTTATAGTAAAGTATATTACTCTTGTAATAAGACATATTTTATCCATGGTTCCAAAAAGATGCAGTTCCCTCCACCATTTCTCTGCTTTTGACATGCGGACAGTAAGCAATATTTCAATTTACTTTGCCTAGTTGATATTCAGATTACAGTTATTAAAGAGCATCAAAAGACAAGCGAATTTCTGATGTTGATCAGTGCCATTGGATAACACTTACCACATGGGAAGTGCAGCTGTCCCAGCTGGTGGTGAGAGCAGAACACGTGTTTGTACTCAGTGCCTCACTTTCCCCTCTGAGGAGTTTGACACTGATTGTTTTCTTGTATCTAGAATGGTATGTACAAAAGTCACAAAAAGAAGGAAAGATTACTTTGTACTGCAATTGCATCAATCTTAAGAACACCTTTTTCTTGGTCATGGGTGTGAACTCAGAAACCAAATTTTTAAAGCTTCCAAGATGAAGTCATATCTAGAAGTCATACAGTATTGCTAAAGAACCAAAAATATGGTCAGTTACTGTAGACAATTTCAAGGATGAAGTTGAAAGTACATAGTGTACTAATTTTACTAGTGATCAAATGTTTTTCACAGTTTCCCACTTGACTGTTTTTATGCCTCTGTTTGATATAAGTATATACTTCAAAATGAAATAACCAACTCTGTAATTTATCCACTCCCTAGCATTTCTTATATGTGCATCTCAAAGGTTTTTTGCGGAAGAGATAAGTAAGTGTCAGTATCCCTATGTAACAGGAAATGGAAGCACTGGGGCACTGAACTGGCTTTACATCAATTGTATGGTAGTCAGAATAAGAGATGATATCTCTTGTGTTACAGGAAAATATTACTTAATTTTTTCTGCAGTTTAAAGATACTGGGAGGATACAGGATATTTCAAAATTTTCTTTGCTGGTGTTGGTTTTTTGTTTTTGTTTGGTTGTGGTTTGTGAGATGTTTGTTTTTTTTCTACAATCTGACCGGTATTTAAACCAGCAAGCTTAAACTGCTGTGAACTAGAACTGTGCCAAGTATCACTGATTGATTGTTAATGTAGTAAAACATAGTGATTTCAAATTGGGGCTTACCATTTATTTTTAAGTTTTCTTGCATCTGAAGCTTGAAGTAAAACAAGAGAGTATAAAAAAATTGGCAGAAAGAGTGATTGGGGAATAAAAATACCCAAGCCTCACTCAACTTTATAGTATACCTTTCTGTTGGATAAAGAAAATGCAATCACTATGCAAGTGAATCAAAACTATTCAGCAGAGAATTGTGTTCTTGGTTCATGTCATTAAGGAAATGAAGAGAGAGCGTGTGTTGTGATAACTCTGTCAAGCAGTGATTGATTTTGAACTGGTTTTTTACATTTTGTTTTATTCTTTTACTGTATTTGAATTTAGACTTTCAAATCTACTTTCCTATGAAAACCACTTTCTCAAACAGTGGAGTTGACTGTCTAACTCTGGACTGAAATGAGAAACCTCTGCTTGGCTTTTCACTAATACATCACACAGTGCAGAGATGACGCTCCTATCCAGCTGGAAGTATTCAGTTCATTGTTCATCCTTCGCGATCAGGATGTGTCATGGGGGTTGCCCTGTTTGTTCTATTTTTGTTTTGCTCCTTTTGCCTGCATGGTTTAATAATTTTAAATGCATAAATGATAACCAGGACTTCATCCTAATACATACGTCTGTGCAATGTTTTTATCAGTAACACTCTTTTGGGACGAGGAGAGGAGAATGTACCTCATTTTGAATCACAGTCCAGCTTCCACTGGGTTTGCATCCTGCTCCCTTTTCTTCTCCCAGCCATCTCATTTTTTTCCTTTCTTCAGGGGTTTATTTTCCAGCTTAACCCTGCAGACAGATCTTTACTGCATACTGTGTAGGGGACTGTGGTATCTGAGGGATTAAGCATAAATCTGTCCAGGAATATTATGGGCTCCAGTTCGGTTTTGAGGGTGATGTACTGTTTGGCTTTAGGAAATTCACTTAATAGTGCATCCCAAAAGGTAAAAAGGTGTGTCAGTTAACATAAGAAAGAACATATTGAAGTTAATTTATGATGAGATGCTAATTGAGGGTTTAGAAATTTTTGTCTTGTGATGGGAGGAAATGTAAAATAAATGCTAGGCATGATTCTAGTGTTGGCTTATATCATTAACCATGTACCACTGGTAGAAGATTCTTAGTCTTCACTGTGTTTTTTCCATGTTATGAGCAACTGGAATGCAATAACATTATTCTTTGTGATGAACAACTTCTGTGAAATACAGTTTTCTCTTTGGAAAATAGTTACAGTACTTCATGTTTATGTTATGTTTTTAGAATTTATACTTACATATTTATTCATATGTGTATATAATACTATAGTATTATATAAAATTTGTGTCAAAGAAGAAGATACTACTTTCTTGATGTTAAGGCCTCTCAAATTCACTAGAAATGGGATTAGTTGGTGTGGCTTTTTTTTTTTCCAGGAATAGATATCTTTGTCTCATTTTCCTTATAATTTTTTTTTTCATTTTAATGAAGTAAACACATTTTTAGGAAGTATGAAAAGGATTACTTTTCTTTTTATGCAAAAGCAGACAGATCAGAGAGCATGTAATGGTCTTACATAATTTGATTCCCAAATTTATTTCCTCTGCAAAGTACTGATGGGAAAAAAGAAAATTTATAACCAAAGTAAATGAGCAATTTCCTCTACAATGGATGTCTGTGATAAATACTGGCTTTTGGAAGGTACTCTATGAGATTTTGATATTAACAGTTTTAACGTCTTGCATGTATTCACTAGTTGGATAATAGAAAAGAATGGAAGCAGTGCACAGTTGCCTACTGAGTAAGAAAATAGAGGGAAAGAAAGCTGCGCAAATTACAAATGTGTGGCTTGTGCCCATTTTTTTATGAGAGTTTAAATGTATTATTGATCACTAGCACAGATTTATAACTTAGTTGCCAAACATTATATAGAATAATTATGTTAGCAAAAGTGCAAATTATTTAATGTTTCTAGCAATTTGTAGCTATAGAACTTAAAAAAACTTCAGCGGTAATCTTTTTGACCTTTTACTTTACTAATTGCTTTAAACCTTTAGACTGAGATTTGATGTATTTTCCTTGTGTTTTTGGAAGAGGAGCTTAATATACTGCCCTGGAGCACTTAATTAGTAGCAAATCAGCTTTTGTTATGCTTTGTAATATTACATAGAAATCCAACTGAAAGATGAGGGAGATTGTGGGTAAACATGAATAAATAAGGAAGTGATTAGATTATATGAAAATTGTTTAGATTCTGGTGGAAGTTTCTTTAATCTGCTAATAGCAGTAAGTATACTTTAATTACTAATGCCAAAAAAGGAGGCTGAACATGGAAGGGAGAGAATTTTTCGACTTGTTACCACTTACAATTTTCCAAAAGCTATCCATATGGGTCTACTTGGTCTGGACTTACAGGCAAGTTGGTCTCTAGCCAGATACTCCATCTCCTTGAGCTTGCACTTCTCTATAGAGCTCTAATGTTCCCCCGAAGAGTACTTTCTTTTTTTTAACTCTCTAATTTAGATTTGGCAGTTGAAGCATGATGGCTATTGAATGTTTTGGGAATGAGCAATAAATAAAGCTTTTAAACTCCATTGTTTTGTCTCTCAGTTGCTCAGTGCTATGCAGTTGCATAAGCATCCGTAGGCTAATGTAGTGGAAATCAGATTGAATTGCATCTGCTAAGGTCACATTTTGGTTAAGATTTCTTTCCTTTCCCCCTCCTCCCCTCAAAATCTCCAACTATCCTAATTTGTATCATAAATCGAGAAATATAAAGGAGAAGTGCTTTATTTTATGAGCCAGTGTTCAACAAGAAATTAGTTGAATGAAGAAGGTAGTTTGGCTAATTGGGACAACATACTTGTAATGAAACATGGTTTCCCTACTCTGTTCCCTCCTCCATATGAATATAGTGTAATCCTCCTCTCTTCCTGCAACATGGTAACCTGTTTCTGTGCCTCTGCCTGTTCACTGTTTTTTATACACATCAGATGGCTCTTCGAAGCTGTGCAAACCCAATAAATCTCACAGATCTGTGCATTTTTATCAAGCCAGTCTGACAAGGCAAAAAGCTACTATCTTGTGGAAAACACATCTCCAAGGTGATAGTGTGCTCTCCTGTGATGCTTTGAAGGCAGCAAAGGAGAGCATGTGGGGGTTTTTTGACTGTATTGAGTAAAGGTAGTTTCATCACAGACTCACACCCAATTGCCTGGTCCTGATACTGGGATTGTAACAATGACAGGAGTTTGCAGAGTATAGAGCCAGGGCTGAGAGAAATCAAACATAGATCACTGTACAGGATGTTGACTTTAAATGTCAACGTGAAAAACTGGAAGTTTTGTGGTTTGTCTTCCATTCTCTTGTGCAGTGTAATTTTTTTATGTAGATATCCAAAACCTGAAAAATGCTGAAATGACATTAAATGTGCAAAGCAATACACACAAAACAGTGTTCAACTAAAATAAGATCACAAAACTGGGCACATGCAAAATAATTGATACTCTGCCAAGTAATCTCTAAACTGTTTATCTGTAGATCCACCTGAAGAAACCCAGAAATACCCCTTAAAATGTAAAAATGCATTTTATCTGATTCAGACTCAAGATCAGAACTGGTAATCACCAGCTTCTATCTTTAATGTTCTCTGGAATACTCTAGTGTACTTATTCAACCTCCAAAAGAGGGTTAAGCATTGTTATTTTATTATTATTAAAGTTTGGATTATGTTACAAAATGTTTGGATTCTACAAAGTTTGTAAAATCATACTGGAAATTTCATAACATACTCTCTTGTAAATCATCTGACCTTTTCTTCTTCTGATTGTGCTGTAACAACCGTTCTTACAGTATTCTGGGAATGATCCTTGTTTTATTTAGAAGCAGGAAATGCATCTAATTTTGAAGAGGTAATGATTACATTTTTTGAAGTTTCAGAAACAGTCCAAATTAAGGTTTGACTGAGAATTTTTCTTTCTTTTTTTCTTCTTTTCAGGACTGTAGTTCATTGGAAACACAGTTTGTAGTTGTAACAAATTAGGGCAGCAGAGGAATACAAACTGTCCTGCAATAGAGGGAGGATAGGTCAAATACATGCTACTGCATTCCCTCACACATTGTGCAGGCAAATGCAGCCTTCATCCTTCCCTGTCTCTCAACAGATACTACCCAAGGGCAGCGTGTTTTCGATGCTTTGCTGTGTTTCTTTTTCAGCCAGCATTGCCTGTGCTTTCATGGCTGTGTTCTTCTAGAATATATTTGTAGTTTGATTGTGGCATCTCTTCTGCTTTTAGTCACTGTGGACCACAGAGTGTTCTGAGCCTCTTGAGGTTAATTAGATGTACAGTTACAAATCCTGCTAGGGACTAAAATTGCTTTAAGTTAAAAAATTTTGAATTTCTTTTTTTTTTCTGAAAAAAAAGCCACTGGCAAAAGAAGTGTCAGTAAAACTTCGTAAGTATTTCATTCTAGCGTGCGATGTGGATGCTATTATTCTCAAAGGCAGCCATTTTGTGATTTTCCTTTCAAAGGGACTAAGTGGAACAATATAAAGATGTACTCTTTGAAGTAAGTGGAGGGAGCTACTGGTCAACAACTGCTTTTGGGTATTTTGCCACTTGCTGACCTTATTCCTCACGCCCTAAATCTTTGATAGCATACCATGCTCCATCTTTGTTCAGGAGAAATTTTCATTTCTTATTTCTATGTCATGGTATAGATTTGACCTCAGAAGGTTTTGCCACCTATGGGCTTCACTTGTGTTTCATTAGCACTATCGACTGGTACTGACCAAGTGGGTTGGGTGAAGGCTCCAGCTATCTCAGTGAAGGACATCTGATCACCTACATGTCACAAAAGTGTGTTTAGTCTTAATTGCTGAAATAGTAGAGGTGAGGTGTAGGGCAGGAAAACAGGATTGGTAAGTGTGAAACATCTGCTATGCTGTCAGGTTGAATTGATTTTTCCTTTATTTCAAGACTAAAGGAAAATGGTATCCCCTGTAATTTTATCTTCTTTGTGCTTGATTATATATTTAAGGAACGAATACCTCATTTTCCTAATAATTTCCACAGATTTTATATTCTTGTCTGTATGTGGAAGGACCTGTGATTAATCAAGAGACCTATTAATTTTCACTTTGTCGTTTTAAAATTGTTTAGGAAAGATGGATTGATGGATATAGGTGATCACTGTTGAACAGATGAGAAAAAAAAGCCACATTTAAAAGTGATCCAAGGACTCAGAAGAGCTCCAGCTTTACTGTCTAAGCTCTGTGCACATAAATAATAAGCTTTTGTTAAAGCTCCAAGGATGCTAGGCAAAAACTGAAAATCCTGATAGAATGGTTATATAGTTCTCAGAATAGATGACTATAGACTTGGAGCTGAAACATTTTATCAGTCCATTAGCCATGTTATTTTTCAGAGGAAAAGCAAGTAAGTGACAAAAAATGTGCTGTGAATATTTCTTTAAATGTAAGAGGGTTTTTTTCACACTGTGGCAATGGCTTTGAAGAATGCTAGTATCAGGTCTTACTTTATGGGTTGCCAGACTCTATACTATCCTCATAGGATTTTATTTTTTCATTACTGTATGCAAAATCTTCTACCTTCTTTTTTCTTAACTGAGAACCTCCCAGTCCAACATTAAGCAAAGTGATTAGCATACTTCACAAGTTTTTCATCCTTTATCTTCTGTTGAGGAAGTGATGGGTGCCTTAAGAATAATTTTTGATTTTGGATGTGTTTATTTTACTTTAGCTGTATCTTGGGACAGTAAGGACAAAGAATTTTGTTTCACATGCATTAGAAAGTGGTGAAAAGTGTTGAGTTCTCTGGGGTCACTAGCTTCCATCAACTGACACTCTTGAAAACTTCAGGTTGTAACTCTAATTCTTCATGTCTTCTGTCCCTTTTAGTTTAGGGTCAAATAGTGCTGAATGCTGCTTCAATGCAAGAAATTTGTAGATCTTGGTGTAGACCTTGGGACAAGCTAGAGCAATGACTTTTGTGTTACAGATCCAAGTGAAAAATGTGGCATAAATAAAGTTCAAAATCTCATTTAGATGCTGCTTTAGGCTTATAGTTGTGGAGCTGACTTAACATCCAGTTGCTTGGAGGTGGTTCTGCTTCTCTAAACACCAATGCAGTTTTTTCAGCAAGCTTTACATAACAAGTGCCATGGGATTCTTCCAAGAAGGTCCCCAAAGGGACAAAGTTGGTTCTCCTGTAGTCTGGGGTTGCGCTTTTACTCATTACTCTGCTTCCTCCTTGCCAGATGCTGGACACCATGACCTCATAGTCACTGCAGCCAAGGCTGCCCCCTCGCTTCACATCTCCAACCAGGCCTTCCTTTTCCATTTGAGCTGCACATCATCCCTTGATTCTTTTACCACCTGTATCAGAAAGCTATTAGGAGTGCTTTCCAGGAACCTCCTGGAGTGTTTGTACTTTGCTGTGTGGCTTCTCCAGCAGATGCCAGGGTGGCTTAAGTCCCCCATAAGAACCAGGGCCTGTATCTGAGGCTGCTTCCAGCTGTCTGTAAAAGGCCTTATCCACTTCCTGCTCAGGTGGCTTGTATACCCACTGTGTCACCCTCAATAGTCTGCACTTTTATGCTAATCCAGAAACTCTTGAGTAATTCATTATCCTCCCCAAGGTGAAGCTCCATGCATTCCAGGATTTCCTTTATGGAAAGGGCAGCCCCCCTGTCTTTCCTAAAATCATGTAGCCTTTCATGACAACATTACAATCACACAAGCTGTCCCACTATGTCTTTGTAAATGCGATGAGATGAAGCCCTGTGGCTGCACACAGATCTCCAAATCTTCCTGTTTGTTTCCCATGCTGTGTGCACTGGTACACAGGCACTTCTGAGAGGTGTTCAAGCACGTTCATTTCCCAGGAGAGGTGCACAACTATTGTATAAGATGTTTCTTTGCAAACTGGGAGTGGATCATGGAGCTATTTGTTTCCCCTGAATTCCCACCGCCCTACTGGCTATTGCCAGAATCTTTTTAGTTCAGTGCTAGTATAGGATTCTAAATGGATTATTTTCAGTGATGGATTTGTACAGAAAATGGGGATGATCAGACATTTCCCCCAATATGTTCCTGTGATATGAAGGTGTTATTTTCTTCAACACAAAACAGGAGGGTGAAGCTAAGCAATAGCAAAATTTTTCCTAAAAAAATGTGTATTTTCCAAGTATCTATGGATATGCAGCTTCATTTAACATAAGTTAACATCTTTGAGGTACAGGAACTGAAACCAGTAGATTTCAGGCTGTTGTTTTGAAAAGGTAAAGTTGGATCTAATTCAGATAGAGTCTGCTTTTAATTTTGTTTCAGTTTTGACTGAAACAAATTTTGTCAGTGAAAACTGTATTTTTGATAATTTTTTAATTTTTCTAATGGAAAACATCTTTGATATGAGAAACTTCAGCCAGAAGTATGTAAGTTCCCCTGCTCTCTTTCCCAGTAAATTTTGGAACTTGGAAATTAAAAAACTTCCCCCAAAATCTGAGAATCAAAAGAGTCATCTATCCAAGATTATAGATTCTAATGCTCCACTCCCTCAGGTATGATAAACAAAGCATTCCTTCAGACAGTCATGATAAATCTGTATATCACCCTGCTATACAAGCGAACATCAGTGAAAGGTGATGGGATATTATTGTGTCCCACTTCATTCAAGTCAATGTTAAAGATTCACTTGATCTATTTATGCTTTTTTGTGCCTTAAACTATGTTTCTATATCTGTTGCCCTCTGAAGAGTGAAGAATTTATGAAATAAATTTAGGGATAAAATAAAATCTAATCAGCATTTTATTCAACACTATTAGCTAAGGGACGGAGTGCTAACAGTGGTCTTAAGTAGCTTTATTTAATGCCACAGCAATACCAAGTGTAGCTTTGCTGGCATGTGTGATACCACACCTCATGCTATGTATGATATTAAAAACTAGAAAATGCCTTTTAACAGGTAAGGGGTTGGCCTTTCATGGTCATCTTAAACAACTCGATTTCAGAGGACCTGCCTCTGGTTTATATTGTATACTGTAAATATTTTGTAGATATTGTAAAATATATTTATATTGTGGTCCAGAATTTTTTTTCTGAAATTCCCTATATCACTTCTCCAAATTCATCTCATAAAATACTGATCATCATCTCTATTTTGTGTAAGCCCTTTTCAGCCTTGACTTCATTCTATTTTTGATAAATTACAGTAGTTAATCAGAGTTGGCATGACAGGCGGTGGGTTAGGAGCTGAGAATGAAATAGCATTCAAAACAAAGAGATTAAAGGGGAGAGTCAGGAGAATGGGGGAAGACATGTTCTTTACTTTGTTGGCTATTTTGTAATATTGTGTTGGTGTAATAAAAATGGCTTCTGTGGATTTAAGAGTGGATCTTAAACCAACATGTACTCCTAGAGGAGAGGTGGATACTGTGAAATTTTGCCCTAAATTACTTGCAACTCAAGAATAAATATGAAGTGACCTATAAAGTTAAAAGTTTCTGTCTTACTTCTTTAAAGTGCTATACTGTTGCCAGTCAACCAGATTTATACTGTTGGAAACTACAGCTGTTCTGTTCTATTACTTCCATAACTGAAATTTGTTTATTTTAATCATAGTTTCAGTTAAACTGAGATTGTTTTTTGATAATATTAATGCATAAAGGTAAAAAATTACCTTATTTTTTAAATAATAAAAAAATAATTTTCCTTCCTGTCCCTTGTGTCCTGGAGGCAGGAGGAAAAGAATTTAAAAATCTTTTAGTTAAGTAGCAGAGAGACGGAACTTTGTTTACCTGCTTTTTTTAAACGTTAATTTTGCAGGCATTATGGCTATATCTGCGAACTGTACATGTTTGCCTTTTCAGAATGTGATTATTGCTCATAAAAGCAGTTTTAATTGAATACTTATGTCATGAATGGCTTGTAGCATGCTTAAAACTACATGCCTCTATTTATACGACTATAGTTTATTTTTTAGAGCTCCCCGTATAACAATACTGGGAAATTACTAAAGGATTTTTGCTATTCAGCTGGGTGATTTTAAAAGATATTGCAGTTATACTGGACTATTGACATTGTTACTTAGGAATAAAAAGTCAAGAAAACTATCCCTTCCCCCTTTCAAACAAAGCTGCATCTAAAAGGTCACAAAAGGAAACACACAATTCAAACCTCCTTTCTGTATCTGAGATTAACTTGGACACAGATGTTTCAATTTATAGTTTGATCTGGTATAATATACACATTTAACAAAATCCTGTTTTGTATTGCTTCTATAAACACTAACGTCTGATAAAAGCATGCTGGCCATCAAGTTGAATCAGAAACCTCTGAGCCAGTGCTTAGAAAGCAGGAGTCTGATATTCAGAGACCTAAGTTAACTCTTTTAGCCTTTGGCTGCAACATTTCGTAGCCTTTTCCCAGACTTTCAAAAGGCAAATCCATTTGTGGTTTTCTCAATTTAAGCTGCTGTGGATAATTATTAGGCTTTGTTCTTGCTACATTTAAAGATGAATTGATTCAATGCTGTTCATTACAACTCATTTCCGGGCCACACTGTAGTCATTAAATTTCTGAGATACTATCTGAGAAATCACTGACATTGTTCATATACCAAAACTAAAATGCTTCCCTCCCTCCCTGCTGTTCGCCGGGCGTTAGCCCACCTGTCTGTAAAGGGGAATGGCTTTGGCATGAACAGGATCTTTATGGAAGGTCATGAACAAGCAATCTTTGTCCTTTCTTTGTGGAAAGTTTCCCCTTCATACGCAAATAGCACTATCTAAAAAATTAATTGCTTCCTCAGAATCACAGATTTCACTCAGAGATCAGCTGACTTTTATATTCCACAGGTGGAGTTTTCTCACTGCTGATCATGTATTTCTCAGAAAATTCTGATCACAAGAAATGATATTGCATTTAGTTTGGAAAATAGTAAGTGTATTCTTTACTATTTTCAGTCAATTATCCTAAAGAAGCCGGGCACAATAACCAGAATACCTGACGGATACTCAGTGAATTCTGAGAATGTGGAGGATCATACCCAATGTCTTGAATTTATCTTCACAGTTTAGTTGGCACTGGTAATAAGGAGGTAAATAGTGCTGTACAAGGAGGTTTTTATATGTTTTGGTAAATATATGCCTGTCTGTGAACTGGCTTCTGTTATTTCCAAAGTTGGTGGATTTAATTTTTGCAAGCTTCTTACTCTTTGTAAGTCAGTTCACCTTGGTAATTATTACATGGGTAGTAAGTGCAGAATTGCTCTTATATTCCCTCAGCTAGGGTATGACCATGGCATTTATGAAAATTTGAACAACAGTCATAGCTCTGAAGGGAAATGAAGGAAACAACAAATGGGTAACTAATGAAAGAATTATCATGGACATAACTCAAAGATTAAAAGCTTGAATCTGTAAGTGACGGATTCATGGTGTGATATAATACCATGCTTGCTTAGATACACTTCTGGGGGGGCAGGGTGGGGAGTAAAAGAAGGAAAAACTCTTCCCATGCTTGGAAAAATGTAGAAGTGCTACTTTTAGTGCTACTCCATTACATTTCTATGAAGCTTGGTTGAAAGGCAAAACTAAAGGTAAAAAGTTCCATGACTTACTCCTGTATTGATAAGGCATGAGTTGAGTGAGATTTGCCCAGCTGGTTGAAGCATGGTGCTTATCACACCAAGGTTGTGTGATGTGGGTTCCACCCCTCTATTGGCCAGTCACTTAAGAGTTGGACTTGTGGGTCCTTTCAACTCAGAATATTCTGTGATTCTGCAAGTTCACTGTCTGGCCTCCTTTAAAACTCCATTTTAAGGATGAGCCTTCCAAATTTCCCACCCTCACACAGGCAGGGGTAGTGCAGGCAGCAGCCCAGGCCCCCTCAGTTCAAGGTTTTGAAGAAAGGTAGATGTTCGTAGTCTGCTATGTTGCTTGGAGGGCTTGGAATTATTCCATCTGTTCACCTGCCTCATCTGTTTGCTCTGCCAAAGTCCAGATCCAGCTGTGGATATGCACAACCTGTGTGGTTGGTCCAGGCCCTGCATATGAAGAGCTAAATTAACAGATATGCAGACAGCCATCAGCATGCCTGGCAAGCTGACCATGAGGAGGAAGGTCTTTGGAAGCTGAGGCTGGAGAAGATGGTCTAAGAAGTTCCAGGATAGAATTTATTTTTTATTAATAAATTTTGCTGATTTTTCTATGTAGCCTTTGAAAAATGAGGGTGGCCTTATATCTGAAGTCACCTTATATTTGGATTAGTATGGTAGTTCTGGCTAGATCCATGAGAACGGGCAGAGTCTATAAGGATAAACCACAGTGAGGTGGAGAAGAAAGCATTCAAAATTTGTTTTGGCAGAAATTGGTTAATTAAGTCTGTTTAGCATTACACAAGACCTTAGCTTGGCTAACTTGCTATCTTTGTTATATATGTAGCTTCCCAGGAGTAAATCTAGATGAAATGTTATAGTATTGTGTAACTAATTTTTTCATAGTGAAAACACAAAAATTGTGCAACTGCATATGTTGGACTGAAGAAATATATAAGTTTGCATTTTCCCATGAAACTCTCTTTTCCAAAAAGAAGAAAATCTACAGATAGAGTTATAGGTTTTAGGTCCTATATTGAGGGAAATTGAGCTACTTGCTTTGTTAGGCCCTGCCACTCCCAAAACTGGAACACAGATTCAAACAGGAAAATCTGAGAGTGATATATTAATGACAGTGTTTTATGAACATTGGTACAACAAGAACAGCAAGTCAAGGCCTGTTGGAGGTTAGGATTTTTCCTTTGTTTTTTTCTTTCTTGGAATTTTTTCCCATTGGTTGCCCAAGAGATGGGAATGACCGATACTTAAGAGACAAAGGATGTGGCTGGGAGGAGAAGGAGGGGAAAGGGTGCAGTTGGCTACCCTCCTAGCTGGGGGACTTTCTCTTGGGAAGTGCAGAGATACTGTGAGATTTTGGCTGGGGGCTCAGAGGGCTGGGCTCAGCTGCTCACTCTCTCTTGCTCTCAGGACCAGAGAGGAACAGTCGAGTTGCTGCTCCTGCGGAGTCCAGCCCTTTAGTGCTTCTCCTACTGTGGGTGAGCCTTTGCTCGTAAGAGTGGCCACTGAACTGGGACCTTTTTTTTCAACACCCGATCTCACTGGAATGGACCCTCACCATCTGCTCAGGTGCTCCAGGAGAAAATCTGGGATCCCAACCCACTCCCCCCCAACTCTGAGGGAGCGTCTCCTGGCTGGTTGCGGGAGACCGGCTACCCCTGTCCAGCCCTGCTGTTTTTCTGCCGGTGCTTCGGGGTTTTTGCTATACTTTAACCCAACACCCTATGCCCGCCGGGACACCCTGCAGCTCCTGTTATTGCTGCAGAGTTTCTGCTACATTTTGTTTGCCACCCTGGGGGGTGTGCTCACCTCTGCCGTTCCAGCTTGCTGCTCCGAGGTTCCAGCTACAGCCCATTTCACCATCCGGAGGGGCACTGGACCGGCTGGCCCCCCGTGAGTTTGCAAAGGAAGCCCATTTTCAATCTCTCGTGCCGGCTGCGCCGCCATTACCCGTGTGGAGAGGTGGCTGAGCTCGCGCCACAGCGCCCCCTGCAGCCGCGGGGGAATCATCGCACCTGCCCTGCCCGGCCGGGAGCCACCAGCGCCCCTGCCGGCTGCGGCCGTGACTGCAGCAAAGGGGAAAGGGCCTGACAGCCGAGAGAAGGCTGGTACTGGGTTTCTGGTTTCGTTTGTTGTTGCTGCCATCGTTGTTGTTTGTTTGCCTTGTTATACATATATACAGACTAGTAAAGAACAGTTACTCCTTTTCCCATATCTTTGCCTGAAAGCCCCATTATTTCAAAGTTATAATACTTTGGAGGGAAGTGGGTTATATTTTCCATTCCAAGGGAGGTTCCCGCCTTCCTTGGCGGGCACCTGTCTTTCAAACCAAGACAAGGCCCTCTTCAGTGTCTCCAACAGATTACTTGTTGCAAATGGCCCACATATTCTTCCAACTGTAGCAGCTGTTGCTAGATTTACATTAACTAATATCTCTTCGGGCATGAGTTAGATGATAGAAATACACGTATAGAGGTTCATGGCAGTATTTTCTGTCTGTAAAAAGTCTTTCATGGGGAAGAATATGATTCTGAGCAGCCAAATGGGCTAAAAGTGTATATGGAAAACCTCAAAGATATAGGAGATTACAGGCTTAGAGATTTGACAATTTTCTTTTCATTAATATATTTAATAGCTTAGCTTTGACACACAGTAGACTTAAATAGGTTCAAGGTCTATTCTTCCCAAATATAGGACTGAATCAATGAAAGCATAGAAATAATTTAAAGAAAGTTAATGGTACAAGGGGAAATTAACAGCAATTCTCTGTCTCAACACACAGTTCTAGAGGTAGTTTACCAAAATCATTCAGTCAACTCAGTTCATTTTTTAATGATGTCTGTTAAAAATAGAGATGCACTCTGTGACTAAAAAAACTATAATAAGTGGTTTTGAAGTAGTCTATAGGCTTTTCAAGGTAGAGAGTGTAATTAAGAGGTTATCAGAAAGTAATTCATTAGTGATTCAATTTAAAAGACATAACTAGGGTGTAATTCCTCTGGCCTGTCTTGTTACTGTAGCTATGTTGAGAAAACAAAGAGCTGTCCCTTGTCATAGATTTTTGTGCTATAAAGGAAAGTATTGTGTGGTAAAACTTTCAATTTCCAGGTCTATGGCAGTCAAGTGTTTTTCTGTTATTTTTCTAATGGACTTCTATACCTGCCCCCCACCCTTTCACACCCACTACCCATTGCACTGTGAACTTGTAAAGCTTAAACTTTGGATATGATTTTTACAAGCAGAAGCTGAGAAAGAAAGCAGTGCTGCTGATCAGCATTGTAAAGCTTTTAGCATTACCTTTTACAGTGAGTAGAAATTCAAGTAGCTGTGTAGTTTTGTATGTATTGTACATAGGCATCAATTATCAATCCACTGCTATCTTGCTATAAAGCTGACCAAAGTCTTCACCTAGATTATGCATGATTGACTCAGGTTTTTATAAAAAATGCTCAGTGTATTATAAAACATTTTCAGTAAAACTGAATGCAGTGATATAAGCATAGAATTCCTTGTACAAATGAACAAACTGTTCTGGCAATATTCACTCTTGGTTGCAAATGTAAAGGTAATGAATGGCCACCATAGTCTGTTTCCCATCTGGTGTTAACAGTCTGTTTCTTCTTTATTTTCTAAAATGGGCCTCTATTTAGCAAGTTTTTACTTTGGTAATTAATGAAGAACTATTATTTCCTAGTATACATCTGTGGACCTTTTGGATTGTTATTGTGTCGCCATGCTTAAGACAGCATCTTGAGTCAAAGCCAAAGATAGCTTTGAATCATTTGGTATCAAGGTACTAATGAGCTCTGCAGACATTTCAGAAAAGTTTTTCCATTTTCAACCAGGTGTGGCTTAATCCACTCTATTTTTCCCATAAGCAATATGATGTCCAGTACATAACTTTTCCCTCATACTCCAAAAAATGTTTCCAAAAGGCTAAAATCATGCTTTTTGCAATGTGGAAGAGACTTTACTGACTTCTCTTTTCCTAATGTTAGATTACTGTCCATTTCCACCCTGAAATTTGATGGCCTGAGAATATTTTTTCCTCAAAATCTCAAATAATGAATTGTACTAGTTTGTAATTTGGATTTATGTGTATGTTTACTACCCTTAAAAACTGTTTATGAATCAAGGTAACAAAGCTATTTCTAGAACGTTAATACTCACGGATAATTTTTCTAAATTCTAGCTGCAACTGTGAACAAGTTACATTCAGATACCAAGAAAAGAAATTACAGATTTAATACCATAGGGAAAGCATTGAAGTAATTGTAAATGAATTTATCAGGAATTAATTCCTCTTGATTGATGTGGTAAATGGAAGTATGTAGGACATTAAAAAGGTCTTGTATAGATCTTGAAAGTATTTGATGCTGCTTCTTAAGAGAATGTGTACATGTTCTGCTATTGATTTGTTTGCAGCCAGATGTATTTAAACTGTAAATTTTCTGTCTGCTAACATCTCTGTGCACATATGTTGGGGTTTTAGTTTAGTCCTAGTTTTTTTTTCCTGCTAAAGGAATTTTTTCCCATATGCATGTTGCTAGGGGACAAATGGCTGTACTTAAGAGAAGACAAAAGGGCCTGGCTACTCTTTTGTTTCACCTGGGTGCGGGGTCAGTTCGCTCTTGGTGTTCGGAGAGTGAAGCTGCAGAGAAAGGAGCTGCTGGTTCTTTTTTCTTCGGCCATTTTTCTTTCTGCTGGAAACAACGCCGGGATCCCAAAGCTGTTTCCCTGCCCTGCTGGAGGCTGGGCTGTGGCCGCCCTGCCCCGCTGCTGCTGCTCCAAGCCTTTGCTACGCTGTAGCCGTGCTTGCCCTGCTGCCTGACCTCCGGGGGGTTCCCCGTTTGGATACATCTCATCTGTCCTCTGGGATCTGTGCCCGTCCCTGCTGTTCCAGCCTGCTGCTCCAGCCTGCTGTTCCCGAGAGTCCGGCCAGACACCGAGGCCAGCTGCCCAGGGGTTTGTGAAGCCTTTGTTCCATCCCTCCCCAGGATCCCAGGGCACCAGTGCTGCGTGTTTCCCGAGCTCGCTCCGGAGCGCCCCCTGCAGCCGCGGGGGAACCATCGCACCTGCCCTGCTCACCGGGAGCCGCCAGCGCCCCTGCCGGCTGCGAGCGGAACTGCACCCGAGGGGAAAGGGCCCGACAGCCGAGAAGGCTGGGATTGGGTTTGTGTTTGCTGTTACTGCCATAGTTATTGTTTGTTTGTTTGACTGGTTATATATATAGAATAGCAAAGAACTGTTATTCCTATTTTCCCACATCTTTGCCTAGAAGCCCTTGATTTCAAAATGATAATAACTCGGAGGGAAAGGGGTCACATCTGCCATTCCAAGGGAGGCTTCTGCCTTCCTTAGCAGACACCTGTCTTTCAGAACCAAGACAACATATCACAAGAGTTCTGTTCTTTGCCTCAGCACCAGGAGAAAGGGTGGGAGCTTTTGCCTCAATATTTTTGACTCATTCCAAGAAACATTATTTTGTCAACCCCAATTGCCAGAAAGTGTTGGCTCTGCTATTTAAAGCAGTTGGCATGTTTTTTTCAAAATTGGTATATAGTCAGTATCTTCTATTAGTTCAGCATGCCCTTTGTAGCCAATCCGTTTTCTTCAGAAAACATTTAAGCTACAGGTTTGCTTCCCTAAGATGTCACCCAAACTCATTCATGGGTTTTATTTCCTATGTGACAATTCTATGACATTCATCATGGTCATCAGTCCAAAGGTGATGAAATTTAGGATTCCATTTTTCTCTTGTGGAAGTCCATTGGTGTTGCTTCAGATCAAAATTGTGAGCCTCCACATGTCCTCTTGGTATAAACAGATATCCCACAAAGCACCTGCATCTGCTAAAAATACCTCATTGAAGCAATCAAGACAACAAATCTTTTGATAATGCAGTAAAGAGGATGGCTGTCCCTTGGATATTTCCTTGCAGATGTTTCCTTTAGTGCAGTCATTAGAAGGATTAAATGTAACGGAGCAGTTTCTTTCATTCCTTTACTACCAGCCAAGATGTCTATCCAAAATGACAAATGCCCCATTAAAAGGACTGGTATCTTATCTACAGGTATCTTAAGGATACTTGAGAATCTTCTTAAGTACCTCCATATATCAAGAGATATATATTTTTTAAATCAACTACCTGTCTTGAATGAAAGGAATTCCCACCCAAGAAAAAATAACCTCACGTGTTGATGATTTTCTGTTTCTGCCATCATTCATGGGGTTTTTCCCATAGATAAAAGGCACGCATATTGCAATTCAAGGTGACATGTTTTTCTATCTTTCTGGTTCCTATTATCAGTGATAATTCCACTGATAACAGAATAATATACTGTTTCTTTGGGTTTGGTTTTGTTTGGTTAACAGAAGCACAAGAAACTAAACCACAAAATCTAAAAAGGGAAGTTTAAATGTATTTTTTATAGGAGCGGATCTGTAATAAAAACAATAAAACCCAGTGTTTAAGCTTTATAGAAATAATTTAATGACCAGCTGCAGCAATAAACACCTTTCCGTTTTGATTGGGTCTTAATTCCACCATCCAGTGATTAATTGCTCCATGAAAGACAAACACATTACATTATACCTTAAGTGTAACATCCTGTTTTAAAGATTCCACTAGTGCAGTTTAAATGTTTTTGATCCTGTTCAGACTTTAAAAGGATATTTTGAGGATCCTCCATTTGTTATTACTCCTTGCATATAATCATGACCAAGGCAATAACTGGCCAGTATTTTGTTTCTCATATACAACTTTGGCCTTACTTGCGTTTGTATTTGTCTTAGGTAGAGAGTAATATTGTGGCGCCACAACTTGTTTTTGTTTGAAACACCATGGAAACTAAAGGATGAAGATTGCATTTTATTTAAATTGAGGGGAAAATTAGAACTTCCTAATAAAGTTATGTCACTGGTTCCCATGCACGATGGAGCATGCATTAATGCACTATTATTAAAGCCATACTCATTACAGATAGCAAAAGAACCACTATCACAGTGATTTTAAAATATTTTGGATGTAAGCTAGATTTTAGCTGATGATCTAAGAGGGAAATAATGATAGTCAAATCTCTAATTTATCTACTCCCTTTCTTACACAATTAGGCTTCCTTTCCTGAGGAAGCATAAAAAAGGGACTGTGTGACACTAGCAGCAAGAACTCTGGAATACATTTGCTACAGCAGAGGTTGTGTCTGTATCAGAAATAAGAACTTCATTTAGGTTTTTTTGAATGGCATTTTATTTCATTTCATTTTGCCACTTCCATTTGAGAGCATTAACTTGAATTCCTTTACAGAATCACAGAAGGGTTGATGTTGGAAAACACTTTCTGAGGTCCTCTGGTCCAATTCCTGTGCTAAAGAAGGGTCACCTAGAGTCAGTTTCCCTGCAAAATGTCTTGGTGGATTTGAATCTATCCATCAGAGGTGGCAGATTCGATATCGTGTTTCAATGCTCAGTCACTGTCACAGTAAAAAAGTGTTTCTTGATGTTCAGACAGCACATCCTTTTTGTACCTGTTGCCTCTTTTCCTCTCACTGGGCACCACTGAAAAGAGCCTGTCATCCTCTTTACACCCTTCCTTCAGGGATTTATATCCACTCATAAAATTCACCCTGATACGACTCCCCTCCAGACTAAACAACAGCAACACTCTCAACCTCCCCTCAAAGGAGGGGTACTCCAGTCCCTTAATCATCATAGTGGTCCTTTGCTGGACCTGGTCTCAAATAGCTCCATATCAACCTTTATTTTATTTTATTACATTTTGCATTAAAACATTTATTCTGGGATAGATATTTTATGAAAAATCAGCACAATCTAGCAATTATTCCTTTAATGGTTTCTCTGATGAGCCCATCCAGAGAAACAATAGATTCTTGAGTGGGAACAGGGTAGAGGCAAGTCTGGGGATCATTTCTTCCTTTTCATTTCCCAATAGTTACCATAAAACAGCCTGGGTTGGAAGGGACCCTAAAGATCATCTAATTACAACCCCCCTGCTGTGCACAGGGATACCTTGCACTAGACCAACTTGATCTGAGCTCCATCCAGCCCGGTCTTGAACACCTCCAGGGATGGGCCATCATCAGCTTCTCCGGGCAACCTGTTTCAGTGCCTCACCACCCACACAGTAAAGAATTTTTTCCTAATATCTAACATGAACCTCAGTTTTAAGCCATTCTTCCTTGTTCTGTCACTATATGCTCTTGTGAAAAGTTCCTCTCCATCTTTTTTGTAGGTACTGGAAGGCAACATTTGCACGCAGAAGCTGCCTTCTCTTCTCCAGGCTGAACAAACCCAATTCTCTCAGCCTTTCCTCATAGGAGAGGTGCTCCAACCCTCTAATCATCTTGGTGATCCTCCTCTGGACTTGCTCCAACAGGTCAATGTCCTTCCTGTGCTGGGGACCCCAAAACTGGACCCAACACTCTGGGTGGGGTCTCACCAGAGAGGAGCAGAGGGATAGAATCCCCTCCCTCACCCTGCTGGCCACACTGCTTCGGATACAGGCCAGGATATGTTTGGCTCTGTGGGCTGGGAGTGCACAGTGCTGGGTCACGTCTGGTCTCATCCACCAGCAGCCCCAGGTCTTTCTCAGCAGGGCTGCTCTGGATCTGTTCATCCCTCAGCCTGTGTTGGTACTGGGGGTTGCCCCAACCCAGGTGCAGCACCTTGCACTTGGTCTTGTTAAACCTTATAAGATTCCCATGGGCCCACCTGAGCCCAGGTCCTTCTGAATGGCATCCCATCCTTCAGGTGTGGCAGCTGCACCACTCAGCTTGGTGTCATTGGCAAATTTGCTGAGGGTGTACTCAATCCCTTTGTCTGTGTCATTAATGAAGATATCAAATAACACAGGTCCCAATACCTGCTGAAGGACACCACTTGTCACTGATGTCCATTGGGACTCTGAGCCATTGACCACTACCCTCTGGATGTGACTGTTTCAAGTAAGTGACATGTCAATCATTAATGCACATTCCTTTGCTAAGCCAGTAGTCTCATTGCTTGCTGGGTTTTCTGATATCCACCCCAGAACCCAGAGTGAGTGGAACTTGGAATAAATGTTTATGAACTCAGAGAAATGAGGCACTACTATCAAGATCCATAGCAGCTGGCTGCTAGCATCCTGCTGGAAGCAAAAGGTGCCAACTGTAAATCTCTATAGAAATCTAGAGCTTAAGGGTAGTATTTAGTAACCATCCAGTTAAAAGATGGATATAGTTACTTTGGCCACTGGGAGAAATAGGTTAGGTTGAGATAAATCTTTCTACTCATTTCATGATCTAAAAGGAAAGACCTGACCAATCTAATTTAAATTGCAACTAGGTGAAATTTAAGGCTTGTGTAGTCTATAGTAAAGGTTATGTTATGTAAAGTAAAAACCAGATTCTTTATGCCTTGAGGTACAAGATTTTTAGAGCCAAAATCAAAAATTAGGTTGAATAATCTTTACTATTGGGCTTTAGAAATTGTTGTAAATTTACAGTTGTTAGCACCTACTGACATAGGTATTGTGGTTTGTCTGCTTTATCCATAAGAGCCAATTAGGCAATACAAACATGAATTGAGATGTTTAATTAGACTGTTCCTCTATGTATTCAAATAGGAAAGCCTCAATCAAGCATTTGAATGATGTTAAAGATAATGGGTCAAACTATTTCATGTCATTCTCTTGTACTTGGTGACAAATCTGGCTGCATTTGAGTCGAGTACAAGAGTGAACTACTCAGCTTTAGTACTTCTCAAGGGAATAGCTGTCAGATATTTAGCTACTTCTTAAAAGCACAAACTCCTTGTTGTTAACAGCTGTTTATTGGTTCCCATCACAAGTGCAACATTATTTGACATTTCTAAAAAGGGGAGCAACCTGAAGCTTCCAGTTACAACAGTGGAAAAGTGTAGTTTAAATATGCATACAAGAAGATAGAAAACAACCAAAAATACAATAAAAGTGATAAAAATTGAATAGAAAAATACTTGAAGTCAAACAAAAATAATTTGAAGTCAGGATATCAGGTAAAAAATTAATTCTTTCAAACTTTGTGTGGTAGAGGTTTGTTCAAATATTATTTAGATAAAATTTTTGCACAATTTCGTGGACGAGATATAAAAATATGGTATCTCTTTGTGGTGGTAAAGACAGATTTTTTTTAAAACTTGTGTCTTCCATTCCTTATGTGATAGTTCGTAGGTATCTTTATTTGTACTTCTCTATTTTCTGTAGACATCAAAGCAGTGAAACCAACCTAAAACTGTGTATGTGCAATCTTATCATATTATGAACTTTATAATCTGAATCCATGTAGTTAGAAATCAGCAAGACATGCATGGGACAGCATGTATAGCAAGTGGGACTCCATGTGTTTCATTCTCTGATCACCTAATTTAGCTCTTGGTGTTCTAGGTATGAAAGTGTGTCTGTGCAGACAGTATACTGTTAGGAAACCAATTCACTGAGATTTGATATAAATTTGTATTGCAAACATAAATGATCCTGCAGGATACGTTGTCCTCTGTCAAAGAAGGGTTAAAATAGGTTTTTCATGCTCAGTTTTTATCATGTTATGTGTTAGATCCTAGACCTTTGGAAATACAACTTTTCAGAATTTTCCCTGAAAGTGTTCTGTTTCAGTCTGTTTGGTTTTTTATGTCTTTCCCATTTCAACGGACTTATAATGTTAAAAATCAGCTGGTTTCAAATCAACAAAAAACATGAGGCCTATGTTAGAATTTGAACCATTACAGAGAAGACTTTAGATTTAAGATATGTTCATGTTTGCATACACCATTAATATCTTGATCCTTGTTATTATTCTTTTCTTGGCTGTTAGTCATTTTTTTGCCTTATATATTTTGCACAGGATATTAAGGGCAATATACCGTTGATAAAGTGGTTTTTAAGTTCAAGTATTTCAGTAGTTCTCATTACCATAGACATGCCTGAACGTGTATCTATTGATACAAGTTCATGGCAGAATCCTCCATTTAATAGTATGCAATGAGAGCAGTGCAAAAACAGTTGTAGCTTTTGAACTGATATGGAAGAACTGCTAAAATAAATGCTCATCACATCAAGAATTCTTTTAAGTAGTGTACAGAGAAGTTGAAAATATAAATTGACAACAATCAATTCAGAGAGCTTTCAGGATAACTTCCATTTGTCCATTTTAATATCAGCAACTACAGTGTATAGTGTGACAGGGCTGCATGTGAGCCATCTTGTTGCCTGCCCCCAAAGCAACTGGTGAAGGACTGGCCCAGTCCCCTGAGGCTTTCCTGGGAATCCTCAGGAAGCGAGGAGGAAAAAAACATCGCATCATCTTGCAGTTCCCAGCTTCCAGGGAAGTGGGGGCAGAAAAACAACACAACAAATGCCTGAAGATTTCTGACTTTGTCCAGGACTGTGGGTGTCCTTTTCCCTCCACTATTTATTTACATTCAGTAAAACTCAGATGTAGCCTAGGAAGTGGGCCAGTTACTGCTGTATTGAAGAATATTATTAGTCCATCTGATGGTTTGGAGGCAGACAATCCCCTCTACTCCTTCATTCTGTTCATAATGCACCTGGCCAGTTGTGCAATGCTAACCAATGAACAGCTGCTAACAATGAGGAAATTGTGCTCATAAGAAGTAGCACAGGATCTGATGGTTGTTATCTGGGGAGAAGTTGAAGCACTAGGGACTTTCTTCTTGCCAGGATTTTTTTTTTTCCCCAATTGAAAAAGTTGACTCTGTGCTGAATTAAACACTTTTTATCTTCTCTGTTTTTGACTTTGTGGAACTGGTTTCTTTGGAGGTACTCCATTTCCCCATCATTTCCTCTTCCCTTTCCCCTTTTCCCTCTTCCCCTGCTCCCTCCTTCATAATCCATCTGGGAGGATTAAGGATTTTACAACTGAAAAATATCTATGAATAGCTATTTATAGTATGATGGGTAACTTTTCCTAGCAGTAATATTTGTCTGCATTAATGTTACCCACATATGTCTACATGAGTATATGGATGAGAATTAGCATTTGGAGTACATTTTATAGAGAGTGTGTGTATGTAGCAAGTGTCTCATATAGCCTCTCAAGGCATTGCCATTTACTGAATGTCCATCCTACAAACATCTTGTAGTACTTTAAAAAAAACCCAAAAACCAAGAAACAAAAAACCACAAGAAAACCCAACACAAAATCAAAATGGAGAGGCAAGACTTTAGGAATTATTGAAGTTTATCTAGTAACATAAACATTCCGTTTATGAAAGGTAGTCAGTTCTTTGGGCTTGAAAAAATTAACAGAAACTTCTAAACTCTGCTGTTCTAATTAGAAAGTCTGCTATTTTTCACAGACTTCACATCTTTCACAGAGGCATATGCCTCTGGAAGAGCAGTCAAAAGAATCAATATAAATAATGAACATAGTGAATAATTTTCTTTGGTATCTATGAAATTTGTACGTTGAGTCATGTCTTCCTTCAGTCTGGTAGAGTCCTTTAAGTAGAAACAAATTCAATTCAGAGTGGCTAGGCAGGAGTTTTGGAAGTAACTAGCAGTAGTTTTACCACTGTATGTGAAAGTTGCTGGTTTTTTTCTTTAACAGCTTCAATTGATTTAGATGCTATCAAGGGACATATAGCAATCACTGTTAATTTATAAACTCATTATTTTAGTACATATTTCTCTATCGGCCTTCCTGTTTCATATGAAAATGATCCAACTGGAATACTCTGTCACAGTTTTACTTTTCACATTGAAATAATTCTTACCAACTGACTACACTTCTATACTGGCATAAGAAAGTTAAGGCTGTTTCTGGCTTGGTAGTATGTCTGTTACGATACAAACAAGTGTGTGTGGTGGTCTGTATGGAAATATGCAGAAAGAGATTATCTCATAAAATGTGCTATAGCTGAAAGAGTTTTCAGGAATGGACCGAAAACAAGTGATCAGTAGCAGGCATGATTCATCATCTATTTAGCAATGGTCATGGTAAAAAAAATCAACTAGAATCACTTTAAACACAACTCATTTTCTCAGTTCATCTTGAAGTAGCCTACAGACCCCTGGAAAAACAACAGAAAGCTGGAAAAAAATACAATGAAATTACCTCTCTTCTCACTCCTTTCTGCAATGAGGAAGAAAGGAGAGTACTTGTGATGTTCTGATGCCAGTGGCTGGGGCACCACTGAATGGATGGATGTCAAGCATGTGGGCAGCCTTTTGTTGAAGATCTTGACATTGTGCTTACAGGCTGAATTTCAGTGAATTGGTTTGTTCTTGTGGCTCGTGAACCTGAATGTGGCCAGTCCTGAAATAACTATGAACACTTGGAAATTTGCACTGAATCTGACATTTTTAGTCATAATTATGTCTGCTAGATCACTATATCTGAAAGTGTTCCTTACAAAAAGCAGACTTCCTTGGAATACCTCCAGATGCTTTAAAAATTGGAATTTCTGATCAGATCAGCAGAATCGAGGAGTATCCTTGATTAATCGAGCTGTGACCAAGGAAGCAAGAACTAAAACCTGAAACCAAGCATCCCAAGCCTTTCTCTGTTGATGTGATTTGGCCCAGTCACAGAGAAAGCATTTGAAGCCTTGAGGAAGTTCTGGCTTACCACACAGCTGATGAAAAGTAATGAGACCATCTGGCCTTCATAATAACTGAAATCATCTATGCCAGCTTCAGAGAAGACAGCATTCCATCATTCCTAAGCATGACTAGCTAATTTTGGAGAAGTGTACATTCCATGCCAATGCCCTCATAAATTGTACCTGTGCTTTTTCCTATCTAATCTCATGTTCTGTCTCTTTGTTTTAGTAAGATTGCAGAGGATTTGATGGGAAGTCATTCTCTGTAATATCTTGATTCTCTTAGAACATGAGGTGAAAAAAATTATGTAAGCTCCAGGTGAAATAACAAATGTTCAACATCTTGTTGTTAATGTCACTTCAGCCTTTGACAGTGTATGTACAGCCTATGCAAGGTAGAAATACAGTGTACATTCACTCTTCTAGGAGGTATAATGTAGCATTTCGAAGGCTATGCCCTTCACCTCACCTGGTTATCTTAATTCCTCTTTATTATCCAGGGTTTCTGAGAACAGTTGAACTCCACAGAAGTGATGCTGTACAATTCAAGCTTGCAGTGGGACTTAAATGCAATGTGTTTTCCTTAAAATATTATTAATTAATGCTAATATGTTTGAATTTTAATTATTTCAAGATACGGAATTCCAGATTAGATTATTCCATTTGTTGTAATGGTGCATGCCTTGTCTAACTCCACTGAGATGGGTAGAAATACTTCGGAATTCTTCAGTCAGAATCCTATTTGCAAATACCACTAGCTGCTGAGGGAAATGCAGCTGTTATTTTTTATCTGCATTCTGATAGAGATAGATAGATTTGGGTTTTTTTCTGAACAATGTTTATTTTGCTTACCAAAAATTGGAAGAGGCTTTTTTTTCTGTCACAGCAGAGCAAAACATATTTTAAGGAAAAGGGAGAAGGTTGCTATGAAAGACTTTAGCAGAACAGAGTTTTGGTTTTGCAAACAAACCGCTGCTTAAACAATTTTTAGGCACTTGTCAAGGCATGACATGGTCAGCATCCATGCTGAAGGATTAATCTCAAGATGGTAATTCTGTGATAAACATATGTCAATTTCCAAAGTTTCTTGCATGGAGAATGGAAATAATTTAGCCTTATCAAATAACAGCTCATCCTCCCTTTGCATAAGTAATGATTTTCATGTTGATGTGGTGTTTTTCAAACGTGAATCATTATTTTCTTTTGAGCATTCCTACCTACAAATTTTTCTACTTCATGGTTCATTCCTATTGCTCTTAAGATTCTGTACCAGCCTTTCTGGTCTTAATTTCCTCAAGGACTCTTGTTAAGTATGTATTAGGGCTGCGCATATTTTATTATGTCTTTTAGAGGCATCTTTACATATGCAAGCTTACAAGCCATTGTTGCTCACGAAGTTAGACCCACTGCAGTCAAGAAGAACATTTGTCTGAATAGAGGCATGCAAAATGAACTCCCAAACAACCCAAGGTATGAAATTTAATCTTATTAGCACAAATCTGGTTTGGGACTGTATGAGGGAACCTAAGTGCATCTGTTTAATCCCTGGAGTTTTTACATCATTTCTCTGAATTAAGTTAATATGATCCACACTTTCCCCCTCCCCCCTGTTTCTTTTGAATCATGGGAAAGTTTAAGGTTTTACTTGTGATAAATTTAAAAGATCAATCCACAGCAAGTCTTCTGAATGAAGTACATTGTACAGTATACTTCAGAACATAAATAATAACAATTAAAAAATAAATGAAAATAAATAATACAAACAAATCTATTCAAGTATGAGGAAAATACACAAAGCTATTCAAGTATCATTATTAGAACAACCTTATGTTATGGTCTCTTCAAAAAAATTGATGATTTTCAAAAAGTGAGAAGAACGAGTCTGGTAGGCCAGGAACCTGATAGGACTACCCATCCCTTTCTTTCTTTGAAACTTTTTGGTATTAAAAATAATTCTTAATGAGATGTAACAGTCAGGAAGACAGAGCTCTAGCTGTGCAGTCTGTTGACTTCAGAATGATTCTAACAATGTATCCTTGATGGTCCTTTGTGTGTATTCAATCCCAGATTGCAAGGCTACAAAATTCCTTTGCAAGGAAGCAGTTGAGGTGCCTCCCAGTGTGTACTGGTGGCACCTCACACACACACACACACACACACACACACGCAGCTGCCTAGGGGACCTCCCTGCCTCTTCTCCTTTCCACTCCCGGCTTTGTCCATCTGATCTGGTTGATGCCTGGAAACAAGCTGAATTCTCCCTATGAGGGGCAACAGCGAAGGAGAGGTACGAGATTAGATTTCAATAGGCTCCTTTGTGCTGCCCCCAGTATCTCCCTGCTCCCTTTAGAGCTGCTTTGGCCTCAGGGTCATGATTTTGAAGGCTGCTCTGGGTAGCTGAGTAATGTGAATTGAATTCTACCCCTACCTTTCCCTTTGTAGCATGATCATCAAGCTAAAAGCAATGAATAATTTAAATTCTTCTGAGAGTCAATCTTTAAAATCACAGTTCTCACTCCTCTCTGATGTGTTCCTTCAAGAAAGAGAGCATAGGGAATTATACCTAAGAGGGAAAATTTAGATTTTCTTTCATTACTTGTTACTTAGAAGTAATAGCACAGGCAGTGACATTCTGTTCAGTAGCTCAGAATGTTTTTGACACTTTTATTTCAAGCAAGACTGCAGAAAAAGTAAAGCATCATGCAAATCATTCAACACTATGAATTTGTAACAAAATTCAGAATGACATCTTATTCTTTATAGGCTTCCTTTTTATAATTTTTAGGATTCAGTATTGTGATATTTAAAAAGCATTTAAATACACAGAGAAGCATTTGTTTTGGCATGAGAGGACAATAAAAATGGTAATATATTGGCAAATAGATGAATACTAAATTACATAGAGACAAGAATTTGCCATTCAAAGGCAAATTTTTAAAATTAATTTTTAAAATTAATCACAGGATCACAGAATCACAGAATGAGTAAAGTTGGAAGGGACCACACTTGGTCATCTGGTCCAACCTCCCTGCTTAAGCAAGGTCATCCCAGAGGACATGGCACAGAAATGTGTCCAGACCATTCTTGAGTATCTCCAGTGAGGGAGACTCCACAATCTCTCTGGGCAATCTGTTCTAGTGCTCAGTCACCTGCACAGTGACATGGTTTAGAATAGTTTGGGTTTTTAGTTAAAGAGGGCTCCATCAGCCACAGAAGTGATTCTCTTGCAAAGAGGTGCTTACGGCTTCCTCTATGACTCGACAGAACCAATCAACTGGCTAGTTTGAATATTGGCAACTTTTTTAAGCCACTTAAGAAGCTTGACACTCCTCTGTGGTCCACATTTAAGAACGAACAAAACCCGGGAAAGCTCTCTTGCTTCCAGCTTTTGGACAGGTAACTGGGAGGCCTGTGGCGCAGCCCAGCGGGGCTGGGCCGGGCCCTGCTTGTTGCAGCCGGGTTGGGCCTGCCACAGTGCAGCTTGGCTGAGATCTCAGCCTCTTCTGCTCGCTGGACACCTGGCGCAGCCCCCCCAGTGCAGGCTGGGCCGGCCGGGTGACAGCCACCCCAGAGCCGTGCGGCCCTGTTCCATCCACAGCCCTGCTCCGTGCAGGTGGCCTGGCGGCATGGCTCAGCCAGGCTGGCCCTCACCTAATGCAGCCAAAATTCATCTGAGGCCACTGCCTGGCAAAGATCATGTGACCAACAGCGATAAGCGAATTCCAGCTGCAAGGCCTGGGTGACATTAACCCTTTTAGTGTTGTAAGATTCCTCCAGAGCAGATGAAGCCTGCAGACATCAATCCTCTCCCAAGTCAAAAGAAAAGGAAGGGTGAGGGCACGTGAAGAGAACACCATGAAGACACCAAAGTCAGTGAAGAAGGAAGAGCTGAAATCCCGAAAGAGGAGAAAGAGGAGATGCTTCAAGCCTAGAAGCTGAAATTCTGTTGTAAAGCTATGGTGATGGACTATGATACATCAGAGTACCCATTGTAATTTCATGAAAGCATGGGGGGTGAAGTGTTCAAACTGCAACTGTGAGCAAAAGTACCTGTGCTGAAATAAGCAAATGTTGAAGTAGCTGTGATTTGATGAGAAGCTTGAACAGAGAGAGATGAAAGTGATGAAGACCCTTGCTCCCAGGGAAGAAGAAGACCTTTGTTCCTGGAGCTGAAGATGCTCCCAGAGATAGGTGAAGAGAACCTTTGCTTCTGAACAGCTCATCCTTAAAATGGTACCTCATTAGCTCAAGATTGAATCCTCAAAAACAGTTGTGGGGAAAGCTGTAAGTTGAGCGAAGGGTCTTTCACATGCAAGCAGAGAACCAACCTGGGCAGCTGTCATGCTGTGACATTGAAGCCATGAGAGAACTGTTTCTTGTGGAGATGTCTCCATAGCATGAGCAAGAGAGACTCCTCTCCCTAAGTGAACTGGAAAAGATTATTATAGAGGTGGTAAACCGAAAATCTCAAGGGTTGTCTTTTTATGTTGTCAGTGGGAGAAGGGAGAAAGGTGGGGTGAAGAGAAGTGTTCTGAAGGTTTAGTCTGACATTTTTTTCTTTCTTTTAGATCTGTTAATAAACTTCTTTATATTCTTTTAAGTTTTGTGCCTGCTTTGCTTTCTCCTAATTCTTATCTCACAGAAGGAAAATAATTAATTGATGGGTATTTTGAACCAAACCACTACACACAGTAAAGAAATTCTTCCTCATGTTCAGGTGGAATTTCCTATGCCTCAGTCTCTGCCTGTTGCCTCTTGTCTTGTTGCTTGGTACCATCAAGAAGAGCCTGGTTCCATCCTCTTGACATCTTCCCTTCAGGTGCTTATAGACATTAATGAGGTCCCGTTTCAGTTGTCTCTTCTCCAGGCTGAGAAGGCCTGGGTCCCTCATCCTGTCCTTGTTAGAGAGATGCTCCAGTCCCTCATTCATCTTTGTCGCTCTCCAATGGACCCACTCCAGGAGCTCCATGTCACTCTTTTGCTGAGGAGCTCAGAACCAGACAGCACTCCAGATGTGGCCTCACCAGGGCTGAGTAGAGGGGTAGGATCACCTCTCTCCACGTGCTGGCAATGCTCTTCCTAAAGCACCTGAGGATACCATTGGCCTTCTTGTCCACAAGGGCTCACTGCTGGCTCATGGACAGCTTGCTGTCCACCAGGACCCACAGGTCCTTCCCTGCAGAGCTGCTTTTCAGCAGTTTGGCCTGCAGCCTGTACTGGTGCAGGGAATTATTCTTCCCCAGGCACAGGGCCCTGCAATTACCTTTGTTGAATTCCAGGGAGAGAAGACAATTTACCAGTAGGTGTTCTATTACTGAGACTTCAAATTGTGGCAGTCTATCTCTTTACATTGTAATATAGGTCTGAATTGAAAATTATAGTCTTTAAAATAAAATTTGGTCTGCTTCAGCCTCTTAATTATCAGCTTATTTGTGATAACATACTTTTTTAATGTGTGGTCATCCCGAAGTTTTATATGCAGAATAGTTTTAGAACTCTGTGTGCTCATCTTTCAATGTATGTATGTATTTCATTTATTGAATAATATTCTGTCATACTGGAAGTGCCTGGAATTGTAGAACTATGGCAGCTTGAGTCTTGGCCCTTTATATTGTCTCTAACAGGCCACCCACTGAAAACCTACTGTTGTATAAGTGTGACAATATGAAAAACATCAAACATTTATTTCCTGTCTGGTGTTTTCAGGGGCCAAGTATATAAATGTAGCTACAGCACTTTTTCCTGAGGTCAGTTGTTGGATAGTCTTTAGTGACTCCAAGAAATGGCTGATGTTTTTTAAGATGAGTTTTAAATATCACTACTTGCTGCTATGAAAGACTTAATAATACACTCATCACTGCATTATTCTATGGGGAACTATGTATACAGAGGTTATTTGAGCAGTGTCAAATTTTCATGGATAATCCATGTATTCATTTTGAAGAGAAGATGCTCTCAGGCACAATTCTAAGGCATGAAGTATGTCAAAACAGACTTCATTTATTTGCTGAGTACCCAGAATCAGTGTTTAGAAGTATGGTTTCGTTACTCTCTTGTACATTGCATGGTCTTGCAGTCCTTGACTGGGTAAAAATATCAGTTAAGGCTCAAGATGTACAAACTTCAGGATATCATCAAAACCTGGAGGCAATCAAACATGTTCAAACAAGAAGAGTTTTACTATGGACAAAATTCAAATGCTACATCAGCTGTAACGCTCTTGAGGCTAATAAATGTCATTTAAAAGTGAATTGGTATCTGACACTTTGGAGAGTTGTCCTGTTTCTCAGTATGTTCCTGTGCGGTGTGACCGTTTAGGGCTGTTCTCATGTATTAGTACTTGGCATTTGAATACATAGCTTTTATATTTGTATGAGTATTCACTAGATGTTCTTTTTCACATTATGAGATTCATACCTGATCTTAAATTGGCAAGCCATCTTAGGTGATTTTTTCAAACTGAGTTGCAAAACATCTACAAATGTTGCTTTTTCATATTCTTACCCAGGGCACAGATCATTCCTGTCACCATATCTTTTGACAGAAAAGGAAGCCACTTGCTCATGTTGTGAGAAAAGAACAGTTGTAGCATTTCCTTTGTTGCTGAAAGAAATAAATCCTCTCGTTTCATGAAATTGGACTGCTTTTGCAACTTTAAAATTTACAAAAAAAAAAAAAAAAGCCTCTGGAGTTTTTCAGAGCAAAACAGTGATTTAGGTGGGATTTTGGAAGGATGCAGTAATTTGTTTAACTTTCACAAGACAAAGTTCACATACCTTTGTCCTGTAAGTCAAAAAAACTTCTCTCCATTCACTGCAGTAGCTTTGCCAGATGAAGTCTTCATTGACCAACACTGCTGAAAATGGGAATGAGGCTCATCTGCATAAAAAGTCAGAAGCTCAGTTTCATTTAGTTATTTCAGAAAGGTCTTTTCTCTTTTACCATCTCTTTTGGTTCCATTCTTGAATGTATTTCTTTTTTCCCAGCAATATTGCCTCCCTGTGGTTTCTCTGCTGAGTTCCTTTTCCACTGGATTTCAAGCTCCTAGTCTGCAGATTGATGATCCATGATGAAATGGATTTGTGGTTGTGAATCATCTAATGCCCTAGCTTTTCTTTCATAAAAAAAAAAAGTAACTAGTTGTATTACAGGCTACAGTTTCATTGTATATTTTCCAAAATTTTGATTGCTAAGAATATAGCTAGGTAGTGTAGTACAGATGCAAGATGAAAAGTTTAAGAGTGAGGGGAGTTCTATAAAATGATCCATGAGATCAATACCACCTATTACCTGCTCTGCTGCTCTCCATGTATTAGTGCATGTGACAGTGGTCTGGCTGGTCTGATTGTACAACATTTTCCTGATTTTGGTCCCATCTCCCAAGAATGATGGGTCCTGCTCCTTTTCCTCTCTCTTCTCCATATGTTGCCTAAACAGTAATTGCTTTTCTTATATGCACCACTAGCTACATGAACTATTAGCTTTTTCTTGTTTAAAGCAATGGTGGCCATTCTTGCTCTGAAGTGACATCTCAGCATGCTCCTTCTCTGCTCTTTTCAGTCTGCTTGAAATGTTTTGTGTGTCTTGTGTGAAGTCAAACAATTCTTTTGATATTTGACCCCACAGATTACTGACAGCCCAGTTCTCCTTTACTTTCTGATGCTGTGTAAGACTATACTGCTCAAAAAAATTCTATTTAAAATAACATGATCCAGGAATTTAGCAAGAATCCTGCAACTCATAGCCATGCTAAGTAGTATTTTGTTTCACAAGTGGTCCCTTTGAAGTCGGTTGAGTTACACATGCTTACATCATGTCTGAACTTGCTCCACTGTGTTTACAACATGCGTATTTGATATTGCACAGTGGGTGTACATAACTTAAAAAATAATAAAACTTTTATTACTTTGAGTAGTGTGCACATTAAAGAACAGATTTTCATTTGCATCAAGGCTCTTTGTGCTTCTTTGGCTATGCAAAAGCCCTTAAATCTGGCATAAATTCCATTAAAGACCAGTTGAAAAATCCCTTTTCACAGCCAATGCTGTGAAAATGGTGCTGCATGTAAACCAAAATGGAGCCCTTCCCAAAGGAGATTTTTTAATTTCAAGGGAATATTTTCACTTTTTTGTTCTATTTTCCTGTAATAAAAATATAATGGAATTAATCACTGCAACTTCTTTTTTGCTTATTTTTAGTGTACCATCTTGTAATAAACCTTCTATGATTAGCAATTGACCTTTTATATCCTTCTGAGTTTCAATCAAATGTTAGCACTTTTTCTATTTACCTGCAATCAATGTTCATATAAACAGTAAAAAGGCTGCTTATTTCTTGAATTACCTCAAAGAAGCAAAACCAAAAAGGATTAATTCAAAAACATTATGTCAACTGGAATCTGGTTTTTTTTACTTTTATTTTTTATTTCTGGTTCCCAACTTGGAAAAGGAAGGAAATTCATAAAAACATGTTTTTGAAGAATGTTGAGTTGGACTTTTATGTCTACACCTTCTCAAATCTATGCTTTGCTTTTAAGCTCCAGTTCTGGTCCATATGTATAAAATAAGCATTTAAGCAGCTACAAAAATAATCAACTGAAACTTCAGGAATCTAGACAGTCTGTGTTGATGGGCCAAGGCTCAACAAGGTGAAGGGCCTTAGGTCACAACAACCTCTCATAGAGCTCCAGACTGGGAGAAGAGTGCCTGGAAAAGCTACCCAGTGGAAAAGGACCTGGTGGTTCTGGTTGACAGCAGCTGAACATGAGCCAGCTGTGCCCAGGTAGCCAAGAAGGTCAATGGCATCCTGGCCATCAGAAGTAGTGTGGCCAGCAGGACCAGGAAAGTGATTGTCCCCCTGTACTCAGTACTGGTGGGGCTGCACCTCAAATCCTGTGTTCAGTTTTGGGCCCCTCATTGCAAGAAAGACATGGAGGTGCCAGAGAAAGTCCAGAGAAGGGCAATGGAGGTGGGGAAGGGTCTGAAGCACAAGTCTGATGAGGAGTGGCTGGGGGAGCTGGTGTTTAGCCTGGAGAAAAGGAGACTGAAGGGGCACCTTACTGCTCTCTGCAACTACCTGAAAGGAGGTTCTAGTGAGGTGGGGGTCAACCACTTCTGCCAGGTAACAAGTGCCAGGATGAGAGGAAATGGTCTTAAATTGAACTAGGGGTGGTTTGGATTGGGTATTAGGATTAATTTCTTCACTGAATGGGTGTTCAGGTATTGGAACCGGCTTCCCAGAGAAGTGGTGGAAACACTGTCCCCGGAAGTGTTCAAAAAACATGTAGCTGTGGTACTTGGGGATATGGTTTAGTGGTGAACCTGGTGGTGCTGGGATCAAGATTGGACTCAGTGATTTAAAGGTCTTTTCCAACCTTAACAACTCTATGATTCAGCTTCTGCAGAAAAAGTAATAAACAGCTAGAAGCAGTGCAAGTGTGTTAGTTGTTACCTTGTAAAGAAGTATCGCTTCTTGAAGATGACATTGTATTTGAAACACTCGACAAGAACTTGTGGTATCTGGATCCATTTCTTGACTGCAGAGCATGCGTTGTTTGACTCTTGGTAATTCATTTCGTCTCTATTCACCTCTCTCTTGGTCTGTCAGCCTGCCTGTCCACTTGTCTGTTTATCTGCTGCCTTGTAGAGGTGATGTAAGGATAATGACACTTATGCTTTGTGTGCAGGATTCTACCTAATACCTGTAGGGAAATGCTGGAGTGGGAAAAAATACTTTCTGCTATTGTCAGTCTTCCTTGACTTTTCATGTTATTCTCCTCACCAGAGAAAACAAAATGGCTGTTGCAAATCGCAGAGGAGAACCCATGCATGTGAAATCAGTATATATCTGTACAACCATGTTTGAAGACCTTTTAGTAGGGAGATTTCCTGTCTTGACATAGAATATTTTGTTTTTGCTGTATAGAATGTTAATCTATACACAGCTAGTTTACAGCTTTCCTATATGGTTCCCGAATGCATCCTTCTCATCTTCCTTTTTCTTTTTTAACTGGGAAATAAACAGTGTATTGGAAATTTTTCTTTATGTGCTGTAGGCTACACTTAAACATTGAGGTCTCAGTAATTCATGTTTTTAATGGATAGGGGTTTTTCCTTTTGGGTCATTTTCACAGAGAAACTTAGGTTGTCCAAACATATTCTGAAATACGTTGGGGGATTATGGTTTCAACACATGCATGCCTAGGGCCAAAGTATGAGTAACATGAAATTTTTGTTCCATTCCATGAACAAACCACTGTTTTGTGGTGTAATACAAAACATATCTAAGCAGTTTAGATCACTATCAGGCATTACAACGTTAGGTTTTCTATTTATGTAACTACCCAAAGCTCATTAGAAACTCATTTTGTAGCTCTAGGGAAGGAAGAATAAAAAGCAGTGAAAAATAGTACATTGTATTCTGTTCTAATTATACTCTATTTACTGTACTTACTAATACATATCAAGTGTATAATTTTATAGTTGCAGAGCCCAACTTCCAAAACTTGTGAAGTCCAGGATTGTTCATAAAACTGTTGTGCATGCAGCTTAACTGTGCAACTTTGATTAGACAAACTAGCTTTTTGTGCATGCAGGCAGACAGTTAGTTGCTGGTGTCTTCATGTAATATGAATGTCCTTGAAGTGCAGTGTTCTCCAGTTCCTCCTCCTTACCTGCTCTTAGGGGCAGAAGAAAGCTGGTGGTTACCAGGCCCAAAGGGATCATCAAGAGTGGACAGATGTGAAATATAAGAAAACATTTGCAAATATAAGAGATCAGATTCTGGGTGTGGATTTTCACTATTCAGCTCTACACTCTGACTGCTGGTGTGAGTCTCTTTATAAAAATCACATCAGTGCTCTCCTTAGTCATGCAGGCAGAGGTTTTCCATCTCCATCCGACTAAACTTGTGCATGTGGGAGGAATCTGATATGTTGACATAAGATATTAATGTATGAGAATGTGATAGTAGAGCAAGGAAGGGGGGGCAGGACATCTCCTTTGTAAGGGACAGTATTTTTAATTGCTTCTTCTTGTATTGTCAAGTTTTTCTTTTAAACTACAGTTCTGTGCCCCCTCTGCCATATTAATCTCACCTTTTAATGAAAGGATAAATGCAGAATACAGCACAGACAAGTACTAAAGATTCCCCAGTTAAGGGCAGAGAGAGGGAAAATAAATCCACTAGCCAATAGAAAAAAACCAAGGTTTTGGGCAACCTAGTTAAAACCCAGTTATAATCTTCATGTTACCATGCTGTTGCCCCTCACCAGCAATGACTTTTTGTAATAAGAGGATAATCTGCAAAAATCCAACCAAAAATGAGTGTTTACTTTTTTTTTTTAATGTAAAATGAACCATTCCCCAATAGTAAAAAGCTTATCCATATGTGCATTAGTGGATTAGAAGCACACTTCACAGGTGGTGTAATACACAGGTCTGAAGTACACTCAAGCATACACTGAATCCTAGTGAGGCACACTCAGTCATGGCTTATATTATAAGAGCATATTTAACAACATCCCAGGTTATATAACACTTGGTTTAAAATAAGACGTGTAAGCTTGTTCTTCTAACAGAACATGTGTTTTAAAAGGAAAGCTGTGCATGAAAATATTCCCTAAAATTTAGATAGCAGAGTCCTTTCTTCATGCTCTCAGTGTAATATATTACAGCAATAAATGGAAAGGACTATGCTGTAGACTGAAAACAATATGCTTGCTACACAAAATGAATGCCTGTTTATTAGTCTGTCTTCTTGTGTATTTCAGTGTCCATACACCCACTCATATAGCGAGAAGATGTCACTAAATTAAACCACAGATATTTGTCCCCAGATTAAGGTCACTTTCACTTCTAGGCCCTTTTCTTATTTTAATTAATGAAAGCTCTGTTCTTCTTCATCTTTAGCCTTCTTTCAGGCTTGCTGTTATGCACCTTGTTATAAATTCCTTGGCTTCCAATCAGGGTTTTATGAGCATGGAGGACTGTATTTAAAAATATTGATTCTGAACACCCATATGTTTTGAGGTACAATTCCTTTCCTCAGAGGGTATGTAAAACATAAACCAAAAAAGCCTATTTTATTATGGAAATCTGAAAACAATCAGTGAGCCTCTTGTTCAAAGTAACACCAGGTTTGCTTTAATTTTCAACAAATTCAATTTTCTTTAAAGTGCCATTTATGTGCCCATGTTGAATTATAATAGTTAGTAGTAATTTATTTGGGATATTATTCCAGGAATTTTTCTATCTTCTGCCTTTGACCCTAGGGATGCGATAGTGGAGTATAAAGAATGTATGGTGTAGTATGACACAATATATAGTGCAGGAGAAGGAGCATTACAGCAGAAAGCTTGTTTAGAAAAGACACACCGATTGCAGTATTTCAAGTTAAACAAACAAATCACTTTCATAGTGTTTATACATTATGAGGCTGCTATCTACTATTGATTGTTTTCTTTTCTTTCGTATTAAACTGTCTTCACAGCCAATGCATTTTCTTGTATGATTCTAGAAGAGAGTCATTGTAGCACAAACGTTAAGCACAGTTCGTCCCAGCTCAAAGCTAGTGGTAATGCGTACAAAGTGTCTGCTGTGAGTTTTGGATGAAGGCAAGAATATTGTTCTTCTGCTAGTTTCTCTGTATAAACTAAAGGTTTTGTGACAGGGTTTGGGATTTTCTTAATGTTACTTGAATCTTGAACTCTTTTAATCTTTTCAAGCAGACCCTTGTGATTATTTTCTTGCAAACTTTCTGTTTAAATATTGCAAGATACTGTTCATGTTTTCACAGAAACAGAATCCACTAATAGGAAGTTCTAAGACTAAAAGTGTGGAAAGGTTTTATTGGGGCTGTACTTTTTTTCTCTTGGGTTTTTTTGTTTGGTTGGTTGGTTTTTTGTAGTTGCCTCTTGTAGTATGAGCTCTGATTTAGAACTGCTGGGAAACTGGCATTTACAAACCATTTTGCACGCTTTATACCTGGCATCAGGACTTTGCCCCATTTCTTTGTAGGAAGTCTCAAGAGACCATTTGAATTAAGAAATAATGCATCTTCCTTCCCTAGCCTTCATCATGTGACTGGGATTGAGGCTGTTCAATTCTGTGAAGCTGAAATCTCATTCCTTGAGTTAATCTTGGTCCTTATGTAAGCAAGACTGACCAGGCAGAGCTATTTTTGCTCTTGTTTGGGGGATTTCTTTGCTCCTGATGATAGATTGCATTGATATTTGATGAACATGTTACCATACTAAATAGGGTTATTTGAGATCTGAGAAATATTTTAAAAACACTGAAAGTAACAAATTGTAGGATTTATACTAAAATGTTCTTTAGCTTCCTGCAGGGGTTCAGGGGATAATGTATAATGTTTCCGGCTCTTATTCCCTCTTTACAAATCACTGTTGTAGAAAAGGCCAGAAGCTCTAGGAGATAAGATTCTATTTTCTGTGGCCTCACAAAAATTTGATTATTCAGCTTCTCTTTTGTCTCTCCTCAACTAGGAGACCCTTTGCCTAACCTATATCTTTGGGCAAGTAAGACTTGCCATTTTTGGTTGCCAGAAACAGTAGTGCCAATGCAGCTGATTTAGCAGTGTCATTCCTTCTAGGCCACCCAAAAGAGCAGCGAGTTGGCTGTTAGCCGGTAGTCAGGTGTGCTCTGCTTGTAGATGTGCTCTTCCTATACTGCTGCCATCTTTCCAGTAACACATCATCACTCCTGCACTGTTTTGATGATATAGCATGTTTACAGATTGCTGGAGCAGCAGCACTCTTTGACAATGTGTTATTGCAATACATCGTGAGAGACAGCTATTCTCAGTGTGATTTACTCCAAAGGTGCTTTATTCTCAAGCAGTACAGCTAATCTCAGGACTGCCTTTGGAAAATGTTGAGACAAATAAAACTCTGTCTTTCATATTGACCCATAAATGATAGAAGTGTGAAGGTGCAATGTCTGAGTCACAGAGGACCTTGCAGTGACTCTGTCTTTAATGGGATTTTTTGTGCAGCGCTCTCATAACCTCCAGAATTCCTGAGCAATAGTAATTTGTGTTGTTTCTTATTTTACAGTATAACTAAAATATCACTGTTTGGTGAGAAGTATTCTTGTTTTGTTTTAATCGTTAGGTGGCTTTTAAGATGTGGGCAGAAGCAGGCATGGAAACAAAGGGCGTCTGAGCTCCGAAGACAGGGAGCATGGTAGCAAAGAATAGCACCTTGGCACAGCACATGGTGGTGCAGGATAACACTTTATGTAACAGGATACAGACCACACGGCAGGCAATTGGCACTACAGGAGAACACTTTACGTAACAGGAGAGATAATCAGCATGTGGCTGGCATCATGGCTTAGTAACACATACAGTGAGATGGGGAACAGTTACATTCGCTCCCTCTCTCTCTCTCTCTCCAAGAGTTTACTGAGGGGAAATCCCTTCTTCCCACTCTGAATAGGCATGTGATATTAGATATATTTACCAGGAGAAGACAGGGATCCAATTCAATTGTGCTAAGCTTTTTATTTGTCTTAATTTATTTTTTAAAAACATGCCCTTTGCTCACTTGCTACTGTCGGGGGGACAGACTAAACAATTCAAAGCTTTTCTAAGAAAAAGAGTAACTTTTTAATCACTGCAGTGAGCAGTAATTTTTGGCAACACTACTATGCTACCAAGAGGCAATTTTAATAAAACAGTCCAGTGCTTCAGAAGCTTCTGAAGTAGTAGCAATTTTAAGGAAATATGAGGATATATTTCTTTCACTGCTTCCCTTTTTAAACCTTTAAAAGAAAACCACAGTGCCTCTTTGGTGCCTCTTAACTGGACACAACTGTTGATTTAAAAGAAAGACGAGCTGGTCTTTATGGTTAAGCATTTCAGTCCAACACCCTCTTTTAAAAAGCTAAGTACTTTAAGGTTTTGTTTAAGGTTGCTCACTCAAATCCAGAGGGACTGTAAAAGGTTGGCTGTGGAAAGCCAATTTCCCCACACCAAAGTTTCTTTGGTAGGACTCCAGGAAGGCTTTGGGGCATCCTGATTCCTGTCCACTCTTTGGCTTATAGTATTTCCTCCTTGTCTAGTGAATAGATGAACTATTTTCACTTGCTTATAAGCAAATGGCCTGACATATGTTTTGGAATAGTTCTTATGCTGGTGTAAATTCATGTATCCCACTGTCAGGGAAAGCAGAGCGAGTTACACTGCAATATCCATAGTTTCTTATCACACTAATTATCTGTCTTATTTGGTATCATGTTCTGATGGAGTCTCATAATTCAGTGTGCCAGAACCTTTCAGATTAAGTTGCACTCTGTGTAGTATTGAAGATTGAAGGGGTAGTGTAGAAACAGGGAATAATTTGTAATTATCTCTGGTAGTTTGATGGCTGTCACTTGATTACCTTTTGGAACATATGATTTGTATACCTCATTTCCAAAATCTGGAACCTGTGCCTCTGCAGTTTTACACAGGCAGATACTTAAACATGTGCTTTTCTAAATTTACCAACTGATCATAAAATTGAGTGATTCCTGTAATTACAGCATTAAGAATATTGGTTAAAATATGTAAGTATACAGTGCAATACCTCAGTAATTCACAGAATTGCAGAATCACAATGGCTAAGGTTGGAAGGGTCCACAGGAGGTCATGTAGGCCAACCTCTCTGCTCAAGCAAGTATCTAATGCTGATTCTAGGGAAAGAAATGTGTGAATGCCTGCTTGCAGCACTGTTCCTACTATTCATTGTAAAAATGAGTGCAAAAAAGTATTACAGTCAAAATTTAAATCAATAAAAGTTAGTAATGTAAGTGTATATTACATGCATGTAACATAGTACTAATACACAGATGCAGCTGAAATCAGTCTTAAGATGGACTCAAATGTGGCCAATTGTAACAAGTACATGTGCTTAGAGATTGGTATCTGTAGCTCATTTTGGGTAGAATGCAACTTCTCTTAAAATCAAAGTGAAGATTGAATCAAATGTAAGTTGTACTCTAGGACTGAAATCCTTTCTTATCCCCTTCCTTGCAATCCATTTTTTGAGTCTCTATGCCCACAAATGTCCTCCAAACACAGTATGTACACATGCATATAATTTACCACATACAATTGACACATTCATTTCAAAGTTCTTTGTCAAAAAATAGCCTCCATATGAGGAGGTTCATTGCCTTTTAAAGGCTACTTTGGTGGAAAAAAACCAACCTTATTCTTAATGACATGTATCCAGCTGACAGTTCTAAAAAGCTTGACAGTAAAATTTTTCCGTGTTCATAATGAGATCTGGTTTAGCCTCCTCAAAAATTGACCTACAGATGATGTCATTGCCCTAATAGATGAACTATCCTGGTTTTAAATCCAGCTATGTTTCTTGAACTATTCACCAGAGACAGAAATAGTAGGGAAAAAAATATAAGTTTATTACACTTCAGTTACTTACGGCAATATCCCGTCTGTTCCTTTACTGGGAAGGGAAATTCCATCTCCTGCTTTAGGCTTCTGTCAGAGGTCTGATTAGGAAGTGGTCAGATGGATGGACTTTGCTGAGAGGGTTACAGAGAATAGAACCATTGTAGCAGAATGTTTTTGCACTAAGGATTTGTTCTATTTTTTTGCAAGGTACACAGTATTTTCTTCTCCTTCAGTCAAAAAAACTTCTAAATTAATAGATTTTCTGCATAAAATAGCAGTAGACAAGAATAGACAGTTCATTCACAGTTTTCAGTAATATAGCTCTTCTACCCCATATGCCTTGCTTCCATCTTGCTCTTCCTTTTCTTATTTGTTTTCCTGATTTTTTAAAACACATTAACATTTAGAACACATTTTCTTGACTTCATAGAGATCTTTATGGGAGTCAGCAAGTACTGCAAGTTACCATATTTACTTTTGAGCTCTGTTCTGCTTTAAATTAGGTTTTTTTCCCTAAATTCAGAAAAAATACTTTCATTTTATAATTTCTGTCTATTCTAATGGTGCAATGTCTGTAGATTGAAACCACAAAGAAGACAGGCACAAAGGACCATATATGGAAAGCATTTTCCAGTTTAAGAAATAGATATGTCCATGTACATTTTGTTTGGACTTAAGCATGAGATTTATTTTAATTTCAATAGTTAAAAAAACCTAAGTTGTTTGCAAATGTAATAAAGACAGCACTCGGCAAGCCTTGGGCTATTCAAGGCAACTATTCAGGGTTATTTCTGAGCAAAGTATTATTGTCTTCCACCTAGACTTAATATATCAGCTAATGCATAGGAAGTTCTCCCTCTTGAAGTGTGCAATAAAGAGGACCTTTTATATCCTTCTTTTTTAAAAAACAAAGCTTTGAGGTTTCAGGGAAAGTTGGGTTCCCTTTTACATGGTGAAAAATGCCCACTATATAGCTCCAAGGACCCTGGTGCTGATTCAGAAATGAAAATATTCCAAGATGAAGGAGAGACAGTGAAGCTTAAAAGAACAGTGATCAAGAGAGCTTTTTCTTAAAAAACCTAGTGAATGTTGTCTTCAAGTTAGATGTGTTGTTGAAATGTACTTGAAAATTTTCCTAGTTGTTTAGTTGTGTAGGAGATTGCAACTTCATAAACACTACAAGCAAAACATTTTAAGTGAAAAGGTTTTTTTTCAAGTTGCTAGCTCGTCCTACATTTTATTTCCAACTGTACCAATAGTATGGATCTTACTTGAAAATATAAAAAAATGCATTAAAACAGATTATGAAATTTATTTTTATTATGACATATATTTACAAGTAAAGGCAGGGTTTTTTTTTTTTTCTCTTGAAATACTATTCAAAAACAGGATCTAATGGCAAATGATGTTCTCTTCTATTGCTTCTTAACAGCTAAGGATTTCACTCAAGTCCTGCCCTCAACTGCACTTTGGCAGTCCTGCTCTTTATGGTGTATCTAAATGAGAGCGCTGATTTCTTATTTGTAAGTTAATTCTGTTATTGGAATTATCAAAATTTTGTTGATTGGAAGTTTCAGAATACACCTTTCACAGCCTATTGTTAGAGTCCTACACCTTAATTTAAAGGCATGTGGTTCCAAGTGAAGTAGTTAAGCTTAGATATCGAAGCCCTTGATGGAGGCTGTGACAAAAAGTTACTCTTAATAAACTTGTCTGTGAAAAACTAACAACAGTGAAATACAGTAAAAGCTAGTTTCTTACAAATCGATTTATTGCCAGTTATAAGGGATGATTAGCATTAACCAAGAAAGTAGGTCTTTTGAACTGCAATTGTCATCTCTTTGACTAATGAAGAGCCACATTTCTCACTTTGCAGTGAGGCAGAATTTCTTGTTATTTCTTTTTCATTTTCAAGTGAAGAAGGAAGTGTTAGTGCCAGCAGGATGAAAAGGTGTCTTAGTGTTAAGTTTGCTTAGAAGCATAATGGACAACACTTGCATTTTAGGTTTTGGAGCCCTGTTTTTTTGTCTAAGAACCACCATGAAATTTAAGAGGTTTTTAAATTTTTTGAGTCCTTCAACATTGTATAGTGATTAAGAGTTTTTAAGGGGCTTTCTCCTTTTAATCTATTGCATTTATTTTTTTTAAAAAAACTTCTCTTTAGTCTGGATGTAATTTTTTGTAGAAAACTCCTAAAATTCCATTAGCAGATAAAACTTCTGTGAATTTGTTTTTTGTCTAACTTATGAGAATGATTAAGGTTTTAAGTGTGTAGAAGCATAGTCACCCAACAGCTTAGGACAAAAAGAGCAAAACACTTTTCCTCTTCTGGGTCTGTTTGGTTTATGTCTCGCTTGGTGGAGAATATTGCATCTGACCAAAGGCTGTTAAAACACTTTTCTTTTAACCTGAATTCATCACTTATGCAAACACTTGATCAACCTGATGAATATTTATAGTAAGCACTTTAAAACTAGAAGTATGTAATTTTAAATTGTTTTTATTATTTCTGTCAAATACGTTTTTGTATTAGAGTGACTAACTCCAAAGAAGTGTTTACAGTGTAAAAGACATGCTGGGGCTTCTTTCCTTTATTGTTGGAACTCCAAAGCACAGCACAAATTTTCATGCTATCCATGTTTATGTGATTTCCTGTTTTTAACTCCTTCACTGTAGCACTGAAAAAGAAATCCCTTTGTTTTTCCTAACAGAAACTATTACTTCAGCATCATGACAACACTTTTATTTACAGTGACTCTAAGAAATATGAAATTTGTGGCAAAGCATCTTAAATAGTACATGGAAGGCACTCATCTTTCTTAAGTGACCTTCAGGCAAATCTGTTTATTAGATCAAACTTTACTTGTCCTTCCACAGCCAGTGCAACTTCTTTATTATGACAGGAGCTAGTTTTTTTGATGACCTAGTACTAATGAACATAGAGCTCTGAGTTTCATTCTCTCTGTGTAAAATGGGATAATCCTACGTTCCCTTTTCACTAATTATCCATTTTATCTACTGACATGGAGAGCTTTTTGGAGCAGTTATTTGTCTTATATTTGTTTTTTAACTGTACCAAGCTCAAATATCCTCCTGGCAGAAACCACCAGATACAGTGAAAATTATTTAAAAAACAAGAAGCAATATAGAGTCCACATAGTGGAGCAGATTTGTACTGCCTAACCTCATATTATTTCCCCAAAAGATGCTGGGTTGTGTCTGTATAGTGCCTCAGGTTTCCATGACATTAGGAGGAGGTTTCTGCCTGAGCTGACACTTGTAATGTTTAGATATTTCTTGGAGAAAAAAATAGCAGTCACAGAAAAAGGAAATTGTGTTTCATCCTTACAAATATATCATGAAGACTGCATTGTGGGTCTATTCCACTGGTACTTACACTGCTGTGTCAATAATAATGCATTTTTATTGAATGATGATTGCCCCTCTTTTCCTATTCCACATTTACTATGCAAGGTCAGGGACCAGGTTGCACAAAGCACTTTTTAAAAAATCTTTGATTTTCAAGCTTTTGAAATTTGGATACTGGTTGGGTGGAACTAGGCAGATATGAAAGCTCTGCAAACGATAGCAGTGTTTTCTCCTGCAAGGTCAGCTAGCCAGAGTCAGGAGTCCCACACCTGCAGAATTCCAAGGGCCCTGGATATTTGGTGCCCTTTGAACCTTACCTTTTGTTTTTTTCCTTTAGCTGTTTTAGTTCAACTGAATGTATAACCACAATCTGTGGAAATGGACAGATGCTGCATGTCTGACAATATGCTGCCAGAAATAGAAAAAAGACAAGAAAGGGCAGCCTTCGATGTTGTATCCAGCTGGCTGCTATGATTTTTTCACTGAAGCACTAGAGGGATTAACCAAATGCATTGCCAGCTTTACATGATCTGAAACAGGCTTTAAAATCGATAGTTTTGCATTCTTCTGTCTCCGTGCTCTCTTCCTTCCCCCTTTTTGGCATCCACTTCTATCAATGACGATGAAATAGCTAAGTTCAGGTTTGTTGTTACTGTCTTTTAGGTGAAGCTAGAGGGAAAGAATCTCATAAATGAAAAACATTGGTTTCATTTATCCTTGTAATGTTTGTGTTCATTAACAACTGTACAAAATGACTTGGCTAGCAGGAATATTTATTCTAACAGTGAACATTAAGAGAATAAACTTGTGAAAACCAGAGAGATCAAGTTGTTAGTGCGACTATGGGTACAAGCTGAGGAGTGCAGTAGATGTGTGATACACTTCCAAATTAGTTTCACTAGTCCGTGTGTTAATTCAGGGGGTAAATAGGATCTGGGCCTAATTTCTCCTTATGATATGTAGGGTTGGGAAGAAATAAATGGGCTCCACATTTCTGAGAACAAGTTATTGTGAGCAGCATTTATACAGCTATATGAAGAGGGGGAAGACTTTTGCTCACCTTGCAGTGATCTAGTGACAGCTTAGAAACATGTCTGTAAGAGAGTGTCTCTGGATCATGAAGCCTGAAGAAGTAAATGTCTTTTTGTGTGTGAGGCAGTGAGAATTATGCCCTTCAAATCAGGGAACTGACATATAATGCAATATTTGTGTCTGGTGTCAAATCACTAGACCATCTCAAACACCAATGTTAGATTTGCTGTTTTTCCTTCAAGATGATTCCATAATTTCTGAAGTGCTTTCAGAAATTATTCAGTGAGGGATTGTAGAATCCTAAATAACCTGCATACAGTTACCAGACACTGAACAGTAAAGGAGTCTACTCTCAAATTTTTGTTCAGGGTTTATTTGATTCATTTACCATGCTAAGGGGGGGAGTGAGGGTGGTGAAAAGGAATTGATAGAGAAAGAGCAACCAAATCTGAAATTAAAAGTTTAGACAAAAATTGGTAAAGTGCTAAGTACGCACCATGAAATTGTGCTGTTTCTCCATGCTGAGGTTTTCCTTATGCGATTGCCCTTTTGAGATCCTCCTTGAGGCAGATCAGATCCTGAAGCACAATGCAGTGAGCATCAGCCTAAATTGCCAAGGACCTTAGCAGGTCATTGAAGTGTCTTTGTATTAGAGAAGTTAATTGTATCCAACACTTGTTATAGGATGAAATTTTGTATGTGCCTTGCCGAATGTGAATGCAGCTGTCTGAGAAACAGAGGGTAGAAGCATGTAAGCTCCAGTGAGTGAAGACTGGGTATTTGAAGGTTTGTATGCAATATGTAATCTCCTTTTCCCTTATATCCCATGCTTTTCTGCCTGGCTCTACCACCGTCCTTCAGAGAACACAGAGAGCAAGTGTCTTTTTTGAAAATCTTATCAAATTTTTGCTTGGATGCAATAATATATAAAATCTTCCTGAATTCCAGTGCTTTGCTTTGAGTATAACATGAACAGTTCTTTTAAATTCCTCTTCTTTATTGTTAATAATTGCGCTATTGATTATCTATTTAGATTTTATACCAGTTATATTGATACTATCATGTAGGATACGGTAAGAATAATTTGAGATTTTTTTTATTATTACCTGTCTCTCAGGGTAGTGCAAAAATATGATTTATATCAGACAAACCTAGGTAAAACTAAAGTTAATATTCTATTTTCATGAATGATCAGTGGGAGATTGCTTAGACATAAAGTAAAAGTGACTGGTACAGAGAGAACGGAACCAAGACATTGTTATGCTTTGAGACTTTTTATGTGGGGAATTTGGGAGGGCAAGAGTACAAGTTAAAAAGTGTTCCCTGTCGGCTTACAATAAAATCTTTACTGGTGTTTGTCACTGCAGAACTAGCGGCAGAATCTTGGAACCTTGGGTAAGGCATGCTTGGTTCTAGCATTGGGAAATCAGGCCATTTTTTGAAAACCACGTAAATTTGGAAGTATTGAGCTGGTGACCATTGCTGGTAGTCTCCCATTAGACATCTGCATAATAAACACATTTGTTTTGCTGTTAAAAGAAAGAAAAAGTGTTATTTGGCTAGTTTTGAAGGCTGAGTACTCTGCTTTTGGCTGACAGATTCTTCCATGTCATATCTGAAGCTTAGGGGCAAGAGAAAATAATAAGTTAAGCTCTCCTTGCTGATATTTTGGGATGAACAGAAGTTTTCAGATTTTAGGGCTGTCAGGCTAATACTGTAATGAGAACTGGCTTGAAACAAAGGGAATTGAGAATAAAATCATATGTTTCATTTTGCCAGCCTAACAATATTTGGGTTTTGTATTTTTTTTTAATTTTTTATTTTTGAACAACTTAAGTCCTGTGGAAATATGAGGCAAGGACAGATTGTTACAGATTGTTACAGATTGTTACAGCTGTTGAGCTTATTTTTTTTTTCTCTTACTATATTTCCAAGAGAAAGAAGAAGGAAATTTAAACTTTGTGTACAGACAAAAAAATTATTCAAATGTCAGAGGGGATCAGAAATTAGGGAGGTCTTTGTTCTTCACCTTCTTTTGAACTACAAGCTGTCAACCATTGCTAAAGCTAAAGCTGGTACAGCAGATATGTAAGAACTTGATGTATGTGGTAAGGTCTATGTACTTCATACTGTGAAGGTAGACAAGATGTACATGTTGGTGTAATATCTAGCCTATGTTTCTTCTGAGGTACATCCCTGCCACACTAGAGCAGCAAGGACTTACTTTGCTTTTACTGTCCAGCTCCTTAGAGACATAGAAGAATACTACATGCCTCTGTCAGGCTAGCTGTTAGAGTGCATGGTGCACTGTTGATCCCCTAGATGGTGTGGCTAGTAATACTCTGAGTTCTGCAGAGTTATTTAGGAAAGATGGAGTAAAAGAGTAAAGTGCAGGAGATGTAAATATCAAAAATATGTCAAATTTTGTAGTGTATACCTCTCCTTTAAAGAAATAAACAATAGAAGAGCTATTACCTGGAGTAACCATGTACTAGCCCTCCCAGCAGCTTCTAATATTTCTTAGCGATCATGATTACAAGGCTTATGCAGGATAAATTTTGACTTGTTCTGCTCAAATGAAGTAATTTTAATTTTTTCTTTTTTTCCTCAGTTTTGTATCCATTCTGCCCTTTTACTAAGTTAAAACTGATACAAGTAAGAATTAAGACAAGGTCTTTGCCATGATAGATTTGCTGGTATGTTTCTGGGCTGTTTCATCATACTACTGGGAGGGAATATGTGTGACTGGTTCTGTCAATACTGAAAAATATGTTCAGCTTGCTTGGGCTTTTCTGTGCAAGTCAGATGAGAGGAAGCTGTTGCTTTTGGATCTTATGAGTTTTGCTCTTAGTGCTACATCTTATGTTGTCAGACAATGAACACAGGATTATTTTGTGGTCAGAAAAAAAGGGAAATGGTTGGGGGTTTCTGCATGCGACCGTGTATAATAACTCCTGGAGCAATGATTATGGTACTTAAGAGATACTTAACATAAAAGAAGTTGGTTTCATTTAATCACCGGTATGGTAAAAAAGGAATTTCTGAACTGGAAAAGTACATCTGAACCAAGAAGGTTCTTCTTTAAGTTTATTATATCCCCTTCTGTCTGATTTATACCTATTGTATCCTTCAATACCCTTTTCTCTTGCTCACCATAAAAATGTCCAAATGTTTTTAGGTTCATTTATATCATTTACTTTGATGAATAAACTTGTCAGCTCTCTCCATGTGCTCAGTACTTGTGGAGTGATATATTGTGTTGGAGTTCTAACTGAATTCCCTTTTTATTCCTCTAGTCCTTTACTTATTTGCATTCCAGCCTGTCCCAGACAGCTTATTTCTTTTTACCTTATCAGGCTTTTAAGGAATTTTAAATAAGACTGACACTGTTACCTTGAGCCATGTCCTTGTTATTTACTTTTGTCTTACGTGTGTCAATTCCCTCAATTTGGAATTTTGCTTTATTTTATTTCACTTCTAAGAAAAAACTCTGATGATTTCTAGAAGGAGTGCAATGAATTCACCTCTTGTCCTGTTGCTGTCAGAGGTCAGAATCATCTACATTCAGATCACATGCTTGTGGCCGTTGTTTTTCTTTCCTTTTCTCCCCTGCGAATACCTACAGACTCATTGAGCTTGTGTACCTTCTTTTAACAGTATCTGCTACATTTCACACATACTTGCTAATAAATGATTATTGTACATTTTGGTGTTTCCAAATACAGGTCTTGTTCCTTTCCCTAGAATATCACCCAGATGTAGCTTCTCCTCTTGCTCCTAACAGGTTATCTACACTTGGCTAATCTGGAAGCCCTCATTCAGTTCCATCCCATGATTTTTCTAACTTTTTTGGTTTTGTCTTCCTTTGATTCCTGTGGTGTTGCCTCCTGACGACAACCATGTGGTTAGTGCCCACTCCCATTATCCAGCTGTTAGTGGGATCCTCAATAACATATTCCCACTAGCACTTCTGAATGTGATGTGCGACAAGTGAAACCTTCAGCAGAACCTTTTGCGAAGGTACTGCTTCCTATTTTCCCCACTCCTGCACTCAGATATACTACTTCAGATAGTACAACAACCCTATGAATATTTGAAAAGCAGTAGATGCAACAGACCATATTCTGAGTTGATGAAGATGGACACAACCATAGAGGAGTAGCATTCCAGAAAGCCCAAGAATAATATATGTAATAGACTCATTTTCTGCTTTTTTCTAATTATGTCACTCTATTTTGAAAGTGGATACTAGAATCTAGCTTACCTCACTTTCAATCTAGCCATAGCTGACTGAAATATTGTGAGTGAAAATGAAACTTTTAGAAAATGGAGTGAAAAAGACAGTGGAAGCACATGTTCCATTTTCACGTTAAGGTAAAAATACTAAGAAGTGTCACATGGTGATTGTGAAATCATATCTATATACATATAGGTATACATTAATATGCAGTCCTACTTTCCTTTGCTTGTATCTTTGTGTCTTGGTTTGAAATACAGGTGTCTGCCAAGCAAGGCGAGAACCTCCCTTGGAATGGAGAATAGCATCCCCTTCCCTCCAAATTATTGTAGCTTTGAAATTAAGGGGCTCTCAGGCAAAGATATGGGAAAAGGAATAACTATTCTTTACTAATATGTGTATGTATAACAAGGCAAACAAATAACAGCAATGGTAACAGCATCAAACAAGAACAGAAAACCCAATGAACAGTCTCTTCCCGCTCTTTAAGCTCTTTCCCCTTTGCTGTAGTTCCGGCCGCAGCCGGCAGGGGCGCTGGTGGCTCCTGGCAGGGCAGGGCAGGTGCGATGATTCCCCCGTGGCTGCAGGGGGCGCTGTGGCGTGAGCGCAGTTGTGTCTCCTTCACGTGGTAATGGTGGACAGGCTGGATGGCAAAAATGGGCTGCAGCAGGAACCTCAGAGCAGCGGCTGGAAGGCAGGGCTCACCTGGGGCAGCAAGCAAGAGGCAGCAGAAACTGGGCAGCTGTGGCAGGCGCCGCGGGGTGTCCCAGCTGGCAGGGGGTGTGTGGCTACAGTGTAGCAAAAAACCCGGAGCAGTGGCAGAGAAACGGCCGGGCTGGGCAGCGGCAGCCCGGCTTCTGAACACGGCCAGGAGAGACTCCCTTGGAGGGGGAAGGGGCTCGGGGTCCCGGGGTTTTCACTGAGGCAAGATGGTGAAGGGTCCTTTTTTAGTGAGGTAGGGTGTCAATAAGGTTCCACTGCAACGGCCACTCCCACAAGCAGAGCTTCACTCTCTGTAGGAGAAGGCAGTAGGAAATGGAGCCTTGCAGTGGTGGCGAACTCTCCCCACAGTGACCACAGACTGTTTCCCCCACCAATGCCGACAGTGAGAGAGAGCTAGGAGCTATGCCCAGCCCATTCCCCCAGCCCAAATCTTGCAGTATCTCTGCCCCTCCAAGAGAAACCCCTTCAGCTAAGAGAGTAGCCAGCCTTACTCTTTCCCTGAACCATGGCAACTTCCTTTGTCTCTGTTAAGTACCGGTTGTTATTGTCTCTTAGCAACATATGGGAGAAAATTCAATGAGAGAAAGAAAACAGAAGGAGCAATCCTAACGTCCAGCACTTTGTCAAGCCTAATACATATTCAGCTTTAACTAATCACTTAGAATTGTCAATATGTATACAAACATAATTTCCCATTGTCATTAGCCTCTTTTTCTTCCATACTTCTCATCTGCTGAATACATGTGTTATTTTTAAAATTTCCCCTTCTGCTAACACTCTGCATTCCATTCTTCATCTGTGTATTTTGGGTTTATGGTTAGGTTGATTTTTTTTCCCACAGTTCGTTTGATGCTGCAACACTAACAATCTTTTTAAATGTCTTTTAAAGACAGTAACAACTAGAGTGGATGTTTTCATTTAATTCCTATCTCTGGTCTAGACAGAAGACATGTATTTTGACTTACTGCAGTTTATAGATAATTACTAAAAATATGGTTTGATGGTAAGACAGACCTGTGAACACCAGTTTGTAACACAGGAGTCTAATAAATTCTGGAATGGTAGGGTGCACACCCTCGGAAAATGGTTGTGCACTTGTGCAGCAGGGTGCACTGGTGACAGTAAAAGCAGTTGTTTCTTCTTCGAGTTAAGAACACTGACTCCCAGAGCAAGGACAGTAAGAGTTTTCCATTCTTGAAACATTTTATGTTTTTCCTTTCTATTGCTGCTCAGTTAAGTCTGATTTAAGTCAAGGCTCAGATATAAGTTACACTAAAATACCACTAGAAACTAACAATAAAACTATTAAGCAGGTTACTTTGTCTCAGATTTGTATTAATGCTTCTGCATACACTAAGGGTCATTGGCAAACTGAAGAAGACATAAATTTTACTTTTTTAAAGATAGAAATCCCTAAGTATTTCTGAAAATATGTAGTTATTAAGGAGTTTCTCATGCTTTTCATAAAAACACAGGGTGATAGAATCTAACTTTTCTTTGCCACTGTAACTGTTGGATATGGGCTTCCCAGCAGAAAGGCCAGTGAAGTGCACAATATTCCCTTTATCTGCCCTTAGGCTTTGACATAGATTATATTCTCTCTTCACTTGTACATAGCCAAGTATAATGATACTGTAGGTATGATATGGTCACTGGAGCATTGCACAAATACATCTGCTGCAGGTTGTATTATGAGGTTCAGCTGCACATGTTCAGTTTCTGATGCTTCTCTACAAAGGTCTGGTTACAAAATTGTGCAAGTTAATTTCCTCTTTGCATATATTTTCTGACTGTCTGTTAGGGAATGAAGCAACTATGTTCTCTTCCTGTTCTCTTTAAATGATGTAGTGAAAATATAAGAATTTCTATTGTATTTTCACAGGTTCTCTGTGGACATCCAAACACCTCCTGTTATAGAAAGTTGATAAGATAGGAAGTTTTGTAGCTAAACTAGTTATTCTGTAAGAGGTTTTTCAGGAAAATGCTCAAAAATAATGTACATATTTTGCCTTTTGATATTGAGTTATGACCTTAGATATTTTGCTGTTTCATCTATCTTTTGTAGAAGCATTCAAATCAAATCATATTCCACATCTGTTTATTTTTGGCTTTGGAAAATCACCCGAGAAAGCTATCAATACTAAATTCTCCTTTATGAAATATTTAGAATAACCTAATTTTCTTTTAGGAGACCATTAAGTTGATTTTGATACTAGAATTGAGAATCAAAAGTTCTTTCTCTCCCCTTGTTCTATCTTTTGCAAGTCTCTAAGCTGTTAGTCTACTTAGCCTTCTAAACATTTCAGAAAAAGCTGTGTTCCTTCTTTTAAAGTGAAGTCACAGAGGAAGTTCAGTCCGGATCCACAGTGTTGTTTGGGCGCATGATTGGCTTTGAACAAAAGAAAAACTGTTTTCCCATGTAGTTAGTAAGTTTGGGTGGAAGTGACCTGTCCACAGCAGCCAGTGACAGCTCACAGTCATATATGCACATCTATCAGCTTCCAGGCTTCAACCAATCTACTCTTTACCCCACATACCATCTCCTAGCTGCTAGAACTTCATGTGTTTTTGCCTGAATTTCCTGCAGCATTGGGACTCAGTCCAGTGACCACTGAGACATACTTTCAGTAAGTGAGGTTGCCTTGGTTTGAAAGACAGGTGTCTGCCAATGAAGGCAGGAGTCTCCTTTGAAACAAAAAAAAAAAGAATGCAACCCCCTTCCCTCCAAATTATTATAATTTTGAAATTAGGGGGCTTTCAGGCAAAGATATGAGGAATAGGAATAACAGTTCTTTACTATTATATATTTATATGTGTATAACAAGGCAAACAAACAACAATAACTATGGCAATAACAGCAAACAGAACCAGTAACCGGCACCGGTGGCTTGGGATCCTAGGAAGAGATGGAACAAAGGCTTCACAAACCCCCTGGGCAGCCGATCCCGGTGTCTGGCTGGACCCTCGAGAACAGCAGGGACAAGCACAAATCCCGGGTGTCAGATGTATCGAACTCCGGAGCTGGGGTGGGAACCCCAGGAGGTCTCAGCAGGCAGGATGTGCAGGGATACAGAGTAGTGAATGCTCGAAGAAATGGCAGGGGCAGGGCGGCCGCAGTCCGGCTCCCAGCGGGGCAGGGAAGGCGGGCTTGGGAATCCTGGGGTTTCTCTGATAGAAGGAAGGAAGCCGAAAAAGCAGAAGCCTGCTGTGCTGACCAATTCCTTCCAGCCTCTCTCTCTGTCCAAATGCCGGGAACTAACAGCCCACAAGCCCAGGTGAAAGAGAGTAGCCAGATGGACCCCTCCCTTTGTGGCCAGGTCTTTTGTTTTTCTTAAGCACCCAGTAATTTGTCCCCTGGCAACATGTATGGGGAAAGTTCTTTAAGAGAAAAAGAAAACAAAAGTAGAACTAAAACCCCATGTCTCGGTTTTGAAAGACAGGTGTCTGCTAAGGAAGGCAGAAGCCCCCCCTTGAAGTGGCAGATATAACCCCTTTTCCCTCCAAGTTATTATATTTTGAAATCAAGGGCCTTTAGGCAAAGATGTGGGAAATAGGAATAACAGTTCTTTACTATATATATATATATGTACAACTATGGCAGTAACAGCAAACAATCACAAACCCAATCCCAGCCTTCTCGGCTGTCAGGCTATTTCCCCTCGGGTGCAGTTCCGCTCGCAGCCGGCAGGGGCGCTGGCGGCTCCCGGTGAGCAGGGCAGGTGCGATGGTTCCCCCGCGGCTGCAGGGGGCGCTCCGGAGCGAGCTCAGGAAACACGCGGCACCCGTGCACTGGGATCCCGGGAAGGGAAGGAACAAAGGCTTCACAAACCCCTGGGCAGTTGATCCCGGACTCTCAGGAACAGCAGGCTGGAACGGCAGGCTAGAGCGGCAGGCTAGAGCGGCAGGGACGAACGCAAATCCCGGGTGGCAGGCGAGATGTATCCAGATGGGAAAACCCCACGGAGGTCCAGGTAGGCAGGGTGAGCAGAGCTACAACGTAGCGAAAACTCGAAGCAGCAGCAGCGGGGCAGGGCAGCCACAGCCCGGCCTCCAGCAGGGCAGGGAAAGCGGCTTTTGGGGTCCCGGCGTTGTTTCCAGCAGGAAGAAAAAACGGCCAAAAAGAAAGAAGCAGCAGCTCCTTTCTCTGCAGCTCCTCTCTCCGGACGCTCAGAGCGAACTGACCCCACACCCAGGTGTAGACAAAAGGAGTAGCCAGGCCCGCCCCACTCCCTTTTTTGTCTTTCTTAAGTACAGCTATTTGTCCCCTAGCAACATGCATATGGGAGAAAATTCCTTTAACAGAAAAAAAACTAAGACTAAACTAAAACCCCAACACCCCAACAGAGGTCAGGAGTTAGGTGGTTATCACTTAGTAGTCCAAGTGCTGAATTCACCACAGTGGTCCAAAGGAAGGACAAGCACTGGAGTTAAGTGTATTATTATGCCTCTTAACTGAATGTTATGAGACAAAACCAAGTGGAAATAAGTCATGGAAGAATGGCCATTTTTATAGAAATACACTATATAGAATGCCAAAAATATTATGCTTTTAGCAAAAAAAGTGACTATATTTTTATGATCTGCTGCATCTATGAGTTCATTTTCAAACTCAAAATCCATTTATTTAGGCATTGAATTCTGTCAGTACTGCTTTTGTACCTGCTGTTATCTAGATGGAATTTTCTTTCATGAGACTTTTGAATTATGATATCTGTTAAAAGATGTTATTTTAATGTGTATATTGCACTAGTTTTTACAGAACAGTAATATATAGGAATAAGGAATGAATGTGCCCAAGGATGCCAGATAAAAATGCTCTTATATGAACTGTTAGTATGTTGCTATGTGTTACTTAGAATTTTTGAAACTAGTTCCAGGCATTTTGATCAGAACAGAAAGATAAAACAAAGGTCTTCATTGCTCAGTGCTGTTTCCAGTGACATGAGTTCCAATAATTCTAATCTGAATATCCTGCAGAATCTGAAAAGTCCATAATTTTCCTAATGTTCACAACACTGCATATCCCATTACAGTAGTTTTTACAGAACTCAAAGAAACTGATTAAACTTTGGTTTTGTTTTTTGTTTGTTTCCTCTGGGCCAGCCTGAGGCCATCATTCAGCTGCACTAATTCTGTAAAGAGGTACTGAATAAAGGCTTATATTTTCTGTGCCATCGGTGCAGAAGTTACCTCACTAACTTTCTGGTTTTACATAAAAGCATTTATATGTAGCCATGAAAGATGAAACTTTTTATTATGGTTGGCTTTATCACAAATGGAAAACATCCTTCTATATGTAACTGTTAGCTGTTAGATTCTAGTGAGGTTTATGTTGTGCTGGCTGCCTTTCCAAAGAGAAAAACATAGCATAATATCTGTGTTGATATATTTACAGAGCTTAAAAATGATTTCTGTTTACACAGTCAGTGCCCACATAGTCTGTTTTAACTTCCTGTCATATGAAAGAAGAAACAAACCATTTTAAAATAATCTTTTTTTTTCGTACCTGAAAGAAAGAAACAGAACAAATAGAACCCTTTTCCTCTCAGCTTGAAATAGTTGTCTGAGTTGGTAAACATTATGGTTATCTTGAATTATTAGGTGGACCAAATCTTCATGCTGGATGTTTCACCTATAGATGTTATTTGGTTCTTGTTTCCAGGATATTGTATGGGTACTAGTACAACATTTGATAGTTCTAAAATATCCAAAACCTCTTGGTAACTGGAATTGATAGAAAAATTAGTCACTTTTTTATAATATGCACTTTTTTCTTACAATTCTTGTAACACTTTCTGGAAACATGTCTTTCAAGTTTCAATAAAATTCTGAAAGAATTGGAAAATAGGTCATACATAGCTATTTTTAAGTGAGACAAATTTATCTTTTGCCTACATGGACATTTAATCCTTTTTTATATTCAGTTTTTTACCTTCCATCCTTCTTCCATTTCTCATATAATCTTCCACATGTAGACTTTCCTTTTTCAGTAGCAGTAACCTGACCAAGTGTTTATCTACACTGCTGCTACCATGCAATAAGAAGAAGCTAAACTTGCTTAGATATCAGGAGAAAGAGCAGCATGTCTTCAATAGCATGATAACTGGTACACCCAATTTCTACGTTTTACATTGTCAGCACATTGTTAAGGTCATTAAAGTTTGTGGGAATCTTTCACCTGCTTTCAGTAGTCTTAAATCAGATCATACCCTAATCCTAACTCTTTCCCAAACCATGTTTTTTCTGTAATCTTCAGATTGTTTCAGAAGCAGAACAGCACAAAAACTGAAACCAAATTTTGAGCAATGGCTCTCTAAAACACTGTGTAGTTGCCCATTGGAAACAGCAGATTATTATCTCCCTGTAATACTGATGATAACCAATCCATTTAACAGTATTCAGAAATAATGAACATTTTGGCAGCCAAGCAAGGAAATAAGGTATGCTGAATTGCAGAGGTGAAAGAAAACATTTATATGAGGTCTCTATTCTGTGTAAACTGTAGTACATTTTGAAAGAGAATAGAAATTGTAACAATTTCTATTTACAAATAGAATTGTAACAATTTTTGACTATGTATAGTTTCCATCTGTTCAATGAACTTCCACCATTGCTGAGCAGAGATCTGTAATGAATTCTTGTTCTTGGTGACCAAAATTGCAATTAGCAGATTTTTCATGTGCATTTCATTGTGTGATTTGTTTCATGGTATACGACCTGCATATTTTGGTTTTAAAATCTATTTGTCTTAAGACAAACAGTTCATGACCGGAGGCTCTTGTTTGTAGTTCTGTCCAATAAGAAATTAGTTACTCCTTCAGTCTGCAAAGCAGGAGGTCAGTACTGAAGACCCTAGAGAGCACTGTGAAAAGTGGTGTGCTTGTTTAGATCCTGTTTTCCAGTTGAAAAGATTGGGTTCGACTGACATTTTGGCTTTTTCACAGAAACAAAAAATGTAGGTTCTAGGCTTGTGCAGAGGCTTTTAATGCACCATTCCAGTAAAGAAAATCTCCAAATCTTAAGGTGATACAGATCTTCCTGATTAATGATAGGCAGAGTATACCTTGGAGGTATGCATGGAGCATGGCCAGACCTGTGCCGGTATTCATTAATTTCTCAGAATTTTCCATTCTGAAGAGCAGCAATTCTCATTGACATGAGAGCTCTGAGATTCCTCTTACCCTTAGATTCCTCCTCTACCTCTGAGATTCCTTCTCTACCCTTAGACCCCAAATCACTTCCAGCCATTGCTAGCATAGACAAATGCAAAGTCGCTTGAATTGCCTTCCCTCCTTGGTGGTTATGTTTGCTGCATTTTATTTCTGCATATTTGTGACCTGTGCCTAGTTTGCTTTATGAGGTGCTATGAGATGCCATTCTGAGTTTTCAGGTGTGAAATACCCATACTCTACAGTTAAAAGTATTTCCCTTGTATATGCTTTTCACTGTTCTTATCTAACGTGTTTTTAAACTTGAGCTCTAGATACTTAGGCCGTCTTTCAGCATCATATGAAAATGTTTGCCTAAGTACAGGTGTGGAAGTACTTGCACTCAAGTTTCAGAAAGTACCAATTATTGTCATGTAGAAGTACAATGTGGAGACCTTGCAGTGTCTCCCAGCACAGGCTGTTTGGGCAACACATACACAAAACCCGTTCAGGTCTGGTGGTTAATGCAAAATGATGACTTATGAGGTGCAGCACAGCACTGGATTTTTTGGGTTTGGGCCAATTCCTGAAAAAATTCCCAAGGGCAGCTCTGCAACACATTTACCTTCAATACAGCAAATAGTCCTATTAGGATGTACATATCAGGTCTGTAATACTCATATCTGGACTCTGCATCCAGTCTAACGTGAAATGCAGGGCAAGAGGAAATGAGTCCAGGGCAGGTCAATATGCAGAAGAGCTAGAGCTTATAGGCTGAGATAAACCTATCCTGATGCAGTGTAGGAGCACAGGGGAGCAGTTGTAGTGAATTTCCTTGTGCTCTGGTTCTGAGGAAATGCTGCAGAAACATTTGGATTATGTATGCATGGAGCCAGATTTGGGTTGGCAGGTTATTGGTTTTGAGCTGGAACACAAATGGTTGTACTCCTCCTGGAGCCAGCTTCGGATGAAACTAAGTAAGATTTGTTTGGAGTCCCACACCTAATAGGCTCTTTCAGCTTCTAGGTTTCTTGCATCCAGGTTTGGATAAGGTACCCATCCTAATGTGAAAGGTGAACAACCAGAAATGTTGGGAGAGCACGTGCATTCACGGCCAATAGCATTCAATAAATGAATGAACTAGTCAACGTGTATATTTTTTTCATCCAGAATGCTATCTCCACTCAACTGCTACTGCTGTAATAATGGAACTTAACAACATACTACTGATTTATATGAATTTTAGGATTTTTTCCTAGCACCTTCCTTCATTTCACATATATTATGAGGCCATAGAAACAAAGACTCAATTGAAATGAATATACACAATGGGATAGAGCTAAGGTTGCTGTGGGAATGTCAGCTCTGAATTTCCCGCTTTTGTTGTGATCAAACTATGGAATGAAATCTTTCATTAATATTAGGTTTTAAACATTCTTTAACATAATTAAAATAATTTTTTAGACTTAACCCGTTAGATACAGGTGCCCTGTAACAGTCAACTTTTACATGTGCACAGTAGTATAAAGGGTTTTCTTCCTAACTAACTGTTCATAATAATATCATACTAAGCTCTAACTGAACCTGGACCCAAGAAATAGATTGTTACTTTTGCTGGAGAAAATCAATGGTCAGCTGTAACAGAATTTATGAATGCTTATGGACTATAAATATTTGCAATTTAAAATTACAGAGTGAAAAGATTATGAGTTGTTGTGGGAAACTTGTTTGGTTGGTTGGTTGTTGTTGTTTTGGTTTTTGTGGTTTTTTTGTTTTTTTTTTTTGGTTTTTTTTGGTATGGTACTGGTATTTCCTTGCTTGAAATACAAAAAGTGTGAAAATTGTCCAGCAAAGACCATATCAATTTCTTTGGATGTTGTAATTTTTCTGTTTCTATAGTGCCTTGCTGTACAGCAGGGTTCTGATGTGACTGATAAAATAGGTACTAGAAATATTTATGGGCAACGCAACATTCCTCTTTAGTACTAATATAGTTTCTATTAAATTCTGTGGATCTTTCTTAGCCCTAATGAAATGTGTACATTGATGGCGTTTAGGACAAGAGATGTGCATCACATTCCATCAGAATGTAGAGGGAACAACAGTTTTCATGTAATAAATAGATGTCACTGGAAACATAGAGTTAAAACAGACAAAGCCAAAACTATCCCAAAGCAAAGCAAAGGGCCTATTTATTTAATGCAGACTGCATTATTTGTCTGTTGTTCTGTTTGGGCTCATATCTCCAGGTATTCAGGGTAGATTTTGGGCAATTTTGGCTCCTCCAAATACCAAGGATAAGATCTGGCCTCAGGAAAGTAGTCAGTAGTGACAGACTTTGGTAGGACTAAGGGTTTTACCCCAAACAGTTATTTTGAAATTCAGGTAGTGTGATATTTGTATCAGTTATTATATATATAATATATAGTATCAGATATAATACATGAGTGTGCAGGTTTTGGCCCACAATAAATGAAATAAGAATAGTTACCAGTGAGTATTTTTTCAAGTTTCTCAATTGCTTTTATACTTTTATTTCCCACATAAGGAAATTTGACCCTGACTTGTGGAAGCAGGTAAACTTATCTGGCATAACCCCATTTTTTGAAAAAGGGTAGTGAGTCTTCATATCGGAAAGGTAAGCTTCTGGTTCAAATCAGTTTAACAGTGCCTCTTCTGGAGAGCGATTGGTCTGCTCTCATTTGGTTGTACTTACGGCTGAAAGGGAGCCAAGTCCCAGCGTAGAGAGAGGCTCTGTCAGAGTGTGCAGTTACTGAAACTTTCCTTGAAACTGCTTCTACACTCACATCTTTCCACTATGTACAAAAGGTGTAGTGACCCCATGGAGAGTTGCTTGAGATCACATAATGGCTGAAGTTTTAAGTTTCTGGCCAACAAGGGAATACATTTAATTTTTGTCTCAGGGCAGTTAACAGCATTCATTTTTGCCTTTAAGTTTGGGAGATTGTGTGTTCTTCTTACCTTGAGATAAGACCTGAGCTGGTCTTGTTCACACACATGTACATTGGAAAGAATTTCTGGTTTTAATTCAGGAATGAATGCTAGCCCTGGCTTTGTAGACATCTATTGAAATCATCAAGTGTTTAATACTTTAGCTTTTATTTATGTATTTATTTATTTCCATCTCAGACACTTTTGTGTGTGCAGGTATGTGTCCTCTAGATCCTTCCCTTTGTAGGAGGTTCTATGTAGTGAATTACTAAAGGACAAATTTCAATTTCTCTGAAATACATACTGCTTGCATTTTGCGTCACATGGAGCCATGTTGGCAGCTGGCAAAACTGTGTGTGCGCTCAGGAACATGTTTTCAAAGATAATCTGCTTTCTTTGTTCAGTGGAAAGGGGTTAAAAGAGTTCTGTGTTGCACTGTCGGTGCTCATGACTTCTGCCTGTAGAGGAGGTGAGAAGCAGAACCCCAGGTTAAGTAGCATCTGTGGTTTCAGCTCATCTCCAAACAGCAGGACAAAATTTCAGGGATAAGAAATGTTTTCTTTATCAGAATGTCTTTTTATCTGTACAGTCACATTTCTGAAAGTATTTGCAGGTTGGTTACTCAAGGCGAATGTACCATGTTATGTACAAAACACCTGTGCAATGGTTGAAACAGCCTGAGATCTAAGGCAGAACCTTCACCAGCCAAAGAGGATCACAGTAGAGTAGTGGGAAATACTCTTTTCACTCACACAGTGAGAAAGGAGTCCTACTTCTTCTCACCTCTCCATATATAAACTCTGGTTATGCTCTGTCTTAATCACCTCATCCATGTAAGATCAGTTAAGAGTAGTTTGGTAGCTCATAACTCTGCACGGACTTTTAAGTGTAAGGCACTAAATATTCTGTAGGTAAACTTCCCCTAAAGGAGCATAACCATTATAGTAACAGCCTGGGTGTAGCTAACAAGAGTGAAGGTGCGCTACTGAAGTTGCATACCAAATAATAGAAAGAACATCTTTTTCATACCCAAAATGATGGTCACACTTTCAGCTGTGGAAACCAGCAGAGATGGGGGTTGGACATATTATTTATGCATATTTCCTTTGTACTGATATTTCCTTTGTACTGATATTTTATTTACTGTTCAATCAATTGCCTTGCATTTGGGAAGGTAACTAATACACACATATTTGTGTGACAGTTTCCTACGATGCAGAGTTCCAGCAGTTTGGACTGCTTTCAAGAGCATTTTGGGAGCTGGAATCTACTTTCAGGACTTGACTAAGACATCCTTCACTAGCCTTGTCTCTTGCATACAGGGCATTATATCATGATCAAGCTGTCTGTCCACCTGTCTATCTGTCTACCTGTCTAAATCAAATGTCTGCAAATGTAAATGTAGACCTAGCTGGGAAAACATCTTGCTTTCTTGGACAAAACCTTCAGGTTTGATTGGCTGCTGTATCAGTAGACTGGAATACTTACAGCTGTCCTTGGAGGCCTTCTATAAAACTGCAGGTGTTCAGCTTTAGCAAATAGTTCTTATTATATGGATAGACTTTTGGCAGCTAGTAATGATGTTTCCTGAAAATGAAAAATTATTTTCTACCTTACACACTGGTTTTACATTACTGGAATGTTGGAGGGGAAACCAAATACCTCTCATCGAGTAGCATTGAGACTGTTTTTGTTAGGTGTATATATTTTCTGATTTGTATATTTTATACTGGAGTGCAAGTTTTTTCCTTGTCTGTTGTGGTCAGATTTGAAATCAGCAAAAATAAAATTTTGAGGAATTAAGGAAGTGTCTGTCAACAGAAGGTTTATCCTCCTTTATACAGAAGTAGCAACTGGGTTGCAATCAGTGTACCACCAACCCTGAGGTGAGGAGGCACTGTAAAGCATTTAAAAATATTGAACATTGTAATAGAATACTTTTAGAAGCTTTCTTTTCCTTTTTGTATCGCTGAGTGTTGGGGTCCCTTTCCCCCTGCCATGTAGTCCTGGGAGAGGGGCCCTGGGGGGACAGACACGGGGTTTCCCTAGCCCCTGGTCAGCCTCGTTCCCCATTGTTTGTTTTGTGTTCCCCTGTGCACACAAGGACCCTCGGTCCCGTGATTGCAGCAGTTCCTCGGCAAACCTCCGGCCATGCGGCTGGAGAAAATAAACATCTCTCTGAAACATCTATCAAGAATCGGTCCATATATATTTCTTTTCCACGGCCCTCCTTGTTTGATATGGGTGTTACAGTATCCACACTGTAACAAATGGTAGAGAAATGCTGGCAAGACATCGATCCCTAAGGACAGAAAATTTGTGAGTAAAAGCCACTCTAGATCTCTCCTCACCTTGGTTTGGATATTCTCTCTGGACTATGGAAGAATAGTGGGAAATGTGGCTCTCCGAGCCACAGAAAGAAATGTATCTAGAAGTTAAAGGAATCCTTGAACAACAAAACAAGAAAGTATTTGTTCCGGGAGATCTAGAACATTTTTTTAACTGGCTTTTCAAAAATTTATTTTATATTTCTTGAGACTTACCTTTTGATATTGATCCTCCTGGAACTAGTCTCGAATGTTTTTGGTCTGAGATCAAACAGAACATGCACTAGTGATCGAACCCCTCTGTGGATCCCTTGTAATCACTGAAGCTCTTCAGGAGCATTTCTATGGTCCCATTACCCCTAGAGCAGAGGATGGCCATAATCCCGTGGCCGAGACCGCACGGCAGCCATCCCAGGAGCGCATGACTGCAGCCGTGCTGGTGGAGGTGCCTGCGCTGGATGCGCCCGGCCCCCTCAGGGGCATGCGCCTTATCATGGACCCATCCCTCTCTTGGGGGTCCCCAGCCGCTCGACCGTGAGTGAGGGAGCGATGCTGCAGGCGCCGCGGGTGTTGTGGGTCACGAGCAGCCAGGAACTGGGGGTCAGCGTGGCAGGCTGCTCTGAGCACACGGCTCGGAGAGCCCTGTGGAGGGAGAAGGGCGGTTTCCACAGCGACACGAGAAGCCGCGCAGCGCAGCGCCGAGCCGAAACAGGGCCGCACCCAAAGCAGCGTGGAGTTGGCGGAGCGGAACCACTCGCAGGGCACGGGGCCGGCAGCAATGGCAACGCGGGGGTGTGCAGAGCCCAAACGCGCCGAAGCAGAGCCGCTCGGAGGGCGCGGAGCAGCTGCAACGTAGGGGACCAGCCGAAACATTGGAGTTGGCGAGGCAGCAACTACATGGGCCAAGCAGCCAAGACAAATACGCAAGCACGTGATAGGAGAAGTTACAGCAACGAAAATCACAGGAACTGTGAAATGGTACAATGTTAAAAACAACTATGGATTTATAACACGAGGTGATACAGGGGAAGATTTATTCATCCATAGAACTGCCATTAAAAGGCATAACCCTAAAAATTACCTGCGAAGTGTAGGAGATGGGGAAGTTGTACAATTTGATATAGTGCAAGGAAAGAAGGGTTTATAAGGAGCAAATGTTACAGGGCCTGGATGTATTCTAGTCAAAGGCAGCCGTTATGCACAAAATTATAAACAATATCCATCCCAGCAAATTCCCTACCCACAGCCTACTTTCCCCTTTTACCCTATACCTGATATGAACCCTTTCCAAATTTACCCCATCCCCAGTTTATTCCTAATCCATTTTTCACCCCATGGCTTCCCTATACAATTCCCTTTCCCTACAACTCCTCTCTGATGCCGAGGGGGGGATGAAAAGGGGGAGGGAAGAAATTAAACCCTCTCCTGCCTCAGTTTCCCCACAAAGCATGCCCGGAGAGTCCTGTCTCCCTTCTGTCAGCCTTAAGATGTTCCAGAGAATCTGTTTGGACATTTAAAGACTCAGGAGGATGGCTTGTATTGTTTTGAAACTGTTCTTGTCATGTTTATCCAGTTGTTCTTAATGTTAAGTTTAAAATCTCTTTTTGTTAAAAATAAATGGGAGAAATGTCGGGGTCCCTTTCCCCCTGCCATGTAGCCCTGGGAGAGGGGCCCTGAGGGGACAGACACGGGGTTTCCCTGCCCCTGCTCAGCCTCGTTCCCCATTGGTTGTTTTGTGTTCCCTTGTGCGGGCAGAAGGACCCTTGGTCCCGTGATTGCGACAGTTCCTTGGCAGAGCTCCAGCCATGCAGCTGGGAAAATAAACATCTCTCTGAAACATCTATCAAGAATCGGTCCATATAGATTTCTTTTTCACGGCCCTCCTTGTTTGATACATTGTGTTACAGTATCCACACTGTAACATTGAGTAAGAGATATACAAAGATTTTATGACTACATATTTAACCCATTCTGTACCACCATCATATAGTGCTGGAAAAAAATGATGGATCATTGTGTTACAATCACTCTTTCAGACAGTGAGATTGATGGCATGCAATATGACACTTCTGGGGAACTGTAGTTTAATTGCAGGGAGTTAAACAACCTATTAGAATTGTATTTGTATAGTATTTAGTTATCCAAATGCTTGACTGGATAACTTGGTGCTCGTGTTTTCTTTAATAAGCCTACTTGATGTTTACAGTGCTGAATCAGTATCTGAAGCCTGGTGGCTCAAGATTCTCCTCTCCTAATTTTTATATATTTCCAAAATAATACCTTGTTGAAGTAGGGTTGAGTGTTTTAAGTGTACAATATTGAGTTTCAATGTACAAAATTGAGTTCTTCTTGACACTGTAGGTATGTCTCAAGTCTATTAAATCAGAATTCTTCCTCAGGAAAAGCATTGATCCTTTAAAAAGGAGTGCTGGGAGGTTGTCAGAATCCTCTCAAGGGTTTTGAGGACCCTAACCGTCACTGTCAGTTCGGTATGGATATCTTTGGATGTTATGTGAATTCTTATAATGAGGTAATGAGGTTCTGAAACTATAGAACAGTTGGGCAGCAGTTCCTATTTTTTTTTTTTTTTAATATTATTATATATATATAATTTTTTTTTTCCCCTTTGGTAAAAAAAGCCCAAACTGAATACAAAGTAAATGGGAATTTCTGACTTCAATAAATAGGGGCTGTGCAAGCCAACTCAGTATGCCCAGGAGACCATCCAAGTTTTGGAAGGGAATACAAGGACTGAAGGTGCTTTTAATTAATTTTGTTTATTTTAATTGATTTGCTCAATCTTTGAATACATGGTTATTTTTTTTAATGAAAAAAACTCTGTGCTTTGCCTGCTGTATATTTGAAACCTTTACAGAAAGAAGACACCAAGTGCAGCTATTAAGTGTAAACCTCAAACACTAATGTCATTTTATCTGATGCTAAGCCATGCTGCTACAGACATGAGTTACTGCTGATGGCACAAATATGGCCATATTTATCATAAAGGTTCCTCTTTGTCTCCTTACCTGCATTCCCTCTCATGTTTGCTCAGAGTTCTCCAGGTTTTTTTCATCATATGAAAGTATCATTTTCAAAGGTTTTTTCTTCTTGCATCCATGTCAGCATTGCAGATTAGAATGTGGCAGGGAATACATGGTTGCATACTTCCTTTAAACCTGAGCCACTAGCACTGCAAAATGTTAGGGAGAGTACCCTTTCATCTCACACCTTCCACCACTTAAAAGTGAAAGGTTTGTTGATGTAATCCTATTTTCAATCTGTAGAGGTCACCTGTAATGCACTGCTCTGTGGATAAATGCCCCAGTACTCTTTGATGTTAGAGGTTTCTTTTTTTTTAAGGCATGTTTAATGATATTTTATTTTGCCAGGATACTGTGTTGAAAATTTTGAAGACTTCAGCTGGTTTTAAACTGTTATTAACTTTTCATTCAATTGTTAACAATCCTTTCCAAACTGATATTTTCATTATTTCAATATGTTTCAAATTTTTTTTTTTTAAGAACTGAAAACTTTGAGGTAATCTATGATGCAAGATGGAGTAACTACCTGCTAGGTGAAAGTACACTAAACCAAATATATATTCCCTAGGTAATCAGTGACAAAGATATTACCGATTTCACTTGGAGAAGGATTGCATCCTGCCAGTACATCACAGAGGAATGAAATGGAAACCTTGTAGTTCTTAAACAGTTATGAAACTCACATTCAAGATCTCTTTTTTATCTCTTTAAATACACTACTGGTATGTATAGGCCGTACATTTTTTCCCCAGTAAAAGGGTAGAATCATATTTCATAGATTAGCTGCACCTACTTTCACTAGGATGGGCTTTTTTCTTCATGATCCTGACTGATATCAGTAGATGCAGGTTGGCAAAGGCTTACTGTAGCCCAGATGGGCTTTTGGGTATGCCTGTGGATTTGGCACATTATAGCAGGAATTTCTTATTTATAAGTCTGTCTGTTTTGGTAGCAGAATAAACCACTCCACCTGTAAATTGTTCAGCAGACAACTTTCACAGTGCTAGAGCTGCACATGAACGTTCAGCACTTTGGTGCACTTTTCAGAACTGGGTTCCCTGCTTGCCTAGTGTGCAGCAGTGGTTCTTTGCTTGTAATTGCTCTGTTTCCTGACCAAGTAGTCATGTGGGGAGTTCAAGTTAGGTTAACAAGAGCAGGCTGACATAGAAAAGACTTAATTTCACTAGATTCTACACTGAATCCTGTCTTTTTATTGTTAATGCCCTTTTGTTAATTTTTGTTTCTTTGTTTCATCTGCCAGAGAGTTCAGCTGGCAGCAGGGAAAGTTTCCTGAGCTGACTTGGCCTGGTAAAGGGTTATTAAAGGCTGTTGCTGCCTCAGGAGGAACCCACTTTCCAGGGCTCTGTCACTTTCCTTCTCTTGATTTTTGTGTTCAGTCCCTTCCTTACCGTTCCCCACGTATGGTACGCACAGTTGCAATGACTTGCATCTGTCCAGAAGTGTGACTTTCTTAGAGCTGATTTTCCTGTTCCTTTGTGCATGAGCCAAAAAAGGACTGTGTTTTACACAAGGCTGCCAGCACCCTTCTCCCAAGAGAACATGTGTGGTCCCTCACATTCATCTGAATTCCCACTAACCTCAAAGATCAAGAATGTTTAGACTTCCTCCTGTCTCTGGTGGCCACCATTATCAAAATGACTTTGTCTGCCCAGAAAGTTAAAACTCGCTGCTATTACGCTTCCAGTTCTATCAATGATAAACTGTGGAAAACATCAGTGTCATATATTGTATTTAACATGAGAAGCTGTTTGACACAGTGTATCCTTGAAATGTTTATAGTGAGTAAGCAAAACTTTGAATTCATTTAATAAAACCTCCCTTTAACCTCAGAAATGGAGCCTGTACAATGAAGTTTTATCTCTCTCAATGTTCACTCATATTTGATGGGCCAAGCACTACATAATAAATGTAGGCAAGGGGACTCTCTGTATTTTATTATATCCTTTCATAGAATTCCCATAACATTGAGGTCAGTTGGTATTCCTGCCCTCTATGTTTCACTCCCAATGGCTCCTGTCTCTAAGGAGAGTACTGGGGACAGGAAGAAGAAAGTAGAGTATATTGCAAACTGATTTTCCTTAGGAGGTGGTTTATTACCTGCTTAATTGCCATCCTAGTTGGCTATTCATGTTGTTTCTTTGAGAAAGAACTCTTATTTGATAGATCTTAACAATTCTCTTCTCTGTGAGCATCTTGAAGCTTGTTTAAAACACAAAGCAGTATAGGAGACAATGGGATGTGATGTCTTTGTGACTTGGAGACTGTGAGAAGGAGAGCTGCTCAGCAGCTCTGGAGGAAACTACTAGTTTGTTATGAGGGGAGCCAAAATGGTTTTAAGAGAATGTGGCAAAGCAGAACTTTCTTAGTCCTAATTTCACCTTACTGATACATGTCATTATATAACCTCCCTGAGCTTGTGCTAAAAGGGGAGGTGGGCCACTCGATGGCCAAAATTTCTATGACAAACATCCTTAGATGCAGCTGAAGTGATATTAGTAGTAGTTGCTTCAGTGCTCCTTTAAGCCTGCATTCCAACCGCAGGAAAAATAGCTTTAAATTAAATACGACTCAGAAACTCATAATTTTGATGTTTAGCAGTTCTCTATAATAATAGCTTAACAAAGCATGCCAAAGAACATTAAAAGACCTTAAAAGAGGTCCCTAATGTTCTCTAATAGGGAACATTAATGGACCTCTTCCTCTCACTTTATCCCAAGCCACCAGGAGAGGCAGCAAAGGAATACTTTAGCATGCTTTTGCATGGGGGTGTTACATAAAGTGGGTTTGGTTCACTTGCACTGAAGAAGTTCCAGATGGAAGTTGCAGGCTGAAAAATGGCATAAGAATATGCTGGAAAAGTATCTCCACATATTTGTCCTCTGTACAACCAGATATTCTTCCACTGGCCACTGAACTGCGTGGACTTTTGATTTGACTTGGTCCAGCCATTCCTAGTTCTTAACATGCACTACATGTGAAAAAAGAAATGGGTCATTGAATAAGACACACAGCCTTGTCTTAGGTGAAAATTTGCTCTTCAGTTTAAACAAATTCGCTTGTGCCTTCCTCAAATTTTTAGCCAGATAGGAGATTTTTTAGTGGAATCTTCTATGTAACACATGTATGATTTCATTTGCTCCTTACAGGCCTCCTCTCAGGCCATAATTCTTGATTTCTCCTAATTAGTTGCTGTGGAAATGATTATGTCATAAACACAAACAATGGGAATATAAGGAGCAGATGAATTCTTAAGAAGCAAAGATTTGTTTTCCTGTAAATGATGAAAAAAACTCCCAAAAACTAACAAGACAAAGGAGAGGCATCGTAATACTTTCTGCATTGTCTTTCATCTCAGGATTTTACAGTACTTCTCAAGTATTAATACATTAAAGACTTTTGAAAAGCTGCTGCAGAAATACTGTTGAAACCTTACATCTTAGTTGTCCTTGGTAACTCATGATCAAATCACTTTTGCAAACTGAGCCTTTGCTCTGAGAGCTGACCGGGTTCTTCCCAATGAAGAAGTTATCACTAGTTATAGAGATTCTGTTGACCAAGTTATTTACACCTGTGCAGTCCAATTTGCTTCAAGGCTCGTTTTATCCCTCTGCATTCAGATTCTTTCTCTTTGAGATTTGTAGGCAGTTCCAAGACTTTCAGTAGTGTTTCCTTACTGTTGCTGTGAAAGACCAGTAAATAATTGTATCAAAGGAGTACAGGGTGGAATGGAATCTGCAGCTGTATCAATCTCAGCTATGTTCGACATGACTATTGGGTTAAATATCAATAAAAATATATATTTTTTTGCCACTAAAGTCAGCACATATGGCTATGTTTCCTCTGGGGAATGAAATCCATCACTCTACTCAAGCCCGCTGTATGGCGATGTTCTCATTAAATGCTCAAAATGGGGCTTGTGTAGTGTGTAGGCCATGTGAATTCACATGTGGATTTCACCAAGGGAGAAGCTTGTTGAGTCAGAAGATGCCTTTTTGCATAGTCACTTTTCAGAGTTGTGCTATATTTTTGGCATTCACAACACCTCTGGTGCCTTTTACAGACGGAAAATCCAAGGCACAGAGATATTATATGATTTGTCTAAAAGAGCACAGTTGGTTAATGGCAGAGTGAACACAGAACTCAGGATTTCCGACTTTGTCTCCTAGACTCCACAAAACATTTCTAGAGCAATATTGAAGTGATGTAATGTGTAAAAAGCGTTGTTTCCAAACAAAAATATCTGTCAGGTTACGTTAAATATCTGCAACAGCTCTTTAAACATGAAAGAACAGATTGATTTTAAATGTATGTAGTCTTTAGTGACAAGAAGGAGGACATGCTTAAGTGTTAAAATATTTAGGTGTCCCATTGATAAAAAAAAAATGTAGATATTATCTTACTCTCAACTGTGGAATAGGGAATCTACGTGGCTCTTAGGCTTCCAGCTAAAAAGTTTTTTGAAACTGAAGCTGTAAGCGCAAGTTGGTAAGTGGGACATTCTTGTCAGCTGGCAGCATCTGTTATTGGAACTATACACTAGTACATTTCCAGCATTGCCTTACAATATGCCAATGGCAACTTTATAGAACTCAAACATGCACAAGAAAGATATGTGAAGAAGGGCAAAATGCTTTTGCATAGTTTTTATATTATTCACATAACTGGAATGTGTACAGCATAGTACAGAGTGTAACAAGAGCAAATGCTGAACCACATCAAGCTGTTCCCTTGTTGTGCATGTCATTTAAATATCAAATCTATAAGGGCGTTTGCTGTGTCTTCACACACAGAAAGACCACAACTAAGTGACTTAAAAGTATCCCATGAGTTTTTAAAAATGCGGACAAACAACTCTCTTCTTTTTGATAATTGCAAATACATTGTTCCACTCTGTTGGTTCTGCAACATCTGGTGTTTTATAAAGCATTTTAAAATGTCATCTCCCTTCCCCATTTGCCCACACCCTTCCCACTGCACCTTAACCCCAGCATACCAAGAAACTTTAATTTGTAAGGAAATCTGTGGAAAATCTTGCAAAACAGAGTTAAGGAATTGTGTCTCTATAGATTTGAGCTATTCCTTGAATTAACAAGGAAGCTGAGTCAGCTATATTACTGTATAGAAAGATTTCCATGAGGAAGAGGAACAAGATTCTGGGCTGATTCAGTGGAAAGTTGTTATTAAATGACTCTTGGAGAAGAGATTACTTAGAACATTTTGCTTGGTAGTGTTAACTTGATAGTCTTGGCATTAAGTCTTCACAAAAAGATCACAAGGCAGTTTCTCAAGAATGAAAGACTGTAATCCCCCTCATCAGTCCTGGTATGTGTCCAATGTTTGACTTGTAAATTGAGTGTAGTTGCTTCACAGTTAGCAAGTTAGTGAACTTTGTAGTTTGTGCTTTAGGATGAGCTAACAGGTTAAGGAATCAAAGTGGATGAATGATAAGGCCATTACTGTGTACCATTTGTCCATAATCAGAGTGTTTTAACATTTTTCATAGGCATTCTTGTCAGTCCATTACAGCATACAGTGAATAGAATATTTTGAGAAGTAGGATATGAATAAATGTACAAATCTAATATAGAAATAACTGCAGAAAAATCCCTAAGCAAGGCATCCCTATAAATGTCATGAGTTGTGGGAGGTCATCTTGCCTAGTTTTAGCTCTCAGTTAGGCGTATGGTCTCAGCAGGTTGTATAGCCCCCATTTTCAGTGAAGAGAAAAGGAGTGGGAACACCTCTAGATGGCAGTTCATCCCACATGTCTAGGTGAGACTGTATGCTTACTTTCAATCCGACTAAATTTGGATGGGTTGAATCTCACCTTTATTACTCAGCACAGAGGAAGATGCTTTACAATCCCATGCACTTAAGGTAAAACTTATTTCCTTAGCTCTTAAAGTCCATGGAGGAGAAGATTTTTTCTGTATATAAATCATGAGGGTTGAAGAAGAGTACTGTGAACAGTTTACTCAGTGAAGTTGCCTTTTTCATAAATGCACTGTAAATGTGTGTCAAATCCTAAAATAAAATATATCTAGCTACAGTCAGAAGGCTATGTAAAGTGATTTGTGTTAGTTTCTTTTTACATAGCTGGAAAAAATTGGCAAAATTCTATTCATAGTGACAAAATATCATGTTAAAGTATGTTTTTAAAAGGAGACTGAAACACTATACAGATGATTTCTGATCATGTTCTTGGTGATTAGGGTATTCAGTGTTCTTGTCCTCGTGGCCACACTGGCACAGCACTTCTCCACCTACTGTAGATTGAAATTACTGAGTACTACTAGTGCCCTAGAAAAAAATTTCTTAAGAAGCTGAATAAAAGTGCAGTGTCTGAGAAATCTTATTCCAAGTTCAGTGTTGCCTTAGCTAGAATGTTACTAGTAGCCAAGGAAATGCACTGGGACCTTGTATCATCGAACTTTTTCATGTCTCTTTTGCCAGAGCTTGTGACTGTCAGATAAGTAGGGATGTCTGTACCTGCTTTTTTCTCACTTAAGCAAGTAACAAGCAATGAAAGTACAATACAGTAGCACTGTTTTCAGCATGGATTAGAAACCAGAACATCTGTTTTAAGCTCACAAATAAGCTTGTACCTGTGTGCTGTCATCTGCTCTCCTTTCTGTTACAGTTAATTCCTTAAGATTATCCAGTTTGTACTGCATTCAGGCTTTCATTTTCCTAGCAACATATACTCTTTATAAACAGCACTTCTTGTTTAAATTAACAAAACAGAAATGAGAGGGATTGCTTTTACTCCCTGCAAATAAAATAAAGGGGAAAGTTTCAGACTGGAAGATGCATTTTTGTGAATAAAGGCATAGTAAAACTGTTCATGAGTATATTTATGCTGAAAGTTAGCGAGTGAGGTAGAACATTTCCATAGGGGTAGTGGACACAAGCATTCTGGCTACAACTGAGACCGATAGCTTTAAAAATGGGTTTATGGGAAAGTTATGGTCTTGAAGTACAAAGGCCCGGATATAGACACTAAGGTAGAAAAGAACATAGTGATTTTTTCTTCTGAGTAGCCTTGGTCTTCTAAATTCTTGGGTAAATCATGCTTTTTTTTTGTATTTTTGGAGGAAGGGCATTGAGGTGTTTTTTGTTTGCTTGGTTTTTTAGAGGTTTACTTTTTGGTGATTTTCTTTTCCCAAAGAACAATCTGAAGGTGTGTTTATGGTGTTAGGGAAAAGGTACATTGTAGGTTACAATGCTATAAGCAGAGAAGAAAGGAAAATCTGTAAGACAGATGACTACTAACATGATGTAAATACCCTATTTTTAAGTGTAAGGGGAAAAAGGTGTTCCATTTATAGTCTTCAAGCTGGAAGATTCATGTTTGTGATAGTACCATGGCAATGTAGAAGTATTAATCACTTCCTGTTTTCTATTTGTAACAGCAACCGCAAAAAACCCCTGTTCTCAAGAAGCTTTATATTCTTGTTACTTTTGATCCTCTTTCTTCAGATGCACCTATTCAGATACACTGAATTCCTTAAGCCCAACCTAGCCACCTTTGCTGTGTGCGTACAAATAAAAGGACCTGTAACCTGCTTATACATGACCCCTCAGAATCCCCTTGGTGCATGAAGTTGTTTTCCACTGTGCCCAGTTGTCCCACCACCCCTTCATCACATACTGGAAGCAAGAAAGGGGAGAGTGTCAGGGTGTGCTGCAGCTGTGTTTTGCTAGGTCTCAACCAGGTGCTCAAAGAATTAGGGAGCTATAAATGGCTTCCTGATAGTATTCCCCAGTCTGCCTTCTCTGAGTGAAACTGCACAGGAGAGTGTCTGGTCTGATAGCACTCAAAAAACAACAGATTTGGCATGGAAACTCTTCTTGCTGCTCATTGCAGGCAAGTGGCTTTAGAATGAGAATGAGCTAATACTTTAGCAACTGCAGTGAAATTAAGAGTTCAGTCTCATGTATCCATGTTAAGTGGAAAGACAAACAATTTGAGTTATGTTAACAATGCCTCCATAATGGAAAATGTTGATACTTATGCTGATGGGAATTTTCTCTAATTGATCTTCTGCATCAAGGAACTGTTATTGGAAACTGATATTTCACACTTTCATACCATAGTGATTATTACTCATTAAGTGCTTTTATATCGTGATGTCTGGGAGTAAAGGGTTCCCAAATACATGTTAATGTTAATCCAACTTGTCAAGTTTTTTCATTATGTGGCGTGACTGGAAAATGATCTGTTGTGAGCTTCGCTTTATAGTTTAATTCAAGGGAAATTTAAAAATTAGTTTCAATATTCCTTTTTATTAGTTTTACCATTTCATTCAGAGATTCTGATTTTTCTGGGGGAAGGGAAGGAGGTTGTTTTTGGGAGGAGGCTTGCTTGGCAAGTAGTCATGGTCTATTTTAGTTGAAAACTGAGTGTTGAGACAGGACTCAAGTTGCAGTAAAGTAGCTTATGGTACAAGGTAAACTGTATGTTTCCATGGAATATATCCTGTGATGAAAGCTTCTTTCTTAAGTAGTCCCTCTATAAATAATGCATTCTTTCCAGAAACTGTTGCTATTTTGTTCTTTGTCAGGTAATTACAAACTTGCTCCTCAGAAAGGAAAAAATTAAAGGAAAATAAGAAAAGAAAAAAAAGCCATACACCTACAGGAAGGCTTTTAAAATGTAGGTCCTGCTTAATCTGGTTTAATTTTGCATATATAAATTCATATATGTTTTGAGAGCTTGTTTTTCAAATTTGAAGCACCCTTCTGTATTTATTTCTCTGAAACTTTTTGCATCTCTTGTATTATGAGAACAAAACAATGCTGGCAGTGAATTTGTGTATATAAGTTAAAGACTTTTTGAAAAGCATGATATTTTGCCAACTGTGGTTCCTGGTTTTAACTGACAAGCTATTACCACCCTCATAGAACAGTGCCCTGAAAAACCTAACAAGTTTGCAAATTATGTTTGTAAATTCATTCCTGAGTTTGAATATAATGCTTTATCTCCAAATGTGCAGTTACAGAACAATGTAATTTTTCATGTACCATCCTTATTGCACAAGAGAGTCATGAAACAGAAAAAGAGAGAAAGGAAGGGAAGATTTAGGGAGAGGATGTGACTCAGGGATTCAGGCTCCTACCAGATCGATAGAGCAGCCCCAGAAAGAGAATGACATCCAGCTGCTGCAAATGGGCAGATGGAGAAGAGGCCTAGGATGAAGAAAAAGAGTGAGCAGAGGAATATATGTGGTCCGAGGTGGAGGGCAGAGTTAGTCCTTTATGCATTTCAAAAAAAGGAGAGACACAGTTGGATTTGGGAATGAGTAAGATCCTAGTGAAGGCAGATGAGGATTGCTTCCCAGAGTGAGAGGATTGTTTGCTGGGCCTGATTTTTTCATATATTTTCAGTGAAAATACAATCCTTTTCTTTTGGTGATATGAAATGGTTTCCTGCAGTCAGATATGTTTATTGCTGTCACCCCAAATAATTTTTTTAAATGAGTTTTAAAACACTTTTAAAATTCCTTCATTCTCTTTAAAGGTGAATTTCAAAATGGAAATGTAATTTGGAAGCATCCACTCTGGAATTTGTCTAAGTGATATGTGTTAGGTTTTGTGGGATTTTTTCAGTCAAATATTGCTGATTTCAACCTGAAATCATTTTCAGGTGGGCTGAAAACCAATACATTACTCACTGAAAGCGCTACCCAGCTGTATAAATCGTGAAATACCTTGGGTCTTTTCTCAGAAGGAAAAGCTGTGTGCATTGCATAAATGCTTTCAAATCCTGTAGATACTGCCTAATCCAAGTGGTCTTGAATCCAAGCTGCAGTTCTCAGCCCCTAATTGCATGCCAAATAACTGTGTCATTTGAGAGTTCAGATTATTTGTTCATAGTCAAGAAAAGAGTGCCAGCTTGTGCTGTGTCAAAGAGCATGGATTTTTTGCTGTTTCCTTCTTCCGGAGTCAATTCTATTTGTTGTAAGTTCTGGGTCATATACCCTTTATTTGTTGTAAGTGCTGTTATAAGTAAGGTTCTTTGTAAAATGAGGCTATTTAAAATGGAAGCATTCCTAGCTATTTACGAAAAATGTCTAAATTTCTTTGGCTTGATCACAGTGAGAAAATAGAAATAATCCTTTTGTTTTTTCTGTTTGTTTTGCTTAAAATCATGAAAGAAAATGAGTCTTCTAAACAAAAACAAAAAGAGAAGGTTTATTTTAGTGATAAACTGCATTCTGCTGACTGAGTGCTAGTAGCATCCTTCTCTGTTCTTATAATTGTCTCTTGGCACATTCATCACTGTACAATACTTAGAGGCCTGTCTGATAATCTTTAGCTAGTTTTAAATCATGAATTTCTCCATATGCAGGCCACATGTTACAGAAGATACTGAAAGTTCATGTGTCCACACACACTCTCAAAGGCTTTAAAACATCCGCAGGTATCCTTAAAAGGCACATGCTAAGAGAAAAAGTTAATAGGGTGTGATACAGGAAGGAGTGTCAGAGCAAAACCAAGTTGTCAGATATTCATAAAGGTTGTACAAAGTTAGGAGAGAATTCTGATTTCTCTATGGTGCGTTTCTTTGCCGAGACCATGTTGTCATTCAAAGGCAAATTGGAGCCACTTAGGAAAGGGTGTTTGTCACTAAGACTATTGCCTGTAGGAATTATGGGAGGATATTTGTGATAGTTGTTGGAGTAGGACAAGTTTTTGGTGATATAGCATTGTACTTGCATTAAAATTTTGTGGCTACCTTGGACTTAATTCCTGTAATCTGAGAATGAATAATCTGGTGTGAGTGAATGCCAGTGCTACTGAACACATCAAGTTCTTTCCTGGATTCTCCACTGACTATCCTTGCTATGTCACATCACTTCTGAGGATTGCCATGGTATGAAACAGAGTAAAATTGGGTGGAAGTTGTGTTACTTGTGTGCACATATGCATGGTGTACTCATATGCACTGTGGATGCTCTTACCAAATTTCAAGATTTGCTTCCAGTTAAAATTTGAAGATGAATATAGAACCTGTTCTCCTGCTTCTGTGCTGGTGAAATAACTTATCCAAAATGTAGGCATTTACCTGAACATAAAGTTTGTGTTTCTTTTGAAGCAGCCTTCAGGTAAAAATAAATTCTTGTGAAAATAATAAACTTTGATTCACATACTCACTCACTTACTAGTTAGCAGCATTAAAAAATTAAATTGAATTTACCTCAAGTAGGCAAACAAATTCGTAGCTTTTCAGTGACTAGAACAAGAACTATGTTATGGGTAAGTTTCTTCTAAACAATCTTATCTCTGACTTCAAACAATTTTTGTCTAGAAAATCTGACTCTGCAGAAGGGCTATGTTAGCATTTTGCAATTTTGTCGTCTTGCATTACTCAGGTAGTGAGGAAAATAAAAACCCTCACTATGTTTACAGTAGATTTTTCACCAACTGAAATAAAAGAGAATACTTATGAGTTTATGTGATATTGTTCAGGTGTTTGGTATATCTTGCTCTTCTGTTGTCTCTGTAACACTTATTCAATGTGGTGATAGTGGGGCATGTGTCTCTGCTGTCCTTGTCCCAAGAACAAAAGATATATGAAAGGTTCAGCAACACCCTCTTGTTCAAAGGGAAAGCAAGAGTAAATTTTGGATACAGGGTGATGTCACATCCTTGGAATAAGTTGTTACTTTGTTATGATTGACCTAAAGATTTAAACCACCGGTTAGTCATGCAGGTTTGTTGGGGAGTTTTCTTTTCTTTTTTTTTTTTTTCATTATCGATCAGAAATAGATCTGAGTTTAAACAGGGGATTAGTACATATACTCATAATGAAGGCAAGAAGTCCACTGTTGCTGAAATGAGCACAGGCATTATAAAATTATATGCTTTAAAATTTCTAACATCTTCTTAAAATTGAGGGGGAAGAGTTTTCCCTTTCAGCTTTTGTTGGTCCTCTTCTGTGTGTAGGGAATGGGTTTGGTTCTTGTTACAGTAGGCTATAGTGACTCTGATCCAAGACTCCACTGATCATCAGCAGCATTAAATGTGGTGAGAAAGAAGTGATTGCAGGACCAAGTTTTAGTTTTTTGTATAACTGACAAAGCAGCGATGTCTTTTTACAGCATCCCTATGACTTTACTATAGCTCTTAAGCACAGTCAGGACTCTCTGTGAGCACAAGATGAAGGCATGACCTCACTCTAGATATATGAAGTATACTTGAGTGTTTGTAGTTTAGATGTGTAAAACTGTATCTGCTAAGGGATAACTGGGGGCAAACTGACCTATTCCAGGAAGAGATTTGGCAAGGAAAGATTTATCAACACCATCTTCACACTCAAGAAAAAGATGGGTTACATACTTACTGATGTATTATTTGTGTTGTGCACTGTGGATGGCACAAATAAATTATATTTTAAACTGATTTCATATATTCTTCCAGTGAAGAGAGTCCATATGTTGGTGGATGTTCATGGGTATTCATTAATATACTTAGTCATCAGGAATTATGTCATGATGATCTTTTATAAAATACATAAACCAGCTTGTTTAGGAAAAGAAAATGTTGGATGGCTGAAAGATTATAACTGGCAGGCAGAGAAATGACGGATCACCATAGGAAGTTCTTACTGATGGAAGTGGGCACAATGAACAGCATTGGCATTGACTATGTTTGCCGTAAGCCATTTTGGGAACATTCGTTTTCCATGCCGTTGGCTATTCCTGACTACTAACAAAGATTTTGGTCACATTCCAATGTTTTTTTCATAGTAAAGGTCTCACAGTAGCAATAATTTCAAGTCTTCTGTGTATTAAACTGCAAAAAAAACCCCACATAAAAATAGTCAATCTTTCAAATCCAATAAAGTGGAAAAGAACAGAAATGTAGTTGTTGCCTCCACAGAAGCTGTTGGCATTTTTGGTAGTTAGAAAAGTGGCCAGTGTGAACAGACCGATTTGTATTTGAAATGCAGATTTACAGTGTCAGATGGTATCTCATTCTGAGCAATCTTGTCAACACATCAGGGAACAACATATTCTGCCTGAAGTAATGTGTGGATTGAAAACGATACATTATCTCAAAAAGACCACACCCCTTTTTCTATTATTAACTTACTCAAATCTAATTTTTAAGTAATTATATTAGCAAGTACTTTCTGGAATGCCAAAGGTATAAAGTCCTAGGAATCCTACAGAGAAGGGTTTTGGTAAGAGGCCAGATATTCTGAGGACCTTGAATGTGTTTGTGTGTGTTTATATATGTATCTGTATATATATATATATGTATATATATATAAATATGAGAAGGAAAAGGATCTACATCTGAATTAGACTGTTGCATCAAAACACGATACTGCCAATGCAAGGCAACAATAGAGCAGGGCATAAGAGCTTAGCTAACAGGAAAAACAAAAGTTTTCTCTGAATCTTGGGATGTTTTTCATCTATTTTTTTTAGAGAACTATGTAACAGCTCTGTTCAGTTCCTCACCCAGTGGAAAAGCCTTTTCATTTAGTTGGATGTAAAAAGGAAAAGCCTTTAAAGAGATAGCCTGTCCTTAAAGTAGCCCAATACAGATATGGGCAGGGTTTGGACTTTTGACATCAGCTTTCTCATTTCTCCTCTTGACAGATAAATCAAGTAAATAATGTTTATTAACTTGGCATGGAGTTTATAAAAATAATTAAGAATCTTCATTTGCTCCCAGGGATTCTTAAATTTTCACTTACCTTTTAAAAGTTCTCATTGTAAGATTGTCATGTAAACAGAATATTTTCTGTCTTTACTTGGCAAGAGAATGATGATTTTTAATATGGAAGCAAATGGGGTCTTTAAAATAGAGGGGTTCAGTCCTTTGGTAGCCTTTTTCAGCCTCATGAATTGCTCATTTCACCAAATGAAATATGATCTATTTTTTTCATATGATAGAAGTATTGACTTCATTAACTGCTTTAAATCCTAACTTTAAGAGACCTGGGTAGAAACAGATATTTAGAAGATGTTTAACATAGATAAGCAAGGAAAAAATCCCCAGGCCCCAGGGTCAAAATTTTAGAGCCATGTTATTGAACAGTCAGTGTATTTCTGACATGATAGATGAGACAAAAGTTCTTTGAAAAAAAGCTGCCATGAACAATTCAGCATGAACAATAGTAATGTTAAAATGTATTTTTTTAATATAGGATTTGTTTTATTCACATTTGGCAACCAGAAGGCCAAAAAAAAAAAAAAAAAGAAAAAAGAAAGAAAGCTATTTTTATTCCATGATGCTGAGACCAAAATTCAAGTTTTCTTTAAAACTCATTGTAAATGGGGTATTTGGTAGCGGCCATGAACTACTTTAATACATATTCCATCATTCTGGGCTGTATTTTTTCCCTTGTTTTTATTCACTTTAGCATACTGAGTGATTGAAAATCCAGCTACAGCTAGCATAGGCTTCATTGTTGGAGCTGAAGCCTTAGATGTGCACTGAATGGCAAGTGGTGAACCCAGAAAACTTAATGCTGTCTAAAGGAAGAGAAGGGCCAGGGTAGTTGGGTGAATACTTAATTCCTTATATCTGTTTTATGGCTCTAGTCAGCCAGGAAACACAAATTTCCGAGTGAAAGAGTTACATGGTCTTTCCAAGAACTCTCTTGCAAAAGAAAAGTTTGGCTTCTATGAAAAGTGTCAGAAATGAAGGAAAAGTAGGAAATAAGAAAAAAGATATTGTGTAGGATTCTCAGCAGAAGAACTGCTTTTATAAAATAACATTCTTACTGGCACAACCTCCTGGCCTATAATAAAGATTAAATCCTCAAATGACAGAACATTTAATTCCCTCATGTTAGAAAAAGGGCACTGTCTAGAAAAGACTTTCAGTTGCCCAAAGCAGTAATTACTAGCACTCTGGAATGAATCAAGAAATTCTTCCCTTCTCTTTGATAAATTCTGTGACAAGAATTTAGTATCCTTCACTAAAATCTTACATGACATGCCTGTGGAACTGTAAGAAAAAAACAAATTAACCCTTCCCCAAAGAAATAAGCCTTTACAATTTTTGGATTAAATTTGCAGATTCTGTCAGTTTTTTTCCATCTGTCATTTATTGTATCCATATCTTTCCATATTTAAAAAATAGTCACTATAATTTACCACTTAACAGTAATAGTTGCTCATGTCAGCAATCAAAATTTTTCCAATGAGAGAAGGAAATGAATCTTTTGCTTTATGTTTTCAAGAATTAATACATATGGTCACCATGTTAAATGACAGTTCCAATGTTTAATATTTTATTTAAATGCTTAATGAATAACTTTGTACTTCTGCTCATTTGGGATAGCTGTGGAAAAAGAAAAGAAACATTTTATTTGATCCATTTGTGTTGAGGGATGGAAAGGCAAAAGCACCATAGCTTGGCATGGAAACCCATCTGGTTAATACAGTGGAATAATTTTCCCTTTTGGTCATCATTCTAATTATTATATTAAAACATATTGTGTTTCTTTTTCCAGTCTGGCCTCTTGTACATTCACAAAGATACAACTGAAAAATTGAAAGATTCCGCTTAGGAAGAATTTGACCTCTTTCTACCAGTTTCTTTAGTCCTGGAGTTTAATATGGATTTTTCACACAGAAATATAAAAGTTTATTTGTTAATGTGTCTCCCCTCATTCTTCATTGTCTCTCTTCCTTGATCACATTTTTCATGTCTTTTCCTTATGTTACCAAAGTATTTTTATTAATGCAGCACACTTTTTATATGTGTTATAATGGAGCAGGCTATGCGCATTTGTCCTTGTTAAGAGGAGACCCGCATTGCTTTGACAAAAGTGTCTCCCTTGTGTATGGGAGTTTATGTTCAAATTTAAGCTTTATTTTTTTTTCTAATTTATTTAGTACTTGAGAATTACCATGTCAGAGCTGTACTCTATACAAAAACATATGGCCATCCATAGCAGAAGACGTAGATCCAACCAGGTGAAGTTATAAACAATGCAGCTTTGTGAATCTCAAGCTGGCTATCATTTTTTTTTTCCTGTTACAGTTTCCTCAGCAATGTCATTATGGATGAAAATGAACATGTAAATTATGTAGATTATGCAAATGTAAATTATTGTCAGAATAATAATTTAATATCTTTTAGAAGAGTTCCAGGCATAAACAGACACAATCTTTTATGTCTGCACTACATTATAGGTCCCATTTTAACTGGAACACTAAAGCTGGTCCTTTTGATGCTCAGTTTTTTCAGTCAGTCAAACCTTTTTACCTTAATTAACGTTTTGGGATTAAAAATTGTTTTAAATAAGGCAGAAGGGGAGTTTGAATCTGGATCTTTTGACATTACAACTTCATTATCAACATAAAAAATATGCTTTACAACAGCCACTCTGAGACAACACAAAGAGAAACATATATTTTCTTTTCTTTTTCATGATAAAGCTCAAATTTCAGTCAGACTGGGATCACAATATAGTTTTGACAAAAAAACACAAAAGATTTTGTATTCATTATAGTACAGAATAAAAGAATTTAATGAAACCTCAAAATTTACCATGAAATGGAGCTGTTGTCTTCACCGTTGTTACTTATGATCCTTCTAATCAGTTTTTCCCATTGACTTCAGGATAATATGGTAAAGGTCTGTCATCAGTAGATTCATTCCATCCTCTTGACTTACATACCACACTACAGCATGAACAATATTTTGACTATTCTTGGCTTTTATCTTTGGTGGTGGTAGACTTGCTACCCCTACAAAAATACTTGTATTAAAATACTGATGCCTTTAACTCTTGTGAACTTTGGTTGTATCCAGTATAAATAAACTGAGAATTAAACGAAAACCTTCCATTTTTAGGCAAGTTCAGCCATGTTATTTTTTTGAGGCACATGTCTTACACAACAGTTACGGTCTAAGAAAAGCTGGTAGCTCTCTGCTTTTTCCTAATTGACAGATATGAGATCAGAGCTGAGGCCTAGACAGACTGATGGCTTAATGTATTCAGGTTGTAAGAAATAAGATATTTTCACTTTGCTCAGATATTCATATATAAAATCCTCCTTACTTATATGAAGGGTTAATGAAGATTGGGTTTCAGCAGGAAGAAGGAAGCCTTTCCATATAACACTAACAAGATTTTCTTTTGATACAAATACATTTAATCACCCAACATACAACAAGTATAAGCATTCAAATTAACGGTGTTCAGCCAAATGTAACATCACAAACACTGAAAGGCTTGAGTTACACATTCTTTCAGAAAGGATAAAACCATTATTTTTGCTAACTTTACAATTGAAAATTGTTAGTGTCTGTGTTTAGGTGCCAACAAGTGCACTTGGGCGCCTCTTGTCTGATCAAGACTGTTGCCTTCTGTGTCCTTCAGGAAAAGAGAACCGCCAAACACCACAAAAGGTGACATTTGAGCAGACAGGGTGCTGAGCTGAGCCCATTAATCTCTTATTAATCACTCTGACATTTTAAAGGATGATTTTCTTGAGCAGGGGGAAAAGAAAAATTCTCCCAATAGCTTACTAGATATTGTGAGGACTGGAAACAGGATGGGTAGTCAGAGGCCATTGATAGATTGAATTTTCTGTTACCCAGGAATACAATAAACAAATGTGTTTCATCCTGGGAATGTCTACCTGGAGAAGAGTTGCCAAGACCCAGTCATTCACTACGCCCTTTGGCTTCTTTGGATTGGGATCAAGCTCCCAAGATAATTCCAAATTTTGGACAGCTATCTGAACCATATTTCCTTATCACTTTTTGGTACATGCACTTTTTCTCATCACTAAGCTTTTTAAAATATGTCTGGACAGATTGGTTAACTGTTTGCTCCTGCATTTCACATGAGCTTTAAGTTTATCGACCAAAACTGTTTATTGCTTGAATCTGTTGTGTAACCAGCCATTATTACCGTTTGACAATATTTTCTCATTATATTTACATTCACTTGCATTCACACCTGCACAGAATACATTCAGGTACACTTTCAGAAGTGATCATGATAGGGTGTTCCTGTGGGAGGAAGGTAGTACTGTCTTAACTGTCATCACATTTGTTCCTCGGGTACATTTATTTGTTGGCTTTTGTGTTTGGCACAGGAAAAGGACTGCGACCTTACTGATCAGGAATCACATAAAACTTCTTTGTATCAATGCTTGGGAAGTAAATACATTAGTTCTGTCATAATTTTTTTTCTCCAGCTTACTTTTGAAAATTCTGTTTCTCCTAGTCACAGTCAAAATCACATCAAAAGCTCCTCTTTTTTTTCTTCTTGTCACTACATAGCGCCCTAAAAAAGGGTGTTTTACCACTTACTGCTCTGCTGACAACAAATTGTATGGGGCCTAAGACAGAATTTAAACATGGACACTGATGGATATAATCATTACAGACATCTCTGTAAATGTTTTCTGTGATTCTAATGGCTGTAAGGCAATCTTTCCTAGAGGCAATGGCAGGATTGTTTGATTAATTTTAAAATTATTATTATTATTTTATTTTCTGTAAGTCTTGAGCATTTACTTTTACTTCTAGCAACTATTGGAGCAATCCATAAATTGCTGATTTTAACAATATGATGGTTTAAAGCCTTTTCTTTCCTTCCTTTGCAGTTCCAGAGAACTACAAACAAATAGTATCACATGTAAGATTACCTTTCTACCAGCCCTCAGGATTCATACAGCTCTGCTATACTCATGATGTCTGCATCATTAGATATATATATAGATATATATATATATAAAATGTGTAGGATAAGTTCTCCAGTAATTCCCAAATTCCCATACAAGTTCATCCAGTCCTGACAGCATTGCAGCTCCTCCTGTCAGGTTTTGTTTTCAGGAGGTGTTTCCAGATGTTATAAAATTCCAGTATAAATTCTTTATGTGTAGAAGTCATCTTTACAAAAAAAAAAAAAACCCCAACAAATCAACAAACAAACCCCCCCCCCCAAACACCAACTTAAATATTTTCTCTAGCAGAGCAAAGAAAGTTTACATTTTGTCTGAGTCTACCTGATGTGTTTTGGAGTGTTCTTACAGTAGACATGTGTATGTAATGTTAAAAAAAATTCAACCGCAAAAATGTTAATGTTTATGATATTTATTAATTTTTCTTTCCAATATCTTCTGAAAATATAACCCATAGCAATTTAAACCAAAGTGATTTGCTTAACATTTCAGATTCAAACAATATAAGGACTACCTAGACTCTGTAATGTTAGGGGGTTTTATCGCCAATAGTTTTGAATATTGTTATTGCTCTAAGTATCATATATCATATTAAGAGCTCTAAATATTTTGCATCATTTTACCTTTCATCAACAACTGTTCCAAATTGGTCAGTTGAAGTTCATATTGTGTAGCTCAGATGTTCCATATCTGTTGCCCATATTCCTTAGTTTTGTGGTATGTATTTGAAAAGGACAAACTATTCCTCACTCTGATTGCTGTATCTTCATGGTCATCCAGTCCCAAAGAAATTTAGTTTAGAAATGAGCTTTTAAATTTCCTGCAAATAACTGGTGAAGAAATTTTACAAATCTAGACATAATTAAGAGTTTTAAAAATTCTCAGGTTTATTCAAAAGTCAGCTGAAAAATACATGGTATTATTTTCCTTGGAAATAGCAGTGTGATTGTTTTCTAAACTAAGTATTAAATACAGAGTAAAGAAATGCATGTAAATTAGTGGATCAAAACTGAAATGAAATTTTACAACACAGTAGTAAAAACGCTTCTACTATACTATTGATAAAGATCCTGTCACTGCCTGTGTTCTCTTTTACAGTTTTTTTTCTTCACCTTCATGGATTCTTTGCACTACAGATTAGTACCTATGGTATCTAAACATCATTGCCATCATCATAATTATTATTATTATTATTAGTGAGAACAAAATTTGTGTAATTGTGTTTTTTAATATATATACATATGTATGTGTATATATATATATATATATATACATACATATATATGTAATAGATGTACATTCTTGTAAAGAAAGTGCTGAAGCAACTCAGGCCATAAAATGCCTTGAATATAAAACTACAACCTGAACATGATTTGAAATGAAATGGAATCTACTGTAGCAGCTGTGATTCTAGGGAATATGCCACATTCTACATCAGTCAGGATTCTTGAGTCTCTGAAATATCCACGTCTGGATAGATTGTCTTGCAGCTGGTTGAGTGAGGAGTTAAAGGGCCATTACATTGTTAGTTATTATGGAGCAGTCTTGTACCTTGTCCAGGCTGACAGAAGATTTATGGAGATTCTGGTCAAAACAGAGATGAGTTTAACAATGTATACTGTTCTAGTACTCACTGACTAACCCTTGACATGCAAAGAAGTGGTAAAGTGGCTTACAGGCTCCTGAATCTTTTTTCTCTATCTTTCTTTCAGTGAAGTTGGCTGTTGCTCATGCTGCTCTGTTGTGGCAGTGGTTATATGAGTGATATGGGGGGTTACTGATAAAGTTCTTTACTGTCTACATATTGCTGTGACTTGATTTAGCACTGTTTCAGCTTGTCGTTCTATGTAGATATTGAAAATAAACTGAGGAGAAATTAATAGTTTTGAAGCCCCACAAATAGCATTGTTATTAAGAGTATTTTTTAGGTTATGCAAAGGACTGCCACCAAAGTCCTTGTTTTTGCTAGATGCTGGATAAACAAAGAGGTGTCAATCATCAGTAGCCAAGGAGCTCACAATCCAAATAAAGCAGGGGTAGGGCGGGGTAGAGGTATGAGACAAAAGCTGTGTGAACAATGTGATATTTGGGATAAATGTCATTTCCACAGTTCTTGGCTTCTGTGACTGCCCACACAGTTTGAGGAGTCCATTGGTGGAGGTAGTTTCCTGTTGCTACTTACAGGGTGTACCTCTTCAGGAAGGACTCGTAATTTTAGAGGTCTACTCTCACTGCAGAGGTCCAAGATGTTGGGAACGGATATCAGTCCTTTGCCCACTGATGGGTGGAGGATATTCATCAGTCTCCTAGGTGGTGTCATTTGTGTGTCCTGGCTTGACTCCAGACTATGCTGTGCCTAAAAGGTTAATTTCTACCAGATGAGAATGTCCTTGGCCTTTGACTAGCTTCTCCGTGGACTTGCTCGTGGGAAACTTGATACTGGGCGGTAGTTGGCTAGAATCAACTTATCCAGGGTGGGTTTCCTTTCTGTGGATAAACAGAACATGTGTATATCCAGGAATAGGAGCTTGGCATCTTCTGCCAGTGTTCAATTAACTTAGGGTGGTCAAAGGTGATTTTTTTCATTACAGAGGTTCAGTACTCTACATAAGCAATATTTGTATTTTCCAGCCTATCAGTAACTAATGCATACCTTTGGCTGCAGTATTTCAGCTGACTTATCTAGTTGACTGTTTATATGAATTTGTACTATTCATTTTTCTATCAAGAAGCATGGGTTAAAGTACTATGCAACCTATTTCTGCACCCTGCTTTGATCCTGCAATATCTGTGTATGATGAATTTAAGTTCATGAACGCTGATACTTCTACTGCAGTTGTATCTCTTTCAGTGTCAGTGAAATCTCTTGTCTTCACTCATTCTCTTGTAGAAGAATCTTTAGTTTTGTTTAACAAGTGTATTTGACAGCATATGCAGCTAAAATGCAGGTTCTGATTGGTTTTTTGTAACTGTTAAGGATGAGAATACCTGATCGCTGCTTCAGCCTGTTGACAACTGTACTTGCAGAATTGACTTAGTGTTAAGGATGCGGTTTAGTTTATCTATATGCTTGATTCATGTACATACTAATACCAAGAATTATGGAATTTTGGCTCTTAAAATGAGTTTCACTTAACTGTGATGAACAGTGAGTCTTGAACTTAGATTAAGTTTTCAGCACTAGCTTTCCCTAAACAACGGAACAGTTGAAACACAGGAAGCTGTACTGAAGGGACCACTACTGTACTAGTATAGTAATCTTGCTCTCACATCTTAAATGTGTCAAAGCAAATTGAGCTGCTAAAAGCTGTAGCCTTTTATAGGCTTTCAACTTATAGCTTCTTATAGCTTCTTGTACTAGTGGTGCTTTACATCTGGCAATCCCCATTGTGAAAGATGATGATTATCTAGTATAACGTTTATACTTCACTAGTCCTGCTGCTCTATACCAATCCTATACAGGGAGGTTTGGTAACATAAAGAGTTGATAACTCAAGGCAGAGAATTTATGTCTAGTGTTATCTATATTTTTATGGCCACAGATGTTTTAGTTGATAGTACCATTAGTTATGACAGTAAAATCATGTTATTTCTGTGCTACTATTATTGCGCTATTGAATAACTTATTTAAGGGTAAATCAAAGAAACCATATTAAATTTTTCCAGCATTATAGAAGATTATCTTATCTCTCTGTGAAAAAGACTCATCATATATTAAAATTATACTTTAAATGCTATTATATTTGAAAATTGAAAGGACCGAGATTCAAATAATGTTTTTTCATTACCCTGAGTCTGGAATTCTGAATCGTTTTTTCAAAAGGTTAGATCTGAGGTCAGTACCTGAGTTTTGTTCCCATATGTGCTTTCTATTTGCTTTCAGTGGACATTTGCTTGAATAAGAAGTAAAAGCTGTGAACAGAGTTTAGTGGATATTGTCCACCACAACTCAATAGAAAATGTCTTATTTCTTTCTGAGATTTGAATCTCCTAAATGCTTGTTAGAGCACATGCTGCTAGGAGTCTTTTTTGTTTGCTTTCTCATAAACATGCTTTAAGGAATGGATTATTGTTGGAGTGTAAATTTCTGATTTACCAAAATATCAATTCTTATGTCCATCCTTCAAAAAGGATCCAAGTTTGAAGGATTCATACTTTTGCTTGCTTCCACTTTAATATTCATTATTATAACACTCCCTGTTTGACATACACTTTACATTATTTTAATCTTCACACTTGTGGTAGTTTCATTGTAAAAAAGAAGTTCCTAATGTCCCCCAAACATTTTTCAAACATTACCACCATAATGACAAACAAAACAAAACAACCTTTAAGCATTCTTTTGGTGCAGACACAGCCGTTCTGCCTATTACTTTTATTTCAGCCTCTAGGTAAATGTTGGCTTTAAAATCTGTCATAGTCTGATTGATCACTTTCCAGGAAAACAGGATTCAAGTAATTTTTAAAGTAGATTCATAATGGATTAACCAGAGTTGCCACATAAAGAAGAAAGGTTTTATTCCTTTTTAATGTCAGAGGAGCTGATACGCTCTGTTTAGCAGCAAAACCTCCTGAATAGCTCAAGCATTCCCTAACTACACAATCACAAAAACTAGATGTAAAACAGAAAGGACAATTTCAGTCCAAGATGTAGTAATCTCTTGTTCTAAACTGCTGGATTAATACAAGTGAAATATTTTTAAAAACTAGGTCTCAGTAGACATCAGAAGTACAATCCTCTAGAAATGCAGCACGTAATATTAAGTAAAAATGAAGGTGAAAACCTGACTTCATTGAAGTCAGTGGAGATTTCACTGTTGACTTCCAGGGTCTGAAATATTGCACAGTTTTAGAAGTGTAATTTTTTGAGGTTACAGTTTAACCGAAGTGGGATTGATTCAATAGTTGGCAAGAAGATACCCTGATTTGGTGTTGAGGATTTTTTTTAACATCTAGAAAAAATAAATCTTGTCTGTCCTAAAAATAGTGTTGAAGACCATCAGTTTAGATATCTTGGTATTTATTTAACGTTTTTCCCTTAAAAAATGGCTGAATGTGGTTACTTCAGAACCATATGCTGTGAATCGTATGTATGTTTTCCTCTATAATTGCATCCTGCTAAGTTGTATCATAAATGTAAAGGAATTAATACTCTCAATAAATAAAAATAATGCTTTGAAAAAAGAAAGAATGAAAGTATGACAACGTATGTTACTCCTGTTAAAAATACTAAGAAAATGGTAAGGAACTGCTTTCTGGAAAATGGTCCCCTTTATCGCACCTCATTTTGGATATCTCAGCTCTATAAGTAATATTTGAAAATGTTCTCCAATAACTTTTAATAAAACACTGAACTAAATCAGTTTGCAAAGAACCACTCAAACATTGAAGTTAACTTACAGAAAATAGTATTTTCTGGTAATGTCTACTGGTATTCCCATTGTACATTAAAGGGAAAGAGAGTTAATATTTTCTTTTAAGCCCCATGTATTTAGCCATTCTTCAAATAATTTAGAGTCTAAGATGCAGTGAGTGCTTGGTAAAAAGGCCCTGTTTGCATATAATATGATGTAGCGGCCAAATAAATGAGACAAACTTTTTCAGTGAGACTTGCTTCCAGAAGGAGTAAAGCCCATCTCAAGGACAATGTTATTCTCAGGAACCTAGCATCTCTGCTGTGACAGCTTACTGTACCAGTTTCTTAGTATGGCCTGTTTTCCTGAAGTTCATTGACATTGTTGGTAATTAATTGGAGACCAGTGTTTTTTCCAGGGATGAGATAGACACTTTCTGCCCCTGCACCTCAGCCTTACATTATAACCACATTTTAGCTTAAAATTAGCAGCTCCTCTTTGCTATTCAAAGTAGGATAACTCCTCTTATTATTCTATGTAAGTCTGCGATGTTAAGAGTAAATTATTCTGCAAGTAATTCAATGGGATGTGTGGAGATACGTGCTGTCATCAGCTGAGGTAGGAGTGATTCTATCACTGCTTCAGAGACAACCTAGTGTCAGATAACTGTGCTGTAGGTTGACTTCCAGAAAAAAAAAAAAACATTGATGTGGACAGATTTTGAAGATATTATCATATTCTTTTGCCAGGTTACTGTGCTCTGCAATTTAAATGTTGTATTTAGCCTTTAAAGAAAATACAGTATAAATAAATGATGTAGAGTCAGATAATGAAAACAGTTTATTGAAGCTCTATATGCTTTTGCAATATTACAATGCAGCAATTTTCATATTTTGCAATGGTGCATTGCCCTTTATGTATCACTTACACTAATGTAGACAGTTGTAATTCCATTTCTTTAGAACAAATATGAAAACAGAGCAGATGAATGACACCCTATTTGTTCTTACCATTGTTGGATAGCCATCATTATAATCTTTAAAGTTATGATGTGGTTCTAAAAGTCAAAGAAAAATAGAGGTTATGACAATAGTTACATCTGATAATCTGAACACTTTTGTGCCTGCCACAAGTTAGGATTCCTATGCATTTACAGTTCGACTTCATTTTCTGTTTCATGAAGGAAATTATTTCAGTTGTGGATTTGCTGTTTCAACTTTTTGCTCAGGGTGTTCATAATATAAAATAGAAATCCTCTGTATGTTTAAGGTTTGTCATAAGAATGAAAACATTGTGGTGTTCTGGAGATTTGCAGTTGTGCACAAATTAAAATATGTTTCTCAACCTTTTCTGGTACTCAATGAAACCATGATTTTTTTTTTTTTTTTTTTTTTTTGGTGTGCTGTAAGGATTGTTTCTAAAAAGTTGTTTTATAGGGACCCATAGTATCATCTGCCTGTTCAAAAGATAAAATCAAAAAGCTTATTCACAGTATTTTCCATGATCTGTTTCCCAGCCTTCAGTTTACGAAGGGAATTTCCTTTAAAAAATACTTTTCTGTCTTGCAGTTCAATTTCCTGTAGTACTGATCATGTTGAGAATCACAAGCAAAGTATTCTCTGAAAGTTTGTGGATCGTGATATGCAACCTAAGCTGGGAGGGGTAGAGGAAAAGGAGGGAGGGTGAAGGTTCCTTCCGTTCTTAAAAGTAATTGTCCTGATGTGATGGAAATTGCAGTCACCTGCCTAGAAGTGGAAAATCTTGAGCTATAAGGAAATTCACAGCAGCATCACTTCATTATAGTTCCTAGCAACCTCATGCTGGACAGCAGCTTTGATGGGACTGATAAACACAGGGTTATTGAAACAACAGACGTGCTTGGGGGACCATAGTTACAAACTTTAAAGAGCTTCTTGGTAAAGCTACTGCATAAAAAATGTATGTTCTTTCAAATTGTACTTGGAGCAGAATTTTGGGACTTAGGAACATGTAGCTGTAAATTTTTTCAGAGATGTCAAATGAGTTAATTCTAGTGCTGTGTGAGTAGAAATGAGATCAGATTTCAACCCTGTGTTTTATTAAATTTTTATTTTCAATTTACCAAAAAATTTGTGTTAATCACTGCTGTTCTTGTGGTTACCATGGCTGAATATTTAAAGCAACTGGTCTTCATTACTCAGCGCATTTCAAACTGAGCCATTAACTTGCCTCCATCTTAATTGCCCATTTAAAAAATTACTTGCCTTATAGTGCTGCAGTTCTACAGTTATTTTTATATGTTTTATCTGGGTGTCCTACATTCTTTTCCCTAAAATTGTATACAATATGCTGCAAATACAGTCTTTTGGTTTTTAAATGTAAAGAAGAATTCTTCTTACCATGTAAACATTCAAAATACCAGACAAGCAAAAATGATGGGTGTTTCTTTTTACCAATATCAGTGCATCTCTCTCCTTTGTTCTCCTAATTATTTCTCAGAAACATCTGGTAACTTTCTGCCTAACTGTCAAATTTCTATTTCTGTTTTATTAGCTGAACACCTGCATGCCAGCTGAGTATGTACAGACATTCCTGAATATCAGGAGTGTTATTGCCTGCCTGTCTTGTAACAAGCTTGCAGTGTGATAGCAGAGTAAGATTATCATTACTCCCATGTTATTAATTTACAGATAAAAAAAAAAATCTCATAAATCCTACTACTTAAGGAACTAGCTTATTAAATCACTAGTTTATTAAATCCCTGATACTTTAGTGCACTACAAGTAAAATATGGTATTTACACTGATAAGTACAGTGTGTTCCTGCTTATCTTCTTTATTCTCTTAATATCACTTTGTGAAAAGCTATTTTGGCTGTTTTTCTGGATGATTAGCTAGCCCAGGATAAGCTTCAGTCAAAAGCTGGCAATTTAAAGTGAGCTCAAAAATCCATATAGAAATAGAAAACTTAGTTCAAAATCATGTCCGGCCAGTGGCTTAAGATTAGCCACAATGTGAACTAAAATCTACAAAGAGGATGAGTCAAATAACACTTTTATCAAGTTATGTACCATTTTAAAAATAATAACCGTAACACTAGAAAGAACTTTGTGCTAAAATGTTCATAAACCAATTTAAAAAGAGGTAGTAATTAAAAAAAAAATACTAGAAAAGGCCTTGTGTGCTTGTGAGATTTTGTGTTCTAGCTGTATCGGTTGAGCTAATAAAAGATATTGCCTCTCTTTCTGATTCCTGCTGCATGCAGTAATTACCGTTCCATGTTTTACATTGTTATTCTAAGAGCACCTAATAATGGAAGGCCTTTGAATCTCACTAGAATAATAGAAATCTCTTTTGTTACAGTCCTCTGGTTCGTCAAATGGGATTGCTAGCATTTCCAATTGAGCTTTACCTGGCTGACTGTTTCACGTGTGTGCTCAGTGAAAGTTTTTTATCATGCCACAGTCCTGCTATTTGACAGCAATCTCCCAAGCTATTGCCTGCTCTCTCCGTTAGCTCTACCTTACATACCTCCTTCTGCATCTCTCGTGTCCCAGTTGCCTTTCTTCAAGACTCACAACCCATTCCCACAGTCCTCTGACTATTTTCCTTTTTAATCACCTGTTGGTGATTACTCTGAACTGGGTTACTTATGGATGTGAATTCTGGCAGTCCACTCTTGGCTGTCTTTGCTAATTCTAGTCTGAAATCTGAGTTCTGATTGTCAGTGGGGGGGTTTCTCTCCCTTGATGTCATCTGAAGTCACCCAGCTAGAAGCTCTCTAGTGCCTTATTTGTCTTTTGTGTTTAATAATTTGTCTTTTGTGTCTTTTCTTTGTCTTACTTTCTCCTGCATTATTTGTCATCTTGGATTGCATGACTAGGGATGTTATAGAGTACAGCAAAACTCATTGGGCAGAAGCAGCCTAAGTGAGATGGGACATGGTCAAGTCATGGGTGATGAAGTAGGGTTTTTAAAGGGAGAATGTAAACCAAACAGCAAGAGAAGAGCTGCTGAATATCAGACATTATCCTGCAGATGAAACCAGAGGAGATTCAAATGAGACTGGAAAACTTCAGCATGAACATCTCTGTAAGAAAGAGGTGGGCCTAAGTAAGAGAATGGCCTTGATGGCTGACCAGATTTTTAATGGTTCTCATTCTTCTGATTCCAAGGCACAGTGATGAAGAGGAAGGTGATAAGACAGAAGGGCTGTTTTGTGCAGGGAATGAATGATAGAAAATACAGAACACTCAGCTGCTCAGAGTAATCAGAAACTCATATTGGAAAAATCTTATACACCAGAGGGTTAAGTCTGAGACTATAATTCTTAGAAAACATGTTAGAATTCATATGAAAAAGCTTTAAGGACTTCATTTTAATTGACCTTGGATACACACCAGGTCATGGCCTTTTAGGGAATTAGAACCAGAGTGTTCATCAGGGAACAATACAAGTTTAGAAGGTCAAGAACTTATTCCTAACCATAAGTGCAAATGTTCTTGTGCGTGTTTAATATGAACCGGGAAATACTTTGCAACATGTTGGTCTGGAAGAAATTGGAGCAGAAGCTTTAATATGTATTTTTTTATATTAAATATGATATTTTGAATATATTGTTTAGTACCTTTTAAAGTCATGAGAAAAAGTATAAAGTGCCAAACATAGCTATAACCACATGCTTTTTGTAATAATGAGATCAATAAAGAGCTGAGGCAAAGCCCTTCCTGATGTGTTGTTGAAAATTTAATTGTGAAGACATTGGTTCTAACTAACTTGTTTTACCAAAACAGGAAAGGGGAGTGGGTGCAAAGAGTTTCCCACGTTAAATTTAGGAACAGTCAAAATAAAACAAATGCTAAAATTATCCAATTTACTCCAGGCTTTGTTAGGAAGAATGGGCAAGTAATTGTCAATTATGGAGTGGGATTGGAATGCAGGTTGTAGAGCGATAATTAATTGAGAGATATTTCATTTTGATTAGTGTGGCTTGAAAAATTGCCATCTGAAGTGGTTTCAGGCCTGCAGGGCGGTCTGCTGATGAAGGACAAGGGACTGGCATGCAGCACTTTAATGGGCTTATGATGGAATTAGAATCTATTACTGAAAATAAAATAAAGGATTGAGGAGAAAGAAAGTATAGGTTTATGATCAAGAGTTAGATCTCTTTACTGGGAAACCTGGGATTGTTCCCAGCTTGTGTCATGTAGTTCCTGTGTGGCCTCTGGCATGGAGTTGAGGGCTGGATTGCACTACATTACAGGGACGTTCTTGAAGAGTATAAAGCAGCTCCCCTACCAGGATGATTATATTAGTGTTCCCTTCATCACTGGTCCAGGTTGGCCATCGGGGGAAAGGGGTAGACAAGAGCATTAGTGGGTTTGCTGTTGGTACTTCTTCTTTCAATTTCAGTAGGTGGAGTTGAGCTGGGAAGTGCTCAGGCTCATCTTTGCTGAGTTTTTCCATCCTGCATGCTGACCCCCACCTCAGTTAAAGGGCTGCCAGGAGGAGCTGTGATTCAGCTAGTGCTATAGCTCTTTTTCAGGTTTTCTGTAAAGCAGCACACATGGCAGTGCATTCTTCTGTTTCATATCCCTTCCTTTCACTGTCTTTTCATAACCCAATAGAATATTTGGAAAAGGTAATACTTAACATCATCTGAGGCTTGTTTATCTAGTGCAAAAAATATTGAGATCTTTGGGAAAGAAAGACAAAGTATTATTAGTTTGCTTAAAATAAGCAATTACTAATTTAGCTGAGAGAGCCACTTTCATCTTGTTTTCATTTTGGTAAATAAATGAATTTGGGAACTGAGGCTTTGAGGAGAGGATATACCCTCTTTCCCCTATGTTCTCCCAGTGGAGGCTTCAGGATGACTTAGAGCAGGGCTCCAAAATGGAAAATGTGGTTGCTGTGAAGAGGCATCATTGGTGCAGTATGTGGAAGCCGGCTGCCTACCTTCCTGCACGAACCATTTTGCCACAAACAGATTCTTGTTCTGACACACAGCTTTCAGCAAAATCAGCCAACAACTGTTAGCCAGACATGAATGTCTTTGGCATTCAGCAAATTACTTGCACATCAGACAGTGCTGATTACAACCAGAAAACAGTATAAATATCACATTTTATATTACACTTGTAAAATTGATTCTTTCCTCTTTGAGTTAGTATGCCAAAAAAATTGTTTATTGTGTATGGAGTTCAAGGGGATAATTCTGGTTTCAGAATTATAAATAAACAAATTAATACATGTGTCAGTATCATGTTCTTTGGCTGATGCCATTTTCACTTATCACCTGTTTGCATTGTACAACTCCTTTGTTCAAATAGAGTTTTAACTTCTGCTGGATTGTGACATATGTATTGATTAAATATGAATCAAATTTTACATTTGTGTATATTTTCCATTTCTATAGCCTTTCATAGCCTTTCTAAAGACATCAATATATTTCTTGATCAAATGACATTAAGTCCCTAATCTTTATAAAGTATTTCATTTGAATAGTGCTTACAAGGAAAATCCTTTGAAAAGTTCAAATCAATACTTGATTTGCCTAGGTGATGGTATTTTTCAACCTGAACTGTTTGGTAAATCTTTAAATAAATTAATCTGAAAAAGAAGAATGAGGCACAGTATTGCTTTGCAGCCACTTGGAATAGGATGGTTTAGAACTTTTTTATCTTTAATCTCAAATAATGTTTTGAGATGAAATTCACATACATTATCAGAACATGAATACCAGTACTTAGTTTCCAATTGAACAACCACGTTTGACCTCAGAATTCCTTCTTTTTATCCTTTTGGCTTGAACCATGGTTTGAAAAAGGAACTATTTGCAAAAGGACGATGTCAAAAACTCTTCCTTTCTTCTAGATGACTTCAAAATCTCCACAATATCTCATTAGAAAAAGTAGAATTTAACTCTACTGATTTTAAAATTTGTGTTATGAAAATACAAACTCAGTTGCAATTGCACATGTGATTAGCATAACTAGTTTGAGTTTCCAGGAACATTGTGTATGGATAAAACTACTACGTTGTTAGTAGTGTTTGAATGGTTAAGTCTGTTAAGTTTTTGCATCTAGTTGGAATGGCAACACAGGTTTTATGGCTGCACAGTGCCTGAAACAACATACTCTCTAAGCACAACTGTACAAAGTATCATTTATTGTTTTTATTTAAAATGCTTAGGAGCTAAATTTAGTTCAAAACAACATCAACAAATAAAGCAAGGGAAGATAAATCCTGATGCTTCTTGTGTTCTTTTCCTCATAGCTAGTACTTTTTCTGGATTGAGGCTTCTGAAAGTTCTTGAAAGTCAAAAAAGTAGAAAGAAAAGGAGGAACAGCCACTTTGATAAGTAAAGTAGCTTTCAGAAATGACCATTATTGATAATTTTTTTTCTGATCCCAGAACAGAAGGAAAAGCTTGAAAATTAAGAAAATTAAATGTAAACCGCATCAATTTATATATTCCATCCTTCCTGTTTTCCTTAGCAATTGTAGAGCTATTGGGAAAATTCACACTTTTTCAAAGGGCTGAGAGTTATGTAAATTAGCATATGAATAATCAGGTGAAAGATAATTGCAGCTGACAAGATCAACATCCTGCCATAGATTTTTTCATGCCTGTAGTTGAAAACATGAGAAATGGGAAAGTACATCTACCGCTTCAAAAGTCAAGACATCCTTTAAAGCTCTTCTCTGCCTTTGAAAGGAAAATCTTCTGAATTCCTGAAGTAACACACGTCTTAAACCATATGAACCACTTTCTGTGCTGACAGAATTTAGTTAAAGCTCATTATGTAAAAAGGTGCTATAAGGAAACTTTATAGAGTGAATGCTCTTTATAAACTGGAAGCTAAGGTTCAGCCAGTTTTCATTTAATCTCCAATGTTGCCTGCAGCAGTCAAGTAAATTTCATAACAGTCTCCCTCCACCCCAAATGAAAACCATGTGCCTGCTTCATTTTTTACTCCTTTCCTAGTCCCTCCATTCAAATCTCTCCTCAGTGCTTTAGAAAACCTTGCAAGTGTTGATGGAATCGAGATAGTAGAGTCAACTCTGGTTTTTGTTAATTAGGCCCCATTAACACAAGTACTGTCCTTCATAAAGAAGTTGAATTGCAGTCAAATTGTCATGGGTGTATGGCAATGAGAAGTGTTAAAAAGCATGTATGTACATTGTCTGTTCAGAAGTTTCCAAAATTAGGATTTTTATTCTCCATAGTGAAATTAACTTAAGCAGGAAAGCAAATAGGCAAAGCACTGTGATTTGATAAATACTTATTTTATTGAAATTGATCTTTTTCTCATAGAATATTTGAATGTCAACATATTTAGAAATAATGTATTCATTGCTTATTGTTCAAGTAATTTCATATTATTTTCCTCCTGATTTACGTCATTTGAGACTTCTCTTCTAAGAGGAAAGCATTTCCTGAACAACCATAGACTTTCTACATGACCTTATCATGTTAGCACATAAAACTATCAGCAGGCATAAGCATAATCAGAAGTTATGGGGATGTCTGCCCTTCTTCTAGATCCTCGTTCTGTCCCTCAGAGAGTGCCACCTTAGTTAGAATCATAGAATAACTTGAGTTGGAAGGGACCCACAAGGATCATCAAACTCCAAGTCCTGGCTCTGCACAGGACATCCCAAGAGTCACACCATGTGCTGAAGAGCATTGTCCAAACACTTCTTGAACTCTGTAAAGTTTGGTGCTCCCTGGGGAGCCTGTTCCAGTGCCCAACCACCCTCTGGGTGAAAAACCTTTTCCTAATATCCAACCTACACCTCCCTGACAAAACTTCTTGCCATTTCTTTGGGTTCACTACAGGTGCCTGCCTCTCTGCTTCTCCTCATGAGAAAGATGTAGCTTGCTATAAAGTCTCCCTTCAGCCTCCTCTTCTCCAAATTAAACAGTATAAATGACATCAGAAGCTCCTTTTATGGTTTTATGGTTTCCCCACTACACCATCCCCTATCTTCATATCCTCCTTTGGATACTCTCTAACAGCTTTGTATCTTTCTTATATTGTGGTACCCAAAACTGCCTCCAGCACTCAAGGTGAGGCTGCCCCAGTACAGAGGAGAGCGGGACAAGCCCCTCCCTTCCCCAACTGGCAATACTGTGCCTGATGCACTCCAGGACAAAGATGGCTCTCCTGGCTGCCAGGCACTGCTGACTCATAACCAATTTGCCATCAACCAGGACCCCAGGTCCCTTTCCTTGGGGCCTCTCATTCCTCCCTTTCCTCTAGCCTCTCATTCCCCAGTCTGTCCATACATTCAGGGTTGCCCCATCTGAGGTGCAGAATCCAGCACTTGTGTTTGTTCATATGGTTGCAGTTTCCCAGCCCTCTAATTTGTCCTGGTCTCTCTGCAGGGTCAATAGCTCCTCCCAATTTAATATCATCAGCCAACTTAGTATCCTTTCTAGTCCTGTGTCTGGGTCATTTATGAAGATGTTGAAGAGCAGAGGGCCAAGGATGGAGCCCCACTAGTGACAGGTCTCCAGTCTCATGTCACCCCATTCACTGTAACCCTTCGTGCCTGACCCATGAGCCAGCTGCTCACACACCGCATGTCATGGCCAACCACTGGCAGCGGACCTCATCATTTCAGTGCTGCAGAAGGACACAGATCTTTTATTGACTTTTCCGATTGCTGAGGGAACAAATACTGAGAATGATGGCTCCACTAATCCTTTTTTAAGGCTGAAATGCAGCTTTAAAGTGCATTGTACATAAAACTACGTATCTGAAACACTGCATACAAGGATACACAATTAGCTATATATAAAATCTCAAGTATATAAGAGAAAAAATATCAAGAAATTTTTAAGAGTATTCCAGAAACAATTTTATGTCTGCTAGGATCTATTAATCAACCAGTGTATTTAGAAATGGTGGAGTTGAACTCTTCCACTCAGATTGACAACATCTTGATGAGAAAACCACACATATTTGCCTTTCATTATGACCAGAGTTTAAAACAAGACACCAAAAATCACTTCGTGCCATGAGGACCATGCACCTAATGCTATGTCTGCTGTCATATCTCTAGTGATGGGAGGAGGATTCTTCCATCATCATTAAGTAAAACTAAAAAGAATTCTTACTTTGAGATACCAGTGCATAGAAGCAGAAGATAGGATTGTGAAGCATTTAGGGTTTCTTTAGTGATATTCAAAGATTAAGAAAAATGTTAAAAATAGAAGCTCCTATTCTGAAGCTTCCATTCAGTATCACAATAAAGGGAAGTTAAAGTTAATAGGGATAATTTTTTAAAATTAGAATTATTTTTCTTAAGTGTTAAGTGTGAATTATGCTATTGATTTTTGAGTTGAAGCTTGAGTACTTTTTTTTTTATCGCTTTTCTTCCTTGACAGCATTATCGATAGTAATTTTAATTGCCGATTTCTAGACTTCTGTCCTTACATGTGATAGATAGTTTTGTTAATCTTTGTGATGATTTTGGGAAACACTTTGGAGACATATTTATGAAGTTAAAGGGAAAGCTAACTGATCTCTATTGTCATTTGATCACAAGCATCGAATTTTAACATATGGTTCTCCTGTTCTCAAATTAATTTGCGAATCTTGGCATTAAAGAGCAAAAGAAAAATACACTTCTAAAGTCATCTCAGTACTGCACAGTAGCATGAGGTTGCTGAACTATTGTGTGTTGTGTGTTTTACTCATAAATACCTGATTTCAAAATATAGCAATAACATTTTTCTGGACCATAATCCATCAAAACCAATAGTGTTTTGTAAATTTGTAAAATAAAACTGTCCATTTATACTGGTATAAAAAGAAGACTTTTATTGCTGTCAAGTTCAAGTAATTTACTATGAGAACAAGAACTGGACTAAGAAGAAGTTCTGGAGGGGTTTCTGTGTTCACTCTATTTGCATCTCAATTCTGTGGTTACACATATTTTCTAAGATACAATAGATGGTTTTAAAGCACTAAATATTTTCAAGCCTGTTATTTTATTTCAAATTTGAAATATCAGTTGTTTCTGAACTTAAAACCAGTTTCAAACTCTGACAGCTTTTGCAAACAGAAAAGTTTCAGGAGAAAGATTCAGGCAGCTAGCTTCCATGACTAAATCATATTGGTTCAACATCACTAGCATAGCAGTGCAAAGAACACATTCTACATGTCTAAAGGATGCATTTAGCCTGTCACTTAGAACTTACACCTAACTAGATGAATGATAATGAGATAAATGTATTTACTACTCCAATTTTGCAAGAGACAACTATAAATGTCCATCTGTTATTTGTCATTAACAGGCTAAAATGCAAAACCTGACTGAACAGTCTCCCAACATGTTTCAGGCTTTGCTGTGACTTCTGTCTGCATCAATAGAAGCAGAATCTGTTTTCTTGCTATCTAATCAACATACAACCACAGGTAATGGTACACAGCTCCTTGCAAAGATCACCAGTAACATATATCTCCTTGTAAAATTATACCTACTTACAGTAGGAATTAAGCATTTTAGGTCTTTAAAAGCCAATCTCCATTGACTATGCTGTGGTTCACAATGTACAGCTAACTCAGAGAAAGCAGGCTGGATTTTAACTAATTTACTTTTTTTTCCTTAAAAAACTGCAATCAAAATTAAACACCTACAATTTAATAATCAAATACAAGGTAAGTATAACCTAAATATCTTGTACATTCGAGTGCCAGTTACATATATGGGACATTTCTAAATAATTTTTTGTAGTGGTACCATATTTCTTAAGTTTGAAAATGGTCCTAGCTTAGCATGATTTAGCTTCATGAAGTTCAGCCAAGACATCATTGCCTTGAATATCTCAGCAATAATAATAACAAAAAAGCAAGCATCAGATTTATGACAGCTCTGTTTTCTTTGATGTCTTCTTGAGTGATGTGTATATGTAAGATGAATAAGTAAACTATATCTCCATGAGACCTGCTTGAAAAAACTCCAGATTTCTTCTGGAGATGGAGTATCTCTTTTCTCTTCAAGTATGTGTTGATGGATTAAGGGAGAATGCAGGCAAGCCCCAACTGTCAACTGCCTGTAAGTAGAGCTTGACTGAAGATTGAGCATTTGTCAGTGCTGAAAGGGAAAACTGGATTGTACACACATCTGATCTGTCCTTTAACACTTTAGACACTTATCACTTACTCAGAGCACATTTTCTGAATGCATGACTGCTTTTTCCTTTAACCCACAGAGTATTGACTCTAAGCCTGTGAATATTCTACTATATGTAAAAAGGAAACAACTGATAAGGAACATCTGTCAGTGGTAGCAGTGACAGTGAATCCCAGAAATACTGAGGATTTTATTATATAGTGAGAAGTCATTTTGGCAGCCTGTTTCACCTCTGCTGCTGTAAATCAGAAGGCAGATGACCAATGCCCACTGAACTGAAACCAGCCCAACATTGTATCCTTTCTGTATCCATTTGTGTCCTGTGTGCCTTTTATTCTTCTGAAAAATTGTGGAAATATTATTTTCTACATTTTGCAGGTGAAGAATCGATAAACACAATCCTGGATACATCTCAGTACGAAACCAAGCATTTACATGAGATATTTGAGGTAGTTACATTTTTATTGTAAGATAACTCCATTATTAATGGAGTCATGTCATAATTATAGTAATGATAATTGCAGTCAATTATCAGAGTCATAATCACCCTCTGGATGTGTCTTTCTCTGTTGCCTATATGAGGGAAATGTGTTTACCATCTTGCAATCCTCAGTCAAGTGTTTAATGGTAGGTGAATTGAATAGGGCTCATATGGTTCATTTCCAAAATCATCTTATACATGCGTAGCAGAGAAGAAATCCCACAATGTGAGTTCCTTTTTTAATGAGAAATCCTTCCTTTTACTGTCTTTGCTAATTCACCAGGCTACATATTCCATTGCAGTCCATATCAGTAGTAACTGTCAATTAATTTTATATGGCAACTGTGTTTTGATAATTTCTGGTTTTCTGTAATTGGAGGATGGGCTGAGTCAGGTCAACAGTAATCATCTTTCAAAACCAGCTTTCTGTTGAATACTGGCAGCTGTATTCAGGAAACTAAGGAATACACAAACAAAAGCCCAGAACTTTTAGTTTTTTCCAAAAGAATATTTCTTCAGATATACAATTGAAGTAAAGGATAAGAACATGTTGGAATAATTTTTTTCTTCTGTTTATCTAAACAAAATGGTGGTATTGGATGAGTGAGAAAATGTTTGCAGGTGTACAGATCCAGTTCTGTAGAAAAAAGAAAAGTTTCTCTAAGTAAATCCAGTTTATTTATGTTTATGAAGAAATTATGCTACAAGTTTTATGGGAATGGATTTCCAGTAGGTCTCTGACATTATTGGGTCCTCAAGCGAAATGCTATGATATTGGGCTTTTACATAATCTCAGAACCTAGATACTAGAGGTGGATCATGCCACTGAAGAATTCTTCTGTACTGTGATAAGACAGAGTTGTTCTATGAAGTGCATTTTCTAATTTTTTATTTAGTTTTAGTCTTAAAATTTCTGTCCATCTAAAAACACAGGTAGATCTTAGCAGCAGAAAATTAAAATAGTTTTTCCTATTTAAATTTCATGGGTTTACATAACAGTGCATCTCCATAACTTATTGTTCCTTATCTCCAATTACTGTTACTACTGCTTAAATATTTTAAATATTTAAATGTCTCTTCTGTGACTCTAATACATCCAGAGAAGGGCACTGATACTGGTAGGAATGTCCTCTGAGGAGCTGCTGAGGGCACTGGGCTTGTCTGGTCTGGAGAGGATGAGGCTGAGGGGTGACCTCACTGCTCCCTACAGCTTCCTGAGGAGGGGAAGTAGAGAGGGATGTGCTGAGCTCTTCCCCTCTCCCAGTGCCAGGTCACATGGGGAATGGCTCAAAGTTGCACCCATCAGGGGAGGTTTGGACTTGATATGAGGAAACACTTCTTTACCCAGAGGGTGGCCAAAACCTGGAATAGGCTTCCTGGAGAGGTGGTTGATGCCTCCCCTGTCTATGCCCAGCCCATGTCAGTCCTGAAGAGGCATTTGGACAGTACCCTTAAAGCCATGCTTTAACTTTGGTCAGCCCTGAAATGGTCAAGTTTGGTGGCCGGTGAACATACATTAAAAGGAACAGAGAGTTCTCAGTAAGACAAGCCCCTAGTACCACAGGAACCACTTCATGTTAGGGTGACCAAAAAGGCTTCTCCCGCGATGCATTGTTTTGTTATGTTAATCTACCCCAGTTTGAATTCCCCGGCTGGCTGTCAGCCTCTACCCCTCGTCACTCCCCCAGAGCTTCCCCATTGGTCCCCGTTCCCTAGTCCTGCCTTTTCCCTGCCCCTGGATAAAACTGTGGGCTTTGGGATCGTGTTGGTATTTACCTCTGCAACTTTCGACAGTGTAGCAGCAGTAAATGCTCCTGCTGGAACGCACGCAAATGCCCTTCTTGACTGTTTGCTACCGACTATAATAGTGAACCCACCCGTGCATCTGTGGGTGCACGTGGGACCCCACGGAGCCGGGCAGGGACAGTATTAGTCAGGCAGTGGGACTTGGATGATCATTGTAGGTCTCTTCCAGCTGTTCTGTTCTGTTCTATCCTTACCGGTTGTATGGCTCTTATTTAGCATAGGTGGAACTAGTCACCTCCTTTGATCTTCCCTTTAATGTAAGTCAATTTTTGTGACTTCTGATCCACATTCTTTGTTTGCTGCTTTGTTTTCTGGTTGGCACAAAACCAAATACTGCAAAATTGGAACTCACAATATTAAAGAAACACTTCTAACAGTTACTTAGACTCTTCTAGGTTTGGGACTTACAGCCTACATCAGTTATTATTTTTATCTTAACATTCATGTGCCTCAGTTAAGGAATAAAAAGCCTTTTATCACCTGCCTTTTAAATATCTCTTTAAAGCTCGGCATTTGGTTGACTTCAGATAAGCAGATTAGTGGGGGAAAAAACCTTCAGACTAATTAAATACCTGAGCAAACATGTGTTTCGAGCAATTAATTACAACAAAAAGAAACTCTAGTATTATGCACTCCTCTGTATGTAATGTTTAGGTATATATATAAATGAGATACAGAGAAATAATGCTTTCTTTTTTTTTAAAGTATCCTGTGATGTTCACCTAAAATATATGACTTACAGTTATGTGACACTTGATTTGTTGTACAATACTGTTTTCAAACTAGCTTAAAATATCAAACATTACACTACTTTCTGTTTTGTTCTGAAACATTAAGCATTTTTCAATGTTAATCTCTCCCAACCATTTTCTTGAACAGCAGGTGATCAACTGGAAGAATGACAATAACTTCAGGATATCTCACACGGTGATAGTAATGGGCTGGTTTCATTCACCAGCAAAATTGCATTTAATTTTGTTGCTACAGGATTATTCAATGAATTTTTTTTTTTTTTCTGGAAAGTATGTAAGATACTTGCTTTGATACTCAAGTGGGATTATCTACACAAACTTCTTGTGACCTTCATGGAATAGTATGGTCTTGAAGACATTTAGTGTCCAAAAGTAGTTCTGGAAGAAGAGCTCTTTTGCAGGACTGGAGTTTATTAAATAATTTTTTCATTTGTAGGAAATACATACTGTATAATAAGCTAGTAGCATTTTAATCAGAAGAGTCAAAAAATGAAATTTTGATGCTTTTGTATTATACTTAAATTTAACCAAACTTGGAACTAGTCTCACAAAGCAGCTACAAGCTGATGAAAATTCCTTTTATTAAAATATTTTTATTTCATTTTATTAGATGTCACCCCTCTGTACATTTTTATAGTTTGATTGCCCTTCATTCTAATTGTCTGCTTGAATAAGCTTAGATAGAATATGAAGTCATATAAAGCAAATTTTCAGAGTAGTGCTTATGGCTTGCCATGAGAGAGTTCTTCTGGTTGTTCAACTAAACTCAGATACAGTGACGTGTTGCAAATTGATGGTATTATGAAGGCCCTGAAATGGTTCAGAATGTAGACATGTATAAAATGCTTTTCCAATTACATTGCTCATTTGCTTACGTTTGCATGTTTAGGAAAATGCTCTTCCATCATTACTGTCAGTGCCACTTCTAATGCTTTCACATCCTAGCCTTATGTAATATTATGCAACAGGTGTCACTGCTGAGGTAGAGAAGAAATCCTCAACACAATGCTGAAGAGACAAAGTTGAATATAACTTCCAAAATACATTACAATGTTTGAAGATACGAATTTACCCAGGTGAACTATTTAGTGCCTGTGTTTGTGCAAATTTGTGTAAGATTTTAAGTGGAAAAATCTGTCCTTGGTATCTTCCTTTTTCCCTTTCCATCCTTGGACCCTCAGCTTCTCTAGCAACTTGTATTGCAAAGTTCATTGGAAGCATCATATTTTTAAACTAGAGTTGTGTTTTTGCTCACAGTTGTACATATAGTATTCACACACTAATTGCTTTCCACGCTAAATTCTTACAGAGCATCTAATGCACATCAATGACTAAATAACTGTGAAATGTAGTATTTTCTAAACTCTGTTTTGTTTTTTTTTTTAACGAGGATTGTTTCTGAAAGAAATCACCTCTTTTGGGTGAACACTCATAGCCCTGAAATATCTTCCTGGCTTTGCTTTCTTTTTGCTTTACTACAGCTTGGAGAGAAATATTATGGTTGTGTAATAAAATTCATAACTAAATGCTAATGATGGAAAAGTGGATAACAGTAGTTAAGCACTGAACTGCTGGAAAGGAGTTGAAGATACTGATATGAAGAGGGAACTTACTCTTCACTTTCTCCATATACATCTTGCATCTAGCACTCTTGAATCCAAATTTCTTGGTGTAGGCACAGTTAGGAGTTTTCTATCTTAAATGGGTTTGTTGCAAAGGCTAATATTAACAGGGCAGAGTATAAATCAGGAAAAATCTCCATGTGCCAGAGTTTCTGTTGATGAAAGTTTCTTTGACTGCCCAGGACATCTAGCAACACTCAGCAGCATCTATACAGTTTGTCAGTGTTTTCTGCACATGTTGCTATACAGAATTCCTTTGACTTAATTCAAAATGCTGTGTTTCAAACCATAGTCACAGTTCCTTTTCTAAAGGGCTACAAAGGTCAGTGCAAGAGTATGCAAGGAAAAACCACTTAGGAGAGGTGTGGTGAATTGCTGCCTGCAGTAGACTGAAGGTCTGCAGGGAGATGGTCTCATCTGAATGTATTTTACAATCAGGTGCCAATGTTAAGTGGCATTCCTCTGCAGATGAGCAAGTTTTGCAGTCCTGGGAAGGGTTAAGTACTCTGAGCTGACAGACCAGCTCTAATGAAACAATGATGTATAAATAAACCATAACACTTACATGGCAGGGGAAAGATGGATGGAGTACTTAAAAGAAGGCTCTTGGAAACTTAGTGTGGTGTGCAAGGTTAGAATATATATACTGATTATGTACATCGTATTTGGTGAAACAAGTGAGACTCCCAAAGACCATCAGAAATAAAGTGATATTTTAACGTAGTGTACGATGCTGTTTTTTAATGGTTCCTATGCTCACTATTAGCCTGATATAAAATTTGTGAAGCTTTGAGGCCTTCTGACTATTGAGGTATCTTTTCTGTCTGTAAGTGTATTCTTGCCATAACATGCATACCTATCTGTGAAAACACATGATTTCTGTAACACCTCTTAGTAGTGTTCACTGTGCAGTTTGGTTGAAAATTGTACATTTTACAATAACAGTTCCCTTACATGATGGACAAACACCTCTGTCATTTTTCAATCCAGAGTTGCATTTGCATGTGACTTATTTCAATACCACATGGCAAAAAGTGACTTCTGAAAAATCTAAGTTGTCCAATGCCCTATCAGAATTTTCTCTTCATCATCTCCAGCTCCATAGACAGGTCTGTATATGATCCCTGATGAACGTAACAAACATCCTCAGAGTTGTTATGAAAACAATGGCAGTGGAAAGGTTCTTGGTATTTTTACCCCACCAGTCTCCCATTTATGGCACCCAGTGCTTGAAGGCATGGCAGTCCTAGATTATTAACACTGTCATAAGTTAGGAAATACACTTGCATTTCATTAACAAGTCAGTTTCCACAAAAGAAAACATCTGGAAACTTATTTTGTTGTTGTTTGATATAAGAGATAAATCACAATGAAATAAAATAGAATTAAAGCCTTTAATGTGACATTGTGGACACCAAAATAATACAACCTATGTACAATCCAGAATACTCTTCTTAATTTTTACACTCAATTGAATCTTTTAAAATTATTTGTAATTAGGTTTGCTCATGCTTTTTGTTCAGAGAAACTACAAACATAATATTTAAATGTTGAATATAGTATTTGTAAAAATCCAAAGTGGAAAAATATTATCAAAAGCCAGTGATTTGTAACACCATTGCTGGCAGAAAATTACTGGCCATTCTGACTGAAAGAAGGAAAAAGACCAGCCAGTATTTCAGACTGTTGCAATAATAAAATCAATCTGTTTCTGTAGCACCAGGTGATCAGCACGGAGTTATCAGTGTTAGGAAAGCTATGCAGCAGCTGGAGACAGACTCTTTGATCCCAGAGCCAATGCTTTGAATACAGCCACACCCCATCTTGCTACCATCATGAGCCAGGTCTTGTATCCAAACAGCAGTACAGCCAACCATCTTTGCTAAAATATTTCTGTGAGTTTACACATTCAAACCCACCAAAATATGGTTTTACAATCACATCAGTTCTCAGGGAAAAAGCACATCTGAAAAATATATGTATTTTTTACAAATTAGGACAGATTCTTTCCTCTGCCACGTCTCCAGACTGATGGTGCAAGAAGTTGTCAGGGAACTATAGTTCTGAGGGAAGCAACTTGATTTTTAAACACCCAGACAGCCTCTTGAAATCAAGGTCAGGACTGCAACCTTGAAAATCAGAGTATTTATGAGATTAAATACAGACTTGTATCCATGCATTTTTGTATATTTTGGCCTGAGTTATAAATATTCTCTTAATCTCCATGCTATTCGTTACAAGTATTAAACATATCAAATGCTAATAAACCCCTCAGGAATACTTCCTTCTCCAAAAGAGTTATAAACCTGATTCTTTACTGTAATATGGTCTGCTATTAGAAGAAAAGTACCTTCTTTTACTCTCATTACTTTTCAATACATCTGATGAAAACATAGGAGATTTATATAGACTTATTTAGCAGCTGTCTCATATTTACTTAGAATGTGAGGTATAAATCAAATTTAGTATTTTTTCTCAGAAATGAGTATGTGTTGATGATAAGACAATGGCAAAGGTGTTTCTGCTCTGTCAGAAGTGGTTTTCATTGTTTAATACTTTTTGGATTGTTTAATGTCTCTTTTGTGCATTATACTGTGGCTGATTTAGCACTAAGGACTTTTTAATTTTGTAGCAGGAGGTGCTAGGGGAAGTAAACATTAATATGAGAACTATTCTCAGTATCAAGGTCATATCTTACTTTGATTATGAATTTGAAAGATGATTTAGGAAATTGAATTACTAAAAACATTAATTGCCTGGTAATATTGCCCCCAGAAACAGTCTACTGAGTAGATTCTCAGGTGGAAGAAGGTGAGTCTGTGAAGAACAGACTTTCATAGGGTGCCTGAGAAGAGGTCACTGTTATGGGTATATTCTGTGCCAGTATTACTAACCACTAAAAAATCCTGGAAACTTATCCAATTTCACCAACTTTATGCTCCATTCTGAACTGAGGTCTAATTTTAGTCTAATGTGCAGGTGTCAAAATTTCAGACTTTTGATATTTCAGTTAATGGATGACAAGTAGGATCTCCACTGGGATACTTACACAGAGCTTTGCAGAGAAAGAACCTCAGTGGAAGGAGTTGTCTAGAACAGTAGTAAGAATACATTGCTGGTGCAGGAAATTAATGAGTGTGGTCTCATGGAGGAGTTGAGAAAAAGCTGATATATGAGGGCTCACACCATTTTAAGACATCTGTTAGTGATGTTAGTCATACAAAAGGTGTAAAGGACAAGAATCAAATGTACAGGAAAACTGAAAGAGGAGAAAATCTGGAAAGGTAATACAGTGTCAAATTTTAAAGTTAAATAAAAAATTACATGGCCAACTCTCTGCTTCCCCAAATGTATACAAAACCTGTACATATCTCTATACCAACATGAGCTGTGTAAGATTAAAAAAGGTTGCTTGAAATTCTTGGCAAAGAAGAAGGATCTTGACATAATAGCCATTACTGAAGAACGTTGGAATGACAAAAATCAATAGGAAAGTGTAGTACTTGCTATAAACTGAACAGGAAGGACAAATTAGGTCATAGAGCTGGGGGAACTGTATTAGGGCTACACTGTTGAGCCTTCTGATCAGGAAACAGATATTGAGTCCAAAATGTTGAAGGAGATAAAAGAATCCTCTCAGCCTAATGAGGTAGTAATAATGGGTGAATTCAACTGCCTTCAGGCGGTCAAATGTCACATTGGGTTAGAGCATAAGCGGAGCAATTTCTTGTCACTCTCAGTGATTGCCTTTTGAAACACTTAGTTCTAGAGCATGCAAATGGAAATTCTTTACTTAAGTGACATAGCGGAATGCAGGTAAGAAGCTCTTAACTCCTGTGTCAGAATGCACCTTTTTGGATTAAAGTCATGGCTACTGTAAAACTTAAATTCAATGTTGAAGATCCAATAGCTAGTTTGTAGAACCAGTATTACGCTAGAGGATATAAAAACTCTTTGGACAAAAGATAAAAAAGTAAGGAAAATAAATTCTGAGAATCAAGAGGGAATCTAGGTGAGGTGTTCTGTAGCAGAACAAGAGACGAAGCAGAAAAGCATGAAGTATTTGAATAATGTGACATGGATTAGGATAAAGATATATGCTTCAAGCCTCAAAACCCCATCCCCAGCGATGTCAATAAAAAGTAATTTTGTCTACAGCATATAGTAGCAAATAGCTATGTAGCTGTGACATAAGAAGGACTTTGTCAAAGCCATCAACTCACATGCACAAAAAAAAGAACAAGTTTGGTAAAGGAAACAGTCTGTAAGACACTGGCCTAGAAGAAAGCAGCAGTAGAGAATAGGGACATTCCAATGAACTGTGGTTTTCCTGTGTATATTCATACAGTATCACAGATGTGGTGCTAGGGACCTAAGAGACTATAACATACAGCGTTCACTGTGTCAGAATAAGAGACTGGGAGAAAAGAGGCACATTTATAGGCAATCAGAAACACCAAAGCCAGATTTTATTCATTCAAAAATTTGTAACGAGAGCAACTTTTCTTTAAATTATGTCGTGTCTCATGAAATGGTGAGAAACTTCAAATATGAGAGGTAGATGCAGGTAAGTGGAGATATATGTGATTCATTAATGCAATACTTAGATACAGTAGAGAGCTAATGCCTTCTCCAAGTGATGCCTGCATATTATAAACTGTGTTTGGAAAGAAGAATAGTAAAATTATTAGTGATAAAAGACAAACGTTGCAACAGAACTTGAAAATATTGGGATTACTGCATTGGACAAAAGGTGGAGGGGAAACATGCTGACAGGCAAACCATTCTGTTGTGCAACAACATTCTAGAAATACAAGACCAAGCAGAACCAGGCATCAGATGGGTATATGTTTAATATCTTTTCCAAATTTCAAATGACTTTACCCCTTTTCAAATAAAAATATGTTCTTTTAGGATGTGGGATGCAATTCCAATATGGCATTTTCTTCACAACACGTGCTGTTACTTCTTCAGGGGGTGATTATGGCCTTTGCTCTATGTTCAGCATGTACAGGGAAAACTATTATTACTTTTCTGTGGTTTGGAGGCATGAGTAGTAATTACATTTACCAACAGCCAGCTGTCTTGTGGCTACAAAAATATGGAGAAAATGGTTACATCATTTCCTTTTTGGCACTAAAAATCCTTTTCACTAATCTTTAGATCAATCTACGAAAGAGTGGTACCTGTAAAAACGCAAATTTTAAGTGCATAGCTCCACATGAAATAGAACTTTTAAAATATGGATCAGGGAAGGAGGGAGGTGGGAGGTTTGATATGTTTCTGATTCCAGCATCTCCTTTGATAGGGATTGTCCCAGTTTGAGAAGCTTAGCTTGGGTAAAATGGACTTGAAACCTTGCTGGCAGTTCTACAGGCAACTGTATTGTCATGGGTGGTTAGTTACACGTGTCATCACAGTTGAAATTATGTCTGTATTTGGAATAAAATAAAATGGTATCACAGAATCAATCAATTAGGTTGGGAAAGACCTCTGAGATCATAAATCCAATCTATGACGGAAGACTGCCATGTCAACTAGATCAGGTTCAGCCTTTCCTTACGCACCTCCAGGGACAGTGACTCCATCACCCCCCTGGGCAGCCCATTCCAATATCTAATCACCCTTTCTTTGAAGAAATTCCTCCTAATGTAAAACCTAAACCTCCACTGGAGCACCTCGAGACTGTCCTCTTTTCCTGTCACTGGTTGCCTGGGAGAAGAGGCCAACCCTCATCTGGCTGCAGCCTCCTTTCAGGCGGTTGTAGAGAATGACAAGGTCTCCCCTGAGCCTCCTTTTCTCCAGGGTTAACAACCCCAGCTCCCTCAGCTGCTCCTCACAAGGCTTGTGCTCCAGACCATTCACCAGCCTTGCTGCCCTTCTCTAGACTCATTCCAGTAACTCAATGTCCTTCCTAAATTGAGGGGCCCAGAACTGGACACAGTACTCAAGGTTTGACTTCACCAGTGCTGAGTACAGGGGAAGAATCACTTCCCTGGTCCTACTGGCCACACTGTTCCTGATACATATTAAAAGATTTTTACTGAAAGACTGAAGACTGTGCTTCTGATTTTTTACAGTGATTCCACTGTAAAATTCATCTCAAACATTATTTGATTCAGAAAATCTCAAATGGTAACAGATAATATAATATTTCTACCCTGAAAAATAAGCCATATGGAAAAAAACCTAAAAATTTTATCTACTGATAGCCATCATCTTTTACACGATTCTCTTGGGTCATCAGTTCCTTATTATGAGCTCAGGTCAATACAGATGAAATAGAGGGCTCTACCACATCAGAAAGATCATGACCATTTCAGGAGTACAAGACAATGGAGGAGAAAGCCTTTGAGTCATGTCTTAAATTTTCCTCTGATTTTCCTTGTCTTTGATGATAAAGGATGTGAATGTAGCATTCTCCCAAGGCTAGAATGCAGTAATCTTATATGTTTTCTTCATGGTTTTTAAGAATGCACGTAAAATTGGTGAAGTTTTTTTTTTTTCAATTTCTTTTTGGGAATTCTTTGGGAATCCATGGAATGGGAAATTTCACAGTTATTTTAAACAGTGTTGCTGATGCAGGGGAAAAAAAGTCCACAGTTGTTGACCAGTCATTGCTTGGTAATTGTTTTCTTCAAAAGAAAAGTTAGAACTGAATATATCAATATAGTCTTAATTGCTGTAGAAAGTAAAAATAGATATTTGAGTGTTTTTGAGTAAAGAATACATCTGAGAGTTAAATTCAACTCTGTACTAATAATGAAAATAGTAATGAAGCTTGACTGCATCTTAAGCAATTCTTTTAAAAGGAGTAGCAGTGATCCTCAAACATATTTTGGGGGTTTTGTAATTCATTCTGTAAAGAAAAGGGACCTGGAATTTGAGTCTAACAAAAAAAGATTTTTTAAAAAATCTTTTAAAAGCAATTTAGGTCTGTCTTATGAGAATAAGAATTCAGAGACCCAGAACAGAGATAAACATGATTTTTGTGGAGCCCTGAGTAGCTGCTAGATAATTTGTATGTTTTTCTTTAACCAAGTGGAGCCACTTTTAGGTACATCCTTTAATTTGCCATCTAAAGAACTGCTTATTCACCTGAGCATGCTGTAGATTTCAAGTTCAAATTAGTGTGTTTTCTTGCATTCAGGCCTCAAATAACCAATTAAATGCATAAAGCAAGCTCGTGTAAGTTGTGGAGAAAGGAAACTTTCAATGCTGTTTGCCTAAGGGCATGGCTGGAAAGGTTCTAAATATGAATTAAAACAAGCAATTATATTTTCTAATTCTGTCATTTGGAAAAAAATTCTGGATGTCTCACTTGAAAGTCTACCAAGATTGCCTTTAACCTTCTGAAAGAGAAATAGAACTAATGACTTGGTATACTGCCAAACAATTAGACCAGTGAACAGACATTGTTCCACCAGCATCTATTATCGGAAGTATCTGGATTTCTAAATGTCAGCTAAATAGGTTTACCCCACAAGCTAAAAGCTGACCTTTTGACACCACCTGTTCAGGAATGGGAATTTTTTAAGCAGGCTATTCTACACAGATAAAGGGTTCACAAAATTTGACCTGGAAAGATTGGTTAAAGGAATTAGTTTTGTTTAGTCTAGAAAAGAGCAGACTGAGGGAGGATGTGATTACAATCTTCCAGTACATAAAAGAATGTTATAAAGATGCTAGTGATTGGTTTTCTGTGTCCAGTTGGGGAAAAGACAAGAATAAAGATGTTAAATAGACAGATACTTAGACTGTGTATCAGGAGAAAAATTTCTAATAATAAAAATAGAGAATAAGGTGCAGACTACATAAGAAAATTCTCATCTCATTAACTGGAAATTTTAAAGATTAATTGGACCAACACTTGTCATTAATAGTCAAGGTTGCTAGTGTTGTTCGTGGTGTGAGATGACTAGGTAGATGTATTACATGATCACTTAAAAGGCTTTTCCCGTGTTTCATTTTCTATAGCTGATACATTCGATACAAGACATTCTAGACTTGTTACATTGGATATGAAAATAATTGCCTAGTGGGTGGTTATTCTTTTTTTTTTTTTATAATTCTGATTATATGATTAAAGTAACAGTGTTACAAGGATGGAAGAATAATAGGTAAGGAAATTACAAATATTGTTTATTGGCTTTGGGTGAAGAATTATATAAACAAGAGCAGTGAGTTTGCTAGTATGAATATCTTTTTCTCTGTTACTTGACAATTTTCATATCGCACATTGTTTTCTGGCTGAGGTTAATAACAAGGACCTGAAAATTGTGATGAATAATCATCCCATATAGATATACACAGGGCTGAAGCATGGCATACCTGCTGAAAAGAACACAAAAAACATCAAAATTATTTAATCTTTCCAAAATGTTTGTAAAAGCTCTTAAGACAGTATTGTGCAGTATGATCCGCCGCCAAGCTCAATACTAACAGAACAAACAAGAGAACATAGTTTATGTGTAGGCCTTTAGTACATATTGCAGGTTAATATGAAAGGGTGTGAAGGTTTTAATAGTCATTCTGTGTTGGTACCAGTTCTCTGTTGGTGGTTGAAAGTGTAACTTGCTTGCAGCTCAGTTTCTTATGTTTGATGACGACTATAAGAGCTTAAAGATATGTTAGGCATGTGCAGTCTTAGTGAAGCATTTATTTAGCTGCATAAATAAAAAGTAGTGTCAAACATCAGAGCTTTCATTTTACACATTAAGCAAACTACTTGTGTTGTAGCTCCTTGTATTTTCAGAGAATCTGTCAAAGAGCATGATAATGTTTATCTCTTTTTTTCCTCATGAGTTTAGGAACTGATTGTATTTTATATTACATACATGGTTTGTTTTGTTTTGTTTTGTTTTCCTAGGTACTGCACAATGGACTTGTGATGGAAATGAATCATCCAACAGCTGGGAGAATAGCTGTTCCAGGTTAGATATTTAATCCTTTTTGCTAAATTAAATGCTACATGACATCCTGAGTGGTTCCGGAACTCAGCTGAGGACATGACACATCTTCACATTTCACTCAAATGAATAAAAGTTTAACCAGGCCGACATTTGTGCTTGTAGTGATTACAGTAGCAGAAAAATGGGTTAAAGCATGTGTCAGAATACCTTCTGGTTCCCATCGGTCAGTTGTCACAAAACATGAACCTGGCTTTGATAATAGTTGCAAACTCCCACTGCTAGAAATGTTACTGCTGAATCATCTACATGAATATGTGAATCTGTTTTTGATTTCGTTCGATTTTGCAAGTTACCCAGGCTTCTTTTAGAGACATTTCTGTTTTAAAAACAAAAAAAAATATCAAAAACTAAAAAAACCAAACCAAAACAAAAACAAACAAAAAAAAAAGAAGACAAAAGAGGAAGGAAATTTGTACTGAAGACTTAATGAAGCTCTGCAATGATTAAGTCTTAAATAGATATTTTGTACTTCCAAAGAACACAGAAGTATATACAGAAGTAATAAACTAGTCTCTCCTCTTTAAAGCTCTGAATGGATCAGGAACTGGTGTAGCTTTCCTTCCATCAGTTAGTTATGTAATTGGGTTAGGTTCAACCAGAGCCATTATGAACATACAGATCCTTGCAGTTGTCTTGGTTTTGATAATTGATCCTTATCTGATAATCTATTAGCTATTGGGTCAATTTTTCTACTTCTCTCTGCTTATCTCTCTCCCAAGCCACAGTGAGAATTGCTTCCTCCTTCATTCAAAGTACTAAGTCCTGTCTATTTTTATAAGAACTTCTCCTTACATTGTCATTTTCTTTGCCAGTTCCACCCTCTGACACAGCATCCAGTTGTCATCAATTTTGGTTGCCTTGAGCATATGTAGCGTTAAGAAGAATTTGACCCATAAAATTTTTCTTAATTTGCACATCCCGGAATCACACTGGGATGCAGAAAGAATTATTTGAAAGAAACCAATCCTGTATTAGATCATGTTTTCTTCATGAACAGAGGGGGTGTTTGTGTGTGTGGATGTGTATGCTCCATAGTTGCGCTTTATCACAGTTTGCGTTCCACATTTGGTCTCACTAGACTTGGATCTTTGGTTGACTGTATTAAAAAATGCATCTCTAATTTAGAGGCACATATCTGGAAACAGCAATCCTTTTTTTTTTTTTTTTTTTAAATTTTCTTACAGAAAAGTAATCCTGGTTAATTTACCCAAAATGAAAATAAAAATAAAAGGTTTTGGCTTATTTCTTTTTTAAGAAGTTGAAATAAAAGCCTTACAGATGGTAGAGGAAGTGTGTAAGGTTTTCATGTTGCATACAATTTATAATCTATCTTAGAGAAAGCAAATACTCCTTAAGGGGATAGCTTAAACTGCAAGAAGAGGAAAGAGATGAAAGGAATGTTCTAATGTCTGTCAGCAGCGATAGAATGTATTGGCAAGAGAGTGAGTTTTTACATAGGTAAGCCATAGTACTTCCCAAATCCTTAGTTATTTTTTATTTTATTAAACTAGTGACACTGCACTAAACTAAAATAAATCATCTTAGTCTCTAATGGTTTGCCGTTTACATGGACTTCTATGAAGAGTTTCTTGTATTGAAACAGATGGCTGAAATGATTATTGGATATTTGAGCAGGAAAAGTAGAATTCCTTCCTTTCCTGGCATGGAAGGATAAGGAGGGGAGAGACAGGGGAGGAAAGGGGGAAGAACACTCATTCAGTGTGAGCAGAATGGACCTATTGATATCACTGGAAAGACAGTGCATTACTCTGTCCCAAAACTAAAGTGTGTTTGGCCACTGTTGATGATAGGTAACAGAAGTACCCTGGATTTGTTCTGCTCAATACTATATCTGAAGAGTAGAGGGAAGAGTGTGCAAAGAAAGCCTACAGTAGACAACTTCCTCTCAATGAAAGTTAAAAATAGAAGTTTGGGTTTTTTTTCCAATGTGGTTATATTTAATATCTTGTATTTGGTAGAGAACAAGTTTACTAAGCTCTCAGTTTCTGTCTCAGGATTGCTTATTAGGAAAATTAAGGAAAATTAAGTTATTAATGTGAATGTTGAAACTGAATAGACTGAAAATGTTTTTCTTTAAAGAGACTGGGGAGATTCTGATCCCAAAATAAAAATAGGTTGCTGTTGTTTCTTAAGCATATAAGCCAGATTTTAATGTGTCCTTTAGTAATTGAATTGGACGTCACACTTGAGGCTCTTGACAGAGGTGCAACTTTTGCGGCCAAGTAAAGCTGTGAGTGCAGTGACATGCATTTATTAAGTGAAGCATACTGGCAGATTTTAGCTCCAAGTATCACAGGTGGCCTCTGTGTCTAGCATATTGATTCGCAGTAGTCCTTATCCATGCTTGTCCTCAGTTTGAGAGTTGGTTCAAATCTGTGTATGAATCCTCCATTGTAGATCTTGTAACGTGAAATTCTGAGAGATTTTGCCATTGACATTAGTGTAGGCTACATTTTTAATGTTGGACTTGGTAACTCATACTCCTCCTTTGCTTAAATATCTTTTGTTATGGTTATTGAATTTGGTTCTTTCCTCACCTAGTCAATGTTTCTCCCTTGCCATTTTTGTATTTCCAGCCTAAGGTATACTGTGTGCTGATAAGTGTATTATAGGGCGGTGGTGAAAAGGGAGTGGGAGAAGTACTACAAAAAACATATTTCTAGTAATTTTTCTTTTCAGAATATATCTTTATGGTACAAAAGAAAGAGACCTTGCATTTTGATATCTCTTGTTTCAAGTATTCATGAAAAATGTCTATGCACATATACATTACACTGTTGTTACTAGTATCAAGATATCTCAGGTTCAAGAACAGAGGTGAAAAAGAGAATTCATTGTGTCTGACTTAGAGTGACTCTATAAAAGATTGTGAGAACGTTCTGAAAAAAAAAGTGGTTCTGTGGTAGTTCAGTAGTTTCATTAGGATAATGTTTCACAAGATAATTCTGTATATTCATGTCATGATGTTATTCTAGAACTGACATATACATACACTTGATGTATCCTATATAGAATGTGCAACACTGTGAGAGAGCCCTGCTTGAGTCATTCTTGCCAGAACTGGTTCATCTGATTGTAGGGCTGAACTAATGAATCTCTTCTGTTTCTATACCTGAAGGCAACTCAATCATCTTTAGTTTAGGGCAGTGCTCCAAAGATGATCAGGAGCTGGAGCACCTCAGCTGGAGAGGTAGAGCCAGGGGAAAAGGAGTCTTAGGGGGGGCCTGTCAGAAGCCCTCCAGCACCTATAGGAAGGTTATCAATGTGAAGAGCTGGGCTCTTCACAGCAGTGCATGGTGGGAGGATGACAGACAAGAGAAATTCAGCCTGTATATCACAAAAATCTTTTTCATCATGACAACAGCCAGGTGGTGGAGCAGGTTGCCCAGAGAGGTCATGCATACTCTGTTCTTAGAAGTTTTCAGAGAACAGCCAGCTAAAGCCAGGGGCAACCTGATTTGACGTAAGACATGACTCTGATTCGACCCAAATAAGAGTGGAGTCCTCCTGAAGTCCTTTCCAACTTGGATTATGTTCTAATTCTGTGATTAACATCAGTATCTCTTCCTCAGCTCTGTTGTGCTTAGCCATCCCCACAAAGATCTGAAGAAGATATGACACAATTTAATCAAATGGGAAATGTAGAGCACAGAAAGTACACTTGGGGACAAAAAAATCATGTTTTATACAGTGCCATATTGCAGATGGCACTGGATGGCACAGAGACACTACAGGTAAGTGAAGGGACAAAATTTTGAGAAGTTTTAGCATCTGGGTTAGTCTTGAACTACTTTGCCAACGAGTAATGGACTTTTACAAGGCATGTGGGTTTCTGGAAGCCACTGAGTATTCTGAGTGCCAATATGGAGCATAATGGATGCTCCCAACACACACTGATGACAAAAGAAAAAAATAATGGATGCAATACAATCTTTCCCAAATCTTTTCAAACCTTTCAAACTTATATGGTTTAGGAAACTCAGATAATAATACGCCCAACTTCTGCATTATCTGGTCTCTAATGTTGACTTTTAAAGGCTGCCAGTTGTTTTTTAAAGTCAAAATGGTGTTCGTAATATTATTTTTATAATGAAGAGAACATGATGTGTTCAGCTGTCCCAAACAAACTAACGTTTTTAGAATTTATTAACTAACAGGAACCTTTGTGAACTAAATTTAATTTCTGACCCCTTCTAAGCCTTAGTAAACTGGGGATTTGGATATAAGCCTAGACTTTGGAACCATCTCTGATCAAACAGGAAACAATATAACTGTAGAAATTGTGTAAATCACCTCTTTTGGACAAAACAACTATTCTTAGTTTTGATAATGTTTATGTTGTATGTTCTTCTCATCCCCATTTCCTGAGTTGATAAACACTATGTCTGTCCTTTGGTCCATGATCTGCATCAAGGATGACTTTATTGCTCAGAAAGGCCAATTTCATACCTGGCTTCATAATTTCCTTCTGTGCTCTTGAGATAAAGTGTTTGGGGGACTATTCCAAGCTCAGTTAGGAAAAATAGTGCAGGATTCCTCCTTGACATAGATTTCTTGGACTGAATTCAGGCAACTTATCTTAATTAATCAACCCACTCAGGAGAAATATCCCTTTTTCCGGTCTTCTCCTGTCACTGTGAATTACAAATATACTACTGAAACAGGAAAGAATTTTTTTTTCAGAGGTAGGCTTTTCCTGTTGTATGATTCATTAAATGGTGTCATGGTTCCATGGAGACTAATTGCTATCAATCTCTTAGAAGAAGAGGCAAAAAATCTAATAGGACTTCCTTATTATGCCACAGATTTCTTCCTTAACCTTGGACAAACCACTTTGTGTCTTACCAAACTAATTGTTTGCAGTTTTTCAGATCTCTGTTAATAGCTGAAAACTACTTTGATTCCTCAGGGAAGGAATTTCTTGGGAAATTTGTTAATTTAAATATTTATTTCTATTTGTTATGCATGTATTTATACCTGTTTTCTTCATGTATGTGGAAGACTAGTTATAGTTAAGGAAACAATACTGGTGTGTCCATGTATTTGATCAGTGCATTTCAATACAGGGAGCAAATATGGCTGTTAGCGATACATACTATCTTTTTGTGACCATTTAATGTAAGTGTAGTAGAGGAAGTTTCAGTAGGACTAGATATAAAGCAGGGAATAGTGACTTCCACATGGAGGAAGTTTGCAGGAAATGAAGGAAGTCTGTACTCCAATCCATTGTTTCCTACAGCTAGGAGATCCTTCAATATAAGAACAACAACAACATAAAAAATCCCAACAATTTTTTCAAGATCCTTTGCTTGAACTTCTGATCCTGCCTGCTTCTCTTTGGGTGTTTTTTTAATATGTGTCTATGTGTGTCTGTATGTGTGTGTGTGCATGCATGTGCATAACCAATGTTGACTGAAAAATTTTAATTTCACTTCACTACTTACGGTACATTGGAGACAAACAGCTTCACTAGCATTACCATTACCTCATTCACCTTTTTTAGTCATCAGGGCTGACTGTTTATGTCTTTTACATTCACAGAGCTGATTTCAGTTTTGAGGAGTCCATGACCATTACAGGAACTTATACAAATAATGTATGACAGCTCACCTAGCTATCCTCAAAATAATTAAAAAAAAATTAATAAATATACAAACAGTATATTCATACTGATTGCAAAAACAGAAAAGAGATGGTGGGAATGGCAAGGAATATGTTATTGGCTTCAGGATTAGGTAGAAAGGTGAGTACATCTTTTTAATGAATGATGCTTTAATTTGGAATCTTTCAAGATTCCTTTTAAAGTAAAACATAAATAAAAATTTTTAATATTTTTACTCCTCTGTCATATGTTTCCACAGTATTTCTCTACCACAGATTTTAAAATTTGTTATACCTCCCAGAATGATCTAAGTGCCACAGTTAATACTTTTAAAGTTGTTTCTAGAAAGAAAAGGCTGCTGTTTCTTACCTAGTTCTGGGACTTCAGTTGTTGAAGGGAATTAAGAAATAGTGGAAATCTCAAACTAACTGAGTAGCAGTACTGACTGGGCCCAGTATTGACTGTCACTCAAGCAATGGCTCTCCAGGACTGCTGTTCAAGGTCTCTGAGCCAGACTCTTCTCTCATCAGACCCTAGGTTTCTCTGTCGGTCCTTAGGATCTGGCAATCAAAGTTGTTTTTCTTGCATCACGTATTTTTTCCCAGAATCTGGAACTGCCATATAGGGAGGAAAAATGAATATTTTTCAGAGGACAAGTGGGGCGATTTTCCTGCTCTGTACGTAATAAGTCAAGTAAAGTTGTGATTGAAGTATTGCTGAATGTTGATTGGTAAATATACTTCTAGTTACAGGAGAATATTTTCTTTATGTTTTCCTCCATGTGTCCTAAGCTGTACTAGGATTTTCTTTTAACTGGACATAGTTGTGATGGAGAGTTAACTCAAGAGTATCACCTTGCTGTCACATGATGGGGGGAGGGAGGGGGAGAAAGCTGCAGTATTGACTGAATAACCAAATAAACTAATGAGTTTCTCACCAATGTTATTGTGCTAGAATTCAACTTTGTTTAAAATGATGTGGTATTTTCTTCTGTTTGAATGTGTTTATCACTTCTTTCTTTATAAATAACAATAACTTTGAAAGTAGTTTCTTAACCCTCACTCTGTAACAAGCACAGCCAGGTGCTCACACAGTTCAGGGTGTGAGATTATAAAGATACGTCTGCATGCCTCGGGTGTGTTGTAAAACAGCCAACTTACTCCAACACCCATAAATTTTTCATATATCTTTATGATCTTTAATAGTTATTGGATAAGAAAAGGAATCTACTGTCAGTTAAAAAAATTTTGGTTTCATTAAATGTAAAAATATGTTTTAAACATTTAGACAATTTTACTTAATCCCTAGGACACTGAGTAGACTAATCCTCATTTGTGTTTCCTCCATATTGTCTTGACCCAAGCCCTGCCTTCCCATCAACAGTAAGAGTGATTGGACTTACGCTGTTTTCTGTGAACCTAGAATGAACAATTTTGTGGTCAGCACTGGCCATTGAGTCATGTGTTTTGCCTTTTTATCACATTGACCATAGAATGTCATCAATTTAACTCTTTCACGTATGTTTGACTGTCGTTTTACTTTTTCAAAAATCCTCAAGAGATGGAAAATTCCTCAAATATCCACATCTGTCTTTAAAGGCCTGATCAATTTAATTGTTAAAAAACTCATGGTCTCCAATTTAACAGAGAAACTTTTTTGTGTGTGTCTTTCATGAGGTTTAAGTACTTTTTGTGCCCATGAAAGAAGATGATGCCATGAAGACCAAAATTTCATCTAGATAACTTTTTGACAAACTATGTAGGGTGAATTGCCCAGATCTTTTCAGGTCCTTTGTGTAAGTACAGTGCAGTACAGTTTTGTAACTCTGTCTTTTTCATTGCAGTCTGTGTACTGTATGTATACAGGAAAAACTGCAGTTGTATAGAGTGCATCACAAACTTCCTGCCTGACTCTGGGCAAGTCTCTTAGCCCACGAAGTTACATTTCTCACTTCTTCATGCAATAGATTGAGAAAATAGAACTCACAATTAGCTACATGTTTTTCCAAATTATGATTATAATAGGTGAAATTTGATGATATTTTTCCTTGTAGTTTATGAAAAGAATCATTGGATAGAAATAAGGGGCAAAATAAGGCTTATACAGTTAACTTGTTCATTTGATTAAGAGCCGACCACCAGTAGATAGCATGCACCTGTTGTAGGCTAGTAAATTTATCTATAACTCCTGAAGTAGAGAATATTTAAGTTCTTTTAGTCACTGTGAACTTGAAATTATTTTTGTCCCTCTTTCTTGTACTTACCACTCTTTCTAGCAAAGCCCAGCCAAGAAAGTAATGCCATGTTGCATCAGAATCAAAAACCAGAATGGTGATTTTGACCCAAGTCTTGAATATTCTAAATGATGCCTTAATAATTGGGGCTATCAAAAATAAAGCATTGCTGCCACCTCTTTTGCCCTCTGCCATTTTGCTAACTATTCTAGAGCTCTTTTGTGATTCTGGGCAAGAAGGAAATTCCCAAGAATTTTTCCAAATGTTTTGTGACTAGACGTTCCTTTTATTCTTTTACCAGATATTATTTATCTGCTACGGCTCACCAAATTTGATCCAAATGTTGAAATTTCTTTTGTTAAACATAAACTTCTTTTTAGGCAAGTAAAACTAGCTTGTTCATCCTAACACTGTACAAAAGGTATAAAACAAGACAGAATAGATGTGAACTAGTTTAATCCAGGGTCTGTTGAAACATTAGGCATTGGGTCAAGACCTGATCAGAAAAATCCTCCTGATACAGAGTCTGTTAAGGTACAGAACAGAATTCCCTAAGAAAACACAGAATCCCTGTTTCTTTGGTTCTCTGAAACTAGACTGAACATAGAAAATTAAAGCAGGTTACCTGTATAAAAAGCAAATAAATGCTCTATTAAATGGAATTGATAATGAATTTTAAAATGTAATGTGAGTTCATTGCTTTAAATTAGTAATTTAGACATAGTGCCACTGGCAGGACAATAAAAAAGGTATTTTGATTTGTGTGTAAGTGGAGTGTTCCTCCTGGGTTTTGAAATAGATGCAGAGATGAAATGAGGCAGAAGTTCGCAGATTAGAAAAAGCTTTTTAATATTCTTTGCAGGCTGTTTTTAGAAACATCACAAGGAACAGAAAATCAGGCCCATTTGTGAAGAGAGGCAGTACAATTTATAAACGTGTGAGGCAAACAAAATTTTAAAGCTGATGATGCACAAATACCAAATTCCAGTCATCCAGTTTATACATATTGAAAGCACAACTTCATGCACACATCTGCTATTTCAAGCCCAGGAACACAGACATACAAGCTTGTACAGACTCATAGCAATTTAATAGTATTCTAAAGAAATCCCAAGGTTAGTGCTAAAAAATTAAAGCTGCAGTGCTTTGATTATGAGATTTAGATCCCTATATGAGTGAATCTATGACAAAAACTCTCCTGTAATTTGAAACATTCTCGTTTTCACATTTGTTCATACAGAGGGGGGATAGAAAAGATAAAAAAGGGCCATAGATCTTTGTGTTGGTAGTATTTACCTTTGGTACCTTAAAAGGCTGGAATAAGGACTTGTGTTGTAGTTCCTGAGAGGGAAGTTTTACTTTCTGACTTCCTCACTACTCATAAATCAATATCCCCACTCTATGATTTAGTAGTTGTTGTATCTCAAAACTGAATGTCGAGTTTAATAGCTTACTTTTCTGCTCCTCATTTTTGCTTGGATTTCCTGAGAAAAAAAAACCCATCAGAAAATGCTGACCTGTGCTTCTGCTTCTTTTAGATTCAGGTACCATGCTCTAGCTTTTACTGCCTCTAAAAGTGTTGTGAGAATACATGGGTAAAGTGTAGATTTGATGTGGCTGCATGGCAGTGTTAGATTGCAAGAGGACACTTTAACATATCCTTTAAGCACTTTTGTAAGAATGACAGTGTAGAGAAAACTACTGGAGGAAAACAAGATAAATTGGGGGAGTAGCTTAGAATTTAAAAGAAAACCCTTGGTGTCTTCCAGTTAAGCCATTCACTTTCTAGGGGTTATTATTCTGACAGATTTTAAGCTTTTCAACATATTAGCTAGTGTGGTGATACCTTGGAATCTTCATTTCAGTTGACTTCAAGAAAGAAAGCAATACCTTGTTTACTACTTTAATATGACTTTCAGATTCTCACTGGTAGAAAGCTCACCACTCAAAGCAACATCACCCATCAACAATGTCCATGAGGTGATGCTACCATTTCCATGAATTTGCCTTTACTTTTTTTACTTTTACATTTTTAATATTTGTTGTTTTGGTTTTGGGTTTTTTTAATGTAGGAAGTTTTCACTCAGTTGCTATATTTTGAGGCATAGCATATACAGGTATTTTCATAGATTGATATTCTTTTTCCCAAGCATACACAGACATGAATCAAGATCCTTCATTGATTGTGTTTAGAAGCTATAGGTCTAAAATCTTATCTTACTCTTGGAATTTAATCTTGTACTGGGCACCAGTTACAATAAAATATAATCATATACTTCAATAACATAATTATCCATTACACTTGTGACTATGTTATATACTCTTCTACACTTGACAACCCAAGGAGGTTGTTTGGTGTTAATCTGTAGAGAGAGAAGGATTAGGTAATTATGGTGTATATAATTTATAAGTAGAGGTGATTCAGAAAATTCAGAAATGTGAATATTTTTTTAGGATATAAATGTTTTTCTTTTTCCTTTTTTTTCTTTAAACAAAATCTCATATAAGGAAAATTATTGTAATTGAAAACAAAGTTAATCCCTGATATCATACTGAATTTTTACCTGCTTGTCTTTGAACAGTATTAATGTGTTATTTCACTACTTTGATATCCAAGAAAAATAATTTAAAAGCCAGGGAAAAAAAATTATTTATTTATAAACCAGATTTCAAATATTGGGTACATTCAGGGAATTTACATACCCTGATGATTTACTGTGAATTCACTGTTGATATTAAATGCCTCAGTAAATTGTGGATAATTTTTAAACTCAGGATGAATGAATTAAACAAATGTTGTCTTATTTACAGTAAAACATGTCCTCAGTAAAGTTCTCTGCTATTTTTTGAAGACTCTATTTGGAGCTTTGCCATATGATTTTTTAAAACTTACTTTAAGTAGTCAACTAAAATGTTTTGTAAAATATGGAACCTAATATATGCAAAACAAAGCATTCCAATCCACAATCCACTTTGTAATATACTGACTGATAATTTCACAGAAATATTAAAAGGATTCATCTGTAGAGGCTCTTTAAAAAGCCAAGAGATAAGATTGAAAGCTCAATCATAATTTAGTAAATCTGTGTCTTCTAGTGCTTAATGTCTTTACCAGAAGATTTAGTTTTATATTTGAATAATGTAACCATTACCAGAGCTTCTTCAGCCTCATTACCAGACCTCTTCTGGCCTGAAAGCCAGAATATGATATGGACAATGAAACCTACACTTCTTCATGGTTTTCTGCAATCTAAATTCAAAAGCTCTGACCGTGAACTTCCCCGTTTCCTACATTTGATGACAGCAAAGCAAGAAAGGTGGAGCCTAAGTTATGTTTTAATGAGGCTTCTACCCATCAGTAGCTTGCTGGAGTCAGCTCCAAGCAGTCACAACCAGCAGACCCAGCCCTCCACTAGACAGCTAAAGTGGTGAGGTGAGGCAGTTAGACTAGATGATACCTACAGGTCCCTTCCAACTCAACTATCCCGGTTTTTTCTATTGTGTTTTTAAAACCTCTTCATTTACATCTTCCTTAGATCTTCTGTCCACCTGTGTGTCTACCCACCTCCCTCAAAACTTATTTTCTAGCAAGAAAGACCTTTTTATTTCATCAATTTAATTTTACCCTTCCCTTTCAGTCTAGCATTAGTATTATGGATCTGTTCCACAGGCCATATTAGATGGGCACCTGACAACAAGACAGCCTTTATGATGTTTCTGTTGTATATTTGTTCTCTGATGTACACTGGGAATGTCTCCCTGAATTATGGAAGGATCTATTCCAGGTTTTTTCATAGACAAAAAATGCATTATTCTCTCTCACAGTCACAGTGTGTCCAAGACCATCAGAGGTTAAGAAACTGGGTTTGTTTGGCAGATGTTTCTTGTTATTCTGCCAATTAAGTCAACAATAGGTATTCATAATCCTGGGGAGGCTTGGAGGTCATAGAAATTACAGGGCAGGCAGAATAGCTCATGCACAAATAGCTAAAAAAGAAAGCGATCTTTTGGGGAATCCCACCCACCCCTTTTATTCTCCTTGTCCTAGGGGCGGTCATCAGTCAGTGGCATTGTGCATTGGCTTCAACCCTTGGTTCTGGCTGAAGTGTTCAAGGTCCTGAATGGCACGATCTCTGTTTTATTCTTTCAAGGGATATAGGGGTATATTCTTCTACACTCAGCTTCAGTGCTTTGTCTAAGTATTTAAATGTTCTTCTCAGCAACTAGTTTAAAATAAGTTGTTGGAATACTTGTTAAGAGAGAATGGACTGCCGCCACGGAAGAGATAGCAGTTATTGTGAGGCACCATGTAGTGTAGAGCAGTCATCTGTTACTTTACCAGTATAGAGAAACTCATTAGATTCTTATTTTCTAGTCTTCTCAAAAGTTTATCCTTGCCAAACAAGACATGGAGCTGGCGGAGAGAAGCACCGACCTTAAGAGGAAAAACGGATATGGAGAAGTCACCAGAGAGCTACTTTGTGTGCTTTGTGGCTGGGATGTTAATGGCAATTGAATGATCTCTGCAGGTAATTTAATAGAGTATACTGGACTTTTCAGATGTGGGGCACTCTCTGCCCGCCTTATGCAGTAAAGAACAGTGTGATACAACAGTCAGTCAGGTGAGACTAACAAGAATAAAGCATTACTGAAAGACAAAGCAAGAGCTTTAAAGAGAGAAAAGAAGCAGCCATGAGGCAATGAACAGTCATGAGATTTCAAGTCCACTAACAAAGCTGAATTCCCATATAAAAAATCCTTACTTAAGCATAAAAGTTCTAATACATAGTGAATAAAGCATTGGCTGGGGAGTGTAATGATGACAAAAGTGTAATAAAACATTTATACTATCACTTATGGTGAAAAGAGAAGTGAAGGAGACAGAGTTGGTACAAATAATACCTAAAATATTGTAGCAGCTAATGAAAGTATTTGATATACTGTGACCCTAGAAGGAATGTGACTGTGTTTTTATCTGAACCCAAGAAACAGAAGGGCCAATATATGCCTGTCTCACAGTCACATAATCTGGCATCCACATGTACTTTTGGAGATATAAAAGAATATTTAATGAGAGACAGAAACATATATGGGGCAAATGATTCCAGCATATAGGAGATGATGCTGAAAGAAACAGAGAAATTTCTTCAAATGGCAAGGGCAGCTGAACTGTCTAGCAAAATTACCAAAACAGTGTTATCAGTGCAGAACAGGGACAAATTAAAGGAAATTGGGAATCAGGATAAAGACAGACTGGATGGGAATGAGAGTGTTGTGTCGCACGGTATGTATTGAGTGAAACAATATGCAAGACACTAAAACCCTGTCTGGTTCCCAGCAAAAACATGTAAAAAAGTAGAGAGCATAACAAGACTTTCTGTCCAGTGTGTTGTGGCTCAGGAAATAGAGAAAGCGGTAAGATGTATGGAGGACATAGAGATTACAGTTAAAAGAAAGGTGTCCTCTGGTTGTCTTGCATAAGTCCAGATAAATCTGTTGCAATGAAGGATACAGAAGAACAATATCAGCCAGTTTATTTTCAGAACTGTTCTTTCAGGTCTTAATCAGTTGACTCCAATTGGATAGTGAAGCCATCAGCAGCCTAATCCTACCAAGATGGTTAGTGACAACTTTAATCTGGAGAATTAGAATTCATGATGCAGGTATTTGAAGCCAAAGAGCAAATGCAGCCCGTGGAGAAGAAGTTTGACAATCAAGAGATGTTACATACACAAGGTATTAATTTCCTGAGCATGGTAGAGGAGAGAGTGTTCTCTGTGTGCGTTCTCCTTTTCAGAAAATGTAAGATCATACTTTAGGGAAGGAGACACACAAAAATGAAGTGGAAGTCAGAAATCAGCCTCAATACAGTGAGATGACTAAAATTCAGTTTTTCATAATGGCAGAGTAATAACAAATAGTTGATAACTCTACAAGAAATGACATTATTATGTCTATTGAAGCTTTCAGAGAATGACTCAGATGCCTAATTGTTCCTGAGGAAAATTTGGAATAAACTGAGGATCTTCATTTAGCCAAACCTCAGAACATATTGTATGTATGTATGTCAGCACTAATAGACAATAAATAGATTGTATAAACTATCATCGGTTTAACACCTCTGTTTGTCAGGCTAAGACTTTTACCACTCTGTGATTTGAGCCATGTGACAACAGCGTCTACACCTTTTCGAAGATAATGGCCTGGTGTAAATGCTTTTGACCTGTGCCCAACTTCTAAGGTGTTGCAATGTAAATTGAAGCTGGGAAGGATTCCCAGACATGTGGCTTGAAGCTGATGACAGAACTATTAAAAGTTAATGGTCTGACAAAAGAGACAGTCAATGTCACTATGTAATAAGCAAAATATGAAGTTGAATGTAGACATGTAGAACTTGAGTAAAACTATGTTTTCTCTGTTAGTTGACATCTGGAGAGATGTCAGCAAGACCCTGGAAAAGTCAGTGCAATTAGGAAAGCACTAAAATGAAAGCAGTCCAATGTCTATTAGACGTGGTGATTTTTTTCTGGAATTACCCAAGGTACTTAAAACAATGAGGAGATACTGCTCCTAAGATTCTATAGGGTAGCTAAAACAAAATTATTTTGTTCTGAAGGAGGTCTAGGAGCAGTGCTAATGCACACCAAGCAGCCCAGAACATTTACTTAAAGATAGGAAATAAAAAGGAAACAGAGCCGTGCTTTCTGAAATGCAGTTCCCTTAATTCACCTTTCAGCACTAGCTCAAAATCTGCTATATGGAACTCGGAAAAAACTGTGGGTTTGTACTGGGGTTTTTTCTTTGCAAAATTTTAGCAGTATAATATGAAAATAAGGTACTTCCCAAGAAAATCCCTGTATATGGTAGATGCACTCGACAGGACAGAATACTAGACATGATTTTATAAGACAAAAACTGCATCTCCAGTGGTGGGCTTCACACAGACCCCTGAAGAATAGGCAGTAGTAAATCAGCTTTTGTACCAACCATGGCAGACTGAAGGGCCACTTACCACAGGAAGTTACCCTGTTTTAGTCTGTGAGAGATGAACTGTACATGCAAAATACTTTTTTTTGGAGGAGACCTAACAGCAATCCTAGAAGACTTAGAAGGTGCCTACAGTGTGCCTGAAATATACTTCAGACCTACTGATATAGATCTGAATGAAATGTCAACCAAGAATGTGTGCCCAAATAGGAGCAAAGAAATAGCAATCTGAGGTGCTCAGACTTCTGACTGATTAGAGGAGATTGCAAAGCTTCATGAAATATCAGCCCTGGTAAAAATCCAAAGAAGAAAACAAAGAAAAATAAAAGAATAAAACCAATAGACAAGTTTTCTGCTGCAGCTGCTGTAAGACTTGTTGGAGGACATGTGAACAAAGACAGTAACAGGAGCTAGGGCATATCTGAAAGCATATTTTGCAAAGTCTGAAGTACCAGAGTGTCTGAAAACTTAAGATGCCTGGCAGTAGACTTCAAACTTAGCAAAAAATATGTCACGTTATCCTGAATGCTCAAAGGGCAACAGGAGAGTCAATCTGGCAATGAAGAGCTTGTAAACAAGAACAGTACTGGTGAGTTCTCACTTTGCATTGTTCAGTTTTCACATTCCTACCTCTCTTTCCCTTCCTTCTACCTTCTCCCTTTCTAATTTTTACCTTGACACAGATAAACCAAGTCTTCCTTGCAAAAAAGGAAGCAATATACAGTGAAATGAACTAGTAAAAATCAGTAAAAAAAGTCGATGATTTGATATCATCATGTAGATGAACAGGTCTGGTTCAGCCATCAAAAATCCACTTGCAGCAGTAATAGAAACTAAGGGCTGATGTTACTAGCAGAGGGAAATCTGAAGATAGTACCCACACAAAATCAAAATCCAAATAAAAGTAAATAAGCATTATAAAGGGAAGTAAAAAAAAAGAAGTTAGTATAAACTTGATGGCAACAGAAGCTCAAAATCTCATTTCTTTCAAAAATTGTTACAGTTTGCTTGAAGGAAAAGTAAAATAAAATTACATATGGCCATGGCAATGGCAATATTGAGTTAGACTCTTGATTCATTGAGTTTCAGCAGAACTGTTCTGCAGGCTATTCTGAAGGTGTTCTGTGGTCAGAACTGGTGATTGTACAGCTGTAGCTGCATGAGAATGCAGCACTGGTGGAGGTGTTCCCACCATTCCATTACAGTGTACCTGTAAGCTGTTTATAGAGTCTTACATAACACTGCGAAAAAAATCTTTAAAAACACTGCAGATTTGTTTCTGCTTATCCCCTGTACCATTTGCAACATCAGGATAAAACCCAAAAAGTGAAAAACATTGCTCCCTTTTGATGTCAAATCCTGGGGTTGAGAGAGGAGATGCAGCCTTCCAGAAGGTGTCTGACCTGGCAGGTTTGTTCTGTTGCTCCTCAGTGCTCTGAGAAAGTGTGTGGTATGTGCTCTACACAGGTTAAGTAAAGTTTTGTGTTCTGAACCTCACTCTGGAGAAAGAAGCATTTCATTAGGCAGCTGCCTGGAAACAACTCAATATGGAAAAGTGAGAAAGCTTGAGAGATTTTAGAGTCTCTGAGTACATAATTTCTTGCTGTTTCACACAGTTACACTTATGCAGAAATAAACTTTCCTGAAATTTCAGGCTACATTTTAACATGCATATGTTTCTTGGAATGACAACTTTACCATGGCTAAAATCCTTCTCCCAGAGAAGAGAAACCATCCTTGCAAACCTTGCTAGAGAGTGGTTTAGTCACAGTCATTTCAGGACTGAAACTCCTTGTTGAACAAAGGCCTCGAAGTGTCATGACTGTTAGTCCACTCTGGATTTAATAGTAGTTTTGGATACCTTTGGATATGTCATGGAGAATTTTTACTCTAGATCTGTCTGCCAGTGTGTGGGTTCAGCCCCAGAAGTGAGTTTGCACAGCACTCTCCTGCACTCAGGGTGATTTCCTCAGCTCTCCAGACCCTTTGCTGCCTTGTCAAATGGTAGGTAATGCACATCTCACTAACAGCACCACAGCTGTACACTGACAAGAAGAGTGACATCAGACCTCTTGGGAGGCTGTTGGTGTGTATTCTTTTCCTATGCAACTTCACAAGACTTGTGGGACCTTTTATCTTCATCTGTACTTTATGTAGACTGCCTGTGTATTCATAGTGTTAGACGTTGTATTTGGATATGAATGTTTAACTACATATATAACATATTGTTAGATGTGAAGAAATTGGCAGATGATACACAAAGTATGTGCAGATTAAATTATATTTAAAATATTCTGAAAATTGGAATAAAAAAAAATTGAACTGGTCAAGCAGTCTGCAAGGGAGTGTGGGAAAACTATTGTTTGGGACTTGGAAGAATAGACTGGACAAAGCATTAACAATCAAATTTTTTTAAAAAAGGAATAACAATTGGAAGTAATTTTCAGTGGTGGGAGAGCGGAACATAAATGATTTCTTAGACTTTTTTTTTTTTTTTAACTTTATTATCTTAAATTATTTCTTTGAAAGGTTTTCTCCCTGCTCTAATGTAATGAATTCCATAGCAATGATGATTAAGTATTTAGGGGCTTTTACCAAGGATTCTTTAGAAGAGATGATGAATGATTATTGGCTACAGTTGCTGATTGACACAATAATTCGTGCCAAGGGATTCCTCTCTAGTTTTGAAACTATATTCTAAAAAGAAAAGAGAATTGATTTTTTAGATAACACAGTGATGTTGAGATTAATTGAAGCATAACGGAGACTCATGCCTCTCATTTTTTCTTAAGTAATGGTATAATTCTTGTCTTTATGTGTTTGCTTCTTGTAATTTGTGATAAAAATGATGTGCAATTTTACCTTACAACCTATGACAGTAACTTTAAGTTGGAGCTTCAGTATGCCAAAAAAGAGGAAGCTACAGAAATAGTACTATAGATAGTTTGAATGTGTTTATTTTTCTTAAAAAGGAGAAAATGCACAAACAGAACAGGTTTGCCAAGCTACCTTTTCTATAGAATCACTAATTTTCACCCTGAAGAGGTCAGGCAGATTTATGGAATAAAACAGGGCCTCAAGCCATGTAACATGATTGTGAGCTAGTCAACCACTCATTTGTGCCAAGTAAATTTTGGAAATGATTCTCCTTTGCTGACAGTACCCTCATTACCGATTGTGTAGAGTAATTTATCAGGCATTTCTTAAAATAAACCGTTCATTTATGCTAATAGGACTTGGCAGGGAGGAAAAACTGGCAGGACTTGAAGTTCCTAGTGTTTTTCTTTTTTCAAACAAAAACTGCAAAGTCCTTAGTATTTTGAGCAACCGTTATCACAGCCATGCATATAGTTTATTAAAGTGACAACTAATTGCATAATAAATTTTCACAATGGGAGAAAATTATTCCTATGTTAAGTTTACAAAAGCAAATAGTTTGGTAGTATTGTAAAAGCACAGTCATTAGTTTCATACTTGTACATTCCTTATTGGCTAAGCTTCTGTTATTAATGAATCACTTACCATTTTTTCCATGACTCATCTATTCTCAGTGCAGTACCTCATCTTGAAATCTCTCTTTGTTCCTTACCCCTCATGTATTTTCTGTTTGGTACCTCCCTCCAAGGAGATGTTTTCTTTCTGCTTCGTAGTGGGGTTTTGAGCCTGCAAACAGCCACACACATCAGTAACTCCTGAAGTGAGTAGTCCCACTGAACCTATGGGACTGGTCAATAGGTACAGTTAATAATTTCTATGTGTTTGTAGGACCCTACTGCAGCCATTGTACAGTTTAGCTGCTAATCTTTGCAGCTGAACTAACTTGTATTTAGTTCAATACATTTCACATTCATTTGTCTTCTAAAAATAAATACATGAGTTCCTGAAAAAGCCATCCTTCCTAGCCCACAAGAAAACATCCAAAGCTCAAGAAGAAAGCATGCATTGAAACACACAAATAAGGTCAGCAACAACACTGATAAAATGACAGCTGTAGCAAATTGTGACTCATCAAAAAACAATGCTTTAATCCAATGCCTGCTGAAATGTAAGGGGAAGTCTTCTGTTAACTTCACTGGTGGTTAGATCTGGTCCTCATTTAATAAGACAAAGCTAGATGCATCTCCAATTGTACATAAATTATGCGATAAGGGTTTTTATTGTGTGTTCAGTTTCTCAGCAAATGGCAAAATCCGTTTCATCGTCAAGTAAAACTAAACAGTGATGTGGTTTTTGTTATTGCCTTTTAATGAAAGTAAATAAATATGGAAGTGAGTAAATGCAATTAGTGCAGAATATACTGTGCTTCTTATAACTACAAATTAAGCATGACACATTGACCCCATATTTTGATCATGCCTCAGACTTTAACTGCGGATGCCAGAAACTGAGACTGTTTTTTCAAAGACAAACAAACCAGCCAAGAGCACCTTAAATTGGAGACTAAATCCTAGATGTTTTTTAATAATCAGACTTTCATGGAAGCTGTGTGATGATACAACTTAGATTATGGCTTTAAACTTTTACTGTCTCATGCTATTGTACTTTGTGGTTTGCAGAACTGAAGGGATCCATATTTACTAAAATGAAGAACAAAGGCTCTCTAACATTTTGCAAGTCTTCAGCTTTTTAGACTTCAAACTTAAAATACAAAGGTCATTCCACAAACCTTACTGTACCTGGCCATTTCTTCTACATGTCTATTACTCACCATCATAATTAGAAAGTCCCTGCAATGGGTCTAAATGTTTCTGCTGATGTTTTCCACTTCTGTCTGCATTCTTTTCATATTGTTTCCTGCCATTAATGCAATAAAAATGTCAACCACAAATACCAGATTCCTAATGGAAAAGCAAAACAAACTAAAACCACAGCCAGCACCACAGCTGAGAAATATTATTTTTCCCTCATATTCCAAATTTTTACTAGGCAAACAATTAATTGAGGTTGCATATAACAATATGGGTTGTTAACTAAGTTACATACATTGTTCATACATGGAAATCAGAATTACTGACACTCTCTGTAACGGTTACAGAGTGGTTCCATGCATACATTTGGGTTGTCTGATCAGAGGAAGATGGTATCTTGTTTAAATGAGAGGACCATAATTGGTACTTTTGGCTTCTCCTGCTCTTGGAAAAACACCATCATATTTAGTTCAAGGTATAATGGGGCAAGCATTACTTCTTTAATGTACTGCAATGCATAGATGTTTAATGAATTTATACTTTTAATTTGCTATGAGTTCCTAAAAGGTAGAAGGCTCAGAAGAGAAGATCTAAGTATCTATTGTTAATGCAAAATAGATGGTTCTTGTAATGTGTCCACTTATTTGTACAATGCAATAAGTAGCCTCTCTGATTATTTTTGGTCATTACTTAAACCCTTCAAAGTTTCTGGCTTTTCTTAAATACAATTAGATGAAACCTTTCTGTTTAATTTATTGACGTGAAATTGGTGAGGAAGTTAATGTAGAAATCAGAATTCTGTATAGAACAAATTAGTGGTGGTAGTGAAGTTCCTAATCTATTTACTATAACATACATGTTTGGAGAACAGATCCCCATATGTGCTGTTCCCTCAGCATACATAAAATAAAATGAAAAAGTGGCCTCTTCCCCATGAAGTCTGTAATCTCAAATGTAATACAGAAACAAAAATTGATAAAGATCATGAAGAAATGTTGAAACAGTACAAGTCAGCATGCAGGAAATGGTTGCAGCTGTTATGAACATTTTAGTTCCTCACTGAAGATTAGTTTTTTGAGAAACTCTTGAGTTGCTTCTGGTATTGAAGGTAAAAGGTACAGGAGAGATTACCTCATGGGTGATTTGACGATATATTTTTCTCCCATAAAACTATCTCCTTAAGAACAGTGTGAAGTGCAAAAGAGCAGGTTGTCTGCTAGGAGTTTAACATAAACCTTGGATTATGCAGAAAACCTGAGCATTTTCTATCTATTTATTTCACCTTTCATTTTAATACATGTATTTTGATATCTCTTGCCATATTTTTGAGACTCTACTGCTGCCCAGTTCAGTAGTGTATGTTCCGTCTGTAAACTCTTTGGATTAAGGGTAGTTTTCTCCAATTGTCTGCGCACTTCTTGGTTCAGCTGAGCCTCTGTCTAGTTTAAAAACAATAGCAATAACTCAAAATAAGTATGTACTCTGAAGATGCCTTCAAATGTTCCATTTTTTTAATGAGAAAGTGATGGAAAATGGCAGGAGGTTTAGAATACAATGGATCCACTATGCTTCCCTTATTTAACTTTTCTTCTTCCTGAACCCCTTGGTGGTGATTCTGGAAGCATTGCAGCATAGGAATAGACCGCTACTGGAGAGTAGCCCTCTTTGTTCATTAGAAGGGCTCCACCGCCTGTGGGGAAGCTTTGCAGAGACATGCTATGCAGTGGCTGGATTTCACCCAATATAAGTGTCAGGTCAAAATGCAGGATTTTAAAAACAATTATAATCGTACAAACAGGTAGCTGAAATATCTCTCTGCCTCTCTCTGAGAAGAGCTATATGTGCAGGACCAACATGAGGAATGGTCTTTTGCCTAGTCCTAGCTGCCAGCTCCTCTCCACATGCCTCTGTACTGTCATTATTGCAGTCACTGAGACTGCAAAGGTACTTGGTGCACACAGTAGGACAGAAGTGAGACTGTAGAGGAAAATTTCAGAGTTACAGATTTACCTTCTTCCCACCAATCCCTCGTAAAAAAAACCCCAAAACCAACAACAAACAAACAAAACCAAAACAAAAACACCCCAAAACCTGCAAAGATGCTTTCTCAAGAGTCTGCTTAACAAGTTTTTGCACAGTGGTGTACAATTTGACATCACATGATTAAAAAAAATTAAGTGCCACTGAACGCTGTTTTAAAAGGCCCTGCACAGGCATTCCAACTACAGCAATACTTCAGTAGTTCCATCTGGATTCAGTCTCAGCACATCAGCAATAGCACTGAAACTTATTAACACTCGTGAAATTCCGTGTTCAAGACCTTTCATTTGAAAATATAAATGCAATGCCAAGCAAAGTAAAACTTGAAAAGGTTATCCTTTATCTTCTTAAACTAATGGCAAAAAAATCCAAATCTAATTTAGTTTGTATGAATGTATCATATTTTTTGGCCTCCCTAGAAAATGACTGTTCCTCATTTTTCTCCAGCTGTAAATAATATGACTTAAATAGCTCAGTGAAGCAGCTCTATTATTTACTGGTCAAAAAACATTACAAATGATTGAAGGGTTTTTATGAAAGAGGTGGCTGAGAATTGTTCTTCCAATTGAAATTTTAATGCTTGTGGCATATTGCAGGGTCAATGTATATCCATAGGCAGAGAGAAAATCTGAAAAATTATCATTTTTTAAGGGTTACGTGTTTCTGTTTTCTCAGGTTTGCAAGTATTTAATATATATAAAACACGTGAGTTTTTAATAAGTGATTTTTGCATGCCATGGTTGAGGTGCTTCTAAGCAGTGTATTGATGTTTAGACGTTGCTTACTGGCCTGATTAAAACCAAGTCTGTTGGAGCAGGCCTAAACCATACAATGAAGGATGAGACAGGGACATCAAGGAGGTCTTCAGAATCACAGTTTGCTGCTAACAAGATGCTTCACCCACTCTGATTTCCCCCATGCAAAAGGTAAAGGACTGCAGGCCATAAGCCTTCTGAGATTCAGTATACCAGCTTTGCATGACACCTTGAAAAACCTTAAGCCATATTTCACATTTTCCCGCAGTGAAAGCAGGAAGAGCTTTATGAGAGATTTGATTGAAAAAATCAATTTGAAGCCTAGTCAGTTAATCTCATACATTGTAGGTTGTTGTGGTTGAGGAATGGTGCTTTAGTACTCCCACTAAAACCATGCTCTCTCCTTCCAATTTGAGGCACAAAAGGTAAAGACCACAGGCTGAGATTTAGAACAATTTTACTGGAAACAATGAGGTAAGAAAACGAACACTAACAGCAACAATAATAATGGCAGAGGGTATAAGAAAAGAAATTATTCACATATAAAAACCCCCCAATAATAGACAATACCAGACCGCTCCCTCTGCCACATTCTCTGACCTGGAAGGAACCCCTTCTCCCTGGAATATAGTCCCTTTCTCCTGCCCCTGGCAATGGCCTGAGGTGGTACAGAATAACCTCCAGGTCCTAGCCATGCCCTCTCCAGGCTACTGCAAAAATTAATTCTGTCCTGGCCAGAACCAGGACACAGATAGAACTGAATCTTATTAAAATGATGTAACACCATTTAAAAAATCTTATATGTGAAAGACAAGTTCAGTACAGAGCAATACAGAAGACAACATTGATGGAGGCTACTTGTGATATTCCTACTATATTTTGGTCAGATTTATCATTTCCTTGTGTCAGATACTGAGTTTACCGCTCTCATTCCCTCATCAGATGAAGGTGTTCAAATACCAGGTTTACCTCTGCATGTTCTTTAATCTTATTTGCTCAAGTGAATCATGAACACCCTACTTAACTAGGGTCCTATTACCAAGATGGACTGCCAGGAGATAAATACTGAAATTGTTCATACTGGATGTTCCCCATCCCAAGATCCTGCTGAACAGAGCAGGCTAAGTGCTGAATTCAGACCAGGTTGCTTGGGGTTTTTGTCTGTTGAGCCTTGAAAACCTTGAGGATGGAGATTCCACAGTCTCATCTGAAAATTTTTGTGAAACCTGCTTTCTGCAGGCAGTTCATGTTGGAGCAGTAGGGAATAAATCCCTTGTTCTCTTTTAGTTATAGAATTGCCAAGTGTTATCTGACACAATAGTATTGAAAAAAAATAAGAGATCTAGCATTATTTAAAACTTTACAGTATCACCTTAAAATGATTATGTTCTAAATGTTTATATGAGTGCTGTACAACAGTAACACATGCACATGCTCTTCCAGCTGGACTGTAAAATTTATGAACTTCACACTTCTGGCACCATTGGTATCACTGTAAGGACAATACTTTTTCAAGAACAGTATTTGTATTGTGGTAATTCGTGGTTCTATTATTAGAAGGGCAAGAAGACATGGACTTTGTTTGGGGTTTTTTTTGAAACAGTAAAAGCTTTTATTTTAACTTCATCTTTTTATTTTTAGGCAAATAAGATCATACATACATACATACGATTTTTAAATGTTCCTAAAAGATATATATATTTTTCTGTATGCAGCTTTATCTTTAAGACAAATTCATTGCTAAAAGAACTTCTTGGACTACTGCAGAAGTTGAGAATGTATCTTGAAGTTGCTTTCCTTTTCTTTCTGTGTGAAGCTTAAGCCCATGCAGTTGACTTTTTTCAGACACAATCCATTCAAATTAGCTTTTTTCTTTTTGCTGTCTTTTGTCAAATCAGTTGGCCTCTACTACACTGTCCCTTAGCTCAGTTATTTCATTCCTGTTCCTAACTGCATTATTCACCGAGCCAACCACAGTTGGCTGAGCACATTATGAAAAATTCTTGTGATCATAAGAACTTCCTCAACTGCAGGTAATGACTCTGATTCATATCTCCTATCTTCTTGCTCCAGTATTTTTTCTGAATCTCAATGGTAAGCATCTCAGTTATATTTTCATAACTTTTAACATCAAACTCTCCTCTCCTCCTTCTGCTCTCTCTCATATTTTGGGCCCTAAATACTTCACTCCTTTTATTTTTTTTTTTGTTTGCTCCATAGCTGTGTACTCTCTCCCCTTTTAGTGATTCCTTCGTCTACTTTATCTTTTTCTTTATAATTTTTCTAATCTGTAGCTCTTCCAAGATCAATTTTACAAATGGTTCATGCATACTCAAGAACTGGAGTTCTCAGCCTATGGCAGATGGAAGGTCTGCGTCTTGTCTTGTCTCTGACAATGACCAAAATTTTGGCTACCTTGTCAGAAAAAAAAAACAAACAAACAAACCCCAAACAACCCCGAAGTTTTCTTTTCTGATTATTTCTGTCATCAGTTAAGTTCAAGGCTCCTTCAACACATCTTCAGAGCAACTACCTGAAGCTCCTCTTTTTGGTCCCCGTCTTTTTTTTCAGGAAAAAGCATGACAGAATCCTTGATGGTTAAATTTTGGGTTGCACTCTGTTCTTTCCAGAAGTATCAGAGGCTGCCCCTCCAGAAATGCATCATTCCTTGAGTTGAGGTATGGACCCTTGATGGTATCAGGATTTTTTGACCCTGCGATAACATATGACTTTTAGGTTTATGTTTTGGGAGCAAATATAAATGAAGAAGGTCCTCTTAGAAATAACATGAATTGAATTAAATGCCCCCTTTTAAAGGGCTGCAAACTCAAATTCTGCTCTTATGATGCACTATTGCATTTTTTTTTTCTCTGAGTGACCCAGCTGGAGTTGTGCCTTTTCCTCACTACTTTGCCAAGGAACCTTTGTGCTGAATCACTGACTATTTCTACTGTGATTGGCTTGGACTTCTAGGGTGAGGATTTTACTGAATATGTCTCCTTTTTTGCCCACTAATTGTTTTCTATGCCTCATGGGGCATTATCTTCAGTTTTCAGTGCTTCTGTAATATTTAATTTGGAGTTGGATGTGTAACAAAATGAAAATTATTTCAATTTGATTGATTCCTTAAATGTTGCTTGTCAATTTAAGGAAATTCTGAGCAGTTTTTCTTCTTGCTGAAGAGGGAGTTTTAGACTATCTTAAGACTTCCTGAAGGTAACAGTCAAAAAAAACCTCAACCATTTTTTTTACAGTTATTCCAGCCAAGATTTGTGTTTATCCCTTTATTGGTCCTTTCAGAATAAACAAGAAATAATGGAGTAGTTGTGCTTACAATGCCCTATTCCCCACTTCCCAGGCAAATCAAGGGTGTCTCTCAGCAGCAGAAGGATAAGGTAGAGTCGCGACTAGAGCCATTATATGGGGTAGCAGGAAGATGATACAAACTAGTGTGCTTTTTCCTGAAGAGCTGTATTTCAGACTGCTCTTTCTGTAGCAAAAAATCAGTTTTTTAGCAGATGGATCAATGCCATATTATACTTTGATTTCCGTTGTGTTGGCATTGTTTCCACAACATTACTTGACATCACATCACTGTAGGCCTACGTGTGTGCCAACTAAAATTACAGAAGCCAAAGGATGGGGTCAGAGGCAGAGGTGCAGGCCTAGCTGCAGAAGACAAGCATGTAAGCATGGTTGTTCTCTGAATAGGGCAACACCTTCTGTTACAGATGGAGTGCTGGGCATCACCCACATTTTGGGGAGGACTAGGAACAGGAAATATTAGGAGCCTATGTGACCTCACTGGCTCATCAACACTGAAAAATCAATCTATGCATGATTTCTAGCAACAAAAAAAAAGTCAAATCTTGTAGAGAGATAGAAGCATAAAAAGTTTCACTGAAATGCTTTCTGTGAGAGGGTTAGAAAGACTCCCTTGGTTGTAGGTCCCATCAGGTTTGGCTTCAGTTCTCTCACCAGTTGTACTGCCTTTAAAGTGTAGGACACCTCCTTCTTAGTCAAGTTTTACCTGTTTCCTTAGGAGTGTATCTTGTGAAAATATATCTGAGAACATCCAATTGTTTCAAAGTGTATTTCCTTGAAAAGAACTCACATAGGTAAAAAACCCAAAACAAACAAAAAGTCTTGTCTGATAAAGGAAATCCTTCACTATTCATAAAATATTTGGGTTATTTGGGAAAAGAGGAAATTGCTAAGGATTAGGTTTACAGCACATGAGCATGTCTCAGAAGTGCTACTCTGTAAAGCTTGTCAAGAAAAAAAAGCAAATAAATCCCAGTAGGCTTCCAGAGTTTTGCATCCTGTCATTTATTACATTTGTCAGTAAAAGCAGCAAGGATTATGGAAGTAGATTTATTAATTTTATGAAACCCTGGCACGAAGGATTGGTGGCCCTCTGATAGAAAATTAAGTGGAACTATTTTGTGAAAGAAAAACATTGTGTACTTGTAGTGAAAAGTTATTATCGCAGCAAACCTGTTGCAAATAAATCGCTCTAGCAAATCCCTTGGAAGTGACTTGCCTTAAAGTCTATGGGATTATGTTTTATGTCTCCTTGTGTAAAGGAAGATCCTTGGTTTCAATGGGTGTTCAAATTCCTGGGGTCGGTATACAGAATTAAAACAGCTAATCATAACCAGTTTGGAAAAGTTTCCTGTTGCTGTTTTAGCCTTTGTTATTAATGCCTTAAAGGCACACTGCTAAAATGAAGGTTCATTTTCTTTACTTTCAGTATCTCATCCTTTGTACAAGGGTGTCCTTTGGAAGACTTTGTAATATTTGATCCTTTCCAGAATCTGTCATCTGTATGTTGAGAGGAAACTGAGACAAGGACAGTAAGAGGTGTTAATTGAAACATGATGATTAGACCATTTTCATGTATGACAAAAATATGGCCATTGAGATCTGAATTGCTAAAAGCCTTTTCTCAAAGTTATTAAATCATATCCATCTAAAAGCAGTTGTAAGCTACTTGCATAAAATCACTCAAGGACTCTGTTCTAGTCTAGATGGCTGGTAGTAGGCAGGTTCCTGACTAGATACCTGCATCAAAAAGATAGCAGTTTCACTTGTCTCTAAATAATTTGGCACTTTCCATCAGTATTGGTAATAAAGATCTGTTTTTTCTTAGAACTGGTTCTCCACAGGAGAAGGCTAATGCCTGGGCATGAATGCTGAAAGCAATCTTGCTTTTCTCTTTGAAACAAGGAAGGAAGTGTCCATTCTGGTATTGTAATCACAGCAGTCTATTTCATTTTTGTCACAAGTAGTTAATTACTTTTACTCATACAAAATTTAAAAATAAGTTTGGCTTTTCATTTGTACCAATGTTAACCTTTTTTTGCATTAACTTAATTGGAAAATACAGCTTCATTTTGCCTAAGATACTTTAATGCATCTATTATCATTGCATCAAAGCAATGGATAGAATCATAAACCTCATTTTGGGAACCACTTAAGAACAGTTATCCCCATTTCACAGGGACAAAGAGCAATTTCCCTAAGGTCACAATAAATGAGTTTCTTGTCCTTGAACACCTACTCATCACTGAGCCATTCTTTCCTCACTGCAGAGGAGGAATGACATGTTAAAGGCTCTGGTCTATCGCTGCCTCTTCTTCTTCTTCTTCATGGCTGATCTCTAAGAGTCTGTTCTCTGCAACCCAGGGACATTCACAGCTTACAGAAGCAGCTGGCTGAACAACCCCATTCTCTGTTGATCTGCACTCTCATTGTTCCTTGCTCTCACCTGCCCTAGTTTCTTTCGGAACAAAAAGAGGATATACCAGTGCAAATGAGACAATGGCATGCCTAGGCAGACAGTGGACAGTATGGAGATTAGAGCTGAGTGGGACATACACCTTGAAGGAAAGGTGCTCACTCAGTACAAAGTTCTAAAGCCTGTTGCAGCCAGGCAGATTGGCACAGATCATAGAAAAAGTTTATTGTTGTTCTAAGGAAAGTTTATTGGTCATAGTGCTTACAATGCTGTAGCTGCTCTAAAAACTTCCCCTCTCCATGCGAGTGTTACTGAGATCTTCACAATAACTGAAGAGTTAAGTCAGCAAATAGCATCATCACTCATTGCAGCTGAGCAGGACAGGTCATTTAAGCACATGCTGAAATGGTCTGCTGGATCACAACCACACAGAGTACCTACTTTATGTAAAGCTGTATAGCAAGTGAGTGCAAGTGCTAGAATTTTATGTTTCTATCCAGTAGTTGCTCCCCATCAGATTTGTACTGGGAATGTCAAAGATGTCATTTGATAAGGATCAGACTATTTTGAGAATGAAGCAATCTGAAACCATGCACGTCCTGTTGCTGGTAATATCCTCCATGTGGACAGTAAGCACCTGAAAATCTCAGCGTCTTAGAAATGGAAGTGACTGTATGTTTTTTGTGTAAGTATATATATATCCATATATATATATATCTTGTAATCATCTTATTGTATGAATGCAAGTGTGCATGCATCTATATAATACCAGTACATCTGTGTATGTAAGTAGGATGCTTATCTGCATGTGACCAGCTGAAATGGAAATCTAGATGTTCTGGTATGGAATTTATTTCTTCTCCAAACTCTTTATACCACTAATTAATGTAAATTACTCACAATTATACTGGAATGTAAGATCAAGAACTTATACTGAATTCATCAAATGAGGAACACAGGGGTTTTTTACGTGTATTCATTCTTATGCATAATGTATTACAACTCTACAGAGTTTCCCACCCTTTTTTACCTCTTTTTTTAACAGTTCTGAAGAGCTTATTCCTATATCACAGCCAGTATTTGATTTGCACTTAAGGGAAACACCACACTTTGTAGGTCAGTCTGCTAATAAACCTCAGACCTTCACTGTTTCTACCACTTAATTTAAAATTTCCAAATCTTGGAAAGATGTTGATTTCAATGTATTCCCATTCCTATGCTACAGTGCTATAGTGCAATCAAGGAATTTTTCCACATGGTCATGTTACTATTATTACCATTGATTTTGACATATCTGGATAAGGATTCAGATGTGGATGAACACAAGCAGTTCTCCTAAATCATAATAGCATTTTCTTCTATTATTTTCCCACATTCACGGTTGCTTTCTCTTTTCCCCCCTTCTTTTTCCTTCCTTTCTTAAGAACTTTCCTTTAACTGTAGTTTCTCCCTGAAAGGTTACTTGCAACTTGGTATTAGTTTGTAATGAAAATAGCATATTATTTGTATGTCTTCATTATAATTTCTTATCCAGAAATAACAAAATAAAGGATTTTAAGTCATCAGTGATTTACCTTCCCTACATTATCAGTTTGTGGCCTCTCAAAAAGGGATCTTATTTCTGTGCTCAGAAAATCTGAAAGACAGCCCAGATTTACCAAAAGTGGGTTGGTTCCTAAGTTATTTTTTACAATCCTTTCAACTGCCTTTACACCATACTTAAAAGACTAAATATTTCTTGAATCTTGGTTCTAAATATTTTTTTTCAAAGCATCACTATTTATGGTCTTTAAATGTGGTGGATAGTGAGAGTCAAAGCTTAATTTAAAACCTCAGATCTGAACACTATTAAAAACTGTTCAAGTTGTAAAATATAATTTAGTATGAGTGGGATTAAGGAAATCATCACTGCTTTCATTAAAAATAATGAAAAAAAATCAGGATATTCCTTTATGTCTGTCTCTGTCTAAAAACATCCACTGTGAGTAACTTCTGTGAAACTTGTGGGTTTGCTTGTATACAGGTTATTTGCATGCTATTATTTGCCATAGATTTCAACAGCAGTTTCCACATGTCATGGGAAGTATGCCATATAAATCAGATGTGTTCTCCATGTGTGTGGAACATACAGGTCTGTGTCTATAAACCAAGCAGAACATAGTTATTTTAATAGAATTTGGACTGATATTGTATAATATTTTCAAAAGGATTCATAACTCATTACAAAAGAGGACAGCTAGAGCACAAAAATACTAATTGAGACAAACTTTTCAGAGTTGATAAACGATTTGGTTTTTTGTTTTGGTTACCCAGCTGAAGCTATATTAAGGCCTGAGCTTCAGAGAGTGCACTTTCTTTCAATTAGGGCTACCACAAGCAGCTCATATCTAATAGTAAAAGCATCTCTAGCTCCTACACAGTTGTTTATGAAAACTGTGGTCTTATTTCTCTCTAGTCTTGTTATGAGTCAAAGCTAGTTGAGAATAAAGATGGAGAGGAAGCATTTGCTCTCCTGGATTAGCCTGTTGCAGTGCCATGCTTATGAAGTTGAGTATCTAGACTTTTTACATAAAAGAGTCCATTCCTGTTGGTTGACCTTGGAGAGTGACTAAACATGTGATGGCCATGTCCTTCCTTTGAGTCACTCAAGAAAACAGCATTTGGATTTCCCTGACAAGAAAGGCTGTTTCTCATATCCGATAGAGAAGTTTGTGGTATCCTAAGATTGCTGTTGCACGTACATAAATGATATAGTTTCCCTTAAAGTTCTAAATAATATAAAATGAAACAAGTCCACCCTATTTGATTTCTTGATGTGATTCTGGTTTAGTTTGGTTTGTGGTTGGCCTCTAAAGAAGACAGGATGACCCAGAGAGAATTACAAAAATTCTCTCTGGGTATTAAATTGGCATTACATCTTTCAGCATGAATTGAGGTTCTGTTAGCACTTTTAGGAGTCAGTGCATTGCTGAATTTTCCCACAGCTGCTTAAAACATGTTGGTGCAGTGCATGCTGCAAAGTGGGGTTACTTGGCTTATCATTAAGGATAAATCCCAGCTGCAGAGATCTAACAAATCCAGAAGAAGAATTCAACAAATATGGTCATTTAGTCAGAAACACTTGCTAATCTTTCTGTATTAAGCACTGCTTTCACTGTACAATGTGCAACTGGTCAGCTTTATGGAAGAAATAGGTGAGGGAGTACATTGATTAATGAAGAAACTGAAAAAATGTAAATAGTGAGGAATATCAAGCATTCAGAGTATTCTATATTTAAGGTCAGTAGAATGTTTTGGAGAAGGAGTGGGAAAAGGAGTGAGAGAGAATAAGGTTTAGGCTTCAGTGGAAAATGCCGTGGGGAGCTGTGGGCTTTGGGAACAAAAAAGAGCATTAAAAGTTGATGAGGAATTGAGCTATGTGGGATAGATTATCTCATGATGTATTAAGTTCCTTGTGTTGATTAACCTCAGGATGTTTAAGTAGGCGTTGGTTAATAGGAGACTAGGGAGAGGGATTTGGGAAGAACAGGGCAGTATGCATAAGAAGAGGGTGGGATACTGGAGCTAGATGGTGAATTGCTAGAGGCTGTAAAATATCATGGGGAAATATCGGATGTTCCTCCTGTATTCTCATACATCTTCAAGAGCATCTACTTTTAACCATTGTCAGAGAGTGGTCTCATGTACTGAGCTACTATGAATGTTTTTCTGCTTTTATGTTAGCTTTTATGGTCTGTGAAAAGGGTGGAGGTTTGTCCACATGTGGTTATAGCTGGCAAATGAAGCCCAAAAGTAGTGCCAAGCAGAGAAAAACAGAAATGGCTTAGCTGGAAAGGCAGACCTCTCTGTAGTAACAGGTGATTGGTTAGGCCATCTTAGGATAAGGGCAAAGAGGAATTAGAAGATGTTGGGATTAGAAGCTAAGGATGGGAGTCATTACCTTCTCCTCTAGACTTCTTAATCCTATTCTCTAGAAGAATTGTGTTTTCCCAAACACAAATCTGTTTTGATGATCTCCTGAGCATAAAGAACATTTCTTGTCACAGCCCACTGCATACCTCATCCTACTCCATTCACCCACTTCACCCAGCTAACTTTGCTATTAAGTTTACTAATGCTTTCTGGCATGAGGATTGGCTTCAGTATCGCAAAATAGAGTAGAGAACTCTTGACTGAGTGAAACTACTTGTGTTGGCACTGCAACCACAACCATAAAAATTAGATTGAAACAATAAGTAACTTCATCAAACAATCTAGTTTTTTTGAAAAGTGTGGTGGCCTCCAGCATTTTCAGTGCATTTTAACAATATGGGAATTTTAGTATTTTGTTAGCAAGATGTCTTTTGACTGGAGAGCCCTAAGAAGATGAGATGTACGCAGAGTGATTTCTGAAATATTTCCTCCACATTTCTGTTTGGCAGTCTGATATCTGCCTGCTGTACATACCCATGGGAAGAAAAGATGTTGGGGGCCAGCTGTTTCTAGAAGCTTGCCAGTGGGGTCTGTGTCATATCAGCAGTGTCAGTCATTCACCTTTGAGAATAGGATATAATGTGTACATCCACAGAAATGAGAAATATTACAGGAAAATATTATATGCAAAGATACACTTTAGATTTTAAAAATTTCTAATCTCTCTGTCTTTGTAAAGTTAAACTGATCCTAGGATGCTTAGGAGAAATCACAGTTAATTTTTCAGCTCTAAGTTTGTGTGCTACTTATTTGAAGGAGGTGCAGAATTCATTACATTCAGCACAATTGCCTCTGCCTTCAAAGAGTAACTAAACCAGGCTAAGCAGTACTGGAGCCACTAAAATACTTTCTGATAGCTAGTTATTATTTAATTTTAATTGCATTATATTGCACAGACATAGTTCAATAGAGTACCTAAATATCCCAGTCAAGATCAGGGCTGTGATGTTCAAGAGTTTGCAGACAGAGGCCAACGTGTTTTCTACCACGTTATGGGAAATTGTTTCCATCCAAGAGTTAGCTAAGAGTTTAATCCTGCAATTAGTATGCTCTCTGCCCAGAAACTATCACTTGCAGCACGGCAAGACAGATGTATTTTGGATTAGAAAGAAATCTTTCCCACCACAGAGCAATGCACAATTTATCAGATATAACTTGTGACAGTGGTTCATACTGCTCTGAAGCATCTCATGGAGACAGAATATCAGAAAATTGTTATTTGTATTTCATTCAAATACAAAGTGGGGCCCATTCTGTCAGTCACTGTATAAACAAACAGTGAGCAGTGACCGGAGTTCCTAACATTTCATAATCTAAATAGACAAGTCTAACACAACTGTACAGGAAATACAGAGATATGACAATGAAACATGATTTGCCTGTGATCACAAAGTTGATTGGTTAAAATCCAATTGTTTGAATTCCCAGCTCAACAGTCTGTACTATGGTTGACCTTACTGTTAGATGACGATTAGTTTCTTCTGATGAGTTTCATATATTTTCATCCTTTTCCTTTGTATTTGGTGTTGTTTCTTTATCAAAATTGCTCTACAGAGAATAAGCTCTGGGAGGAGCAGGAAGCTAGTTGTACTACTTATGTGAAAAAGAACAAAGATGTAATAGATCTATAATCAAGGTAGATTTAAATCTTTGTATCTCATAGCAAGCAGTTCTTGTTACTGGAATGTAATACATATATAGTATATATGTTTAAAAAGTGTACCATGAAGGATTACTTTAAACAAAAATAGCATCTGGCTTTGAAATTAATAAATATAATCTGTAACAGGTACATGTATAAAGCATGAAGTAATTCCTGGCATTCTTCTGTTGATAGAGTATCTGAAAGTTGGGGAGAAAACATTAGAATCCAAGAAACCTACACAGATTATTTGATTTTATGATTGTTTTTCCCTGCAAGTAGATGAACAAGCATGACAAACATGCTCTACACCTGTAAGATCTAGTTATATGGCAGGTAACTAGGGAATTACTCTGGTTTAAAGTGAAATCTGCACATTGAATCAGTCTGCAAACAGCTGGCTTAGAAATCAGCCTGAGAATCAGAATAATCTATGAAAGGTATTTCTGTTAGCATTAAACATTTTTGTATGCTCAGTGCAGAAGATAGCCTCTGAGCTTTTTCGATTAAGGAAGTGGCGGCTATGGCTTTCTGAAATTGGGCTGCTTGTTAAGAATGGAGAGCTCAGTCAAAATTTAATAATGAGAAAGCTGTGTGAGCCCTTGTAATTTACTGCTGAACAATGCAAATTCATATTTTAAAAGGCAGAGTTTTCAGATTCATGTCAAAGTTATTAGCAAATAAGTTTCTGGTCGTTTGCAGCATGTAATTTCTTTTTGGGCAAGAGCTATATACTGATATGTATCTGATAGACAATAGAAAGGCAAATGAAAAAAAGAAACTGTATAGTCAAATAAAAATACAATTGGAAGACTAACTAAAACACAAACTTTGGAAAGGTATTTCTGGATAAAAGGAATCAGTTCCTTATACTGGAATAGTAATCTGATGATTAGACAGATGATTAGACTTTGTTAAATTGTTCTGTGTTCAGGAGCAATCTACCAGCACCATGGCAGAGGAGGCATTCACTTACTTCAGCATCTCTAGTTCTAATGTTAGTATATGAATCCCATTTATTCAACAAACTGCCATTGACGCAGCCACTTTTAATCCATGCTATTAAATATTGCAACCTGAGCATGGATGCTTTTTCCTTGGATCTTCCTTGAGATTAGGCCTTTTAAAAAATAATCTACATTTCCTCAAGAAAAGTAAATTATAAGAGCAAATTGACTAAAGGAAAATCAATCAAAAAGCTAAAATTAAACGGTAACAAAACCTGTTAGAATGGAACAAATGTGCCCACACACGGACTTGCTCAAAATAATTGTATGAAGTAAACCCAACTGTTATTTTGGTTCAGGTTGATTTTTTTGCTGGTCTTTTTGTTTCTTAGTTTGCTGTTTTTTTTGGGTTTGGGTTTTTTTTTTGGTTTTTGTTTTTTGATTTTTTTGTTTGTTTGTTTGTTTGTTTGTGTGGCTTGTGTGTGTGTGCAGAAAAGCCGTAGGACTTCTGGCAATTAAAATGTAATTGTTCCTGTGGTGCAAATATTTACAACCAATCTAAGGCCCTTTCAAATTGCCACTGCAGTGTAAAGGAGACAGCATTGCTGAAAATGCAGTCAGCGATAGCAAGACCAGGGGCAGCAAGGCCCTTCTTATTTTATATGGATTCTTAGGAGACAGCACTTGCCAATCGTATGAGGTAAAATAAAGAAGAGTGGTTGAAGGGTTTGCAGTGAAAAAGCAGATTGCTGAAAGAAGAAGAAATACATTAAATGAAAATCCACAAAAACAAATGGCAAAGGATAAAAGGTGAGAGGCTGTGTAGGAGGGAGGTGCAACTGATGATCCCAGACATTTGGGGATGGAAAAATTCCATTAAAACTAAGCACCTGCTGCTTAAGATTTGGGCTTCAAAATTACAAACAATGTCAGTAAAAGCATTTTCCTTTGCAGTTCAAGGTACAACTGAAGGAAATAGTCAAAGTAGTAAGAGAAGGAAAAGGAGAGAATGGGCAAATATTTTATGAGACTGATCTGCGCACATTTAAGGTGGGGTATTGGTTAGGCATGACTGGTTTCAATTTGATTTTAATTTTTATTCCCCAGCTTTTCAGTTGTCTTCTTGAGCACAAAGAGACTTTAGTTCAATTTAGTTTAGTAAGGGGGTAGGCAACCATTCTTTGGATGGCTTCCTAACCTTGTGCCTCATTCCTCTTCGTGGGTGTGTCTGATTTAAATTTCTGGTTGTTAATCCTACTCTAGTTTTTGCGGGGGAGGAGAGATGATTTCTGACTCTTTTCCCCACTGTAGGGTAGAACACAAAACTGAAATCCTTCTGATGGAGTAAAGGCTGGCAAACATTAGAAACCACAAGAACTTTGATAGAGAACCAGCCTATACTTTAGTGACATTCACATGCTTGCGCTGGCACGCCCGCAGAACCAAAAACCATACTGAAGGCTGTTCGGTTTGACATGGTTGTTTCTCCTGCCCATACTCCTTTGATATTTGCAAGAAGATGAGTTGAATATCACATGTCAGGGATTGGCAGCAGACAATGGAAAGCAAGAAAAACTGTTCCAAACCCTCATCACTGAGACAGAATTGATCAAGTTGTCACTCACAAATTACAAATCAACGGAAAAACCCAGCATAATCTGCAGTGTGCCCTCTCTCTAGCCCCACTTACAGACTCCAATTTAAGCACACTGCTTCTCTTTAAAGAACTTAAGATTAACCTGATTATTTCTTTTAAATATGAAATTGCAAAAAAAGAAAAAAAAAAAAAGAAATGGCTGAAAGGAGTTATATGTCTAGAGTTTTACTTTCTTCTGCTCAATGAAGGATGCTCTCTCTTCTTGTCTACTTTGAATACCAGATGTCTCTGCACAGTCAAATTGAGGCATCCTGAAAGGGAAAGATTTTCAAATGTCCTCAGCTTTAATGAAAACTGGGCCCCTTTAAAGATGTCTCGAGTATGACACTTGAAGAGTCATCCCAGATTGCAGAGAGCTTTTCAAAACTCAGCCAGCATTTTTAGTAGCCTATGCCTCAAAGAGTCTGGGCACCTTACCCAAAAAGAGCTAAAAATGCAATTTGCAGTTCTTCAAGTAATCCAAAACAAAGTATCAAATCCCTTCCCATCTTCCTTTGCCAGGGAAAGTCCCTGTGCACTAGAACTGGCCTCATTCTGCTACACAGGGGACAGCAGAAGTAAATGGAGGGTGGCGTGGGAGAGCTTTTGGAAGAGTGATCAGGCTGTGTATAGTGCTCAGCCCTACTTAATCACAGATGCTTTGCTTGAAAATTGAGTTCCAAATATTTCCATGGTGCTCAAACACAGAGTTACCTGGCTCTTCTCTGTGCTGAAGAATTTCAACCAACAGAATTTCCTTGGCTGTGCTGCAGCTGATGGCTTTTCCCATTGTTTTAATACTCATTCTGAAGATACTTATTCTGTGTGGGTCACCAACCAGGCAAGAAAGTATCGACCGCCTGTTGAATTTTCCAAATGTGGAGGTTTATATGCCTGTGTGTGGTGGCCACAGAGGAAAAATCTGAAGACATTTAGAATAAAGGAGCATGGCAATAACCATACAGCACATGACAGACACGCGATTTGACATCTAACTAAATGTCTAATCTTTGCTTTTTTAAAATAATATACTCCTTCTGAGAGTTAATCCTTTGGCTAAAACAAGGGATTGTTGAGGAAAAATTAATCAATGTAAAAGTCTTGAGGAGTGCTTGAAAATAGTTCTGCTACAGATGGACTGAAGAAGGCTTTCATTGCTCAGTTTCTTTTGCTTGACAGGCTAAGATGGATGTTATAAGACATTAATCATCCTATATTAACGAATAAGTAGTCTGTACTAATATACAAGTGGGTTGTGGTGAGGTTAGGGAATTCAAACAAAGCAATTTGGTAGACTGCTCCTGCCACAAACCATTTGCCACCCAGTTCTCTTTCTATTCTGGCTACCAACCACTGCTGTTAAAGGAGCTGTTACTGTGGGGTTTAATACTATCAGACAGGAATGCCAGAATAGACCTGTGGCACAAATACCTCTGGTTTTGAAAAGAGACTTAAAGAAGCATGATGGGAGCCATCAAAAATTATCATCTTAACATAAATTCCCGTTACAAGGTGTACTGAAGAGAGCTCGTCTTTTAGAGGCATAAAAAGGGGACATAGGAAAGTGATTTGTCTTCTGTGCAATAATCTGTGCTGTGTTCACACACTGGCTTACAGAAGGATACAGAAATAACTAGAGAAATACTTAAAGGACAGGCCACAGAAAAATGTTCCCTAGGAGCTGTAAGATCAGGCTTGTGAACCTTGTCAGGGCGTTTGGGAGCAATAAATGCATTTTCAAAAGTTGCTTAGGAGAGCTTTTTGAGTATTTTTTTTTTAATTTGTGTTAATGAAAGGCCCAAATGTTTTTAATTTTTAGTCATTTTCACCAGTTGTTTGGAGAAAGCTTAAAGCCTCCTATCCTGAAAAAGTGCCCCTTGAGTAAGCAAGACAAAATATACCCAGACTTTGGATTAGGCTGTGCTTGTCCTTCAGTGTGCATTGTCTTGCATCCCTGAATTATCAACTTCATGTATCTGGGTTTCAGCTGGTTGCCTAAGGAAAAGCTCATCTGCAAGGAAGAGCTCATCTGCTCCCACTCTGATGATGCACAGCTGGCCAAGAGGATTACTTTTTGGGTCTCTGAAGAGCCAAAGAATCTAACTTATAGCTGGAGACAGGACACAGGAAAGGACAAATTGGTATACTGAGGAGATACAGACACTTTCTGGGTTGGCTGGCGTGTCTTACTCCAACATGCAGGCTCACACTAACCACAAGGCATGGGACTTGGAAATAGTTTTTACCAGGCTCAGTAGGAGAGCCTCCAGGAGCTGCTTGCCTTCCTGTTCAGCTGGGGGCATGATTCACCTTCCAGATCATGTGAGTGTGTTGCAACTAGGCAATGCTCTGTCCTTACAAGAAACTCATTTCAGGTAGCATTTTGATTTTTCTTGTTCCATGCTGTAAGCATACTTCTCACTAATTACTCTCCATAAGATACAGTAGTTAAAGCCTTTGGGCTTACAGTAAAGATGCAACACGAAACAATATGTGGCTTGACCTTCTAAGTATCACAGGAGATTCAGATAGGCCATATTAATGTCAGCCCTGCTGTGTGGAAACAGTTTTGCTTATGGGCATTTCAGAAATTCATGGGTTTTGCTCGGAAATAACCGCTGTGATCTGACCTCCTGTGTAGTACAAGTTCAGCCTCGCTCTGTAATTTCTGCATTAGGTACACAACCTGTGGTTAACCAGCATCCTGTGGTGGGACCATGTATTGAGTTTTGTATTGATTAGGTGATGACTTGAGACAAATTATTTTTTTAGCTTGGATTTTCAGTAGTTTAGGCTTGTGCCTGCAGGATTTTCCTTTTAGAGTTTTGCAGGGATTCTCCCAGCAACTTGTCTTTGCCATGTAGTTCTTCAGCTCCTTCCTCCAAGAACAATGAAAAACCTCTAGAACACACCTTCTAGAAGACACAGACAGAACTGTAGAAAAATGTGGAGATACTTTCAGCTTTTTACCGGCTAGGCTCGTAGTTCAATGCCTTAGAAAGCCTCGGGCAGCCTAGAGAAGTAGCACGGGCAATCCAGCATTTCAGTAGCTCTAAAAGCAGCAAATAGCAGCTGCAAAACTGATACCACCAGTAGAAGCAAAGAGGGAGAAATATAGTCTTCAGCTTGCCTAATTCCCGCAATTAGAAGCTTTCAAACAGAAACAGAAACAGAAACACACGGATGTTCGCAGAAGGATTGCAAAGCCAAAGAGGGCGGGCCCCCTCTCGGGCCCTTTCTTTTATTCGGAGAAGGGGAAAGGGGAGGACTGGGGGCAGACCTGGGGTGACTGGCCAATCAGACACTGATAAGAGTTTGAGCTAAATTTGGTTTTGCCCGCGCTTAGAACAAAGGAGCTCAGAGCACATGGCAGGAGCAAGTGTCTTGGGGAGGGGGAAGGGAAGCTCGGAACAGGCAGCATCAATTCCCTATTTTTTTTTCTTTAAAGCTGTGTTGTAACTCTTAGTAACTTAAAGTGCATAGAACAGTAACAAAACAACAGTGCAAAACATAATTGGAATCTATCGTCCCTACAACTTGACAGTACCTAGGATGTCTTTAAACTAGTTCCCCAGTTAAGACTCAGGGGGTTAGTCAGGACATCTATGGTATGGGGTATCAGGATGAAGATTTACAAAATACAGTGCGAAATATGAGTGCAAAACAATGCAACTTGATTTAAGGGATTAACATCAAAATCTGGAGTAGGGGGTTTATATGAGGGTGCAAAATCAGGATCCTTTTTACTGTGTCTCCTCCAGGGGGCAGTTTTAACCTCCTTAACTTTTGAGGAAGTGACATAAGGTTTTACCCATTTCCCTGGGATCCACCTCAGTCCTTGAAGGGTGGATACACTGGCATACCCACGTCCCCAAGTTACAAGTTTGTATGGTCCTTGGATTTTTTGAGTCTCTGGGTCCTGGATCAAGACTTCTGGATTTTCCTTCAGTTTCTGTCTCCCGGTGTTCTGGAAATGACGATAGATGGGAGGGTTCGGATCCTCAAAGGTGCCGTTCAGGAAGTTTATGGTAAACAACGTTTTGCTGAGTCTGAGGACAGGTGAGTTGAGTTTAGTGGTCCCTGACTGTTGTAACAGCATTTGCTTGAGGGTTTGATGGGCACGTTCAACAATGCCTTGTCCAGTTGGGGAGTGGGGAATACCTGTAACATGTCAAAATCCCCACTGCTGATGAAAGTTTTTACACTCCTGAGAGGTGTAGGCAGGTCTATTACCAGTTTTTATCTCCTCAGGTATACCGAGCACAGCAAAAGCTTGGACAAGATGTTTTTCAATGTCCTTAGCTTTTCCACCTGCATGTGCAGAGGCATACATAGCACCAGAGAAGGTATCAATAGAAACATGAACGTATTTTAATCTCCCAAATTCAAGGAAATGTGTGATGTCCATCTGCCACACTTCACCACTATTAATGCCTCTGGGATTGACCCCCATGACTAGTGATGGAAGCTGTAGCTTCTGGCAGTTGGGACATGTCGCCATTATTGATTTTGCCTACATCCGTGACAGATGGAACATGTGGATAAGAGCAGGAATATTTTGATGGTACATAGCATGGCTCAATTTTGCTTGTTCAAAAACTTGGGGGAGCTTTGGTAAGTCGGCTGATAGAACTATGTCTGCTGGCATAGCCAGAGCATCAGCTCTACGATTACCCTCTGCAATAAATCCTGGCAGGTTTGTATGTGACCTCACATGCATGACAAAATAGGGATGCTCTCTGTGGGAAACTAGATAAATTAGCTTTGAGAGCAAATCATAAATTTTTTTGTTTGAGATTTCTTTTAGGAGAGCATGCTTAGCTCTAATAGTTATTCCAGCTACATATGCTGAGTCTGTGACCAAATTAAAGGGTTCTTTGAACCTCTCAAATGCTCTAACGACGGCTGCTAGTTCAGCTACTTGTGGTGATCCCTGGATTACTTTGATGTCAGATTCCCACTTTTGTGTCTTTGGGTTTTTCCATGTGATCACTGATATTTTACTCTTTCTTGAAGCATCAGTAAAAATGGTAATTGCATTGAAGAGTTTTCTACTTTGAATCTCTCAAGGGATGAAAGAGAATGTCAGATTAAACATGTCATGTTTTGGGTAATGATTGGAGATTTGGCCTGAGTAACTATCTAATGCAAATTGTAAATTTATATTATTTTGAAGTAGGTGATCTAATGTGTCTGTTGTTACAGGTAAGTAGATGCATGCAAAGTCACATCCTGCCAGGGTCTGGAGCCTTGCTCTACCCTTCATGATAATTTTTGCCATTAGTTCTTGTGGCTGTGTGATGGTCTTAGGCAGTTGGAGTGGAAGGAACACCCATTCAATTATGATGAGGGGTCCCTTCTGCTCCCACTGAAATATGAGGCTGTGAAAGCGTGGTACCTTCCCTAGAATGACAAGCTTAAAGGGTAGGGAGGGCTGATACCTGTGTGCTTGTCTGGTGCAAATGAGCTCTTGTATCTTTTTGAGAGACTGCCTTGCCTCTTCTGTCAGGGATCTAGGGGATGCTGGACTGCCTTCCCCTTTTAACAGGTTTGCAATAGGAGCTACATCTTCTGTGGTGAGTCCTAGCCAGGACCTTAAATACTTCAGTGTCCCACAGATTTGTTGCACTTCCTCTAATGTTTTTGGGTTATTATTAATGGTGACACGTGTTGGGGTGATAGAGGTTTCTGTGATTTTGAGTCCGAGGTATTTCCAAGGGCTTGTTCTCTCCATTTTTTCAGGTTGTAATTCAAAGCCCTTGGCCTCTAGGGCCTCAATCACCATGTTAAGTGTCTGCTTAAGATACTGATTATTAAGAGCACATACCAGTACATCACCCATGTAATGTAGGATGATGGCTTTCTCTGCTTTGGCATGGATGGGAGATAGAATTTTAGCAATATACTCTTGGCAGAGAGTTGGGGAATTTTTCATACCTTGGGGAAACACAAGCCAATGGTAACGTTCCATGGGAGTTTCACGATTAATAGAGGGCACAGAAAATGCAAATCAAGGGGCATCTGCAGGGTAGAGTGGAATATAAAAGAAGCAATCTTTAATATCAAGAACAGCTAAATGCCAATGTTGTTGGGAGCACTGAAGGTGATGGCATACCTGGTTGAAGGGGTCCCTTGTCTTCAATAACCTTATTGATTTCTTGAAGATCTTGGAGGAGCCTATATTTGTTCTTTCCCGGTTTTTGTATTACAAAAATGGGAGTATTCCAGGGGCTATTAGTTGGTATGATATTCCCTTTAGCCAATTGTTCAGCTACTAATGTTTTGAGTGCCTTTAAGTTTTCTTCTTTTAGTGACCACTGGTTAACCCACACTGGTTCATCCGTTTTCCAAGTTAGCTTTTGTGCTTGGCAACTCAGCTCCAGTGGCCGCAAGGGAAAATTTTGATGTCTAGGGGTGATACCAATTTTTGTTCCCCACTAAGACATGGCATCCCTTCCCCACAGGGTGAATTTGGTGTTCAGGATATATGGGTGAAGTGTCGCTATTTGTCCTCAGGACCTTCAATTTGGATGGTGTGTTTGGATTGCTTTGCAATTTGGGTACCTCCAATCCCTTGTATGATACCCTGAGATTGCAATTCCCATTGCACAGGCCACTTATCAAATGGAATGACAGACACATCAGCACCTGTGTCTATCATTCCCATGATACTCATTTTATGTGACCGTGACAGAGCTTACATTCTACTACAGGTTTATTGTTTCCCAAAACCTCAGTCCAACAGATGGCTGGGATATGACCATCTGTGGGCAGGTATTTGGGCAGTGGAATGGCCTGTGCAATGACTTGACCCTTTGGCATAAAGTATGGCGGATATATACATTGTACCATTAGGTTAGAACACCTGTTCTGATCCACTTTCATGAGTGTGGGTGTAACCTCTATCCCAGCAGATGTTTCCCTAGTGTCCCCAATAACAAAAAGGTATGTAAAATCTGGCATGTGGTCCACATTTTGGAATGAGATGGGTATCACAGTCTGTTTGTTGTTGTTGAAATGGTGTGTTTCATCACAGGTTACCTTAAACCTGAGTCCAGAAGTCCAAGTTGCTTTGTCTGCAGTTCTATTTTTTGTCTGAACGCGGGGCTGTTAGGATGTGTTGAGTCGCTAGTTTCCCTGCTGTTGACCTGGGAAAACAGTCTTTGGAGAGTTTTTATCAGCAGTTATAATTGTTCTGCAATTGCGAGCTACATGTCCTTTTTTCTGACAACGATAGCATATAAAGTTACCTCGCGATTGAGTTTCCCCTGTACCCATAGCATTCTCTACAACCTTCCCAACCATCCCCACTTTTTTCAAAAAAGGAACAGCTGTGTTCAGCTGCACCTTCTTTGTACAGACTTCGAGGATGGATTCAACAGTCAGAGGGGGGTGCAAAGGAAGAATCAGGATGACTTGTTTGCAAGCATCATTCGTATTCACTTGGAGCAGTTCAAGTACGAGCACTTGTTGGAGGTTAGGATTAGGGAGCTGGGAAAAGATAGCTTCGTGCAAACGGTTATAAAAGTGAATAATATTTTCATTTGGCAATTGTTTGATGTTGGTATAATGAGATGTAGGAGTCTGAGATGGTAGTAATGTTAAGGCCTTTTCAGCAGCACACGTGATTTCAGTAAGAACTGGACGAGGGATAAGCATTGCTTGGTTTTGGGGATTTGCCATATTATTGTCAGCAGATAAAAGTCTAATGTGATATAATTGTTGTCAAAGTCCACGTAATTATCTGGAGTTTGCCACAAAGTTTGCAATAAATCAGATAAAATTATTTTCCATTGTTGTTTCCACAACACAAAATCACCAGGTGTGAGAAGAGTTTGCATTATTGTAATTAAATCATGAGGTACAAGTAAGTGAGTTGCAAAAGTAGCACTTAAAAGGCTCTTAAAATAATTACTATGCATCCCAAACTCCTTAATTGCCTTGCACAAATCCTTAATATCAGAATAAGGAAAGGTTGTCCAGCCATGGTTAGCTCCTGTACGAGAAAGTGTAGTAGTAGCAGCAGGAGTTACTTCCTGATAAACATGGATTCCCGGATTTAAGGGGGTAGTCACATGACTGTGGGAACCTAGGGCGGGACAATGGGAAGCAGGGGCAGGGAGCGGAGGGGCAGGAGCGGGGAGTGGAGGCGGGGATGCAGTGGGTAGAGGGGAGGGGTTGGGGGCGGGGTTGGGGGCGGGGTTGTGGGAGGCAGGGGCGGTACTTGCATCATGGGCGGGAACAGAGGGAGGGGTGAAACACGACACTGTGGGCACGGGGTTGGGGGCGGGGACAGGTTCCAATGTGGGAGTGGGTGGGGCTGGGGACAAGAAGGGATTTGTGGGGTGGGGAGAAAGGGATTGTGGGAGGTGTAGTTTGGCGATGAAGACACATTGTGTCCGCCATTATTGGAGACAAACTCTGAGAAAAGGGGTTGGGGGGAGGAGGTTTTTCCCGGGCTGTGAGCACATGGCAGTGGCTGTCCCTGGGAACAAAGAGATTGGGGAGAAGGGATTTTTACACGCGCTTAAAACATGAGGGCTAGAAACTGGGGACAAAGGAGTGGAGAAAGGGGGTTGGAAAGTTCCTGGGACTGGCTCCGGATTCCCATCCAAGGCAGGGTGCTGAGGAAACACGGGTGAGCCAGGAGGATGATAGCTCTCCTGTGCTAAAAAGCAGTCTGCTCTATCTGTGTTTTCCAGCGTAGGGGAAGAGGGGTCAGGGACACAGGGGTTGGAAGAGGGTGTAAAGGAATTAAAAGAGGGTTTTTGTGGTGGCTTTTCAAGTACTGCTTTTTTCTCAGGCAAAGTATAACTTAGTAACAGGAGATGAAAAAATTTTGAAACTGTTTCGTCTCCTGAACGCCTGAGAGAGGAGAGTTTTCTCCACACCTTATCCCAAAATTCAGAAGATCTCATATCCTCGGAGGTCAGATTAGGAAAGTAGTGGAAAAGCCATCATACAAAAGATTGAACTAGATTTTTAGGGTATTTATGCCCAGTACAACAAAGCTAGCTTTGAACTTGGTAGTATATTTCTCTATGGTGTACAGAAACCTCAGATCCCATTATGAATGCAGCACCACAAACCTCAGCCCCAAATCACAAAAAAGAGGAAAAAAAGAGAAAGTTTGCACTGGAACCAGCTTAAGACAGGAGCCCCTAAACCAGCAGGGAAATACCAGAATTCTGGATTTATCACAGGAAAGCAGGCCCGGAGAAAAAAAATAAGGAACATGGGTCTTCCATTTTCCAGCCGTTCCCTTGCCACATGGCGTGGGGGAGGGTACAGGCTGAGGCTCTGGGCTCGATGTTACACAAAAAGTAACACCTCACTACACAGAGCTGGCACAGCAGGACGTGCAGACCTAACTCCAGCAGGCACACAGCTGCTGGGACACCCTAAAAGTCTCTCAGAACTCGGGTTCAGAGAGAGCATGCTGGGCGCCAGATGTGGAGATACTTTCAGCTTTTTACCGGCTAGGCTCGTAGTTCAATGCCTTAGAAAGCCTCGGGCAGCCTAGAGAAGTAGCACGGGCAATCCAGCATTTCAGTAGCTCTAAAAGCAGCAAATAGCAGCTGCAAAACTGATACCACCAGTAGAAGCAAAGAGGGAGAAATATAGTCTTCAGCTTGCCTAATTCCCGCAATTAGAAGCTTTCAAACAGAAACAGAAACACACGGATGTTCGCAGAAGGATTGCAAAGCCAAAGAGCGTGGGACCCCTCTCGGGCCCTTTCTTTTATTCGGAGAAGGGGAAAGGGGAGGACTGGGGGCAGACCTGGGGTGACTGGCCAATCAGACACTGCTAAAGAGTTTGAGTTACATTTGGTTTTTCCCAGGCTTGGAACAAAGGAGTTCAAAGCATATGGCAGAGGCAAGTGTCTTGGGGAGGGGGAAGGGAAGCTCGGAACAGGCAGCAACAGAAAAGATGCTTAGAAGAAGTTCTGTAACTAAATATTGTTTTCCTTCAGACTTATATCCTTGATAAACTCTATGTGTAATCCTTATGATGACCTGAACTATCCTCATGTCCTTTAAGCCTCATGTCCCCAGAGGAGCACAGTATGTGCTAGATGTATCTGAAAGAGCTGTATCTGTACTTACTGGTAAGCCATTTTCAGCCAAACAGAGTATTTAACGGCTGCATTCTTTGGGGGGTTTTTTGAATGTCATCAGGGCAGTAATTTCGGCACCTGTCCTTCAGCAGTTGCCATTTTTCACAACACTGTTAAGAACTTTATTTTCCTTGGGATTTCTGCACTTTTGTCAAGATTGAAGATTCAGAAGTTACTGTGTGTGGTGGGGACAAGGCAGACAAACAGATGATTAGAAAGACAGCACAGACACATAAACTTGTTTCCTTAGGAAATGGAGTTACAGATTATTACCTAGGGAATTTATGGTTCTTTGAAATTGCTACCTCTGGGTATTCTTACTAGTCATCTTCCTTCCTGTCTTTCTTTGAATCTTCTCCTAAGGTGTTTGGGGGTTTCAGGAAGGAGTAGGACCATGCGAGTCTATACAAAAAGTTAGGCCAAATTTTCAGCATTGCGAGGCGATACATGTGGGAAGAAGTAGACACCACTGTACTGCAACTTGTTTTAAAGCTTTTTGGTGCCAAGGGTCCTCTCACAAAATTGTGTTACTCAATAGCACAATTATGTGGGATTACTCTCAAATATGCAACCAGAGTGACTGATAAATTATTTCCTTTACTCTAGCAGTCATGTAATATTAATTAGGTACAATTAGTATTGTGACTCTTTGAAAATGTAAAGAGTTATATAAATTTTGGTTGGTATTTTCACTGTTTATATCCAGGATGTTGGTTGATAGGAAATACATAAAATGTTTTTTAATGCATTTCTTTACATGCAGCTTCAGGTGAGAAAGCACTTTTATAAATGTACTTGGCAAAGGGTTTTCAGAATTGTGTAGGGGATGCTTTGAATGCCTAAGTGTTGGTTTAAAAGTGGTCTCATTTTTAAACACCCATCATGGCTATCACAGATAATATATGTGATAATACACTCTGCCTGTCAAGTCATTCTTCTCACAATGCTTCTGTTTTCAAACTCTTGACTTTTGTGAAGTTGGACTGTCCTCATAGCTCTCCCACAGAAGTCAGAATTGTCAAAATGAGAAAAGGTGGTTTCTAGATATTTCTAGTACTGATGCTATTTCCTGCCATACCAATTTTACTGTTTAATCAGTATTTACTGATTATTTATGTGTGTTTGTATGGCACCTAGAACAAGGTTTACTTTTTTTTACCATTTGTAAAAGTTTGTTCACCCTCTCCACTCTCAGTTACTGATTCCTACTAATCCTGCCAAAGTTTTCCACCCTCTCAGCTGTGCTGGGTGCCAAGTGAACACTTTGTGTGACTGTGCTCTAAGTGGGGGAGGAAGTGGAAGCAGCAATAAGGGAGGAGGAGCAAGATTCTGAATATTATTTCCTTAATTGCTTTTTTTCCAATCTATTATAATAGAGTTGTTCTTAAAAGGTAGATCACCTGCTCTACTGTAATGCAAAAAAATATTTTTCCCAGCAATTAAATGGATTCCCAAAAAGTCTCCCAAGTTCCTAAACTTTCAGAGCTATGGTAAAAAAAAAAAAAAAGGAATTTCCCAGTTAAGATGGAGCAGGTCATTAATTCTGGAGATTACTTTAAAGCCTATGTGCACTACTCATACTAGCAAGTACTTTTTAATGAGCTTTTTTGTGTACTTTTCTGCTTTGAGTTTCATCAAGGGGAAGAAGCCTGGTGTAAAGTGGTGTAGCCAAGCTGTGCTGTGTGCTTGGGTGTACCATCTTCTCAGCTGGGAATAACAGATTGACAGAAATCATGGCTGGGACCAGTGGGAAGAAACCATACACTCAAAATGCAGTTTCCCTGGTCTGCTCCTCATATCATATCCCTGCACACATCATTTCCAACACCCATATATTCTTCATAGTAGCCATGAAGCCCCCCTCATGGACTTACTTTGTCTCGCTTTCCTTTTCATTGCCTTAAAAGTCACTGCTTCTTTCCTGCTGATCTCCTTCAGGCCAGTTTCATAACCAGCTGATTGCATGCTCCAAACACTTGACCTGTAGCATATAAGGGATCTGCATGCAAATGTATTGGCTCTGGGCCATCATTCTTAACTGTTGATGATATTTCATTGGAATTGCAAAACTGTTGTGTAGCAACACCATGTTATTGAAAGAGGCATACGTTTGGTTTGTGTGGTGGGTTAACCCTGGCTGCAACACCAGCTGCCCACCAAAGCTGCTCTAGCACTCATCTCCTCTGCTGGTCAGGGAAAGGGGTTGAGATGAGGACACAATAAAATCAGTGTCATGAGCAAAACAAACTCAACTTGGGGAATAATTAATCTATTTTATTTTCAATCAGGTCACACAGTAGGATAATGACAAATAAAACTATACCTTAAGAACACCTTCTTCCTACCCTTCCCTTCTTCCTGGCCTTAACTTCTCACCTTGTTTCCCACAGTGGTGCAGGGTGTGGGGAATGGGGGGTTGTGAACAGTTCATTACAAATTTCTGCTTCTCCTTCCTCCTTAGGGGGAGGACTCCTCACACTCTTCCCTGCTCCAGTGTGGGATTCTTCTCATGGGATACAGTCCTCTATGAACTTCTCCAACATGAGTCCTTCCCAGAGGCTGTAGTTCCTCATGAGCTACTCCAGGGTGGGTCCCTTCCATGGTTTACAGTCCTTCAAACAGTCTGCTACAGTGCGGATGTCCACAGGGTCACAGGTCCTGCCAGCAAACCTACCCCAGCGTGGGCTCCTCTCTCCACCAGTCCACAGGTCCCACCGGGAGCTTGTTCCAGTGTAGGTTTCTGTAGGGTATAAGAAGTCCTGTTCAGTTCTGTTCACTCTTGCTCAACAGAAAGCACTCTGAGGAAGGTTTGGCTAACAGCGAGGTAAAAAACAGGTCATATGACCAGAGATCGGGCTGTGTGGCTGGGGTGTGCTCACCTCGTGCGTGAGGCAGTGACTGGCTGGGGAGACGTGTGGACACCACATGACCAGAGAGCTGATGGGGTAAAAGGACGTGTGAACAGCGACACCGCAGTGGCAGACTGCCAATGCGTGCTTCTTTTGGTTAAGTTTAGAACATTAAAAGGCTCAGTTTATTACAATAAATGATCTTCTTCGGAGCAAGCAAGGAGGTCCATGTGTTTTGTTCCCCATTGCTATGGGTTTCCAATGGGGTCACAACCTCCTTCAGGCATCCACTTGCTCTGGCTTGGGGTCCTCCAGAGGCTGCAGGTTGGTCTCTGCTCCACCGTGGACCCCCATGGGCTGCAGGGGCACAGCTGCCTCACCATGGTCTTCACTACGGCCTGCAGGGGAATCTCTGCTCTGACACCTGGAGCACCTCCTCCCCCTCCTTCCTCAGTGACCTTGGCATCTGCAGAGCTATTTCTCTCACACATTATCACTTCTATCTTCTGCTTACTGTTCCGCAGGTTTTTTCCCCTTCTTAAATATGTAGCCCCAGAGTTGCTACTGCTGCCCCTGATTGGCTTGGCCTTGTTCAGTAGTGAGTCTATCTTGGAGCCGGCTGGCACTGGCTTCATCGGACATCGGGAAAATTTCTGGCAGCTGCCAGAAATTTTTGGCCCCTGTAGCCAAAACCTTGCAATGCAAACCAAATGCAGTTTGTTTTCATGTGATTCCTACATCTGTATAAAATACACTGTAAGCTAGGGTAGCACTAACAAGTGGTGCTGGGTTCCTCATTGCTCTTTTTTTGCAAAGGTAGATGATATGTTTCAAGCAGAATGTGTACACATCCATTAGCTCAAATTTTCCCTCTCTTTCTCTTGTCCCACTTGAATAATAACAAATAATCATGACTTTTCTCCTGAGCTTGGCTGTCCCCAGGCCTGATTCCATCTACATAGTTTGAGAGTTAGATTGCTTCAATATGCTCTGTGCTGTAGAAAATGGGTTATCCGGTGACTGCTGCACAATGCTACAGGACTGCTATTTTTCAGGACAAAGCAAAGATTATTACCTTTATCCACTTTTATATGCTATACTTTGCACATTTAATATAGTTCAAATTCATCTTTAATTTCTGCTACTTGTAGAGTGAAACTGACTTTGCTTCTGCAGCCACAGATCTCAGCAATGCCCAGAGACACATTCCAAAGACTGCTGTGTGTTTCACCTGTTTAGTGTGAATTTTCAAAGGCATCTCATTCTTGAAGGATCCTTCCTCTGGACCTGTTTCGGTGGTTTTATCTCATTTTTCTCTTTTGTTTTAATGTGTTTGGTATGTCTTAAACTAATAGCTCAGTATGATGCTTAGCATTGCCATACTAGATAGGCTCTAAAGAAAAAGAATTTATTATGATGAGGCTCAGTTCAAGCACTCAAGATGTCTTGGTACAATTGTCATTGTGGTTGCAACTGCTAAAAATTTTGATTTATTGTTGCACTATTAACTCTTGTAGGTTACGTGGTGTGCACAGCATGTATTTTAGCAATGTGTCAAAATCAAAATGATGGTAATAATAATAATAAAAGATTAGCCTAGAATTTAAATGTGGTGAAAGAGCTCTTGGTTTTACTGGCAGTGATAATCATAGCAAAAAGAGAAAGAGACTCCTTTTAATTTAATAGGACAAAGGTAAATTACAGCTGCCACTCATTCTTTCATTGTTTTTTTCAGGTGACAATATGTGCCCCTTAACTTCATGCTTGAATGGCATATAGTGTCCTGCTGACAGCCAGGATGCACAGGTGACTACCACCTTACACCCTCTCACCAGTCAGTCACCCTGCTTCTACCCCAGCAAAGGCCTGTTTTCATCTGCAAGGCGCCCTGTAACTCACCCACATGCAAATGCTTTTGACCTTAATTAAAGCAGTTCACCTCTCTCTGCCTCTAGGGATGGTTTCCTCATAAGGCAGTTGTGTTTAATTAGCATTTGCATAGCATTCTGCTGGTTGCTTTCCTGGAGCATTGCTCAGTAGGAGCGTGGGATTGCTGAAGTCTGACTGGCAAGCTTTGCACCCTCCTAATTGACACAGAAGCCAAGTAAAAGTTACACAAGGAAAGAACAGAGAATCGTTAATGATGGATCATTAGCAAGTAGCTCCTTTGAATGAATGTAGATAACTTTATAACTCTATCAAAGTGAAAAGTAGCGTGATGAATTATGCATCAAACAATAAAAGCTCAAGGAAGACACCAGTTTTATAATTGCTGTGCAATTTTCTAGCATGCTCTAGTTTGTAAGATTAATTTTCTTTGGGAAGCATGAAGCATTCTCTCTGTTGCACACAATGTCAATTTTGGTTTTCTCTCTTTAGAGATTTTATTCTGCATCTTTCGATATCTCTGCAAAAACTCCCAGGGGTTAAGATCCAGAATTTCTATGCTAGCAAAAATTTGCGCAAGCAAATGAAAAGTCTATAGCTACTAAACCAGTTTCTTTAAGGGTTTGCTATTTCTCAGTGTAAAGAGTTCTCAGATACACACACCTGAAATAAGATTGCTTTGTATCTGTTTTTAAAAATAGAAATTGCATTGTAGTTTTGTGGCTATGTTGAATTTCTAGACTAATAAATCTCTAAAGGGCATTTTTACTTTGAAATTATTGTCACAAGCATTTCAGTTGGCACAGAGATCATTCCTGTGGCTTGCACTAGTGCCAGTTCTGCCCTTCTAGGGCTCCTACTCACTCCTAAGAAAAGGAATTAATACAAATATTGTCTAGTAATGTCACCTTTCCCTTTAAAATGTACTTATCTCTCACTTGAGGTTTCCTCTGAAAAGTGTGAGCAAGTGTTTGAAGTGAGTAGAATTGGAGGAGTAAGTTAAGAGAAAACTTATCCCTGATGTGAGCTGTTTCTTAGCTTTCATATTATAGTGGATGAAAGGGACATATATTAGTGGGTGAAAAAGTCTGTGAGAGATCTAATCCATCAGAAAGCCCCAGGGATCAGCTGTGGGCTCAACTATCCTGGAATAAATCTCCTTCCTAAAGGCTGGATTGATATGAACTCCACAGCCTCCTCCCATGGCTTGTTTCAGTATTTTGCTACCCCTACCATTAAAAAAGTTTATTATTTGTTTCCTACAGTTTCCTTTGTTGCAATTTATGTCAAATAGTTCTCATCATGGACATGAAAAAGGATTTCTTTCCTCCATCCAGGCAGTTGGCATGGATTTTGGGGGGTTAGGGTTTATTTTAGTGGTGGTGGTGGTTATTTACATTTTTTGAAAACAGTTTTGAAGTTGTTTTTCTCTAGCCTTTCTCTTTAGGTCCATGATCCTACTTGATTCAATCTGTCATGTTTCCTGTGAAAATTTCAGCTGCTGTCTTGTGGAAGCTCTCAGGTGTTTCAGATGGCTGTGCAGTGGGGGCCCCACACCAGACACTGCTCCAGCTGTGACTTGCCAGCTCTAGAGCAAAAAGATTATTTCATGTGTCCTGCAGGCATCTCTCTTGTTTGTACATCCCTGTATGATACTTACCTTTTTCGCAACAGCATGATGTTGTTGACTCATCTTCACTTCGTGATCTAGAATAACCCCTAACTATTCCTACTTTCCTGTTTGTCCCCTGCCCTGTATTTATGTAATGAAATGTAGTTCCTTCCCCTTGACAGTATTGAATTTCCCCCTCTTTTATCAGACCTTCTCTCCAGTGTAGCCAGGTCATTGTAAAATGTGCTTTACAGGAAGTTTTAGCTTTTGAAGTCCTCAGAAAGCTGAGCAGGTAAGATCTGAGTTCCATCAGCCATCCAGGTAAAAATAAACTGGTAAGTGCTTCATGCTGAACAGCTTCCTCTGGAGCTCACTTGAAATGTTCTGTTTTAGAAGATCCCAAGAAGCAATTCTCTGAATATGATTTCCCTCTCAGTATTGCACCTGGCTTTGGGTTTATCTAGACCTTGTTTCTTTACTCAGTTTATGGAAAATAACAGAGAATTTTCTTTTTGAAAGTCAAATTTTGATTTGGCATCCTACTGGTTGAAGGGTGTGCTGGTCTTGCCTGGGGTAGAGGCAATTTTCTTCACAGTGGCTGGTATGGGGCTGTGTTTCAGATTTGTGCTGAACACAGGGTTGATATTAAGGAGATTTTTTTTTTTATTGTTGAGCAGGGCTTTCAGAAAGCCTTCCCTGCTTCTCATATTGCCACATTGGTAAGACAGGTGGCACATGGGAAATTGAGAGGAGAAACAACAAGGACCGGTGACCCCAACTGACCAAAGGGACATTCCCGACTGTATGACATCAAGCTCAGTATGTAAAGTGGGGTAAAGAAGGAGGAAGGAGGGGAACTTCTGGAGTGTTGGCATTTGTCTTCCCAAGTCACTGTTGTGTAGCCCTGCTCCAGTGGAGGTGGCTGAACACCTGCCTGCCCATAGGAAGTAGTGAATTCCTGTTGTTTGTGTGCAAGGCTTTTGCTTTTCTCATTAAACTATCTTTATCTCAGCCTGAGAGTTTTCTACCTTTACCTGTTCTGGTTGTCCCTCTGATTCCACTGGTGGGGGAGTGAGCAAGTGGCTGTGTGGGGCTTGCTGGCTGGAGTTAAACCATGACAGAGGATCATCTCACCTGACTTGATGTCTGGGCTCCCCATCTAAGGCACTTGTCTACCCTTTCCTTTATGGAGAAACACAGGTGATCACAATTCGTCTGACCAGGCTTACTGATTTACCAGTGTCTTAGAAGACACTGTAAGTGTGTACTTTCCTCTTCAGTGTCTCCAAAAAGTGTCTAAGGACCTAAACTTCTATATCTAGATTTTTGATGGGATGTATCTCACCTCCAGTCCATTTCCTGCTAGAAAGACAAGAGATCACATACACTAATTTTTCTTAAGAGGTACATACTGTCTGTTACTCATCTCCTGAGTATTTTCATTGTGATTAATTTTCCAATATTGAATGGAACTTGGAGTTAAATGATTTGCTCTGCAGTTCCCCAATTCTAACTCCTTTCCTTTTTAAACTCAGAAACCATACATAGAATCCTAGAATCATCTGTGTTGGAAAAGTCCTTTAAGATCATCAAGTCCAACTATTACTTCTTCCAGGAACATACTTGTCAGAAATGTACCAAACCAGCTTGAAAAAAAACGTTTTTCTAGGCACCTTTTATCTTATTTTGTTCTTCTTGAAAGTGGATACTTTACCGTATTAAACATTTGATTATAGTTCATGAAGACTGGCAAAAAAATTTAAAAATGGCATTTTTTGGCATCCTGAATGACCTTTGTCGGTATCTCTCCTCAAATAAGTAGTAGCTTTACATAGTAAATTTACCAATTCATGCTGTGGTTCAATTCCCTTGGTGGTCAATATTCTATTTCTTCAGAAATAAAACAAACACTGTTCTGGCTATTGAAATGTTCTTTATATTTCTTTGCATTTTGAAGTAAAGCTGTAGTTTTGTAGACAAAGATATAATGAAATATAACCTTTTCTGTAAATTCTTTTTAATGATGTAATAAAAGCCATTACTATGAATAGAGGAATCCTTTTGCCAATTGTATCAAAGGCTTTTCAGTTTTGTATTAAAGAAGAGTTTTCAATTAACAGTTAAGGAAACCATTGTCCTCTCTTTCTCCATGAAGCAGGTAATCTTTCTATGCATGTTCTGAGTGCATACCTCACTTCTGATCCCAGAGTAAACTTGTGGCTCATTCTCCTTTCTGAATCTGGTAGTAAGGGTGTAGCTACTTTTCTGCAGGAAACTACACTGAAATCTGTTCTTTTCACTACAGAGTATCACTAAAACTTGAGATCTGACTACCTGCAACAGAAGAAGACAGAGAAGTCTTCATATCATTGCCAGCTTCCAAATTTTCACCTTTGAAATTATTCCTGCAGGAACAAATAAATCATTGTTGATTTTCTTACTGCTACTGCTACCTGTATTTTTAATTAAAAATGTAAACCAAGCTGTGGAATATAATGTGCATGCTGTCAATTCTATGTCACTGCAGGATAATGGAGCACACTGCAGAGGTACTTGAACTGCTGCCAGCTGGAGATGGTGCTTCCCATTGTCCGTGCACTGCTCTGACATCAGTAAAAGTTAACATGACATTTCATTGTGTCCTTGTGCTTGTGCTGCCTCCTGTTGTAGAAATGTGGGGATTTCTGCACCACATCCTGAGTGGGCTGGACCTTGCTGTTCAGGTAGCAGAGAGTGGCAGACCTGTGACATAATATGACTGAAAGCATCCTGATATACATATCACTGGGAAAAATGGGAAGACAAGATTGGGAGAATATCCAGCAATTCTGCATTTGAGTGAACTATTTTAAATTGGCTTATTGGTATATTATTGCAAACTGGAATATTTTTTAGTCTGTAATTTCAGAATATAACATTTCTAGGGTAAGGACTGTGATTAGAGCTGGTGTGAAAATCAGTTGCCTTTAAACTAACATAGACACTTCAATATAAATATGGGTAGTAACTCTAAATAATTTCCCTCCTATGTGCTTTTTTTTTTTTTTTTTTTTTTTACAGGACCAGGTGTCAGATACAGTGAATTTGCTGTGTCACATCCAAAACCACCTCCACTTGTTGGACAACACACAGTGGAGATACTGAAGAGCATGCTGGGGTATGAGGATGATGCTATAGAAGAACTGCTTCGCACTGGTGCTGTGGCTCAGCATGAGGTCAGATAAGGAACATTAGCTACATTCCTTCAGACTGAGTTCACATTACTTTGTCCTCTCTTTGCTCCCTTCAGTTTCCCTAATGGGACTCAAAGAGAAGACATAATTTAATTCCTAATTTTCTTCCACGTGTGTTTGCATGATTTTAACACTGATGTATCAAATAAACAATCTCATGCTGTCTGAGTGAAAGATTTTCTTGGGGGGGTTGGGAATAAATGTAATTATACAGTCCTGTGTGACTACTCATTTTCTGTACTTCACATGGAAAATGGAGCCCTTATCATAATTACAGTAATTGTCTAAACATTTGTTCTCAGAAAGACGTGATGTTAGTGAAAAGAAGCAGAACCTTTAAAACCTGTATACTAGACTCTCCACTCACAGAAAGCTGCTTTGTATTTTAATAGAAAGTAATTTATTTACAAATTGGTGGTTGATCTGATTGATTTTGAACAGAATTACCCATCCTGAACACTTTGTTCTCTCTGTCTTAGATCAAGAGTAGAGTAACCATTACAAAGTTTTCTTCTATTCCCTGGTATTCCAAATTACTAATATGTTTTTGTATTATGTTGCATAGTCATGACAATCCCAACATGTTAGCAAAAAGAAGCTGAAATTGGCACAGTTCTTCAGTTATCAAAAAAACCTATTCCAAGACTAGTTGAGAGACCAACTGTCCCTGAATAGCCTTCTGTAATTTTATTCAGAAAGGCCCAGGGTACTCTTCATTAAACACTGATCCACAGAAAACCATATGCTGAATGTCAAATACCAAAACTTGCCCAGATGTCCCAGTCTGGTTCTGTGGGTAGGTACTGATCCCTGTTTCTGACTCTAGTTGCCATCCAAACCACCTTCATTATGGAGAAAACACAGGTTGAAATCTGTACCAAACTTTTGACTAAGTCCTACCTCCATGATTAGAACATGGTGAGAGTTCACAGATCTTCCTCAAGTTTCATAATACCATGTCATTCAGTAGACTTGCTCTTAAGAGTAAGGCACCATGCAGTGGAAAAAGGTGGAAGAATTCGATCCATGAGAAATAGTAAGGGAAAGATTAAAGGAGAGCCATTTCTTCTCTACAAACCAATTTGGCAGTTCTTCACTTCCAGAAGACATCCCAGGCTCCTCTGTGATAGTATATAATTTACAGCTAAAGTAAACTCAGGTGTATGGGAAGGGTTTAACCTTTGTTGTGTGCACACTGAGAGTGAGGCAAAGCCTTTCTATTCCTAGAACTGAGTAAAACTAACTCAAATCGACACTCAACACACAATGTCCATGTTTCTCTCAAAGCATCAGAAACAGGACTGGCATTATAAATAGCTTGTCACTTTGTTTCCACTCTAACAAACAAGATCGTCTGTATTACATTTGAACTTCACAACTCTGCGTTACCTTCTGGGGGAAGAAAAGAGGTTATTACATAATCAAATTGCAGTGGAACCCCACTGTGGTTGCTCATTTTTGAAGCACAGTGTTTTGGTTCGTTTGTTTGCTTGTTTTCTCTGGTTTTTGTGCTCTAATTTTTTTTTCCTGCACTGCATTCCTGGCACCAAACACCATACTCTATCCATGTGCTAAAGACATCATGAGATCCTGGAAGCGTGACTTCTAAAATAAATATAGAAATAAATCTGAACTGAGAATTGGGACACCATAGGGGAAGAATTGAAACTGGCTTGGAAGAGGTTTTGATATAGTCCACCTTCCTTTTAATCTAAGGGGAACATCCTTTTTTAATGAGAAAAGCAGAAATTTGAATTCAGCTTCATATTAAATGGATAATCTGATATTGAGCTAAAATTTGTTTACTAATGAAAAGCACTGTCAGATAACACTCAGAAACAATTTTTCTGGGTTTACTTTCTCAAGGGTTCTTTTCTTCACATTTCTAAGAATCACATACATAGGGTATAGTAAAATATTGCTCCGTTTTGTTCAAGGATTTCTGAAAAAATCAGGGTTTTTTCCTGTGCTTTTCCAAGCAACGGAAATAGCTAATCACCACATCCTTAGCTACAGTAAATTGGCAGAGCTGCTTTGACTTTAACATAGTAATGCTGGTTTAAATAAGCTGAGTATTGGGCTTTAAACTCCATAAAGTATTTTGTGCAGAGTTCACACGCAAACAGTGTTTCGCTTTCTTTTTCTTTTTTTCATTAGTGTTTTTCCATTTCAGTTTGCTGTGTCGACAGGCAAATGCTTAAAGGGATAATCAGAGACATTGTTTTGTCTCACCTCCAGTAGTTACTGCAACAGGAGAAATCCAGATACCATTTCTCAGTGTTTAAGTCAAACACTCACACACAGACTGATGCTTACTCTTTAAGTCAGAAATAAATGGAAGCCTTTAAATAAGTGGGCATCTGGAAGCTAAAATGTCCTTTAGCTTCCAACATCTGATCATGAAGTTTTACCCTTTTGTAAGGTTTGGTCTTTTGGTTTAGGATGATTTGGAAGACACTTAAATAATTACCATGATATTTAAGCTGTTATAATACCCTTTTCCTTTAAGAAAGAAAAAATAAATACAGAAAAAGAGTATTTAAAAAATTTATAGCAGTCTTCCCAAGAATCTTCAGGAATAGGTGTCTCTAGAGTTCAATTGCATTTTGACAATATTGTAATTTCAAAATGGTTTTCTCTTGTACCTCAAAACTTGAAATCAACCATCACATGGGATTCTGGAACTCATAAATGGAGGTCCCTCCAGTTTTGAGGTAGAAATGTAGTTTGTGATGACTGTATACAGCCGCCTCTGGCAATGAATATTTGTTTTTCTGTGCTTGCATTGGAAAAGAATCTTCTGGTGCTGCCATGATGTGAAAGTGTGTGTGGTATTTGCTTAAACTTGACTTGATTTACACATCACTATATTAAAAAAAACCAAAGAAAAACCCCAAAAAGCAAAAGAGTGATACAGAACACACCTGTTGTCTAATTCCAAACTGAACCCACTTATAGCTGTTTGCCAGGAAGCTTTAGCTGCCATTGGAAAAGGAGATTTCCATTTTGGCATCTGTTCTTGATCCATGGCCCCTTTGGTTCCATTGTTTGCACTGGGGGATCCCATTGTTCTTGTATTATCTTCATTATTAAAAATATTTCCTCATCCCTCCTCATGTAACTGTATTCCTTCCTTTTCCATGCAAGCTAGTAAAGCTCTACACCAAGTATAAATCACCCAGAAAACTGCAAAACTTGTCAGAGTCAGGAGGATTTTGCATAGCCTGAGGATCTCACTGAGGGATATTTTAATGCATGAAAAGAAAATTCCAATCAAACAACAGTCAAATGGACAGTAATGGATTTTTCTTTCTCCTGAATGAATCTTGTTCCTGGCAACTCCTCCCCAGAATCTTCCTATGTACTTGGGAACTGCTGGCCCTGGAACTGGCATACAAAAGTAGGTCTTTTTTGATTAGTGGCCAGGAGAAGCAAGTTGCTAACTATCAAAAGCTCACCAGCCTCAGCAGTGATCCAGCTGATGTGCAATGGACAGGGAAGCCATATTGATGTGAAGAATGGTCTGTTAAAGAGGATCACTTAACTGTGATGAAGGGAAATACTCTTTTTCTTCTCAGGTGTATAAAATCAAAATAAAAATGTTATTTTGTCATTTTTACATCTTTTGATATAAAAAAAACCCAAAACAGAGAAAGGGAAAATATCACTATTCTTGACTTGCATGCAAAATATGAAAATCCTCTTTTTTAAGTTCATTGAAATAGATTGATTCCTGATGATATTAATCAGAGTTTTGGTCTTGCTTCTTCAGAGATTAAAGCTTGTCCCAGACATGTCTAGTGACAATATGCTGAGGTTAAAATAGCAGTCAGAAATAGTTCTTCCAGGGAGTATGCATGTGTACTCAAAATCTGGGGAGAGCAATTTCATTAAATTGCCATATAGCTCTGCCACTCACAGAGCACTGTAAATCCTCAGCCCTGGTTAACCTGGAGATAAAAGGCAGCTAGGCATCTCTGTGATTAAAATGGTCTTGATTTTTTTTACTATCCAGATGACAAGACACAGTTAATCCTTTGACCTTCCTAACATTATAGCACTGTACTAAAATGTATTTATTTCCCCAAAACATATTAAAATGTATTTAATTTCCAAAAGACAGAGGAAAGGTAAAATACTTTCAGGGTTCAGGAATGCTGGCACAGCTGCTCACATTTCATGTCAGTGACATTAAACAGTGCCAGATACAGTACTTTTCCTAACTGCTTGTACATTGAGTTTAATGTGGCCTGATGAAATGCTAAACACTATTAGCTGGTGAAAATAACCCAACCAACCTTAGAGCAGTTCCTTAGGATCAAGTAACTTCCCTGCACAGAGGCCTCTGTGATACTGGCCAGTGTGATAAAAACACACTGATAAACAGTGATACAGTCACCGTTTTAAAGCTGACAACCAATCAATTCAATTACTGTATGTTTCTCTTGTGACTGGAATTTGGATCAGACACGAGAAAAATGCCTGGGAACACATATGCCAAGGGCCCATGAAACTTTTGTAAGAAGATGTCTTTTTTTGGCTCAGACTGTGTCAAACAATGAACAGGGATCAGGCAAAGGTTAAGGTGAAGACAAGATATTGACTTTCAGGTTTTTTTCTATTCCCTAGAGCTACAGATAAAAGTGATTTTGTAAGTATCAATTAGTCCTTAATTAGCAAAAAATTCTTAAAAATCATAGGGTGAAGAGTATACTAAACTGCTTGCCTTAAAAAACTTCAACATGGTTTAATTTATAGTGAGCAGCGTCACACTGCTTATTTACAAGGTACTCAGGGAAGCAGTCTGGGGAGGAGCTCACTTCACTGCAATTGCTTTTGTGCTTCAGCTATTTCAATATTTTTCTAATAACTTCCCCAAACTAGCCAGAAGACCTTTAAAGTACAAAAAAAGATTTGAAGATATGTAACCTGGTAGAGGAATGCATATGTAGCTCCCATCTTTGGAGATCCATATTAGGAGAAGGTAAAGTTACACGTTAAAAAGTTGTGTATAAAAACTAGTGTGTACATTTCCCACTGGGACTCTTTTCTCCTGGTGGATTGAGCCTTTACTAAAGCAAACATGTGAGAAAAGTGACAGTTCTCTGGTAAATTTTTTTGGGTTTTTTCATCAAAACCTTCTCTCTCCCAAAGCCAACAGTAAGGACTTTTAGCAGAAAGACAGGAGTACTGATTCAAGAAAGTCACTGCAGAGTTTTCTACAAGTCACAGTTTAAGTGTCTCATGTCTCTTTCATCTTCAGGCCAGGTGGCCTTGGGACATCTGTGATATATGACTTGTGCTCATCCTGTGAGTATACTGTGATGCTTATACAGTTTAGTCAGAGAAAAACCAGGGAAATACAGTTTAGTCAGAGAAAAACGGGATAATGAAGCAGTCACTCTACAAACCTTTACGGTGTTACTAGGGTACCATTTTTCTGAATTCTTCCGGAACAAACCCCATTGTCCAACTGCCTGTACTCTCAGGCAGTTCTGCCCACTCATTGTATCGTGTCCACTCTACCTCAACCTGTTCCCCATCAAATACGCATGGAGAGTTTATAGAGAAAGAACCTTAAGAATAACGAAGATCAAAGGGAGAAAACACTGCTTGAGACTTAGTTGCTTCCAGAAAACTCCAGATTCTGTTGTGTGGTAGTAGGGCTGATGCCCTTGAGTGCAGCCCAAGTCTCCCTGTACCTCTGTAGAACAGTTCTGGTTGTAACAGATCTGACAAAAGTTTACATGACCAAACTGAATGGACACAGATCCTGGTTGCAAAAAAATATTAACTACCTGAAGTTCATCTGAAGACCTGGTGAGGCCTGTTACTTTTAGTCAATGATGTTAAATTTGTAGAAGTATTAATTTGTTAACAAATTTGCAATTGTTAGTCCTTTTGAAGAGTCTGTCCTGCTTGCTGACTCATTTTGTGTGGTTTTATGGACTTGCTTTCTTCAAATTGCCTCCTAATGCACTGTTTGTCCTCTCTCCTTTGCATTTACATCTGCTTTTGTGAAGTTTTAGAGCACAGATATCAAAGCATTGTACCTCTGACCATTGAATTCATTATCCTAAAGTATGAAAACTGTTAGAATACATTATAGATCTATTTTGTGCCATAAATATTGGACAGCTAAAAAACATAATCCACTGTCCTTTAAAGGCAATGAAGGGGCATTCACATTGATTTCAGTAGGGTTGGAACCTGAACCTCAGTACCATGAGCTTGTACATGCCAGGTACGCAAAGCCTCATTGCTTAAACTTCCTATGGGAAAAGCTCAGCATTTTCTGTGCTCTTGTCCAGAAGACTTAAATAATTCGGGTTTTTATTCCTTTGGTAGGGTCATTGCACTTTCACTTTAAATTATGGTATAAAAATTGAGCTGTTTCTTACCTCAAATGCCACATAAGGCTTTATATGGTATTTGTACTTGCCTTAATGACCATGCTATTAGCAGTGTTAGTGACATCAGTTTACTGAGCTGTTTGGAGAAGAGAGGAATACTGACCTTTTCTTGTGTAGCTTTTTGTGAGAACTGTTGACTATTGCCAGCCTTAAATACTCAAAAAACTCCAGAATCAAACCTAAAATAATCAAGAACATAGTAAAAATTCAGGAGAGAATATTATGATAGAACAATATACCTAGATGAGATTTGAAAAGAAGCTAGAGCAAGATTTTTGCTAAAGAGCTGGCAACATCTGTTGTATGTATTTGTCCATGGAACAAAATGCAGGTCGTTGCTGGCTTCCTTGCAGGCCTGGAATTTGTCCAGCTTGGTTCTCCTAGCTTTAGGGAGCTGATATTTTTAGAATTTATTTCTAAGGAAACATTGAAAGTGAATTATAATCATGATTTTGAAATATCTGGTTGTTGATAGCAGCAGCTGGATGCTGGGATCAAGCTGATGTTATTAGCTAAATTGAAACAGGTTATCTTTCATGTTATGCAGCATGTATTTGAATAGGTTGGCTGTGAACATTTGCAGTGGTACGAAAATAAGCATTGTTTGACTGCAAACAGTTTGAACTGGTCCAGTGCGTTCCCCACCTCTTTCTAAGAGTAAAATCAAAGGCAGTTCTTCAAATTCTTCACAGAAAAAGGAGATAGAAACAAAACTCTTAAGGGAGGATGAAGATTAGTATTAGCAGATATTGAAGTACGTCTTGAAAGGATGAAACTTATCATAGCCCTTTCAGCCCCCAAAGCTTTTAAGAATTTATTCTCACATGAAGAGGACTGGTCCAGTGGTTTTTGGACAAACTGAGGGCTATCAGAAAATCTGCACGCCACAGATTTCCTGTTTGATGCTGGGCAAGTCCCATTCCCTTCCTTTATCTGTATGTAGTTTGGTACTTTCCATTCAGAAGGACAAAGTAAAGATTTCAAGCTGACCTGATAGCAGAGGCCATCTCTGTTTAGACAGATGGAATCCATTGTCTGTCTTGCAGAGCCATTGTGTTGATTTAAAAATGCATGTGTTGCAGCATAGCAGAGGAGTTGAATTCTTTTGCAAAGTGAGGACATTCTATTTTTCCCGTAAAACCAATATGAACAACCGCAGTTTCCCAATCTCCCGTTACTGAAACAGAGAGAAGCCTCCCCAAAGGGCTTGTGAAAGACCTCCACAGATCATTTGGGTATAAACAGATAGTATCTTTGTACCTAGTGGTTGCTTACGTATAAAAATGAGATCACAAGCTTTTAGACTTTGGCCTTTCTGGCAGCAACTGCAAAAAGTTCAGGAAGTTAATCTCATTTTCTGACTGGGATAGTGAATTTAAGGTTAAGGAGATTAGGTGCAACATATATTCCCAGGAAGAACTACTGACATCTCTAGAAGAAGCTGAAAAGAAGAAGGTTATACATCTAAGGCAGAGAAAAAATAGAAGAAAGGCAAGGCAAAAAAAAGAAAAAGAAAATCAAGAGAAGAGGGAAAAGAGAAAAGAAAAAAAGAAAGGAAAAGGAAGAAACAAGAAAATAAAGGAAAGATAGAAGAGAGAAGAACAGTAAAAGAGATGATAAAATAAAACATATGAGAAATTAGAAGAAATTAAAGTGGGAAAGGGATAGAATGGGAAGGAAAGGAATGGCCTTGGTATACTGAGGAAAATCTGTCACATACATGTTGCTGCGGTTGATCCTTGTGGTAGCTCGAATAGTGATACACAGCTTTAAAGGTGTGGTGAATGATCCCAGCCATGAAAAGGCAGAGAGCACTAGCCGTGACCTGGGCTAGACTAGTGGAGCAATTTTAGTTGGGTTGTAGGAAGGTCTTAGGTACTGCATGGTTTGGTCACTGGAGTGTGCCTGGTGGTTACCAAGCAGAGGGGTGAAATTACACAGGGGAGGAGAGACACATGGACAGACCACCAAGCATAGCTACCTCTACAACCAGGGCAGGGAGGGACCCAGGGACAACTAACTGTGAATGAAGCTCTTTGAATCTTGGAAAATTGCTCAAATTACCTAGGCAATTATTCCAGAACAGTTCTCTGATCTGGAGGTATGTGCTGACTGCTTTCTTGGTTAGAGAACTTCCTAGAAGGGTGGACAAGAGACTTTGCTTTTAAAAAGCAGAAGGTAATACTGTGTTCTTTTCCATATTCCTCACTCTGCAAAATTTTAAATGAAGGGCCTGATCCCATGCCAAGTGGAGCACATGGAATTACTTCCTTTGCCTTTGATACATTCTGGCTCAGCATTTAATTAATAGTCCTGATTTTATAAAGTTTTTGGTTTTGAACTTTTCACTCCACCTTTCCCAGATAGAAGGATGGGACTCACACTTACCTCATTAATTTCAGATGGTTTGTTTCTGCTTTCAAGGTGTGCATGTGGAGCCCTCTGAACTTCCTGGACACAAATGAACATTAAATCTGCCTCCACTTAAAAGTAGGTCTCAATAATGCCAAACTTTTTGAAAGTGAGTTTCAATCTGATTGTATTTGTAATGCTCATATGCATTCCAGGAAATACTGACATATTTGAACTCCAGAAGAACAGATAGCAATGAAAAGTGGATTGAAATTTTGCACTTTCAAATACAGAAGAAATTTAAAACTGCCGAAAATGTGCTAAGCCTGTCATTTGAGCCTTGCTGATTAGTTACTGAAATCAGCCATGCAGAGCAAAACAAAACAAAAAGTCCATCTGATTTCAGCAAATATCCAGTTTTGCAATCTGCACTCAAAGTGGAAAATGAAGAGAAACTAAATGACCTACACAGTCACGTCAAACCATACAGTTTAAATGTTCAGCTTCCATGCAAGTCAGGGTGGAAGTGCAACGGCTTCCAAAGAAATAAAAATCAGGAACTCAGGGTGTTGTTCAAATTTAATGTCAATAACTTTAAGCCTGCTATGCTCAAATCTTAATTTTTCCCACTTAAAGTCCTAAAGAGACTTAAATATGTAAAAATGTATTTAGGCTCAAAAGCTACTTATTTTAGACATCACCATCTGAAAAATGTCCTTGCTTTTACATCTCCAGACTACGCTGCCAATGCAAAGGGGATTTGCTCGGGAAGAGCAGCTAGCTGTGGGTGCACCAGCAATGGACTTGCAGTTTGACTCTTTTGAGAGCAACCCCGAAACAGAGCATTAAGACAGAGGTGAGGGGTATCTGTGGTGTCCTCCCCTCTCCTGCAAGGAAGGCGGTGGTGGGCACTGCAGGGGGGAGTGGCATACAGCAGGGTGTGTTGGGAGCCAGCTGGGGTCCCAGAGCTTACCCCTGGTGAGAAGTAGGTCTGCAGGGAGGATTCAGTGCAGGCCTGGGGTGGAGGAACAACAGTTTGGGGGACCCAATGGAGGGAGGCCTTGTAGAGTATTTGGAAATTGAAATTTGGGGTTCTCCCTCCCTTGGAAAAAAGAAGACTCCAATGCAGCCAAGATGCCTTTTAAAGCCAAGCAGGGATGAAGGAAGGCTTATAGGCTGCGAAGCAGGGTGGGTCCTGCTGGCTGTTAGCTGTATGATTTGGATCACTCTATCATGCCAAATCTGTGAGAGCCTGCCTATGGAAAAGAAAGCCAGCAAAAGTGCCAGAGCATTAACACCACTCCAGGTCTGTAAGTGTAAAAAGACCAGGGTGCAATGACATGTCTCACCTGACACTAATGCTCAGAAATTTATGGCAGGTAATCTGAGGGCATAGAAGGGCATTTTATGCCCTGAGCTCTTTGCTGACTGGCTTCATCCAGGATTTCTCTTTATTACACTTCCTCCTCTTGTTCTCTGGTTGCTTTGCAATGTCTCTGGGCAAGGACTGCCCTTAAACAGACGTTCCTGGCTGTTTGATCAGAATAATGAGGTACTGATTTTACTTGGATGTTACAGTTATATGAATAACTAATCTTTTCTCACAGCTATAAATTCTGAGGAAAGTAGCTGTCTTTATTTTTGTGCTTTTGGAATTTGTCACCATGAAAGTATCTGATTTCTTCTATCACTCTGGGTTTGGGCTGCACTCAAAAGGCCTGGCTTTTCTTTATCTTCTTTTTTTTTTAGTTTGTTCCTATTTCAGATCATCAGCTCTTAAAACTGCCTTACACTTATCCCTTAGATTTCAGACTTTTCCCCCACCCCATGAATGTTTTCAGTTGTCAAAAGAAGAAATGTGATAATTTGGAAGGTTCACAGAAAGCATGTTTTGTGATTATTGTTCTTGCGATCTGTCCAATGTAAACTGCTTTAGAAAAGCTCAGTTCCAGCCACTCTAATTCACTTTTTCAGAATACTGGATTTGAAGTTGGCTACAGAGAAGGACTTTTCTTTTAATGGGTACTCAGAGAGAAATGCAGCTTAACCGTTTGGTTTCTGTCCTGACTTTTAGCTCTGCCTCGTGGTGCTTGGAGGGAGTCCTATATGGTTAACTATAAACTAACCTTCCTTTGACTCTCTTTTACTGTTGAAAAGGAGCAAATATGCCCCTTCCAGTGCTTCAAGTGTTACGGTAGGGCAGTTTGGGGGTGCCCTATCTAAGTCTAGTTTCTCATCCCTAGTGCGATCTAGGGAAGTGACAAAGAATTGTGTGTCCTGCAGCTGCTGCAGTTGGGGAACCACAGCCTATGCAGGTTTGAGAGGGAGATTCCCACAGAGCCTCTGCATGCAGTTGTGTTGTAAAGCCCTGGAAGCACTGGTGGTACCTGGGAGCACCGTCCCAAGCTGAACCATGCAGCTTGGCTTTCTGTGGGTGGAATGACACCAGTACACACCAGCTGGGAACACAGCCCAGTTTCATGTTCCGGCTCACTTCAGAACCCTTACTCTCAGGGTTTACAAGGTGCTGATGCTTGCAAAGGCAAGACTAGGTTCCCACAGCTGACTTTTTCTCACTGATCCTGGAGAACTGCTGAACAATCTCTGGGGTGTCCGCCAACTTGATAGGAAAGAATTGCCCTGACTCTCTCTCTTTCTGTTTGCTCTGTTGCTGTGGTCCCCCTGGCAGCCAGCATTCCAGGAATTAACTTTTCTAAAATAACGGGGCATTTGTTTTCTCTAATCCTCTAATTTCTTTAACTTTTGCCAAATCAGAGCAGAGGTGGTGGGGAGCTTAACAAAGTCTAGTTCTTCAAACTGATCACTGCAGTAGCTGGACTTGTGCTTTCCATTTTCTCCCCCAGGAAACTGCAGCGACCATGCTCACTTGGCACTTCCACTGTGTGTGAGGAACCAGGCTCACAGAGGGCCCATACATGGTAATGATGGGAGTGTGCAGCAGGGCATTTCTGTGCAGACAAATGATGACTAGAGGGCTACAAGTCATAGTTTGGTACCTGCAATGGCAGCACTCACCACTAGACAGTAATGTCCTACCTTTCAATACTGCCTCCTAGGTGTTGAAGGATGTAAACTTAATCTCTGTGTGAAACACAACCAAAGCCATATTGTTTAAGACCACATGTAGTCCCAATGTGGTGGAGCTTGGAGTGTGATCTCAACCACCATTCTTTCCACTCTAGTGTCACTGCTAGACAAGTATCCATCCACATCAGCGGGACACGGCTGGTGTAACAGTGATGCGAGTCGTGCTATTTCTCTTACTATAGGACATACATTTCTGCTCTGAAAACAGATTCCTGGAAGATATCTAAAGATAAGCTGCTGTAACCTGTAGTGAACTTAAATCATGATGTTTACTCTTCTGAGTTTGATGTAGATGGCAGAAGTTTTCCTCAAAAGGAGCACTGGTTTTCTTTGGTTGCATGGCAGCTAACGGCGGTTTAACATAGCAATCAAACCTTGAAAACCTTTCTGATTCAGTTCAGTTTCTTGTTACTCTCTCTGATGCATCTGTTAACCTTCAGTTAGCTACGTGGGTGTTTAGAAGAATAAGGTGCTCTACATTAAACACATTCTTTATCTGCCTCAGATAAAGAATGGATTTTGGCAAGACTTAGAGAGGCAGGAAAAAAAAATTGCATGCTAAAATAGCGGGTTGGTGTTTCCTGACCTTTCTCTGTAAAAAGCAGAAGAAAGACTTGGGGTTTTTGTGTTGGTTTTTTTGCTTTTCTTTGGTTTTGTTTTGTTTTGTTTTGTTTTTTTTATAATACTACTCAATGCATGTGGTGTAGTTGCCTTTTCAAAAAAGAAATTTTTTTTGGAAGAAAATGCTAATGCTTGAAGGAACTAAATTTGTATTTGTGGATTCTGGTGACACAAAAAATTCCTGAAACTTAATTTCTTGTGGAAAAATCAAGAATTATCTTTTAAATCCATTTCTAAACATGACAGTTCTCTTCTTTCTCTTGTTTTTACTCAGAAATTGGATATAGATTTGGATGCTGTGACTTGACTCATTTTTTCTTCTTTTTTTTCTTGTCATATGCTGTTATTCAAACATTTTGGTGCATGCAATTAATCTAGTTCTTCAAGATGAATAATGGACTCTTGCTGACTTGAAAATTCTGGAGCTCAGGTTGACATTTACGCTCTCTTCATTGATTATATAAGTATTATATCAGTAATTAACCTTCAATTTTTACTTACACATGTGGATTCCATATGCCCATTAATTTTAACTTGTTCTTTTTCATGGTATGTGATACATCAGGTATTCCTTTTATGTAGTGCAGGCTTTAGTATTTCCATCAATAAAAAGCTCTGGTCAAAGTTCTGCTCCTGTTTTGCAGATAGCTGGGCCTCACAGCTCTGACTGGGACTCAAATATATTTTATTCTGATCTGCATTTAACTAACATGTCTCTTTGTTTCACTGAAGCATTCTGAGTATCAGCTCAATTTGTGATGTCTTTCTGCCATTAGTGTCCTTGGTGGGGCACTGTTGAGACCAAAGGTCACGTGTGGAGCAAGTGACTTATGTGCTATGATGCTCTGGGCTACAGAATGTAAGAAGAAGGTATGGGGTGTATCTAGACTGTAGGTACCTGACCTAAAAAGGTTAGATAAATCAACAGCTTTTTTGTTTGAATGCAGAGATGAGGCCTTTTTGCCAATAAAAAGCCATTAGGTGAAAACTTGGAGTGCTTAAAGGGTAAGTTATGTTCTTGCTGTGAATGTATAAAATCCATCTGAATGACTGAATTAACACATGAATGCTATTTCTCTTCTAATTTAATTACGTAGCACTTAAACATCACTGGTACTTGACATTTCAGTCCCAGTTTGTAGCAGCATCTGCTGTTAGGTTTGGGAATCTCAGAAGCTCTGAGTAGCTTATGGCCTGATTTTTATATATATCTTTAAATAAAAAAAAAATATATAAAAGTGTACATGTGCACACATATAGAATATATATATATGTATGTACATACATACATATATATATACATATATATGTTCTTAGGTATTTGTTTCCATAACTGTAAATATCAGCTTTACTCTAACTGGCCATCCAGAATTATCAGTCGCTTTTAGCAAAACACGGATTTGGGTCTCTGGCCCCGTCGCTCCCTGTCCGTGTGCACTGGAGAACTGCCCTGTAAGCCGGCCCCGCAGTTGATTGTTCTGTCTCCGTTTATGCCAGGTATGTAAGCACAAGCCTCTTGTTAAGCATGTTTAAGAGATCTTGTTGATTACAACGGGAGTGCTCCCACAGCTTATAGCTGTGCAAATGTTTACATACCTGGCCTTCTCTGGTCCTATATAAAGATCTGTCTCCTTTTCCCTGCAAAGCCTTTTCTGTCTTCTGCTTTGAAATTTCCCATGCTTCGCGCTTTCCCCTAGTTGGAGGGAGGCTGCCCAGATCCTTACTAGGAGAAGTCCTTGTGTTGGAGGTTTGAAGTCTGCAGCTCGCTGGGAATTTAAAGGCTGATTGAAACAACAATCCATGCCTCAGTAAACAAGCACATGCTGGTAATGAGCTTCATGTTACTGGAGAGGCTTTTGCCAGTGTCAAATCTGTCAGGGTTCCCCGAACTTCTTTTTTGAGTTTGTCTCTTATTTCCCTGCTGTCCCAGAGAACAGCCTCACATATGGATCCGTTCCAGCTCCTGAATATTCTGTGATTATTTAATCACAGTAACTACATACTTAAAAAAGAAGACACAGACTTTCTGTGCATCACTGTGGTTCACGGAGAAGGTTGAATGTTGGGGCCATATGTATAAACACCTCCACTTGCAATGGACATTCATATATGTGAATATGAGTATGAATGTATTGTGTATATATATAAAATGAATGTACGCATACAAAGGTATCATCCTTTCAAATAGGTTTTCTTTCCAGAAGCTATACTGACAGGAAGACCATAGAAAAGAATAACTTGCTGTTAGTTCCAGGGTGTGAATGCTTTTACATTGGTGAAAAACAAGCCCAGCCTTCAGTCAGTCATTCCTTCACTTGTTCTGTTTGCTTGATGATTACATTGTTTCTCCATAGAAGGAAAAATAACCTCTGAAAAGAGTATTTTCTGGGCTCAAAAGATTTATGCTCTGCTTTGTTGGTGTTTTCCACTAGCACTTATGTCAGTCCTCTTCTTAGAGTGTGGTAATGATCGTTTGATACATCTTAAAGTGACTTTTGCTAGCTCAGACTTCAAAAAAAAGAAGTACATATGTAATAGCTGTACAGGCTTAAAAAAAGTAACTTGCTTTTAATGTTCTGTAACAGAATGTTTGTATGCAGCCAATGTTTACTTTCTATTGAGCAAATTTGGTGTGCAATAGACTTTTATGAACTCAAGCCTCATTTTAATGCCTGTGATACTGCCTGTGTGTATGATGAAGGCCCTGATTCTGCTAAGCAGCTAGACAAGTGCTCACTTTGGCTCTTTAGTGCTTGTCAGAGTACTGGAATGCCAAGAGCTTGCACTCAGTGATTTTATGTCCCAGAATATATGTGGAAGTGGCAGACATATCCTTATTTCCAGAGTTCCCCTTGAAATATATTGTTGGGACTATATCTATTCTGGAAATGTCAGTGATAGTGGCTGCAAGCAGTGGTGTGATGGAAAGAAGATCCTGAGGATGATGCCAGGTGAGACCACGCATCCACAATGGATAATCAGGCCTTCCAGAGTGCCATGATTACTGTTAAGGATGTTCAGAGCTTTACCTTGTGCTTAATTAATGTTCATGTGGTGTTTGTTTTATTCTCCAAATCCCCAGTGCACTACTGAGAATGGTGGCTTCAGTAGTACAGGATTTCCTTAAAGGATTTGTATCACTGCAGCTATGTCAGCTGCCTTGGTGGATAGTTTTCCCTTCTATACACAGTAACTAGTCTGTGCTGGGAATTGAATTGTCTCTCAATTTATTTGTAAAATTACACTGGGTTCATGGTTAAAGGAATATCCATAGGCATTTAATGCAATTCTTATGCTTGCAATGGAAAACTGGCACCCTGGGTTTTGTGGTGGGAGACTGCTGTGGAGGATCTATCTTTTGAAGTGTTAGAAACACTTCCAGCATACAGGCGTGACTCAGCTTCACTGGGACCTAATGCTTTGGAGTAAGCCTGGGGCTGCACATGCATAGGGCTAACAGACAAACGCGAGTGAGCGTTACATGAACACCTAGTGACAGCTTCATTCTCTTTCAAAGGATGACACCAATCCTGTTGGTAGACAGCTACAGCATCATCTAACAGATCAGAGCTAAAAAAAAAAAAACTATAGTGCAGCTGTACTACAGGTATCCTATATGACCTTGAGCAAGCTTAAGTCACTCCCTGATTTGGGTCTGTATTACTAGAAGCAAGAAAAATATCTCCTGTATCTCCTATGTTTATATGGTGAGTGATTCGAGGTGGAACGCTCTCACTATACCACTGTGCAGCACATAACACAGGGGAGTTTTAAGCAACTAATATAAATAATAGAAGTTCTTCTTCCAGCTCAAGGGATAACAAAACCTTTCGAAATCTAGCTTGTTTAAATGAAGATAAACAGATTTGATTTTGTATGATAACTATTGGTGTGGCAACTATCTGTCACTACTGCTGCAAAGCAGAGTCTTTCATCTGTGTGGAAAAACATAGAAATAAAGGGTTATTAAGAATATTAGTCAAGCCTTAGACTGCTTCGTTGGTATATTTCTTTTAAACCAGCAGCCATATACCCTTTGACATACTATACAACCTTCTTGCCCCTTGCAAGACAAAGAACGCTAGGAAATTGAGCCCACTTACAGTAAATTGGGCATCCCAAGAATCCCTGGTGGTTCCCTTCCCTTCCTGCTTTTGGCTTGTTCTATTGAGAGAAGGAACACCAATATTGTTTTATGAACTGTTATCAGACATGTACACTTACTTAAAAGGCATGGTCAATTTTTACTGAGCCTGTATTTATCATCTGAGCACACTTAGGTTCTTTATCGTAGTGTCTTTTAAAACAAAATACATCCTCATAACAAAACACAACTTAGAAGCTTTCAATACAAAAACCAATTATGGTAGAATGGTTTGGGTTGGCAGGGACCTTTAAAAGTCATCTAGTCCAACCCTCTCACAATGGGGAGAGGCATCCTTAATCTGATAAGGTTGCTCTGTCCAACCTGACCTTTGGTGTTTCCAGGGATGGGGTATTTACCATCTCTCTGGGCAATAGATAATGCAGTTGAAAGCATTTCTAACCACCTAGGAAGTCTGGCTCTTTTAACTATAACCTTGGTGCTGCAAAAACTCCACACTTCGTAGCAGTGATCTATGCCATAACTACCATTTTTGAGTTGCAATTGTGCTTTGGTAGAGGAGGAAGAAGTTGGGAAAGCTGTTTGGTGAGTCACAATAAGATAGAGTTGAACAAGTCCCAGAAATCAGATTAGCTCAGAATCTGAACCTTCTTCAGCAAACACGCTAAAATGCTTCAGTAGAATTTTTATCTCTTAACAAAAATTTTATAAAGCTTGGCTGAGTATCAGTGGCAACTGATTAGAGTGATTTAGAATCAGGACTTTTTGGCTTGTTGGTGTTTGTTGTTGTTGTTGTTTAGTATGGGTTTCTTTTATTATTTTGTTTGTTTGTTTTTGAGGGGAGGATGGTGTCCCCCTAAGATGAGAGAGGAAAGTTGAAGGACATCACAGTTGAAGTCTCACACAGGCCTTTTACTTTCACTGTCTAATCCAGGAAGGGTAAAGCATATATTCTCAGACACTTGACAATAAAAGACCCTAAAATCTTTTATTTTATTGACCCTAAGGAGATGAAAAAGCAAATAACTCTTTTTCCCAGATGGAAATATAGGCTTCAAGCCATGATGGTAGGCAAGTTGCAGGTTTTTTGGGGTTTCTTTCATAAGGTTTTGTTTTCATGAATAAAGACTGTGCAAGAGATTCTCAGACTTTTTTTTTTAAGAAGGATGAGTTAAAAAAAAGGATGAATGAAAAAAAGATACCAATGTATACATTTTGAGTTCTTGGATCTTATGACTTTAATCTTTTCTCAGGATTTTGTGGAAATTTCTCGTGTTGGAATGTTGAGTTTCCAAATTTTTATGAGTATTTTTTCAGAGGTTCTTTACAAGAGAACTGAGCATCCAGATTTGAAAGTATCTTTGAAATATCCATTCCTTCGGCATTTCTGGAGTGTTTCAACTTGCAGTGTAGATGACTGCCAAGTATTTATGTTGTTAGAGAGTATCTTCAAAGAAATATCAGCTGCTGCTGGGACAATATAAAGTGAAATTCATGCGACTCAACTAACATTTCCCCAAATTTACTGAAACCAATAAAACAAGCAAGCAAACAAACAAAAACTCAAACCCTCCAAAAAGCTACACAGGGCATTTTAAGTAAAAAGGAGAATCTGTAAGTTTGATATGCTGACTGTTTCTGAGAGAAGTTCTTATAGTGAAGATCACCTCTGGTTCAAGATTATGAGTTCTAATTTCATCCAAATCTAGGATGTTAACCTTCTTATTTTACTGAAAGGTAAGAGTGGAAGCCCACCACATTTTAATTTTATTTAGTAACAGAATAAATATTCTCAGAAGTAGTGAGGAGGTTGAACTATTTGACCTGAAAGGGCCCAAACAGGAGTTCTTAAATAAAGGTATCCTTTTCTATCACTACAAACTATTGGTCATTAAATTGAATTGTAAGGTTTCTGTTCACTACATATAAAAAAATACATGTAGATGAGCAGTTGTATGTAATCACTAAAAGCATATCAAACAGTAATATTTTAGTGTACATATTGTATTTAGAAGATGGGAAAGCTGGTTGCTACCCTCAGCATCCATCCTGTGTGCAACAGTTCTGCGTGCTGTGTTGTTATGAGAGCTACCAGATTAATATTTTCATTAATAATTTGTTGTTGCTGTTCTGTTGGTCACTGCTCTCTTAGGTGCTGTGTTCATGTGTATTTGTATGATATTGAGCCACCTCCTAGTGCTGTGGAAGTGCAAAGTTCCTGATAAGCTGCACTTACTGTCTACTGCTACCATCTACCACTTCCTTGAATGGATGAGTGAATCTAGGACCTGAACTTCAAGATGAACGATATCTGACATATATTGTCGGTGATTTGGTGATGCAGCAGCAAATTCTGTATTTCTTGTGTGATGGTTTCAAGTGTACTTTTCTTTTAAGGATAAAAAATTGGAAAGTTAAATATTTGCACTACTCAGTGACGTGTGGCTAAAATACTAAAGGAATGTTGTAATTGAAAGTCGGACTAACACTTCAAAGAAGTCCAAGCATGTAAAGGTAGCAACAAGACAACCAAGGCCCAAATGGTGTTTTTAGCTCTACTTTAACCTGATATATTAATTATTGTGCCATTATAATAGCTATAAAGATCTGTTCTGCAGGCCACTGACAGTTGTTCTGGTACTATGAATTTGGCAATGTGAGAAACTGAGTGGGAATGTATGGGTTTGGGTTATTAAAATATTCAAATGCTTTCCAAATCTTAAGGACAGAGAGATGTGTTATGCTTTGAGGAAGTGACCTGTATATGTGAGTGAGGATGGTGACATGCTTGTACAGGTAATTCAGTGGGAAGGACAAGGAAGGATTTTTGACTTGTAAACCCAGTCTAGCTCCAGCTGGTAGTACAGTATCCCTTTTTTTAGGGTAATGTGAGGATTGCACCCTTCATGAAAGGGAAAGGAAGGTGCTTCAGTACTTCTATAGCTCTTTCTCCTAAATCTGTGCCCAGCAAAAAGTAAGGATAATGATGGATGGGCATGTGTATCTATGGAAAACTCAGAGCACAAATGTGGCAGAAGCCACAACTGCTTTCAGGGCAGGTGTCAAGGCAATATATGTGAGTTCAAATAGAGAGAAGGGAAAATGCACCACAGGTAGTTAGATCACATCAAGTAATGCTGATAACTTTTAACTTACAGTGCCTTACTACTGCTTGTTGTTGTGTTATCTCATCTACTCTTAGCTGTTTAATTTATCTATTCTCTTAGCACCACAAGCTGATGTCATCTTATTGCCTAATGTATCCCCTGGTGAGCTCCTTAAGAAGCATCCTTGGTTGGCAGCACAGGAAAAACAACAGTAAGAAGAAAAATCTTGAGGATGCTATTAATACATTTGTATTCTTAAAACATGTTCTGTAAAGGTTAGTGGCTGAGGATTCTTGAAGAAATACTAATTCAGGCGAAATGCTCATCATAGCTGTAGTGTGTGGGCAGCTACACTTTGTCACCAAGAGATTACCTCTTTGGGCAATGGCTTCAGGACTACTTCTGGAGAGGGGAAAGATAAAATTAAGAGCAAGACAAAATGCTTCAGGGCCTTGAGGAGCAGAGAGGAGAGAGGGGTGCACCCATCAATAGCACTCAGATTTATCCTGCTGCTGTAGCACTGCCATGTATGTGCACATGTTACCTGCTGCTCCACTCCTACTGCATGGCTGTCACAGCAGGTGAGAGCAACACAAGCAACACAATGCTGCCTACTGCTCTGGGATTTCTGTTCCATTTGACTGATTTTTATTTTGGCACAGAGTGGCTGAGAGTGAACGAGAATGGCTGTAGCTCAGCTGTGGTTTGAAGGGAAGAATGCTGGAAGGCTGGGCAGCACTAGTGCAGCCTTGGAAGTATTGGTGTGACAGCAAAAGGTTCACCAGACTCCAGTCATGCTCTGCCGTGCAGGGGCAGCAGTGGTAGGAGGAGAGAGTGGGCCGAACTATTCCTGTCTAAATCTGTGGATGTGGATGGATACCTCAAGACTAATACCTGCAGGCAGATTTTATTTCTGCATACAGATTTTTATTTATACAAAGCTTTGTATTTCTCTGGTTTCAAAGTGTAAGCAGATGCCTGAACAGAGAGCCTCTTCCAGTTAGGGCTGGGGGAGGCTGGGGGAGGAGAAAAGAACAGCCGTGGTGGAGCATCTCACTTTCTTGTTTCTTAATGGTCAGCATTCACCTTAAAAATGAGACATTGCATGCATGCCAGTGAAAATTCCCTCTTTAACCTATTAGGAAATTGGAGTGCTGAGGATTGGAAAGACCCCCTTAACTTAATGCTTACCTAACTGTGCTACTACTGTGTGCGGCTGAGTTTTGGACTACAACTTCATGGTTAACTCTGTCCATCCTATTCTAACTAGTGACATGATGATGATGTGACAGAGGTGAAACTGCAGAGAAGTTGAATATGTCAGGCAAGGCACTGGTACCCTTGTACAGGACACTGGAAAGCATGTTTAGAATATTGCATACTTACTTTAAAATAACTGTGTTAAAGTTGAAATAAAACTAGAACATATGGAAAGTCTAGTGTGGATATTAAAAGATTGAAAAGCCTATCTTATGGGAAGGAACTAGACGAGATTGGCTTGTTTAGTTTAGCAAAATAGAGTTGAGAGACTATTTGACAGCACTCTATAAATACATCCAGGGCTAAATGCCAGAGAGGGAAAAAGCTATTTAAACCCAAGAGCAATATTTGCATAAGAACAAGTGGGCATAAACTTGGCCCTGAGTAGGATTAAAATGGAAATCAGATGATTTCTACTCCTCAGTATAGTGAGGTCATAAAACTGCCTCCCAGTAGGAGCAACAAGGGCACGCAGTACTTTTTGTAGACAAAGAGATGGACTATGTTCTACTGTGCCCACAGGGACCCAAACTTCATGGCTACAGAGTTTCATTCTGGTCCTCTGTTCCTAAGCACTTGCACTAGTACGACAGTGACAGACACGTTCTGCCATTGGTGATCATCCTCTGACATGAGAAGAACCTTCACCTCCTGAAAATGAAGCACTGGTGACAAATTATAGCTATCTTAATAGTGTCTTTTTTAATGGTCTGGGGAAGTTTCCTGCACCTTTTGCACCTGTGCTCATAACTCTGTTGATGCCAAAATGCCTACTTATATCTTAGGAACTTCCATATCAATAAGATTCCTCCTGTAAGGAAGGGATGCAGGATTAGGCTTTTAATTGTGTCACCCTAAGGAGGAAAAGTAGCTTCCCTGACTGAAAATAACAGAAATATCTGAAAAGTAACCCTACAGAAAACTAAAATGACTGTTTTTCTTGTTGCTAAAAAATCATATGACCTTTAAAGCTGATGCTCACGATTAAACATTTCTTTCTATGCTATAGTTAGACTAACACTATAGTACACACATAACAGATGAAGAAACCAGAGCACAGAAGATTTTGGGATTTAGAGGTTGGCATGATGATGTCAAGATGCCAGGCTTTTGGTTTTCAATTTCAGGGTCTGCCTTTTGCACCGTTCATCCTCTTGAATGACAGCACCCATGAAACTTAACTGTCTTTCTGTTTTTACCCACTATTTTCTGTCACTAATTTCATTTGGAATATTAGGCTTTTGAGCTGAAATTTTCCAGGCTTGTTCCTTTATTTGTCAGTGATATTTTAGGCACTTCTCTCTTTCCTCAAACTCAAAAAGTAAATGCCTGCAACCTTGGTGGTGGACCTTTCTATTGCAGAAAGAGCTGAGGAGAAAAAGCTGAAGCAGGCACACAAATAGCCTCCTGGGAAGCAGATTGACACATAGTACTTTGGTAGCTTTGACTTGAGTCAGATGTAACTTGCTGAAATTTGTGCACAAAGGTACTTTCTGTACTGGGAGTTAATCTGGTAAAATGCATAACTAAAGACAACCTTAAAAAAGATCGCAGTGGTACTCAGTCAGCGGTGTGTCAATTATAGTAATTTTCCCTGGGTTTTTATTGCTTTTCCTTGCACATCATATATTTCTTCAATGTAGGATAGGGAATGTATCTTGTCTTCACATTGTCCATGGTGTGCTACTGTGTTGTGCCATCGATGGACCTCAGTAGGGAAAAGGTACAACCTTTCTGCTGGAGAACATTGCCCTGACAGAGTAAAAAAAATCATTTCTGGTACTGACCTTCATCATTAACCTTGCTTTTCATGCATTTCCCCCACAGCATGGTGTTAAGAAAAAGGGAAGCTGGAGCCAAATATTGTGCTCTTGAATGGTCCTTAGGAGTCTGTGCTGAAGGCTTTTCTACGTATATAAGGTTTTCCCAAAAATTAGTTTTGGAAGGTTTTAAGATTTCACATATTGGGCTGAATGCCAGTTGGGTTTTAATTAAAGAAAGAGAATTGAGTAAGCCTCTTTCAACGTGTTTTAAATAAAAAGTGTTACTTGGGAAATGCAGAATTCCTTCAACATTTTTGAAAAATATTTTCTTATGCTTTGTTTAAAACAAGACTGTTAAAAAAAGAAACAGCAAACGAAACTCTGACAGACACATCTTAAATAACCAAAATAGTTTAAAAAGAAAAATAAATCCAAGTAAAACGGAATTACATTTGGGAGGAGAGATATCAAACTAGTTTGAGAGGTGGTATCAACTTTTTTTTTTTAGTTAAGAAAGGCTGTTATTTGTCCAGCACTACTGCTTGATGATTCAGCTTCTATCATTCAGAGCAATCCATTTTCCTTCTTAGGACTTTAAATGATGTAAAATTACATGTATCCACACATTGACATTACAGCTGTCACCATGCTTTCTTGTCAGCATCACATTGTCATTTAGCATATTTGGAGGAGGAAAGGGAGTTTTTTTGTTTATGATTTCAGCAGAAAAGTATTTTGGCTTATGCCAAAATTCCAGGAAAGAAAAAAAGCCACAGAACCTTTAAATTCTTTCTGATGTTTAAAGAATCAAAAAGCTGTATCTTGGGAGAGTACAAACATACTTAATTTCCATTTTCCATTGGACCTATGTCTGATTCACAGCACCTAAATTCTTACAGTAATCCAACTTCCAAGTGGTTTTTTTCCCTATATAAGAACAGAAAATGAAATGAGATAAATTGCAGATTAGCAGATGGCAAATACTATGTGAAATAATTTTTTTGGTGTTAGTCCAGTTCCAGGCGGATGGATGTCCTCATCCCCAAACCTGCCATAACAAATTGCTAAGAAAGCTGAATACTGACTCATTTACCACCTACTTTGGGGAGATGTTCCCAAAGTCAGAGATAAGAAAAATTTTGGAGGGGTAGTCTGCGGATGTCCACAGACATCTTCGTTACCCATGTTTTCCCTTTCTGTAAATAAACAGAAGCCTGCGGTCTCTATGGCTGTCAGTGTAGCACCCCTCACAAGCCTAAAAATTCATCTTAAATAAAAATAAAATGCTACTATGTAGGCACAAAAAAATTTACTATAAACGGGTCTTAAGTACATAATTACATGATGGACACAAATGGCTCCAAAAGAGTTGCTCCAGGCTATTGTGTAAGCAATACTCCTTTGAGAAATATATAAATACATGTAATTCAGTATATAATACACATGTTAAAAAACTACCTAATTACGTATTTTCCCAGGAGAATGAAAAGGCTCCAAAAGAGCTACTCCAGCCTCTCCAGTACACAATGTGTGTTTTATAACCTTTCATGAATCTCTTCCATTCTTTTTCCGTTAGGAGGGGAAAAAAACAGTAAGGAAATTAAATACAAAACACCTACTGTACATTTAATTTAGAGGACAAAATGCAATGTTGAAATAACATTAAGGGTGTGACGCAAACCAAGGAAAGCCAGGAAATTGAGTGTAAAGGCTGTTACTCTATCCTTAACTCACGTCACTTATATAATGTTTCAGGCCACTGTTCTGTAATGGCAGATTTTAAATTTCATCACTTAGACCAGGGTTGTGGCCCATCTACACTTAGAGCCAATTAGGTGGTTTGTACTGCTGGAATACCTGCCTACTCCTAATGTATTTATTTATGTTCAGGCATGTACACATATGCTTTTAGGACCTTTTTTTTCAAACCATCCTCTTTCTTTCCTTGTGCTGAAATTGCTGTGGCACTTTCATTTGCCTGAGAATATGTTAATGTCTACCAATGTGATGAAGGGAAAGAAAGAAATGAGTTTTGCCTTTGACTGGTGGTGGTGAGATGTGTGGTTACTCTGGGGATCTGCGCTGAAGTCTGAATCCAGTTTTGGAGGAAATCCTGCTGCCCAGATTTACAAGTTCCCTTTACTGGCTGGCAGTTTTGTTAGTGCAGGGGAGTGGATGTCCTGGAGAGAGAGACCACATCTCAAGTGCAATGCTGGGATCCCTATGGGGATGGTGAGAGCCTGCTGTGCAGGCTCTGAGCTGCGTGCTGCCTCTGCAAAGAGGCAGCCTGGAGAGGGTAGTGGTGGTCTGATGTGTTCATAGCAACCTGGGTTGCTAAGTAGATTATTATAAACACTGTTTTCCTTTAGAGCAAAAAATATAATTTGTTCCTTCTCTTTTGCACCTTTTCCGGAAAACAAACAAAATAGTACACACACATTTTATCATTAGAAGGACATGCTACATGCAAGTGTATTTCATGGTATTGTATATTAATTTCAACACAGAACCTAATAGAATTTGCTGCCATTTTCTTCATCTGTTCTGGATTTGTCAATACTGCTTGTAAAAATCATACTGTGGGATATCTATGTTTATCCCAACTGCTGGCCCAGGCAGAACAACAGGGTTACAGAAGACAGATCAGTTTTCCATTCTTATTAAAACCTTCAGAGGTTTGTTTGTTTGTTTGTTGTTTCATTTGTTTATTTGTTTGGGTTTTTTTGTTTGTTTTATTGTATTAAACAGATATATTCTCTTCATGGGAGTGAATCCAAGGCCTTTCTAAACCACCTTTATTTATTTATTTATTTATTTATTTATTTATTTTTCCTACAAAGAGCAAGACAGTAGTCTCCTACTATAGATGTGGGGCTTTCACCTGGGTTGCAGGAGGCCCAGTGAGTGTGTTTGATTAGCAAAGCACCAGAGTTCCCATAGGACTAAGACAGAGAGTCTTGCCTGAGTATAGACAGGTGTCCAGACTAAGTACTTGGCGTATAAAATCTGCCAGTATGTCTGTGGCCTGAAGGAGGCAAAGAAGGCTTAGGCCAGGTCCCTGGTATCCCCATGAAAGGCTGTCTGGGGAGTCTGTAAAGTTAGTTTCTGATCAAAACCAGGAAGATTTCTGCTTAATCCAAAGCTGCCATTTTCCCATGTATTCTTGCTGATCCAGCAAATCAGTACAGTTTCTTGAAAACCTGTTTTACCAAATGCTCCCAATTAGCTCTAAACTTTCCTCAGATTTTTGACAAGTGACATACATAAAAAATAGTTATAGAAAACTTGATATTTCAGGTTCATGAGGATTTTTTAGGAGAAACTCTGAAAAGTTTCTTAGGTGTTTTTTTTCTAGCAGATCTGACCGTGGGACTGCCTTTGTGTTCATGAATCATGTTCCTTTGGATGGCAAGAAAAGGTGACTTTTAATAAAAGGGAATTTTGGTTTTCAGGGGTCACAAAATTGGATGGGCTCAGAGGAAGCTGCTGTATTATGCAAAACAGAAGGTGAGGTAAAAGAACATGAAAAAGCACCTACAGAGTGTAGTCTTTACACTACTGTGTCAATCTGCATCTGAAACTGGATTTAACAGTGTTTTCCAGCTGAGTGATGCAGTTGGTCATTAGGAGCCATTAGACTTGGAAATGCTTCTTATACATCAACAGACCCAGAGAATTAACTAGTTGGTATTTGCTTAATAGCTGTACAGATGACAGAGGGAAATGACAGATAATGTCTCTTTCCTCCACTTTCCCTGATGGATATCCAGTGTTTGCACATTGGGTGTTTTTGTTTGGTTTGGCAGCAGGCATTTGTGTTAGAGAAGCACTGGCTTGCTGCTAGCACTGGGACTGCTGGTCTTGTTTGCAGGCACCTGAAAATGTTTGCGTCCCAAGCAGGAAGCTGGAGCACAGTGATGGGGTCTGCTTAATGCAGCATAGAACACCAGCAGCCTGCATTAGCAGGGAACTTGCATGCTGGAGTGCAAGAGAGAGACAAGGAGAGAGCACTGTGGGAAAACATAGTAACCTGGCACAAGCAGCAAGTAAGTTGGCATTGGGCACCTCGGTGAATTACTGGGTGCTGGCCACTCTGCAGTATCCCCCTGCCTGTGGTTTCCTACGCTGCAATCCCCTTGAATGCTAGGTACCAAGCAGCCCCTTGAGCTGCCTCTCCTCTTCTGCTCCTAATGGCAGGGTGAAAGCACCCAGCATGGCCTCTCCAGTTCAGGTCTTGCTCTGACTGTGAGGTTTCCTGGTTTGGCATTGAAATGGAGCTGGCCTCAGGTTCTAAGTACACACACTTTGAAATCTGGATCTAAGCATTGGGATAGTGTGGATCCTTATTCCTATCCTTATTCATGTTTCACTTGCACCAGCAAGGGAATGATGAAGTCGATAACCACCTATAGCACACACAGTGGATGATTTTTTAGCTCTGGGCTTTGCCTGGCTCTAATTTTAATAAAAATGTATGTGCAAGTGAAAACTAGACACTGTGCTGCCATCAGGCAATTTATAATTAGAGAGGCAGATAGTAATAGGACTAGAGTGGTTTTAGACTAAAAGATGAGAGATTTAGATTAGATGTTAGGAAGAAATCCTTTTCTCAGAGGGTGGCAAGGCACTGGAACAGAGAGCCTAGAGAAGCTGTGGACGCCCCCTGGAAATGTTCAAGGCCAGGTTGAATGGGGCACAGAGCAATCTGATCTGGTGGGAAATGTCCCTGCCCATGGCAAGGCATGTTGGAACTAGATGATTTTTAAGGTCACTTCCAACCCAAACCATTTTATGATTCTATGATTTTATGATAAATATTGAATTTTACCTTCATTTCCATAACGATATCTTAAGATCCAGCAAACAAGACTATGAACTGGGTTCTGGTTCCGGTTCTGCTTATAGAGCCCCAAAATATCTCCATTCATTTGTGCCAGCCTCATTATTCAGTTGTTAGAGCGGCTAACTGAAGATTTCATCTAGCTTTCCTGACTTCTTTTAAGAGGCAATAAGGGAAAAAGACCATGGTAAGGAAAAAACAATTGGAATTCTGACCCAAAATTCTAACTAGGCGAATAGAAAACTAGTTGTTTCAGAAGATGAGATATCCCCAGGTTGCTGTTAAGTGAGTTAGTGTCCAAATTTATAGCACACTGGTTAATCCTTGATAATTTTTTGTGTGCTTAATGTTTCAGAGCAGAAAATTAGAAGTATATTCCTATTCAGTAAAAAGTGCAGACAGCCTTATAGGGCTCTATAGGAAAGATGAATTTAATAAATGAATCTGCAGACATAGTATCTCCCTTGCCCTACTTGAACTTATTCTGCCTTTTAGGGTTAGACCAGAAACCTCTGGCCCCACAATTCATAAGAGACCACAGTACTGTATGTGCAATCAGGAATGTTTGTGTTGAATACCAGAGTGCTCTTTGTTGCACTCAGAATAAAGCCCCACTTTGAAAGATCATATTCTACTCGTGTGGCTGGTAAGCAAATCTGCTGGGACTGTCTCCTGAAGTAAATGCTTGAGTTTCATTGAACTTGAGGAGACGAAGAAGGTTCAATTGACAGGGCACTGGCCTTGGACAGGGGTGACAGAGGTTCAGGCTTCCAGACAACCACCTGAGCAGTGATCCTTGCATCGCTCCAACTACCTCACTCTGAAATAGGGTTTAAAAGCACGGAAAATTAATGCATCTGAGGTGTTAGGTCTGTGAGAGGAGATACATGAGTACTGCAGATGAGCTAGAGTGCTATGGGCTGAAAAATGCATGTGAATATGACCTTGGAGACAACACTGGTCCTGAGCAAAGAGAACGAGAGCAAGAACATGCAGAAGAGAAGTGTCTCCCAGTGCGGTGCTTGTTAAGGTTGCAGTCATGACAGGCACACTGCCAGTGCATGCAGTTGTCATCATGCTAGGGAAGCAAATAGGATGGCTTGCTCCAAATCTTATTACAGACTGGTAGCTTCTGCTGCCCCTCTTGTCAAATTACTTGCTTTCTTTGAGAGAAAAACCTCATTCATCCCCATGTGACTTGAGTCACTTAGGGAGAACAACATGGAAAGTGACTTCTGCCAATTCACTTGTATGTAAACAGTCATGGCTGCAAAATTGTTACCAAGAGTTATTTGGGACCACCGGCTTTCTTTGATGTCTCTGTGTGTTACAGTCACAAGGGAATATGTTCATTTTCTAAAAATAGGGTGCTGTCTGCATTTTTAGGTTTTCATTTTATTTTGCATTTTGCCCTCAAACTGCCTTCACAGTTCTTTAGCATCCCACTTCTTGGCCCATATTCACATCACTGTTTAGTTAACAGGGCTAGGAGCTAGAGAATTCACTATACAAACTAATCCATTTTAAAGATGCTGGCGAGTAGCTCTAAAAGGTCAGGATACTTAGATTTTTTCTATCTGATAGCAGTCTAGCTGGATTGAGCCACCTCTAAAACACCGTGTCCTGTGCAAACATACATTTCTTTTTAGAAAGCTCCAAATGTCCTCTTCCCAATTTTATCTTTTCTCCTGGATTATCACCACCCTCTAACTTTGGCTCCAAGAGCTAGAGATTAAAAGAAAAGAGAAGGGTTGCATCCACGTAAGTTGTATTTGCCCTGTTCCTTCTCATCTGCCATGCCTGGGTCCCTGAAAAAGACTCATCTCCAGGCTCTCCTGGTGTGACCCAGCCACATCCTCACTTGGAATAGGGTAGCAGTGCTACACTGGTGTACCGGAGCAGCAGCAATTTATTTCAGTTAAGGACTGAGTTCTCTCCAGCACAGCAGAATTCATGCAAGTCCTTGAATTCAACTGGTTTTAGCCTTGCTGAATAAAGTTTGTTTTGTAAAGTTAGACCACTAATCCTTGCTGTGATAGGAGGAATTTTGGAACCATCCTACCCTGCACATACTCCTGAGTGAATGTGATGTATACGAGATCATACCAAAACTCAGAAGTACACCATGAATGTTCACTGTGACTTAATTCCCCATTAGTTCTAGTTATGCAATGACTATTTTTTTCATCCCTTTAAAAACACTCTTCCTCCTGACTGCATTCCAAGGTAGGTGTGAGATAACTGACTATACCACCATTTAATTTATAACTTTGTCAGTCATTCAGTGCGTCATGACTTTATTGTTGGAGGAATGCAACCCACAAACAGACTTTCCCCTCTGTCTCCTACCTCCCAGTTCAGTTTGTTTGGTCCCAAAGAAAGCCTTGGTGCCACATTGCCCAACAGACAATAACAGACCATGTTTCCACCCAGGGCTTCTGTTGCTGCACTCTCTGCCTCATGGGTTTTTTGTTTGGGGTTCCCCTCCCTTCCCTCCCCCTCCACCTCTTGCTTAATTTTCCTTTCCTCTCTTAGTGTACAAGTAGCTTCTCTGAGGTTTTTTTTGTATTCTGGTGCTTGCAGCCTGAGCATGCAGAGGCACCTTAGAATTAAGTGTTTCAAACCTACACCTGATCCGTGTTTTTGCTTTCAACCATTGTTTATGCAGTAGTCAAAAGACACAAAATGGTGTGAGCACAATCAGCAAGAGCGCACTGGAAATTGCTCTTCCTCCTCTCTTCTTCCAGTCAAAACCAACAGTATTTGTAACCAGAGAAAGCCTTATGCAACACAGAAGCATCTCAATATGGTAAATGACTTCCAATTATTCCATGTGTCTAAGTAATTCCTGGTTCCCTGCTTCTGATATATTTGGTAATTTTTATTAAAACAATCATTTATTCCTATTCTATTAGTGTCTGGATGTTTTGTGTGCACACTGCGGACACTTCCTCTATCCTGAAAACTTTTCATCCTCTTTCAGTATTTAAAAATAAGAACACATGATGAAATTAGGGATGGGATATATGAGAAGTCCCAAAGGGGAAATAAATGTATTTGTTCTATATGTTTCCAGTCAGCAATATTGGGTGGGTTGCTGCACTGCAACAGGTTTGTGATGTTCAGTGTCTCCTGACTAACGAAAATCTTTCAAAAGGAAGCTCCTCTTCCATTTGGAGCTTTGTTGAGAAAGTACAAATCATGCCGTTGGAAGGACTTTTTTTTCAAGAAGTTGGATGAACCTTCCAGTCTGTCTGGAAGACCTCAAAGCACCTCTGGATGGACAGCCCACTTTACAGGCTAAGATCTGGAGCCAGGTTTTACAAGAATTGACAGGTAATTTTGAAGTCCTTATTTAGGTCCTGAATTGGAGGCACTTGGATTTTGAGAGAAACATATTATTTAAGCACGTATTTTTGGGAAAAGTCTTCTCACCTCCCTGTTCAGAATTTAAAAAACCCAACCAAACAAGAAGCAACTACTTCTTCTATTAATTTCTAAAATCTTAGACTTGAATGCTCCTATTCTTAATGAACTTAGATGTATATTAAAGCGGTGTCCATCTACTTATTTTTCATCATGACCCCTGAATTTGCCCTTTTCTCTCACTTTTGTGTAGAAAAGACTTCTAGAAAAACTAATAAAGATAGACTTTTAAAATTTCTGACATAAGATAGTTTATTGGAGATTTGTTTATTTACTCATTCAGGTGACTGGATGGCTAGGGCTTTTCTTCTGCTAAAACCTGAATTGGTTTTCAATAGATCCTATGCTTTACACCACAGATGTGATGGCAGTATCACTGGGATATGTTTCAGGATCATGTGCTAAGATCTGTATTTTACTGCTTGTGATTAACCCTGTCATTCCATGTGCAGTGCAGTCAAGTCATCAATTTGCTGTCATAAACGTGTCTGTCAAAGCTTGGACGTCATGTATGTTACTTAGGATATAGGAAGGAAAATGGTCATGGGTCACTGTGGAAAGGCAGGAAAAATAAAAGCATGAGCACCAAAGTATCTGTAGTTGACACATAGAATTGAGAGAACAAAGACTGGGACATGGGACATAGGGTTATATTAGAAGCAGAAGACAACTTTCAGCCTATACTTACAAGGAGAACAAAATAGATTACCTACAGATATATAAAAGAAAGCTGTCTGACTGTTGAGAAGTCTCATTTTGCAAACCATTGACTGTCATTCAAGAAAGAACTGCTTATGACCTTATTCTGTCAAAGAATTATTGAAGCAAAAGTTTGCATGGGAGAGTCTGTAGAGCAGAGGAAGGAAAATCTTCAGGATCAGGATTATGCTTTATGGCTGAAATAGGTGACAGTGGTGGACTCATCAGGCTGCCCCTTTGATAAGATACTGAAAAGTCAGAGAATTTTCTGCAGTAATATCAGCACGAAGAGTAAAAAACATTGCCAAGCCTGCAGATCTTGAAATGAGAAAATGCCAAAAGAAACAGAGGTTTTATTTCCTCAGCTGTTATCATGAGATCACAATCCTGTAGAGCAGTAAAGCAATGCTGTTTTCTAAAATGAGCCACAAATTAAGTGATCAGAGGCAAAATTTTTTCTGTTTTTTTATTTTCCTAATTTTTTTAAAGTGACTATTTGACCCTTGGTGTCAAATCCCCGTTTTGGGGTTTCTAGTAAGATGCACATGCACTGGGTCTGATTTTTTTTCAGAATGTATTGAACACGTCCAATCCTTCCACCAAAGCCATACTTTGGGTTGTGTAAAAGCATCAGAAGTTCTATAGGGATTTCTTCTGGAGCTAATATACAAACAGCAGTCTGAGGGCTCCAGCACTTAAAAGTATAGAGAACCTTAAATGGATGGGCTGGGATAACTGGGATGGAAAGAGAGACATCTGTTGAGTTGCTGAAAAGACAAATGCTCCCAGCACTTCCTTTGTCATGCATTTTGGAAATCTTTTCTCTCTGAGTTTATTGCTAATATTTAATTTAAAACCAGATTTGGATTGTTGACAAAATTATAACTTGTAAATGGACACTTCTCCCCTCCTCCTTCCCAGTTTTTTCTGGGCAGTGCTTGCTCCCCCATTTCCTCCTCCTGCTGGTCCCAGCCCATGTGCCCTGGTTGTGCTGGAGGTAGGGGGACCTCACCCTGGCTTTGGCCTTATGTGAGAGGACAAGGCTGGCAGGAGAGTAGGAAGGGGCGGTTTGCAAGTTGGTAACATCTTGCTCCTACTGTTCTCCTTCAGGATTGTAATCACATTTATATTGAATGGAAAACGTGACTTTATTTGTGTGTGTGTGTTTGTGTATGAGCACTTAATGACATTTCAAGGCATCCGACAAAAGTTTAATTCCTTGGATTGGTTTTGTCAAATAATAAAATGACTTGACATAAGTATAATTGAAAGCAGATGTGGAAATATGGACTTTTAGCAGTCATTCTGCCCCCACTCCCCACCTTTTTTCTCTTAACTCTCTGTTCATGCCAGAAATATTTTCATTTTTGTTTCCTACTTCCTATCTGCAGAACAAAGCCTGGGAAGGGTGAGTTCTGAGGCAAAGAACCAAAGAGTATTCATTTCGCATTTTAGTGTCTCCTTGTAAAATTTCCACCTTTTCTGAGTTCATTTTCCATTATGAAGGAAAGTTCCTCTCCCCTCATCCTGGACTCATCTGCTCTGTTATATAATCATTCCTGTCCACAATGGGTGTTTACTGCTATTGCTTGAATCTGAAATTGTACATCATGTGTTGGGCTCAGCTAAGCAAGCAGCCTCCATTATGTTTTCACCCCTTCCCCCCGGCTAGACTAAGTGTTTGGTGGAAGAAATTGTAAAGACGCAGAAATTAAATTGTAAAATTTGCACATGGGAAAAAGGTGGAAGGACTCCTTCCCCGAGTTTTACACTATAAAATATATAGTCTTTATGGCTACTCCATAGCCTGAAAGGAAGCAAATAAAAACATCAGTGGTAATCGTAGAATCATTGAATGCTTTGGGTTTGAAGTGACCTTAAAGACCAATCCCCTACGTTGCAGGGACACCATCCAGGTTGTTCAAAGCCCCATCCAACCTGGCATTAAACACTTCCAGGAATGAGGCATCCACAACTTTTCTGGGCAACCTGTTCCGGTGCCTCACAGTAAAGAATTCCTTCCTAATATCTAATCTGAATTTCTCCTCCTTCAGCTTAAAGCCATTACCCTTTTCCTATCACTACATGCCTTTGTAGAAAACGTTCCTGTTCAGCCTTCTTGTAATCCCCCTTTGGTACTGGAAGGCTGCTGTAAGGTGTCCCCAGAGCCTGCTAAACAACCACCCCAACTCTTTCAGCCTGTCAGAAGCAAAAGTATTATAAGTATTATTATAAGAACAAAAGTATTATCAGCTGCTTAAATGTCAGCAGTGGCTTTGTCAGTGAAACAGCTCTTCCCAATGTGTCAAACCAGTGTGACTGGAAAAATTAAGGGCTTGGAGTAACAACAATGGCAGTTTAAAGTTAACATTGATTTTCTTGAATCTTCAGCCATGCCAGCATCACGGTATCATTGTTCACACTGTTTTGGGAAGAAATGAGACTTATAAAAACTATTATCATCTTTGATTTTGTCACCTTTTGAAAAAGGGGCTTGTGTACTTTGGGAGAGTAAGATACTCTGTTCACATTTCAGTGGGATTCAAGCATAATATCCTGTCAAAATCCCAGCCTGGAGCTTTAACTGAGGTCTTTTAGTATCAAGATATTTGTGTCTGTCTATCTTCCCTCTGATTTTTGAACTTTTTGACCATTGGGGAAAAAGACAAATATAACCAAAATGGCTGAAAGTCTCTAAGTTGTTTATGGTGCCAAAAATTACATGCAAATGTGTGGTCAGTTAATGGAAAACCTAAGAGAGATGCATTGCATTACTGGCAGTAATAACAGAGTCTGCCAGCACACAAAATGTTGCCATCTGAACTTGTCCTATCCTAGAATCCAAAGCGAGTCCCATGTCCACCAGAACTGAGGGTCAGTGCTTCCAGCTGCCATTGAGATTGCGATTTGATGATTCCTTCCTTCAAAGCTGAGGTGAGTGGTCTATGTGTGAAGAGGACTCAAGTCTGCCTTTTGAATTCTGAACATTAGTTTTACTTCTTCATCTGGGTCAGGGTGGGCCTGGTTCCCAAGAGCACTGAGACTACAGAGCTCCAACTGCAGGCACCAGTAGTCTCCATTAATAAGTTGTATTAGTAATACAATGCCAAGTTTAAAAGCAGCAGATAGTGAGATGAGATCCTCATTTGAATTATGGAAAGTGAAATACATGGGCTGAAGTGTTCAAAAATTAGTCTGACTGCAGAAAAACACCTGAATGTATTCAGAGTTTAGAAAAAAGAGATGGGGAAGGATGGTTGGTAAAGCCAGCCAAAAGAGGAACTGCCAGGAATATGTCAGGAGTATAATCTGACAAAAAGAGTTCAGCAGAGGTGTTAGTCCTGAAGAAAAGTGATGAAGGGGAGAGTGTAAGTTAAACAGCCTGCTCCTTTAGTGTACACTTGCATGTGACAGGCACACCTACCACTCCCAAAAAACACCCTTCTGTTTCAAACAGGACTGCAGCATGGAAAGAAAATCTAGTATTAGACCAAACACATTGAAAGCATTCTTCTAGCCCATCTTTTGCTGCCCTGTGAATCTTAGGGCTCCTCCAGGCTGCTGGCCAACCTGAAATAGGAGTGCTGAGGAGACATCAGAGTTTCTCTGTGTTGGGCATCTGTTGTGTCAGGTGTCTTGAGTTTACACAGGTTAGCATGCACCTCCTTGCAATGTACTGCACAGCTGGAATTACCAGTTTGAGTAATGGAGACAGTGTAAGTTCCAGAGAGCTGAAATCAAGAGTGTGCTTGGCAAATGTAACCCCATGCTCAGTTTAGAATACTCATTTCAAGAAAGGAGATCTTCTCGTGAGTGTTTGTAGTATCTTAGAAGAGGTTAATGCTTAATTAAATGATCACTTATTTTTAAAAATTAGCAATAGTAATTTGTTAAATGATAGAAATAAAAATTTCTGAGCTACTGACTTTATTGCTGCTTATTCAGGTAAGTTTCATACTATCATTTTCAATACCAGTAGTGCTAAAGAGACAGATCTTACAGTCCTTCAGCATACTGCAACAGGATGTGAGTATTTATAAAGTTAATAATTATGCTTACCTGTGTAAACACAAAGCATCTTGGGATTGGCCTAGAGAGACAAAAGTTTAAATCCCATGTCTCAAATTTATCTTCCAAATATGTCAGTAAAACCATCCACTTGTGAAACTCTGATTGCATGGTTCAGCTTGCAGCATTGCAATTTCTTTGCTGTGCACAAACTTATCAGATTTGTGTGGACAAAACAGAGATTTGCATGGTATTTATGGAAAGTTCATCTTTTTTTCCATATCAAAATGTCAAGAATGTCCATCAGCTTTTCACTTGTACACACTGTTCTAAGGTTTGAAAACATAATCAGTGGAGGTATGTAGTCATCGGATCCATCAGTGTGTTTCATCTTCTGTGGGCTTCTGTGTAGTGCAGACCTTAGGAAAATTTTCTTCAAAGCATTGGTTAGACATGCAAAAGTCAAGTATGTGGCTCTGTTTCCTACACTGGGCTAATTTGGTATCCTAGACTAAATGTGTATTGTCAAACTGAATGTTGTCTCCTGCTAGGGGGTAAAAGAATGTTGGCCACAAATATTCTTGGTTCTTTGCTGAAGGTGGTAAGCTTATGGCTGAGAAGAAATTTATCCCACTGTTGAAAGAATCGTGCAAAGTCAAAACTCTCTGGATCAGGCTAAGTGTGGTTTAGCTGGAGTGACAGTGGGAAAAAAAACCACCATGAACTGAAATGCTAAGTAGGTCTTCATATGATGCTTACTCTTTTTTTCCTTCCAAATTACATGAAAGTATAATTGTGTCCCTAAACTATTAATACTGGCCCTTGCTTCCAACATTTGACTGTCAAGTCCTCTAAGCTGTCAGTTTTGACCTGACTTTTGAAGAAAGATTTCAGAACTCCTTACAGTATGTGTTTGTGTTATTTCCATTTTTACCTCCAGGTCTGGAGACTTTAATCCCAGAGTTACTCTTCTCTCCTAATCCTCCCCCACACTTCCCTTTTCCAGGTCTTTCCATCTCCGTTACATTACTAATCATGCTTCCATAGAGAGGTACGTACAGTGGGTGTTCATTCTACTACTTGTCTCCCACAGCCTCTTCCTGAGAAGGCCTTCATTTGTGTCTCTTCCCTTCCACATCCTTCCTCCCATTATTTGGGAAAGTATTTGTTGGGGGACTGCATAATAAGCTCCATTGGAAAGATGGGATGGAAAGAGTGGAGGGAGTGATACTGTTATTTCAGAAAGCATTAAAGAATGTTGTCAGCCAGACCTTTGACCTGAGAGGGAGTGGTGGAAGCACAAAGCACATGACGAAGGTTCTTTGTGTTCCCCACTACTGTGCTGGTTTTCCTTGGCTGGGAGCATCTGGAATAGTCTCTAACATTTTTAATTGAGCAAATGCAGCATTCCCAAGCTGTCGTGTGACAGACAAACAGACAGACAAACCTACAAAGAAACGCCATAAATTTGAGTGTGTGGGTTCACAAGACTGGTCAATTATTCACAACTAGAAAAATAAGGTTACATAAATGGTCAAGATTTTTTGGGAGTGACTAATTGTTTTAGATGTCTTATGCTTTGGATGATCCATTAAAAATACCTTAAAAGGGCTTGTGCTTTGGCAAACAAGTTTCCATAATTTAAAAATTGAGGGTCCTTACAGATATGATGGACAACAAGAAAACCCAGAGATTATCAAAATCAGTGTTCATCTAAAAGTGTTGACAACAAAGTTATGCATAGGAGCATTGTTTTCTGGTTTATATCAGTCTGTGAATCCTCTTCACATGTTTGTATACAGACTTTACAAGTAAATGTTAACAGTATGTTTTATAAGTGATGTTGTATGTGAAAGCACTTTACTAGAAGCAGACACGGTTGTAATGGTCTGAAAGGTTGGGAAAGGAGGCTTAGAAACAGCTCATCTGTTAGGTCTTGAATGCAGAGCTGTTTACTCCCCGGACACAAAGTATTTTAAGAGGGAATGGGACATTGCTGGTGTCTGAAGCATGGGAAAAGCTGGGTGGTGCAGGCCCTAGTAGGCCTTTTTAAGGGTAACTATAGAACAGGGGTTTCCTGAGGTAGGCAGGATTTCTGTGGACACAGCCACAAACTGGTCACTTGCAGCACCCTGGGAAGAGGCTGAAGAAAAGCAGCCGAAAGGTCACACAATCCAGCCAGCTAAACAGTCCTGGTGGGTGGCAGTCTGAAATAATTCCTGAGCTATTAATTAGGAAGATGCTCTTCCAGGTTCCGGCCGAAGTCATAAGACATGCTGAGGCAAGGAGCCAAAAGATCAAAAGGACACTAAATATTTTTTTTTTTAAAACTGTTCCGTGGAGAGAGAGAGGAGAGAGCTGTCCGGATCTGGTTCACACAGGACGTGCTGATGGGGCTGGGCTTTGCTGTAGGATGTGGGAAGGCAGAGTCTGCCTGGCCCTGCTCTCCTTGGTTTTCACCTAAATAAGACTGTGGATTCTTTTTTTTTTTTTTTTTTACTTTATCTTTTGTCTTAGCTTCTCTTATAAAACTTTCATGCTGATAGTATTTTTTTCTCTCAGTGTTAGGGTAGACCAGTGTCTTGATTTGAAAAGGCTGTGTGATTACCTGTGTTAGCCATTTGTTACAAGCCCTTGATAGGAATATTACAAGTGTCGATTCTAAGCAAATTCCTAGTCAAGCATACATAAGCCCACCCCATTTTTACTTGAGACTCACCTTTAACAGCACATGAAATATTGAGTTAATCCAAGAAAAGACAAAGCAGTGATGCCCAATGCTAAAGAACAGGGAAGGATCTACATTGCTTATATAGAAACAAGGGCCAGGTCAGATCCATGTTTCATAATACAAGTAGTAAATGAATAGCACAACCCAGAGACTCTTGCTTAGTACAGACTTCTCTCTAAAGGACTTTTCCTCTTGCTCTTCTCATTTCCGTGAGTCTACCCTTCATATACTATAATGTGTGGTAAAGGTATGTGCTGCAACCTTTACCACATGGACTCCACATGCCAGTTTTTACTCATCCCACCCACATCATTCTGTCATACCTGGCTGAAAATGAGCACAGAAGTTGAAATTCATTGGGAGGAAACTGATATGAAAAAATGACTGTTTGACAATCTTGAATCCTTATTACCAAGGGAACTTGTCTAAACAGGGTAAATTTGGGAAACTGAAAGAAGCATGGAATTGATTTTTGCAGCAGCAGACTAGTAGGAAGGACACCAAAGCATCTAAACTTGCTCTGAGTACATGGATTTGTTTCTTTTTTTCCCCACTTCAAAAAGCAAGGTAGGTCTTTAATGTGGAAGTAGAAGTTGGTCACTTTTTGCAGAAAAACAGAAAGCCAAAATTTTGCAATCCAAACAGGAAACATGACAGTAGGTCCTGATTGTACAAAATCTTTCTTCTGCCATTGCTCTTGTGGTTGCACAAGGGAAAACCCCTTTTAGTGGAATGTTTTTGTAGGGTCCAAACTGAGATTCCAGTGGGGACTCTGTTGCAATTTTACACTTGGAGCAGTTGCCATCCCTCCTTAATTACGAGTGACATTTTGATATAACAGAGCAAGTTCTCACAACTTTGGTGGAACTCACATAGTCATATAATACGAGACTAATCTTTTCTTTAAATGTCATGATTTTTTTTACATACGATCACTTTTTTTTCCAAATAGCATTGCAGAAAAGAGAGGTCAGAACAATAGATTGCAGTATGCCTCACCTGAAATTTTTGTGCCTATTTCTGATTGTATATGCATTTATACAAATATTGAGGAAAATAACCTTTTACAGTAAAATATTATTGAAAGGTTCATTAGCTCTTTTTTTTTTCATGTACTTTAAGAGGAAAACACATAAAAAAGCAAACCTGCCAATTATTTAATGACATTTCTGCTAGTGAAAATGCACTTCTTTAAGATCTGGAAGAAACTAGTCTGTTTACACTTTTCAAAACCACCTGAAGGCCTTAGGAGTGCATGACTTCTTAATATGATTCAGATAAATGAAATCTGAGCTTCTAAATGACTCTGAGATTTGGAAATACCACTGGTTACTTTTTATGATGGGTAATGATATTAGATTCCTATAATGAACCAAATCATCTAGGATGGTATTAACTTTCAGTAAATACAAACTTTTATTCATATTCAAAGAAGTGACAAGAGTCTTTCCCCTACAGTAATCATTTACATTTCCACTGAACTTGCTGGAATTGCACGTGTAAGTAAAGCTGATTATATGTCTAATGCAGGACCTGTAGAATACCAGAAAGGAAAGGTCACAGTATCAAGCCATTTATTCTTCTCAGTAACTGACAGATGTGAAACTAGTCCTCTTAACATGAAATCTCATTTTGATAATTGATTTAACCACAGCCCTATCAGAAATATCCCAAAGTTAATATTTTTAAAATTTGATACAACCGTCCTTTTCTTCACATAACTAAAACCACCATTTGTGTTTAGTGTTTGAATATTATGCTTTATTTCTCTAAGCAAGAAGTCTAAGTTCTGCTCCAGCAATTTTCTTCTACCTGTGATGCTTAGCTGATAATATTTCCTTCATAAATTAATCATATTCTCCTATTGTTTCAGTTCTTATAAAAATGAAATTAGTCAAAATCAAAGGTGTACACCCTTTACTGAGCTGAGGGAGAGCTTGTTATTAATTTTCCATTCTCCATACAAATGCTGCCTTATAAGATGCCTGAGTGTGAGAAATTTATAGCATTGCTCTGCAAAATGATAAAATTTGGCACAATAGACGGACTCTGTAGTTCCTGAGATAGCAAAGAGGAGCAGCCCTTCCTTTTCCACTACTCAAACTCCTGATAGCTGTACATTTATAACATATTAAAAAAAACCATTTCCCTCCCACAGCAATAACAAATTGCAGAGCGTCTACCAAAGCATAAAGGACAGCACTCAAAAAGTGCCAAGGAAAAGAAAACATGTTTGGAGTCATTTTGTTTCACAGGTGTGGACTTGAGCATGTTGCCTGTAGTTTCCAGGCATATGTGCAGTAGCTTGTTATAAAGATTGAACTTGATTCCTCATTGACAGCTATAAGACTGAAAAATATATTGGGGCAGGATATAAATCTGTACAAATGTTGGAGATACAGCAATGAAAAAAAAGAAATCTTCCCACAGCAGCAGTGAGGAGGAAATACGTATTTTGAACTGAAAGGTTAATCTTGAGGATAAGCTCTTCATGGTGCTGTCATGAGGCATTGACAGAAATAAGTGCCAACCTGAAATCGCTTGGTGAGAGATACTCTATGGCCTTCGTGGAAACTGCAAGTCTAGATCACAGAATGAATGAAACTTTGTCAAATATGGGCTGGACAGTGGTAACCACGCAGCACAAATCCCACAGAAAGCCCACCCTTGTGACCTAAAGTCAGATTACCATTCAGAGCAACCTGGAGAGTGCAGATGACACCTGAAAACTTGTATTCCTGTGTACGGGGGCAGACTGTGAGCTTCCAAACTTTCATTTGTCTTGAGTTGCAATGTGTCCAAACCACAGCTGTGCAGACTGAGTATCAGTGTGGTGCAGGGATTCTCTAGTGATTGTTTCTTTGCCAACAGAAGACCTTCATAAAGGTCTTGGGCTGGATAATGGGTTACAAGGCCAGATCTCTGTCACTGACATTGATAATATAAGGCTTGCCCTGCCATGGATTCCTTGCCCGTTTGGGGTTTAGAGGGGAAAGGTGATTCCATGGGGGGTTATTTGTACAGCTAAAAGCTGCTGTTTCATTGTTCTGTGGGCTGTCTTCCTCTGCCTGGCACTGATGTGGCAGTATTCTTGATGCCCAGGAAGATTAAGTCACATTACTGTGTGATTTTTAGCAGACCAACCAATGTAGGTGTATCTGAGAGCAGATTTTTGTATTCTGTGTGCCAACATTGTTGATGAAGCAGTCCCAGTTCCCTAGAGTCTGGGGTCTCAGTGCAAGCTAGGCTGCCCTCTCCCACTGAAGGGGAAGGGTAGCCGTTGCATGATAAAGGTCAAGTGACAGGAATACCTCTCCCACTTATTTTTAGGTTTTTGCACTGTAATCTCCCAGATATAGGAAGGAGAACTTCTATCTCCCTGAATATTAATGAAAAGGAAAAAAAAATTCCTTGGTACCCCTTCTGTCTTTTCCTCTGAACTTCAGTTTCTCATATGCCTTTATACCCAACATCTGTTTGCTGGATCTGATTGTGAGCACATACTGGATGCCTTGTTATGGATAGATTGTAATCTCTCTGTACATAAATTAATCATTTTACCAGTCTGGCTTTGTTGTCAACTTGTTATGTTGGTGGCCTTTGAGATTTTATTTCATACTCTGTTGATGAAATAGAGAAAGATTTGCATTAGAAATTATAAACTCCAAAGCCAAGGGGAGGTACAAAGTATGTTTAAAGAGGTTATTTCAAAGTCTTAAAGGACAGAGGACAAGAAGAGCAGGTGACCAGAAGCTCTTCTGTCCCAGAGTCTGGTGGCAGTGAACAGAGAATATTTTGAAAAATAGATAAGGGGAGAGAAGTGTTTCCTGACATCCCTCTTGCTTCTGGCAAATTTTAGGAATGAGCTGAAGAATGTCCCCGAACCATTGTATTTAATAGCTAATGACTTTTGGTTAAGGAAATGTGATCCTCCCTTTGGTCAGTAATATGTGCTGAATAGTGTCTTCAGATTCCTGCCAGCCATGTCTTCCATGAACCTTTGAAGATCTGTGGAAATTTGTTTGGCTTATTTTTCAGTTTCTCATTTTTAGATCCACAGAGCTGCTCCTGCTGAGGCCATCTAAGGATGTGACCTTTGGATTCATGTCTGCATTAGTGTGCTCTCTGCCATGGCTGTGGTAGCATTTTGCCACTCTCCTTACTGTGAATAATTGAGTAACATAAAGAGTCTGTCTGTCTGACCAGCAAAATAAAAAGAAGCAGGAAGGGAGGGCTGTTTCTTCTTTCTGCATGGCCTCTGGGACTGAAAAGGCTTTTCATTAGTTGTTAGGTGTGTATATATATGTCTGTATATTTGAGGAATAATTTTCCAAAATTTTACGGTCTCATAAACACGCTGGGTTTCATCTTTTAAAAGCACGGCCCTGGTACATGATAGGAAAAAAGAGCTTTTGTTCTGAAAGAGTTTTCTCAGTCATAAACCATGCATTTAGCTACTGAAGTTGCCCACATTTTGTTACTGTTTTCCCTCCAAGTATACAATACAGTGTCAGATTAGACATTCTACAGTGTATTACAAGTCTTCCTTTTAGTTTCACATAAACAAAACTGATAAATATTGTCAGTCAGAGTTACTATTTTTTAACTGCATATGGTGAAGCTGTGGTTATGAGCAGTGTAAGCCCAGGCAGATTTTGTAGCTCCCTTTGCTGACACTAAAGGTTTTGTAATTTTCTTATTAATTTCTTTGAACTATAGAAGGAACGTGCTGCAAAGCTTTATTCCCAATGACAGAATATACAAGTCCATATGCCTGAGTTTTGGCTCAGAATTGTCCAGATAGATGTTCGTAATTTTTTCATGAGCTATTGATGATTTGAGGGTTAGATAAATTTACTGTAGTGGGAGGTATTGGCAGAAGTAATACTTGTATAAACATGATCCTTTTAGTTATAAAATAAAAACTACCACTAAATCACTTTGCTCCCAGTTGCACACACCCAGAAGTTCTTTCTCGTCCCCTGGGACCAGATTTGGTAAGTCCTTTCTGGCTGTGGTTTGCTTTCAGAGGATAATTTAAAGTGTAGATAATGCTGTTGCATTCTGTTAGGAAGTGGGTTAGCAAACCAAATTAAACAGTATATTTTCATCCTGCTTCTTGGTGTCAAGAAGTGTAATGGAGATTTACAATGATGTTTGCTTTGGTTTCATATGTTAAGGTGGTCAATGGGTCACTTTTTGGTAGTTGGTATGTGGTGTATGTCCATGCGCATCCTTGCAAAATTGGTAAACCCATATATAATAGTTGTCTGTTATTGACACTAAGGCTGCTGATTAATTTCCAGATGTAGTTCCCTGCCTTTAAGGTTTTCTGCAGTACAACACAAAAACCTTAATTGGAGTATTTTTTTGGTGTTTGTTTTCAATCTAGTTGCCCACTGATTTGGAAACTTCCTTCTGTGAATTGTGCTTAACTGTGTTATTCTAGCATCAAGTTTTCATGGCAGAGACAGAATTACTGCTTAATGCAGCATTTGTTATGGTCCCCCAAATTCAGATCCAACTTGAACGTAGAATGAAAGATAATAATGCCTTTTAGTAACTGGGAACGACCTTGTAGGTCACTTGCTGGATTTTTTGATTCAGTGAATGCTTGGCTTGTAACTTTTTTTTTGTCCTACCATGAAAACCTTTGTAGGCCCACATGGTAAGGATTTTTCATAAAAGAGAAATGTTCAGTTGGCCATTTACATAAGTTTTTACTTTGTGTTGGTTTGACAAAAGTAAAAGATGCTAACTAGAGCTCCCAACTACAGAGCTGGAAGCAAAATTTTAAGAACTATTTAAGAACTATGTACACCTAAATGCTACTTTGTATTATTATAGGTGTCTGTGGAAGAACATGTGAGTACTTGCGTATTTACTGATGAAAATGTGTATCTGTATGTATACATGCATGTACAACATCTGATATATGACATGCAGGCACATACAAAATATGACAAAATTGCAATGCTTTGATTGAATTCAGGCTATGTTTTAACAGTTTCCTGCTGGGAAGGCAATACTATTAGTGGTGTCCTGGGAAATGCTTGCCACTTTCTTCAATGCATCTTTATCAATCTTCACATGATTCAATACATCTGGAGGCCCAACCATCACAGGACATATCAGAAAATTGCAGTGTTGAGATTATGGTACTTTGGGGTGATGGTCGCTGTCAGCCAAAGTAGCAATCCTGAAGAGTCAGCAAGAATTACTTGGTATTTCACAGCATGGGGTGCTCTGTTCCCTTAGGCCTGATGATTATATTTGGGGAAAGTTTGAGTTGAAAGGCATTATTTTATTGGATTGACTTCAAGAAGTATTATACAATTACGCACACAGCTTTCTTTGTATGATTTTTGAGTGTGGTTTTTCTAACTATGAAACGTGGTGTTATCTACAGCCCAGAAAGGTTTTGTTTGACAGTTCTGGTAATCCCTTATGAACATCACCAGATTACAATTGTGATTTTTCTCTTTAAGTTTTTTATCCCCACATCTGGCCACACATTTGTATATACTCTATATGTATACACAGTCAAACTGTTCGGTTATAGTGCCATGACTTACAAAAGACAACTTCAGGAAGAAACTGTAAGCAAAGTTTATTTGGAGAAGCAGTGGATGGCACTGTTGGATTATAATTATAAGGCAATAAAACATGCAAAACATAAATTGCAATATTTTTTGAAAATACATGAGCTACATGTAATGTAATATAATTCCTTGAAATGTATGAATTGAAGTTAAACCTCAATAGAACGCAATATTCAGGTGAGCGTTCTTGCTCTGTGGTGTATTATACAAATCATTGGGGTCAGTTGAAGGGAGACCAATCCCGTTTGGGTTCCAACATATTGTGGTGTTTCCCTCTTCCCAGAACTGCTGCTTATAGAGAACATTTTTTTCCTCAAGGACTCCAGCTCCTGAGGGGGAAGGAGGGCTCTGGTGGCAGCAAGAAGCTGGGTTAGAATGCTGGAGCAGAGCTGTTGCTTCAGCCTGTTTAGCTGAGCTCACATTTGCTCTCAGGAGTTGACAAGTCCTGGAGGGCACCAGCAGCCTGCAAATATTTAATGTAGAAAACAGGGGTATCTAGTCCCATGTGGTACAAAAACCTGTGTACATCTTGAATCACACGGATCTTGACCTATGCTAAGAAAAGCATAAAGTTTGAAATAATTTTGTTCTGATTATATGTAGAGAGTTGAATTTTACCCTGCCTTAATATTCCTTTCTTGACATACTTGTTGTTTTCTGCTTTATTTGGTACGGGTTGTGAAGGGACATTTGTAACATAGTGGGCCTGGCTTTTCCCTTGTATTGTAAACATTTATTTCCTTTTTCACCACACTACTTCCAAGGATAGATTTGTGGAGTTGTGGATTACAAGGAACAAACACTTTCAAGTGTTCCTTTGCAGCAATCAAAATATCTCCCATTATTAATTACCACAACCAAATTGAAAAGAAAGCAACAGAAAAAAATAGGTGAGCTTATGTTAAACCACAGCCTGATGAAAAATCTCCATTTTTTTCTTTGCAGTCAGGCAGATGTTATGTTTTGTTTTTTATTTTTTTAGGTCCTTCTTAGGTGCAGGTTCCTCCTTCATCTCTTATGCTCGGTGTGTTTCTATGTAATGTCAATGTTTCTATTTTGTGTCAATCTCTGGACACTGCTTGTTCACTTCTACTTTATACCATGTGCTTTTCTGGAAGAGAAAATACCTCTCCACTACGTTTATGATTGCCAGACTGCGTGAAAGGGGGCTACAGACTGGGGGCCAGGGAAATACCCTTAGAGGTGATTTCTCTCTTCTTTTGGGGAGTCCCAGCCCACACAGGAGTGCGGTGGAAGCTGTTTAACCTGCAGCATAGAGTGTTCAAACCTTAAGTGTTTTTATGCCAGAGTCAGGCTGTCCCACTTCATTGTGCTAGTTCCTGGTGCCAGCCAAGTAAAGGGAAAGAAATAAAGGAGGTTTAAAATAAAATCTAATATGGTATTAGAAAAATACCTGCTGAACTAACCCTGAAAGGAAGCACGTACTTTCAGCCAACTGCTCAAAAAAGGGAAGAAATCTAGAGGTCCTGAAGAGAGGGAGAGTGGCAGGGAGGAGGGAGTGAGAAGAGAGTAGCAGCTGAGACGATGGGGTGGAGCATTGTGGGATCAATGACTACCTTCCCCTTAGCTACTGCCCTTACCACAGGTGTGGTGCACCCCCCTAGCTTTGCCAAAATGGGAACCCAGGTGGTATGCCTTATGGAGGGAGGGAGGGGGGAGAATAGAACCAGATGTCAGATGGGACAGGGGGAGGAGGAGGTTTGTTAGAAATACAAAGTACTGGGGGTTTGGGTTTTTTTTTTTTGCTGTTGTTTTCGTTTGGATTTTTTTTTTGTTTGGTTTTTTTTTTGGTTTTGGTTTGGTTTTTTAAAATAAAAAATAGTAGGAAGTCTGATGAAGGAAGCTGAGTGTAGGTGGAGAGGAGTGCAGGAGGAAGAGAAAAGGAAAAGAAGAGGGAGAGATCTGAGGAGAGGTGAAGGGGAGATCAGGGCAGTGCTCTCTCCTTTTACTTAGTGTACCATTTGAAATGGCTATATATAGTTAAGAAATGCTAACATATGGCACTCATATAGCATATGGCACTCAAAATAGTTAAGAAATACACTTGTCTTGCAGCCAAATGCTGCTTTCATTTGCATGGGTGTAAGTGAGGATAGGATTTATTTCATACAAGAATGTTTCTCAGATTCCTCTGACTGTTAAAATGAAGTGATGGGAGGGAGCTTCCCTTCTATTTTATCCTAAACCCTCTTTCCTTTGTGTGCAGAAACTGAATCCCAGGGCAGAGCTAGATATGTGTACAAAACAGGTTACCCCCCAACTTCCCAGTCTCTCTCTCTCTGGCTTTGAGTCCATAAAGGTTCTTGCTGAGGGTTCACAGAAGTTGCTGGAGAGGCTTACAGTCATTTCAACAGCCATTTAGTAGGCTCACAGTATCCACAAACTTGAGACAGTTTTATAGGTTTTATTTTTATTTTCTTGGTTGAACTTTGTCAAAATGCCTTTTTTTTTTTTATTTGGAGATTAAAGAATATGCTCAAAGCTGTACTGCCAAAAGACATCTTGCTCCTTTCCTTGGAAAGTGTATGAATCTGTGAATTAAATGAGAGTGGAAAATCCCAATTTCTGTTTCTCATTCTGTCCTGACTGGCCTTAGTAATCATTTGCATCTGCAGAGCAGCTCTAAAATTTCCTGTTGCTTAGTTGTATATAGAATTGGAGGTGCTATTCGAAATGGGAGACACACTATGAGGGATGTTGGGCACATATGTGGAAAAGAGTAGTCCCTCTTCTTTCAGAGCTTATAATACAAATAGACAAGAGACAATGGGGAGTGAATGGAAGGATTATCATCCCAGGTGAAAAGCTAATTTTTTCTGTATGGATGAAGCACTTAAACACTTTGCTGCTTAAAGAAGTCCTTCCACTGGAATCTGAACACTTATAAAAAAATCCAATGTTTTGCACCAGTAAATGAGAAAATAATATTTATCTTGTCCAAGGAAGGAGGTTTGTTTTCCTGCTGTTGTTTTGACTGAGTGACGTGACCCCGAGAATCCTCAGCTACTGCTCTCCTGTTCAACAACATGGTCAAAATAAGAATTACAGCTCCTCATATTAGGTCTCCCAATCCTGAGTCCTGAGCTGTGTGGTTTTAGATCACAGGGGCTTCTTCAGTCTAGCTGATTAACTTTTCTTTGCTCACTTAGACATGGCAATGGATATTTTTTGCCTGATTCTCAGTCCTGACTCCTGCTGTTCTACAGGGGTTAGTTGAGGCTATCTTTCAAACATGTTCATTACTTAAGGGGTTAGTTGAGGCTATCCTTTAAAACATACTCATTACTTCCATCCCTCAATAAAAGGAACACTTTAAGTAGGCTTAAAAATTAAGGAGAAATGCAAATGTGAGACATCATACTCAGTTGTGCCAATTTCATGCTTGGCACAGATGATGAATTCGTGTACTAATAATTGCACAGTGACATTGGTGAGGAATGATAGATTAGGAATAACTTGCAGGAGGGAACCCACTTTTCTCAGCCTGAATTTTTTTTTGTGACTCCCCAAACTTATGTCTCAAGTGGTACCTTTTCTATGTCTACAGGAAGCAAAGAGTACATCATCATCATCATCATTAGTAATAATAATAATAATAATAATAATAATAATAAACAACCCTCCTCATTCAACTAGCCAGTGGAGTTCTTAAAATGCTATTTGAAGTGCAATGTAATTTGGTTTACAAGATCACCTTTAGGCAATGTTTTGCACTGTTGTGTAAAGCCTAGGTCTGGTCCTTTCAAAATAAATGGACACATGAAAGAGAGTTCCAGTAATGACGGAGGTGTCAGGAAAATAATGTTCCCCTTCTAATGCATTTTCCTGCACAAAAGTATGCCATGAGAAAAAGTTGGGGGTCTGTGTTCCTGTTTCAGAGTCAGTCTTGGCTGTAAACCACTGAAATTATAGTCTTCATCTCCCTGTTGTATTAGGTTTAAACACACTGTAGACAAAGAACCATATGTATTACACATCCTATCAGTTTGGTTGAGATGAATGAAGAAATGCTATGGTAAATCCATAACTAAAAGCATATTTAGTTTGGTACTGAACTCATATAAACCGTGAGGACAATTGCCTTAGTGCAAGCCATCCCTTCAGATTCATAAATCAAGCACAACAGCCTGAAACATGAGCACACCATATATTATCTCCCCCAAATCTGCCATGTCTTGTGAGAGTTCTGAATTTTATTGAAGTCTGCTATCCTTTCAGAGTATGTGAACTTCTTGCCTCTCTAGGACAGCAATGTATCATACAACCCAATTCGATTTATATCACCATCACTCCCTATCATTCTACTCCTGAACTTTAAGTGCTTCTTCCGCCTGCACATCCTTTGTTACCTTTGTAGTTTTCATGGAGATTTCCAGAGTGTGAGCCTACACACCACGAGCTGACCTGAAAAGCCATGCCATACAAAGTGCTTAGTGATGTGCATGTTAGTCATCGGCCTAACTAGAAGTTACACTTACGCCAATCGCTTGCAGATACCCCAAGATGCTCTTTTGCTTACTATAATTTCTCATTTAGAGCTCTTAGTCATTTCTTAGTCAGACCACCCCCAAGGGAAAAACTCTCCCTCAGATTTCTCATCTTTTTATATTTTTCTTCCTTTTTGTGTTTTTTTTTGTTGTTGGTGGTGGTTTTTTAATGCAACCTCCAGAGTAAGCAGATTTCTTGAATGCACCTTGCAGCTTTAGATTAGTCAGAATTCTCTAATAAGACATGTCATGTTCCTTGCTCTCCCTAGCCTTGGAGCCAGTGGGAAGGGCTAAAGCATCAATTTTCAGTGTCAGCTTCTAGACAAAGAAAATTAACATTATTGAATTCTGCTAAGGAATTAGAAATGAATCTCCTTTGTTTGTGAAAATCCTTAGAGAAAGGAGATGAAAATGAATCTGTGATTAACAACTGATTGCCTCTTTTTTCTATTGAAAACATTCTTTTAAAGCAGCTATTTCAATAATATTAACATGCCTTCACTTTAAGACATGTAGCTCATCAAGCTTTTGATATCTTTTTCCCCCCAGTACGCAGACTAATTTTGCTGCAGGTCCCCCTTCCCTTGCTCTGTTCTCAGCTTTGTGACAGCTGGTTCCCCTCTTGCCTCTCTCTGTGACACAGCCAGGCACTAATAGATCTGTCACTGGGTCATTACTGCCTTCTCCACCACTGCCTGTCTCCCATTACAGTCTTCCTTCTCTGAGTCTGTTATATCAATTACATTAAAGAAACTGGAAATAAACGTGTGCCCACTCCAGAGCCTTAAACCTACACCACAGGGTGATTTTTCCTTTCAAGAAGAGGAAGGAATCTGAATAGCTTCTCCCATGAATATCCCACAGTCTTTATGTAACTTTTCTAAAATTAAATTCATCCATGTTATGTCTATTCCTTTCCAATGTTTTCCTGATCACACGACGCGATTCTTCCAGTGAAGACAACTGGTTTATATTCCCTTGTGAGCAAAGTGGAAACTTGTTAATGAAAATGTCATCACAGCAAATGCTTTTAATTCTCTCATAACCACAGGCAGCAGTATGTATAACATTCACTTGCCAGTCCCCTGTATGCATGTCCATTGCAGCTACTGCTAGCTCTGGGGCAACTGTGTGGTTCTCTCTCTACAGATGCTAGCAGAGGTTTTGGCTTCAAGGAAATGTATTAATTTCATTGGCTAAATTTTGACCTGAAGGAAACTGTTTTCGGAATGGTACCCAGCCAAAGCCCTGGTTGCTTCTGATACCTGAGAGTAACTCCTTGAAGTTCCACAGGTGATATAAAAAATAAAAAATCTTAATTAGTAGGGTTTCTCTGTCCACGTATTCTATTGAAATTACGTAAGTATTTAGATATGTTCCTACCCTTAAGAATTTGGGTCTACGTAGCATACTTACAAATATCTGTATGACTCATCTCTGGGCCTGAAACACTGTTCATCAAAACTTAGAAGCACCTGACCAAGATGAAGTCATGCTTAACTCAGTCCCAGTGTCAGAGGAGACAGATTAATGCACAAAAGGTAGACACCAAGGCTGTCATAAGAACAGCATACATACATAGTTCCATGGCATGTACAGGTTCCATATCTACCTGGTTTGGTGTGTGCGCTTGCTTATTTGTGTATCTACCCACATAGTTCCTCTTCAGGCAGAAGCCTGCTGGCCAGAAAACAGTTCTTTAACTGGCCTGGGAACAGAAAGAGAGTAGAAAGGCTAAAGAGGGTTGTTTACAAAAAAACCCCAACAAATCAACAAACCCAAGTAGAGCTCTAAGCAGTAAATGGAAATACTATACCAATATTTTTGTGCTCAGTAGGTTGTTGAAGGTGCAGCTGCCAGATTTTCACCTCATCATTTAGGTATTCTGCTGTTCAAATCTTTTTCCCAAGGCATGTACCTTGTGTTTACCACCAGATTAACCCCCGTCCTCCTGGTATGATATGGTGGCTGTTTTCTGGCAAACACAGTTTGAGCTGCCTTTTTCAATAATTCACACCTCATTTTACACCCTCATATAGATTGGTACCTTTTCAGTCCAGATACCATTTTTAGTAGAAAATGTTTTCCCTTATGGAGCCAAGGAGATGTGAAGCAACAGTATTTGCTAAAAAATCCATCTGTCCTTTCTTCCCCTCCTGAATTTTATCAACTTTTTTTCATGTGCCTTAATATAATCTTCCTACACACATATTCCTGCCTGTCACCATTCTCCTGATAACTCATATAATCAGTGCTTTAGAAGACCTGTTAGGGTACAGAGCAGCACTGGTTCTGTGAAGGTGAACAAACTAGGGCTTCAACAGAGTCAGAGAAACTGGGGAAACCACCTTCAAAGGGTTGATCAAAGCTGTGTACTTTGTATTGCATGGGAGACAGCCTGACAACACCATCTACACAGGATTGCAGTTAAACCATCTTTTATTCGTTTTGTTTTCAGGTGGTTGTTCAGCAGCTGCAGCAGCAGTCCAGCTTAGCACTGTATCATTCGCCAAGGGCATGGACCTGAAAGGATTGTTCCAAAGTAAATACGTTGCCATATCCTTAAGCTAAGGATAGAGAAGTGCATTAACTACTGAGGCACTACTGAAAGTGTTTTAAGTACTTTTCATTATTATGCAGAAGATATTTTGTGGCTGAAAAGGGGTTAGTGGTTTTTTTGAGACTGCTTTTATTTCATCAACTCTATCTGTTGTCTTGGAAGGACAACTTTATATATAGGTGTATATATAGGACAACAAGTTTATATATAGGTATAAATGTTAACAGGATTGTGAACACTAAAACCTATACTTACAGATTTTCTTGCCCTTGTGACTGGATTAAGATCTAAGACAAATGTGTGTACTGTTGGTACATGGCAGATAGAAAAGCTCCATATGCAGTATGTGCTACTGATGAGTTCAATTACTATGTACATTACCAAGTGCAATCTGAGCACAATGATAACTGGAAAATTAGTTAGATTAAATATGTAGGAAAAACATACAGAAGGAGAAATTGCTCTGTATAGTTTAAGAGTCTCCAACACCCCATGTTTGAGCCAAGCTGCTTGTTTTCAGATCTATAGAGGTGTAATTCTTAGTATAAAGTGTTTAATAAGCAAATTTTGATTGCTTCTCATGTGGACTATCTGAGTACCTTCCAGACAATAACAGATTATTCTCAACTATCTTTAAGAACTTTTTAAAAACTCCTTTTTGCTGTATATATATCATCAAGGATGTCTAAATCCACATAGCTGCCAGGGTTTAACTGTACTTCTGAGTGCTATGAGCTAAAACCATCAAGGGACCTTAAATTTTTAGGCACCTTGGTACTATTGACTCACCCTAGAGTTAGGAGTCAAGGCTGTATGCACAATTAGTGGGAGCAATCCTCAAAGTGGGATTCACAACAGCTATGTTCAATGACACGCAGTAAATAAAAAGGGAAAAAAATTGTATTTTTTGTGACTGGAAGTGGGCTGATATTCATGTATGAGGGGAGCTGGTAAACTCAGTTTGTGTGAATTTATTCCTAGGTACAAGTGCAGCTTGAAGCTAACTGACTGGAGATAATGTGAAGTGTCCCTCTTCAGGCTTTAATTAGGGGCTTCAGTTTTGGTTTGTAATGAGGTACCTCCTTCCCTTTGGTTTTGAAGATATCTTAAGATCTTTTGGTGTTGGATACAGGCAAAGATCAGAATACAGCCTCCTATGAATAGATGGAGTCTCCATTTCTATATCAAGCTGGAAAGTGAATTAACTTGGATTTTCCCTATGCCCATTAGTTTCTTACTAGTTTCTGGTGCACAAAAGACAGTATTAGCAGAAAGAGTATCTTAAGA